>NC_138118.1:14572620-15973620 GCF_964146895.1 Miniopterus schreibersii
TAAAAACAGTATTATTATGCCTGATTCCATATCTAATTTAGTACCTAGAACACTATGGCTCTGTAGAAATGTGAAATAGTGGGAATTAAACTATTAAAAATTGTCTTATCTCAGAACTACAAAACAATCCATTATCATTACTTAAGTAACATTCTGTTTCCCAAATGGCACACAGTAATGCCCAGATACATAGCATTTTACAGAATTTTCATCGGGCTTAAAAATTATTTGCCGCAGCCTCACTATAAAGGCAGTTAACCCTGTTAAATTCTGAAGCCTGGAGAGAGATGGGGTATATAACTAAAATAGCAATAGCAATTGACCTTTTGTTTTATAGTGTTTCTGGGCACCCTCTGGATAAGGTTACCCTGGTTCATTAACTTTAATAACCCTTCCTCTTAGACTCCGGGTTCTCAATGTTCTTTCTGAAAAGCAGGTCCCTTTGTACGCATAAATTCTCACAGCAAAGAAAACCCACATTTCCACAACAGCCTCATTGATAGCTGAGCAAAATAAAATCTGGCACAGAGCAAGCATCCCAATGGAATTAATCCAAGATGTCATTCTAGTCCATGAATACTTTGTGGTCCCAGTTGAAGTTTAATAGTAAAATTGAATAAATCACACGGAAACAGGACCTTCTGACATACCTGAATAAAATGCATAAGAAAATTTTAATTAAATCATCTAATTTAATTCAAATCATTTAGGTGAAATATTACCTAGAAACAAATACCAGTGAAAGTACTATTTAATACATAAATAAGAAACTTTTAAAAAATAATTGGAGAGAACTGTAGTGAGAAGTTAAGAAAGGATAAGAAAACATTATTTGTAACAGGGTAGTTGTTTGGTTTACTGAATGTCCATTCTCATCATGCTTAGAGGTTATAAAACAATTCATGTTTTTTGTTTTTATATAACAGTCACTATTTTTTGAGAACTAATCTGAATTGGCAAGGTACTTCAGAGATTAAAAAAAAAATAGTCGCTACCCTCAAGGAGCTTACAGTCAAGTCAAGAATATAAAACAAGCCCTAGCTGGTTTGGCTCAGTGGTTAGAACATTGGCCTGGGGAGTGAAGGTTCTCAGGTTCAATGCCAGTCAAGGGCACATTCCTTGGTTGCAGGCTTGATCCCTGGCCTCAGTAGGTCAGGGCGCTTGCCAGAGGCAACCAATCAATTTGTCTCTCTCACATCGATCGATCCCCCCGCCCCCCGCTTCTTTCTAAAAAGCAATGGGGGGAAAAATCCTTGGGTAAGAATTAAAAAAAAAGAATATACCACAAGCACAGCCCTGGCCGATATGGCTCAGTTGGTTGAGTGGCCCCATGCACTGAAAGTTGCCAGTTCAATTCCTGGTCAGGACACATACCCAGGTTGTGTCCTCGATCAGGGTGTGTATAGCAGGGAACCAATCAATGTTTCTCTTCACATCAATGTTTATTTCTCTCTCCCTCTCCCTTCCTCTCTCTAAAAAAAAAAAAATCAATAAAAAAATATTTTTAAAACAAGTACATAAATCATGGCTGCACTGTAGCTAAGTGCCATAACAAAGGTCAAAAGCTCCATGAGGCTTCAAAAGAGAGAAGCGAGAATACCTGGTTGAGGGGAGTCAGGAAAGGTTTCATAACAATGGTATTTGCATCACAAGGTGGCTTTGTTGACAGAATAGGGGACAAAGAAGAAAACATTTCAGCAATTAAAAAGTAAAGGTACAGAGGCAGAAAAACACAAAAAGTGTTTTAGAAGACATGGACTCTCAAGTCAGACAGATCTCAAACAGAACTGACTCTACAACCACAGCTGTGTGATCACCACCAAGCTCCTTAACTACTGGTTTCCTCATCTCTAAAATGGCACACGGTTCCTATCTCATAAAGCAACTGTGAGACTTAGATAATGCATGCAAAGTGGTAAAAACTGTGTAATGAATAAATGCACGGTTCAATTTAAAAGAACATACAAGGTAGTAGGTGAAGAAGGGGTTAAAAAGGCAGGTAGTGGCCAGAACATGGAAGGGGTTAAATGACAACACAGAAACTAAGAACTTGACGCCACTGACTTTGGAGTAGCTACAGAAGATTTTAGGCAGAGACTTAACATGGTCAGATCTCAACTTGCAGCATATGGGGTTGACTGAAAAGGAGGAGCCAATGAAAGAAAGAACCTGGAAGTAAATTGACCAATAAGAGCATATGTTCAAAATGTTAAACCAATTTCCTTCTGATACTATAAATGAAACAATCACCAACCAATCAATAAATCTCTCATTACTCAGGCCACAAAAACTAAAATTCAACCATATTCTTTGGCACAGGACTTTTTGGTACCAGTATTAAATAAACCCTACAGCTACTTAGTACCAGTAGTACTAATCTACATATCATACGTACACTAAAAATAAGGTTCACATCATTTTTACAAAGCAGCACGCTTTTTTTTTTGAGAGCCCAAATGGAATATCTATCCTATTCTGATTTTTAGGGGTAAATCAGACTGTGCTAATTGCATTATCCTCCACAAGATGGCACACTATTTTTGTGGTTAAATTTATTTTTCCACTTTGAAACAATATAGAATACATACACTATGCACTAACAGTGTGGGCCCAACCTTAAATAAAATTCATGTGCCAAACAGAAGAGGTAAGAGAAGGGTTAATAGGCTAGTGAAGGAGATTAACTTAATTCTTAGTTTAATATAGACACCAAAGAGAAAAAAATGAAGTGGGGGAAAAAGTGTTAAGAAATACAAATTTATATTCAAGATAAAAATGAAACAGTCAGAATATATAGTTTAAGAGTTTAATCCTTCTAAAAATGCAGTTAGGAAAACCTTAAATGGACATGAGAAATCTTGGAGAGAGCAATAAATGAGAAGGGAAAGGATGTTTTTATATGCTTCAGCCATTTCCTTGAACTCGCATGACCCAGCAGATTATCAACTGGATTCACCCACCTCCCTTTTAAAACAGAGCTATATTCTTACATAAAGCTATGATTAAAAAACTATATGGACACTGATGTTTTTAGTGAATTCAACATATAGTTACTTTCCCTGCTAAAAGGTTTTTTTCTGCCTATGACAATATATATTGGATTTTTAATTAAGGCTATATTTCAGAATTCCTGTGTGATAACTGTATGAAAGAAAAGGATTCATGCATGTGTAGCTACAGAAATTAGCCATATGAATATATTTATAATTCACAACAAAAACCTATGTTTACCTACTTCCTTCAAAGGTTTCTTTAAGGAATGTAAGGAAAACCAATTATGTGGCACCACATGTAAAAAAAAAAAAAAAGCACTTATATAGAATTGGTACAGTATAGTCAAAGGTACAAATTGCCATAGAAGGGCTCTTCCAAGTGACAGGAATCACCCCCTCAAACTTCTTTTATAGATACTAAATACTGGGGTTTTGCTTGGGTCTTACTATGTATTTCGATTGAGAGAGGGAAAAAGGCTGGTACAAAAGGTTCTCAAAATTCACTGAGAGTTATACGACAAAGAACTTCCTGGTAGAATGAACATTTAAATTCTCATCTGAACAGACTGAATCCTGAAACAAAATAGACATGTGTTTTCTCTCTATTTGCCTCATTTTCCCCAGAGCTGAAACCCAATTCTGAGTTGAAGCATCTAAGTAGAGAGGTACCAGGTACAGGGATTATAATCAATAAAACTGACAGATACATGCAGTAGAACAAAATACCATGGTACTTCTCCTACCATGGTATGAATGATAGAATTCACTCAGGAAGGAAGGAAGATTTAAAAATTAAATAGTAAAATTTATGTCATCATGTACTTTTAAAAATGGTCACTCTATTCTTGGAGCTGCAGCAAAATAAAAAAACAACTATAGATTAAACACGGAAAAGGAAATTTAGGTATTATTAAGTTTTTAAAATTTAAAAAAACTAGATACATGAAACACTGTGAAGCAATAATTGCTCTGAAATACAAGTCACTTAAAAAGATGTAACAAACTTTAGGAAGTTTTATTCTAGTGAAAGTGTTCTTAACTTTTTGAGTTAAGTCCCTTTGAAGATCTGAATTCATGGATTTTCTTCCCAGAAAAATGTACATACAAACAAAATTTTGTACATAATTTCAACAGATTAAGAGCCCTCACTCTGGAAATGCATACTTCAAAATGCATACTTAAAATAACAACTAGGCTTCTCTAAACTCTATTTTATTACTTAGGCACCAACTTCATAAAGATAAAACTTCCAGGTTCTTCAAACTCTACGTGGGAAAATAATTCTTTATTATTAACACTACCTACTCCTTATCAACAAAATTCTTAAATGGGGTTTAATAATTTTTTCTAAAAATCTTAGAAGTATATTTATGGCTTCCCTTCCTTTCTAAAATTAGTACAATATATATAAAAGATGAAACAAATAGACCAAAACAATAATGGATAAGTTATCTTTTCCCTCAACACTGCTTTTCAAGTTGTTTTAAATTGTTTTACAAAATTTTAAATTATTTAAAAGTATTTCCACTGTGAGATTCTGTCAAAAACTAATCAGTATATACTGTACATTAATATGCTGCATATAAAAAAAATGTAAATTATGCCCGGCCGGTGTGGCTCAGTGGTTGAGTGTCTACCCATGAACCAGGAGGTCATAGTTCCATTCCTGGTCAGGGCACATGCCCAGGTTTCAGGCTAGATCCCCAGTGGGACGGGTGCAGGAGGCAGCCAATCAGTGATTCTCTCTTCACTGATGTTTCTATATCTCTTTCCCTCTCCCAGCCTCTCTCTGAAATCAATAAAAACATATTAAAAATATGTATGTAGCCCTAGATAGTTATGCACAGTGGTTAGAGCATCAGCCCACGGGCTGACGTGTCCCAGGTTTGATTATGGCCAAGGGCATATACCTCGGTTGCAGGCTTGATCCCACCCTGGTTGGGATTCACGTGGGAGGCAACCAATCAATGTCTCTCTCTCACATCGGTGTTTCTCTCTCTCTCTCTGTCTCTATCATTCTCTCTTTGTCTGTCTCTCTCCCCCTTCTACTCTCTCGAAAAAGTGATGGAAAAAATATCCTCTGGTGATGATTAAAAAATATATACGTATATAAATTATATAAATAATACATACTTTACATATAAAATACATTATTTCTTTAACTCTCAGTCTAACTTAATTTATTATTCCCATTTTAATCAAATTATTATAACTCATTCAAGATGAAACAAAAAGTGGTAAAGTCAGGGGGATTCAAACCCAGGTATGTCTACACACACACACACACACACTCCTTTCCCACAAACTCAACCCCCAAACACTATATTTGGTTGTTATATAATAAGACTGGAAAAGGAAAGATTTTTCAAATATTTACAAGAAGTAAAATCTCTTTGAAGAAGATTAAGATCAACCTGATTAAGAGCATACTGGTACATACGTGATGAAATAAATACTTAAAGTATATGAAAGCACCTTGATGAATCCTGCTATTAATAGTTTTATAATAGAAATAGAAGGATTTCTTGAGAAAAATTTCCAAGTATATCCCAGATTCTACTCTTGTACTCAAATTCAGAAAGCACTAAATGTTACCCTAAAGAATGCAAAGCTATATAAAACTTAATTTTTCCACCTAGATCCCAAGGTAATGACAACTACAGCTTTAAGAAAGCATAACCTATATACTAGAATAAAACAAGCAGAAACATCAGAAAATTTAAATATATTAGAATATAACCAACTACAAAAATTTACCTCAGAAAAATATTAGCATATTACAATAAATGACACCATGACACATCAAGGATTATAGCAGTATCAGAGTGCAGTTGCCAAGTAAATATTTTTCTTTCCACTTGAAGGAAACTGGATTTAAAATTTTTTATTCAATTCAGCAAACATTTAGTGTACATCTACATACTAGGCTCTGTGGCCAAGAAAATAAATAAGGCAAGAGCCTTGTCCTTCCCCCTCATGAGGATAAGACCACCAGGCCTGGAGAGTCAAGAGGGAGCAGAATGAGATGCCTAACACCTATTCAAACAACTAAACAGGAGGAGAAATAACAGTCTAAACCAAGTGCTATATAAGTACACAGAGGGGAGCACTGATTCTGCCTGGACCTGTCTCTGGAACTGCAAACGAATATACCCACCACTAACTTGACAAACCTTCTTGAATGTCTAACTGGCATCTCATACTTGACCTGTCTAAAGCTGAGTTCCTGAACAACCCACCATAACTGATCCTCTTGTTTTACCATCTTAGGGAACCGCTACACTATTTTTCCAATCACTCGGGTCAAAATCTTGAGTCATCCTTCACTCCTTTCTCTCACACCTCACATCCAATCCATCAGCAAATCCCATCAGCTCTGTACGACATCTTCAAAATACATCCAAAATTTGACCAATTCTCAACATTACTATTAACACTCTAGCATGAGCCAATGCTATCATCACTTCTCTGGTAAGCTGCTGCTTCCCAAAAAGTCTCTTTGCTTGTGCCCTTCACCCAAATTTATCTTTTTAAAATGCAAAGTCAGTTCACAGCATTCTCAAAATCCAACAATGTCTTCTCATTTCGCTCTGAATAAAGGCTAAAGTTCTTACAAGGGCCTAACAGACAACACAATCTGGTCTCCCCATTACCTCTGAGTTTATTGCCTGTTACTGTCTTCTTCACATACCTCAGGTTTAACAACAAATAATCAGGGGAAACCAAGAGTAAGGGAGAAGTAAGAAACAGTTTTACTTTGTAACACTATTACATTAACAATGAATACTACTTATGTGGAGTAAGGAATGTTATTTGAAATTTTATTAGAATACCTAGGTCATCAATATTTACCATGAAATTCAAAAAATTAATAGACCTTATTAACCCTTAAAAAATATGGCAACCAATCTTCCCAGGAAACTCCACAAATGCAGACACAAAAATACTGCACATCATTTCAAGAGTATCCTGCACCCCTTTAAGCCATTCATGAAGCCCCATTTAAGAAAACACTGCAATGCCAAGAGGATAGAGAATGGCAACAGAAAGGAATATAGACACAATAATGGGCTGAAGCAAAAGACTGGGAATGCCAAGATATAAAAATTACCAGACTTTTCAATAGCATTATTATTAGTTTTTTTTTACTACTTTTGTTTTCTCTTGATCATAGCAGATTCCTGGATTACCAACCTTCAACATCAGACACCTGTTTGAACTTAACCTAAACCACAATTGCAGTCTTGTGAAAGGACAAAATTATTTCTCTAACTTGTCCTAGGGCATCTTTCCTTACAATTCTCTCTGCTTCAAGACAACTCAATTCTCAGAAGCTGCACTCCTGCCCCACCTCACACTGGACTCCAAGACAAATTGCATCACCAGTTCCTCTACCCTACCCTACCCAACTCCCAATACACACACACACACACACACACACACACTCACTCACTCACTCTCTCTCTCTCTCTCCCCCTCCCCCAACTCAGTTTTACTAGAGAGAACTTCTAAGATTTTGGTGACAGAAGAGTCATATTCACGAAGTGTGACATTCTGCCATTTGCTGGCTCCACTACCATTTATCTCTATGTTTTGCCTTGTTCCCTTTCTCTGGTCCTAACAAGCAAGTTCTCCTTACTATATTGCAAAGAATAGCTCCTTCGCATTTTATCTTGTACTCTAAAGCACTTTCCCAAATAAACAGTTCCTTTTCTAAAAGTAATGCTGGTGAATAAAATTTTCTGCAACTTATAATATACATTAATCATACAAATTTTTGATACCGCATTTTAAAGTAGAAAATTTTAAACCACTGGTAACTACCACCCAGACATAACAAAGGCATTATAAATTCCACTATATTTTCAAGAGAGGAAAAAAGTACTGGAGACAATCTAAACACAAATTTTCATCTCTATTTTCAAGTATTTAATTTTCTAGATTAAAAAGCCATTTGTACATAAATCTGTTTCTTTTGGGAAATAAGCAAAAGTACATTTATTAGACTCTCAGGTAGAAAAAAAGATGCCTAGAAGCCTAAGAATCTACAGCTGAGTTAAACCTATTTCTTGGAGGTTGGAAAGGAAGGGCCAAGAACAGGAAAGCAAATCCCTATGTCTTGAAATGAACCATTTCCAAAGAACCCCAATAATATTGCTAAACAAGTTCACAGGGTACTACACGAATTTAGCAGTTTGTTTGTTTGTTTGTTTATTATCTTATTGTTGAAAATATTACAGATGTCCCCTTTTTACCCCCATTGAAACCCTCCACCTCACCCCTCCCCAGGCCTTCCCCAGATCAGTGTCTGTATCCATGGGTTATGCTTATAAATATATAAGTTCTTTGATTAATCTCTTCCACCTACTCCCCCATCCCACCTTGCCTCTGAGATCCCTCAGTCTGTTCCATGATTCTATGCCTCTGGATCCATTTTGTTCATCAGTTTATTCTGTTTATTACATTCCACATATAAGTGAGATCATGTGATACTTGTCTTTCTCTAACTGGCTTATTTCACTTAGCATAATACTTTCTAGTTCCCTCCATGCTGTCCCAAAGGATAAAAGATCCTTCTTTTTTACAGTTGCATAGTATTCCACGGTGTAAATATACCACAGCTTCTCTATCTACATAATACTGCTAAACAAGTTCACAGGTTACTACATGAATTTAGCAGCTAATTTTAAATAAAATATTATAATTTCTCTTCTTACTTACAAAATATTTGTGAAAATACATTAACTTATGCCTAGATTATTTACACTGAAATAATTTTTACCCTTATTTTATGTCAACAAAAACAACTTTATTCCTAAAGCACTATGAACGGATGAATATTGGCATTCTATGTAGTAAAGTTTTCTAAAATCAGATAATAAAGTAAAATTATATTAAATTATTGGTGTTATTTGCTTTTCAAGATGGTAATTTGAAACATATTAAAATTTTAGTATTAACCTCTAAATATAATGGTACTTAAGCTATCCTAGCCTGTAGGAACCTAAGAAAAAATTTCAATACCAATTTATAAAAAATTTAAAAGGTAGCAAAAAAGAATAATGTAAATTATTTATAAGCTTGTGAACAGTGTTTAGCAATTAATGGATCCACCAACACTTAAGCTACTTAATTTGATAAGTCTCTCCCTCTAAAAATATATCTTGTCTCCTTCATTGCTGTAATTCCCATAGTATGTCATTAAAATAGAAATGCACTGAAAATCCAGAAATACATCACAGTTTACTATGAAAATAAAATACAAATAAAACTACACACACATATACACACACACAGAGCTATAAAGGGCTACACATTACATTTCTTTTAGGTTATCTAATTTCATTTGTGCAGCAGCCTCTCCTCTCATAGGTAGTTTAGATTATACCTATGGCTAATGACTATTTTCTTTGCCACTTGGTTATGGGCAATAACATTTAACCTTTGTAATGAATGGAAAGAAGTATATTCATGTTTACCTGATATTTAAAAATGCATAATTAAAAAAAAAAAATTGCTTTCCCTTGCAAGTATTCCTCACCTGTTTGAACATCAATAACCATCTGATGGCCCCCTCTCATTCCTGGTCGGTTATCTTCCCCATCACCTGAAGTAGAAACAATATTTTCTTTTAAAGGGATAACACAGAATAACCTCGAACCCAGAGTAACTTTACTCATAAGCCTGTAATGAGTAGTAAAAATAACACACACTTGTTTTTCTAGTACTAAGTACAAAGGCTCAAAAGAAATAATATGACTCATAGCTATGTTTATAATAATTATCTTGCTCTGTTTTCCAATTGCTTACAGACTATTAATGCAATCTGAAGCTATTTTCAATGTATTTATGACCAATGTAGTAAGTCAGCAAAGACACAGAATATTCCACAAAAACCTAACACAAGAAAACTCTAAACTACTGAAGTGACAAAGTGAAGTGGGAAACAATTACAGAATCAGATATCAAGTCTATATTCCAGGCACAGCTTATAAGCAGAATGAACAGTTTTAACGTTCATAAAACTAGCTACAGAAAACTAAGATGTTATCAAGTTTTATGCTAATGAAAATTTTCTTATTGTGTTAACTTTGTGCCAATATTTCAGAAAACAGTTTCCACATAAGAGAGACCACCTATTTTATATGAATACTGACGTTGAGAAAACTAAGGGTTACTTTCCTTTCATTATTTCCATCACAAAGCTTAAGAGGCAGGTTTAAATATAATCAGTGAAACTTCTAAAATTCTGTAGGAGAAAACTATTGCTTAACTTGTATCTAATCTTACTTTATACCAAATTTTATATAAATGAAGATGTCACTTAATTTCAATGGTTCAACAGGTTACAGGGTTCTAATGTCTTACTTGATATAAACCAGAAAACTTAAGGTTTTCTTTATAACTTCCACATTGAAATATATTACTTTGACTAATAACTTTCCTTGTATTATCTTCCTCCTCTGTAAAATAGGAAACGTGCAACTTTTTACTAATTTCACAGGGGTACTATGAAAAAGACTGAAATGTCAGTTCTTACATATAAAAAATAAGATGCAAAACTGAAGCATTTCATTAGTATGGTACTTAAGAGCTGATCATTCAAAAGTTCTCTGCCAATTCTTTCTCCTTTCTAAGAGGTGGGTTTAGATTTTGCGGCTCATTAGCATGGAAGTTTCGTCCTTTCCTTCCTTCCTCCCCAGGCAGTAATGCCACTTGCAAGAACAGATTAAGAAAACACTGAATAAATGCATTGTCGGTATGTTGGTATTTTCTATATTTAATCCATTAGTTTCAAATACACAATTATAGTCTGTTTGCTACAACATGTTTCCTTGAAGAAAATGACCTCACATGTGACTTATAGAATAGACTGATTCTCCTGTAACAGGGAATTATGGGAGCTCACAGCAACTTTTTCCAGTATGTTAGTGTTTAACACTATCAGAAGAAAGCTTTCTTGCAGTTAAAGGTCTTAGCAATCAATATAAGACAACAACAGGAAAAAGCTGAATATCCACAGAACTGCCTTCCTTTAATGCAAGTAGTTGCAGTAAAGAATTGCCCCACTTTCTACTATGTTAACCATCTGGCAGAGTAGTGAGTACAGATGGAGTGACAAAAACTTCCCCCATTTGAAAAAATTAAATTAATGAATTAAACTACACCCTGGATCAGACTTCAAATTTTTATTAAAACAGTCTTTATTAGAAGTAAATGCCCTGTAGGTTCTACAGTTCTAAGAAGGCAACATGAGCCCCAGGATTTAAGGCTCCAAACTCATTTTGAAGCTCAATATGAGTGCCTGCAAAGATTTAACTATACTGATATTATTTATTTTTATTAGGATTACTCCTCTCATTTTTATTAGTATCTGGTAATAAAGTCCCATAGATCTAGAATGGTATGCCCCATTTCTACTTTTCTCATAAGCCCTATTAGCTTTAGTGAGCAATTTTGCAGAACTTAAGGTTTTTCAGAAATACATTTGGTATTACAACACAATGGCCTATAATTTTAGTGTCTATAAAAGTAGTTTACAATGGTATTCTATGAAAGAACTGCCCAATCTTCTGTTATAGCAGTAAAACAAAAAGGCTTAAAAGAAAAATTTAGTATAATAAACCAAGTCTGCCATCTGGTTAAAGAACCTACACCTTGTGCCGCTTTTCATGAACAGAGCACTGTGAAATTTAGGTTACCTTAGGAAAAAGGAAACATTACAGCAAAAGCACTCACACCTTAGAAGGTAGGACTTACCTTTGGTGCTTTTGGGAATGATCTGACTCCATCGTGGCTTATATTCCTGCTGACTGATATACTGATTGAACAAGCCATCTGCAAATATCAAGGAATGAGAGAGAATACACCTTAACCAGCTTACACTTTTTATTATAGCAAAAAAGACAAAAATGTAGAAGCCTACTTTAAGGAAAATTACTAATATATCATTAATAAAGCAGCACATTTTCATAAAATGTGTCACTTCAGTTTTCATGCTACCTCAAGTATAAAAAGTATTAGTTGATAAGAATTTTATTTATTTTTTTAAATCCTCACCCGAGGATATTTCTCCCATCGCTTTTCAGAGACTGTGTGGAAGGGAGAGAAGGGAGAGAGGGGGGGAGAGAGAGAGAGAGAAACATTGGTGTGAGCGAGAAACATCGATTGTTTGCCTCCTACTCGCACAGCAACTAAGGCCAGGGATTGAGCCTGTAACCAAGGTACATGCCCTTGGCCAAATCGAACCCCGGGCCTTTCAGTCCACGGGCTGATGCTCTAACCAATGAGCCAGACCGGCTAGGGCAAGAAATTGTTTTAATGGCAGTTCATATTAAACTTACTATGCTTTCTCCCATTTTGCCACTACCATGCAAGAAAACTAGGGAAGAAAATGGAAGCTCCAACAACTTTGGTTTAGGCTTTTACATCTTCAGGAGGAAAAAAACTAACCCTTTAAAGTGAAAAATCAATTTTTATAGTTTTCTTTGAGTATAAAACTACATAGGTATAAAAGTACAAGTAATAGTTATTAATATATTTATTGCATACTTACTAAATGTTAGAACCCATGCTATCTTACATATCTGATTTAATTCTAAAAACAACTTTATGAGAAAGGCATTATCATTCATCTCCATTTTATAGATGGGGTAATGTATAGAGAAATTAAGAAACTTAACCAAAAGCACACATCTCTTAATCAAGATCACACATCAATAAATTCTTAATCTATTTCTTGAGAGGAGTTGTTACACTAGTTACTATAATGGTCATGGAGATTGAACTCCCCACATACATCTATTCTACCCAAAATAAATCAATCCCTAATCCCATGCCCCTCAACAACGATTAATTTAAGAAAGATATGTAACACAATACTAGCTAATGAAGCATGAGGATTTTCTGGGGGGACTTCTAGGAAATGTTTCCTACTTCTAAACGAACGTACAGAGAAGAAAAATCTACTTTTATTCTTCTAAATTTTTTCATATCTGTATGCAACGTACACAATTGCTACAGCCAATCCATAGAGGTATGAAAATAAAGTCAACTCTATAATGATGACAGAGCAGACAGAGACAAAGAAACTGGACCACTGAATCAACCAACCATGAAAACTACCAATGAACTTCTTGTTATGTAATACAATAAATTTCCTTACTTTTTAAACTAGGGTTTTCTTTTACAGGAGCCCAAATACATTATAACCTGTAAAGTTACCATTAAGATAAATTCTTTCATTTGACTCAGGTTTCAATCTCAATAAAGATTTTCCCTTTTCCTTAATCACTGAAAGCAAATACTTTTCCCAAGAACTTACAAGTAATACTGTCTGTTCTCCATGATTTGTATACTCGCCAGGGACTGCGTAATGCACAGAAATCTCCTAATCTCTTTTCTGGGTAATTATGAAGCTCAATTGTAACCACACCCTTCCACTTTCAAGTCTTTTCAGATGGCTTTAAAGGAAACTTCCATCCATACACTCTAGTTTCTCTTTTTCTCTGCCTTTGGGACTTTTCAAAATTCTTTTAAAAATAAAGTTCCAGTCTTCTTCTCTCCTATTAAAATTTCTCCTCATAAATTAGCATTTATATTTTGTCAAAGTAATACGAACAAGTAGATTCACAACATATTTTAGTAAGAGTGTTTCTATAATATAATTTACTCCCCATGGGCTTTTCTGATAATTCTTGTCCCATTCAGCCTATTCTATCCAATATTCTTCCACTATTACAAGAGCTGGAAATCCTTTTTCCAGATAAAATGTTGTGGAGTTCCCAATAATAGTAAAGACAAGGTTATAGTAAAAGTATTAATTTAAATTTACAATTATATGGAAATAAAACATAGTAATTAAATTTTATTCAGTTTTGAGAAAGGCACAGAAAAGTTACATACTCCTGGAAGGAAGGGACTGGATAAAAGAAGGTGAAGGGATTAGCCAAAGAACATATATGTTTAACCCATGGACACAGATAACAGTGTAGTGATGGCCAGAGGGAAGGGGAGGGAGGGCTGGGTGGAAGAGGACAAGTAGGGGAAAATGGGGACATCTGTGATAGTGTCAACAATAAAAAAAAGAAAAAAAGTTAAATACTCCTTTTTACAAAGCCTTAAACAGAGAAGATAAAATTATTCAATAACAACAATGATTTTAAAACATAAACTAATTCACCCTAGCCAGTTTGGCTCAGTGGTTAGAGTGTCGCCCCGTGGACTGAAGAGTCTCGAAGGGCACGTACCTCAGGTGCAGGCTTGATCCCCAGCCCCAGTCTGGGTGCATGAGGGAGGCAACCAATTGATGTCTCTCTCTCACACTGATGTCTGTCTGTCTGTTTCCCCTCTCTCCCTCTCTCCCTCTCCCTCTCCCCCCCACCACCCCCCTTCCACTCTCTCTGAAAAGCAATGGAAAAAATATCCTTAGGTGAGGATTAAAAAATAAATAAAATATAAACTAATTCTACATAATGGCTATTGAAGAGGAGAGAGATAAAGTAAAAGATGGGAGTATACAGAAATGAGTAGAAAAACTGAGGGAGATAAGCAAATTGCACACATGAAAAATACAAAGCAAAACCAGAAATTTAGAAAAGTAATAAATTTCATATTATTTAAGAGTAACCAATTACATTACTTGTCTCCCATAATAACTAGTTACACAACTTTAGATAAGTCAAGTAACTTCCTTATCTGAAAAAATGGTGTTTAAGAGTTCGATAGGGCCTGAAGTTTCTTCCGAATTCAGGCATACTAGAACTTCACCATTGTTAGAACCAATATATTTACTGAAACCATGTGTGTTTGGCTGATTCTATCTTATGTTCATTTTAGAAAAGTCTCTTATCTCCTCTTTCCCCTTAAGCCTTCTGTGACTACTCTGAAAGAGAAATCGCAATCCCACTGGGGAAAATTCTTTTTTATTTTTTTAAATATATCTTTATTGATTTCAGAGAGAGGAAAGGAGAGGGAGAGAGACAGATAGAAACATCAATGATGAGAGAGTCATTGATCGAGCCCGCACCCCGGGCATGTGCCCTGACCGGGAATCGAACCCTGATCGCCTGGATCCTAGGTCGACGTTCAACCGCTGAGCCATGCCTGGCTGGCGGAAAATTCTTTTTAATACTCCAAAAAGAGTGATCACAGAAACAGCTCTAATCAGATGAAGGACCCCAACCCCATCCCTGATCTTAGGTCATTGTCAACACTGCAGGTAAAATTCAAGCCTCTAATTGCTTTTCAACAAATCCTAGCCCCACTCTTACTAACCTGAAAAGCTTACAAATACTCTACCCATCAAGATCTTCATTCTATTTTTCTTCTTTCAAACACAACTGTCCTAAGAAAATACTGTCAGTAATTTTCAAAGTAAAAAACACACACACAAACTCTCAAACATAATACAATTTTTATAAAATAATTTTGTAAATACACGCACTGATGCACAGATGATAAAAATACAACATTGACATACATCAAAAAGTTAAAAGTGATTTTGTTTGACAAGATAGGGCGATTTTTGATTTGGGGATTTCTTCTTTGTACTTTCTGTTTTCCCAATTTTTTAAATCAAACACTATAATTACCAGAAGAAAAGCCACAAGACAACTAGGTACATGGAACTATTTTCTTGGGAAAACTTTGTAACATATTGTCATTACCATTATGAGCCATTTCACATCTTTTGTTACCCCTCAAATGTCTATTCTTCATGGACTAGACACATCAATGTTTCTACAAGCAGTACTTTGTACACTGATATTAGCTTGTTTCTTTCTTTGTTTCTTTTAATCCTTACCCAAGAATATGCTTTTATTGATTTTTTTTAGAGAAAGAGGAAGGGAGAGAGAAAGGGGGGGAGGAGGGAGAGAGGGAGGGAGGGGGTGGGAGAGAAAGAGAGAGAGAGAGAAACACTGACGTGAGAGAGAAACATCAACTGGTTGCCTCCCGGTATGTGCCCCAAAAAGGTAACGAACCCGAAACCCAGGTATGTGCCCTGACCAGAAATCTAACTCGCAACCTTTTGGTGCACGGGACAACACTCCATCCAACTGAGCCACCCAGCCAGGGGACATTAGCTTGTTTTAATAAGGACAAAGTATATGCCCAAATATGCCCAAAGGATTTACAGAGGATATTACTTCCAAAATTTAAAATAGTAAGTACTCCAAACATGAAAGATTAGAAATTATAATCTTACTGTAGATAGATAAAATTAATCTTCTCTTGAATAATGACAATTAATAGCATATAATCAGAGATGCTCAGTATATAATAAATGCTTAGACTAGAAAAAAAGGCATGGGTGGGAAACTTTCCTAGCCACATGGTCATCTGAGTCATCTTAATGGTATTAAGTTCTTTATATTTAATTAATCTGCTCATAAAAGTCCTACTTTCAATAAAGCACATTCCTAGTATATAAAGGCATCCTGACAAGTCATACTGTGTCACACAAAGTAGCTAAGCAAACATTTTAAAATACTGTTTTGAGAACTTTTTAATTTGCCTCCCTCTTTTCAGAACAAATGCTTGTCTTCACTAGTCTAAAAGTCACACAATTCTCTTCATTATCTCTTACTCTTCTGGGAGACTATTAGAAAACATAAAGAAAATTATTTGGATGTGGCATTATCAAATCTGAAATAACTTTAAAAAAATACCTTACCAAAGAAATGACTTTTATTGAGTATCTACTGTGTGGAAGAAACCACAAAGGTTTACTCAGTTACTACTTAAAATAAACCTATGCAGTGGTCATTATTAATTACTGCAAAGATTAGAAAATCAAGGTTTAAAAAAGTTAAACAACATGCCCGACAACTCTAAAGAAAAAAGTATAAAGCTCAATTCCAAAGTCCAAAACCTTTTCAACTCTTCAGACTGCACGTGAATATAGATACACACATATAACAGACTAACACACATATAATAGACTAGTTTTTAAATTGCAATCTGAAACACTATTATAATATAGTGGCAAAACGAAAACAACAACAAGACTCTGGGAAACAAAATTCATCATACCAGATTATTCTACTATAATATTAGAGAAATCCAATATAACAGACGAACAATAAAACTAAAGGAGTTGAAATATATTACTTATGATGTAAAGGAAAAAATGGAATCCCTCTCTTAAGATACTGGCTACTGTGGCTAAAGTTTACTTTCTTTGTTCTGATTCTTCTCTGGAAAACTGGTTTGCCATTACTTCAGACTACTAACTTACCAGAGCATTCCTGTTAGCTGGAAGTGATTCTATATCAATGGCCAGTTTGTGAAGCTAGCTGTTCTACAAACAAAACAAAACAAAACAAAACACATCACCTCTTCTTTTGGAGAAATCATGGCTTCACATAAGACACAAAAGCTGGAAACAGCCCTGGCCCTGTGTGGCTCAGTTGGTTGGAGCATCATCCTGTGGACCAAGGGGTCATGGGTTCAGTTCCCCATCAGGGCACATAGCCAGGTTGGGGTTGGATCCCCAGTCAGGGTGGGTGTAGGAGGCAACAGATCAATGTTTCTCTCTCTCTTCTTCCCTCTCCCTATAAAATTAATTTAAAGAAAAGAACATAAATTATAGCTCTCTCACACCTCTTTACACTGCAAATATCCAACTCCATTATTACCTTTTTGATATTTTCATTTTGTAATATTAAATCACCTAACCACAGCAAACAAAAATAATATAGAGATTTTAAAAAAAGAGAATGTTGTACTTTGCAGAGAAACATGATAAAGATGACTCTCATTTAAACACATATTATTGCCTCTTGCCAGGAAAACTGGGTTATCAATAAATAGCCCAGATCAAATCTGGAGCAGTTAACATTTAATAGCTATTTTCAATCAAATAACATACTTAAGAATCTTCTTTTATACCTTCAAAAAGAAAAGTAGTAATGCAAATGTTTATTAAGGCTTTGGTAAATAGTAAATTCTGATTCAAAACCGTAAGAGACATGCTAAAGAAACTTTATTTATTTATTTAAAGAAACTTTAAACAAGTTTAAGTTTTAGAAGTCAAAGTCATAAGATTAAAATTCTTTGAGGCCATCAATGCTTCAGCCCTAGCCAGTTTGGCTCAGTGGTTAGTGTCAGCCCTGGGACTGAAGGGTTGTGGGTTTGATTCTGGTCTTACATTGATGTTTCTCTCTTTCTGTCTCTCCCCCTCCCTTCCACTCTCTCTAAAAATAAAATAAAAATGCTTCAAACAGTAAAGCAGGATAAAGATTTTTTTCAAAATACACTGCTTTCAGTACCTTGTTTTAGTGTAAAGAACTCCCTTTCAGGATCTAAAAGCAAGTGAAAAGTTCACATATCTATCCCAAATAATCTTACCATGTTCCCTTTATTTCTAATTCTTGAAAGGTCTTGCTAAAAAAAAAAAAAAAAGCCTTTTGTTTTGATAGTCTATATAATTTAGCAAAAACAATGTAGGCTCTCTATTGAAACAATGACATTCTCATCTACAAAAACATGGCAACACCCAGGACACTGTTTTGAAAGTCTCAAAAACAAGTTAAAAAGTGAGGCACTTAAACATGCCTGTGAACTATCTGTATTTTAAAAATTAGTTCTATGTTTTAAAGAGGAAGTCAGGCAGTTGCTAATATTTCTATGTCTATTTTTGACAATCTAAAGTAGGAAATCAGAAAAGTAAAACTATAAAAAAGAAATGAAGATACAACTTAGGAGATAGGACACTAAGACCCAGTTCCTAACAATTTTCAAACTATTTTAAGATTCCAGGTCCAATACTACCTCATTTTTCCCTTATGATTATTATAAATAAACACATTTCATACAGTCCTAACTAGGCACAAGCTGTTCTTGTCCCCAAGAGTGAATACTATCTTAATAAAGTCCATGGCTGAAAAATGAAACATAGGAAGGAAGCTTTCACCAAAAGAAAAAAATAATGTTCAAACTTCATCTAAGATCCAAAAAAAGAGCACAGATTACAATACTGCTGCCTGATCTCATCAAAACAGATTATATTTAAAGAGATTAAAAATTCACTTATAGGTAAATAATGTGTAGAACATAAAAACCTTTTTGATAATTCAAATAACAATAATGGATGGGTAAAACAGATTTTTTAAAAAATAATGTATTTCAGCAGTTTGTCCAAATTCTGAAGAAAAAATATGAATTAAGGCAGTTATAGTACAATAATAATTGGGGAAACTGAACCTGTAAATATTTACTAGGATAGTAAAGCACAGTAGTAAAGAGTATGGATTCAAATCTTAGCTCTGCCACTTGCTAGCTATGTTGTCTTAGGCAAATTACTTTTATCATTCTCATTTATTAAATGGGAATAATAATACTTACCCTAGAAGGTAGGTATGAGGATTAAATAAATTCATATATAGGATTTCATACATTTCTTTTTTTGAAATTTTTTTATTGATTTTTAGAGAGAGAGGGAGAGAGGAAGGGAGGAGGAGAGAGAGAAACATTGATTTGTTGTTCCATTTATTTATGAATTCACTGGCTGTTTTCTTTTATGTGCCCTGACCAGGGATCGAACCCATAACCTCAGTGTATTGGGACAACGTTCTAACTAACTGAGCAACCCAAAGCCAGGACCTTACATAGAGTTTAGAAGAGTAAATGGCACATTGCAACACCCTCGAATACATGTTAGTTATGACAATGATAATTAAGTAATATTTGGAACTATACCTGGCAGAAAACTAACTATCTTTTCTGCACAAAACGAGAAATATAATACAAAGATTAACAGGAGTTAAGAGAAGGGGAAGCAACTGGGGTACACGAATAATAAAAGAAACTATCTTGAAAGAGCTGGCTTTGAAGAATGAGTTAAGAGTGAATAGTGATGTAAAGGAAAGTAATCAGGTAAAAGAACACAGCATAAACAAAGGCACAAAGACACGAATGGGCAGGAATATGGAAAGAAGCCATGTTTTTAAAAGCAGTCTGGCAGTCAGGTGCAGGGGAAAGAGAGATTTTACATATTGAGTACTGCTGAGAAAAAACAGTATCCTAAGGGAAAAAAACAAAAATCTTGCTATCCTAGAACACATCCCTAGCTCCTGACCCATAAGGAACTAATTTCATTCAAAGATTAATAATATTTGAAAAGAAACCAACTCAAGAGTTATACAAAGATATAAAAAGAAAAGGAGGAAAGAATCTTTTAAAATGGCAAATGAATCTGCTTTCACAGCAAAATGCAGGCATCTAAAAGATGAAAATGGTCAAATACTTTTCCATGAATATAAAAAAGTTAAGCAAGCAACCCTCTCTATAAAACATGAGCACAAATTAAAGATATAAACAGTTTAGAAGTAGAGATATAAATAGTTGGAAAAGATATGGTAAGGCAATAAAGAGGAAGTAAAACATGAATTGTCAGAGTTGAAAGAAAAGAGAAAGAAAAAATGAAAACATCACAGAAATGAAGGCCAAGGTGTAAGACCCTCCTAATATTATAAATAGAAATGAGATACAGAATTTAGAGAAGCTTGAAGAATTCAACATAAATATGCTGTTAAGAAGAACAAATGAGAAAATGAAAAAAATAAAAGATAAAGGCAACACACATTTAATTAAAAGCAAACAAAATACACAAAGTTAACAGTGCTTCCACAATGGAGTTGCCCTGGCAATATAACTTTAAAATAATCTAAAACTAAGATAAAATACTTAAATAGCCATAGGGAAAAAAGGTTAAATTCAAAAGAGCAACAGTTGAAAATTATAGTAGAATCTTGATAACAACAAAAACTGGTTAACAGCAGAATAATATCCAAAAATGTATCTGAAGAAAATAATTGTCAACCTAGAATTTCAAATCCAGCAAAAATATCCTTCAAGAAAAGAGATTAAATTTTCAAACAAAAACTGAGTTAATCTGCATTAGAAGAAATTGTAAAGGAAGTGTTTAAGGTAGAAGGAAGATGATCCTACTTACAAGATCAACAATGCAAATAGTAATGAAGAAAAAAAAATTAGTAAATATCTGGGCAAAATTAATGAACACTGACTGTATAAAACAAGAACGGTACTATTTTATAGGGTCTTTGAATCAAATTTCAACATAAAGGACAATAGCATGAATCGGAAGGTGAGTAGATGAGAGTTGAAAGTCCACTAAGTCCTTGTATGGGAAGAGGGAAAAGGTACTGATGAATTTTGTTAAGTACGTACACTTGTCAGAATTTCTAGACTAACCATAAATAAAATACACACACAGTGCATTATTTCCAAATGATTAAAAAGAAAAACAGGGAAAAGATTTAAAAAGTAAAAAATAAACAAACAAAAAACAGACCACAACCAAGAACAGACATGACAAAGAAAATAAAGTAAAATGGTAGGTTTAAATGTACATATTTTCCAGTAATTCAATCATGTAAATAAATGGTCAAATCAAAAGAAGGCATATTAAAAAAAAAAAAAAAATCCAACAAAATTTCCAGGAGATACTTCTTTTAAAAAAGGATGCAGAGGGGTTAAAAATAAAAGATGGAAAAAGGCTATGTGAACACTTAGCAAATGAAAGTAGATGTCTTAATGTAAGATAATTTATACCTCAAGGCAAAATATTACTAGAGATAAAAACACACTTCATAACAATAAGAGTTAATTCAAAATAAAATAATTTAAAATTTTTATGTGTCTAGAAAGAAACATGGCTTTGAAATATATAAAGCAAAAAATTTACAGAACTATAGTGGAAAGTATTAACACATTTTTCTTAGTAATTGCAAAAATCAGAAAACTCAGTATTGGTAAAGAAGATTTATGCAACATGGTTAGCAAACTGAACCAAATAGACATATATAGAACTGTGTGCCAACAACTAAAGGACTCACATTCTGTCCAAGTATACATATGTTTATAAAAAATGAACAAAGTGGGCCAGATAATAAGTCTCATCAAACTTCAAAAGACTAAATCATATGTAATATGTACTATGACCACTATTCATTCATGCTAGAAATCAGTAATAAAGAACCAGAATATCTTTATGTATTTGAAAACTACATTTCTATATAACTATGGTGCACAGAACAACCATATTATTTTATTATGAAATTACAGAAGTGGATAAAAATTTAAAAACTTCATAGCACAAATGAAAAATAAGTAGAGGTGTTGGTGGCAAATGGCACCAGGTGTTAGGTGCTTGAGTTCTGGCTAAGAATTCAGAGTGAAGACTCAAACTATAAGAGAAAGTTTATTTAGAAAGTCACAGAGATAGAAGTGTGCCATAGAAAAAATGGCATCAGGAAACAAGTTACAGAGGCAAAAGAAGGGCCCTTGGAGCTTAGGAGAAAGAGGCAAGCAAAACCTGTCTGGAGGAAGGGGGTGGGGAAAGGCACAGGAATACTCCATAGAAAGAGCTGCACTGGGTCCTCCATATTGAGGGTATTTATCTGGAGGTCTCAGGGGAGGACCCAATAGAATATGCATCAGCTTTCCAGGTGTATCCTTTTAGGGTCATGGTCTCTACTGATTGCTTGGTGCCAGGGCAGGGATTATTACTCAATGCAGCTGGTCCTGATGTCAACCACGGCATCCCTTGTCTGATTTTGCTGCTTTTCAGGGCCTGGAGCTGAAACACAACTGAGACCTAGATGTATTTGATGAAAGTCAGAACCTCATTGTCTTGGGGGCTTAATGCTTAAGGGCTATTCTCTGGCTTCCTTGTTCACTGCTTCTCTTAAGTGGGTCTAACCCACATGACTAGCAATATTTCAGGGAAAGAAAGGTCACTCTGGGGGCAAGGTCCCAGCCCAGTTTTGCCTGTTGCTAGGTGCCCGGTGACCTTCTGTACCTGGCCCATCGTCCTTGCTTTGCTCATGTCTGTCTAACTGCCTACTACAGAGGGAAATTAATATCCTTAAATGTGAAAATAACAATGTCTGGAAATTAATGAGCTAAGCATTCATCTCAGTAAGACAGCAAATTAATCCCAAAGAGAGAAAGAAGACAACATTAAACACAGAGCATAAGTCAAGGACATTAAAAATAGCAGAAAGGATCAACAATCCAGAAACTGGTTCCTTAAAAACCAGTTGAATTTGATAAAATTCTGGTGAGAGTGAGTGATGGAAAGAAAAAACAAAAAGAACTATAAGGAATAAAAGGAGACATCTCAAGAAATCCTGCAAATATTAAACAGGTAACAAGTGAATATTAGGTATATCTTCATGCCCTAAGTTTGAAATTTTAAGTGACACTGACAAATTCCTAGAAAAATATAGCTTGTCAAAACAACCAAACAACAATCCTGAATAGTCCTATGAAATTTAAAGAAATTGAACTGATAGACCAAAAAACCACCCCCAGCAAATTCCAAGAACAGAGAGTTCAATGGTAAGTTTTACCAAGCTATGAAAAAGAAATAATTCATGTCTTACACATATTCAGAGACTAGGAAGAACAGGTTACTCCTCAACCCATTATGTGAGATTAGCCTAAAAATCATACTAAACCTGAAAAGGAAGGTAACCGAAAGAAAAATGACAAGGTCAATCTTACTAATGAAAATAGCTGGAAGAATTCTAACAGAACATTAGTCAATCTACATCTAAAATACAGCAAAAAATATATGACAAAGTATATATGAGGTTTAACATTAGAAAATCAACCACTATGATTTCACATATTAATAGAATAAAGTAGGGGGAAAAATCATATCACAAAGAGTAGAGAAAAAGTGGTAAAATTCACTATCTATTTATAACATAAACTCTTAGCAATTTAGGAATCTGATACAGGATCTCCAAAAATCACAGATAAAAAATCATATTTAACATGAAATGTTGGAAGTATTTCTTTTGAGATCATGAACTACCCAAGGAAATCCACTACCATTATGTCACCTCAACCTTGTACTAACTAACCTGTCAACAAGACTAAACACGGGGAAAAAGGCATAAGGGCTGGAAAGAAAAATGAGTCATTATGAATAAGTAATTTAAACTTAATAAAAATAAAACAGCATAGGAAAATTCATGATACAGAACTAATACAGTGCTTAGAAGGAAACTCTTGACATCAAATGCCTACATTAGAAAAGAAGGATCTCAAGTTAATGGCCTCAGCTTTAATTTTAAAAAACTAGGAAAAAGCAAAATTAAAACCAAAGGAAGTAGAAGAAAATGATAAAGACAAAATAAATCAATGAATTGGAAATAGAAAAATACACACAGAGAGGGAGAAAAGACAAAACCAAACCAAGAAACCAAGAAATGTTTTCTTAAAATAAAATCAATAATCTGTAGCCAGACTGCTAAGGAAAACCAGACAGACAGACAATACCAATATCAAGAATAAGATGACATAAAGGTATGAAGAGGGTAACAAAATATTATGAATAACCTTATGCCAATAAATTCAATTTAGATGAAATAAGCATATTCCTCAAAAAACACAAACTACCAATGCTCACTCAAGAAGAAACAAAGAATATAAATAGTCCTAGAGCTACTGACAATACTAAATTTTCAGTTAAAAAACCTTGCCATAAAGGTAACTCTAACAGGATTTGAGATCTTACTTAAAAAAACTCTTGAGGGAAATAGTCCTACCATATAATTAATAACCACTGCATAAACCAAGGGGTGAGAAGGGACAGATTAAAGAGAGAAAAAAAGAAGAGGAGGGGAAGAGGGAAGGAGGGGAGGGAGGTATAAAAGAGGTAAAGAGGTAAAAAGGGAGGGAGCAAAGGAGATAAAGACCTTAAGTTGAAACTTTAGGAAACACTCAGACTAGTGAGCCTGTTGGAGTGTTATTTATTAAACTTTAATCCACCTTTATCTCACAAAAGTAAACTTTTATTTCAAAAGTAAGATAAACACTGCAAAGGGAGGTTTTCTTTGATAATTTCCTATTCCTAGGTGATTACTTTTGCCTATCATCACTGGATTCTACCTTTTTCCCCTGGTATTGTCAGAGAGGAAGTAGCAATGATTCGTTCAGGAATCACCGTTAATAAAATTAAATGTAAATGCAAAGATGTTTCTAGGCAAATAAAAAGCTAATTAGACACTTTCTTAAATGCAGACCATACTTGAAGAGTGTAGTAATACACTATATATACTAAAAGTAATTTCTGTTTCCTCCATTATAGGATGCTTGATAGAAGACGATTTTGATTCTCTACACTTTCCTATTTAGCAAGCAGGAACTTCATGCCCTTCTCTGCTATGTTTTTAGTGGAACAGAAGCCAAAAAAAACTCTGCAGTGTTTACTTCCTTATTTGTCCAACAAATTATCATCAGTGAAGTCAGCAGCAAACTGAACAACCCTGGAAGGAATGTTTATTAACTAAACACTGTTGCAAGCCAGTTGAGGAGTACAAAAAATATGACTTGGTTTTAAGTCTCAAGAACAGAGTTACTACCAATTTAACTTGGTTCCTTCTTAGAGCAGGAAAGGTAAATCTCCATAGTATCAGAGTTGGATATAATTTTAAGAAATTCTCTTAAGTGAGTATATAAACAGACAGTTATAAAATGTAACTGCTTTCAGCCTAATAATTACAGAAAATTGTCAGTTTTTGTTGCCATTATTGTTGTTTACCTTAACAAAATATTACACGACTTAAAGACTTGAAACAAAACAAAAACCACATAAAATTAAGTGGCAGTTTAATGGTTTGGGAAAGATTATCAGATATATTCTATTTGTTTATATTCAAAGTATATTGTATTTCAAACATAATAATCATTTATTTGCAAATGCCATTACCAATTAAATAAGCAGTAACAATGTAAAAGGCTGAGAGGCATGTTTGTTGTTATAACTCAATGGAACTAGAAGCAACT
The DNA here is from genome assembly GCF_964146895.1 of Miniopterus schreibersii. NCBI lineage: Eukaryota > Metazoa > Chordata > Mammalia > Chiroptera > Miniopteridae > Miniopterus > Miniopterus schreibersii. The sequence continues at coordinate 14,598,438 of NC_138118.1, forward strand.
CATTTCAAGTTAACATTATTTATTTATTTTTAAAAATCTTTATTGTTGGGAATATTACATATGTCTCTCCCATCCACCCTCTCCACCCGGATCCTGCCCCACCCCATGCCTTCACCACCCTATGTCTATGTCCATGGGTATATGCATGTATGCATGTAAATTCTCTCGTTAATCTCTTCCCGCCCCCCACCCCCTTCCTTCTGAGATTCGTCATCTGTTCCATTTTGCCATGCTCTGGTTTTATTCATAATTTTCTTTTGTTCATTAGATTCCTTGTTCGTTTATTTTGATTTTTAGATTCAAATGTTGATAGATATGTATTTATTGCCATTTTGTTGTTCACATTTTCGATCCTCCTCTTCTTCAAGAAGACCCTTCAACATTTCATATAATACTGGTTTGTGTGTAGCTTTGCTGGGTAAGAGTAATTTTGGTTGTAGGTCCTTGCTTTTCATCACCTTGAATATTTCTTGCCACTCCCTTCTGGCCCACAAAGTTTCTGTTGAGAAATCAGCTGACAGTCTTATGGGAGCTCCCTTGCAGGTAACTAATTGCTTTTCTCTTGCTGCTTTTAAGATTTTCTCTTTGTCTTTAACCTTTGGCATCTGAATTATGTGTTTTGGTGTGGGCCTCTTAGAGTTCATCTTGTTTGGGACTCTCTGCACTTTCTGGACTTGTAAATCTATTTCTTTCTCCAGGTAAGGGAAGCTTTCTGTCATTATTTTTTCAAATAGGGTTTCAAATGCTTGCTTCCTCTCTTCTCCTTCTAGCATCCCCATGATGCGAATGTTGGAAGCTTAAAGTTGTCCCAGAGGCTCCTTCCACCATCTTCATATTTTTGGATTCTTTTTTCTTTTTGCTCTTCTGAATGGGTGTCTCTGCCTCCTCATATTCCAAATCACTGATATGATTCTTGGTGTCCTGTACTCTACTAGTGATTCCCTGTAAGTTATTCTTCATTTCAGTTAGTGTATCCTTCATTTATTACTGGTCCTTTTTTATGTTCTTGAAGTTTTCACTAAGTTCCCTGAGCATCCTTATAACCATTGTTTTGAACTCTGTATCTGGCAGTTTGCTTGCCCCCGTTTCATTCAATTCTTTTTGTGGAGATTTCTTCTGTTTTTTCATTTGTGACACGTTACTTTGTGTCTGCATTTTGGCTGCTTCCCTGTGTTTGTTTCAATGTATTAGGTAGGACTGCTATGTCTCCTGGAATTGGTAGAGTGGTCTTCTGTAGTTAGGTGTCCTTTAGGGCCCAGTGGCTCAGACTCCCAAGTCACCTGAGCTGGGCACTCTAGGTGAGCCCCTGTGTGGGCTGTGTGCACTAACCTGTTGTAGTTGAGCCTTGATTGCTCTTGGCGTCACTGGGAGGGACTGACTCCCAGGCCAATCAGCTGTGAGGATCAGATGGGACTACAGCAGAAGAGCTGCTGTGCAAGAGACACCCCTATGGAGCAGGACGTGCTTCAGTGGGGCTTTGGTGCCCCTTGAGTGTGCCATTTGTGGATGTGGTGGGGTTGTAATCTGGTGTGGTATGAAGCTGACCATTGGGTGAACTGGCTCTGGGGCCTCCCAGGAGGTACAAAGTCAGCTACTGCCTGTACCCTGCTTGGGGCCACATAGCACGAGCTACAGAGAGATCTGTAGATGGCTGCTACTTGTGTTGGGCTTGTAGGTGCCCAGGAGAGGCCAAGCTCTTAAGCAAAGCAGGCTGCTGCTAGTGCCAGATCCGGGTCCACTTATAGAAAGGTATGGGACACACTGAGGCCAGCTGCTGTTTGTTTGAGAGATTTTAGGAAAGTCTGAAGCCTGAGCTACAGCAGGCTAGTCAGATGGAAAAGTCACTGTAAACTGCTTGTGTAGGCTGCAAATTGAGTGCAGTGGGGTCTCAGGGAATCAGTAGGGAAGGGTGAACAGTGTGAGCCAAGTTGATGGAGACTCAAATATGGAGACTGCCTGTCGGCTCTGTGGTGGAGAAGTCTCAGCAAAGGAACAATGATCTCTGCCAGCACTTTTGTCTAGGAGAAAGTCCCCCCCCCCGCCCTAGTTCTTGCCCTGATGCTAGACAATTTTGTTCCCCCCCACATTTCCCTAGATCTTTTCAAGCTGTACCCCAGCACTGGAGCTCTGAGGGAATGAATCCTAGTAAGTATGTGCACTGGCCCTTTAAGAGGAACTGCCTGGGACTCAGCAGATGTGTCACTCAGTCATCACAATCCCTGCTGGTTTTTACAGCCAGAAGTTGTGGCGACTTCTTTTCCCTGCACTGGAATCCTGGGCTGAGGGGTCTGAGACCCCTTGCTCCTCATGCGGGACCTCCACAGCAATGATATCCCTCCAGAATAAAGAAATGCCACATATAGGTGTCAGACCAGCCCATTCCATCTCAATGTGGTTTCTTTAATTCTCTAGTTGTAGGACTTCAGTTCAGTTAGATTTCAGGTGATTCTGAATGATAATTGTTCTGTGGTTTAGTTGTAATTCTGATGTGGTTGTAGGAGGAGGCAAGTACTGCATTTACCTATGTTGCCATTTTGTTGTGGTAAAATTAAGTTAACTTTAAATTTATAAAGAAGGCAGTACTGGTTCTGTTTTCTTCCATTATAAAATTCAACCAATATCTGTTAAGTGAGTACCTAATTATACTGGATGATAACAGTGATAAGATTAAAATATAAAAATGCATTGAGAAAGTCTATTATTCTTTATTTCTTTCTATAAAAAGATTCACCAAATTTTATTCTATAAGTTTTATATTAAGGCATTAAGCAGCTCTTACTCACAATGCTCTGACACCAAATGTGCGGGGGTTTTTCTTAGAACAACCATTTCTCTAATTCTCTGACACCAACTGGGTATCCAACAATTCGATTTAATGCTGACACTATATACGTGGAGTTAAGCGTCAGATTCTACAAGTTAAACGGCTCAGTCCCACAAAACAATTCCAACCTCAGATGGCAAGTACAAGTCCCAGGCCACTGTACTTGTAATATACAGGCTACAAATCAAGGCTTCCCACAACTCACTTCAAGGTTCAATAACTCAGGGTGATCATAGAACTGAGGAAAGTGCCTTACTTACTATTATTGGTAAATTATAAAGGATACAACTAAGGAATAGTCAAATGGAAGAAAGTCATAGGGCAAGGTACTGGGAGCAGGTGTATGTGTATAGCTTCCATGCCCTCTATAGACATGATATACCACTTTCCTAGCACTCTGATGTGTTCACCAAACTGGAAGCTCTTTGAACCTCATTGTTTAGGGCCTTTTTTTTTTGAGGTTCCATTGGCCATTGGTGACTGAACTCAATCTCTGACCTCCCTCCCCTCCTCAGAGGTAGTGAGGGAGGTGCTACTCAAATATCCAGTCTTCTAATCACATTTTGGCCTTTCTGGAGATCTGTAGCTATCTAGGAACCAGTCATCTCAACATACAAGACACTTTTATCCTTCCACAGATACCAAGGGTTTTAGGAACTATGTGCCAGGAACTGGACAAAAAACAATACCGGAAGTACCTATTCTGTTCTTTGTCACCATGGAAGTCACTGTGGAAACTTTTTTAAAGGATGCCATTGAATAAAGCAGCAATTTTCAACCGGTGTGCCACAAGAATTTGTAAAACATGCAATACCTGACTATTTAGTCAAGGGCACTAACCTCTTTTCCCTTAGATTGTCAAATAAAAAAAATGACAACTGTCAACACAACAATAGACATCCAGTGTGAATGAATCAAAATTATATGTTTTTGTCAGATCAGCAAAAATATATTTTTTGATGTGCTGCAGAATTTTAGTAATTAGTTTATGCGTATCATGAGATGAAAAAGGTTGAAAATCACCGCTATAAAGCAACAACAGAGATCCTTTTTAAAAATAACAAAACACCTCAGACCTTAAAATATTCAAATGGTGTCAGCCTCCAAAATAGTTACCCTTTGAGATTATATTATATTTTAACATCCACATTTCTTTCAAAACCAGATAGATTATAAACCACCCAAGAATATCAGCAATTATGTAGCATTCACACCACACAGAAGTAGTTTCCAATATAAATGTCCTCATTCATTATAACTGCTTACTACTAACATTTTTTGGCTTATCCAACCAACTCCTTCCTCAAATCACTATTAAAAATGCTACTTTGCTATCAACAAAAATATGTAAATGAACAGGTTACTAATACTGAAGATAACATTAAAAGGCTTTTTCTAACATGGTTTAGTGCTAGTCAATGTTAGCATTCATTTATAAGTGCATGGTTTCCTAAGATGACAACTTAAATTTAGCTATGTGAGTTCAATGTGTTTCTTTTTTGTTTTTCAAGTCTCATTACATTGTGGACCTATCTTAATAAAAGAGGTCTCTAACCAAAGACCAACCAATCTTTATAGAATAAAAAAGGAACAAACAGAAAAAATGGAAATTAATAACTCACATAAGCCTACATTCTTTAAAAAAAAAAAGTTTCTTGTATATACTTGAAATCACCCTAATAATCAACTAAGTTTAATGTTTATAACATACCATTTACAGCTTTTTCAATCAGCTCTTCACAAGCATCAAAATCACCCTTCAACACCAATTTATCATGCAGATCTGTTAACATAGGATGTTCCAGGGCAATCTTGGTTTTCTTTTGCAGTGATTCAAACGCTTCTGTATAGTTGTGTTGTCTGAAGTGTTTTAGGCAAAGGCGAATGGCTTCCTGTTCACGGTACTACTGGAACACAAGAGAAAGTATGAAAAGAAGAGATCTGCTTAGTTATTACTATAGGAAATAATAAGTGACAACTAACCTAAAGTGAGAATTTATTATGTGCTAACCCTATTCACTATTATCATTATTATTTCCACTTTTAAATGGCAAAACTGACCCTTAGTCAATTGTAATAACCTGTCAAAGGTCACAAAGTATGTAACTCAAAGATATGAATGAGATAAAGATATACAGATATAGATATATAGATTTCATGAAGATGAAAGATATAAAAAGTTGAAACCAGATCTAATTCTGAAGCCTAAACTTTCAAGAAAAGCAGAAAAACTGTTTATGAAAGCCCACTTAAGATTGCAAAAATTATAACTTCCATAACTTTTACTAATCAGGTTACAATGTTGGTACTGAAAGCACAGAAACCACTAAATAATATACATAAGTTATGTTATGCTTTTTATTCCTGGTTCTTAGTATTAAGTTATCACTTGAATGACAAATATTATAAAATATTTATGTATTTTAAATTCACAAACAGGTTTTATGACTCAAAAGCATGAGAGAGAGAATATTTAAATTTTACAACTTTTCCTAACCCTGGCCTACTTTTATCTATTTAACAGCAATAAGTAAAAATCTCAATGAACTAGAATCTAAAAACAGAAATGTTTAATTTACTAAATCTTTCCTGTAAGAGGATGAATGTCAAAAACATAACCTCATATAAAGACTTTTTAAAAATAAACAGTAAGTTTGAGAATATGTTTTGAGATTTCCAAATTTTCTAAATAAAAATGAACAAAACTAATGACACGATGCAATGCATGATAATCAAACAAAAATATGGTTTACTTATAAGCAATATCCTTTAATAAGGCAAGAAAATAAGATGCTACCTTTTAGGAAGCTTCATGAGAAAAAAAATCAGTTGCCTGACTTTTTATTAAAATTAATAAAAGGTTATCGAAAACACTTTTCCTTAAGCACTGTAGTTAACCAAGATTCTCCCTCATCAAATAATAAAAGAATGATTCTATATCCAAACTAATTTTACATTATTAGTTTCTCACCCTTGGTCTGTAAATAAAGATTTATCATAACGATCTAGAACCATATTAAACAGTAATACCTTAGGACTTTAGGAGTCAGAATGACATCTCCATTTTAAATTTTCTATCAGGTGGTATACAGATACATAGTAGAAGAGGCTTTATGAAATAATAGAATTTTAATGTTTCAAAAAAGGTTTGAATCTCAAAGAGGGTGAAGATATTTCAATTTCTAGAGGTTCAGAGTAAATACAGAGAACTTGAAAAGTGAATGTGGATGAACAATTTTAAGTTCTCAGATATAATCTTTCCACAGTGTTGGGAAAGGCAAAATTTACAACTTCAAGAGATTCATGTGAGTATATTAACGAAAACACACACTGATTTCACAGGCTAACAGAAAATTTTATTCAACTACCAGAAGAACTAAATTATTTTTATTTAAAGAAGCACCTTTAAAAGTCTTAAAAGTATATACTTTTAAAAGTATATACTATTATGTAAATTACACTGCAAAGGTTTTTTTTTATGTTTAAAAATATTGTCTTTACCTTGAAAGAACTTACAATATTACATGAGATCCAAAAACATACAAAAAATACAGAAAATACTAAGTTAGTCTATTTTAAATGGAATATAATCAAATGCCAAAAATAAATTAGTCAAAAGTTTTTCAATTAAACTGACCAAAAAAGAGTTGAAATTCCATACAAAAAAATCTATACTGTTCCCCAATCTCCTATGAGTAAATCAGTTTACTTATAAATAAAAATATCAGGAATTAGTGATTAGATTAAAGCCTTATCACCTAATTGACAAGAAAGAGTCCCCCCCCCCCAAAGTTAGCCAAGAGTCAAATAAATATACATTAAAAACAAAAATGAAGCATGAAAGGCATTTTTTTTAAAACCAGGAGGCCTATTTCTCAATAATTTAAACTCACGTTTCTCAGGCTGGATCTATTATATGAAATGACCTAAGAATAAAATTGTTAAATATAATTTTTATCCTTCCTGTAAGCACAAGATCATAAGATTTATAGAAACTTTGTTTCAACTTCTTTAAAAGGAAAAGGAAAAAATCCTATTTTATTTAACACAAACACAATGAAGGAATATGTTATGAAAGCAATTTAGAACCAAAACTACCCCCCCTAAAAACCGTGTTTAAATATTTCAATCAATATAGGTTAAAAACAAAATTCAGGGTCAGATGGGTACAATAATATAATGGCAGACTCTGGAGCCAGACTGTCTGACCCTATATACTGGCTTGAACACTTTATAACTGTGTGACCTTAGGGAAAATACTTAACCTCTCAGTGCTCCATTTCATCATCTGTAAAATATAGATAATAACTATACATATCTCATAGAGTGGTAATGATTTAATAAGTAATGAAGTTTGCTTAGAAGCTAGCAGAATATAAATGCTTAATAAAGTTAGTTGATTAATCATAATAATTACCACTATTCTCAATATTTTAAATTAGTTTCAATGAAGACAAGAGACTGACATAATTTTCTCTTTACAGGCATTAGAAAAATAATATCAGGATTTTTAAATACAGTCCTACCTTGCTATACCAGTTGAGACAAGGTTGTACTACGTCAGGATCATCAATGCCACTAAGTTCAACATACCAGATGCTAAAGTTAAAGCTGGGTCCCCAGGATAAGAGTGGAACTTTGAGAAGAAGACAAAAAAGAAAAAAATTAGAACAGTGCAAATAAAACTTTAGCAAAGTAAAATCACTATTCAAGCCTATCAGGATTCATTCAAAATATTTTCTGAACGCTTTCTATATCCCTAGTACTGTACTATTAAGTACTGGGGCTATAAGAGCAAAAAGAAACATGATCACCATCATGAGGTTTCGTTAATTATAAAAATATAGTAAGATAAAGTCAAAGTGGTCATTTACATATCCTCCCAAAAACAGAGCCAGGGCTAGATGATTTAGCAGGCAAATTCTACCATACCCACAAGAAACAAATAATTATGATGTAATTTAAACTATATCAGAAAGAGAGTGAAAATTCAATTACTTATCAAAGTGGCGTAATCCTGAAAACAAAACCAGAAGAAGTAAAATTTAAGGCCAATCTCAACTATAAATATATATTAAAAATTTGTTTTTAAAGTTGCAAAAACTACCACCAGGTTTTCATTGGAACAAAATAAGAGTTCATTCCAGGAATAAAAGGATGGTTAAATAACAGGAGCTATATTAATGTAATTCACAATGTTAACAAAGTAAAAAAACCCACGAATTTGATTACCTCAAATGGTGCCGCGAGTAAACTAATAAAATTTATTTCTAGTCACTAAAAAAAAAAAAACCCTCTTAAATAGAAGGCAAAAGAAAACTTCCTTACCTAGATTATTTTTTAAGTACCAAAAGCCTCAAAAATTAAACCTAATGGAGGAATATTAAGTATTGCCATTCATGTCAGAAACAAGACAAAGAGGCTCAATATCTCTACTATTCAATACTATATAGGAGATCTTAGCCACAGCAATAAGGAAAAAATGCAAATTAAGAAAAAATACATCATTTGAGGATGATATAGCTATGTACCTAAAAAAATTCGTAAGTCTGTATGCAAAGTGAATGTGAAAATCAACTTTCCCTACACCTATAATAATCCACTAGAATATATAATGAAAAAAGTCCCCTTTATAACAGCAAAGAAAGCTTAAAATATCTCAGAATAAACTTTAAAATATGTAAGATCTATTTAAGAAAACATAAAATTTTACTTAAGAACTGAATAAATAAAAAAAACATACTATATTCCAAGATGGGAAAATGCAATGTTGTAAACCATATCAATTCCTGTCAAATTAGTTATAAATTTAATGAAATTGCAATCAAAATCCCAATGGTACCTATCCACTTTTTTCTTGACATGTAAATGAACAAGCTAATCTGAAAGTAAGACAAGAATACCCTAATAAAAATAATAAGAAAACAAACACACTAAAATAATACAGTAATGATAAAAGTTTGATATTAGTAAAGGAAAGGAAGGCAAATCATTGGAGAAGAGTGTACCTAAAAATCTCTTAAGGATTTAGAGGAATTTAACATAGGACAGAGGTGGGGAACATCGGGCCGGAGGGCTATACAAGGCCCACAAAATCATTTGGTCTGGCCCTGCAAAGGCAACTACAGGTGAGACCTGAAATTCAATAAATCTAGGAGCTTTTTTCATAACTAATTTTTAAGTTAGCAATTTTGTATGACCTGAGAATGTTATAAATATCCAAATGACCCTTGACAGAAAAAAGGTTCCTCGCCCTTGACATAGGATAATCAGTAATGACAGAATAGAGGTTTTTAACATGTGATCCTCGAAATCTCAATACTTTCAGGAGAACCCTGTAGTCAGAACTATTTTTCATACGACTAGGCCTTTATCAGCCGTGTGTGTGTGTGCGCGTGTGTGCGTGTACTGACATTTGCACTCATGGTACAATGATGATGAGTAAGAGTGCTGGCACCTTGGTAGTGCCATGGAAAGGAATAGCATGAAAGTGTACTAGAATTCCTTAATATGATACACATTGCACTGTATTCTTTACCATCAAACACTCGCAGCTAAAAAAGAAAATTCATTTAAGAATGTCCCTGATGATGCAGTAAAACATAATTTTAATAAATCCCTATCATTAAGTACACATATTTTTAATAGTTTATGTGACACAATGGGTAGTACATATAAAGCACTTTGCTATGTACCAAAGTATGAAGGTTACTGCAAGGACACGGACCTATACAGTGGTTAGAGTTGTGAGCTAAAATAGCCATTTGTACTACTGTTCCCTGACCCCCAGGGTACTACTTTTCCTTAAAAGGCCATCTATGATTTACTTAGATTTCAGTATATGCCAGATATTTACCTGTCATTTCAAATAAAACAACTGACAGTATTTGTTTCCAAGGATAAAAGTCAAGCTCTCAAGGGAAAATTAGAATTTTGGAAAATTGGTATCCACCACTTCTAATACTTAAGACTTTTCTGATAAGATTGGTGATGATGTTAATGAGTGTGATTAAAAAAAAATTATATAATGAAATGTTTTAACATTTAAAAGATCTGCATAACTCAATGAATCATATTTTCTAAATGACCAATGAATGATGTTATAAAACCATACATGGATAAAAGATTAATTCAAAGTGCAAGACAGGCCAAACAATTTTAACCTGACATTGATACGGTTCAGAGTAAATAATGAGACTACCTTTAAGAAACTAACACTTGTCAAATTTAATTATCAAAACAGAATGTCCACTATATCAACACTGAGGGTAGTAATTTCTAAGTCCACTACTCTTTTTCAGCAATATCAGGACTCAATGAGCTAAGATGTATTAGTCAGAAGCTTTCCCATATTGTCATCTAAAGGACACTGTGCTAGTGAAGACAGACACAGTCAATGGCAACCAGTCATTAGGACATATGAGGAACTCCTGGGATGTTTAATGTGGCTTTCAGTTTATATATGCAAACAAAATAATTTCAAAAAGTTTTATACCAATGAATACTAAATTATTGTTTTGTATTCATTTCTTTATGTAGCAGTACCACTTAAAAAGTTTATCTACTACATCACAGTAATAACCATCAAGTAGTTTAACAGACAGAATAAAATAGAATTCTAAACCCAAGGCCCCCAAGAAGATAGTCTGTAAATATAACCAGACATCTAATATTAGAGATCTGTGTCAATATTAAAATTTTTTAAAAAATAATAAAAATATTAGAGATCTGAAATCTATTTTCAAGTTCCAGGTCCAAGATCAACAAAATCATGATGAAAAAAATCTTCCTATTATATCTATTCAAGTCTGAGCAAAATGTTCATTTATTAAAATCTTTCAAGCAATTGTCTGTTTTTAAAAATATGTCCGTATTGATTTTAGAGAGAGGAAGGGAGAGGGAAACACTGATATGAGAAACATCCATCCACTGCCTCCTGCACGTCCCATACTGGGGATCGAGCCCACAACCTGGGCATATGCCCTAACTAGTAATCAAACTGGTGACCTTTTGATGCACAGGATGACACTCAACCAAGCCACACTGGCCAGGGCTCAAGCAATTATGTTTTAGTAAGATTTCTTCTATATACTTAATGGCCCAACAGAAGTATTTCTAGAATAAAATTAGTTCTAATTCTTTTTATTTTAATGTTTGTTTTTTTTAATTGATTTTTTAGAGAGAAAAGGAAGGGCGAGGGAGAAAGAGAAAGAGAAACACGTGTGAGAGAGAAACACTGATCGGCTGCCTCCTGAAACGTGGACATGTGTCCTAACTGGGAATCGAACCCATGACCTTTTGGTGCACGGGACGACGTTCAACCAACTGAGCCACACCGGCCAGGGCAGTTCTAATTCTTAACACCTTTCAAAGATTATTGGGATGGAGGTGAATTAGGAAGACATATCAGAAGAATATCAAATATTATAGATGAATGAAGAATACACAGTTGAGCCCTGAGGGCTGGTGTAGTTCAGTTGGTTGGAGCATCATCCCGTACACCAAAGAGTCAAGGGTTCGGTTCCCAGTCAAGGCACATACCTAGGTTGCAGGTTCGATCTCTGGTCAGGGTGCGTACAGGAGGCAGCCAACTAATGTTTCTCTCTCACATCAATGTTTTTCTCTTGCTCCCTCTCCCTTCCTCTCTCTCTGAAATCAATAAAAAACAAACAAAAACACAAAAAACATATCCTTGGGTGAGGATTAAAAAAAAGTAAAAACCCCCACAAAAACAGTTGACCCTTAATGTGGAAGCTGGGAACTCCACACACAGTTGAAAATCCACATATAATTTTTGACTTGCCAAAAACTCAGTCACCCCTTAGTATCCACTAGGGGAATGGTTCCAGGACCCCCTGCTAATATCCAAATCAGCAGATACTCAAGTCCTGTATGTAAAATGGCGTAGAATAATGTATAAGCCTGCCTTCTGCATCTGTGGATTCCCAACAATGGATCAAAAATATGGTTTTTGATACGAAGTTGGTTGAGTCTGCAGATGTGAAACATAGGATATAAAGGGCCAACTCTATACAGTATACTTAAAAAGTTTTGCATATAAGTGGACCCACACAATTCAAACTCGTGTTATTCAAGGGTCAACTGCAGTTAATGATTAAGATCAAAGGGACATATATAGGATGAACAGAACGAATAATATCCATTTCAAATTTTACCAATAACTTTTGGTGGTATTAAGAACACTAATAATGCATATTAAACATACTATGTATTATATGTCAGAAATTTGAATTGAAGCTCCAAGCACACAAGATTATACATTCCCAAGGCTAAGAGTTTATATCCTAGGATCCAACCATCAGTTTCCCCATGAGACAATCAGATACAGATATGATCAGAATCAGTGTTTCTCATTCTTTTTCATAATGGCATGCAGAAAAAATGATAATATTTTTATGGCACACAAGGGTACTAGGCTGCAGGCTCCAGTTACTCCAGGAATGGGGGCAGGGGTCAACATCTCAACACTATGAAACACATCTGTGGCACATTCAATGTGCTTTGGCAATATCACTTGGGAAACTCTTGTCTAGATGGCTAAAACAGTTATTACAAGATGCTGGTAAGTTTAAGATCAGATTCTGGTAGACCCTAAAAATTCAAGATTAACCATTTTGAAAGAGTGAATCTATTCTACTATAGAGTCGATGGGATAAGCACACAAAGCAGCACAGTAACTAACACATAGTAAGTCCTCAATAAAAGTTAGCTACTACTACTATTATCTGCTATTATTACTATATTAGTTTCCTTTTTAATAGTACACTTTAAAAAAATATTTTTATTGATTTCAGAGAGAGGAAGGGAGAGGGAGAGAGAGAGAGAGAGAAACATCAATGATGAAAGTCATTGATCAGCTGCCTCCTGCATGCCCCTACTGGGGATCAAGCCCGAAACCCAGGCATGGAATCGAACCTCAATCTGGATCCTAGGTCAATGCTCAACCACTGAGCCATGCCCAGCTAGGTGATAGTACACTTTTAAAATGTTACCTTTCCACACGTTCGCATGAAGGGCCACCATTAGGTTACCTCCTCATCCTTACACTTAGTACCCATCCTAGACTTCTAAATACTTCCAACAGTCCAGAATGCAGGCCGAACCAGCCAAAGTTGAAGCTTCTCCCTAAAGCAACCACAACCATTCAGGCCACAAAAATCCCCCAAATCCATAGAAATCCAAGTCATCCCATCTACCAAAAACTGGGACTCCCTCAGAATCTTTTCAAGAGTTCTACCAAGTACCTTCTTTGCCCCCATCTCACCTTGCTAATTTCCCCACACCACCGTCATCTTGGCTGTGACTCAGGTGTAAACTTCTAGTCATCTAAGCCAATATCCTCATCCCATTCCACTTTATGTTTTCCCTCATCTCCCACTCAAGAGGTTTTCCCTTCCAAATTTTTAACTTGCTCTCTCAAATCTGGTGTCCCAATAAATAACTCTCCTTCTTTACTAAATTCTCCTTTTAGTTACCTGCCTTACTGAAACCAAGCTTCTTCCTAAGGCCAAATCTCAACTTCCACAGTAAGTCCTGCATGAGCTCTTTGCCTTTTTTGTGCTATGAATCCCCCTGTGGCTGTTTGGTGAGCTCTGTGACCCAAACCCCCTCAGATTTAAATGCATAAAGGAAAATACAGAGTAAATAAATTGTATTGAAACACAGTTATAAAAACAATAAAGAAACAAAATTATAATACAGAAATAAATATGCTTACCCTGGCCAGGTGGCTCAGGTGGTTGGAGCATTTGTCCTGTTCACCAAAAGGTGGCGGGTTCAATTCCCAGTCAGGGCACATGTCCAGTTTCAGGTTAGATCCTGGTCAGGCCATGTTTGGGGGGGTGGGAGGTGTGTGTGTGTGTGTGTGTGCGCAACCAACCAGCGTTTGCTTCTCTCTCTCTCCTCCCCTTCCCCACTCTAAAACAATATTGTTTTAAGTATATGCTTTTTTTACTAACACATCAGATAAGATCTATAGGTAAGCTAATAATTATAATTTCAAAGTTATTATATTTGCCACACTATAAAGTGATGGGAAAAATTTGTAACTTCTATCTATGACAAGTCACAAGCATTGCTAATATTACTATGAATTACTGCCTATATTCATAATTGGAAAAAATGCTAAATACATTAGAGGTTAGAGAAGATAAGGATGCAACTTTTCTTCCATCAAGTTCATGAAGTCATTAATTCCTCTTATCTCCTGTACAATAAACTCAAAAATATATATATAATGTCTCTAATGAGGCAAGCAGTTTGCTTGGTGCTTTTGAAATTTGAGGAAACAGAAAATAGGGTCACTATCCCCAAAGATTTCATAATCTACCTGACGAAACAAAACTTACATATGTCACATAGTAAGAAAATTCATGCTTTGGATGTGGACTTAAGTTTGTATCCCAACTGTACGTTTTACTACCTGTATGGTGTTGGTCCAGCCATTCAACCTCTAAACTTCAGGTTTCTCATTGATAAAGTGAGTGTAATAATGTCTATTTCACACAGTTAGGTGCATGCTTCATAAACAATACTTACTATTATTACTTTAAAACAATACAAGCACACATGTACACATATACCAAATGCTATGTCTTTGATCCATCACTAATATCCTCAATCAAAAAAGGAAAAATTTTATCTACCCGTAAAATGTTCAAATGAGATACCACATGTGAAAGCACGTATGTACTATCAAAAACCATAAAACATAAGAAGCTCTAAATAATAATTGCTGAAATTACATGATTCAAATTATAACTATGCATATTCTTTTTCTATAGTACCCAAAATACTACATTTAAGAAGTCATGTCTGTCCTTGGCTGGTACGGCTCAGTATTCCCAGTCAAGGGCATGTACCGGAGTTGTAGGGTCACTCCCTGTCCCCAGGTTGGGGTGTATGCTGGAGGCAACCAGTTGATGTGTCTCTCTCAGAAGAAGTGGAAAAAATATCCTCAGGTGAGGATTAACCAAAAAAAAAAAAAAAGTCATGTACACAAGAACTATATGAATATAAGTATAAAAATATACAAAAAGAAACATCCAAAATGAAATCATCTTTCACAAATATCAGCTTAAATTACTTTTAAAAACTTACTTAAATTTGGTTTAAGCAAAATTTAAAAAGCTATATTCATTACCAACTCTGGAGATTATATGCCACTGAGTTAGTCTTACTGTGAATAACTAACTGAAGGCTAACAACATTCAAAAATTGTATTGTTTAAGGATAAACTTTTAAAAAATAAAGCAAGATCTTTCAAACATATTACTGTAAAACACAAACGTAAAGTATTCAAACACATTTTTCTTTTAAGGAGAAATCTAACAATTTATACTCACTAGGTAAAACAAGAATCTGTGCTAAATCACCACCAAAAGAGAGCTATCCATCACTCAAGCGCTTTATTGACATGATTTTTAAAGAAACATAACAATAAACTAGCATACAGGCTTTTAATTTCATATTTTCTTTATATTATTTTTTTAAAAACTTATCAAGAGAATGTTGGGAAAAGGTTGGAAAGCAAAGTTACTGTAGACTACCATTAGTATCTTTTAACAGAAAAGTGAGAAATATGAAGTTATCTAAATATTAATATCCTAAGTATCAAGTGAGTTACTATGTGTCTACAATTATTTGGAAAGCTCCAATTAACATTTTGCCTGAATGCTAACCCACCAAGGTAAAGTGAAAAACATCATTATGTCCTATAATTAAAAGGCTGATAGAAAGAGCTAGAAAAAGGTCCAAATTCTTGTCTTTAGGCAGATAAATGTCTAACTGGTCCATACAAAACCTCGGATGTCTTCTATATAAAATTTTAAAAAAAGAAACTATGCAACTACGTGAAACAGACTTTTGTTGATACTTCTTCTAATGAATAATACTACTAGAGGATTAAGAACTATAGAAGCATTAGTGGTAGATATTTTCCTCCAAAGAAAACTAATGACCATAGGAAAGGTACAAAAAGCACCAAGAAAATAACTTTAAAAAAAAAAAAGAACTTCATTTTGCATGAGTAAGCAAAACAGAAGCTGAATAAGTACTTTAAAACTATAAAATCTAAATGTATTATATGAAAATATAAGATATTTTCACTGCGTGTACATCTGAAATATAAGATTATAGAACTGTTAAATCTATGCAAGAGTCTATAAGAATTATAACAACAGAAACCATAGTTACAAAAAAAACCCGCAATACACTGGACAGCCCAACTATTTTAAAAATAGTTTTCCCTCTATAAGTAATCTTTATTAAGACTTCAGATATTCTTTTTGCCCAATAGAACTGACTGAATGAAATCAACAGGACAACTCTTGATAGAGTTGCAAACAATGAGTAGGAAGTATACTGCTTGTTCCAAAAGAGGAAATTTTCTCCTAAATCAAAACATGGGATTCTGACTTTTGTTATTATTCTCTGAAGGATCTGATTCACTTTAATCCCAATTTTATCATATTTCCACAGTATGCAGTATAGATGGAAATTAAGATTCAAGTCCTTAACTTTTCTACCTTCTAAATAAATCTTAAAGAAAAACAAAATAACCCTAAAAATATTAATTTTGAGGAGGCATTATAAATACTTTCTCAAGCTAAAACACTTGGTAAATAATTACATGCCTTAGGCAGTACTTTTCAAACATCACTTTGCAACTTATTACTTAGAGTCATGAAAATAGTTTTATGTGTTTCAGCAACATTTCACTAAGACAATGAAATACAAAAGAACAAAATAGAGAAGATAATAAACTGCCATAAGAAATTCATCAGTATTTGGTTTTATATGTTATAGCTTTTAGAACTGACAAACTTTCAATAAAACAATCAAGGCAATCAAATCACTGTTATCTCATCAAATCTTCTAATAAACTTCCAAATGAGAAAATATTTGGAAACGGTTCTACTTGAAATAACTGTCAGTTATAGATTTAAAAAGTAGGGGTCAAGAAACTTTTTCTACAAACGCTGAAATAGTAAACATTTGGGGTTTTGTGGGGGCTATGTTGTCTCTTGCAACTACTGAACTTTACCTTTGTAGTGCAAAAGCAGACATAGACATTATGTGAACAACCAGTGTGGCAGTGTTCCCATAAAGTTTTTTGTTTGTTTTTTTAAATATATCTTTATTGATTTCAGAGAGGGGAAAGGAGGGGGAGGGAGAGAGAGAGAGAGAGAGAGAGAGAGAGAGAAACATCAATGATGAGAGTCCTCATTGATCGGCTGCCTCCTGCACGTCCTTGACTGGGGACTGAGCCCGCAACCCGGGCATGTGCCCTGACCAGGAATCTAACCGCGATCTCCTGGATCCTAGGTCGATGCTCAGCTTCTGAGCCACGCCCGGCTGGGCTCCCATAAAGTTTTAATTAAAAAACCGGGGTCCTGCAGGATTCCTCCTGGCTGTAGTTTGCTGACTGATGGTATAATGAATTTATTTCTATTTCAGAATGCTAAAAACCTTACCTATTTTAATGAATCGACAAGGAAACATCTGTTCATCAATTTTATGCTTCAAGGTGAATGTTTCTTTATTATAATCATTCTTTAAGCCACTGTGAAAAAAAATAAGATTATCAAATCTGATTTCATAATTTAGTAACTGCACAAAAACCCAGATTAATACCATTCTCAGATTTTAAGGTTAAACCAATGGTAAAAATATATGACCAAAGAAATAGATGAACATGAGCATATAGGTTAAAACTTGTACATTCACATCAACTGCATTATTACTGTATTCCTCTTAATTATATGAGGGGTAATGAAAAATGTTCAATATTAATTAAAAAATGAAAATGTGTGATGACCTATTGTCCTTAATGTATAACTGAATATAATATTCAAGCAGTAAGAAGAAAATTTAAAAAACAATTTACTCTCATATCTTACAACTTAAACAGGGACAAATATTAAAATGTCAAAGAATTAAGTTATTTAGTTTTGATTGAGGTACCAATGTTCCTTTTATAGCTCAACAAATTTTCAAAGACAGCCTTACTCTATTGGTTTAATAGCACCCACAGCCATGTGGACCCCACACACAATGGACTGATGGACTAAAATTAGCCTGGTGCTGTGCGAGACTCAGCTCCACCATGGAACAGAAACTTTGAACAGTGGCTTTGCTTCTAGCTCTGCTAAAGCTCCAACTACAACTTTTCCAGGACTAGTTTAAGGGAAATGGGACTTTGGAAACTGAGGGATATAATTTCATGCAAATAAACCTTTCTACCATATCTCATTCTCCCATACTAGTTTTAGAAAACACTTTTTCTCAAGATATTGTAAGAACCCCACTCCCACTAGCATCGGAGAAATCCTACCTGCATAATTCTTCAATAGCATTAACTAGTATCTGGTGGTTTAAAAAAAAAAAAAAAGCTAACTCAAGCCACAGTATTAAAATAAGTCACTAGAAATAGAATAGTGGAAATATTCTTTTCTTCCTTGAAAGAAAAATCAAGCCATGCAGGTTTCGCTACAAAGAGACTAAACTTAGACTGCACCTTGTTTAGAAGACAACTCTTTCCGCCCTATAATCATAACTCACCTGGACAACAGCTCTGTCATATTTTCTTCATTCATTCCACCAAAGACTTTAAATTTCTTCAAATTACAGACATGCGTTTTCTCATATTTTCCAAATGTGATATTCTGGACTATAGCGGGCCTTTCAAGCTTCAGAACCAAGTACTAAAAAAGGAATGACCAAATTATATCCTCCTCTACTTAAAACAGAGAGACAACTTAAAAGTTAAAATTCTGGACAGATAACAGAACCACACATAAGGTGTATTCTGTCCAACCTGTGCTGGTAGGCTTTTTTTAATGCTAGAGAATAGCATGCAACAGTCTTAGACAGGCTACCATAATGCTACCACTTTTTCCCAGGAAAACACATCACCATGAACACTGGTGATGAAGGAGGGAAAAGGGCCAGTGGGACGACTCGTAGTCAAGGCATGCGGTTCAACAGAAGGTGCAACAGGCTATGAACCACCAAACGAAATATTAGAAGGCAAAGGTAACAATCACATTCGCATCAACTGTAAGAGCAAATTCACTGTTCAAAATCAATGATAAAATTTTAAACCGAGAAACAAACAGGAGATTTACTAATCACTCCTGCCAATTTTATAAATTAAAAAACCCAGACTCACTATAAATATGTCTAATATAGCTCAAGCTTTCCTATTATACACAGGATAAAGTGGGATCATTTCATCAATTAGGATACACACTTTACATTATAAAGAATGTTTTCAATTATAAAAATTAAAAAGGAAACTACCACTGATTGAATACACGGGGAAAAAGCTATTCAGAAAAATGATTCAGAAATTTGTTCGAGTAATGCTTCATATTAATGGGTAATACAGGTGATAAAGTTGATCAGAATGAAGTTGGTAGTCCTACTTCATTCCATACAGAAAAACATGCTGGCAAGGATATGGAGAAAGGGGAACCTTGGTACACTGCTGGTGGGAATGCAGACTGGTGCAGCCACTATGGAACACAGTATGGAGGTTCCTCAAAAAATTAAAAATGGAGCTGCCTTTTGACCCAGTGATCCCACTTCTAGGAATATATCCTAAGAATCCTGAAACACTAATCAGAAAGAATACATGCACCCCTATGTTCACAGCAGTGCAATTTACAATAGCTAAGATCTGGAAACAGCCCAAGCGCCCATCAGTAGATGAGTGGATAAAAAAGCTGTGGGACATTTACACCATGGAGTACTATGCAGCTGTAAAGAAGGATCTCATATCCTTTGGGACAGTATGGATGGACCTGGAAATTGTTATGCTAAGTGAAATAAGCCAGTCAGAGAAAGACAAACATCACATGATCTCACTCATATATGTAATCTAAAGAACAATAATAAACTGATGAACAAAATATATCCAGAGAAACAGAAGCATGGAACAGACTGATGAATCTCAGAGGGAAGGTGGGGGTGGGGGAGTGAGTGGGGAGAGATTAACCCAAGAATTTGTATGCATATATATATAACCCATGGACACAGAAAATAGTGTGTGAAGGCCTGGGGTGGGGAGTGGGTGTGGGGTGGAAGGGGTCAATGGGGGAAAAAGGAGACATCTGTAATACTTTCAACAATAAAGATAAATTTTTAAAAAAATCAAATTAATCCAAAATGGATCCTTTAAGATCAAAGACCTAAATGAAAGAGCTAAAACCATAAAACTCTTAGATGAAAATATGAGTAAATCTTTATGACTTGAAATTTGACAATGGATTCTTAGATATAACACCAAAAATACAAGCAACAAAATATAAAATAAATTGGACTTCATCAAAATTAAAGTTTTGTGTATCAGAGGACACTATCAACAAATAGAAAAGACAACCTGCAGAATAGAAAAATTTGCAAATAATATATCTGATAAGGGTTTATTATCTAGAATATATAAAGAATTCTTACAGCTCAACAAAAAGACAAAAAATGTAATTTAAAAATGGGCAAAGGATCTCAAAATAGCCCTTCCACCAAAGAAAATAAACAAATGGCCAATCTGCAAATGAAAAAATGTTCATTAGTCATCAGGAAAATATAATCAAAACAACAATGCAATAAAACTTCACACCCACTAGGATGGCTATAATAATAATAATATAAAAAATAAAAAGTATTGGTGAAAACGTAAAGAAACTGGAACTCATACATTGCTGGTGGGAATATAAAATGGTGCAGACAATGTAGAACATAGCTTGGCAGTTCCTCAAAAAGTTAAATATGTATTACTATATGGCCCAAGAATTCTCCTTCTAGGTATATAAAAAGTGAAAAAGGTAACAAAACAAACACTTGTACATGAATGTTCAGAGCAGTGCTATTCACAACTGCCAAAAAATGCAAACCCAAATGCCCATCCACTGTAAGTGGATGAACAAGAGGGAATATTTCAGCCATAAAAAAGAACAGAGTACTGATATGTGCTACAACATGGCTGTACCTCAAAAGCATGCTAAGTGAAACAAGTCAGATGCAAAGGTCATATATTGTATGATTCCGTTTACATAAAATGTTCAGGACAGGTAAATCCATTGAGGTAGAAAGCAGATTAGTGGCTGCCAGAAGCTGAGTTAATGAGAAAAGGAGAGTGTGTAATTGATACTAGATTTCCTTATGGGGTGATGAAAATATTTTGGAACTAGATAGAAGTGATAGTTGTACAACACTGTGAATGTACTAAATGCCACCAATTTGTAACTTTAGAATGATTAATTTTATGTTGTGTGAATTTCACCTCAATAAAATAAAAGAATGAAACTGGTGATGACATGAGAGATGATATAACCAGAGCTAATATTTTGTGAGCAGTAACTCTCTTGTCTGTCACATTCCTCAGATTTTTACACAGATTATCTCATTTTAGTGGGAGGACAAACAGGAGTTTTTAATAACAATAATTATCCTCTTCATCCTCACGACACAGATGAAGAAATTCTGGCTTGAAAAAACTAAATAACTTGACTATAGTTATACAGCTAATAAATGACAGACCTGAGATTACAAATCAGTCAATCTAACTCTGGTTGACGGTTGGCTGACCCGACCTCCGTTCTCAACCCAGTTCTTCCTAGCCACCTTCCGGCCAAGGGTAAATGTATGACAAAATTCTGGTCAATGAGATGTAAGCATAAGTTTGCTGTGGGATAAGTTTTGCTTTCTGAAACGAATGCTCTCTCTTTGATATCTGAAGTTAGAGCTGTAACAACCACTATGCCACAATAAAAAAAATAGATCAAGAGAATCTCAAAGATAGCCATCTGTAAGCCACTCAACTTTCACCAACAGCTGCCTAACTCTAGTTTTCTTGTGTGTATGTGTGAGTGGGTAGGGGTTGGGGTAGCTATTTGTTTAACCCACTGTAACAGGATTTTCTGTTAAAAGCATTCCTGATCCACTGACTCCGAAGACAAAGCTTTAACCACTACACAGTAACAGCTGTTTAGGTTTATGTACTGTTTAGACTCTAAGTAGCTATTAAAACTTGTTTATTATTAAAGTACAGTTGGCACACAATATTACATTAGTTTCAGGTGTACAACACAATGATTTAACATTTATACATCTTACAATGTGATAACCATACTATAGTAACCATCTGTCAGGGTACAAAGTTATCAAATTATTAAAGACTATATTCCCCTACACCCTTTTGGCCATCTCTCCAACCCCCTCCCCTCTGACAATTATCACTTTGTTCTTTGTTTCTATGCATTTATTTTTGTTTTTGTTGTTTGTTCATTTGTTTCGATCTTTTTAAAAAATCCCACATATTAGTGAAATAATGCAGTGTTTATCTTTCTCTAGCTGACTTATTTCACTTAGCATAGTAGGTCCACCCATGTTTTCTCAAGTGGCAGGATTTCATTCTTTTTTACTGCTGAGTAATACCCCATTGTATATATACACATCTTCATTCATTCATTCGTCTACAGATGGCCACCTAGTTAGCTTCCATATCTTGGCTACTATAAATAATGCTGCAATGAACACAGGGTGCATATATCTTTTCAGGTTAGTGTTTTCACTTTCTTTGGATGAATACCCTGAAGTGGAATTGCTGGGTTCTATGGTAGTTCTATTTTTACTTACTTATTTTAAATATATCTTTATTGATTTCAGAGAGAGGAAGGGAGATGGAGAGAGACAGAAACATCAATGATGACTCATTGATGGGCTGCCTCCTGCATGCTCCTCACTGAGGATCAAGCGAGAAACCCGGGCATGTGCCCTGATGGGGAATCGAACCTCAATCTCATGAATCATAGGTCTATACTCAATCAATGAGCTATGCCGGTGGGGCATATTTTTAATATTTTGAGGAACCTCCACACGGTTTTCCATAGTGGCAGCACCAATTTGCAGTTCCACTAACAGTGAGGAGGGTTCCTTTTTCTCCACATCCTTGTCAACACTTATCTGTTGACTTTTTGATAATAGCCATTTTGACCAATGTGAGGTGGTTATCTCATTGTGGTTCTAATTTAAATTTCCCTGATGATTAGTGATGTTGAGCAACTTTTTACGTCTGTTGGCCATTTCTACGTCTTCTTTGGAGAAATGTCTCTTTCTTCTTTGGAGAAATGTCTCTTCATATCCTCTGGCACTTTTTTGACTATTTTTGTTGTTGTTACTGAGTTCCTTATATATTTTGGAAATCAAATGTATCATTTGCAAAAATATTCTCCCATTCAACAGGTTATCACCCTGGCTGTGCAAAGTCTTTTTTTTTTTTTTTTAATCCTCACCAGAGGATATGTTTTTATTGAGAGAGAGGAGCACATCAATATGAGAGAGGAACATCAATCAGTTGCCTCCTGTATGTGCCCCAGCAAGGGATCGAACCCGCAACCTAGGCATGTGCCCTGACCAGGAATCAAACTGGTAACATTTTGGCATAAGGGAAAATGCTCCAATTTAACTGAGCCAGGGTTGCAAAGTTTTTTAATTTGATTAAGTCCCATCTGTTTATTTTTGCCTCCGATGTCAATTAGTTTACTACCTATGTTTTCCTCCAGGAGTTTTATGGTTTCGGGCCTCACATTTAAGTCTTTAATCCATTTTGAGTTTATTTTTGTGTGTAATGTAAGAGAGTGGTCCAGTTTCATTTTTTTGTATGTATCTGTCCAGTTTTCCCATCACCACTTGTTGAAGAGATTGTCATTCCTCTGCTGTGTGTGTGTGTGTGTATTTTTAAAAAGTTTACTGATTTTTTATTTTTTTTTTAGAGAGCGTGGAAGGGAGAGAGAGGGAGAGAAAGGAACATAGATGTCAGAGCACAATATCAATTGGAGCCCACAACCAGAGCATGTGCCCTTGACTGTGAATCAAACCAGTAACCTCCTGGTGCACTGGATGGTGCCCAACTAACTGAGCCACACTAGCCAGGGCATCCATTGTATATTCTTACTTCCTGTCATAGATTAATTGACCACATAACCAAGGGTTTATTTCTGGGCTCTTCACTGTTTTATTGATCTATCTGCCTATTTTTTGCCAATACCATATTGTTTTATTATACCTTTGTAGTGTATTTTTAAATCAGGGAGTGTGTGATACCTCCAACTTTGTTTTTCTTTCTCAAGACTGCCTTGGCTATTCATGGTCTTTGCAATTCCATACAAGTTTCAGGATTATTTGTTCTAATTCTGAGAAGAATGTCATTGATATTTTGATAGGGATTGCACTGAATCTATAGATTGCTAGGTATCCTAGGTATTTTATTCTTTTGATGCAATTGTAAATGGGATTGTTTTCTTAATTCCTCCTGATCCTTCACTATTAGTGAATGGATTTCTGCATATTAATTTTGTATCCTGTTTTACTAACTTCATTTATTATTTCTATTAATTTTTGGTGGGTTCTTTAAGGTTTTCTATATATATTATCATGTCATCTGCTAAGAGTGATAGTTTTACTTCTTCCTTTCCGATCTGGATGCCTTTTAATTCCTTTTCTTGTTTGGGTGCTATGGCTAGGATTTTCAGTACTTTTGTTTAATCCTCACCTGAGGATACATTTATTGATTTTATTTATTTTTATTTATTTTTTTAAAAATCCTCTCCTTAGGATATTTTTTCCATTGCTTTTCAGAGAGAGTGGAAGGAAAAGAGAGACACTGACGTGAGAGAGACACATCGACTGGTTGCCTCCCGCATGAGCCCTGACCGGGGACAGGGATCAAGCTTGCACCCAAGGTACGTGCCCTTGGCCAGAATCGAACCCAGGACCCTCACTCAGTCCATGGGTCGACGCTCTGACCACCGAGCAAAACCTGCTAGGGCAATGTTTATTGACTTTAAACATCAATAAAGAGAGAAGAGAGATACTTCAATCGATTGCCTCCCGTATAAACCCCAGATGGAGATTGAACCTGCAATCTAGGCATGTGCCCTGACCGGGAATTGAACACACAACCTTTTGGTATATGGGACAATGCTCCAACCAACTGAGCCACTCAGCCAGGGCTTCCGTACTATATTGAATACAGTGGTGAGAGTAGGCATCCTTGTCTTGTTCCTAATTTGAGAGGAAAAGCTTTAGCTTTTCACCATTGAGTATAATGATATACAGCTTTAGTCATAAGCTCCTTCTATATCCACTTCACTGAGTTTTCATCATAAATTGATGTTGAATTTTGTAAAATGCATTTTCTGTATCTTTTGAGATGCTCACATGACTTTTATCCTTGGTTTTGTTGATGTATCACATTAATTGTTTTGCAGATATCGAGCCATTAAAATATCCTAATTATAGACATTGAATAGGAAAACTGAGATTGATATTCTTTAGTCATTAATCCTTTTTGTCCATATAATATAGGTGTGTGGTAATATGATCTTTTTAGTAATTCAAAGCTTTGTAAGAATATAACTATAAATCACAGAACTGACTATACATGCAGGCAAGAGAGCTTTCACATCTCTGTCCTCTTTTAACTCACACCCCTTCCCATCCGTTTCTCCTTTCTCCTTTTATTCATCCTTTTATGTCTTGGTTTAGATGTCAGTTTTCCCTGACAAATGGTTAGTTAGATACAGTGTTGTAATGAGTAAAAATGGTTCTTTATACAATTTGTTGTACACCATCCATCACCCCAACTACGATATCTCTAAATCCAACAGAAAATATCTGCTTGTATATATATAATTTTATTAACAACCAAAGAGAATTTGTTATTAAAAGGTTATATCAGTAATATGTAAAATCTCTAACCTCAAATAAAACACAATGGTCTGATAGAAATACATCTTAGGCAAAAATTTTAATGTATCACATTACAACTTCATTGATAAATTTCATAACTTTCGTTTTCCCAAATCTTGAGCATCAATACTGAATAGTGTTACTAATATTAAGTGTTGTCCTGCCCTGGCCGATGTGGCTCAATGGTTAGAGCTTTGGCCAGCGCACCAAAGAGTCATGGGTTCGATTCCTGGTCAAGGGCACATACTCAGTTTCAGGTTCAATCCCCAGCCACAGTCAGGGCCTGTGGGGCAGGCGACCAATCGATGTGTCTCTCTAACATGGATGTCAAGGTCTCTCCCCGCCCCCCTTCCCTTTACTCTCCTCCTCCCACTCCCTAAAAATCAAAGGAAAAAATACCTTCAGGTGAGGATCAACAACAACAACAAAAAAGTGTTGTCCCACAGTTTAAATTGGCTTCCATTATTTTTAATTTGGAAAAGTAACTGCTGTAGATTTAATCATAAAAACTAAAAAAAAAAAACACTTTCATGAATAATGAATATTTTAGAAAAATGTTTAGAATCTACATAACAATCTTTAAATTTTGTATACATTAAATTTTATATATATTAATTTTGTATATATTAATTTTAACATAAAACATAATGAACTGGAATCTCTTTACCCAAAGTGGGAGTGCTGACATGCACAGAAAATCAAAGAACTATCACAATGGCTCTTAATTTAGCCACAGAATTAATCAACCAATGAAATAAATTTTAATATTCAACATTTGTTGACAATTTCAGCCTAGAGAGATTTTTTTCAGTGTGAGAAACATAATTTTTTAAAACTTTTAAAGTCATATAAATAATTACAATTTATAAGGACTAAGGATGAGGTAAAGGAGGAAAACATGACGGGGGAGCTGGCAGTCGGACTTACTTCAGAACTTGACATGAGGTCTACCAGTAAAGTGTCTCTAAGGAGTTGACTTAAAGGATGAGACAAAATACATTAGTTTCATTGGGCTGCCACAACAAATTACTACAATCCTGGTGGCTTAAAACAACAGAAATTTATTCTCTCCCAGTTCTGGAAGCCAGACAGAAGTCTGAAATCAAGGTTTCGGCATGACTTTGCCTCTGCCAGTGGCTCCTAGTGTCCCTTGACCTGTGGCAGCATTAATTCCAATCTCTGCCTCCATCTTCACAGGGCCTTCTTCCTTGTATGTTTCTATGCCTTCTCCTTTTCTATTTCTAATAATGACACTTGTCACTTGATTTAGGGTCCAGCTTAATCCAGGGTGATCTCACTTTGAGATCCTTATCTTAATTACATCTACTAAGACCTTTATTCCAAATAAGATCACACTCTGAGGTGCTACGTATCTTATTTTTTTTGGGGGGGGGGGAGCACTATTCAACTGACTACACAGAGCCAGCCAGTCAAAAGGGCTTATGAAAAATAAGTTCTAGGTACTGTTAAAAGGTCAGCATGGTTGAAGCCTAGTAAGCAAGGTAAAGAATTATGTTGAGACTGAAGAGGTAGGCAGTCACCAGATCACGCACACACGCACACACAGAATCTGTTTTGTGGAGAATGGATTAGAGGAACTGGCAGACCAGTTAGGATACTGTTACAGTATCATGCAAGAAATGAGATAAAGGAGATTTGGACTAGGATGGTATGGAGATAGAGATGATTAGACAATTTTGACATATATTTTAGAGAAAGAATGGATGAGATTTAGTGATAGTTTGATGTAGTGAGGGGAGAGGAGGTATCAAGGATGGTGATTTAGTTTCTGACTTGAATAACAATGTATTGAAACTATCATTTACTCTGATGATTAGGACTGGCAAAGAAATTGTTAGACAGTATGGAAATGAGACTAGAAGAGTTCAGATTATATAACCATGTATGTCTCAGGATGTATAATAAATCACTCCAGAATAGTAAAACAAAAGTGATTTCTGATCTCATGATTCTGTGTATCCAATGGACTACTGTCCCCACTGGTATCTCCTGGACTCAATAATATAGCCATATCAGCTGGTGGGTTAGCTGGGAGACTGAACTTAGCTGAGATGACTGGGCCTCTTCATGTAGGCTTTTATCCTCAAGGAGGCTACATGGGCTTTCTTCACAGCACAGTAGCCTCAGAGTTCCAAGATAGACAGAGCAGAAGCCACAAAGCGTCTTGAAGCCTTGCTTAGAAGCCTTGCTTAGAAGTTGCAATACATTTCCACAGAATTTTCTATGGATTGAAACAAATCACAAGTCCAAACAAGATTTATAAGGTAGGGAAACAGACTGCACTTCTTGCTGGAAGGAGCTATAATGTGTAACCATATTAAGAAATTTGAACTCTATTCCAGGAGAAGTATAGAAAGATAAAAAGTTTCAAGGTGTGGTAGAGCAACATCAATAAAATTCAATACACATTTAGTATTAGAAACTCTCAGAAAACAACAAACAGAAGGAACTTCCTCAAACTGATGTAGGACAACTATAAAATATCCACAACCAGTATCACAGTTAATGAAGATTCCCCTAATACTGGGACAGAAGGAAAGTTGAGGCTAGAGGGAGACACAGGTGGGTAGAAGGGATTAAAAGAACACATGGGAAACTTTGGGATAACAGATATGTTTGGTATTTTAAGAGTGGTGGTATTTTCAAGGGTGTACACATATGTCACAACTTACCAAGTTGTACACTAAAAATGTGAAGTTAACTGTATGTCAATTATACCTTAACAGCTTTCTAAAAAATAAGTAAAAATTAGTATTAAGCAAGTCACAGACCAGGAGAAAATATCTGCAATATATAACTAACAAAAAATTTGTATCCAGAATATGTATATAAACAACTTCTACAACTCGGTAATAAAAAAGCAAAAATTAGTAAAAGAATTCACAAAATAGATAAATGAACAGTCAATAAGCAAATGGGGAAAAAAGGGCTTAATATCATTATTCATCAAGGAATTATAAATTAAAATAATCATTCCAATTAAAATGTATGTGATACCAAATGTTAGCAACATTATCATGCTACTAGCACTCTGATTTCATATGAAGTAATATATCTCTACCTTATGATGAGCAATTACACCTGTAGATAGTTAACCAAAATTAATCAAAGGTATTATTTTTTAAAATCTTATAAAGGAATGTTTATATAAGCTTTATTCATAATCACCAAAAACTAAAATAATGCAAATGCCCATAAACAGAACAGATAAACAAGTTGTGTTAAATTCATAGAACAGAATGGTATTCTATAATGAAAAGGAATGAAATACTGATACATACAACATGGATAAACATCTAAACTGCTCTGAGCATAAAAGTCATATAGAAAAAAGTACATAGAACTGGCAAAACTAATCTACGGCACAGGAAATCCACACAGTATTTGTATCTGGGTGGAGAGTAGGAGAGTTAAGGACTCACTGGTAAGGGACAGAAAGATTCGATTTGAGGTGATGGAAACATTCCATATCTTGATAAGGGTGTGAATTATATTGGTGTGTGCATTTTTCAAAATTGGTACTATACACTTAAGGTCCATGCATTTCACTGTATGTAAATTATATTAATTAAGAATGTAGCCCTGCCGGGCATGGCTCAGTGGTTGAGCGTCAACCTAGGATCGAGGAGATCGAGGTTCGATTCCCGGTCAGGGCACATGCCTGGGCTGCGGGCTCAATCCCCAATGATTCTCTCATCATTGATGTTTCTGTCTCTCTCTCCCTCCCCTCTCCTCTCTCTGAAATCAATGAAGATATATTTAAAAAAAGAAAAAAAGAATGTATTATACAATATATACAATGATGCTCTTTTCACAAACTTCAACAAAATACCATAAAGACACTTCATAAATTTACTGGTATACTGGTTCCACAGATAGAAATTACATTAAAATGCATATATTTTCTATTTCCTTTTTCACTTTGCAAGTAACTCTTATTCCTATAATATTTTTCTTATGGTTCATCAGAAAAGAATAACATCTGTGTATTACAAAAGCTAAAACATCCCCCCACACAAACACACCCTAACTTTAACAATCACTATAGCTTCTTTGATCTGCTTAGATTATATAAAAGCAGAATGTTTGCTGTTTGTTAAACAACTTTAACTGCCCTCTCTGACCCCAGAAAGCAAAGTATATTACCTAATATCATACTTTTACTTAAACCACCTTGGAAGGAGCTTATGGTTGTAGTAGAAGAGTTGTGATCTAATCTTCCTTAAAGCAATTATCGAGACATCTGTAACTGTCTGTATATACATTTTAACCAATTCTAAAGTATTCACCAGACACCTTGAAAGACATGTTTTCCATGGCAGTATCAGTAACTCCTATAGAATACATGTGATAAGAGAGAATCATAAAATTACTATACTATCTTAAAGTATTTTGGGGATTTTCATTCATGCTACATTTACTCCCTACTAGTACAGATGATCCAGAATTAATAACAATGTTTTTTCATTAGGTCTCAAAATATATGCTTCCCACACAATAAAAATGTCTGTAATTTTTTTCTGTTTATACAAATTATAAATAATTGAAAATGAGAATAAAAAAAAGATAAAAGTATAAGCCTGAAATTTAAATTAAAAATCACCTGAATTCCATCATCCTGATATAACCACCACCACCATTTTGATAATTTAACTCTCTATGCACACACTCACACAGACTTTACATATGCAATATCATAAATGTTATTTTTTAATGGGAATAACTTTTTAGAATAATTTGTTTTCTGGTTTTCTTCCCTCATCTCCTCCTCTCTTAACTAACCAATGCCAACAACCAGATGTGCATCCTTTCATATCTTTTTTCTGGACAATTTGTATCAAATACAAATATACATACATACAAACCAGTACACATATTAGTGAGGGAGGGAGCATCATTACTTAGGTAGAATCTTATTGTAGATGCTTCTCTACACCTTGCTTTTCTCATTTTACAGTGGAAATCCCTCCAAGTAAACTGGTATGATGCCAGTTCATTTTGTTTAAATGGCTAACAGTATTCCAAGAAAAATGTATTCCAGCATTCCCCTATACATGGGTATTCTTTTGTTTTCCTGAGCCAGAACTACCCCCAATAAGGCACTCACAGAATCCTGACCCTCAGTAAAAGTGTGAAATAATAAATCCTTGCTGTTTTTTAACTCAATTGTTTTAGGGTAATTTGTTACACAGAAATATATGACTAATACAGCATCCAAAGCCAAAAGAAATATTAACAGTTCAATTTATTAAGCAGTTATGTCCAAACAACTTAATAAGTATTTATGTTCTGATAATTTAGTTGCCATTTGGAGAAAAAAAAAAAGACATATATTAAAAGAAAATATTTGTATTTCTACTCACCCCACTCATACCCCAGGCATGAGCTTTAGAGAGGTATTTAGGGTTTACTACTCTGGGGTGCCATTCTCAAAACATCCTATACATCCTAGCACCCATGCACACATGTGAGTCCTTCCTCATTCTGGGCAAAGGAAGGAGTAGCTAAGAGGCATCGAGTTTGATTGCCACCCTTCTCTAGATAACCTGTACCATTAACTTTCTCATCTGCTTAAGGTGCATATACTAAACATAATTAAAATTTCTTACTGACAGAATAAAGCACCATGAGCATCAAACAGTACATCCTATTAACAGTGATGCCTTAGATCTGTGAAATCTAATACACAGCCACTGACCACCTGGGATATTTAATCTAAACTAATTAAAATTTAATAAAATTTAAAATTGCTTTCTTCAGTAGCACTAGCCTCATTCTGACTTTTCAATAGCCACCTGTAGTTAGCAGCTACCACATTATACAGTGTAGATTACAGAATATTTTCATCACTGCAGAAAGTTTACTACATAACACTATCCTAGAGGCTACTAAAATATAGAATATTATTTATTCTTATACTAACAACCCCCAAATGTTATATTTTTGTTTTTCTATTTGTTACTTAGATTTTTCTGTCTTCTCCCTCATGAAACTTGGTCAATTGCCAACTTTCTGTTAATGTGCCTATCTTTTACAGCTATGCACCCCATGCATAAAGTTGCTTTCAGCTGTTGAAACCTAATGAAATAATTAACCAAACAGAACAACATTATATCCAAAGTAGAATCTAGAAAAGGTCCTCAAGACCTAAAATTTCATTGTGATGATTTTTATTTTTCAGAGTCCTCTTTTCCTCTTTCTAATTCTCAAGCCTGTTCAAGTTATGCTAAATTAATTGTTAGTTACAGTATAGTCACTCTTCATTATTCATGGATTCCATATTTGTGAATTCGCCTACTCACTAAAATTTATCTTTATCACCAAACTCAATACTCACAGCACTTACACAATCATTCCTGGATACACACAGAACAGCAAAAAATTTGAGTCTCCTGATGCACACTCTCCCAGCTGAGGTCAAACAAGGGACGCTGTACCTTCTTATTTTAGTTCTCATAATATAAATAAGTGTCCTTTTCATGATCTATTTAGTGTCACAATTTTTATATTTTTGTGCTTTCTGTTAGTGATTTTGCTGTCTGAACTGGTGCCCAAGTATAGTGCTGAAGTGCTGTCTAGGGTTTGTAAGTACAAGAAGGCTATGATGTGCCTTACAGAGAAAATATGTGTTAGATAAGTTTCTTTCAGGCATGAGTTATAGGGCTACTGACTACAAGTTCAATGCTAATGAATAAATAATACATATAAAATAAAGTGTCTATAAACAGAAACACACATAAAGTAAGGTTATGTATTGATTGGCTGATGAAAATGTTATGACCAGAGGCTGACAGGAACCTAACTCTGTGAGTTACAATGAAAGATCACCAGATTGGCAAAATCTAAAAATCATCCGTACAAAAATGGGGAGAATATAATGCATAGGAACTTTCATACACTGCCAGTGAGAATATAAATTATACAGCCACTTTGTGCAACAGTTTTGCATTGCCTGATAAAAACTGAGCATTGTCCCAATGAACCAAGGTTGCAGGTTTGATCCTCAGTCAGGGCCCATATAAGAAGCCACTAATGAACACGTAAGTAAGTGGAACCACAAATCAATGTCTGTCTGTCTCTGTCTCTCACTCTCTCTCTCAAACCAGCTTTAAAAAAAGTTGAACATACATATACCCTATGATCCAGCAATTCTACTTCAAGGTACACACCCTAAAGAAACTCTTCTACACATGTACCAGGAGACAACATACAAGAATGTTTATAGCACCCTGTTAATAATAGGAAAAAACTGTTAAAAAAAAAAAAAAAAAGCCTATCAACTACAAAATAAATACATTTTGGTATACTCACATACTGGAATACTAAACAGAGGTAAAACTTAACAAACTCCCATCATATACAGCAACATTAAAAAAATATCATAATGGCTAGCAAAAGAACAAAGCAAGTCACAAAAGATTAATAATGAGTGGTTCATTTTACATTTACGTAAAGGCCAGACAAAGCTTAAATCATAGGATATTTATAGACATATATACATAACAATACTATAAGAAAATGTTTAACAAAATACAATATAATGGTTATTGGAATGAGGTTAGAGGACAGATATTAGATGGGGCTCACAGGAGGCTTCAAAAGGTTGTTGTCAATTTTCATTTCTAAAGATGGTTGATGAGTAAACAGATATTTGTTTTATTATTCTTTATACTGTGCATATATAAGCTGTGTATATTCTTTGGACATATATTTTGCAATGAAACACAAACGTCACATGATTCAAAAGGTATGCAAACAGTAAAAAAATACATAAAAGAAAAAATAAGTACAGAAACTAGGTTTCCAAGAATTACACTAGAATAAAAAAACAAAGTAAGTTTTATTTATTCATCTGCTTTACCTATGAGAACATTAATTTTTTCTCAAGGATATGGACATATAAGTGTTAATAATGAATAACTGAAAGAATACTTACCTTTAAATCCAGATGATTTCAGACACCACTTGTCAAGGAAAAAATCCTGATGTCACCTAAATATGCTACTTCAGTAAAATAACAAACTATATTAAGTTTATTTTTCCTAAAAGGTAGTCATTGAGTCACTGACTCAAAGTTCAACTTACTAACATTTCCTTAAACATATACAGAATGACCTGAGTTTCATTGCAGAAGTCACAACCTCTGCTCAGATCAGTACTCCGATCAATTACTGCTCAGAACAGTAACAGCACCGTAACAAGTTCTTTTTAGTTAACATTTTCCTCAGGGATTAAGAAACTTAGTTTTGCATCATTAGCAAACCCAAAAAAATGTTAGGTTTTAAATGGTCCAGGAGACAGAAGTTTGTTTCATCAAATTGCCTATGAAATAAAAATCCTTCCAAAAATTAAACAAACAAAAAAGAGGAAATAAAAGTTTACCTCACAATTTCAAACACCAAATAAACTATTAATGAATTCCATATAAATATCAATCAAGTACCTATTTAAATTTTGATTTCTAAATGGTATCAGGAGCTATATTCTTACCTGGGGAGGGTAATTGCTCTCTGAAGACCACCTTGAAGACTGGTCATTTGGTTTATCCACTAAAATATTCCTGAAATAAAGAAAAGTATAGCAATTAATTAAAAGAAATGAACATAAATATGCAGAGAGAGGAATACTCTACCAGATGCTAAAATTATTATCAAGTTATATACTGTCTGGAACTTGAAAAAGAAGAGAAACTAAAACAATAAGAAACAGAAAACACCTAGTATATATAAGATTCTAAAATATGATAAAAGTAGCATTGAGAAAACCAAGAAAAATATAATTCTACTTCATACCAAGTGACAAAATGAACTGGAGTTGTATTTAGGAATTTAAGGTAAAAACAAAGCAATAAAATATCTAATAATAAATAAAATACCACATACATATAATATTAGATACAATTATATTGTATTATTACATATTATGTAATTGTTACATATTACATATTATATAATATATATAATCAATCTTTGCATCAAGAAAGTCTTTTAAGTCACCATCAAAAGCAGAACTATAGGTGAAAAAAGAAACTGATATAAATGACTTTGGAAGACACGGTGCTTTCACTGGAAACTGTGAACTAAAGACAAATGGAACCATACACACAAACTGTACTTTATTTGGTAAAGTTGTCTGAATATGGGTTAATTCTGAAACACTTTACATATACACTCAGGTTGAACAAATAAGTAAACAGATAGCAGATGGTGGGAATCAAGCTTCTCACTTTGGAGTGGGAAATTACAGAAAAGCAAGGAGTGGAACGTTTGAAAGAACTAGTGGTATTGGATTAGAGTCAAAGATATCATTGTGAACTCATACTTCATTTAATATAGATGAACAGATTCAGAAGTAAATATGTGTGCATACACACACACACAAACAGTATTCCTACCTCTGTTCACTAAGAGGGACTAGAAGCAGTGACACCTCAGTAGCAATGAGCACACCAGCACCCAGATCTTGGTTTCTACATATCACAGCCCAAAAAAGTAAACAGGGATTGTTAGGAAAGTGGCTGATTCTAGGGTCAAGGCGGGAATTCCGAAGACTAAACCCAGAGCATCATGTAATATTAGAAAAGAATTGGGGCATGGCAAAGGGACACAGAGAAATTAATATGGTCAAAGCTGAAATAACATAAACAAAATAAATAATGTAGTATTCCATTATAACCCAAATTATAAAATAAATATCCATGAGTTATACTGATATTCCCCGGTCTAACAATCAGAAAAACAACAAACTTAAATTGAAGAACATTCCACAAAATACATGACCAGCAGTACTAAAAACTCTCAATATAATGAAAAGCAAAGAAAGACTAAAAAAGCTGTCACAGACCAGAGGGGAGTAAGGAAACAGAACAACTAAAAGTAGCTGACCCTTGAACAACACTAGTTTGAACTGTACTGGTATGGTCCACTTAGATGAGGATGTTTTTCAGTAAATAAGTGCAGTACTGTGACTGTATTTTTCTCTTTCTTAGGATTTTCTTAATATTTTCTTTTCTCTGACTTACTTTATTGAAAGAATACAATACATAAAAGGACATACAAAATATGTATTAATCGACTGTTTATGTTATTATTGAGGGGGCATCAAAAGTTACATGCAGATTTTTGACTATGTGGGGTCAGTGCCCCTAATCAGCATGTTGTTCAAAGGTCAATGGTAGCTTGTATAGGATCCTGAATCAGAAAGTGGACATTAGTGCAAAACTAGTGAAATGCAAGCAAAATGTGGAGTTTAGGTAATAGTAATGTATCAATGTTGGTATCTTAGTTGTGACAAATGTACCATAGTAATGATGTTAGCAAAGGGAGAAACTAGGTGAGTAGCATGTGGGAACTCTGTATTGCCTTTGCTACTTTTCTGTCTAGTAACTCCTCCCTTAACATTGTCAATAGGTTCTGTGACTTCAAGTGAAATGATGCATGAATACCAATTTTACCATAAGTTAACTGATATTAACAAGAATTAAGTTCCCTCAGCATCTCATCAAGGTAATAAGAAAACAATGTTATTTGAGGACCTGCTGCAAATGTAAAATCATTCTCAAATTAAGAAAGTATACTTTTAAAAAGTTAAATCTATACCTGGCATACAGAAGGTATTTAATAAATATCAAATAGATGAATGAATAAATTTGTTTAAAGGCAGAACTATATGAAAAAGAATTACTTTTACATACACATCTCACAAAGGTAAAAATACATAAAATGACCTCAAACAAAATTAAAAGGCAAACAACTAGAAAAATAAAAGCAATGTAAAACACAAAAGGTTAATTAAAATTTGAATATTTATTTAAAGAGCACTTATACATATTCCACGAAAATAAGCAAAATACAAACATTCAGAATCAATAATAACCAAAAATTGGAGATTAAAACAAAGACATATATATTATCCCTATAACACTGGGCTCACACCCTCAAAAAATATGCATGTTTTAATTATAACCTCAGTTGTTCGCTAGAGCAAGTAAATTGTACTTCATATTTTGCTGGCAGGAATGCAAATTAATATAACTTTTTAGGGGAGAATTTTAATATAATACATATAAAAAACATTTCAAATGTGCATATCCCTTAAATAAAAAATAATGACGACAACCATGATGATGCTAGCATCTAACATTTCTGAGCTTTTATTATATCCCAGACACTGTTCTAAGTGTTTTCCATACATAAACTATTATCTTCAATGTACAGATTAAGGAAACTGAAATAGATAAATTAATTTGCCTAAATATACACACCTAAGAAGTAAGGATCTGAACCCAAGGCAATATGATTCCAAAGCCAACGCTTTTAATCACCACACTATACAGCCTCAGAATTATTCCACTTCTTGGAATTTAACCTAAAAAATAATCCAGGAGATGTAAATCATCCACATTCATCACAGCACAATTTATAACAGCAAACTGTAAACAACCTAGTTGTCTAACAATAAGGAATTCATTAAACAAGTTATGACATACCTATGTTACAGAATACCATTGAATCATGATGTAGTCTACAATCTGACCTTAGTAGAGTTGGAAAATGTTTACTACATAGTAAGTGAAGGGAAAAAGTAGTTTACAGTATATAGATGAATAAAGTGGTGTGTGTAATAATAATACTCATGCATGGGGAGAAAAGGCAAAGAACATATACTAAAATAGCTCTGAATGGTGAGATGAGAGTGACCTTTTTGCCTTCTTTGTGCTTTTGTTATCAGTAGGGTGCCCTCTGCATCCCCACCTGTTATCGGTGAAGTGGAGTTCTTGGGGTGCCACTGGGAAAAAAATTTCCTGAGGCTCCCATGGGAGGATGAGGTATCATGGAAAGCTTTATTGATGTAAAATTAAGGGGATTCCCTTCCAAGGTCCCATCTCCCTCCGTCTTGCCATGGAAAAAGTCCAATCTTGTCTTCAGAGAGCTAAGATTAAAGCCTGGCCAGAGTCTCCCTCCATATTAAAGCACAGTCCAGTCTAGCATCTGGCTAGCTTAGTTTGTGTTGCCAGCTGCAGTGCATTGTGTATCAGGTCCACATGGCCATGTTCCATGAGGCTGCTTAAGGCCACATGGCAGGCTAGCACACAGGTGAGTGCAGGTCATGCAGCAAGAGAGTGCAAGGGAGCAGGAGCAAAGCAAGAGAGAGAATTTTTTGTCTAAGGATTTTAACTGGGAGTTTCAACAATTCTTCAGGATTTCAAGTGCTAGTATTGGCTCTATCCTCCTAGCCAGTGCAGTGATCTTTGTCCCCAGGCCAAACTAACAAGCACCTTCCCTATGTTTCCCTGACTTCACTGCACATGCACCCATTTTCCCCATGTTCAATCCCTTCATTAATATTAATAACTAGCTAATTATGATAACATTTTTATGTACTTTTCAAGTTTTCTAAAATTAACACATATTACCTTCATAATCAGAGAAAAGGGTGTATTTTCTAAAGAATGAATTACAAGCCACAGAATAAAGATAAGAATTCTGTATGAAAAAATTGCAGTATGGTAAAAAGCTAAAGCTGAAAAACTAGGATTTAAAAAAAAAAAAAATCACTCTGACGTGAATGTTATAAAGCATGATAGAAAACCTAGTATTTTAACTGTGAGGTCACAAAAATCAACAAAGTGTGATAAAACTGGGCAGTGAGAGATCCAATGACATGTAAGTGAGCATCTTTCATAGGTCCTAACGAGATTTAAGATTACTATTTAAATTTAGAATTAAGATTAAAATAGGAGCATACTATAAACCTTCTAAATTACTTGAGACAGAACTCAACAAAAGGACATATAGCAAAAAACAGGAAATAAAATAAAAAGTAGAAAACATTAAAAAGATAAAATTTAAAATAAAATGACAATATTAACACCAAACATCTATTACAACCATATATATAAATGGTCTAAAATAACTTAAGAGGATATCATTTGAATTGGGTGAATAGTAGAAACATTACTATCTATACATATAAAAACAAAGTGACTCATGAAAGGTAAAAGATACATAAGGCAGAAGCAAACTTTGTAAAATTAAGGGCAATTTAAAGCAAAAAGTATTAACTGTGTAAAAATAATAATTATATAATAATAGAGTTAAAACCATGGAGATAATACATTTTGTGAGGCTTAAAAATAAAGTGCTATCCTGCAAAACATATGAAAACTAGTCTAGGGCAAACAACTATTAACATCAGTCCTTCACCAACAGTAACAGAGCCACGATGGTAGCAGTCTATAAAACAACTTTATTATCCTTCCTCGTAAACTTCTCAAGGACCTATAAAACCCACCATCACTACTGGTATAGGTTTTCCTTCTTCTAATTCTAAGGACTAAGCAAGAGACAGACATTAACCTCTCATATTACATACTGTCACTCACAATACCAGTTAACTATCTCTGTTTCCAAAAGGAGAAATATCCTATACCCAGCCTCTGCTGTCGAGCAATCACAAGGCAGTGATGTACCTGTCACTTTCTCTTACAACTATCTCAAGTGCCAGCTAATCTAGGCTGGCTGGTGACCTATGATAAGGTCAATATGAAAATAAAATTATAAGACAAAAGAACTGTATACATGAACCAATGAAACAGAGAAAAGACATACAAGATAAGAATAAATAAAAAATACAAGAAAATAATAAGATAATGTAGCAGGCATAAAATAAAGAGACTCCAGAGAACAACAGAGAATAGAAATGATGGCTTGTTAGTTCCAGTTGCCAGGAAGCTCTGTTTCTGGCAACCAAATGAAAGAGATGACAACACTCTTTTAGGTCCTTCATGACTAATTAAAAAATTTTTTTTTTCAATATGTTTTTACTGATTTCAGAGAGAGGAAGGGAGGAGAGAAAGATAGAACATCAATGATGAGAGAAAGTCACTGCTCTCTCATCAGAGTCAGGCTGCCTCCTGTACACCCCCAACTGGGGATTGAGCCCACAATCCAGGCATGTGCCCTGACCGGGAATCGAACTATAACCTCCTGGTTCATAGGTCAATGCTCAACCACTGAGCCATGCCAGCTGAGCTTCATGACACTGAAGAAAGAAATAGAGGAAGATATAAACAAATGGGAAAATATACCATGTTCATGGATTGGAAGAATTAACATCATTAAAATGTCCATACTTCCCAAAGCAATCTATAAATTCAATGCAATCCCTATTAAAATACCAATGGCACATTTCACAGATCTAGAACAAACACTTCAAAAATTTAAATGGAAACAAAAAACACCCAAATAGCCACAACAATCTTGAGAAAGAACAAAGTTGGAGGAATCACAATATCAGATATCAATTTATACTACAAAGCCATTGTAATCAAAACAGCCTGGTACTAGCACAAGAACAGACATATAGATCAGTGGAACAGAACATTGACCCATGCCATTATGGTCAATTAATATTTGACAAAGGAGGCCCCACCGGGTGTGGCTCAGCGGTTGAGTGTCGACCTGGGATACAGGCGATCGGGGTTCGATTTCCGGTCAGGGCACATGCCTGGGTTTAGGGCTCGATCAATGACTCTTTCATCATTGATGTTTCTATCTCTCTCTCTCCCTCTCCTTTCCTCTCTCTGAAATCAATAAAGATATATTTAAAAAAAAAAATTTGACAAAGGAGGCAAGAACTTACAATGGAGTAAAGACAGTCTGTTCAATAAATGGTGCTGGGAAAATTGAACAGGTACATGCAAAAAAATGAAACTAGAAGACCAACTTACACCATACACAAAAGTAAATTCAAAACTGATAAAAGACTTAAACATAACACATGAAACCATAAAAATCCTACAGGAAAACATAGGCAGCAAAATCTCAGACATCTCTACAGCAATATGTTTGCTGATACAACTCCTAGGACAAGAGAAATGAAGGAGAAAATAAACAAATGGGACTGCATCAAAATAAAAAGCTTCTGCACAGCAAAAGAAACCATCAACAAAATGAAAAGGGAGGCCACTGTATGGGAGAACATATTTGCCAACGATACATCAGATAAAGGATTAATATCCAAAATATAATAAAAGGAAGACAGACAATCCAATTAAAAAAATGGGCAAAGGAACTATTTTGGACTTCTCCAAAGAGGACATATGAAAAAATGCTCAACATCGCTAATCATCAGAGAGATGCAAATTAAAACCACAATGAGATATCACTTCACACCTGTCAGAATGGCTACCATCAACAAATCAATGAATTACAAGTGCTGGCGAGGGTGTGGAGAAAAGGGCACCCCAATAACTGCTGGTGGGAATGCTGACTAATACAGCCACTATGGAAAGCAGTATGGAGTTTCCTCAAAAGGTTAAAAATTAACCTGCCATTTGACCCAGTGATCCCACTTCCAGGAATATATCCTAAGGAATCCCAAACACCAATCACAAAGAATTATACACCCCTATGTTCATAGCAGCACAATTTACAATAGCTAAGATCTGGAAACAGCCCAAGTGCCCATCAGTAGATGAGTGGATAAAAAAGCTGTGGGACATTTACACCATGGAATACTACGCAGCTGTAAAGAAGAAGAATCTCGTACCCTTTGGACAGTATGGATGGACCTGGAGAATATTATGCTAAGTGAAATAAGCCAGGCAGCGAAAGACAAATATCACATGATCTCGCTTATACGTGGAACCTAAAGAACTTAATAAACTGATGAACAGAATAGATTCAATGACATGGAAGCATAGATGAGACTGATGAATGTCAGAGGGATGGAGGAGGGCGGGTGGGTGGAGGGGGAGAGAGTAACCAAAGAATTTATGTGCATATATACACAACCCAAGGACATGGACAATGGTGGGGAGAGGGACTGGGGAGGAGGAAGGAACGGGGTGGAACGGGTCACTGGGGAGAAAAAGGGACATCTGTAATATTTTAAACAATAATAAAATTTAAAAAAAAAAAAAGGGGGCAGGAGTCTGGAATAAATGAAATGAGTCTGAGGTGAATCTGAAGTATCTTGTAGTACCAAAAAGTAAACAAGTGCTTAAAAAAAACAAAAAAAAACAAAACACCACAGATGGGGTTATGCCAAAGGGGTACAAGAATTAACTAAAAGAGCTTCCAAAAGCCAAAGCTGGAACTATTTGAGTAACAAAATAAACTAGTATTCATTGTAACACAAAGAATAAAATAAGTGGCCATGAGTCCAAATGGATATGTTACTAAATAAATTAATAAACGGAGGAAAAGACAAATCTACTATGCCTAAGAATTCTGAATAAATTATGTAGATATTCCACCTTATAGAAGGAGAGTATAATTCCCCACTGTGTACAGGCTGCGTATAGTAACTTCCCTCCAAAGAGTACAGTATGGAAAGAAGGAAAAGGAACACTTTACAGTGGAGAAACCTGACAAACACTACGCAACCAAGTGATCAAGGTCAAAATCAACAGTGAAAAATCATTCTGATAGTATGTACCCTTCAAATACTGTGATGAAAATGGCACTTTACCTAGCTGATCTTCCTGACAAAACCCTATAACCCATCTTAATCATGAAGGGGGAAAAGAAATCACACAAATTCGAATATACCTACACCAGTATCTATAATATACCTGATTGTACTCCTCAAACTGTAAAAGTCATCAAAAACAAAGAAAATCTGAGAAATTGTCACAGCCAAGAGGAACTTAGGAGACATGACAATAAAATGTAATGTAGTATCCTAAAACAGAAAAAGTACATTAGGTAAAAACTAAGGCAATATGAATAAGCTATGGACTATAATTAATAATACTGGTTCATTAACCGCAAGAAATATATTGTACTAATATGTTAATAGGAGAAACTGTTGAGGGAGTATATGGGAATTCTGTACTATCTGCTCAGTATTTCTATAAATCTAAAACTGCTCTAAAATTAACTCTACAATTAGAGAGAGAGAGAAAGCAATTACAAAATACGTATTAGAGAGGGAAATGAAAAACTACCTCTGTTTACAGACAATAAGACTATGTATCTAGAAAACTCCAAAGCATCAATGGAAAAATACTACAAAGAGGAGAATTTAGTTTGAAAAAATATATATCAAATTAAAGTACAGAAATCAGAGCCTTCAAGCATAAAAGCAAAAAGGAGTTAGAAGATATAATGAAAGAAAAGACCACATTTACAACGGCAACAAAATGAATTAGGTATAAATTTTAAAAATGTTTTTAAAACATCTTTAAAAATCTTTTTAAAATCTCTGAAGAAAATGTTAAAACAATCCTGAAAGGCACATAAGTAAACCTGAAAAAAAAAAACACACAAAGATATACAATGTCCCCACACAGAAAGAATCATCATCATAGAAGTCAATTCTCTCATTAACTTATATCTTAATTTCACTAAAAATAAGAACAAGTTTTTTCCTGAAACTAGGCAATAAATAAAATTGATATAATTCACAGATAATTGTTTATATTAAAAAGTAAATCAGCCCAAAAAACTTGAAAAAGAGCAAAAGAACAATAAGGAAGAATTAGATCCTATCCGATGTTAAACCATATTATGATATCTCTATAATTAAAACAGTGGGGAATTTATGCATTATAAATTCGTGAACCAAATGAAAAATAACGAAATAGAAATTTACAAAATGTAATAAATGATCAAGGTAGAATCACAATCAGTGGGGGAAAGTATGGAATTTATAATAAATGATACTGAAACAAGTAGATAGCCATTTAGAGACAACAATATGTTAAATTCCAAAAGAATCAGAAAAATATAAATTATAAAAACATACAAGTACTAGTAGAAAACACAGGTAAATCATTTACAACTTGACACTGAGGACACACTCCCTATATATAATTCAAAATCCAGGATAAAAAAGTAAAACCTAACACATCCGACTAAATAAAAATACAACTTTCATAAAGGAAAAAATGAAACCATCCCTATTTGCAGATGGCATGATTTGTCTCCATGGAACAACCTCAAGGAATTTGTTTACCAAAACAAAATTCCTAAAACTAGTGAGTTCAGCAATGTTGCAGAATACAACAATACACAACGCTCAACTACATTTCTATATATTAACAATGAACAAGTGGAACCCAAAATTTAAAAACACAAAACCATTTACAATTGCTTCAAAGCAAATGAAATAAATATAGCAAAACATGTACAGGAGAATCTTCACCCTAAAAGTTATAAAATGCCGATGAAAGAAATCAAAGATGACCTAAATAAGGGGAAAGACATACTGTATTCATGGATTGAAAGACTCAACATAGTAAGGATGGCATAAGAAAAAAATTATAGAATTGTAAAATCATATAAGTTACAATCCCATAAACCAAATTTGAACTGGAAACAGCAGTATGAACTCAAGATATATTTTACTCTTCAAAAAAAACTGTATTTCCTAGCTATGTCCCCTAAAAGGGTCTAAAAGGAATAGTAATCCAGTAGCAATAAGCATTCCTAGTTTCCAATTGTGTACATCATTCCCCCCTCAGGACATGATAAATAAAGGACATCTTCCTGTGCCAAAAATACTAGAAAATAAACAAAGAAAAATGAGGTCACATCAGAGGAACACAAGAGCAAGCCTGAAAACACAGTGAATATATAAATAGCCTAAATTCATAAATACTTTTCTTAAGAAAAAATTATCAGTTTGTGACAGACCTGAGAAGGAAAAAAGAAAAAATTAGACACCTGGAGGTGTCTATCAACTCCTCACTCTAAAAGTCGGTCATTAAAAGGAAAGAATTAAGCATTTATCTTGTTTTTCCAGTAAAACTGTGTTTCAGAATAACCAAAAAGCTCTAATGGATGAGGAAGAATTCTATACAGAAATATTCCAGCTAATAAATGTGAAAGGAATGAGAGCATTTAAAAAATCCAATTTTGATACCTTTAATGAACTAGCTTATTCTAACGATTGTTACTTTTGGATATTAAAACCATTAATGAAAGGCAGATGGGAAACTTTACAGGAAAGGGATCAAGTTG
This sequence comes from Miniopterus schreibersii, assembly GCF_964146895.1. Taxonomy (NCBI): domain Eukaryota; kingdom Metazoa; phylum Chordata; class Mammalia; order Chiroptera; family Miniopteridae; genus Miniopterus; species Miniopterus schreibersii. The sequence goes on from NC_138118.1 coordinate 14,643,027, forward strand.
TCACCCCAGACTTTGTCTCCTGAAGTGACATAATGCAAACTATATGGCACCACCTAGGGAGTAGTCATTTAAAAAAAACTGATCCATCTCTCAGTCCATATAAAGTATGACAAAGAAATTAGTCAAATGACACTATAAAGAAGCAACTGGATATATGCAGAATGTGGGAACCTCTTCAAAACAAATGACCTGGTTTCTTCAAAAAAACCACTGGATGAAAGAAAAATGGCAGGAGGATGACAAGACTGTTTTGATGAAAAGAATTTTAAAGGGACATAAATAAATGAATGTTTGGATACTAATTAAAACAAATTATAAAAAGATATTTTTCAACAAACAGATAAACTTGAATAAGGACTGGGTATTATATATTGAGGAATCACTGATAAATCTATTAGGTAAAACAATGACATTGTGGTTATGAGAAAATGTTTCTGGCAGGAAAATTCAAAGATGGCCCCAAATGATCCCTACCTTCTGGTATTCATGCCCTGTACCTTGCTTCTAACTAAAAGAATATGGTAAAAGTAATGGGATGTCATTTCTGGGACCAGGCTACACAGAACTGTGACTTCGTCTGCTAGCATACTCTCTCCCTTGTTGGCTTCGATGAAGCAAAACACCATGTTGGAGAGGCCCATATGGAAATGAACTAATGGCTGCACCTGGTCAACAACTTTCAAGAAACAATATTACCAACAATCACATGAGCTTAGGAGCAGATTCTTCCCCATTCAAGACTCCAGATAAAAATCCCATCCCTGGCCAACACTTTGACTATAGCCCTGTAACAGACCTGAAGCAGAGGATCCACCTAAGCTATGCCCAAAATCTTTACCTTCATAAACTGTGCAATAATAAATGTGTGTTGTCTGAAGCTGCTAAGTTTGTGATAATTTGTTATAGCACAATCAATAACACAATGTCCTCTTCTTGATACATATGGAAATATTTAAGAATGAAATAATCTTATATTATTTTATATTCATCTTAAAATATACCAGAAGAAAAGGAGGTGGGTGCAAGTAGACTTTTTTTAAAGTTAGGCAAAATGCTGATAGTTGTAGAAGGTGGGAATATTAGTATTCATTTTTCTCTATTGCTGGGTATGCTTGGAAAATGTTCATTAAAAATTTTTTTGAAAGAATGAATTAGTGAAGTAATGGTGACAACAAACACACAGCTCTTGGGAGTTTAACTGTGTAGGGAAGCAGATAAATGCGACATGTGAGATTAAGGCAAAGTTTTTTAAGACTAATGAAAGTTGGTCTAATGGGCATTGAATGGGGACAGAAGTAGAACTAAGTGGTGGATAATGTATGAAAGAAGAGATAACTGAATGAACAAAATCAGAATAGGATCCAAAGTATAAGTGAAAGAACTAATCAAGATGATTTCCCCCATTTTAACAGACAAAAAGATGGCAAAAATTAAACACAGATAAATTTCATAAAGCTTAAGTGTAACCTGGACAACATAATGGTATCATTTTCATTGAGCAAAAAAATCTAAATTTTTTTCACATTGATAATACACTAGTCATGTAGAGAATATGGCTGGATTTATTAAGATGTGGACTCTAAACTCTGCTCTAATGCTTCTTTAACAAATGACCTTGATTAAGCTATTACACTTACTGGCCTAAGTTTCTGCACTTCAAAATTAATACCTACACTACACTCTAAAGAGTCATTGTTGAAAATCACAGGATGTCAATGGCCTAGCAAATCATCACCCAGAGCAAAACTCAACTCACCTTATTACTACCAAGCACTTGAAAATGTTGGAGCCTGTAGCAATTATCTCTAAGAATTCAAAGCACTTTGGGATCACATACTTATGTGTACATGCTCCACACAAATAAAATGCAGCAACCACTGGGGAAAAGAGAATCGCAACAAAATAAAAAAACATTCCCATATAGAATGGTCAAATAGGAAGCACACTACCCAAAATCAGAAAACTAGCTAATATGGTTTGGGGGTCTCCAAAAAAACAGAAAAAAATCTGTTAAGACAGTCATATAAAAATACTCCTCATTTGCTGAATATCTCAGATGGCCTGAATCATAATCTTCTGAAATTAAACAACTGGCCCTTCAAAATATATTTCAAAAGTAAAAAGTGCCCTTTCTGCCTGAAACAAAGACCATTAAAGTCAGACATGATCTGGAAAAGGTTTACTGCTGTTTAATACGTATATTCTCCAAACCTCAGACAAAATAACAATATATCTACAGAGAAATTAGGGAGATTTAAGATATCAAACTCTTTCCAAGCACCCTCAAAGGCTGCATTTACATGTAACTAATTGTATGAAAATCATGATCATCTTACTAAATCAAGTTCTCAAAATATCTTTGTTGGGCAAATAATTAAGCTTAATTTGAGTTACTATGTGCGCAATGGGAGGTGGGGGGGTACGTTTATTTAGAAAACTGTTCTGTAATATCAACATATTGCTATTATCCTGTGCCAAAAAGGGCTTAAGCCTTTCATTTTTTTGGAAATAATAATCCTCTCAATTTTTATGAAAATAAATAAAAGGCTAAACGAAATGACTGATCCAAAATTACCAATTAATTGGTGGCAGAACTGGGATTAGAGCCCAAGTCTCCTATCCTTGGTCAGTGCTTTTCCTATGCTACACTGTTTTGATTTTTTCATGTTTTCCATTGTAGCAGACCTAACTTTTCACCCCAGTTTAATGCAATAATTTAATGGCGAAAGATCAAACCAATATTAATTAAGCCAAATCTGTTCATTCTGTGAGAATTCTCCCCCTTATCATCTTAACAGATATCTTTGACCAAGGCCTTAAGTCCTATGGTATAGGACTTTTCAAACTCTGTTCCTCAGAGATACTACAAAGTATCTACAAGCATTTAAAAAATATATTTAACTATTCTTAAAACTATTTTAAAAATTCACTGCAAATATTCTCACTGTTCTGATTTTGTAATAATAGGCTAAACATTTGCTATTTAAAAGTCCACACACGTGTCCCCAGACCTAGATTTTTCCCTAGGTCTGGTTTTATAAATGCTGTGATAAACCAAGAAAAAAAATTCAAAAGTACTTTACACCAATTATTACCACAATGGATTTCACCTTCCACAAAACAACAACAGCAAACACTTGTTTACCTTGTGTTTGTGCTAGCTTTGGAGTAAAATTTCTCCTGACATCTCTGTATCAACATGAACTTTTCAAAGTGTCACTGATTTATACAGCTTTAAGTGTAAGTTGGTCTTTTAAAAATTCAGTTCTATATATGTCTTGTCTGTTCATGTAAAATTCACAATTCACAACTATAACATAATTAATAGCTGGATAAGGCTCAGGACTGTTTGGTTTTAATGTTCCCCACAAAAATTAATAAGACATGTCACATGGCAAGTCACATTATAAATCACTGTAGCACAGAATATAAATTTGAAATGCTTTTCTGACTTTTTAAATTATTATATGGAATATAGGCAGTGTGACAATATAGCTTTGAAAATAAGTTTATTACAGATGATAATCAAGTCTCCTTATTCAACTTTCAGACAACTTACATGCATCTTATACACTTATAGCTCTCAGCCTTTCCTTTATCAGAATGTTCATCAGTTGATAAAACCAATAGTTTAAGCTATTGTGCCAGCCAAGATCCTACATGCCAACATGCCCCACATGCCAGCCAACAATTGTTTACAAAGCACTGCCAGTGTCCATTTTTATAATTTTTAAAATATTTCATTGCAGTTCTATTATTTACAAGAACGAATGGAAAATGAAAATTCAAAAGTCTACTGGTAGTATTAACTCAACTACAACAATACTGGGAATCATCAGAAAGAAAACTTCAGACACTAAGTAGACTTAACCAGGTTAAATATAAATGAAACGCTAAGAAAATGGTTAAAAGATCACATCAAAAGCTAAAGTACAGCTGTTCCAATTATGGATTTATTCACTCTCACCTCTAAATTCACCCTTTTGCCTACTCTTTGAAAATGAATTCAGGCCCTTTAAGTATTTTTTCCTTTGCCAGGTGGCACAAGTTAAGCTTTGTCAGAAGAGGGGGCAGGAAATAAGGGGTGGTTTTGCTTCCTTGTTCAGGTACGCTTACCCAGAGGACTGCTATACTACACAATGTTTTTCCAGCATCCTGCTCCTGCAGAAAAGTGTTCATGTGAGCAGCTTTTCTAGCATCAGGCTCCTACACTAGAATGTATACTTCTTGTGGGTATTTTTTCAGTTTCTTGACATTTAGCAGGCCTTTTCAAACCAATGACTTCAATCTTTCTTCAGCTAAGAGAAATTTTCCTCTATTTTTATTTTATTTTATTTCTACCTTCTCTATTTTTTCTGGTATCTTTCTAGGCCTACTATTCAGTATAAAGTGCAGGGCTGCCATATATTGTTGCACAAGTTGCACTTTGCCCAAGAAGAACCCACTGAGGAGTAAAAGCTGAAATCCAGTCTGTGCCTCACTTAACCAAGACCTACACCCTAGTCAAAAAGCATCATCTGGCCCAGCTGGGCATGGCTCAGCGGTTGAGCATCGACCTAGGATCCAGGAGATCGGGGTTTGATTCCCGGTCAGGGCACATGCCCGGGTTGTGGGCTGCAGCCAATCAATGACTCTCTCATCATTGGTGTTTCTATCTCCTTCTCTCCCTCTCCTTTCCTCTCTCTGAAATCAATAAAGATATATTTTTTAAAAAAAAGCATCATCTGTTCATTAAGCCATGTGTCATGAAAATGCGAAAGTGGACCTTCTGGATCAAGGCCAGCTACCATGTCTAAACTTTTCACTAACATTTTCCTTATCTTTTTCTTTTTGTTGTAGATTTCAGATCTTTTTCTATGTGTATGTATGTAACTATAGGAAAAATAGATGTATATGTCCATAACTATAAAACAATTATCATTTTGTGTGACAGCTTCATTAAATTCTAGTATTTGGGGCCTGGGCCCAAAAGAATAGACTATTTTATGACCTGGGGGCATCAGGATTTTTAAAAGCTCCCCAAATAATTCTGAATGTGCAAACAAGACTGAGATCTACTGCTGTCACTTAATGGTACTCAAGCTTTTTTGCTCAAATACTCCCTAAAATAATTTTGAAATTCTATGCATATTCTCCCCATTTTTAAATTGGCAAGCAAAAATTTTCATAGATTATGACTGTGAAAGTTGTAATTTCCTGTGTATTCTAGATAGTCATTTTTAATAAAGCTGTTACATATGTTCTTTCAAAATTATCAACAGAATAAAAACATCTTTTTTTTTAACCCTCACCTGAGAGAGGGGAAGAAGGGGAGGGAAGAAGGGGAGGGGAGGGGATGGGAGGGGAGGGGAGGGGGGGAGGGAGGGGGGAGGGGGGAGGGGGGGAGGGAGGGAGGGAGGGAGGGAGGGAGGGAGGGAGGGAGGGAGGGAGGGAGGGAGGGAGGGACTGATCGGTTGCCTCCCATACCCACCCTGAATGGGGATCAAAACTGCAACCTAGGTATGTGCCCTGACCCAGAATCAAACCCACAACCCTCTGGTGCACGGGATGATGCTCGAACTAACTGAGCCATCTGGCCAGGGCTCAAAAATTTATATTATTCTTGTTTTTCCTTAAATCTCCTCCCCTCTCCCTTCCTCTCTCTCTAAAATCAATTTAAAAAAATTAGGCACAAAAAATTGTAATTATTGGGTTTTAAGAGTGTTTAAGTTTTTAAATTCTAAACCACAGACTTTATTCACATACCTTTTCTACTTAAAATCCTTTGACAGCACCTCTCATTCCAAAAAATAAAATTCAAAATCACTAACGTGGGATTTAAGATCCTTTCTAATTTGTGTCTATAATCAAGCAAATCACACTTACCACGTGCGCACCTTTTTTTTTCTTGTTTAAAAGTAATATTTACTGACTTTGAGCATTTTTTCACATGTCTCTTGGTCATCTGTATGTCCACTTTGGAGAAGTGTTCATTTAGGTCCTTTGCCCATTTTTAAATTGGATTGTTTGTCTTCCTTTTAAGTTGTATGAGTTCCTTATATATTTTGGATATTAATCTCTTATCAGATGTATTATTGGCAAATATGTTTTCCCATACAGTGGGCTCCCTTTTCATTTTGTTGATGGTTTCTTTTGCTGTGCAGAAGCTTTTTATTTTGATGCAGTCCCATTTGTTTATTTTCTCCTTTGTTTCCCTTGCCCTAGGAGATGTATCAGCATATTGCTATGAGAAATATCTCAGATTTTGCTGCCTACGTTTTCTTCTAGGACTTTTATGGTTTCACGACTTACATTTAAGTCTTTTATCTATTTTGAGCTTAGTTTTGTGTATGGTATAAGTTAGTGGTCTAAGTTTCATTTTTTTGCATGTACCTGTCCAATTTTCCCAACACCATTTATTGAAGAGACTGTCTTTACTCCATTGTATGCTCTTGCCTCCTTTGTCAAATAGTAATTGAGTGTTAATGGCTTGGGTCAATTTCTGGATTCTCTGTTCTGTTCCACTGATCTATAATGCCTGTTCTTATGCCAGTACCAGGCTGTTTTGATTACAGTGGCTTTGTAGTATAACTTTATATCTGGTATTGTGATCCCTCCAACTTTTTTCTTTTTTTTCAAGATTGTAGTGGCTATTCAGGGTCTTTTTTGGTTCCATATAAATTTTCGAAGTGTTTGTTCTAGATCTGTGAAATATGCTGATGATATTTTAATAGGGACCGCATAGAATTTATAAATTGCTTTGGGTAGTATGGGCATTTTAATGATGTTAATTCTACCAATCCATGAATACAGTATACTCTTCCTCTATCTCTTTTTGCAAAGTCCTGTAGTTTTCTGAGTACAGGTCTTTTACCACCTTGGTTATGTTTATTCCTAAGTATCTTAATTTTTTTGTTGCAATGGTAAATGCTCGAAGTCACTAATCATCAGAGAGATGCAAATTAAAACGACAATGAGGTACCACCTCAAACGGGTAAGAATGGCTACCATCAACAAATCAACAAATGAGAATTGCTGGCAAGGATGTGGAGAAAAGGGAAACCTAGTACACTGCTGGTGGGAATGCAGACTGGTGCAGCCACTATGGAAAACAGTATGGAGGTTCCTCAAAAAATTAAATATGGGATTGCCATTGGACCCAGTGATCCCACTTCTAGGAATATATTCTAAGAAACGCAAAACACCAATTAGAAAGAATTTATGTACCCCTATGTTCATAGCAGTGCAACTTACAAGAGCTAAGATCTGGAAACAGTTCAAGTGCCCATCAGTAGATGAGTGGATAAAAAAGCTGTGGCACATTTACACCATGGTATACTATGCAGCTGTAAAAAAGAAGGATCTCGTACCCTTTGGGACAGTATGGATAGACCTGGAGAGTACTATGCTAAATGAAATAAAGCAGTCAGAAAGAGAGAGTATCACATGATCTTACTCATATGTGGAATCTAATGAACAAAAAAACACACCAATGAACAAAATAGATCCAGTGACACAGAAGTATGGAACAGACTGACGAATCTCAGAGGGAAGATGGGGTGGGCGGAGAGAATAACCTAAGAACTTATATGCATATATGCATTGCCATGGACACAGACAATAGTGTGGAGAAGGCCTGGGGAGGTTTAAAGATGTGGGGTGGAGGGGATTAATGGGGTAAAAAAGGGGGATATCTGTAATACTTTCAACAATAAAAATAATTTTTTTAAAAAGTAATATTTATTTGTTAAAATGAAATAAAATTTAAAACCTTGGGCAATACCAAAGGAAAAGGCATTAAAAAAATGAAAATCAACGCAATTAGCACAACGCAGAGATAATCACTCTTAAGACTTTGGTAAATTTCCTTGATATGCACAAGCATACAAATGAGTCAGAGTAAATGAGAGAGATAGAGCATGCATGCACTCAAATTTTTAAAGATAAATTGGATTAAATCATTTAATCAGGGTTTCCTTTTGTACTGTGATTTTTTTATATTCTATTATATCTGAAGCATTTTCTCTACAGCACTTAAAAATATTCTAAAACTTACATTTTAATGGCAGCCTAATAGCCCATCATAATTCAACGATATCTCAAAAAACTGTTCCATTATATCCTGTAAATCTCATGGCAACACATCTGTAATTAATCTGCAATCCATGCACTGCATTTTAGATAATATAAAAACAAGCACTAACCTAACTGCCCTGAAAAAAACAGATTAGAGTACCGTAAAAATTTCCTTAACTCAGAATTTTGTTTTCATTATACTTAAATATTTTGCATAGAGTGGCAAATCTCCTAATTGCATCTGTGATAAGTGAATGCTTATTTCTCCTAATATGCAGAATCATAAAGGAAGTATAAAGAAATACAAGAGTTCACTGACAAATATGGGCAGACTTAATATTAATTGTGCAGAGGTGAAGATGGCAAGTGACTCTGGAATATGTACCTTTTCTAATACTTAACTATAAAATAAATCTGAACAAAAAGACTTACTCAAAGCATTAAGTGGTGAATTTGGAGACATATAGGCAGGAACAACAGTTTATATGTGTAAAGTTTACCTGACCAATGGTACAAGCTGTATCAAGTGCTCTGTATAACTGTCGGAAAAGTCTACCTCCAAATATCATTCTGGTTCTGATATGCTACACTAACCAAACGGTTCCAAATGTTAACCTAATTTTCTAAATAGGAGTTGTTGAATATGCACAAGGGTATGGATAAATTTCTGCATTTAAAAAAATTGAAGCATGGTAAAATAAATTAGATCTTGAATACAAAGGAAGGCATATAGCTCACTTAACTCTTCCATGAAGTCTCTACTCAAGCCCTAACCAACAGTTAAAGGTCCATCCTCTAAATCTCACTTCTAATTTCTGTAGCATTTTACTGCTTTTAATATTCACCTGAATTTAGTTTTTGCTATCTTTTATTGAATTATTATATGTATCAACAATTCATCACCAGAGATTCTCTCTTATATATTCAAATAGGCTTTCCTATTATCCAGGAGTTAGTAGGCACCCAATAATCTGTTTATGGTAAAAATAGCCAAAATTTGAAAAGCCATAAAGGCAACTTGAATACCACAATGTAAGTAAAAATATAGATCAAAACCAAAGTTATTCTCTAACCTGTTACCCATAGTAGCATTTGGGGTTGTAAAAAATGAAGATAATGATAGATGTCAAAGACTTAAACTTTCAGACAGAGATGTATGAGTTTTCCAAACAGCTGAAATTTTCTAAGTTCCAGAAGAAACCATTCTTATTTTGTAAAACTAGAAATTATTTTCAGGTCTTTTAAACCCTATGCCTCAGTTTAAGGAAAAAAAATCATAAACAACTTAAGTTTCATAAATATCTCCCATTCAGTATTTCATATGTAAACAAACTACATAAATTTTAGGAAAAAACATACCAACTTTCAACTAACATCCCCAACATGAACTGCTTAGCAAAGTATGTGTGAACATATGTATGTATGTCTGCATGTAAATACATACACTGATATCGTAAAAGGTAAAGACATGGAACTGTGGTAGGCAGTCAGAAAGACGTGAGCAGAGCAAGGGAAGATAGGCAGGTATGGAATGTCACCAGGGCAGAAAACTCTGAGTATGTAGCAACAGGCAAATCTGGGCTAAGACCTCACCCCCAGGGTAACCTTTCCTCCCCAAGCCTATTGCTGGCCGCAGAGTTTAGATCCCCTGACCTTTTATGGCTTCAATTCATGTGCATCAATTTCTTGATACTACTTCAATAACAGTGAAAAAAATTAACTAGCAACAGCCTGGCAGTTCCTCAAACAGTTAGACATAGAGTTACCATATGATCCAGAAATTCTCCCAGGCATTTACCCAAGAGAAATGAAAACATATAACCACATAAAAACTTATACACAAATGCTTATAGTAGCATTATTCATAATAGCCCCAAAGTGAATACAACCCAAATGCCTGTCTACTAATGAATGAATAAACAAAACATGGTATAAATATACAATAGAGTATTATCAGAAATATACAATAGAGTATTATCAGCTATAAAAAGAATGTAGTACTAATACATGCTTCAACATGTATGAGCCTTGAAAATAGTATATATACTAAGTGAAAGAAACCAATCACAAAAGACTACATGTTATATGATTTCATTTATATTAAATGCCTGGAATAGGCAAATCTATAGAGATAGAAAGTAGGTTAGTGGTTGCTTAGGGATGAGAAAGTAAGCAGATAACAGCTAAAGGATACAGTTTTTGTTTTTGAGATTATAAAAATGTTCTAAAATTGACTACAGTGATGGTCACAATATTCTACGAATACACTAAAAACCACTGAATTGTACACTTTAAATACTCAAATTGTATGATATGTGAAATACCAAACCCCAAATATTGTTATGTAAAAAAGTCAATTCACAAATACTTACGTTCAAAGAACTGGAAGAAATGATTCCTATCCTAAAATTAATCAAAGTATTGGTAATATGCTCTAAAACAATTAAAAGCTATTAGGCAAATCCGATTCTGTAATAAACTGAGTTTTACAATTTTCAAGGTCTCACTAGAAATACTGCCTATAAGAATTATAAATAACTTTATAATAAAAACTTTTTAAAACGTCAAGCTAGACAAGAAGTTTTCTACTGTTTCCAAGTCCTTCCAAATAGAACATTCCCCTCTGCCCCCAAGATAATCAATTCTACTTAAAATATTCTCAGAAACTGATGAAAACTATGAAAACCACAAAAATTTACAGCATGGATTTAAAACTTACTAATTATTTGATATTTTGAACATAACCAGTATATGACTCCCTCTAGCCCCAGCCCACACTTGCATTAACAAGAGAAAAGTAGGCAGAGAGCTGGGGGGGGGGGGGGGAATAAGGAGAAAAGAGAAAGACAACACAGACATAGACAACAATGTGGTGACTGGGGGAGCGGGGCGAGGTGGAAAAGGGTATATGGGGTATAAATGGTGATTAAAAAAACACAAAGAAAAAAAAAGAGAAAAGTAGTCAAAATGCCTGGTTAATTCATTCATTTATTAATTTAATAAACATTACACTGGACTACAAAGATACAGGGGGGAAATTCCATAGTTCCTATGGAGCCTGTGGTCTAGTTGGGGGTATAGCTATTAATCATGTAATCATACAAGTAAATGCATAATTAAAATTGTATAAAGAGATATGTGAGAAAGGTACACATTTGTGTGAAAGCATTTAACTGTTGGAGCAGAGGAAGGGATGCCAGGCAAATTGGGGGGACCAGGTAAGACAGGGTTTCCTGAGGTAAAATTAACAGGGTTAACATTTTAGGTGACAGCTGAAGAACAAGTAGGAATTAGGTTTTATGGCTCTTCTGATCAAACTACTTAAAATCAAAAGGGAAAGGAAGAAGGGAAAAGGGAATATCAAAGGATGCTTAAAATAATTTACTATTGCTATTTATACAAAACAACATGCCTTAACAACAAATACACAGGTGATGACTATAATAAATATCAGTCATACTAGAGGAATGTAAGGAAATTTAAGTAGTATTAAATGTTAACAATAATTACAAACCAACAACTTTCCCAAGTACATTCCTTCTAAACATTGTCTCCACATAAACATAATATTCCCGTGAAAATTCCAGTAAAAAGGTAGACAATATAAAAATCACATTAATAGAAAAGGAAAGTAACTATATACTTCTGGCAAAGATTAAGCTCTCAATTTATGGACCTCATAAACAAGTAAGTCTCAAGAGACTTACAAATCAACAAAACCAAAAATAAAAATCTCATTTTAACTCCTAGGCGATAAGCTCCTTAAAACAATTTTTAACAAATAATGTGATGTTTATTCCATAATTTTCCCCCATCAGATATTAGGTATAAGCATTTAAAGTGTCAAAGGCAAAATGAAGAAAAACACTGAGCAAAAAAATGTGGGGCTCAAGTGTTAGGTTATTACATTAATATTATTATGAGGAATTTATAACCTACAAGATGTAAGTTTATTCCATAAGAAATAAACACAGTTTTCTGTTTCTGGATATAACAGAATAACTTGTAGCAGAAAAACATTCCCTCTTAGAACTAGAAAGGCTGTATAACACATAGGAAGAAAAAAGTTCTTAAGGTATCAGAGACTTTCTGAGACACTAACACTGGAATGCCAAAAAACTCATTGAAGGGAGCCCCATATTCTGGGCAGCTGTCCCTCTTTCAGTTCATTCCACCTATTTATTTAATGGCACAGGGAAAGGGACTAAGAAACCAGGAAAGGTCAGCCACGAAAGGGCAGAAAAGTCAGCGGAGCTTTTAGTACTTTCATGGGGCCAAAGAACAAAACTTGGTAGTTGGATCTTACCATAACACCCAGTACTTAAGAAGCAAAGATTCCATAATGAAGGGAGGCAGAGAGAACAAAGCCAACAACACTGTGTACTGATTTTCCTCTTGAGGCATTTGTCAGTTCTTAAACTGTACAGATCAAGAGGCTAAAAAAGCAAGCAGAAAGCAGCTGAAAAGCAAGGAGAAGCTTTTAGGACTCGCATGCTGCTGGAGACAAAAAGAGCAGAGGCCCAATAAAAATCCAGTCTCTCGGCTAGGTTCCCTACAGGGTTACCCAAGTTGGGCAAACTAGAGGTTAACAAAACCTAAAACTCAACCTCAAGTCAGCTTAGTTCTTGATTGTTGAGGCCATCTGCCTCTATTCTATCTGCCTACCAGAAGAGTGAAACCTCTCTAGATAAATATATTTATTAGGTATGCAACTGTAATTGTAATTGTGTTTAAATTCTGGATATAATGTCTGGCATTCAATCAAAAGTTACTGTCCAGCCAGCGTGGCTCAGTGATTAAGCATCAATCCATGAACCAGGAGATCATGGTTGATTCCCAGTCAGGGCCCATGCCCTGGTTTTAGGCTCAATTCCCAGTGGGAAGCCTGCAGGAGGCAGCCAATAATGATGCTCTCATCATTGATGTTTCTCTCTCTCTTTCCCTCTCCCTTTTCTCTGAAATCAATAAAATCATATATTTTTTTTAAAAGTTACTACTACTACTAATAAAAATAATAATTACTAGACCAACCAAGATACTTAACCAAAAGGAAAAAGACGAGAGAAAAAGACCTATAAGTGATCTAGAAAAAAAGACCTATAGGTGATCTAGATAATGGAGTTTTCAGACACAGACTTTAAAGTAATTTGATTGATATGTTCAAGAAAATATATGACAATATGGAGATTTCCACCAGAGAATTAGAATCTATTGTTAAAGAGAGAGGGGGTAGGGAAGGGAATACTAACTGAAAATTCTAGTCCTAAAAAACACTATACCTGAAATCAAGAAAAAAATATATGAGATTAAAATCAGACGGGGCATAGCTGAACCAAGAATCAGTGAGCTGAAACACAGGCAAATAAAACCCACCCAGAATGGAATAAGGAGAGAGAAAAAAAATGATAGGAGAAAAGTGTAAGGGACAAATGGGATGTGAAAAAATGTATAATATAAATTTTATTGGTGTCACAGAGGGAAGGAGAAAAATAGTGGGGGGAAACAATATCTGAAGAATCTCAATTTTTTTTCAGAATTGATAGAGTCATGCTACAGATCCAAGAGGTACCAGAAACCACAGGGTAAATACAAAAAAAATCATTGTATTCTTAGGTGCTAATAACTACATCTCTAAAATTAAAATGACTTTTGAATGACTGAAATACAGCAAATTCACATCACCACAAAGAACTGAAATGTATCCTATTCTACATCACAAAGTCCCTGTATCAGGTCCAAAAATAATTTCTTTAAAATCCACTACATTTACCTAAAAGTTAATGCAAATAATAGAACCATTTGCCTGCCTATCAGCAAAAAAATTCTTTTACCATAATATAAAATCTCTAAGCATTTGGTCAAGATAAAAAGTACTGCCTAAAAGGAAACTAAAGATGCTCAAAAGAATCATAACTTGCTAAAAGTCACAAAGATCTAATTCTAGGGAGCCAGCTCTGCATATTCAATCTCTAGACCTCTGTCCACCTCATGATACTTTTTCCTCTATCGTGGGAATCTTTATTTTTCTAAAGTTCTAAGATTACCAGACTGAGAATATCAGCACTTTCAGTGGCCAGTGAGGTTCCCAAACAAGGCCAGTGCCTAATCTCAGTTTAGGGAAAGGGAAAGGGAAAGGAAAAGGAAGGGAAGGAAAAAGTATGACAGTCCCCAACTCAGAGGGTTGCAGGACCCTATGGGATTGTAAGGGCTCCTCAAATTCATATGCGTAACAACCATTGTCTATAGACCAAGTAAATAATAAATCTCACAATGCGTTCTATTGTAATGTATTCTAATGTAATCTCCAAATGTGATTAATAAAATAAAAATTCATTTAAAAGCCAAAACAAAGGAGAAAAATAAATTATTAGGAGCAATGTCATTTTCAATTATATAAGCATTCTCTAGACATCTCTACAGACATGTCTGAGCAAAACCACATTTGAAATCCCAAATTACTAAGGATAATGTCAAACTAAACCCAGGGTATACAGAAACAGAAAGATTCCTACACAGACAGTAAGAAAATAAACTGATAGCTTTAACCCAACAATTCAGTACCTAGGAACTCAACATAAATGATTTCAAGATTTGTTTCTGTAAAGCAAGCTGTCTCATTACTCATAATGGTCAAAGAACAACAACAAACAAATAAAAACAAAAGAAGCCCAAAGCCTATATACCCAATTGAGTACCAATTAAATAAAAGCCAAATTATTATAATTATAATGTATTCATAACAAATGATAATACAAAGGGCTATTGAATAACATGAGGATATATTTATTATACATTAAAGAGGAAAAAGAATACAGAACAGCACACAAAAGACAAAACCAAATTGAAAAATACACAGATACAACAAAATATCTGGAATGATATATATCAAAAGGTGATGAGTGGTGGTACTAACGGTAATTTATGTTGTTTCTGTGGGTCAATATTTTGAAATATTCCACAATAGACTTCTTGGGATGTTTTGCAATTAGAAAAAAAATACAAATTCATTTTCAAATGTGAAATTTAAAAATAGTTGAAATATGTTCACCTCTGATCCCAGCAGTCAAATCATATACATATACGTCACTTTTACTCTGAACCATGAAGCACATGTTAACACAAGAAACAATTTTAATTAATGTTTGACTTTAAGAAATAGAGACTAACATAAAAAAGTTAACAGCTAAGGATGCATCAAATTTTACTACCTAAACTATGTTAAGTCTTTAAATAATATGTAAACAAGATAAGAATCATTCCAAATCAGTGTAATTACCTAATGTATAAAAAACACTTTCAATGGTCATTCCAACTTTCATATTAACACATTAAAATGTAAAGATAAAATATATCTACATATTGTACCCTCTCTGTTGTAATGTTATAGCACTTCTCTTCTGTATTCCTAATTAGGCACATATTACAGTCATGTAAAATAATGAAAGAGCTTTGGTAACAGAAGTCAGAAGGCCCAAGATCAGAATCCTATCTCCTACCCTTTCAACTCTTAGACCTGGGGAAGTTAACTTTCCTCTCTGGATCTCAGTTTCCCTAGCTGTAAATGAGAATGATAATATTTATTATAGAGTTTTTGTAAAAGACTAAATCAAAAACTACAAGTGCTAAGCATAGTGCCTGAAGACTGGAAGATACCCAGTAAGTGGTTGTGGCTAGAGGCACACGCAATCGTTTTCAAGTCAGAGAACTTGCCAAGCCTCTTGAAACCTATATGACCTTGGACAAGTTACTTAACCTGTATGAACCTCAGTTTCCTCATCTGCAAAACAGATATAATACCTATCTTGCAGGTTTGTGCTAAGGATTAAGTAAAACTACATATAAAAATCACCTTGCATATAGTAGGTACTCAATAAATTATAGTATCATTATTAGCTACAGCAATAAACATTTGAGTATAGGGATTAGCAGTTTTTAAAATATTCTTACATATTAGAGTGCATATAATTCCATGAATTACTCATCATTTAAATAAGTATATTTCTCTTAATTCCCAAGTTGGGTGTAAATTCCAGAAATAAAGTAAAACACAGGCAAGTTTTCTTAAAAAATAAAGAGCCACTTCATTGGTTTCAAAGTAAAAATATGTTATCTATAACTAGATCTGCTTTAAAAATTTTGAAGTCCAAATAAACCTAAAAGGGTTAGAAGGGGAAATGTTTGTTTCTTTCTGCTTTTGAGAGAAGGGGCGGGGGGGGGAATTCTAAGTCCTTAGGAAGAAAATAGACATCTGAACTTCTCTATTTTTTTTCATGACTTCACGTCTTTATACAACTAAAACGTAAGTGCCTTTAATACAACAACTCTCTCAAATCTCTGAATTCCTGTCTCCACCTTTGTGCAGAAGCAGAACAGCACTATAGTTAAGACCATGGACTGTGGAGCCAGACTGCCTGGGTTCAAATCCTGCCTCCATCTAGCAGTGTGACCTTAGTTTTAGGCATGTTTTAACCTCCCCATGCCTGTTTCCTAAGCTGAAAAATGGAGATTCCTCATACAATTGTTTTTTGTTTTTTTTTTAAATATATCTTTACTGATTTCAGAGAGAGGAAAGGAGAGGGAGAGAGCTAGAAACATCAATGATGAGAGAGTCATTGATCGGCTGCAGCCCGCAACCCGGGCATGTGCGCTGACCGGGAATCAAACCCTGATCGCCTGGATCCTAGGTCGATGCTTAACCGCTGAGCCACACCCAGCCGGGCTCATACAATTGTTTTAAGGGTTAAATGTGTTAAAAGCTTTTATAAGAGAGGCTAGCATATGGAAGGCTCGTTAAGTTTCCCTTTGTTATTACTGCATTATTTAACCCTCAAAATGCCTAGATCTGTGACTTGTAATCAATAATTATTTGCTACTCTGTAGACAATTTCAACAAATTGTTTTACTTAATATTAGAACTGCTTAGGAAGTACCTTAACATGACTGTCACCGCCAGCAAAGATATAGCAGTTGCTGTTAGGATTTTAGGGCAAAGGTAAGGAAAGTTGACCCCTTCTTACACTTCCTACTATACAAAGCTGTAACATCCTTACCTACTAATAGAAGTTCAGTACCAAAACAGTTTTACAATTTACGTATGGCACAGACCAACCCAACAGACACAAAACTTAAACTCAAGCTCCAGAATACTCAACTACATTCCTTCGAAGAAAAAGTTCAGATCACTCTTCTATTATAATAGTTTAGTGCTTTAAAATAAAAACTATACTGCGTAAGTCAACAGACTATCATATGCATTAAATAAGACACTGTAAATGAAAGTTTTTGAAAGCTATACATTAAATACTAGTTTATGAATATATTTGAGAAAATTATAACAGATGTCAACAATTTCAAACAGCTGCCTTCTAACCCCCAAACTAGTGCTCCGAGGCCAGGATAAAGAGACGTAAGTCAGAGTAAAGTTGCCATCCCACTAAATCATTTCCTGCTTGAAATGTACTCTTTCCTTATTACAGATGGGACTTGTCATATCTGTTTCACTCCAACACTAGAAATTTAAGGAGTGAAATCCTGGAAGTAGCCTAACTCAAGAACAAGAAAATGGCTCCACAGTTACTAGATCAAACAATGCCACCCAATTCCCAACTGTCTGTGATCCTAACCTGGATATAGAAAAATGATTATCTTCAGGTTCAAGAATTTGTTAGCCCTGAAAAATCAGGAGTACCTAGGGCCACAATTCAACTCCAGCTGAGGGCTAGAATGCTTATCTAGCTCACTCTCAAATTAAAAGTTTCAATCAGCATCAATCAGGTCACAGCCATACAGCAGCCGTCATCAATAGGACACACAGGCTAGATCAGACCACAGGTCACTTGGCTCCCTTCACTGAACCAGATCCTACTGAAGGCTTGACTGCCAACCCCTGACCTGGCAAATAGGACAATGGCCTGGCAATCAAGAGCTAGATTCTTCTAGCGACAGCTCCATTTTGAAATTCTTGATGGATTTGACTAGAGAAATCAAACATGATAAAAGGGAAGAATTTCTGAAATGTAGGTGGCAAACTTCTCTGAACATGCTTCACAGATCTTGTCACTTCATTTGTTCATGTATTATTTGTAACTTATGCTTATAAAAATCATTCTGGCCCTGGCTTGTGTGGCCCAGTGGTTAGAGCCTCGGCCTGCACCAAAGGGTCATGGGTTCGATTTCCAGTCAAGGGCACGTCCCTGGGCTGCAGGTTCAATCCCAGACCCCAGTTGGGGAGCCTGGGGGAGGCAACCAATTGATGTCTCTCTCTCTCACATTGATGTTTCTCTCTCTCTTCTCTCTCCTCCTGGCCCCCTTCCACAATCACTAACAAAACCAAAAAAAAAAAAAAAAATCAATGGAAAAAAATATCCTCAGGTGAGGATTAACAAAACAAAACAAAAAAATCATTCTGGGCTAGTGAGATGACCATCCAGGGAAATAACTGTCCCTTTTCTTCAGGGTCTGCATGGGTCTTAAAACTTGACTAAATCAGTTTCTCTATCTTTATTTACAACTGGAATTAGATCTGCTCCTCTCAAAAATGCGTTAAAGGTAAGTAATTAACTGTATTAAAGTACTTTCGGCATTTCAGAAGGAATTTGCTACAGAAAAAAACATATGTAATATGCATCCCATGGGCAATGGTAGTAATGGAACTCTTTTTAACACCTAAATCGGAGATCCAGACCAAGCCAGTGTTGGAAGCTGAGTTCATTAAAGTCTGACTTTTCTGTCCCTATTTGAGTTTCAAGGTTGGGAAATCTGTCTGTGTTTACATAAATCCACGTTCTGAGCCATAATATAATAGAACTCTTCTGTAATGTCCCTCCTGCCCACTCCTAATCTTTTTCTGAACTACCAGCCGGGAAGAAGAAGAAAAAAAAATGCGCCCTGCAAATCCTACAAAGTCTCCCCACTTGGAAAGATTCGAATGGATCGCACAACTTCTCAGCCTCCGTGACTTTTACCACTCTCCCGGTGCTCATCACTTTTAATGACGCCCCCGCCCCCTCAGAAACTCCTCGTCTCAGCCTTACACTTTGTCCCGACGGCAATCGACTGCACTATCTGTCCCCCCACTCCGGCCAGCTCGGACGACCTCACAAACATCTCCACCAATTTGCCCGCCGCCCGGACCCCAAAAACTCCGAGTCCTGTCCCACCTCTCTGAGCTGCCCGGTCCCCAAGCCCTCAACTCCCAAATCCGGGCGCAGCATCACCGGCCCCCGATGGAAGCGCCCCTTCCCCGCGACCTCGCTCTCCCCACTATTACCCCTCCCCGAGTCCGGGACGGCCACCGCTCTGGGCGGCTGGACTGACTCCGGAGGCCGCGGGTCCCCTCACCAGGCCCCGCCTGGGCCTCTCGGCTCGGCGCCCTCCACTGCCCGCCTGGCCCAGCCGAGCTTACGCCGAACAGTAGGACAGCACCAGCCCAAGACCCGGCACTTACTCAGGAAGGTAGGTGGAGGAGAAGGAGCTCCACTTGTGTAGCGCGTAGGGCAGAAGCCGGCACTCTGGCGCCGCAGCAACAGCCCCGCCAGCCGCCATCTTGTCAGCACCGTAGCGGCCGCCGCCGACCGCCAGCCACGCCAGAAGGAGGGGAGGGGCGTGGCCTGATCTTAAAGGGGCCGCGGCCCGCCTCAGCCTTCAGCAAACCGGGGTCTCCCGTCCCAGTTGCCACTGCGTGCGGAGCTGAGGCGCGCGCGAGTCCGCGATTCTCTCCGAGCTCCCGGCGCGGAACCCTCCTTAATGACTTACCGAAATTGGGACGGGAGTGTGAGCCCCTGAGGGGCTGTCCTTGTGGGGCTTGGAGGGAGTGGCGCAAAAGACTTGTCTTGCAAGCCGAGGTAAGGAAAAAAACCAAGAATATAATGAACTAGATGGTAGCTGTGGGCCAGGAAGGGAACGTGAGAAGACGAACTTGGAGAAGGGACGCCTGTGCGACTTCGGAAACCACTGCCCTCTCCCAGTTTATGAATCCTCTAAGGACGCGGCATGGAAGGGGATCGGAGCGGAACAGCTAATTTCTTTTCCCTCTGGAGTTGTGGTTTTAAATGTCCTGCCCCCGGGTTCCAGAGTCGCGCCGAGGCCGGAAAAGGAAGTGCGCGCGCTCGCCGCCCCGCCGCCCCGCCGCCCCGCCGCCCCGCCGCCCCGCCGCCCCGCCGCCCCGCCGCCCCGCCGCCCCGCCGCCCCGCCGCCCCGCCGCCCCGCCGCCCCGCCGCCCCGCCGCCCCGCCGCCCCGCCTCGCGGACGCCGGCCGCGCGCCCTTTCGCACGAACCCGGGCGACGGGCTCCCCGCGTCGTGGCCTCCACCCCGCCCGCCGGCCCCCGGAGAAAGCCCTTGAGGAGTTGGGGGAGCTGTGCGACATCCATGCTCTAGTTGGTAAACCTGCCCACTTTTAACTTTGACCGACATTTAGCCCAGAAGTTCAGAAAGAGAGAGACACAGAGAGAGTTTCAAGGAAAAGACCACCACGGAGGGACCAACACCCCTTGTGCTCTGGATGCCCCACGGGCGTCATACCAGCAGCTTATCAAAAAAAGTTACTCGTGCTCTAGATACCTGGCGGCTTTAGGGAATGCTCCCACAGGGACCTGTTTGTCGGGGTGACGCTCTTTAGCCCTTGCAGCCACCCAAGGACTGATGTCACTCATTGGCCAAGAGGTTCTACCCCTGAAAAGCCTGGGCAGGATCTTCATCTCCACCCCACGTGAAAAAACTGACTCACGCAACTGTCAAAACACCTCAATAATTGTATTCTCCTCCCACTGTTAGAATCATTCACCTGCCCAAACGTCCTCACACCTTTTCCTGGCTTTTTATTCCCATAGGGGGAAACGTTTCAGTGGCCTCCACTAGCATATCAGGTCAAGGATGCCAAATAGAAAGGCCCACACAGTATGTCACCCTTTCAGAACCGCGTGTGCTTTGAGTGTGGCAGCATGTTGGAAAAGCAGGCGTTCCTTGAGGGGATGCTGTAACCCCAGTGACTCCAGTTGGGGGTCCAGAGACAGCAGGAGAGGCCAGAGGAGGTTAGTCCCAAAGATGGTTAGTGGTCATCTTGGGGGAGTGGGGGGGAGCAGGATACTTTTAAGGGGAGACGATTAAGATGGTGACTCAGTTCAATTCGTTTGTGACTCCTCCTTTGCTAATTACACCCCTTCCCTTAATGTCAGTGGAGTCCTTGTTCTTTTCCAGACAGAGTTATGGTTTATGAGTGATCTGTTTGTTTTTATTTTTTAATTCCTCACCCAAGGATATGTTTTATGGATTTTAGAGAGAGAGAGAAACATTAATGTGAGAGAAAAATATCTTATCGGTTGCCTCCCTTACAGGCCCCACCCGGAATCCAACCCGCAGCCTAGGTATGTGCCCTGACTCGGAATTGAACCGGCAAGCCTTTTGGTGTACGGGAGGATGCTCCAACCAACTGAGCCACACGGGCCAGGGCTATAAGTAATCTTAAAAAAAAAAAACCAACACACATATAAGCTAGTTCTTCCTAGGTCACTTTCTATGACTTTCAGTGACTTTCTGTTCCCTTTGGGTAACATCAGAAGGCCTTAGCAGAGACCTTTCACATCCTGCCTTGGTGACCTCTCCAGCCTCTCTCTCTCCTTTCTCCTTTGCACTCTTTACTCCAGCCACACTAAACTAACACACCGAATTGGCTCCTATAACTTGTGTTCTCTCTGGCCTCCCTCCAGGGCTTAGTCTCCCCCATTCCTCAGCTGCCTAACTCCTGCTCCCTTTTCAGATTATTTCATTCTGGAAAATCATTCCTCACCCCTTATTTTGGGACTAGGTGCCATTTTCTACATTTCCCATGACACCCCGAGTTTCCCTCCTTATATTAGCAAACACTGCAATATACTTAAATTTCCTCTTTATTATCTCATCCTCTCTCCCTAAACTATAACTCTCATAAAGGTAGGCCCCATGCATATCTCATTCACAGTTGTATCTTCAGTCCTGTTAGTGTCTCGCACGTAGTAGATATTCAATAAATATCTCTTGAGGAATGAGTGGATTGTGCTAAAAGAAAACTTGGTTACAAAGGCATAAGAATGCCAGAGCTTCTCACATTGCAAACGTGCCCCTGAGGTATGATTGCCATGGAGAATGTGAAGACTCGGGATAGCATGGCTTTCCTATAGCACTGATATTACAAATGTAAAATGATTTAAAGCACTTGTATGTTAAAATAAATACAGAGGGATGTGCTACTGAACCCAACATTTGTGTAAATGTTAAGATAAAATAGAAAACTAAAGAAATTTCAAATTTTGCAAGAGCCTGCTAGTAGCTCACATCTCCTAGGGTATACACCTTTGCCTCCTCTGCCTTTAGGGTATTACCTTAGGTGATAGGGTTTATTGTAAGGATACATGGGGAAGTCCTGGAAACTGCCAGCAGCCATTTAGTCCCTCTAGTTTCCCCACACTTCAAAGATTGGAACATATTGGTGGCCTCATGGAGAACTGGATAATAGATCATTTTTCAGGGATCTGCAGCTCTACTGACCCAGTCATCTTGTCATCCCCTAAAAGCAATCATATTTACTCATCTTTTCATCTCAGTATGGTTCACATAATAAATACTTCCAGGAGAGAGTAACTGATTGTGTTTGGTTTGTCACCATTCACTATCTTTTCCTGCAAAAAAAAAAAAAGATTTATTGAGAGGCTGTGATGTGCCAGGCCCTGTCCTAGAAGCTAAGGAGACAGGGATGAACAGACAAGCCAGACAAGGAAACTGCTTTCGTGGAGCTTACATTCTGGTAGGGCAACGTATAATAAAAATAATAAACAAGTCCACTAGATAATGGTAGTTTGTGTATTTAGGTGCTAAGAAGAGACCACACTGGAGTAATACTTCGAATGGATGGTAAAGGAAAGCTTCTCTAAGAAGGTAGTATTTGAGCTAATACCTGTACAATGAGAAAGTACCATCCATGCAAACGCTGGATAAACATTCTAGGCAGAGAGAAGTGTGATGGGCCTACAGCAGCAAAGGGGTTGGTGTGTTCAAAGAAAAGAAAGTGTGGCTGGAGCATAGTGATGGAGGGGGAGAGTGTAGTCAGGACAAATAAGGCCCTAATAGTCGTGGTAAGAAGTCATGACATGGAAATGTGAAGGGGAGACCTGCGCAGGGATTCAAGCCAAGGAGTAGCAAAATTCACTTTATATTTTGTAACGATAACTCTGCAAAAAAATAAAAAATAAGTTGGAGAGGCCAGATGGTTTGAAGTAAAGAAGAATCGACAGCAGGTTATTAGAGTAACCAGGCAAGAAATGATGGTGGCTTGGACTAGCAGAGGAGACAGAAGTGGTTGGCATATTTTGGAAGTAAAGTCCACTACACTTGCTAATGAAGGAGGGAAGGAAGGAGTAAAAGGAAAAAATCCAGGATAATGCCTGGGCTTTGGGTTTGCATCACTATGTAGATAGTGATACTTTTACTGAGGGGGGAAAATTGGGGGATGAAAAAGTTTTGAGGCAGAAGGAATCAAGAATTCTGACTTCAATGTACTATATAGGGCATGCCCAATAGATACCCAAGTGGAATTGCCAAGGATCCAATGTGGGAGACCCATATCGGTCAGAGTCTTACATGAAGCCACCTCATAGGCATTTGGCCTTCTTCATATCTAATCAATCAATGATTGCTTTTTTCTTTAGGCTGTGGCACTGATTCCTGGGTCAATGAACTTTTCTATGAGTAGCAGAGTCACCATAGCCCCAGGTATAGCAGCTCTAGATAGAAGAAACCATCTGTGGCAGCCTTCTGCAGAAGGCAGTGACAATACAAGAGTAATCTAAGGAAAGAAACCTAGAGTATATGTTGAAAATCTCAGTTTCAGTCCCAGTTCTACTTTTCTAGCTATGAGACCATGGAAGTCACTTAATTTCTCTGAGTCTCATTTTCTACCATAAAAAGTAAATTTAATACAATCTATGTTTTCTATTTCACAAGGGGGTTTGAAGATCAAATGAAGGAAAAGTGCTTGTCTGCTATGATATAAGTTCTCATTTAATTCTCACAGAACTCTGAGAGATAAGTATTATTATTCCCCCTTTCACAAATGAGAAAAGACTCAGGTGAAATAATTGTTTGTTGTCTTCTGTTTACCACCCCGCTGGCTGTGCAGGAAGGAAGAGAGTGAGATAGGGTATTTGTTCCCCTGACTCCCTGCCTGCAAGGTTACTCTGGGCTGACTGGCCCTTATAACCAGAGGTAACAAGCCCTCCTCCTGAGCAGCCTCTCCACAGATCTCTCTGGTTCTGAGTTCCAGTAACCACCCACTTTTTGCTCTCTGTGGTTTCCCTGTATGTACTCACATCTTTATAAATAGTCCCTTTATTAAACTTCTCAAATTGCCCAATTGCAGAATGCCATCTGTTTACAGCTAGGACCCTAATTGATACAATAACTTATCCAAAGAAATATAGTCAGTGACAGAGCCAGAATCTCTGGTTCAAAAGCCCACCCTATTTTATTGCATTCCATTCTTCTCAAGTGGAAAGAGACTTAGTAAACTGTAAAGTACTATTCAAATACAAGATATTGTCAAATAATGAAGACCACCAAAGCTTAAAAGCAAAACAAATACAGCTGATTTTATTTGTTTCCAGGCAAAGGAACACACTAATTGACTGAAGGGGGAAAGAAGGTGTTTTTAATTGTTAGGTAATGGGTTTCATGGTTGTTACATAAGTTAAAGATTAAAACAAATACTCTAAATAGGCTGGAATAAATCCACAGCTTTGTGCATGACTAGTTAAAACAAGCCCCATATTTCATAGGTCGGGAGGAAAAAAATCTTCACATAGGTTCTGTAAGGGTCTTACTTTAGCTTACTAGAGTTGTTCAAAGTTCATGGTTTCATTAACAGCTTTAACTGGTTTGGAGAGTTGAAGCACAGCACAGTAGTCATTCTTATCTCCTAGGCAAGCTGTGCTGTAAATGGAAGAATTTTCCTTTACAATATTATTATGGAAAAAAATGAAGAGACTAATACCCAAATATGTTAGGCGTTATGCCTGAGTTCACTTATACAACTGGGATGTTTACAGATCTGAATCTAGAACCCAAGTGCCTAATTCTCAGTCATGTTTTTCCTAATGTAATTAATGGGAAATTTTTAGATCTGCACCTACATTTTTCTTCTTAAATCCTCTATAATTGGCACATAATAGTTTCTCAAGAAATACTTCCTGAATTGAATATCTCTTAGTCCCTCCTGAATTCCTTCTCACTAATTTTGTTAGTCAATTGAGGCTGTTACAACAGAAATATGGGTGGCTTAAACAACAAACATTTCTCACAGTTCTGGAGGCTGGGAAGTCCAAGATCAAGGTGCCAGTATATTCAGTATCTGGTGAGAGCCTTCTTCCTTGTTTGCAGACAGCCACCTTCTTGTTTCTGCGCCTGACCCCCCCAAAATGAATGTTCTCGCAAGCAAAATACATGCATTCTGTCCCAACAAAAGTATGAACTCATTCCAGCATCAACTCTCAAGTCTATAAAGTCCAAAGTCTTACCTATCTATCATCTAAATCAGATACGGGTGAGACTCACCGAGGCAAAATTCTCTTCCAGCTATGAGCCTGCGAATCCAAACCTGCATAGAATAGACATTCCCATTCCAACAGGTAGAACTAGGAAGGACAGAAGGGGTGATTAGTCCCAAGAATGTCCAAAACCTAGCAAGGCAAACTCTGTGAATAATACTCTTTCTCTTGATGCTCTGCCCTCTGGACCCCTTCTTTCCCCCATCCCTTGTCCACTTCCCGAAAACTTCCCCCCACCCCTGCCCTCAACTCTGCCAGGAGAGACACATCCCCAGGACTCTACCTGGTGGTGGTCACACCCCTACAGCTCCTGGCAGCCAAGGCTCTGGGTGGGGGCTTTCTGGCTTGTTGCAATGCCCCCCACCTTTTGAAACCATGGAGGTAGCCCTGATGATCTCTGAATTGCCTTCAGGGTCATACTTCCCTTGTCTTGAAGAATAGCTTTGCTCCAACCGAGTCCTGTAAAATTCAAGAAGTCCAACAGTCTTTCTTCATTCCATCCCCTTCAGTTCAAATCTAGGAGTTCCTGCTGGGGTAGATGATTAGGTCTGTGGTTCATATCCACACTGATTTCCTTATCAAATGGTCAGTTAGCCACACCCTTGGTGTTCTTTTCCAAACACTGCTTTCTCATTTTTTTGTAATATGGATAGCCTGAGAAATTTCCATTTCTTTAAGTTCTGGTTCCTTTTTCTTAACAGTTCCATCCTTAATTCATTTCTCTCGTTTTGCATTTTGCTATAAGCAGTCAGATAGAACCAAGCTGCTACTTCAACACTTTGCTTAGAAATCGCCTCAGCTGGATGTTCAGTTTCATCACTTGTAAGTTCTGCCTTCCTCAAAACAGTAGAACATAAATACAGTTCATCCAAGCTCTTTGCCACTTTATAACAAGAATCACCTTTCCTCCAGTTTCCAATACCATGTTCCTCATTTCTCTGTGAGATAAGAATGATCTTTACAGTCCATATGTCTGCCAACATTCTGTACATGATTATTTATGTATTCTTTGAGAAGATAGAAGCTTTCTCTCCAGCTCTCCTCTTTCTGAGCTTTCACCAGAATCACCTTTAGGGGTTCCTTCACAGCTATATTGACTACTTCTAGCATGCACCCAGTATAAGGTCACTAATGCCATCATTAGGCTCTACTCTCATGACCTGATCTAAACCTAATTACTTCCCAAAGGCCCCATTTCCAAATAACATCACATTGGGATTAGGGCTTCAACATAAAAAATTTTGGCAAACACAAACATTCAGTTTATAAGCACTAATTTATGATTATATTTTTTAAAAATAAAAGGAATTTGCCTAGGGATCATTTATAGATCAGAAGACTAAAAAGAATTAAAGGCATGGGGCTGTCAATCTATTTTTTGGCCAGTAAATGAAGAACATCACCATGGGGATTAGAAGAGTAACTTTGCCCCAGTATAGTTTACATTGGACATTTTTTGCATGCTAGGAATTTACATGCATTATCTCAGCTAATCCTCACAACAGCTTGCAAGTGAACTCAGATTCTTGGAGGCTAAGATTCACCAAACTCATATGTGCCCTCTTCATTATACAATTATCAACTGTATGCATGCCTAACCTCACCCCAGCATTCAGGATTTAGAAGGCCAAGCGAAAGCATCTGTTGTATTCCTCAAGATAACTGTTCTACCTCAATCTTCTATTCACGGTTTCTATATTAACCCATTTCAACTCTGTCATTACTGTTTGAAATCCTTTCTTTGAGCACAACACTGCCCAAAGGAGCAGGTGAAAAGCAAATACCAACGTTTTGTTTGCTAAGTAAAGAGATAGCTCCTTTATTTTCTAGTACAAAGGAACTTCAGCCCACTGGGGACCTTTGCCCAGGTTATAGGTGAACATTGAGACTAGGTTCAAGTATGAAGCTTGGGTCTGTCTTCTCCCAGGAGGTGGCAGCAGCAGCAACCTCAGCCTGCTGGAGAAATCAGACAGAATTCCTCTTGCCTATTGGCACCCAAACCTAGAAATTTCTGGTTCCAGCGACTACTGTATCCCTCCTTTGGTTTGCTGAGCTTGATTGGAGCTGGGGCACAGGAACTGGCAATGATTCCTCTCCTAAGTGCCTAGTTTTTTATAAACACTTCAGTCTAAGCTGTGACCTTGAAGCATGTGTGAAGGAGGACCAGGATGTCTTTGGCCAGGGAAAAGAGCTTCAGAAAGAAACAGTAACTTGAACACATCCACACAGGCATAAATCCAGAGGACCCCAGCTCACACCAAGAATATATATTCTAGACCTAGCCTCCCCGCTACCAGCCAGTTGACCTTGTCATTAACTCTGTCAGACCTGCAATTTCCTCAACCACCTAGTGTAGACTAGGTGATCTTTAAGTATCTGCTAATTCTTAAATTATGACTTATTGCACTTTTATTTTCTGGATTAAGTAAGGTTGGGCCTTCGCCTTTCAGAATTTAAAAAAAAAATCCCAGACATAACAAAGTACTACTGGTTCCAAGTTAATCCCAGGTGAGCACATATCCTGGTTTGGTGAACACTGCCAGCTGCCTAGGAGGTGGGCAGGAATCCCAGGAAATGTCTGAACACCACACAGCTGTGGATGAACTGTCAACTGCTGGGAGTTGCTTTGCAAATTACCACATCTAAATGAAGCTGACAAAATAATATTCCAAAAAGCAATTAACACTGATTCCTAATGTATTTGGAACTAAAAGGTCTTTTGGGAAAAGTGAAATTGGCTCAGAAAAAATTACTCCAGCCCTCTGGGTAGAAAAATGTTTGAAGTTAAGGGGATTCTTAAGTCAGGATCTGTCAGTGCTTTCGTCCCATCACCTGGTCTTTTGTGAAGGAGGAGACAGAACTAGCTCCTCTCATTCCCCCTCCCCCCACTTCATCTTGGTTGCTGTCACCATCATTGGACTGTTTAAACTTTTATCCATTCATTCCGTAATCACTTACTGAGCACCTACTGTGTGCCAGGTGCTAGGAATACACCTAGCTATTAAGGAGCTCACAATCAAGTAGTCAAATATTAAATGGGCTAAAATTAAAAATTCAGGCCTATCTGGTGTGCCTTGGTGGTTGAGCATCGATGCCTAAACCAGGAGGTCACCAGTTTGATTTCCAGTCAGGGCTCATGCCCTGGTTGTGGGCTTGATCCCCAGTGGGGGGCGTGCAAGAGGCAGCAGATTGATGTTTCTCTCTCATTGATGTTTCTATCCCTCTCCCTTCCTCTCTCTCTAAATCAATAAAAACATAAAAAAAAGAATTCATGAAAGATTAGCATATAAAATATAAAGAAATAATAGTGGTCATAGTGGTGGTAGCAGTAGCATTATCTTCATAAATATAGGCCAAATATATTTCCTAATTAAAGCTATCCCCAGAACATAATAGAATCATGTAAAGATAATCTCACTGTCCTATAGGTATTGGCCCCTGTGGGTTTGTCAAGGCAACCATCTCCCTATTTCACATGAAAGTCATATTAGAATCCCATCCTGGGTTAGGAAGCTTTGGCCCCAGAAGGCCACTCTAAATGGAAATATGAATCTGTTGCCTGGCATGGGCTGAGTGGGGACAGCTTCCTCCTCTGCCTTTTCCTCCTGAGAATACTAGCACAGGTTAAACAGGTGTCCGTGTTACTGAAACAGAGGGAACTGGACAGAGGGAACTGGGGAATGACAGAAATAGGAGAGCATGGTGATAGCAAATTCTAGGTTGGCTCCACACTAGAAAAGAGTCATGTCCAACTTGGAGAGCAGGTCAGAAAATGAGGGGACACAGGGGTGTCCAGTGGGACAACAAACAAGCAGAAAAGAGGCAAACCATTTCTCCTGGTTCCCCCACATTACAGATGAGCCTGAGGAGGTCAACAGAAGTTTGTCTTCAAAGAGATACCAGATGCCCTCACGACGTTGGAATCAGGTCAGATAATTTCTCAGATGCAAATTTTTAATAGAGACCTTTCTTATCATATTGATAATTTTGATATATTTCTTCCTGTATATTTCCAAATAAGCTCAAACCCCAACCTCTACAACTGATTTTCAGCCATGCCAGTTACTAAATATATAGCACAAGGGATGAAAACCTCTGCCCTTTGACTTAACTTGCTGACCCGCTATTTTGAGCCAGAACTCTCCCATTCGGCTGGCTACTTTTTCGTGATGAAGGGTCAGGAAGATGTTTAAAATTACTTAAATTAATGTAAGTGCAGACACGAGTTATCTCGTGATTGGTCAGCAATATTCGGACACGGAAACAGTTGTATACTCGTGACTGGTCAGCACAGTGTTAATTTTATCCAATTTAATGTTCAAGTCACTGCTCTCACAACCCAAAAAAAACAGCATTATAATGGGATCCCGATGAGAACATTCAGAGAGAAGCCTCTAAGCAGTGGCTGTCACTCTTGGCTGAGTACTAGAAGCACATGGGAAACTTTTTAAAATTCCCATGCCACATCCCAAATCAATTATGTATTAGTGTGGGACCTAGGCATTGATATATTAATTTTAAGTTCCTCAGAAGATTTCTACGTGCAGCCAAGGTTGAGAACTTTTCCCGCTTATGTCTTAGGATGGTGGCAGGCAAGAAGCCTGTCAGCTGCTAACCGACACCTGAGCTCTTCTTCCTTGGGAATTTCTCCTGAGAAGTCAGTATCAAGAAACCAGATACTGCAATGGCAGCTCACTTGGACATCCGCTTTGGAAGGTTTCCATTTCAACTTTACCACTTTATTCACTAAGTCTACATTTAATATGATTCAAGTACTTAAAGAGCTATGGACAGTAGTTAATCAGTATGTCAAAGAGAATTGGAAACAGGTGATGGTGATATGAATTTCACACTTTAGAAATCCCACATTCACCTTTAAAACATAGATGTGTATTTTTAAATCCCCGCATGACTCAGTCTTTTCCCTCTCCTCCTCTTTACCCACTTTCTCTTTCCCTTCCTCTCTCCGCCTGTCTCCTCCACCTGCTCGCCTACTGTCACTGTCTGATTCCTGTTTCCCTTGGTTTATCTTTCACTACCCTCTGCATCACCCTATACCTTCTGCATCTGAATCCATTTTTTAAAACTCTCTATTCTCGCCCCCTTACCTACAACATACACTCTCTCCTCTGTTTCATCATCGGTCCCCTTACAGCTCCTTAATGGACTATACTGTAGAACAAAACCATTGTCAGGTATTTATAATATTAAATAAGATATTTCATGGTTAATTTTAAAAGTATAGGAGTTCTGAAAGTACTATATTTCTCTCTCCAAGGAGAAAAAAACCTTGTCATAGTTAGCACTCCTTAAATACTAACTAATAATTATTTTTATAACTTCCTGTATTGGCCCTAGATTACTTCTTTTCATGCAGTTCAGTGACCCTCAATAGAAAAATGTTTCTCTGTTCTTCAATAATCCCAACAGCAGCAGCTGATATTAATGTAAAAAGAAACAAGCTGAAAACGGTAGTTGAGCCCTGGCTGGTATGGTTCAGTAGTTAGAGAGTTGGTCTCAGGTTCAATTCCCGGTCAACGGCACGTACCTGGGTTGCAGGTACCCCCTTCGGGGCACGTGTAGGAAGCAACCGGTTGATGTGTGTCTCTCTCACATCGATGTTTCTCTCCCTCTGTCTCTCCTCCCTCCCCCCCTCTTCCACTGTCTCTGAAAAGCAATGGAAAAAATATCCTCAGGTGAGGATTAACAAAAAAAATAAAAATATAAACAGTAGTTGAGTGTATGCATCCTGAATTGCATACTCAGTTGCAAAGTCATCATCATGATTATTGTGGTAATTGCACAGGTGAGGTATTTAAATAATTGTTCAAAATGTCTTCTTGAGGAAATAACTGCATCAGGGCTAGCTGTCACAAACCAACCTACAACAATAACCTTGTATATGCATCTTCAGTATTCATAGCAATTCTACAATCACAAATATGTGCATTCATCTCATGTCCTTAAGCAACCTAAAAAATAACAAACAAACCTTGATCGGAGCCAATGTCTCACTTGGTAGTTGACCTGTGTATTTAAGCAGTGTCCTGGAACAACCTTAGAATCACAAACCACCAAACAAAAATCGCACCATCAATTCAATGGCAAACTGGGGTGGGTGACCCAGCATCCACCTGCTGTTATGGCAACAAATCTAGGTACAAGTAGAAGAGTGGAAACCAGGTAGATAGGTCGGCGCACAAACTAAAACATTTAGGAGAATTAGCTACAAAGATAGACAGATTTTATTGACTTGAAATTTGTAAACAAACAGGAACTATGGGAAAAGAGAGAAGGCCTTGTTTTTCGTTTACTTGTGAAAGCCGAAAGCATCTGAGATTTTCTCTTCCCGAGATACAGCTGTGCAATGACTAATAGGAATTAAGTGAGCCTGCACCAGGAACTGAATGTGCCACTTCACTGGGAACAGAAATTGTTCCCCTGATAGAGGCTGTCCTCTCAGATTAGTACTTTGGATGTTTTAAAGAAGATCAGCCAGACACGAATATGGTGCTTTTATAAAGAGCAAGAATCATCCAAGCACCTTTGCAAATTTTCTTTATATCTCAGTGCTTCTGAATCATGTTTATATCTTAACTTCCATGTTCCTGAAGAAACTCAGGAGAGGGAGAGAGAGGAGAAATAAAATTTCATATCACAGTGCTTTTTCCTTGCTGGGCTTTCCAATAGGAGTCTTGATGAAGGCTTGGCCTGAGCAACTTAAGAAGAGTAAATGACTCAAGACTGCTTTAAGAAAGTTGGGAACTGCTCTGATTCAGTCTTCCTAGGTTCTAAAAATCATATACCTTATTTCCATGGCTCAGTATTATTTGCATATTTGCATCCCCAGTTTGCCTGCACATAGCCTCATCCTGTTTCAGTCATTAAAATATTTTCTACAAAAGTATCAGAAGGGTACTGATTGACATTTTGAAAGTTGTTTCAAGGCACAGTCTATGTACAGCAGGTCCTTGAATAATGTTGTTTTGTTCAAAGTCGTTTCATTATAACGTTGATGAGATACCTTAGGAACTTCACTTTCATTTATATCAATTAGCCTATGGTAAAATTGGTTTCATTATACATCATTTTGCTTGAAGTTGCAGAACCTATTGATGACATTAAGTGAGGACTTACTATATTTTTTTCCATTGTGAAAGACACCAACATAAAAATAATTTCAAACATCAAAAATGTTTAAAATGGAAAGAAAAATCTCTTTCCCATCCTTATCTGAAGGTAAGCATTGTTAACTATTTCTTGTCTTTTCTTCCCACATAGCATATGTAATATATACACCATTTTTACACAAAGCAGATTATATCATATACAGTGTCCTATTGTGAGATAATAGAAAATACATATATTGGTTTTGGCCTCCAGTTGCCACAGAGCTAAAACCCTTCTAAATTCCTAAGTGATAAGAGCACTAGTATTTTTTTTATTCTAATATTTAGTTTCCACTTTCTGACACAGAGTTTCTAATCCCTTTGAATTTCTTGGGTGATAGGAGTGTCTTTTGTTTTAATGAGGTGGGCTCCTAAATGGCTCCTGGATGGGGGCTGGTCCCCAGAAAGACCAAGCTATGATTAGAAGCTTGGAATTTCCAGAGCCACTCCCCATTCTCCAGAGAGAGAAGAAGGGCTAGAAATTGAGTTAATAATTGATCACACATATGTGATGAAGCCTCCATAAAAATCCCAATATTAGCCCAGCTGGGCATGGCTCAGTTGAGCATCAACCTATGATCCAGGAGATCAAGGTTCGATTCCTGATCAGGGCACATGCCCAGGTTTCGGGCTCAATTCCCAGCAGGGGGCGTGCAGGAGGTAGCCAATCAATGACTCTCTCATCATAGATGTTTCTGTCTCTCTCTCTCTCTCTCTCTCACTCTCTCTTCCTCTCTCTGAAATCAATAAAGATTTCTTTTTTAAAAAAAAAATCCCAATAGTATGGGGTTCAGAGAACTTCCAGATTGGTGAACACAACTACCTAACGAGGGTGATGCCACCCAACTTCACAGTGACAGAAGCTCCTGCACTAGAGTCCCTCCTAGATCTTGTCCATTGTATCTCTTCACCTGGCTGTTCATCTGTATCCTTTAAATTATCATTTATTATATATTAAACTGGTAAACATAATGAAATGTTTCCCTCTGTTCTGTGAACTACTCTAGCAAATAATCGAATCCAAGCATGGGAGGAGGTCACATGAACCTCCGGTTTGTAGCCAAGTCAGAAATTGTGGGTAACCTGGGAACTTACTACTTGAGATTGGCATCTGAAGTGGGGAGGTCTCATGGGACTGAGCCCTTAACCTGTGTGATCTAACACTATCTCCAGGTAGATTATATCAAAATGTAATTAAATTGTAGGACACCCAGATGGTGCCACAGAGAACTGCTTGTGTCAGAAATGTTGTAAGTGTGGTGGTAAGGTAAGAGTGAAGGAGAGACACACAGGAGGGAGAGTCAGTTTTTCCTGAACACCTACACCCGGCTTTATTCAGTTAATATTATATCAGAAGTATTTCCATGTGAGCACATACAGATCTTACAAGACCTGCCATGATTTATTTAATCATTGCCCCGCTGGTGAACATTTCAGTCATATCCATTTATTGTCATTATAAACAATGTTTCCATGAATATCCTTACACATGTGTCATTGGGAACTTGTATGACTCTATCTGTAGGATAAATTCCTTTAAATGAAATTGCTAGGTCAAAATATGTGTACCTTTAAGGTTGGGTTAGATGTTCCCAAATTGTAACCCCTAAATGGTTCTAATCCACCTTTCCATCAACAGTATAAGTTTATTTTATGCCCCTGCCAAAACTGAGTTTTATCAAACTTTTAACTTTTTGTCAATCTGATAGGTAAAAATGGTATCACATTATCGTGATTTGCACTTTTCTAAGCACTAATGAAGTTAAGTGGTTTCCAAGTAGATTTTGCTGTTCTTATTTCCTTTATGAAATATTTGTTCATATTCTTTGCCCATTTTTCTGCTCATTTTTTCCCTTATTAAACTGTAAGTTCTCTTTATGTTATAAAGAAATAAGTACTTTTTCTCTTGGGTTACAAATAATTTTTTCTTCTGCGCTATTTGTCTTTTGCTGTGTTTACTGTATTTCCTTGTTGTTGCCGTATTTATTTTTACCGTATAAAAATTGTAAATATTTTATGTGAAAGCATTTATTAGCATTTTCCTTTTTGGTTTCTGAGTTTTGTCTGTTTTAAATATTAGCTCTCTTGCAAGAAGAGTCTCTTTAGAGTTGCTGCTTTAATGCACCAGGGCTTGATTTGAATTCTACTGTGTCATGTGATACAGGTTAAAAAATTAGGCTTTACTGCGGAAAGAGGAAACTTACAATGTCAAGGTCACTGAGAGAAGGGAGGGCTTGGGGACCCCATCCTCTTATTGTCCCTGGCTGACCTGCTGGCCTCATAGAATGGTTTGTGTTCCAGGAAAGGGAACCTTGCCCCTCTTTTGGTCTCCTTGTATGAAACAAATATGAGAGTAGCCTTATCAGTGAATGGAAAAATTAGACTGTCTTGGCACCAGGCTGCCTGGATTTTGGTGCCAGCTGTTTACCAGAGTTGTCTGGGAAACACACACAAGCTGTCCAGCACCTAGACTTTTGGTCCTGTGGGATGTTACACAAGAGAAAGGAAGCCAGTGGTCCCATGGGAAGCTGAGCCTGTGTACAGTCCAGCCTGAGGAGGCTTGGAGCAGCCCTTTTCCTCAGCACCAACACCCCACACCTGGTTTGAGCTGGTTCATTGTCCAGGCAACACAGAGTGAGCGCCCAGATTCGTTTAGAACAAGCCTGTTTTTTGCATTACGTTCAATTAGTAGGGAGTCAGGCACTGGAGATGAGATTAACTCTTTTTAAAGTTACTCCCAACTTTTTATTTTGAAATTTTTCAAACCCAAAAGGTTGAAAGAATGATACAATGAATACTCTTCACCTAGATCCACCAGTTGTTAGCATTTTATCACCTTTGCTTTATCTCTATAAATATACATTTTTATCCATTGAAACATTTGGAAGTAGGTTGAATACCTTATGATAGTTCACTCAAAATAATTCAGCACACATCTCCTAAGAATAAAGGCATTCACCTACAGAACAGCAATACCATTATTCAGACCTAGAAAAATTAACACTTCAACATATTTAATTCCACATTCACATTTCTCTAATTGTTCCAAATCTCTTTTATAACCATTTTTTTTTATGTTTGACCCAAGATCTTAACAAAGTCCATACATACATTTGACTCTGTCTCTCTAGTCCAGTGCCCTAAGATGGATATCTAGTAATGCCTGGAGATACTTTTGATTGTCACAACTGGGGATGCTAATAGTGGGTAGAAACCAAGGAGGATGTCTGCTAAATATCCTACAATACACAGGACAACCCCCAACAAAGAATTACCCTGGTCCAAAATGTCAATTATTGCTGAGATTAAAAAACCTTGTCTGTCTGCAATAGTCTATCTGAAAGAATGTGACTTTTTTGTTGTTGTTTTTCATGACACTGACTTGTAGTGTCCAGGCCAGTGGTAATGTAGAATGTCCCACATTCTAGGTTTTTCTGATTGTTTCCTCATGATAAGTTTCCATTTAAACATATTTGGCAAGAATATTATATAGGTAATGTAACAGTTAGCTATTACTGCATAACAACCCACCCCAAAATTCAATGGCATAATATTAACAGCCATTAGCTAAGTCATTCCGTTGATGTGGACTGGGCTCAGCTGATTTTGGCTAGACTCATTCAAGAATCTGCAGTCTTTTGGCAGATTGACTAGGGGCTGGCTGGTCTAGGATGACCTCAGCTGGGATGACCTGGCTCCACTCCATTCACCTATCACACTTAGTAGGCTAGCCCTAGCCTGTTCTCGTGGACGACACAGGGGTCAGAAAGAGAGTGGAAGTGTGCAAGATCTTTGGAAGCCTAGGCTTAGAATTGGCACTCTGTCACTTCCACTGCATTATGTTGGCCAAAGAAAGTAACAAAGCCAGTCTGGATTCAGGTGGTGTAGAAATAAACTGTACCTCTTGATGGGAGTTGCTGCAAAGTCATGACGAGGGGTCTGGATGAGGGAGGGAAAGAATCTGGGCCTATTGCAATCAGTCTATCAAAGTGATATTGTTTATCTCTTATTGCATCAGATCCGGAGGTATATAATGTCAGACTGTCCCACTGTTAGTGATGTTAAGTTCAATACTTGATTAAATGGTAACTGGCAAAGCTCTCCTTTGGAAAGCTCTATCTTTCATATCTGTGAGTTGATACTGAGATACACTATGTGGATCCTGTTCACCACTGTGTTACTTTCCTAGGGCTGCTATAACAAAGTACCCATAAATTGGGTGGCTTAAATCAATAGAAATGTATTGTCTCAGAGTTCTGGAGGTTAGAAGTATGTAAACAATGTGTCCGCAGGGCTCCTTCTGAAACAGGGGGAATCCTTCCTTGCTTCTTCCAGCTTCTGGTAGCCCCAGACATCCCTTGGCTCGCCACTGCAGCACCTCAATTCAGCTTCCATCTTCATATGACATTCTCCCTGTATCTCTGTCTTCACATGACCATTTTCTTATAAGAACACCAGTCATATTGAATTTGGGTCCCATCCTACTGGATTATGACCTCATCTTAACTAATTATATCTGATACGACCCTATTTCCAAATAAGATAAAATTCTGGGGCCCTTGGGGTTAGAATTTTAATACTTTTTGGGGAAACATAATTCAAACCACAATACCCATCAACCCTTCATTACATTGGGGATGGCACAACAGTGTCTTCCTTAGGCATCATCATTTCTTCAACATTTATTAGCTGGCATTTTTCTGTAAAAAAGGTTTTATTTTCTGATTTCTTCCCCATCTCTTCTTTCTTCTCACTCCCCAATTCTTAAATCACTTTGAATGTTTGGCTTTTTCTTTTTATCACTTTCATACAACCATCATATGATGTTTTATCCAATATCATATGAACCATCATTTTTGTACCACCATACAGACAAAATTTTGGTGATCAAATTGTCTCAAATTTGGCTAGTGAGAAACCATAAAGTCAACTCTTAATGAAGAAAAGTATAATAAGTATTTAAACTTTTATTAAATTTAAAATTCATTTTAAAATGTGACCACTACTAATCTATCCCATAGGACTTACTTCTGCTGTCCAGACAAGTCAGGGCTCATAATTTTCTCCCTGGGGAGGCTATGTGATTATTCCCCATGGGAAAAAAATATTATCATTCATAAGGTATGGCCATTTATAAAAAGCTGTGACTTATTGAGTATTCTTTGCTTTCTATGTTATTTTAATTGTCATAATAACTGCCTAAGTAATGTTACTACATATTACAAATGAGATATCTGAGGCTGAAAGTGAAATATTGAAAAGAACATGGATTTTGCAAACTGATGGTTTGAATTCTGGCTCTATCACCTCTTAGGTATGTGATTTGGGCCTTGGTTTGTTTATCTCTATTATGGTGATGATGATATTTGACTCAGGTTTGAGCCCAGCAGCTTATCTAACCTAGAGTAGGTGTTTATTAGTTCCTTTCTTTCCATAGCCTGATGACAGGCCATGACTTCTAGGTCATGCTGGATAAATGACAGTGCCACAGAGTCCACTAGCAATTAATCAGGGGTTGATCAATCTCATTAATTCAGAACATGCTCATTAGGAATTAAAGATAGCTTGACCTAAGTAAGTCTCAGCTAAAGTTTATTTTTAAATACCTTTGGGGGGGAAAAAAAAACAGTTTGATAATCAATTTCTTAAACAATGTTGGGGGAAGGAGATCATATCTATTCAACTTAAGAGAACAACTTTGGGGGAGATCTTTTGCATTTTACATACACATTACAAAGTTCACTTACAGATCAATCTTCAAAATAGGCTCAGCATTGTTGAAAACAGTGCATTCATCCTTTCCACAAATAGTATTGAGTACCTACTGTGTCCCATGCAATGTTCTAGGCACTTGGGATACATCAGAAAATAAAACAAATATTCCTGCCCTTGTGTATCTTCTAGTTGGGGAAGACAGGCAAAGGACAAATAAATTTGTAAATTATATAGAGTATTAGAAGTAGGTAAGTATTAATGAGAAAAATAAATGAAGCAAGGGTATAGAGGGTGGGATTGCAATTTTCAATAGGATTGTCTTCATTTAAAGGTGATATTTGAGCAAAGACTTGAAGGAGATCAGGAAATTGGTCATGTGGCCATCTGGGGGAACAGCAAATACAAGGCCCTTGGGCAGGAGTGCGCTTGGCCTGCTGGAGGCACAGCAAGGAGGCTCGTGTGGCTGGAGTGCAGTGAAGGAGAGGAAGTATTTTATTTATCTAACAAACCCTTAAAAAGCCCTCACTAGTAGGTGCACAGTCTCTCTCTCCCCCTCTCCCTCTCTGTCTCTCTCTCCTAAGCTCCAAGGGCCCTTTGTAACTTGTTTACTGAGCCCACATAGCCCAGCTCACTCACTTTTTCTACCTCTGTGATTTTCTAAATAAACTTTTACTTGTATTTGGGGAAAAAAAGAAAAAAAAGCCCTCACTAGCAGCACTATCCTAAGCGCTTGAAAATGTTAACTCATCCACCCAATAACTATGTAAAGTGGATGCTGTTTTTCTCTTTTCTAGATGGGAAACTGAGGCACAGGAAGGTTAAGCAACTTCCCCCCAATCACGTAACTATCAAGTTATAGAGCTGGGACTGGAGCTGAGATAGTCTGTCTCTAGAGCCCTTTGGTGCTCTGAAGCGCCCAGATTGCTGTACTGCCTCCTAGTAGTAAGAGATGAGGTCTGATAACTGGGGGCTAGATCCCATAGGCCATTAACAGCCATTGGTAAGGATTTGGGTTTTTATTCTGAGTGATGTGGGTTTTAAACAGAAGAGTGATTTGTGTTTATTTTTGTTGTTCCAGAAATTTCTGAAGCAGTTATGTTCTTTAGGTATGTATTAGTCTTGGCATTTAATATACTGGTATAAATTCAAAAGGATATCAGTTTATGGGAACAAAGAAAATTTGATCTGTATAATTTAGAGATGATATCCCATCATATACTGTTGGTGTAAGGGTATCTCTTTTGCTTTTAAAGTCTTATGAGAACCTCTTTACTGTGCAGATCTAGAAATACTTATGTACTTGGCTGTACGTTTTGGAGGGCACCAAGGCAAAGTTTTGACCAAAAAGCTTTGTTTTTCTACTTTGAAAGGGGTGGGTTATAGGAGCAAATGGACTACTTAAGATATGTCCTAGCTACATACCAAA
This sequence comes from Miniopterus schreibersii, assembly GCF_964146895.1. Lineage (NCBI taxonomy): Eukaryota > Metazoa > Chordata > Mammalia > Chiroptera > Miniopteridae > Miniopterus > Miniopterus schreibersii. The sequence goes on from NC_138118.1 coordinate 14,682,963, forward strand.
GGTGATGGGTTAGTGGTGCAGTCTTCTTGAGGCTTAATGTGTCAACACCTTACGGTGGGCCACCCACCTTCACTGGGGCTCCATGACCTCACGTACAACGTGATCCAAAGGCACCTGCCCTTGAGAGTGTCTAAAGGACTCTGGCTCAAGCCATCCATCCTGCTCAAGGAGCATTTAGGAGCAGCACAGGCAGAGTCAGTCTGGAGAAGAGGAAGCATTGAGAAGATCGCAGTTATCCAAGAATGACATTAATGATCATAATAATTGCCGCAATTTATTTAGCATTTACTGTATACCTGGCATTGTGCCAAATGATTTATAAGCATGAGCTATATAGTAAACTAAGGCTTAAAGAGATGAAGTCAGTTGCCCAAGATCTTATACAGCTGTGACTTAAGCACAGCTCTACCTGTCTCCAAAGCCCACATCCCTACTCATTTATTCTGTACTGTCTAGGAATATAATTATCTATGGTTATTCCTTCTGTAACTTTCGATACACTGACTTTCTGGAGGTGGTTCCAGTTCTGAATTTCCAGCTGCCTACTGGAAATGAGTGCAAGTTTCAGCCTTAACCTTTCTTTGTTCTGTTCCGTTTATCAGACACATCTTACGTGCCTCATCGGATTTCTTGTCATCACTTCTCAAATGCTCAGTTCCTTCTTTTGTCTCAGCCACCACTGCAGCTGACTCACTTTGCTTGGGCCCACATAGTCCTACCACCTTATCTGCAACTTTCCCAGCCTGCCCCCCCCCCCATGGCCAATGAACAACCAGGCTCACCGGCTACATGCCCTGAATTCTCTGTCTACTTTCAATCGTGATTAAAGGCCATTGACTGTGGCTTGTGGAGAGACTAACAATGGGAAAATACAACGTAACCTAGAAGTATGAGGAAAGTCACTTTTGGTGGTATATTTTGATCAGTGGGAAACAGGAGATGGGAGAGAATCACAGAGGTAGATTCCTTTTCCTTTCTCGCTCCCAAGAACTTACCTGACTGTTTTCACCACATATGTGTCGGGAGATATTCTGCATGTCCATGCGGCATGACTACCGTCTCTGCAGACTGTCCGAGCATCATCTTGCATTCTCATCTTTCTCTGCCTCTCTTCCCTTTTTGTCTCACTCTTACTGCCCTGGGATTGCATCTCTTAAATAAAACATCAGCATTAATGTTCTTGGTTGGAGTTCTATTTTTCCAGAAAACATAGGCCAAGATAACCCAGACTCCATTTCTCTCAGTGGTACCGCCACTTCCTAAATTCTCTTGGCTCAAAGCCAAGCTTCCAAGGGAGAGTAATAACAGATAATATTGTCACTTTTATCAGTATACCTGATAGAATTCATGTATTCCTCCAAAAAGGTGCAGTTTATTTGAAAGAAAATAAAAGTAATTGAAAGGATCCTTGGTGGTAAAAATATTCTGAACCAGTAGCTCAAAACTAGCATCAATCCTAAATCTACTCATGCCCTGAGTGTCTCACAACCAGCTTTTCCTTTCCTTCCCAGTCTTGCCCTGGTTTGGGTCCCCAGTATTTTTACTTGGACTGGACTATTGAGCACCTTCCTAATGTGTCTTTCTGTTCCCATGTTCTCCCACTTCTAATCTAACTTGAATACCATTGCCAACAGTTAAATAGTCCTAAAAGCTGATTTTATCTTGCTCCCCTATGTTCAAAACCTTTCAGTAACTTCTCACTGCCCATGGAATAATGTCTGAGGTTCCTTCTAAAACTAACCTTCACTCAAGGCCCTTTACAAACCTTGTGACATACATTTCCAGCTTCACTACAAACCATAGTGTTTCTCCATGTGCATTCCACCACCAGCTATGCTTACTTTTCACAAACATGTGTTGCACTTTTCTAAGACCACCAATTGCCTCTGCAGTTGAACTGGACAACAGTAGTTATCTGTGGGTTTTGGTACCACTCTCCCCACCCCTACCCCCGGGAAAGTATCAGAATGCCTCCCACATCAGTAACCACCTCCTAGAGATTTTTAATAGGACCTCAAATTATGTATCAATTTATTCTGCCATTCCAAATAGGACCATTTAGTCCAGGAGCTGGCACCTAACCTAGGCCAGTAAACCTGTCTATGCTGATGTGATGGCTTATCAAAGAAGCTCCGCCTAACAGCCTGCACTTGATGGTGAAGCAGCCAAACTGGTCGGGTCCTTTGGGGGAGTCACTATGAAGTACAGAGAGGGAGTCATCAGTTAGCGTCAGGGAGAAGCTAAAAGATACAGAGAGGGAAGGAACAGTGCAGTCATGTGGCAGCAGAAACTGTGAAGCAATGGAAGCTGTGAATAGAGAAAGGACTAGAAAGTACTCAGTATCAAGGGCCGCAGAAGCAGAGACAGAATACTAGCAGATAGAGTACAAAGCCACAGATATTCACTGCTGAAGAACCCACAAGGTAACCAGCGGCTGTGGCTGTATCGTGTGCTGAGTCATCTTCCAGTTCTCCCTGGTCATTACTTAAACTTAGACTGAGGCAACCTGAGTCTCTCTGTGTTCTGGAAATTAAATTTTTGCCTCCGGTATCTGTATCAGTCAAGATCATAGCAGGAAACTAAAGGCAGCTCAGCTGGGGTTTTGAAAATAATTAAAGACGCTGTTTACAAGGATGTAGGCAGGGTTGTGGGGAGGTAGGAGGAATGTTGAGGCAGCTGAGGAATAGCAAGAGTGAAAGCCCGGGGCCGAAGAGACGAGGGAAGGAAATGGTGTGTAGTGTGATGGGAGTCTACAAAGAGCTAGAGCTGTGAGGGGCGTAGCTGCTGCCAGAAGCATGGTGCTAAAGCTGGGAGGAAAGAAGGATTTCAATCTCCTTTTCCTCGTACCCTGGCATCTTTGCCGATGCCTGCCACTGGCCAAACCCTGCAGTAAGACAGAAGGCAGGAGGGCACAGGTGATGGCATTTGTGGGTAACAACTTCATGAGGCACAAAGCAGGGCAGAGAAGGATGGAGGGCTGCCATGGGCTGACTAGTGGCCTCTCCAAAAAACAAAAACAAAAACAAAAAAACCTCTATACGCTAATACCTGGAATCTGAGAATATCACCGTATATAGCAAAAGACGTGCTTAAGTTTAGGATCCTGTGTAGAAGAGTTTATCCTAGTTTATTTTCGTGGGCCCTAAATGCAGTCCTATGTGTCCTAATAAAAGAAAAGCAGGGGGAGTTTTGAAAAAGAGAAAGGATGAGACAATGGGACCCCAGAAGCAGAAGCAGAAATTAGCGTGACGTAGCCACAAGCCAAGGAAAGCCTGGAAGGCGCGAGGAGCAGACTCTCCCCAAGAGCCTTCAAAGGGAACATGGCCCTGCCAAAACCTTGATTTCGGACTTCTGGCCTCCAGACTGTGAAAAAATAAAATTCTGGGGTTTTTTGTTTGTTTTTTGGCTTCAACAACAGAAATTTACTTCCTCCCAGTTCTGGAGGCCAGAAGTCTGAGATCAAGGTGTCGGCAGGGTTGGTTCCTTCCGTGGTCTCTCTAAAATTCTCTTGTTTTAAGCCACCCAGTTTGTGGTCACCTGTTACGTCAGTCACAGGGAAGTAATACAGGGACCGGCCAAATGGAGAATTACCAGCATAAAATCTATTCAACTCGAATGCCATGTTCACCACAATCATGCCCCTGGTCACCTTGGCTGAAAATTCTTTTGCCAACCTTCTTTATTCCCTTTGGTACATCTTTTTGGACAACTCATATGATTCAAGTTAAAGGCTCCCAAATTATAGTTACTTTTGCATACAAACATCTTTTCAACCTAACCAGATTATCTTCTTGAGAACAAGAACCTTGTCTTGTACATCTTTGTAGGCCACAAAAATCCTAGCACAGCACTTTGCACTGAGTGGATATTCTGTAATTGGTAAATGAGAAAGAAAGCTTCCATGTGTCCATCTGTAAATGGAAAATACCAATTTCCACTGACTTGCCTTTCAGAGATAATAATGGCAGTGTTTCCTGGAAACAATTTCTGTACCTGTAACAAAATGATCTATCTGAAACACCCACTCCTGCTGGATTAGTTCTTCAGAAAAAAATGACGTTTAGTTGTAGCATATCTCCATTTCGTGTGGAGCTAGAACTGCTTGCAGTCACCCCAAGGAAAAGGCAAGGAATCATCAAGAAAATGTAAGAGCTGAATATTGGTGTTCTCTCAGGAATTTTGATTCACCCAATAAATATTTATCAAAGACTATTATGTTGAAGTACAGTCCATAAATGCTGGAAACACACACACACAGAGAATAAGGCATGGTCCCAAGTAATTGTCACACAATACGATGAATGCTTTTTTTATAAGAACAACATACTATGTGACCAGAAAAAAGGAATAATTAACTCTATGGATGGGAGTTGCACCAAAAAAAAAAAAAAGTCACATTTGAGCTGGTTTTTTAGGACTTCATCTGTCACAGTCAAAGTCAAGAGCACTGGGAACCAAGAGAAATAACTTTCCGGAGCGTTGCCAAGCAAACCACACCCTCATCTCAGCCCCATTGTATCCAGCCTTATTTTTATTCATTACCCTCAGAGTTAGAAGATAGTGAGAAAGGAAAAGAATGCTGATGGTGTCCCTACTTTGCATCTACATTTGCATCAAAGAAAGGACATTATCAGGAGGAAAGTAGGGGTCAACCTCTTACAAGCGCAATAATGACAAGTCCAAATAGCCATGCAATAATGAATTAGTAAACACTCGTACCTTTCCAGAGCTTCTACCTCAACTCTGAAAACTGAGCTGGGCTATCCTGGGAGAGTGTGGTAGCAGGACATGAATAGCAGGGCATGAGAGTGAGGAAAGTGGGCGAGGAATGAGAGCACCCCTTGGTCTCATTACCCCAAACCAGGAAGCACATCTTCGTGGCAAAGGCCCCTTGAGTGGGAATAATGGCTGAGGCCCCTTTCCCTCCCATAGGCTGACCTTCAGATCACTCCTTGGGGAACAGTTCTGTCAGGGGCACCGCCCAATTTCTTCCCGAAGTCTGCCTTTCTAGGCCTCTGAGACCAGAGCTGTGCTGGTTGTGAGTGGGAGGAGAAAACTCTTGGGAAAGCAGCCAGCAGAGAGGGAAAAACTGACCTAACCCACCAAGGGGCAGAGGGCTCCCCATCCTCGGGCTGCGGCTTCCATTGGAAAATGGGGAAGCTGAGAAACCAGATTCCAGCCTCAAAGTACAGATCACTTGTCCTTGTTTTCTTAAGAAGCCTCTACCTTCCAGGCCTTGCCAGGAAGCCTGCAGCATTTTCATGAAGCAGTAATAACAAGGACAGAGCGTTCTAGCCTGCTGGAGCCTGCTGGCTGGTCACTCTTTCCACTGCCTTTTGTTTTCATGCATCATTCCCTCACTTGCTTCTCAGATTCCTCAGGGCTTTGAAAAAGCCACAAATGCTCCACACAGTGACACCACCCAGCAGGCTGGCAGAGATCGCTGACACGCACCCTGCCCTGAGCGATGGCATGTAAGCAAGCCCTGACAACTGACACTCAGCCATACTCCTAGTGAGAGTCAAGACAGCTTCCAGAAAGCGACCCCTTTCCCCATCAGTTCGCCGGTAAAGGTGGGACTTTAGATTAAGTACCACTCAGTGGGCTGGTAAATCACAGGCCTATTTGATGCATAATGCATCTGCAGGGTATGTTGGACAGTGGTACCTCTCTACCCTTTCCTCAAGGATCTAAATGCAGCCAACAAAGTGACAGACTGCTCTCACTGTGCCAATTCACATATCAATGTATTAGATTGTGTATATATACATACAGGGAGCAGAAGCTCTTAATGATATTTGTGTTTCCATGTCACCCCTGGCCTATTTCAAACCACACTCCAGAGCTACCCTACCAGAATCTAAAAATAGAGCCCAGATTATGTATATTTGTTAACAACACTATTGGTTAGAATGTGGGAAAGAGAAATTCTCATATATCATTGATGAGAGTAAAAATTAGTTCAGCTGCTGTGGAGAGTAATCTAGAAAGCTATCTCCTGAAGTTGAGGATGCGCATATTCTAATCCCTAGAAATTTCCTTTCCAGATATATTCTAGAACATGTGGGCAATGAAGTATATACAAGGACAGTAAGTACATCATGATTTGAAATAGCAAAAAACTAGCATAAATATCCATCCACAGAATATATTCTAGAACATTTCTAGTATAGGACTATATTGCAGTGCTATGTAGTATAATATTACTATATTATAAAGAAAGGATTAGCTTTACAAGTATCACATGGATAAATTTCAAAAACATGATTAAAAAAACACAAGTTTCAGAAAAATATGTACACTATATATATATCTTTAAACACCCAAAACATTATATATATATATATATATATATATATATAAAACTATGTGGTATAGTAAAAATATAAAAACATGTGAGAAGGAGTCCCACCGTCTTTAAGAGATTGGTTACCCCTGGGTAGAGATGGGATGGAGGGCCTTCTTTTGTAACTAAAATATTTTTTTAAATTTTTTTAAAATCTTAAGTAAATATGGCAAGCTGTTATAATTTATAAAATATGCATACTAGATATATGTCCCACCAGTGACTCTGAAGATCTTACATAGCAGAAGGATCTTTTGAGATTTTTAGGATTCACAAATACTGGAAATAAAAGTTTGTTTATAGGGATAAGCCATTTCCATAAACAGATGGCACTACCCAGCCCTCTTAGTAATATATGCACTCTGAGGTGTTTTTCATTAATGGAGGAGTTGTTACACAGATTCACACAAACTCTCCTACTCAGATGTGCTTCTGACCTCCTGGATTTGTGAGCATTCTTTAGAGTCAGAGGTGCATTGGAATGAAGTTAGGGATCAGTCTACATTTGGATACCATTATTACAGTCATCAGAGATTCCTAGACCTAGCCAAAAATCAGAATCACCTGATAAAAATGTTAATGCCCTTGTCTATGCCCCAGCCTCTGGGAATATGATACAGTAGTTCTGAGGTGAAATCCAGGAATCTATATTTTTAATAGGCTTGTGAAGAGATTCTGATGATCAGCCAGGTTTGAGAAATGAGGATAACTAACCATGAGACAGGATATTAAGAACTTAGAAAAATTCCTTGGCAACTGGAATGGGGAAACAGAAAGATAGCTGATTCAAACTGGCCCCACCCAGCACCCTGACTTACCTGCCACCTTCTCCCTTACACGTCCACTCCCTTAAGCATTAAGTTCTCAGGACAATGAGGTTTTGACCCACATCAAATAATCTTAGAAACAAAGCCTTGAGTCTGTTGACCACAGAGACAGAGTTTTGGTCAAACTAGAGATAACATCTAGGCCTCAGTTATCTCTAGTTTGAAATAACTGAGGATGGGAAAGCAGCAAAACCAGATGCAACAGCCCCGTGACTGACATTAGGACCAGATGCAGTGATTAATGACCCCCTATCCTAGCGCCAAACAATCAGTAGAGACTATGACCCTGAAAGGACACACCTGGAAAGCTGATGGATATTCTATTGAGATCCTCCCCTGAGATCTCCCCTAAAATTCCCACCATTGAAAAATCGATAAAAACCCTTAAGATGAAGGACCCAGTGGGTTTTCTCTCTCTCTCTCTCTCTCTTGCATGCCCATGCCTCCCCCCCTTCTTTCAGGCAATATCTTTGCTTTCTTTCTTCTGAACTCCAAGGGCCCTTCTTTTGCCTCTGAAACTTGTCTCCTGAGTCCCCGCAGTCCACCTAGCTCACTTCTTCTACCTCTGTAACTTTCTAAATAAACTTTCTCTTTCACTGGAGTTCTTGGTTCTGAATTCTTTCTTAGCCAGACTCAAGCACCGAGGTCTAACACCACCACTAACAACATGGTTATGTTTTTTTAATGTTTTCGAAGAAGTTGGGATGAGAGAGAAAGAAGCAAGAAAATTAAAGTAGGAAGAAGGAACAAAGTGAGCTTTTGAATCCTTCCTATCCTATTTTTCCCCACTCTCCAACCTTGAGAGTCTCTTCCTCCCCTAAACTTTGCTAGAGCTCAAATTATCTGTAACTTCACTGGGCCATTACATTGCTGTAATGGGTTATTACTTACTCAATATATTGATGTCATATCTTGAATTAGGCTATAAGCTTACTCAGGACAGAGACCCTATCTCGTTAATCTTTGTGCTTTCTATAGTAGCTAACACAACATCTTGAACAGAGTAAACAGTGAAGCACCGTGATTAAAATATAAGATAAAACAAGTTTAGAGATGTGGCAGGATACACGATCAATATATAAAACCCCATTGTATTGCTATGCACTAGCAATGAACAATCTGAAAATAAAAATGAAATTCAGCCTGGTCAGGCATGGATCAGCAGTTGAGCATCGACCTAGGATCCAGGAGATCGGGATTCAGTTCCCAGTCAGGGGCATACCCAGGTTGCGGGCTCGATCCCTAGTCGGGGGCATGCAGGAGGCAGCCGATCAATGACTCTCTCATCATTGATGTTTCTCTCTCTCTCTCTCTCTCTCTCTCTCTCTCTCCCTCTCCCTTCCTCTCTCTGAAATCAATAAAGATAAATTAAAAAAAAAAAGAATTCTATGCAATCCCTGTCCAGATCCCAGCTTTTTTCTTTTCTTTTTTCCCCCAGAACTAGCCAGCTGATCCTGTCATTCATATGGAAACGTAACCCAGAATAACCAAAACACTCTTGAAGAGGAAAAGCAAAGCTGAAAGATACACATTTTCTGATTTCTAAACCTACCAAAAACTACAATAATGAAGACATTGGCATAAGTAAACAGATACAGGTCAATGGAATAGAATTGAGTGTCCACAAGTAAACCCTCATATTTATAGTTAGTTGTTTTTTTGACAGAGGTGCCAAGACAATTCAATAGGGAAAGAATAGTTTTTTCAATAAATGATGCTGGAACGACTGGATATCTTCTTGCAAAAGAATAAGTTGGACTTTACCTCACACCATACAAATAAATTAATTCAAAATAGATCATAGACCTAAATGTAAGAATTAAAACTATAAAACTCCTAGGAAAAAACACAGGAATAAATCTTTTTTTTTTTAATGGATTTTTTTAAAATTTACCTTTATTTGTTGAAAGTATTACAGGTGTCCCATTCCCCCCCCATTGACCCCCTCCACTTCACTCCCACCCCCTCCCCAGGCCTTTACCCCATTATTGTCTGTGTCCATGGATTATGCATATATGCTTATAACTTCTTTGGTTAATCTCTTCCCATCCTCCATCCGCCCTTCCCTCTTTCCTCTGAAATGTGATCGTCTGTTGCATGCGTCAATGTCTTTGGGTCTATTTAGTTTGTCAGATTCTTTTGTTCATTAGCTTCTTGTTAAAGAAGACGCTTCAACATTTCATGTAGTATTGGTCTGGTGGTGATGAACTCCTTTAGCTTTTTGTTATCTGTGAAGCTCTTTATCTGACCTTCAGTTCTAAATGATAGCTTTGCTGGGTAGAGTAATCTTGGTTGTAGGTTCTTGCTTTTCATCACTTTGAATATTTCTTGCCACTGCCTTTTGGCCTGCAAGGTTTCTGTTGAGAAATCAGCTGACAGTCGTATGGGTGCTCCCTTGTAGGTAACTAATTGCTTTTCTCTTGCTGCTTTTAAGATTCTCTCTTTGTCTTTAACCTTTGGCATTTTAATTATGATGTGTCTTGCTGTGGGCCTCTTTGGGTTCCTCTTGTTTGGGACCCTCTGTGCTTCCTGGACTTGTAAATCTATTTCTTTCCCCAGGTAGGGGAAGTTTTCTGTCATTATTTTTTCAAATAGGTTTTCAATTCCTTGGTTTCTTTCTTCCCTTTCTGGCACCCCAATAATACAAATGTTGGGCCTTTTGAAGTTGTCCCAGAGGTTCCTTATACTATCTTCATATTTCTGGATTCTTTTTTCTTTTTGCTCTTCTGGTTGGGTGTTTTTTGTTTTCTCATATTCCAAATTGCTGATTTGATTCTCAGCATCCATCCTCTACTCTACTGTTGATTCCCTGTGAATTATTTTTCATTTCAGATCGTGTAGCCTTCATTTCTGATTGGTACTTTATTATGTCATTGATGATCTCACTAGTTTCCTTAATAGTCTTACTAATATCCTTGAGCGTCCTTATAACCATTATTCTGAACTCTGTATCTGTTAGCTTGCTTGCCTCTATTTCATTTAGTTCCTTTTCTGGAGATTTCTTCTGTTCTTTCCTTTGTGACATGTTTCTTTGCCTCTGCATTTTGGCTGCTTCCAGGTGTTTGTTTCTATGTGTTAGGTAAAGCTGCTATGTCTCCTGGAATTGGTAGAGTGGCTTTGTGTAGTAGGTGTCCTGTAGGGTCCAGTGGCTCAGCCTCCCTAGTCACTTGAGCTGGGCCTTCTAGGCGGTCCTCTGTGTGGGCTATGTGTACTGTCCTGTTGTAGTTGAGCCTTGGTTGTTGTTGGTGTCACTGGGAGGAACTGACTCCCAGGCCAATCAGCTGTGAGGACCAGCTGCAACTACAGCCAGAGAGCTGCTGTGCTGGAGGCACCCCTAAGGAGCAGGATTTACTTCAGTGGAGCTTTGGTGTTCACCAAGTGCACCCCTTGAGTGTGTCACTCGTGGATGTGGTAGAGTTGTAATCCAGCCTGATCTATTCTGACCACCAGGTGCACTGTCTCTGGGGCCTCCCGGGAGGTGCAAAGTCAGCCTCTGCCAGTGCCTTGCCCAGGGCCACCCAGCATGAGCTACACAGCAAACTGTAGTTGGCTGCTACTTGTGTTGGGCATGGCGTTGTCCAGAAGAGGCCAAGCTATGAGCCAATGCAGGCTGCCACTAGTGCCAGGCCTGGGCCACTTATCAAGATGTATGGGGCATGCTGCTGCTTGTTTGAGAGATTTTTAAGAAAGTCCTAAGCATAAGGCTCAAGAGGCCACTTGCACAGAAAAGGAAATGGCCTGGATGAGCCTGCAGGTGGGGAGGGGCGGGACCTACAGGAATCACCAGGGCAGGGCCAGAGGTGGGAGTCAGGTGCTGGTGATTCAAATATGGTGCCTGCCTGCTGGCTGTGTGAGGGGAGGGCTCACCAAAGGAGCAATGGCCTCTGCCAGCTCTTCTGTCTGGGACAAAGCTGCCCCTCCAGCTCTCACCCTGATTTCAGGCAAGTCAGTTCCTCCCTGAATGTCCCAGGTTCCTTTCAAGCTGCTGCCTGGCGCTGGGGCTTAGAGGGAGCGCGTCTGAGTGAGTCCGTGCTCAGGCCCTTTAAGAGGAGCTGCTGGGGCTCCCGCATCCTTCGCGGCACTCAGAGACAGTCCTGCTGGTTTTCACAGCCTGGAGTTGTGGGGATTTCTCTTCCTGGCCCTGGACCCCTGGGCTGGAGGCCTGCTGTGGGGCTAGGACCCCTCACTCCTCCGGGAAACCTCCACCACCGAGATTCCCTCCTGGGTGTGGGCCCTCGGCAGGGTCTCCTTGAGTCAGCCTCAATCCGCCTGCGTCTCCTCCCCTTCTACTGGTCTCGATGCTTCTTTAGTTCCCTGGTTGTAGGGTTTCTGTTCAGCCAGATTTCAGGAGGCTCTGAGTGATGGTTTTTCTGTATTTTAGTTGTAATTTTGTTGCTGTTGTGGGAGGCTGCAGGGACCCCAGTTACCTACGCCATCATCTTGTTGTCTCTCAAGAATAAATCTTTATGACCTGAATTTGTCAATGGTTTCTTGGATATGTCACCAAATGCAGAAGTGACAGCCCTAGGTAGTTTTTCTCAGTGGTTAGAGAGTAGGCCAGTGGACTGACGGGTCCCGGGTTTGATTCTGGCCAAGGGCATGTACCTCGGTTATAGGCTCTATCCCCGGCCCAATGGGGCGAGTTTGGGAGGCAGCCAATCGATGTTTCTCTCCCCACCCCACCCTCTCCTTCCCACTCTCTCTGAAAAAGCAGTGGGAAAAAATATCTCTGGTGAGGATTAAACAAACAAACAAAAGCAGAAGTGACAAGAGAAAAAAATAGGCAAGCTGGACTTCAAAATTAAAAACTTTTGTGCTCACAGGACACCATCAAGAAAGTAAAAAGACAGCCCACTGAATGAGAGAAAACCTTTGCCAAATGTATATTTAACAAGAAACTTATATCCAGAATATATGAAAACCTATTATATAACTCAAAAAAAAAAAAAAAAAAAAGCCAACCCAATTAAAATATGGGGAAGCCTACAGCATTGTGAGAAAGTACATTTTTTGTTTATGCTATTCAGTCTGTGGTATTTTGTTACAGCAGCTGTAGCAAACTGATACAGTGAGTGGTTCCTTTCAGCATGTAACAATGACCTCACGTATAAGAAAGGCCTATGCTTTGAATTATTGCATTTTGCAAAGTGGCCTCTTTTGATAACTCATGTCATCAATTGTTAGAAATGTGAGAACTCTCCAGAAGACCTCAAGTACTGTGCAGTAGTTACCATGCACGGGCCCCTGAGAGCCCTGGCCTTTGAGAATGCCCTGTTCACCAACCCAAAAGAAGGTAAATACTTAGAAGAAGATCTCTCCAGGCCCTTGGGATTTTCATAAATTGGCAGAGATTGATCCAAATGTGCTTGAAACCTGGGAAAATGTCATTTAAAATTACGTTTAATTACTGATAACTTTTAATAACATGGGCAAACCATTCTAATACTATAATATTAAGTAAAAAGTCAGCATGCATATTTAATATGTATAGATAGAATCACTTTATCTGTGTGATGATATGCATAGAAGAAAGACTGAATAGAAATACAGCCAAAGTTAACATTAATTTTTCTTTGCGGTGAGATTATGGGTTATTTTGTTGTTGTCTTTATATTTCTCTATATTTCTGAATTTCCCAAAGTGAGCATGTATTATTTTTATAATCACAAAATATGCTTATATTATAAAGATTAAAAACCGGGCAGAGCATATATAACCCAATGCTAGTATTGAGAGTCATCTCCGGGAGACAAAGTTCCTGGACTCATAGGTCAGATCTGAGTGCTACTGGAACCCTACTGCCCACCTGTCTGCTTGGGATTGAGCCACTGATGTTGCCCCATGCCTGGAAGTTCAGATTATGCCCCTGGAGTGCCCTCCTGTCTAGAACAGGTCTCTGAACACCAATCCTCCTTTCAGACCTCTAACCTCTGATTCTGAAATTAGGCTTTTCTGTCTGGATTCGGGTGCCTGCCCCTCTTTCTCTACCAACAACTCAACCCAAGCTCTCCTTCCCTGTCTCACACCTTTTTCCCAATCTTTCATACTCTGAGGCTACCCACAGTGGCACATGGGTGGTTATCTGTGTCCTTCATAAGCAGAGCGGCTGAGAAGCAACAGGCACAAGGTGATAGGAGGAGGGCAAGAGAAGGGAAATACTGGGAGAAATGCTTCTGAGGTCTCCTTCCCTGTGGAGGTTTGATACTTCTGGCCCTCTGCCCAGCTTCCAGTTCTTCCTCCTTAGAGAAAGGGCTTAATCTGATCCGGGAATTGTGAAGCCCACACAGGGCATGCTCAGTTTAGTTCCTACTTTCTTTCTCTTAGGTATCTGCCTGCCTGCAGAGAGGACACTCTGCTCCTCGGGGGTCAGGGTCCCCTTCCTGCCCCAACCCCCAACCCCAGAATGAGGCCTGTCCTGGTCAAATGTTACTTGTGACTGGGTGAATAAGTTTACCTAAAGCTGAAACTCACTTAGTATTTAGTATCCCATTCTATCTTACAATTAACAGCAATCAAGGTAATATTTTGGTCTCCATCTGCCCGTTCTTTTGTCTCATTTCTCATCTTGATCTGAATCCCAAAATTTGGATTGGAGAAAATAATGCTGTTTATGGGAACTTCTCAGGGGCCTGAATAGCCTCTGTTAAGAGCCAACCATGTGCCCATCATGAAGTCAGGAGCTTTGTATACTTTCGTTTATTTAATCCCACGACAATCCCCAGTAGTTTACAGTATTTTCCCATTTCACATAAAAGGAAACTGGTGCTCAGAGAGGTTAAGAGACTTGCCAGAGGTCTCACAATGAGTGAGTGACAGAGGTCTCTCTGACTTCAATGCCCAGTCACTTTACACTGCATCAGACATTGTCTTTGGGTGCCACCAAGACACTCCTTAGGGACTGAGGCAGCAATCTCATCTTCGTTAATACTTCACCCTAACCAACTGAGCACTCAACTGAGCAACATGCAAGGGAGGCAAAGGTGATACAACCAAACAGCAAGGAACAGGGAGATTATAAAACTCCAGACCAAACACATCATGAAATATATTTTCCCCCAGATTTCCTGGAGACTTTTGGACAAAGGACCTCCCCTGCTCCCCGACTTGTGCTCTGGCTTCTCTAGTTGCAAAATAATTCAATAATATTCTGTCCTTCTTAAGTCAGACCACATGTCATGCTTCCCTGAGACTGGCCTCAGCATAGTTGCCCTTTGCCCCCGCTTACTATTTTTAAAAAAATGTATGTCATATGGCCTTGGGTAGCACATGGAGTAAAATAATAATTATAATGAAAAATGAATCAGCTTAACAATACATGAAAACCAGAAGTAATGAAATGATGCACAGAAAATGATATTAAAATGCAAGCTATAGGGGTTGACCTTTTAAATAGACAAGCTGAAGAAGATGTTTTGATCTGACCCCTGAAGGACAGTCAGCTAAAGGGCTGAACCACACACAGTCACTGACAGAGCCAACAACTCCCCAGATGCCAAGTGACCAGGCAGCATTTCCAGGAGCTCAAACCAATGCTGCTTTCCCCTCATCTTCCCAACAAAAGCTCAGAAAGTGCAAGGGCACCCCACAGGTCACTGAGCACATTCCCAGTCATCCTCTGGGGAACTGTGATGCTGAAAAATTGACCTATTCCAAAGCAGTGGTTCAAGCCAGATGAGGAATTACAGAGAAGACAGCCTTCCATGGAAAATACCCTGCCTCCAAATCCCCAACGCCTTCATTAGAGAACTGAAAACACAGGCACGCCAGCTGGTCTCCACTGCTCCAAGGCACTGCAGTGCAGTGGAAAGAGCGATGCTATAGGGCTGGGAAACAAGAGACTGGCCTTTTAGTCCCCAGCTCTGCCAGATATTAGCTGGGTGACCTTGGCAAAGGTACTTAGCGTCTCTGGGTCTCACTTTCCTCATTTGTTAAATGAGGTCTGACCAGACCGTGATGCTTTCTGGTTCTGAAATCTTATCTTTCGCCTTCGGATTACCATCTTACATTTGAAGGAGATTAAAGCAGGCTCTAGGGTGTTGTGTTTCTCAGACATCCTGTTATTTCAGCAATCATGCCTTCACCTTTCCTGTATTCTTCATTGGCTTCCCTCCTTCCACAAAATTAAACCTAAACTCTTCAACATGTCATTCAAGGTTCTTTGGATTCACCATGCCTATCCAGCCACCCTCCCCTTAGGCCCACCAATAGTGTATTTTATACTCTGGCAGTACTGGACGATTTGTACTCCCCCATAATACTCTTACTGCAATATCCAATGTTTATTGAGCATGCACTCTGTGCTGGACACATGGGTAAGCCTCGGCACATACTGTTCACTTTGCTTGGACTGCCTTGTATTAACGAAAGTAGAGCTTGCTGCTGTAACTGATAAGCTAAATAATATCAGTAGATTAACATAACAGAAGGTTATTTCTTAGTCATGTAACAGTTCAGTGTGGCAAGCAGCCTTCCACCCAAAATCTTTCTTTTTTGCAGCTCTGCCATCCTTTAAGCTTCAGTCCTTTACTTACAGAACTAAAAGCTGGGAAAAAGAAGGAAGAAAAAGCACACCTACTTCTTAACCCAGCCCAGAAATGGTGCACGTCACTTCTGCTTGCATACCGGTAATGAGAACTGGTCGCCTGGCTTGATGTACAGGGAGCTAGAAATTAGTGGCGCCTCTTCCCAGCACATTTTCATACTATGGAATGAGAAAGCACAAGTCTCTGATGGTCAACCAGCCATCACACACTCTTCCTTGACTTGTCTATTTAGCACAGGCTTACCCACCCTTCAAATCCAAGGGCTGCCTCCTTTGTGAAGTCTTCCCTGACCTACGTGGGCAGATTTGGGTCATCCTTTCCTATCTCTTACTGCACTTTTCACATTTCTCCATTATGACAATCATTCATAATATACTGTGTGGTTTGCATGCCAGTCCACTTAGCTGGACTATGACCCTTGAGGCAGGAATCTTGTCTTTTCATTTCTGTATTTGGAAAGCTTAGCATAGTGCCTGGTAAATAGTAGTTTTACAATGAGATTTAATGAATTAATGAATATTATCAGTAAATGAAAGAACAAATGAATGACTACCCTAAAGAAAAGAAGCTGGTTTTTACAGAGGAACAAAGACCTCAGTTTAAAAAAAGCACACAGAACACTTGGTGATTCAAGGTCATCTAAAATGCTAAAAAGAAAATAAGCTTCCCATATACATGCTACAATTGTAATTAATATTTCGCATTATTTATTTAGAATATGTCTCTCTCATAAACTCCATAAGGGTAGGAACCTTATATGTATTGTTCTTTGCTCTGATTCCAGCATCTAGCATACTGTCTGGCACATAGTAGGTACTCAATAAATATTTCAGAAGGATGAATGGGTGAAGAAATGAATAAATACATGAATGGAGACTGCATCCTTAATCGCATGAGCGATATAATAAGTGCATAGCTTGGCTTATAAGAGGACAGCATGGATGGGGCAGTAAAAACTTACCACAGCTGGAGAGAGAGCAGAGAGTGCACATCAGGACTTTAACTTCATTACCTTGTATAGTCCTCGCCAACGTCCCCTTACATAAGAGGATGGACAGACATTATTGGAGGAAGCTAACATCTCAACGGGAATGGTGGCTGATGAGCAAATGAGGACAAATGGATGTCTCTGAAATGGTTGCGCTATCAAATAGCCGCTGTAAATTGGCTAATGAGAGAAGCAGGAAGCAAGAGTGCAGACAATTACAGAATCGTGACAACTGTGAAAAATACATCGATTAAGAGAAGACAAAAATATGTCTTCACAGTTTTCGAAGAGGTATTGAGACAATTCTTTAAACGTTCGCAACATATTTATTCTTCTCACAGGTCCCGTGTGACCAAGTGTGGTTTAGCTATTCCATATGGCTTTGGGTGGATCCGCTGCCAGGCTCTGTCGGGGGAACCATCTCACGAGAAGGGCAGTTGGAAGTCCACGGGCAACTTCTAATCAGAACCTCTGCACGGGCCTTGGTCCAGGTATCTTAAGCCTCTGGAAAATCTTAACTATAATGAAGTAAATTTGCAGTGTGGACTGATTTGTGGTAGTAATGAGGTTGACAGATGGGCTTTTTCCAGAAACTGACCAAGGCGTTAGTGGTAGGGCTAGGCAATAAGTGACCTGAAAATAGGACAGTACATGTTTTTGCACACCTTTGATAATATACAAGAACAGAAGGTTTACTGGCCTGCCTCAAGAAGCTAGCTGTCTTCCCTGGGAGCTGGGCACATAGCTAGACTAATACTTCCTAGCTCTGTTGAAGTTGGGCAGAGCCATGTGACTGAGTCCTGGCCGCTGGAATGTGGATGGAAGTGATGGGTGCCAATTCCTGGTCTAAATATTAATAACAATTGTAACATTTATATGGGAACTTATTTTCTTTTTAGCATTTCAGATGACCTTGAATCACCAATAGTTGTGGTTGTTTTTTTTAACTGAGGTCTTTGTTCCTCTTCAAAAACCAGCTTCTTTTCTTTAGGGCCCATAAAAAGCCTCCAGTGAAGTGCTCAGTATACTCTTTCCCCACCCACTGGCTGGGTGGAGAGGGTTCTGAGAACCTAGAGGAACACAGAGTCTAAGCTGACCACCACATTCCACGCACTTCTACCCCTATCAATCCATTTGGTACTGTGACAAGAAAAATACATTCTGTTGGGTCAGACTATTGAGATTTTAAAGCTACTTGTTATAACAATTAGCCTATTTTGATCAATACAGCCCTAAATTTCCCAACTTTCAAGTAGGGTAAATTCCTGGAGTCTCAGAGGATTGAGATAAAAGAAGGTATCAGAGAACACACCCAGTATCTGTGAATATTGCATTTAATGGGATTCTAGAGTTAATTTTAAAGCCTTAGACAATTCCTGCAGAGCTGAAGCCGTGCCTGCTAGCCTCAGCTCATTTAATCAGTGCCTTCTGGGCATTTTCATATTCTCGGGAGAACCATCTTCCAACTATGCATCCTGTGTACCCCGCAATACAGCCTATTTGATATAATATGCTTAGGGTCTAGTCAGAGAACACCACATTTAAAACCTGTCTTCCTTTTGCTCTTGTTTTTTGCTAAACATGGCGATTAAGAAGAAAACAATAAATTAGTAAGTAACTTTGTGTCTGGAGGTATATTTTTTAAATGACTGTACAAGATTTGTTGAGCACAGTTCTAATGGACTATTATGGGGGAGCCAAGCAAGCACTGTGGTAAAAATGAGGTCTTTGGGTGCTTGCCTGGAGATGTTATTGAGAAACTTATGTTTACTTACTAAACTTTGAAAATTAAATCCTTCTACAAGTAGCCTCCGGGTGTTAAGGACAGTAAATAAAGATGTGCTGATTGAAAACATTTAAAAAAACAACTTGTTACAGCCGTTAAAACAACAAGGGATAAATCCAAACCAAAACAGAATATTCCAAGTTCATCTGACCTGCCCAACACAAACACCAGACTTAAAATTGGATCCTAGAGGTCTTCTCTTTAAAGATGCTCCACCAAATGAAATTCAGCAGGGGCCTGGGATAAGGGCTCTCGAGTGTGGCTCTTTGTTGTAAACCTGAGCCCGTTAATGGGAAGGGGCAGTTGATGTCCCTAATCTTAGGAGTGCCTAGAGGAAAGGGTGAACTGGGAAACAGTCAGGGCCTAGGGGGAGAAAGAGGTAAGAGATTTAAGAGAGATTTTTTTCACAGAATCCCGGTGGGGCTGAGATGGAAGAAGAGGATTTGGGACAGTACTTTTCTCTTCAGGAAATAAATTCTGTTGCCCCATTTTCAAGGGGTGCAAACTAAGCCACGAAGATCCTTTACCTTTCTTCATCTCTTCCACAAAAGTCATCTTCTAGCCTTTTCTCCAAAGCACTCCATTTCTTTTGTTTCCCACCTAAAACCCCAAGTTTCCATAAACAGGTAGCTAGGAGCAGACCTGGTCCTCCTTGAAGCTCGTCACTAGAGCCACGTCAGAATGGCACAGGAACCCAGCAGAGGAGCAGGCGGGCTTAAGGATATGTTGTTAAGATAAGGTCAGCAAACTGAGTGTCCTCCTTAAGTAAGGATTCATTCATCAACACAAAGGACACGCAACCTCCTTATACATTTCCTAGTCAGAGCCCTCAGAGCCCTTAGGACTTGACAGGAGGTCTTTTTTTTTTAATATGTTTTTTATTGATTTTTAAAGAGGGTGGAGGGGAGGGAGAGATAAAACATCAATGGGAGAGATTGGCTGTCTCCTGCACCCCCCACCCCCGGGGGTCGAGCCCCAGCCCCGGCATGTGCCCTGACTGGGAATCAAACCGGTGACCTCTCAGTGCATGCTCCACCACTGAGCCACACGGCCAGGCTTGACAGGAGTTCTTAGGCGGGGCATTGGTGTTGCTATGTAGTGCTTCTCAGCCTCTTCTCTCAATGATCAGATTCATTTTCCCCCAAAAGCTTTATTCTTTGAAAGATTTTTATCTACTAAATAAATCACATTTATAAAGAAAACATATTAAGTATTTATTAGGTACCAGGTATTGTATTAATGAGTGCTTTACACACATTATCTAAAAATCCTCAAGTAGTCTGAAAAATAGAAATCATTAGCCCCATTTTACAGATGAGTAAGCTGAGGTTCAGAGATGTTAAGTAAACAGCCCAAGTCTTACTGCTAGAAACTAAATTCTAATTGGCCTCACCCCCTCACCCACATTCTCCCCAGTCTACTCTCTCTATCAGATAGAAAACTCACACAGCCAACCAGAACTTCTTCTTAGTATGAAGATACAACCTTCACAATAAGTTAGTGTGGCTCATTTCCCCCGTATTCCAGCCCCCCACTCCTCCAAAAAAGGAAAGAAGCTTTCCATATATTTAGTCAACTTGTTCAAACTGTCCAGTCTTCTAGGCTTTTTTGAAGTACTGGGCATAGTTCAAGTAATACCACTATTATCCTTAGAGCACACCAAGAGCCTAGAGAACCCAGACAGGACACTGGAGCTGGCAGTCAAAACAGGCAGAAGCTGGGCAGAGAGAGCTCAGAACACAGGTTTAGGCACAGGCCTCCTCCGGACTCATCCTCCCTCTCCTTTGATTCCTCCCTCTCCTTTGAGTATTCAGAGATGTACCAAGGGCTGATGTGAGGCAGGGAATCCTTCGGAACCCAAAATTTGGTGGGAATAGGGGGAGTCATTGAAGAATACCAGCCTAGGATGAGTGACACATGAAGAGAAGAAAAAAGACAGGACTGGCCAGAATGAGAGACAGACATCCAGTAACCTGGGAGGCTCAGAAGCCAAGCCAGCTTTGAAGTCTCTGCTAGACTTCATATTCCAATTTAATTTTTTTTAAAAACAACCTCTTGTACAAAAAAAGAAGGGGGAGGGATAAAGAGAGAAGAAGAAAAAAGGAAAAGCGAAAAGGGAAAGGGTGGCTGGCCCTTTACACCGATTGGTGGATCTTCGCCGAATGTAGTCATCCCCACGTGAAGGCGATGGGAAGTGTTGCTGGATCTTCCCGCAGCGCTGCTGTTGAAGGGCTGTTCTCTCAAAGGGGCCTTCACACCTCCCCTACCCAAATGGTAACTTTGAAGCCAGAATCTTTAAAAGTTACAGAATAAATTAAGAAAAAGGATGTCACTGATTCCAGTAGTAAAATGAAAACTGTTAGTCCAGTACCCTATGGTTAAGTTTTGTCCTGCTATGCAGAAAAGTTACATCAACTCCTCTATCTTTGTGTTAGCTGGAAAACAAAATAACAAAACCAACACACACACACAAAGCAATAATAACCAAAACTCCCCTTTGGGTCTCCGGAAATATGGGGCAACCTTGAGCAGAGTTTAACCGACTAGGATATTTAATTGCTGTAAAATAAGAGTGTTTATATGGAGATTAAAAAGAACTCATTTTCTTTAGAAACCCATATTCTTAATTTAAATAATGAAATCCTTTAACCTAGCTGCTTATTTTGTCAATCGATCAGTTATTTAGAGTATAGTAGCTAAAAGACAAGAGGTAAACATAACAAAAAGAGAACAGATACACACTTTTTCCTTAAACAGTACTCAAGAAACATCTAAAGATCTGTTTATTTTGCATCCAAAGAAAATGTCCTTCTTTAATTTTGTATTCTAGAGTCTGAAGGTTTTTTTGTTTGTTTGTTTTTGTTTTTTTTTTTGGAGGGGTGGGCAGGGAAGTGGAAGGTGGACAGGGAGTTATTGTAAAATGCCATAAAAGATTCTTCTGTATCTGAATTCCCAGTGTTTTGACTGTCTTTAATAAGGTTTAGCAAAAAAATTTATTTATCCATCACTAAATTCTGGCTAATCACACATTTCAGGTACCTTATTTGGGGCCCAGAGGAAAAGTAGTCTCTGCTAGATTTTATATTCTGAAATTTTCTGCCTTGATTGACCACCCTTAGCAATAAACTTGAACTCTTGCGTCTGCTCCATAAAGAGCATAAAGCCTCAGTCTTAATCCTTTTATCACAGGATAAAGGCTGTCTCCCAGGTGCCAGATACCATCTCAGAGTCCCTTTATCTGAACATTCAAAGTAGAGATAATCATTTGAAAACTATGCAAGTAGTCAAGAATCCATTTTTTTTTTTAAACATATCTTTATTGATTTCAGAGAGAGGAAAGGAGGGGGAGAGAGAGAGAAACATCAATGAAGAGAGAGTCATTGATCGGCTGCCTCCTGCACGACCCCTGCTGGGGATCGAGCCCGCAACCCGGGCATGTGTCCTGTCTGGGAATCGAACCTCGATCTCCTGGATCCTAGGTCGATGCTCAACCGCTGAGCCATGCCCGGCCAGGCAAGAATCTATTTTTAAAAACCCATTTTTTAAGAGATTGCCATCACCTTAACCCAGTGACCAATATTAGCCTCATCAATAGTGGGACAACCGGACATTATATATGGCCTAACATGATCCAGTAAGAAGTACACAGTATTACTGGTGAAGAGTTCTTACCAAAAAGCTTAACCTGGTTCTTATCAAGCCTTTCTTTGAGCTTACAACAAATATGGAGCACAGAAGAACATGTTTATCAACACCATGAGAAAACAATCAGACAAATTTAGAAGGTGGGACATTCTACAGAACAACTGGCCAGAATTGTCAACAGGTCAATGTCATGAAAATAAAATGTATGTGAATGTGGCGAGAGGAAGCAGCTCCAGATTAGGACCCTTAAGAAACATAATAACCTGATGAAATATGTGAGTCTTACTGAATTAACCATCTTTAACAGATGGGGGTAACTGAGGAGCTATTCTTAAAGGGCATAGGGCTTGTTTGGGATAATGGAAATGTTCTGGAAATAGTTAGTGGTGGTGGTTGTACAACATTGTGAAGGTTCTTAATGCCACTGAATCATACACTTTGTGGGCTCAATCCCCAGTTGGGGGGTGCAGGATGCAGCTGATCGATGTTTCATTCTCACGTGGGTGTTTCTCTCTCCATCTCCCTCTCCCTTCCTCTCTAAAAAAAAAAAAAAAAAAAAAGTAAATTTTGCAATAGGGAATATATGAATATGGATAGGTATTAACTATTATTAAAAACTTATGTGAATCTTCTTAAATGTGACAACAGAATTGTGTCTAC
Source organism: Miniopterus schreibersii (assembly GCF_964146895.1). Lineage (NCBI taxonomy): Eukaryota > Metazoa > Chordata > Mammalia > Chiroptera > Miniopteridae > Miniopterus > Miniopterus schreibersii. Next base: position 14,705,758 of record NC_138118.1, read on the forward strand.
CTAACAAAGATGTGTTAGTTATTTATGGATGAATGATGAAGTATTTAGGGTGAAATATATATATATAATCTTCCTTTAAACTACTTCTGCAAAAAAAAAGAATATATGGCAAGTTTTTGCAATTGTTTAAGTGATAGATATTGGATGCTCATTATAGTATTCTGATTCTTCTGTATGGACCAGAATTTTGCAAAGGAGAGGGGAACCACGGACAAATCAGCTCAAACTGTGATTGGAGTTCAGAAATGGAAATGTGAGTTACCCTGAGGTGATGCTGTCCGGAAGGCCACACTTTCCAGGGATAAGAAGGTGGGTGGCACAGGATGACTTGGTGGTCATCGTCATGTGAGTCTAACAAAAGTCTTGCATATCAAAAAGCAGCCAACCCTGGCTGGTGGCTCAGTGAGTTGGAGCATCTTCCCAAACACCAAAAGGCTGCAGGTTCCATTCCTGGTCAGGGCACATACATGCCTAGGTGTTGGGTTTGATGCCCAGTTGGGATGCACATGGGAGGCAACCGAGGATTAAAATAAACAAACAAATAAATAAATAGGCAAAAGTGGTCCAAAAGAAAGTTCAAGGGAGTGAAGAAAAGCTGTCACTCCAAAACCAGAGTGCAGGCAACCTGCACAAAGGATCATTGAGATGAACTATAACTGGCTCCCCAGCTACCCCCACACCCTCAGGGTTTGGTCTTTAATAGCACTGAAAGGTCCCACGGTTGCAATTCCGTAGCTAAAAAGAGATAAAAGAACTGTTTTCATCAAAGGCACCCTGTAGATCATTTCTCTTTTACAAACCAACGCTCTAGAAGGCAAGTCACTAGGTGTGTGTCTTCTAGATTATTATGACGCTCACCTCCATCCTTCTTCGTGAACAGAGCTTTAGGGTACCCTACCTAGAAGTGCACCCAGAAGAAAAGGCAAGAAGACTTAAAAACATTACCACTCAAGGCACTTAATAAAATAAGGCTCTGGGAGTGTAAATGGATGGCTTCCCTTGCCCACAATATCTTACAACATTTGCAAAGCACTTCATTTATACCATCAATTGTATCCTTGCTATAAAACACGTATGGCTTTAATAATTCTTCAGTTTCCTCCCAGGTTAAAGTCTTACTTGCGAATCTCAAAACGAGCAGCTTCCTCTGAGGGTCTTTGATTGGCAAGGAACTGCTGAGTGTTCTTACTCACCAAGGCATTCTGCTCAGGTTTGGTCTGATCCTGCCTTCTCTGCTACTTGCATCTCTGCATCTCTGTCAGGGATCTTCCTCCAATGAAAGAGCACCCAGGAGAGGGAGATCCACCTTCTCGCCCTCGCCTTTCTATCTGCAAGAGGAGACAGTACTCTCTGACTGCAGGCATAGGGCCACATTTACAGTGAGCAGGCTGTGTGGGCCTTCCCGCCCCTCCCCTCCCCTCCCCTCCCCTCCCCTCCCCTCCCCTCCCCTCCCCTCCCCTCCCCTCCCCTCCCCTCCCCTCCCCTCCCCTCCCCTCCCCTCCCCTCCCCTCCCCTCCCCTCCCCTCCCCCCTTCCCTCTCCTTTCTTCTGTTCCTTCCTTCTAGATGGCCTCAGGAGGGCATTTCTCCCTCATGCAATGAAGCTCAGCCATTTGTTTCTCCTCTGTTCTCCCTAATGCTCTTACATTTTTAATTTTTTTTTTACTTTTCAATTACAGTTAACATACAATATTATATTCGTTTCAGGTGTACAACATAGTGATTAGACATTTATCTCACTTCCGAAGTGATGACCCTAAGTCTGGTACCATTTGACGCCGTACAATATTATTGACTATATTCCCTATGCTGTACTTTAGATTCCCCTGGGACTGTTTTTATAACTGGTAATTTGTATGCCTTAATCCCCTCACCTTTTTCTATCCCCCAACCCCCCTCCCATCTGATAAGCATCAATTGGTTCTCTGTATCTATGAGTTTGTTTATTTTGTTTTTTAGATTCCACATATAAATGAAACCATATAGCATTTGTCTTGTGTGACTTCTTTTCCTTGGCATAATACCCTGTAGGTCCGTCCATGTTGTTGCAAATGGCAAGGTTTCATTCTTTCATTATGGCTGAGTAATATTCCATTCACACACGTACCACATCTTCTTTACCCATTCGTCTGTGGATGGGCACTTGGTGGCTCCTATATCTTGGCTATTGTAAATAGTATGTGAACAGAACATAGGGGTACAAATGCTCTTGATTACTTCCCTATCACACCCAGTGGCAAATGATAAAATTGCAAGGTTCAGGTGGCTTAGGGCAAGGAAATATGCCCCCTAAATCTTCTATCTCGGCTGTGAGATCTAGGCCAGTTTACCAAAGCCTGGGCTGAGGCATTCTTAGATCTCTTGGCCTCCTAATAGATTATCTATCAATGTATGTATCTATCTTTCTACCTACCTACCTACCTGGCTATCATGTACCTCTCTATATATTTATTAAGATAGATATCACATACAATTCATACAATTTAAAGTATAAAGCTCAATATGTTTTAGTACATTCACAGAGTTATGCAAACATAACCACAATTGATTTTAGAATATTTTACCAACCCCAAACAAAACCTTTTAGCCATTAGCAGTGACGCCCCATTTCCTCCAAACCTCCTTCATCAAACCTCAGCAAATAGACTTGCTACTTTATTATTATTTTTAAATATGTCTTTATTGATTTCAGAGAGAGGAAGTTGAGAGAGAGATAGAAACATCAATGATGAGAGTCATTGATCGGCTGCCTCCCGCACGCTCCCCACTGGGGATCGAGCCTAAAACCCAGGCATGTGCCCTACCGGGAATTGAACCACAATCTCCTGGATCATAGGTCGATGCTCAACCGCTGAGCCATGCTGGCAGGGCTTTACCTGATATTTAAGTCAACGCTCCATCTTGACTTATTTTTTGTGTATGGTGTGAGGAAGGGGTCTATTTTCATTGTTTTGCATGTGGATATCCATTGACAAAACACCGACTGTTGAAAAGACTATCCTTTTGCCATTGTAATATCTTTGCACCCTTTTCAAAAGTCAACTGACTATAAAATGTGAGGATTTATTTCTGGAGTCTCTATTCCATTCTACTGATTTCCTTATGCCAGTATCATACTATCTTAATTTCTGTCTTTCAACTTTGTTCTTTTTTAAAAAATCAACTGATCATAAATTGAGGATTTATTTCTGAACTTTCTATTACATTTTACTGTATCTCCTTATGTCAGTATCACACTTTCTTGATTACTGTCCTCCAACTTGTTCTTTTTTCAAGATTTTTTTGGGCTATTTTGGGATGCATTTTATATAAACTTTAGAATCAGCTTGTCGATTCCTGCAAAAAAACCCCACAAAAACAAAACAATCCAGTTGGGATTTTGATAAGGATTGTGTTAAATCTGTAAATCAATTTTGGTAGTCTTGCCATCTTAACAATATTAATTCTTTTGATCCATAAATGTGGGATGTCTTTCCATTTCTTAGGTATTCTTTAATTTCTTTCAACAATGATGAGAGTCATTGATCGGCTGCCTCCTGCACTCCCCCCACTGGGGATCGAGTCCACAACCCGGGCATGTGCCCTGACTAGGAATCGAACTGCGATCTCCTGGATCATAGGTCAATGCTGAACTGCTGAGCCAGGCCCTGCTGGGCTTGTCAGATGCATCTGCTGAGATGATCATGTGGTTTTCGACCTTTTTTCTATTGCTATGGTATATTACATTAATTGATTTTTGTATGTAAAACCAACCTTGCCTTCCTGGGATAAGTCCTACTTGGTCATTCCATATAGTAATTTTTTCCCCCAAAATTTTAAAAATTGTAGTAAAACCTTGGCTGGTGTGGTTCAGAGGTAGAGTATCAGCCCGCATACTGAAGGGTCATGGGTTCAATACCTGGTAAAGGGTATGTACTTGGGGTTGGGGCATGTGTGGGAGGCAATAGTCTATGCGTCTCTCGCATTGATGTTTCTCTCTCTCTCCCTCCCTCCCTTCCATTCTCTCTAAAAATCAATGGAAAAAAATATCCTTGGGTGAAGATTAACGGCAACAAAAAATTGTAGTAAAATACAAATAACATAAAATTTACCACCTTAAACATTTTCAAGTATACAGTTCAGTGGTGTTAAATACATCCATAATGCTGTGCAGCCATCACCACCATCCATCTTCATACCTCTTTTCATATTGTAATATTGAAACTCTATACTCATTAAACAATAAATTCCCATTTCTCCCCCCTCCCGCCCCCCACTCCCTGGAAACCACCATTTTGTCTCAGTGATTTTGAATAGTCTAGAAACTTCATATTAGTGAAATCATACAGTATTTGCCATTTTGTTACTGGTTTATTTCGCTTAGCATAGTATCCTCAAGGTTTCATGTTGTAGCATGTCAGAATTTCCTTCCTTTTAAAGGCTGAATAACATTCCATTGTATGTAATTATATACCACATTTTGCTTACCCATTCATCTGTCAATGGTCACTTGGGTTGCTTCTGTATTTTAACTATTGTGAAAATGCTGAGAATATGGGTATACAAATATATCTTCAAGACCCTGTTTTCAATTATTTTGGGTATATATCCAGAAGAGAATGTGCTGGATCATATGGTAATTCTATTTTTTCATTTTTCTTTGGAAAACTTCCTCATTGTTTTCCACAGCTTTTGTACCATTTTACATTCCCATCAACAGGGCACAAGAGTTCAATTTTCTCTACATCCTTGCCACACTTGTTTTCTGTTTTTTGGGTTTGTTTGTTTTTTTCAGCAGCAATCTTAATGGGTATGAGGTAGTCTAATTATAGTTTGATTTGCAGTTCCCTAATGGTTAGGGATATGAGCATCTTTTCTTGTCCTCATTAGTCATTTGTATATCTTTGGATACATGTCAATTCAAGTCCTATGCCCATTTCAAATTGGTTTGCTTGTGGGGTTGTTTTTTTTTGGTTGTTGTTGTTGTTGAGTTTTAGGAATTCTTTATATATCCTGAATATTAATCTTTTACCAGACATGATTTGAAAATATTTTCTCCCATTCTGTGCGTCACCTTTTTACTCTATTAATAGTGTCTTTTGATATACAACAATGTTTAATTTTCATGAAGTTTAATCTGTTTATTTTTCTTTTGTTACCTATGCCTTTGGTATCATGTCCAAGAAAGCATTGCCAAATCCTGTGTTGTAATCCTTTTGTCCTATTTTTTTTCTAAGAGTATATAGTCATTTTTATATATTGCTATTTTCAGTTTTCTAGTATGATTTTTTTTTTTTTTTTTGCATCTGCATTTATAAAACAATATTGTTCTGTACTTTTCTTGTGATGTCTGGTTTTGGTATAAGGGTCATACTGACCTTAAAGAATGAGTTGGGAAGTGTTCCTTCCTCTTCTATGTTTTGGAAGAGTTTGTGAAGAATTTGTATTAATTCTTTATATTTTGGTAAAATTCAACAGTGAAGTCATCTTGGGCCTGGGCTTTGAACCAACTTCATTTTAAGTAACCAAAAATGATAGTGCCTGGGTAGGATGAGACATAATTCTGGCCTAGAATTATAGACTATGATCAGATGATCAGAGCCAAAAATCCCAAGTGTCCCACTCCCTTTTCTTTCACAAATTAAAACATCTAGTGAGGAAAGACATAAGCCTTTGTGACTTAATTTCCTCATCCAACAAGCTCAAGGTGTTTAGAAAATTGTGATTCTAGAACGAAGGCTCAGTCTGGAGGTCACAGATCCAAAACAGCAATGACTCTTAATGCCCAGGCAGATACTTCCCAGATGCGTGATGTTAGTCACAAGAGACAACAGGAGGGAAAAGGCCCATGGAAGATTTAGTGAAATCATTCCATCATAACACTGAAAGGGCACCCCTGGCCAAATGAAAACTTTACAGAGAGGCTCTGAGAACAATCTCCCTTGTGCATTCCAAGCACAGAATCCCAGCAGTACTAATGCTGTGCTGCTGTACATTACATTCCCTGTTTGGGGGACCAGTAGTGAGACAAATACTTTAACACAATATACTATTTCTGGGAACCAGAGTTCAGAGTCCTTTGCCCATTTCAAGTTGGTTTACTTGGCTTACTCAGGGTCACAGGAAAGCCAGAAAGAGAACTGAGAATTAGTACTTGTTACCTACGTCCTAGTTTATTGGTATATTTTGATCAGTATGCTGGTATTTTATGCTTGGAATGCACAAGGAAGATGGCTCTCAGAGCCTCTCTGTAAAGTTTTCATTTGGTCAGGGGTGCTCTATCAGGGGTGCTTTATCTCCAATTCACCTCCAATTTAGTCTTCATATTGTACTTATTCTCAATCAGAAACCAAATTGTCAACAGATGTTCATAAAAATGTTGTTAGCAGTTAAGAAAAGGTTTACTGCTATTAAGATATTTGGGGACAATTTCCAGAATGGTTGGTGAGGAGCTCCAAAGACCGACTCTTCAACAAAATACCCATACTGTTGAAAATTACTTTTTGTTGTTGTTGTTGTTGATAATTCTCACCTGAGGATATTTTTTCCATTGATTTTCAGGGAGGGTAGAAGGGAGGGAGGAGGAAAGAGAGAGACAGAGGGAGAAAGAGAGAGAGAGAATCATTGATGTGAGAGACACATTGACAGGGGCAGGGAGCAAACCTGCAACTGGGTACATGCCCTTGACTAGGAATCAAATCCTCAACCCTTCAGTGCATAGGCCGACGCTCTAACCACTGGGAAACACTGGCCAGGGTGAAAATTACTTTTAAAACAACCATTTAAAGTTGTTCCACAAAGGGAGATGAGAGCCAAGAAGACCAAAGGCTACTTGCTGCCACCCAATGACCTGCTTGTGAAGCAGGGTTATCACTCCAAGAGAAGTGGTGGTTATCCCTGCCCCCAGTTTGAGAGCAGAATCTCAGAGATTTTGCTCAGGGGAAGAAGCAGGTGATAAGAACAGAGAGTTCTGAATCTCTCTACAAGAGAACTGACTCTATTTAGGACAGAGTATGGGGAAGTCAAGCTGAAGAGAGTTCTGGAAAACAATGGATATTTTGGTGGTAAGCAATTAAGAGGAAACTGGTTGCAACAAGCTACACTGTAGGCTATCTAATGTATCAGAAAGAACCAGGAAAAAAAGACAGCTAAGAAGAGCCCACCTGGAGTCAGAATAAATCTCAAAGACCCACCTCAAAAACTACCGCTGGGTCAGATTGCGGAGCAATTTATGCTCCATAGCATTGTTGAAAACAATAGAGTGATTAGCTAACAACTAATGAAGCCTAACAGCTAGTGGCCATACCAACAGAGACAGACAACAGAGAAATTAAGGATAGAAACAGTCCAAAAGAGCTGTGCTAAAAACACTGTCATCCCAGGATGACTGTGCACATGACCAAGCATGCACATTCTAAGGAGCAACATCGGAGGTTTTACACTGCAGGGAAACAGACTTTACTAAAATGATATAGCTAAGTCACTAAACAAATAAAAAAGTAAATTATAACAATAAGTTCATAAGCTCAAAAATAAACAATAAGGTCAAGGGAATCAATATCCAGAGCTGCTACACTATATTATCTAAATGTCCAGTTTATAACAAAAAAATTATTACACCTGCAAAGAAAAAGGAAAGTGTTTTGTGACTCATACATAGGTGGAAGAAAGCAGTCAACAGAAATCCCCTTTGAAAGGGCCCAGATACCCAACTTAGCAAAGACTTCAAAGCAGCTATTATAAATATGTTCAGTGAACTAAAGAAAACCACGAGTAAAGAAGCAAAAGAAGGCTTGGCTGGGTGGCTCAGTTGGTTGGAGCATTGTCTCATACACCAAAATGTTGTGGGTTTGATTCCCAGTCAGGGTGCATGCCTAGATTGCAGGTTCAATCCCCAGTCAGAGTGCTTACGGGAGGCAATGGATATTTCTCTCTCACATTAATGTTTCTCTCTCACACACATTAATGTTTCTCTCTCTCTCTCTCTCCCTCTTTCTCTCTCTCTGCCCCCTTCTCCTTTCTTTTATTTCTAGAATCACTGGGAACTTGTCTTCAGGTGAGGATTAAAAAAAAAAGAAGCAAAAAAAGGTATGATGACAATATCTCATAAGATAATAATTAAAGAGACAGAAATTATTATTTATTTTTAAAAAGAACCCAATGCATATCGTGAACTTGAAAGGTGCAATAACAGAAAACAAAAATTCACTAGAGGGGCTCAACAGTAATTTGTCCTGGCAGAAGAAAGAATCAGCCAACTGGAAGACAGATAGATGGGTGGATAGATAGGTGATAGCTAGAAAGAGAGAGAGAGAGAAAGAGAGAGAGAGAGGGAGGGAGAGGGAGGGAGAGGGAGGGAGGGAGGGAGGGAGGGAGGGAGGGAGGGAGGGAGGGAGAAAGAGAGAGAGAGAGAGAAAGAGAGAGAGGGAGGGAGGGAGGGAGGGAGGGAGGGAGGGAGGGAGGGAGGGAGGGAGGGAGGGAGGGAGGGAAGAAATTATTTGATCTCAAGAACAGAGACAAAGAAGAATAAAGAAATATGAACAGGACCTCAGAAAAATATGAGATACCATTAAGCACACTAACATATGCATAATGAGAGTACCAGAAAGAGAAGAGCCAAAAAAAATCTGAATAATTCCTGAAAACCTGTGAATTTTGATGAAAAATATTAATCTATACATTAAAAAGCTCAACTAACCTCAATAGATAAGACACAAAATGATCCACATCCAAACACATCCTAGTAAAAATGTTGAAAGAGAAAGTTAAAGAGAAAAATCTTGAAAACAGCAAGGGGGGAAAAAGTTCATCATATACAATGGAACCCAAATAGGATTAACATCTGACTTCTCACCAGAAATAACGGAGGCCAGAAGGTATTGAGATAGCATATTCAAAGTGCTGGGATGGAAAAAACCCCACTCTGTCAGCTAAGAATCTTTTATAGAGTAAAACTGGAAAATAGTCCATATTCACCTGAGAAGAACGTATATTCTGCTGGTGGTGGTTGGAGCATTTTATAGATGTCTGTTAGGTCTAATTGGTTGATCAAAAATAAAAGTAAAATAAAGACATTCCCAGATCCACAAAATCTGGGATACCATTGCTAGCTGAACAGAGTTACAAGAAATAAGGAGGTTCTTTAGGCTGAACACAAGTGACTCCAGTCAGTAGTTCAGATTCACACACAAAAAACAAAGATCACTGGTTAATGTAATTATAAAATAGAATATATCAATGCATATTTCTTCTCCTTTATTTTCTAAAATGATCTAAAAAGCAATTGTATAAAAGACTGTATTTGACAATGAGAGCATCTCCTTTGAGGTGTGTGAGAACAATGCTGAATTTGAGTAAGAAATGAGTTACAAGATGGTAACTCAATTCCACAGGCACAGATGAAGAGAACCAGAAGTAGTAAATAAGAAGGCTGATATAACAAACTCTAAATATAATTTGCTTTTCTTTTTTCTCAACTTCTTTAAAAGACATAAAATCATATTTTATAACAATGTATTATATAGTTTGAAACAAAACTATAAACCAACTAGACCTAACAGACCATCTATAAAATGCTCCAAGCACCAACAGCAGAATATGCGTTTTTCTCAGGTGAAAATGGACTATTTTCTAGATTAGACAATATTCTAGGTTATAAAACAAAGTGTAATAAATTTAAAATATTTGGCACTGGCTGGTGTGGTTCAGTGGACAGAGTGTCGACCAAATGGCTGCGGGTTCAATTCCCAATCAAGGGCACATACCTGGGTTGCAGGTTTGATCCCCAGCCCCCATCAGGGTAAGTGCGGGAGGCAACCAATCCATGTGTCTCTCTCACATCAGTGTTTCTCTCTCTCTCTTCCCCCTCCCTCCCTCCCTCTTGCTCTCTGACAACCAATGGAAAAAAATATCCTCAGGTGAGGATTAATTAAAACAAAAAAATTGAACTTATGCAAAATATGACTTTTGACCAGAATGGAAAGAAATTAGAAACAATAAACAAGGAAATTTGGTAAATTCACAAATATGTGGATATTCAACTATAAACTCCTAAATAATTAATAGGTCAAAAAAATTACAAGGGAAATTAGAAAATACTTTAAGATGAATGAAAATGGAAGCAAAACATATTAAAACTTATGGAATGTATCAAAGCAGTTCTTAGAGAGAAATTTATAGCTGTAGATGCCTTTTTTTAAAAAGCAAAAGAAAGATCTCAAATCAATAACCTATCATTTTGCTTTAAGAAACTAGAAAAAAAAATGAGTGAACTAAGCCTGAATAAAGCAGATGAGTGGAAATAGTAGATTAGAATGGAAATTAATGAAACAAAGAATAAGAAAAACAGTAGAGAAAATGAAGAAAACCAAAAGTTGATTCTTTAAAAAGACCAACAAAATTTACAAATCTTTAGCTAGACTGACCAAGAAACAAAAGAGAGGAGACTCAAATTACTAAAATCAGAAAAAAAGAGAGGGGACATTACTACTGATCCTACCAAAAAAAAAAAAAATTATACTTAAAAAAGGGGAATACTATGAACAACTATATGCCAATAAATTAGATAACTTAGATAAAATGGACCAATTATTTGAAGGACAAAACCAACCAAACTGACTTAAGAGGAATAGGAGATCATAATAAACCATAACAAATAAAGTTACTGAGTTAGGAATTTAAAACTTCCCCCAAAGAAAAGCCTAGTCCCAAGATGACTTCACTGTTGAATTTTACCAAAAACCCAGCTGTCTTTGGAACAAAGCTTGCCTCCTGTTGGATTTTTATGAGAACCTGCATCCCTGACTTAATTTTTACTGACTTCTTAATAAACCACTGCTACAAGCCATTTGAATACCTTAGAGAGCAAGGTTAATAAGTCTCATCAGTCATTAAGATCCCTCCAGAGATTACGTTTAACAAATGCACCCAAAGCACAAGGATTTTTTGGCTAAAAAACTCCAGGTCTGAATCAGAGCAGCTGACCAAACAAAGATCAATGCAGTTTGCTTATTTGCAGGAGCCAAGCCATCATCCTGCCTGATAGGCAGAGTTTCCACAGCACAGTAAAGTTTGCTTAAAACATTTGGAGCCCACCCTAATGCAAGTCATTGCCTAATGGTTATAGAGTTTTTGTTTTGAATGATAGTAAAGTTTTAGAAATAGTTATGATAGTTGCACAAGATTACGAAGATACTTTAATGCCACTGAATTACACATTAAAAAAAAGGTCAAAACAGTAAACTCTATGTTGTGTATATATACACACACACACACACACACATACATACATATATATGTTTTGTATTAATCCTCACTGGAGGATATTTTTCCATTGATTTTTTTACAGAGAGTGAAAAGGAGGGATGGAGCGAGCAAGCGAGAGATGTGAGAGAGACACATTGATTGGTGGGCTCCCACATGTGCTGGAACCAGGGCCAGGGATTGAACCTGCAACCCAGGTAGGTGCCCTTGACTGGGAATCAAACCCATGACCCCCTTGGTGGTGGGATGACACTCTAACCACTGAGCACACCAGCCAGGGCTGTTATGTATATTTTAACACACACACACACACACACACACACACACACACACACACACACACACGGGGTCCCACTGCTGCTTGCTCTCTGACCAGAATATTCCTCAAATTGTATAACAATACCATTTAATCTAGGACTTTGCCAGCACCTGAGTTTCTCAAAGCTCCCCCAAGTTTTCCAGAGTATTACTGCCATCAGCATGGCCAAAAAAAAAATATATATATATATATATAAGTTCCTATATCTCTGCTTGTTTCTCCAGAAAGTTGGAAATGGTATGTAGCTACTTAGAGTCCAGGGTGCAGAAGGGCTCTAGGTGGGTGTATAACATTTGGAGTCATCCCCTTCCGTGTGCCCTCATTAAGCGGTGCCTGAAATAACCAGCAGGATCATTAAGTGGCTTACTCTAATCCATCTGGATTGTTGGACTTAATGTAGAATTAGGATGCTACAGCCCCAAGGAACTGCTACTAGTTTGGAATATCGTTTTCTGATTGACCGTTTCTGTTTCCTGTTTATCCGTTAGCCGGCCGCAGCCCTGTGACCCAGGCTCTGGGATGGATCAGCCTCCTACTCCCTCCTGCGTAGACCACGTCTCCATGGAAACTGCTCGCAGGCTCCGCTTGGCTGCAGGTTCTGAAGACCTCTCGCCTGCAGCCTCAGTCGCGCACAGACTCAGTCTCAATCAGCTGGGCTAGTAGGAGCCTGTGTTAGGAGCTCCATCCTCTCAGATGGTGGGGTCTGGAATTGTCTTTAAGCCTCCTTTGGGGTACACCTGGGGAGTCCCCAACATCACTGAGCTGCCCTGAGCTTCCACCACTGATACTCAAGCAAATGGCAGGGTCTCTCCCGGGGGTTCCTGCTTCAACCTGAACTCATCATCTCCTTCCAGTAAGTGTTCTCCTCCCCTCCCCTTCCTCTCCAAAGCTGAGAGCCATTCTGAGCTCTGCAGGACCCACCAAGGTCAGTTGGTGCAACCTCCTTTTACCTCTGGAAGTCACCTTCCTCGGCACCCTTATAGCCTCTGCCAGAGTTCAGGCCCACGTTATTTCCTCTTCAGTGACTGCAGGGTCCTCTTACTTCTATGCTCACTTTCCTTGCACCCAATCTCCGCATTACAACCAGTGAGGAAACTTCCTTAAAAAGCAGATCTGACGCGTCCTTCCCCCACAGAGAGTCAGTCAGTGGTTCCCACTGCCCTCAGGATAGATTTCAGACCCTCTTGCATGACACATGAGATTGCAGCTTTATAATAAGGCCCCTGCTCACCTCTCCAGGGTCATCTCTTGCCCCTCCCGCCGCATAGTCTGACCTCAGCCACACCAAACCACTTTCCTTCTCTAATGGGCCACCTGTTCTCTCTTCTCTCTCTGACTTTACACTGCTGCCTCCTCCACCTGGAGTGTCCTTCCCCCCCTCCCCCCCCTATAAGCCTTTCAAAAACTCTTGGGGAAACTTTCCTGCCTCTTGATTCTTAAGTGCCTCTTCTAAGTTCTCGTAGAGCGCCTAGCTTTACTCCCTTTCTGCCTTTCTGCTGAACTGTCAAGTCCCAGAGGGCAGAGTGTGCCCACCTGTAGCTCAGTGCCTAGCATTTTCACTCAAATGTCTGTTATACAAGTGAAAGAATGAAGGATAAGCCTCTGGAATAAAAGTGTCACTACGTGCTGATGATCAGCGTATCCTTTCTCAGGGTCTTTCATTGTTGGGCACCATTCATTCCCAGATTGGATCATCTCTGAGTTTGCCACGCTACCAGGGCATTGCAACTTGGACTGCTGGCCACTGTCCTTGGGGGCACTTCTACAAATGGATCAGCAGTCCCAGCTCAGCTCTGGCTAGTCCTGGTTGCTTCCTTTTTGTTAGTTACTGGGGAGGTCCCTGCTGACCTCATGGCTAAACCCATGTGGCCTCTGTCAGCAGCTGGAGAGCCATTCCTAAGAGCTGACATAGTGGGCCAGCCCTCCTCTCATTGCTCAGGGAAGATTCCTTTCTCACTGCTTATGTAACTTCACTCAGGCTATGTTTTCCTTAGTGGAGTCTAAGATTCAGAACCATGGTAAGAGAAGAACATGGCAGATAATCTCAAGAATAGGTAAGATCTATCATGTTCCTCCAGGAGGGTTTTGTAGGTTTTTTTCCCAGGGGAGGGGAAGTAGTAAGGGACATATGTTCATAGATAAAGAAATAAATCCAAGAGGAAGTAGAATGTATAAGGATCCTTTCCCTAGAGATGTCAATGGATGATCTGGGAAAGAGGCCAGAATAAGAAAGACCTCTCACCAGAGGTAGTGCCCACCCATGTGGGTACTTAGGGTGATGTTAAACAGCATTCAACCCTCAGCCCTGTTCTAGCCACTTTTTCCTAAATCAACACATCTCTCATCTTCCAGAAATGAGAAACCAACCCACTTTTTGCGTGGAACCTGGATAAAATGAAAAAAGAATAAATTTTGCCTCAAACTCAGTTCCCTTGCTACCAGTGTAAGGCTTTCACGGACATGGAAGAGCAAGGACTCTAGGTAGGGAAGTCAGCAAGCAAAGCAAGGGCGCATCTCACTTTCTCCCTTACAGTAAGAAAGCAAAAGAGCCATTAGATGAGAAAATGTATGTGAAAGCACTTAGCACAGTGCTTGGCAAACGAATGGGATTTGATAGAATTGACTTTTTTAAAACCTGTGCTCAGTGTAGGGACCCATAAGGCAGTTCTGTGTATAAGAAGAGTAATGCAGGAATATTCTCCACCTGAATGACAGTTAAAATTTTGCCACAGAGTTTCTTTCCTTTGACTCCGTCAAAGAACAAATATCAATTAGAGGTAAAACACATTGTTTTCAGAACTTTCTATTATGCTAGTAATGGTTGAATATATATATATATATATATATATATATATATATATATATATATAGTACGTATACATAATTTTTTACAGGCAGTAGTAGAGAGAACTTAAAGGCATTAAACATATAGATGGGAGAGAAAGTACACATTTTCTATTTCTCAAAGCTAGACAAACCTATTAGTCTAAATGGGAATACTATTACTCATAACTTCTACCATATAAATAAATAATTTTAACAAGGATAAGGCTCTAGTTGAGATGAGATAGAAACCGAGGAACAACCAGGTGATTTGCCTCAGTGTTGAGGAGGTTTTTTTTACCTGGACTTGTTAGGAGTGGTAGGAGATTCATCTGGTGAAAGGGTAGTTGAGGAGTAAAAGTAATATAGAAATCATAAGCACTTTTATGCATATAAAGTTTTTAACAGGCGGCTTCTAACTCTACGTTATGTGTGTTAATGCTACCAAAACCTAGACCAGCACTCATAGTTCTTATAGGCGCTCAACCAATGTCTGCATAACCAAAACCAAATAAAAACAAAACAAAACAAAACAAAACAAAATGGGTGCTTGTTTACACCAGTCAGCAATGTCCCACACTAGAATCAATAACACTATCAGGTTAATATAAGCCCTGCAAACAAAGTACTCGTGTCCTATATTTGCTGAGCACTATCCCACGTGTATTTTCTTTTTATGCTCAACAGTTCTCTGAGATGTGTAGTCTTTACTGCCTCCATTTACAGGTAAAGGAACCGTGTCTCAACAGGTAAAGGGGCTTAATCAGAGAAACAAGAAAATTAATGTTAGCCCAGAGTCTAAGGTCCTAAGTTCAAAATTCACAGGCAAAATTAAAAGACTAAAAAGAATGTTTATTGGGGAAAAAGATTTCCCTTATTTAATAAAACGCTATTACAACTCGGTAAGTAAAATATAAAAACCCCTCAACAGAAAAATTGGTGAGGGATATGAACTCACAAAAAAAGGTGATCTCTGTAGCAATCAAAGAAAGGCTCTGTCTATAATGTGAGAGCAGAGCTCTCTGGTAAAATGGCCTAGATTGGACCTCACAGCCAGACTGAAGATAAATGGGCCTTTTTCCTTGCCCGCATCCCAAACCTGAATCTTGCAATTTTAACACCCTCCACGGGGAGTGAAGACATGAGAAAGCCAAGAGCATTGGGAAGAACAGGTCAGCATTGTCTGGGCTTCGTGGATAAAGTATCAGCAGCTGAGGCAGAGGAATGCATAGGGCAGCATTACAGAGCTGGGGTCCCCCGATGCTCCTTGGGGACAAAGTCAAGCTTTGTCTGGCTCTGTGCAGAGCCCCTATAGTCTTGTCACTCAAAATGTGGTTCGTGGGAGCAGTGAGGACGTCTCCAGGGAGTTAGAGAAATGCACAACCTCCCGCCCCCACTCCAGGCCTCTTGAACCAGAATCTGCATTTCAGTAAGCATCCCGGGTGACAGCAAGCACGGCAGAGCTGGGGAAACACTGCCCTAGGGGGCCTGGCTCTGGGCTCGCTCAGTGTAAGTGCTCCCTGAATGGCTGCTGATGGAGAGACAGGACAGGATGATCTCCGAGGTCCCTTTCAAAAGAAACTCATCTGACTTGCTGAAAACTAGTCACTATCCAGCCAAGATTAATGAATTAATAACAGCGTTTTGATACTGAGATTTTTCCACCGTGAATTTAGAGTTTCGTATTAGTATCATCTCACCAGGCTTCTTTTGAGGCCCAGGAGGCACCAGCAAGGCATAGATACTTTATTCTTTTTTCGTCCTTTCTGGTCCACCTCTCACAAAAGGGTAAGCATTGGGGACGTAAAATCAAATGAGTGGAAATGAGAATAACAAATCTGCAAAGGCTGGAGAAAAGAGTGCTCATCTGTGCGAGGACACTGCTCTTTTACCTGCCCTTCCCCAGAGAGGGAGAGAGAGAGTTAAGAACCCCTGTGCTGTCCTATGAGCTGACACAGGCAGACGCACCAAATTGGGCCATTAACGTGCTTCTGAAGCTTCTGATGACCATCATCATCGTCATTACTGACATTGTCATTACTGACACCATCATGTTAATTCTACTTGCCGTCTGCCAACCTGTTCACTGACCAGGCCCTCTTAGTAAAGACTGAGCCCCGGCTTCAGGGCTAGCCACAGACCTTCAGCTGCCAGGAAACTAGTTATAGGAAGGGAGATTTAAGGGACCCAGAGGATGGAGAGGCATTCTGAGTTCCCCTAAGAATGGGGTGACTCACGGCTGACTCAGACAAAGGAAGAGAAGCCTGGGAGAGGGGAGGCGGTGGTGGTGGGGGGGATCTCAAAAGAGCCCTGCCCAAAAAGACAAAGGCGAGCTAGGAGGCCAGGGACACGGTGTTATTTAGAGAACTGCCTGCAGCTCTGGTTTTGGAGGGAGGAGGGGATCCTGAAAACAGAGGGAGAAAATTGCATTTGAGGCCAGAAACTGAGTTGTGAGCCTGTAGCCTTCTGTGCTTTCACAAATGTGTAACATTCTCTGGTGCCATTGCCCTGATCTTTGGCAAATCTCAGAATACCAACTCAGTAGGAATTCACTGTCATCAGGTCCCTGGAGAGGAGAGGCAGGTAAATCAGGTATCACCCTCTTTTGACTTTCTTTAGTATCTTACAACTGGAGAACATTGTGAGCCAGTCTGCGCCTGTAGATAGATAGTTACGCTGTTTGAATCTACGACTAGGGCGCCTTCTCTCAGGTTAATAGCTAATGGAAGTTTCGAGTCTGAAGCCTGCAGGGTAGCGTGTTGTTATGAAGGTTGGTAATGCCCTGCCCTACATGGACTGTGCTGAAATGATATGACTGCTCCAGCACGCCCCATACCTAGGCCCCCTGAAGAGAAGGCATTTGTGAGATGGCTGGAGTCCGTGTAGACGGCCTGTGTCAAACAGGCTTTCTCTGTGTGCTGAGTAACCTACATGGAGATCAAACCCGTGACCTCAGACTCATTAAGACCATGCAAACGAACGGAGCTATCTAAAAATAATTTTGGTTGATTACATATTTGTATGCGATTTGATGACTGTCGTTACAAATTACTCGCCAGAACGGCACCGTGGCGGTGGAAAGGCAGGGGTTCTTTGGCAGCTTGTCCACCTGTGAACTTTCATTGAGATGAAAAACAGTTTGCTCCCAAAGCAAAAGTGTTTCAACTTTGCCTGCCCCCAACAGACAGCAACAGCAGTTGGACACCGTTCTTTGAGCCTTGGCCGACCAGTTTTATATTACGAGCAGGTTTGCTGTATTTCATTTGGGGTGTTCTGCAACATTATTAACCCCAGTCTGTCTGATAAATGCAAAAGCAACGAGAATGCTGAGTGTGTTGTTGAGAAGAGGCTTGTAATTATGATGCAAATAAAAGAGATTAGCAAATTGAATGCCGTACGAAAAGTCACCAGTGTTGCATGTGGGTGGGAGATGCATTGCTGGTCAAGAGGGGTGATCCTAAAAGACAAAGAGAGATTCAAAACATGTGAAAACTGCTGGCCGGGTCTATGTAATGGACAGCAATCAGCAAGAAATAAGGAAAAGTAATCCAAGAAATGGAAGTAATTTAGAGTGTGTCATTAGAGAAATGGCATCAACTTTGAATGCCTCTAATCCAAATATTAATTCAGGTTAGGGCTAAAAATATGTCCAAGCATTTAAAAGCCAGGTGTAGTAAAAGCTCTCATTCTGAAACCTTTGCTGAACAACTGTGAGAGTTCCATAGATTCACAGTCTGTTAGATCTATGCAACAGCAAATTGCCTATGGAAGCTGCTCGGACTTCTTTATGGCACCTGGCAGAGCCCACCAAGGCTGCCTTGACCGGTTTTCTGTTCTTGATAAAGTGGCCCCATGAATGGAGATGAGAATGTTGTCTAGTTTTAAAGCTTTCAAGGACCATCAAACCCTTTTTTGGCGGAAACGTGTCTTTCTAAACTTAAGTCACTCTTAGCCAGCTTTGTCTTACTAACAGCTTTCAGGCTGTTTGTAAGATGTATAAATGTATATGTATTTCTATATATTTTTTAAATCATGCTTTTTAAATTTAACACTGGGTAGTAGAATTTTCCTTTAGCTTTTAGCTAATTCTTTTGCATGGCATTTTAATGGCAGCTTGGTGTTCCACTTCCTTCCTGTGTCTTACGGTCCACCTTTTCCCGAACTCTTAGGAATATTAATATTAATATTATTTAGCATAAATTGTTGTGTTTCTCTGGATATTTCACTAGGATAACTTAGTAGAATGAAACTGCTAGAACATTTTTAAAGTTTTAATATATTTCCAAATTTTCCTTCAGAAAAGTATTGCCAACTGAAATGCCTTCCAAAAAAATATCAGTGTTCCTATTTTCATGTACTTTTGTCAGTACTAGATACTATTTTTCTTTTACCTCTACTTTTTGAGGAGAAAAATATTTTTAATGTTTATTTATTTGGTTGTTATTGAGATCTCTTTCTACAATTTTTTTTTTTTTTTTTTTTTTTTTTTAGAGAGAGAGAGAGAGAGAGAGAAACATCGTTTTGTTGTTCCACTTATTTATGCATTTATTGGTTGATTCTTGTATATGCTCTGACTGGGGATAGAACCCTTGGTACACAGGGATGATGCTCTTAACCAACTGAGCTATCCAGCCAGGGCCATTTCTATGATTTTTAATGTATAACTTTTGCCAGTTTTTTATTGGAATATATGCCTTTCATTTATTTATTTGCAATAGCTTTTAATATATTAAAGACAGTCCTCCTTCCCCCAATTTTACATTAGCCTTTTAACTTTATTTATAGTGGCCACTATTGTTTTTCATCTCTAAAGATAATACCAGTCCCAATTAATTCACATGGCTGATGAAAAAGCTGAATAAGAAAATATTTATGAAAATGCTATAAAACATAAAGGATTTTTATCACATACTTCCAATGTTGATACAACCCAGAATTGAAGAGGGTTGGCTCACATGTCTAACATGAACTGTTGACAAACTCCTACTCTTGACTCTGACAGTATCTTACAAAACAAGAAATTAAACCTTTGTATCATAGTTATTAAGACTGTTATGAAAATAAACAAAGATGCAGGATATAAAAGCACTCTGAGACATTCAGATGTTTCCACATAAAACCAAGCTGTTGCCTTAATCTTCTTTTATTTTCTTTTGAAAAATCTAATTAATCCAGTACAGGCTCATTAGAACAAGAAAGGCACCGTATTTATCACTACTGTCACTTCAGGCTCATAAGTTATGCCCTGCTCACCTTCCCAAACAGTCCTTTTCTCAAGCTTTTTATTACTTGAAAACAAAAAGAAGTCAGTGAAAAACTCTTCTTCAATAGAAATAAATATTATAAAGAATTATATAGTTCTATAATTAATTAAGTAAATAGTAACTAAAGGCACACATGGAGGAGTCTTGCTCCCAGTGATGTCTCCGTGCTCCCTCTTACCCCAATCCTGGTTCCTGTGGTTTCTTGTGCATTTTTCAAATGTTTCTTTATATATATGCAAGCAAATACAAATCAATATTACCATTATTATTATTCTTTTCATTCACAAAAGTGGCATACTATATACATTGTTCCCTACCTTGCTTTATTTTAACTTAACAATATATATTGACTAGGAGACCTTCAATAGGAAGATATTTAATGACATTGGCATTACACAAGAAAATTCTAAAATTTCTGTTTTGGTTTTGTCACCATAATTGTAGAAGCTCAGAGATGGACAGTGTGGTAAAAGATTCACTAGTCAGTCATCAAACCTGTTTCCTCTTTTTCCTGGGCACAGGACTGCATTCTAAAGCCTTCCTTGCAGTTAGATGTGGCCATGTGGCTGAATTCCACTGGATAGAATGTGAGCAGAGCTTATGTGCATCACTTCTGGGTCCTGCCCATAAAAATCTCCCCACACGGTCTCCACATTCTTTCCCTGTCTGTCAGCAGGGAAAAGCCACATGTTGAAGATGGCAGAATTACAAGATGGAAGGGCCTGGTTCCTTCAACTACCATGAGAGCCACCCACAATCAGGGACACCCATTTTAGACATTATATGAGTGAGAAATAAATTTCCCATCATCTGAGCCACAAGACAGTTCTAGGTTTGACATACAGATTTAGGACAGCAGCTAGTATGGCCTTCATCAGCACAGACAATAACCTTAAAGTCCCTCTAGTCCAAGACTGGCATATGGCAGGTGCTCAATGTGTCTGGATAAATGAATACTTGAACACCTTTGAAGATAAATAATTAATTCATTTAATACAGTTTAACACATTTCAATCAGCTTGAATTATTGGAAAATTACTTATATGGAGCTAAAACCCATCACCCTTAACTTGTACCAGTGTGACTGCCCTTCCCAGTCACACAGAATGCGCCGGAGCCTTCTTCAAGACAACCTTTCAATTATTTGACAATGCCTCATCCCATTCCTCCATGACATATCCTTTGGTCTCCAAGCTAAATAGTCTAATGTTTTTCATTGTTCTTTTTAGGTTATAGTTACTAAAACTCTTATCACCGTCTCTACCCTCCTGTGGGAACATTGGGGCTTGTCATTGTTTCCCTTTCAATGGGTACTCAAGACAGAAGGTCATACTCTTGGTAACACTGACCAGCCATGAGGGTGCCATTGCCCCTCTTAGTCAGGACTCCACACTTCAATTAAAGCAGCTTAATATTTTAACAGTCTCCGAGGTGGCCATATCACCTTTTGACTTGTTTCAAGCTTGTGGTCAAGCTTCCTACCTCTTCTCTCTCCTCTCCCCTGCCCCCCAAATACACACTAATTTGATATATACTGTATGACTTTTACAAATGTCTTTTCTGAGACTCATTTCTCATGTGAAAAAATGAAGTGGTTGGACCAGGTGATCTCTGAGTTGTTGTTTTTCCCCCATTCTAATATTCTTTGAGTCTAAAACAGGAAGTTTTGTGAGGGCTCATGTTGTACTTTTACACAGAACCTTCCACCCATAGCAATTGGAGAGTAAATCTGCCTGGAAACATTTAGCTCATCAAACAACATGAAACTGTGCAGGTAATTTTTCTCAGTTGTATTAAGCTTGTGTTCACAGATACCTGGACAGACTAAGGCTGAACTATAGTGGTCAGGAAGGAAAAAATAAGGCACAGGCAGAAAAAACCCAGTGAGAGCATGAGAATCAGGGTGTGGTTTTCTCTGAAGGAACTCTCCATCACTTTTTTAACCCAAGGGAGAGTGACCATGAAAAAGGGGTTTGACCATAAAGCCTGGTTTGATGTTTCATCATTTTCTCATTTCACTGCACACACTAAAAAAATCCCTCAGCCGATGGGCAAATAAATGCATTTGGCATAGTGGGGAATTAACCCATGTCTTCAAACCCCTTGTCTTTGGTAATTCTTAAAACAGACATCTTACTATGATTTAGCTGATTGGTTTCTCCTGGTCTTCCTGCCTGCCAGTGCTCCAACCATGCCTACGAGCCTGGATCCACCTCCCACCCTGGACCGAGAGTCTACGCATTATTATCTGACCTCTTTTGCAAACCTCCTTGCCAGCTTCCTAACCCGATCTGGGCACAGTCCCCGTTGGGGCCTGCATTTCCTGTGGATGATGCGTTGGTTTCCTAGGTGACAGAATAGACCTGTTAGCTTGTGGCTTCTGACTCACTCGCTGCAATGGACGTCACAAAATCGTGGCTGAACAAGTGGATACTGATAAAAGCATGTGCTTAAGGGAGCAGCAGGGCACTAATGGTTAAAACCATCTCCTTGTACCAGCTCTCCCTCCCACCAGCAAGCCAACAGACTGACACAAATACCAGATGTGAGAAAACAAGCAACAGATTTGAAACTCTCCGGATTAGCAGTCATAGAGGAGTGCACAGTGGGGTCCTATTTACAGCCCCAAGATTTTCTTCCTTCCCCTGCTTAGAAGTTCCTTTCCCCCCCTGGGACGTGGAGGTACCCGATTGTCTAATGAAATGGCAGATGAAGCCTGAGAAGGGAGGTGGAGACGAGCCATAACCTCACCGGCTGCTTGTTTACTAAGGTGACATCTTTTGAGTTTTAACATTTGTTCCCTGAGAAGGGAAAGTAAACTCACAGTGGACTGGCCAATTATCAGAGCCCAGAATGAAGAATACAGTCTGTCCGGCAATTAATCTTCAGGAAAGTGGGATTTCATGAAGCCCAGAGACAGACGTGCACACACACACACACACACACACACACACACACACACACACACACGGGGAGGGGCGGAGGGGAGGGAGCTTTGCTTCCTAGCTGCCTCTTTTTGCTATAACTACGGGCTGGAATAAAAAAACACGGAGAGTTCCTTCGTCCCTCACATCTGAACTACTGGAGACTGGATGGATGTTTGAAATTCTTGAATTCCTTACATGACCGGCAAACGTAAAGGTTCCCTCCTGGAGATAATGCGTCTTGTTTTCTCCCGAGCCTTGAGAGATGCTTTAAATAGCATCAGCAAGCATCCCAACGAATTAGACAGCAAATGTAGGTTAGCTTTATTTAGACAGATAAAGACCAGCAGAGAAAGTTGTCTGGTTCAAGGGCAGTGCAGCCTGACACGAGAGCATTTCTCGGAGGAGGGGAAACTGCCCTGGGAGAGAGGGGTATTTTGGGCAGAGAGCAAAGTTCCTTGGATCGCCAGGGGACATTCTTCAGGACAGGGGAGCAGGAATTAAGCATGGCCTGCCACTTGTTGAAGGAGAGGTCTATAGATTTAAAAGTTAAAGGAAAACTTAGCATCCCTAGATTCACACACACACACCTCTCTTTCCCATTCCTTGAGAACCCCATCGGACAGGACAGGCTGGGGTGGGGAGTTTCTGAGACTCCTCTGGAGTGGGACTTGAGGTCCTCAGCAAGTCCTGAATCAGGAAATATATTCAGCTGGAGAACCCCTGGAGATGTGGAAGCCCAGAAAGCAGGGACACTGGTCAATTTGGGCGCATCCACTCTTCAAACAAAAATGTGGGTGCTCAGGAAAAAGTTACAGTCATTGGGCTTGGTTTATTTTTTCTCTCTTGCCCCCCAACCCTTCGATGATTTTCTGAAAACAAATGCCTTAGGGAAGGCAATTGGCCTAGAAAAAAATTTAACTTTCTGGCTTTGTTTGTTTGTTTTTACTGTAATGTTTATGGTTTCTTCTCTTTCTAATTTTTTGTTGGTTTCTCCTTAAGTGGCAAAAGCCAAATAATATTTGATGTCAGTTCATAGCCCCACTAGTAATCAGTTTTCAAAAGAAAAAAGTTTCAATTGGTAAATTTATAACATTTGAATAAATTATATTTAAACTATGTAATGGTTTTGAGTAAATCAGTTTATAACTAATACATTTTTATGTTCCTACAATGACACTGAATTTAGACTTGTAAAAAAAAAACCCAAAAACCAAAAAACTACAGAAAATCTAAAAATCTGTGTCGATTTCCATTTCCCCCAAAACTAGATGTTTTCTTGTTACGGGTCTCACAATTTCTGAAAATTATATGTTGTTATACAGGGTGTCCCAAAAAAATGTGTACACACTTTGAATAATTATTAATTCCAATGCGTTAAATCTGCAAAGAAAGAAACATCAATTGAGCTTTCAGAAAAAAGTGTGTATACCTTTTGGGGGGCAGCCTATATATCAAGGCAGCTATTATAGGTGAAATACTATAGCTCGGTCATGAAGCAAAGTTTAAACTTCATTTTGAATTGGGTGTTTATGCCACTTTCTTTCCTCTGCTCACTCATTTCCTTCATTCTTCCTCCAACAGCTATTCACTGAGTCCCCGCTGCACGAAGCCAAGTGAACCTGCTTGTCTGCTCCCCTCCTCAGAGCTGGTGCTTCTCCCCTTCTCGATCTCTCTCCCCTCTGTCCACCCCAAGCCCATTCACTCCTTACCTGGTGGACTACTACTTCATTCAGTTGAGAAATACTGTATTTTAACTAAAGTTCACAGAACTTCCCAGTTCACTGCCAAAAACTCAATATACTTTTAATTATTTGTGAGCCTGGCAAATCAGTTAATCATTTGAAGCCGTTACAATTCCAACAAGGGCTGGAGAGCCAATTCCTATGACTGTATATATAAAGTAATAGATTCAAAAGACTCATTGGAGACCCGATGCCAAGCTTATTCCAGTGTTTTATTAACTTTTTATGAAACCCCCTCACTTAAAGCTAATTCTATAAATTTTTTATTTGTGTAGTTACAAGAATCTACTCAAAAGGAAAATTACTCTTTTACTTCTTTTTTGGTAAAGAGATTCTACGTATATGGAAATGGAAAACCTCAGTAACATCTTGGGATCTATATTTCTTGCTCTGACATCTCAACTACTTCACTATTATTAGAGTATCTTTATTAAAAGATTTCAATTTGTGCTAATAATGAGACCTTTAAAATGTTCTGCAGTCAGTCAGTCTCAGAACTCATTGGTAATATTTTTAAGTGCTGGAGAGAAACACTTGTATTTGGAGTTGAAGGCAAGTTATAATCAATCACTGATCCAAGTAAGTAAGATATGGATTTTTTCTTATCCAAATAAAATAAATAACTTAAAAACATTGTAGCAATTTTGTTTGTGTTTTTCTGTGTCCTCTGTTTGCTGCACTAAATCTTATTTCAGTAATTTTAAAACACTGTGAAGAAGAAAATATTGTAATAGGATTTGACGAGGTACAACAAGAGTCACAAATTTTGTTTTCGTTGTGTGACATTTGTGGCTCTTCAGTCTGACCTTGGCATTCTTCCCCTTCTGATGCAACTTCCTCCCCTGCCCCGTCGTTTAACCTCTGCCTTCCCTGGGCAGCCCTTCGGCCTGCCTGTGAGATCCCCAGCTGGCACTTTGTTTTCCCAACAGCCACGTCTATTTTCTGTGGCAACACCTGCAGATAAACATCTGGCCAGCCAGCCAAATGGACACCCCCCACTCTTGCACTCATACCCACACACACACAGGTGTGCATGCACACACACCCCCCCACACACACACACACCCCCCCCAGGGAGCTCAGACCACTCCAGCTGGTTTCTGGCCTTGGCGACGAAAGCAGCAGCGGGGCTTCTAATGTCAGTTCTCTGATCGGAACCAGCACTGAGAATGCTGCTGCTGCCAGGGAAGAATGCAAGTCGCCTGGACCGAGAAGATGGCAGAGCCCCGTGCTTCAGGCTGTGCGTCACCACAGAAGGGAATAAAAAAAGAGCAGGGGTCCCTCTACCTGAAGCGCTTTCCCCCTCTTGTCTGTTGACAGCCATGTACTGATATTTCAAGACTCAGCCCAGGTATCATGTCTTTCTGAAGCTTTTCCTGACAGGTTGGCTGTCCCCTCCCCTGTACCCTTATAATACTTGTTTAATTAGATGCTTATCTTTCCCCAAAAAACATACGAGATTTCAACTTTTAAAGGCACAGACCCTGGTTGATTCATCTTTTATCTTAGCGCCTGGAGCATAGCAGCGGTTCAACAAGTGTTAGAGGGATGAACGGAATCCACTGCTTCCCTCCCAGGGGTGAAAGCAGCAACTGGCTTTTTGTGGAGGGGGAAAGAGAGGAGTGTCCTAATGGGTGTCTTTTCTCCTCTTTAAAGTGCACATTGGACGGGAAGAGGTCAGCGTGACGGGGTGGGGATGGCCCTCCCTGTGAGAAAAGAGCTCTGCGACAAACAGAGCAGCTGCCTTGCATCATCCCCATCACTGGGATTTCTTAAGTCCGATTCTACTTACACGACAGTAAGCCTTCGAAAAACCTGGCAAGCGTGACCAAGAAGAACTGTTGCACCAAGGAAGGTGGCATCGGCCAACAGAAAATGTGGCACATCCCTGTTAAATTAATACAATTCCTGCTCCGGAGTCAAACGCTTCACCATGCAAACGTTTTAACATCAAGGGACGATAAGGGTAAGGCAGAACTGTGGTGTTTATTTGCAAGATCTCACTTTGATTCTCACAAAAACCTATACAAGAAACTGTACCGCCTCCATGGCAAGTGAAGAAAGTGAGGCTTGGAAGTGATGAGTTTAGGAAGCCACCTTAGTACTAACGCTCAGCAGAGGTTAGATTTGAACGCAAGTCTGCCTGACTCCAAAATACTATCGTCACTCCCCTGATTCCTCTTAGGAGCCGTTTTTAAAGGTTGACATCAAGTTTTCAGGGAGGTTGAAAAATAAAGACTGGCTCTTGACTGTGTATCGACGATGGGCCGCACAGAGGCAAAGCAGTGTGGGCGGATGTGACAGATGTTCCTCCCTTGAGGAGCTAAGTAGCTGATGCGGAAAACTGACACAGGAGCACAGGCCGAACAGCAGATAATGACATCGGGGCCGTGGAGGGGACGCCACGGGCTGAGGGAGGACTGGGGGAGGAGGGGCGGTTCTGGCTGTAGGGGGGGAGCAGGGAAAGTTTCACAGAGTGCAGGAAGGTGCAATTGTGAGAAGGCTCCCAGGAGGCCAGGGGAGGGGTCCCTGGCGCTGGATCACTGCAAGTAAAGAAGGGAACATGTGACAGGGGCTGGGTGGAAAGTTTAGTGAGGTCACTGTGCGGTCGGAACAGTGGAAGGCGAAGGTGGGCTGGAGCCAGACCATGGAAGGCTGTGACTAGGAGCCTGAACTTGAAATGGGGAATTATTGAAGGTTTTTGAGTAGGACGTCAAGGATCCCATCAAACCCTCCAATTACCAGCACATCCGAAGCTATTGCTACATCCATCCCAACACCAGATCACAAGCACATACAGTACACAAAGCAGAAAAATACAATCAATATTCTTCTTTTTTAAAATTTATCTTTATTGTTGAAAGTATTACAGGTGTCCCACTTTTTTCTCCCCAATTGACCCCCTCCACTTTGCTCCCACCCCCTCCCCAGGCCTTCATCCCATCATTGTATGTGTCCATGGGTTATGCATATATGCATATAACTTCTTTGGTTAATCTCTTCCCACCCTCCACTCCCCTTCCCTTTTTTCTCTGAAATATGATCGTCTGTTACTTGCGTCAGTGTCTCTGGATCTATTTAGTTCATCAGATTCTTTTGTTCATTAGCTTCTTGTTAAAGAAGAATCTTCAACTTTTCCTGTAGTACTGGTTTGGTGGTGATGAAATCCTTTAGCTTTTCCTTGTCTGAGAAGCTCTTTATCTGACCCTCAATTCTAAATGATAGCTTTGCTGGGTAGAGTAATCTTGGTTGCAGTTCCATGTTTTTCATCACTTTGAATATTTCTTGCCACTCCCTTCTGGCCTGCAAAGCTTCTGTTGAGAAATCAGCTGACAGTCGTATGGGTGCTCCCTTGTAGGTAACTTACTGCTTTTCTCTTGCAGCTTTTAAGATTCTCTCTTTGTCTTTAACCTTTGGCATTTTAATTATGATGTGTCTTGCTGTGGGCCTCTTTGGGTTCCTCTTGTTTGGGACCCTCTGTGCTTTCTGGACTTGTAAGTCTATTTCTTTCCCCAGGTAGGGGAAGTTTTCTGTCATTATTTTTTCAAATAGGTTTTCAATTTCTTGGTCTCTTTCTTCCCTTTCTGGCACCCCAATAATACGAATGTTGGGCCTCTTGAAGTTGTCCCAGAGGCTCCTTATACTATCTTCATATTTCTGGACTCTTTTTTCTTTTTGCTCTTCTAGTTGGGTGTTTTTTGTTTCCTCATGTTCCAAATTGCTGATTTGATTCTCAACATCCTCTACTCTACTGTTGATTCCCTGTAAATTATTCTTCATTTCAGTTCCTGTAGCCTTCATTTCAAATTGGTACTTTATTATGTCATCGATTTTCTCAATTATTTTCATCATACTCTTACTAATATCCTTGAGCATCCTTATAACCGTTATTCTGAACTCTGTATCTGTTAGCTTGCTTGGATCTATTTCATTTAGTCCCTTTTCTAGAGATTTTTTCTTTTCTTTCCTTTGTGACATGTTTCTTTGCCTCCACACTTTGGCTGCTTCCAGGTGTTTGTTTCTATGTATTAGGTAGAGCTGCTATGTCTCCTGGAATTTGTAGAGTGGCTTTGTGTAGTAGGTGTTCTGTAGGGTCCAGTGGCTCAGCCTCCCCAGTCACCTGAGCTGGGCCTTCCAGGTGCTCCCCTGTGTGCGCTGTGTGCACTGTCCTGTTGTAGTTGAGCCTTGGTTGCTGTTGGCATCACTGGGAGGAACTGACCCCCAGGCCAATCAGCTGTGAGGACCAGCTGCAACTACAGCCAGAGAGCTGCTGTGCTGGAGACACCCCTGTGGAGCAGGATTTACTTCAGTGGGGCTTTGGTGCTCACCAAGTGCACCCCTTGAATGTGTCACTTGTGGATGTGGTAGGGTTGTAATCCAGCATGGTCGAGTCTGACCACCAGGTGCACTGTCTCTGAGGCCTCCCGGGAGGTGCAAAGTCAGCCTGTGCCAGTGCCTTGCCCAGGGCCACCCAGCATGAGCTACACAGCAAACCGTAGTTGGCTGCTCCTTGTGCTGGGCTTGGAGGTGCCCAGGAGAGGCCAAGCTATGAGCCAATGCAGCTGCCGCTAGTGCCAGGCCTGGGGCCGCTTATCAAGCCGTATGGGGCAGCTGCCGCTTGTTTGAGAGATTTTAGGAAAGTCCTGAGCATGAGGCTCGAGAGGCCACTTGCATGGAAAAGCCCCTGGAAATGGCCTGGATGAGCTGCAGGTGGGGAGGGGCGGGGCCTCGGGGAACCACGGGGCGGGGCCAAAGGCGGAGTCAGGTGCTGGCGACTCAAACATGGCGCCTGCCTGCCGGCTGTGTGCGGGGAGGACTCACCACAGGAGCCAGGGCCTCCGCCAGCCCTTCTGCCTGGGAGGAAGCCGCCCCTCCAGCTCTCGCCCGGATCTCAGGCAGGTTAGTTCCTCCCCGAGTGTCCCGGGTCCTTTCAGGCTGCTCCCGGCGCTGGGCTCAGAGGGAGCGTCCGAGTGAGTCCGTGCCGGGCCCTTTAGAGGAGCTGCTGGGGCTCCCGCAGCCTCCGCAACCCTCAGGGACAGTCCCCGCTGGTTTCACAGCCTGAGGTTGTGAGGATTTCTCTTCCCCACCCTGGAGCCCTGGGCTGGGGGCCTGCTGTGGGGCTGGGACCCCTCGCTCCTCCGGGAAACCCCCACCGCCGAGATTCCCTCCCGGGTTTCAACTGCGGCACCGAGTGTGGGCCCTCGGCCCGGTCTCTCTGATTCAGCCCCGACCCGCCCGCGTCTCCGCCCCTCCTCCCGGTCTCGATGCTTCGTCAGCTCCCTGGCTGTGGGGCTTCTGTTCAGCCAGATCTCAGGAGGCTCTGAGCGATGGTGGTTCTGTGTTTTAGCTGTAATTTTGATGTGGTTGCGGGAGGCGGCGGGCACAGCTGTTACCTGCGCCGCCATCTTGTTTCCTCCCCACAATCAATATTCTTAGTCAAGACTCAAAAAAAAAAAAATGTTCTGCTTACTTCTGAGGAAACAAAGAAAATGGGAGAATATATGCTGGGATCACCAGCTCAAACCCCACCTGCCCTCTTCCTTCTGCATTGGCCAAGAATGGTCCCATTCTCCTGACTGGTACAATAGCCTCATCAACCAATAAAACCAATAAAACTCCTCCCCCAAAGAAAAAATTCCAGCAGGGAAATGACCATTCCTCGCACTTCCTTCCTTCCATCAGAAGCCAGCCCACGAGGACTGCTTAACTGTTTTCTCGCCTCCGTGCACCAGCCAGGCATCCTAGAATAGGAACTGGATCCTGACGGCTTAACTGAGATAAAAGGAAACGTGCGGGTCGTCTAAAAGCCTCTCAATGGTTTCAGAGTGGCTTTCACGTCCCTGAAAGCCCAGTGGCGGTTCTCCGTTCCTTGGTTAGGGAGGAGCTGAATGAATTTCCTAGCACACAATTCAAAAGCACTGGAAGTCAGCAGTTCTGAAGGACTGCAGAAATGGCTTGTTTACATTTTTCTCTGGGGCTGAAACCCATCTATTTAAACTTTAACCAGAGGCAATTATGAAACCAGAGATGGCAGCCTGCACAAGACAGGGAGACAGATGCCAACAGTCTGGCACTGCAGGAGGACAGGGAATATTTTGAGAAAGGGGTCAAGGAAGAACCGCAAAGGTTTTCGAAGCAAAAGGTGTCACCTAGGCAGCTGGTCTTCAAAAGAATAGGGCGGGGCGTGGTGAGGAAGGGAGTGAAGGGAGGCTGGTGGGGTGGGCAGGAAAGCCAGCAGCCTCTGATGGATCAGGTGGGGCTGTGGCTGTCACCGTCCCACCAGTTCAAACGTCCCACCCAATAATAGCGCACTGCTGCAGCTCCGCTGCTTGTACCTTTTGCCCCTCTTGGGTCAAAAGTGCAGTATCTCAGGGAATCAGTGGCTCTGAGTGGCCTGCCCGGAGCTGACACAGGCCTCTTCCCCGAAGGCCAAGCCTCCTCTTCAATTCAGGTTTTCCTGGCAAAGACCCACGTTGGAGCTGATGAGCACCAGTGACGTCAGAGGAAATACCCCACTTGACAAAGGACTCTGCTCCGGTTGCCAACAAACTGAATTCATTAGCTTGCCCTGATCCGGGGCCTAGGATTTGGTGAGTCCTTAATGAATATTTTCTCCAAAGGGAACATTTTCTTCTGGATTTGAGGAGGTCCGTGGACCTGACATTGACACCAGGGCCAGTTTTCGATGCATATACAAATCTACAGGACACCAGACCCCCACATCTCTCTGTGTAAAGGCACCTGGCAGTCTACCCCTAGACAGTCACTCCTTTGACTTTTTTAACTTCTTGGTTTTGAGTGTTCCTATTAAGATGTGCATGCAGCACATAGAGGGGAGCCCTGACTCAGATGTTATTGGCTAATTTCTTAGCAGGAATTCACTTTTTACCAGTTCCAGCCAGATCAGAACCAGGGCTCTGTGGGAGGAAGACCCAGGACAGGCTTTTTGGTGACGGAGGATGGGCAGAGGCTTTAGGGATTAAGAGTGAGAAGTTGGCAGGAGCCGTGCAAGAGGCCAGAGACAAATCTCTGTACAACAATGAAACCCAGTCCCTCAACGTAAGTCAGAGTTCGTGCAGGAAGCAGAAAGCCAAGCTCGTCCTAACTTCCTGTGAAGCTTTCTTCTCTGCTAATCCAGCTCTTGCCAGGGAAAGCCAACTGGGGCACAGCCAGAAGGAGCTGGGAAGGTCAGAGGATTTGCATATATTCAGGGCCACGGCCATGGTCTTCCAGGGCAAAGAGGCCAAGGTCGTGGGCTTCTCTCCAGACCAGTTTGCTGCTCTCACAGGAAGATCTGTCTGCAGCTCTGAACTACACTCCCAAGTCCAGCCAACCATCTAAAAAATTCATGATGCTGTTCAGATGGGCCTGGGTGGAGAATGTGGGGATGTCTGCCTGCAAACTCACCCTGAGTGGGGACAGATCCGGGGTAATGTTGGGGATAGAGTGGGGCTCACTGCATCCAAGCAATATACAGTGTGGCACTTTGTTTTTATTAAACATATGCTCCAATTTTATTTCTTAATGTTTGTATAAGTTGCTTTCTTGTGCCCTGATCCCGGGAGTGAGAGAAGGTCTGACACTGATGGCTTCTGCGTGATAGAGCTGTGAACACATGACTGCTAGCAGATATCCCAAGAGCTGGAAAGAGATTTCAGAGGGATACACACATTGCACAGCACCTACCAGAGGGTGTTAGACCCCTGAGAAGATATAAGTAAAATAGGGCATGAGATCTCCAAAGGAAATCCGGGGGAACTGTACATAAACCAGAGAGGCAGCATAGTACAGTGGTTAAAAGCCTGGATTCAGGAGCCAGGCTGTCTGGGTTCAGATCCCGGTGCTATCACTTATTAGCTGTATGACTTGGAGCAAGTTTAACCTCTCTGGGCCTCAGTTTCCTCATCCATATAATTTAGACAACAGTAGTTCCCAGTTCACAAGGCTGTTTGTAAGGAATAAATCAGTTCATATTTAAAGGGTTAAATAAGTTAATATTTAAAAGCACTTAGAACAGTGTCTGTCACAGCAAGAACTATTTAAGTGTTATATTTTAAAAGTAACATGATCAAATCTCCAGGCCTAGAAACTTCGGTTGGTTCTGTGATTGACCCTGTCTCCAAGAAGGCCTTCAGCTGGCTCTGATCTGCACTCCACCTCCCACCTCACCAGCATGAGAAGACAGAAAAAAGATATCCTGGTATTTTCTCCCCCAGGCTTCCCTTGGAGCACTAGCAGGGCACTTCTGTTCCACTTCAAAGCCTAGAAACATGCAGGCCCAGGGCCAGGCCCAAGCCAGAACCAACAACAGGGGCACTGGCTGGTGCCTAGGCCTGGAGCGGGAATTCCTCAGTGCAGACCCCTCAGACCCTTGGCAGGCTCCATGCTGTGCGGTCCCCGAATGCTCACTACCTGTCCTTCGTGACTACCTCGCACCAGCACGGGGTTACAGAACACAGGAAAAGCCCTAATCGAGAAAGGCAGGGGAAGCAGAGAAACGACCAGGTGGCAGGAAAAAGGAATGGCAAGAGGAAACCAAACACACGAGAAAAAAGTAGAAGAGCTGAAATAAGTACAAGGAGACTTTTTTTGTCTCTCTATTTTGGGCCAGGTGAAAAACACAAGCACAGAAGACTCAACCAAGCAGCTGGAATCAGACTGCGTCCACGCAGGGGGGAGCGGGCACAGGACGGCAAACAGGCCGGTTACCTCGCCTTCCTCTGTGCCCTGCAAGTGTGGCCCCGGAGCCCTTGTACCCTGGCCTAATAATGATTTCATCTCACAGACTTCCTTCCACTTTTTTTTTTTTTCCTTAACAAAGCCCATCACAAGTCTGTTTTGGGAAGTAGAAGCAGTATCTATCTTTAGGAAATCTAAATGCCAAAAAAGCTCAGAGAAGCATAATTGAGAAGTAGAGAACAGTCGGTGTGATCAGGACAAATATCAAATCACAAATATTTGAAATTCTTCCCCTTCCGGGCCCTGAGCAGAGAAGTGCCTTTGTTTGCTGAGTTGGCTCACAGACGACTTGGCCTTTGCCGTGTTGTGTAGGATGTTGGGTGAAAGGAGAAGCCAGAGGAAGGTCAAATATTTGTCAAGTGCCTACTATGGATCAGTCATTCCGCTAGATGCTAGAAATTTGAGAGAGAACAAGAGAGGTAGGATCCTCCTGTCATGAAGCTAACACTCTTTTTTTTTTGACTTATTAAATTAAAAAATTGTGGTAGATCACACATAACACAAAACATACCATCTTAACCATTTTAAGTGTTCAGTTCAACAGTGTGAAGTTTGTTTACACTGTTGAGCAACCAGTTTCTAGAACATTTCCATCTTGTTAAACTGAAACTCTATGACCCTTAAACGACTACCATTTCCCCCCCCTCCCCCCTCAGGCCCTGACAGCCTCAATTCTACTTTCTGTTTCTAGACATTTGATTACTCTAGAGTCCTCATTTAAGTAGAATTATACAGCAGTTGTCTTTTTGTGACTGGCTTATTTCCCTTAGTCTATCCTCAGTAGCATTATCAGAATATCTTTCCTTTAAAAGTCTGAATAATATTCCGCTGTGCCACATGCCACGCTTTGTTTATCGGTTCATCTGTTGGCAGATACTTGGGTTGCTTCCATCTCTTCGCTATTGTGAATAGTGCTGCTGTGAACATGAGTGTACAGATATCTCTTTGAACTAACACTCTTGTAAGGAGCTTATCCCATCGTATTTGGATTATTTGTTTACCGAACTAGATGGTGAGCTGCACAAGGACCTGTGTTTTTTACCTCTGTACCCCAACTTCCTATACAGTGCTGGCACATAGTAGGAACTCAGGAAATATTTATTTTGAACAAAATAATTTATTTTTACACTTCTTAGTCACTACTGCTGCAGCTGGCTGTTTTACATATTTTAATAAATAAGTTTTGCAATTTTAATGAATGCTATTTTGATTGTATTTACATACTAAGCTTGTTTATGTAGGGAGATTAGTATAAAAAATTCTAAGTCTCAATCAAAATTCACTTCCTAGAGGAAATACCATTGACAATTCCTTCCCACTTACTTTCCTTAAAGTCAACTCTTGCAGCTCCTGTCCCTCTCCTTTCTTTCCTCTCTTTTCCTCAAGTCATAGCCCCGCATAGATCTTGAGGACCTCATTACAGGTCTCCTCAACTCATGGGCCATCCTGTTGAATAAAGCTAGGCATGGGCTCAAAAACTTTCACGGAGGGTCACTTCGTACGAGGCAAAGAATGGACAAGACCACACAGCCCTCCCTCTGGAGAAACTCTCAACCTGGTTGGCCACAATTAAGCAAGCAGATTCAGTTTTCTTGGTGTAGAAAATAGTATTGACTGGCCGGCACGGCTCAGCAGTTGAGCTTTGACCTACGATCCAGGAGATCGAGGTTCAATTCCTGGTCAGGACACATGCCCCGATTTCGGGCTTGATCCCCGGTGGGGGGCGTGCAGGAGGCAGCCGATCAATGACTCTCTCATCATTGGTGTTTCTCTCTCCCTCTCCTTTCCTCTCTCTCTGAAATCAATAAGGACTTGGACAATGGTGGAGAGGGGGACTGGGGAACGGCGTGGGAATGGGTGGAATGGGTCATTGAGGAGATAAAGGGACATTTGTAATATTTTAAATAAAAAAATTTTTTAAAAAGACATTTAAAAAAAGAAAATAGTATTGACTTCCATTCCCCATGACTCAGATGCCAAACACATACTATAGCCTTTACAAAGCATGAGGAGCTGAAAGACGCTGTGAAGGTTTTGAGCAGCACTGTATTCGATGGTAATCACTACGTGTAGCATCTGCAGTGTCGGAGACCAGTTCCGTAATCCTTTACAAAATCCTTTACGCATTTGGAGTTAGGATTTCTGGTCACTGTAGCGTTGTTGTACGTAAAACTCTGAGGTACTTGCTCAGCTCCAAACACAAAGCAATGGTTTTTAAAATATAAAAGAGAAATATTAAAAGACAGGATTGGCCCCAAATACAAATTTTTTATGGATCACAAAGCAATAAATGGGACTGAAGACTTGGGCCTGTTGGGCTCCGGGTCTGCAAGGAGGCAGAGGATGCTGGAACGAGGCTTCTGCGGGGAAAGGGACACTGAGAGTGACCTGCGTGGGGTGAGGGAAGCAGGTGGTGACCAGAAGCAGGTTCGTTGCTTGAATCTACAGGCCAGACCGAGAAATCCCATTCCCATCCACACAAGCTGGCTGGTTAAAGAGGAGGAAAATGCTGACCCCTGCCTGCTGATGGGCCTCACACGAGGAAATAATGCAGCAGGAAGATCGGGGCACATGACGGGGCCTGGGTGTACAGCTGCAGGCGTCCACGACTGACTGTGGCATCTCCATGTCACAGCAGGAGACAAGGAAAGATAAGCTCTTTTTATTCAGATTATATGATTGTCTATAAAGAAAATCAAGCAGACTACATTGAAAAAATATTAGAACTAGAAAGACAATTCAGCAAGATTTCTGGGTATAAGATCAAGAAACAAAATTCAATTGCAATTTAATATATCAGTGTTTATCACATATAATATTTAACAGCAAACAGCAATAAATAATAAAGTATCTAGGAATAAATACTATATAAAATGTAGATTTTAAGTATAAAAGATTTTTATGAAAAAAATGGAGACATATACTATATTCGTGAATTGGAATCTCCATTATACTGAAGATGTCAGCTCTCCTAAAGTTAATGTTTAATTTTGAGGCAAACCCAATTTTTAAAGTTGCAACCTGATGATGTAACATGGAACAATGATCACAAATATCATGTTGAAGAGTAAAGGGTCAGACCATATAATAGTAGTTGGGGATGCCTTTGGATGCAAATAAAAAAATATAAAATTAAAGTGGCTTAACCAATAACATGTATTAGTCCACATCACAGGCTGTCCAGTGGAAGGCGGTTTCAGCATTGGTTAGTTCAGCAGCACGATGACATCATGGGGACCTGGGCCCTTTCTATCTGTCTGCTTAGCTATTCTCCATGTGCTGGACTCCAGCTTTCCTCCTCAGGGTGGCAAGGTGGCTGCCACCATTTCAGGCATCACGTTTTCCTCCAACTCCGTACAAATATAGGAAAGGCAAATATTTTTCTTATGTACCTTCTCAAGTGAGAAGAAATCCTACCTATCCTATCCCACCTCCACTCTAGCGTAATTCCACGTAGGTCCCATTGGCAAGAGATGCAACACCTGCCTACGGCCAAAGCAATCCCAATGGACTGGAATTCCTGTAAGGGGCGTAGAGCAAGCCCTGTGGAACAAGCTTCATGACACCTGAAAACAATTTAGATTCCACTGGAAGGAGAAAGACAATATCCTTTGGTCAGACAACCAACCACAACCCAAGGCAATTTTGAAAAAGAATACGTCAGGGGTTTGCCCTACCAAATAATTAATATTTAGAACCAGAGGTGGCATAACCAGGAGTGAAAGGATAGACTACTTCATAAATATGTGTTGGAATAATTATACATTATTTCACATCACAAGTTTCAGTTGGTAAAGACCAAAATGTAAACAGCCAAATGTTACACTTCTAGGAAAAAATATGAAACTATCTTTACATCCTTGGGATTGGAAGAATGTACCAAATAAAGCACCAAAGGGTAAAACACAAAGGCAAAGACTGATATGTTTTACTGTTTTAAAATAATAAGACATCACCAACAAAGTGCAAAGGCAGGCTTAGACTGACAATAGGTATTTTCCCAGACATAAAACCATCAAGGCATGAATATTCAGAGTTTATAAAGAACTACTGCAAAACAGGAAGAAAAAGAAACAACTACAAGAAAAAAATTGGCAAAGGATATGAATAGGCAATTCACA
Organism: Miniopterus schreibersii; assembly: GCF_964146895.1. NCBI lineage: Eukaryota > Metazoa > Chordata > Mammalia > Chiroptera > Miniopteridae > Miniopterus > Miniopterus schreibersii. The sequence goes on from NC_138118.1 coordinate 14,742,932, forward strand.
GCAGAGAAACTCTAATGGCCAATAAACATATGGGAAGATGCTCAGTCTCACTAGAAATTAAGGAAAAAATAAATAATAAGAATTTACCAGTTCATACTTATAAATAGGCAACATTTTTAAATTCTGAAAACACTAAAAGTTGCAAGATACGGGGAAAGAGGGCAATCAGAAAGCAAAATGACAATATATAGTAATATAAATCCTAAGACCAGGCAGTTCCTCTCTTAGATATATTGCCGAGCCCAGGGGTGATTTTGCCTCCCAGGGAATATCTGGAAATGTCTGAAGACCTTTCTGGTTGTCACACTTGTGTGTGGGAGGATGCTACTGGTTACTAGCAGAGGTGAGAGATACTGCTAAAATCCTATCTCACGACAGAAAGTTATCCAGTCCAAAATGCCAATAATGTCATGGTTGAGAAAGTCTGGCCTAGAAAAACTTCCACATGGTGTGCACCAGGAGACTGGTTTTAAAATGTTAATTGCAGCACTGTTTCTTATAGCAAACACCAACAAACTAAAAACAATCTACTTGCCATAATGCAGCTGGACGAATAAGTTACTTGTGTATATTCAAACAGGGAAATAATATACAACAGTTATAATTAATGATTAGTTCTTTAGGTTGCAACATGAATGAGTCTAAAAAGTAAGGGTGACCAAAAAAAGCATTGCAGAATGTTATGCAGCGTGATATAGCATTCCTTTACATTTTACAAACAGAAAGCAATACTATATACTGTTTATGAATATATACATACAATATAAAATATGAAAACATGCATGGGAGGAATTTATAGGAACTTCAAGATAGTGATTACTTTTGGGAAAGGGGGAAGGGAGAAAATAGAGAAATAAATGGGTCAGAGATAAGCAATGGGTCTCAACTGTACTTGTAAGACATTTTACAATAAACACAAACCCCTAAGGCAAGTAAGTCAAATATTAAGATGTTTTGAGTGCTTTTATACATAGATTTTGTCAAACTATTTTCTATATATTTCAGTTTCATTGAAATATTTATTTATAATGAAAATACTTTAAGAGAGAGATTTGCAACAATTTTTTCTGTGTTTTGGGAGCACAGAGTTGGTGGAAGGAGCCTGAGTTTCCAGAAGAAACTGTTCTGTTCCAAAGGGAAATCAGAGAAGAGGAAAGAGACCCCTGAATAAAGCAAAGCCTATTCATTTAAAGACCCTCTGCTGGGGATTCTTGGCAGGAAGAACCGGCTTCCCTGCTGCGCCAGCTATTGGTAGGCTGTTCCTCTGTCCATGGTCCTATTGCTCTGCCCCAAACAACCTCACAAGAGCTCACGGGCAGGTTCAAATTTACCTTACAGTGTTCTAGATGGAGCTGAGAGCTGAGAGAAGAGGAAATATTGGGTACAGCAGGTCTCGAGTATTTGGAAAGAAGTTCTGACAGTCTGCAGTAGCTGCCGCCCGCAGAAGGGGATGCTGCTGGACAGCCATCCTTCGTGATACCCATGAGCAGCATCTCCTGGTCAAGTGAGCGCCAGGCGCGCTGAGGCCTGCTTGGTAAGAATGACACCATCATCTCCCTAATATTTCGTCGTTTAATGAAATGCTTTCTCACCCCTAATGCTTTTTGTCATTTCTTTCCAACACTGCTATAAGAGCAGTCGATATCCATCTCTGCTTTCACACAGATGAGGAGAGACTAACACAGCTTCTCCAAAGACTTAAGTTCTATGAACCAATATTTTTACCTAAGCCACTGGGGATAAATAAACAGTGAGAGGAACACACCTGAGAAAAACATTTTATGGGCATCCCAGAGTAATCACCTATCTTTTTAAAAGAAGCAACATTTCTTGAGATCCCAGGAGGAGTCTGGCACTACGTAAAGTGATATGAGCATGAGAGTGCAGAACATAATGTTTGGGAACAGAGTGTTCCTCCAGGGACTTAAAAATTAATGTAGATCCAAAACCGTTAAAAGAAAGACAACGGTTGGTTGTAATACATTATGGGGAAATAAAGTGAAAGATGTAGGGGCAAAAAAATCCCAAGCATGGTAATAAACTATGGAACACTAAAGCAGAGTATTATGAGCCAATTAACCTCAGGGGGACAGACTCGCAGAATCCAAGATATCCTGCAAAGCTGATTTTGCAGACTCAGTTACTTGCCTAGCCACACAAAATCGATAGCTGTTTCTGATGGGCCACTGGGAAAAATACATATTTACTGTTGTTTTCTATAGATGGAGTCAAAAACATCCAGCATACAATAAAGTAATTAGGGGGAAATATGTGGGTTGGCAAACTTTTAGTCTACAAAACTAGAGTTCTGGGTGATAGCTCTAATGGAAATAGTGCAATTGGGTTTGTAGATGCTGATATTTATCAGCAACCAGAAACTGTGCTAAGAGCTCAATTTGGCCTACTTTAGGTTCCCTCGGTAAGTTGTGGGGGAATTTTCATTAGGCAATTTGTTATATGTCAGAAGATGAAATAAAGCAATACATGAACACTGTGATATATAGGGGAGAAAGTATCTTAATAGAAAAATGTACTCTAGCTTAGGACGACGTTTCCCCACCAAGATGATGGAAAGTGCTGGGAAATGTAGGGACCTAACCTGTCCTCAGACTGAGCTTTTGCCATTGCCCCAGTTTTCCTGTTTTAACAACGTCAACCTTGCTAACACCAGTGCTAAGAGAGTTGGTTTTACATATTCATGGTCAGCTTCTGTCTTGGGCTTCCTCATGCTCACAGTTATATATACCTTCTTGTGTTTTCTAGTTATTATAGTAATAAGAGAAGATTAAAATGTCTAGAAATTTTTATTCCATTGTGGAAGGGAGTAAATGACACAGTCACTTTCACGTGGGTATCCAATGGGCATGTCAAACTGAACATGGCCAAAGGAGGACTCTTCATTCTCTCCCTTAACCAAATAACAACAAGAGGCTTAAGCAAACAGCTTTATTTTTCTCATAAACAGGATGTCTGGCTCTAAGTGGTTACTGGTGTTGGTTCAGCTGCAATTTCTAAACCATCAAGGACCCAGGCGATTTTTTTTTCTACTTCACCATCTTCAACATGTTGGCCTCTAATCAAGTCTTCAGTTTTGTAGTCGCAGGATGGCTGCCATGACTCCAGGCACTGTGATGGTGTTCCAGATAGCCACATCTATCCCCAGAAGATTTTCACTTAGGCCTCATTAGCCATAAATGAATCACCCTTAACTGCAAAGGAGATGGGGAAATTGAGTATCTAGCAGAAGAGAATGGGATTATTATGATTGGATTATATCGATCATGATTCATCGCTTGGGGCTGGACACACTGTTCTCCTCAACAAAGTCAGGGCTCTGTGAGCAAGGAGGAAGGGAGGAATGGCTGTTGGGAGGAAATGAACACAGCCTGTCACACTTCTTATTCCCAGACTACTCGTCTCACTAACTAGCATCACCATCCACCCAGTGCCCCAGCCCGTAACAGAGGAGAGAACTTTGATTCCTTTCTTTTTCTTACATTCTACATGCAAACCTCCAGGAAGTTCTGTTGCCCCTTCCTCCCACAGATACCCCGATCTACTCCATTCTACCCTGGTTCAAGTCACCACTGTTCACCTGACTTACTGCACTCGCCCCCTAAGATCTCTGCCCTTTCTCTATAACTCATGGCCCAACCAGAAAACCACTTCTTTGCTTAAAACCTTCCATTGGCTTCCCATCTCACCTAAGATTCAAATTCCTTCCTATGAGCTTCCATGCCTAGAAAATCTAGGCTTTGTCCCATTCAGCTTCATTCTGTATTACTTTTCTTTCTTTTTTTTTTTTTTTTAAATATATCTTTATTGATTTCAGAGAGAGGAAAGGAGAGGGAGAGAGAGAGAGAAACATCAATGATGAGAGAGTCACTGATCGGCTGCCTCCTGCACGCCCCCTGCTGGGGATCGAGCCCGCAACCCGGGCATGTGCCCTGACCAGGAATCAAATCCGGATCGCCTGGATCCTACGTCGATGCTCAACCGCTGAGCCACGCCCGGCCGGGCTGTACTACTTTTCCATTTGCCACTAAGTTACCAGCCATCTAGGCCTTTTTTTTCTCTTCCTCAAACTCGAATTTGTTGTACCATCCTGGGGGCATCTGAACCATCTGTTCCCTCCACCTAGAATGCTCTTCGTTCTGATCTTTTCCTGACCAGCTCCTTCCTGTCATTTAGATCACTGGTCAATGTTCTCTCTCCGGACACCCAATCTAAAAAAGCCGCCTGGTCGCCCATCCCTTCACTCTATTGTATTTCTCTGTATTGCACCTATCACTGTCTACAATTCTCTCATTTGCCCCTTTCTGTGCCGTGTGATGAAATATAACTGTTTGTTTTCCAGCTCCTCCACACTAGAACACAAGCGCCATGAGAGCAGGGGCCTGGTCTGCTGTGTTCACCGCTGTTTGCCCAGAACCAAGATCAAGGTATGTGGCAGGCTCTCATCAAATACTTGTGAGTGAAGGAATAAAGGAGAGGAAAGGTTTTTAAGTAGAAACTTTAGCAACAAAAATAACATCTGTAACATATCAGCACCCTTAGAGTTACCCTTTATAGAGCAAAATCACTCGGTTAGTGAAAGAATGCTTTAAAGGCTTCTCAATTAATGAGCAACACTGATTTCTTCCACCGGCCTCTTCCCACCTGTGTCTCCCTTTCCAAAGCTAAACGTCACACGTACACTCAATCTTAGTGCTCTGCCAGTTCGGCTATCGAATGCCTTCCCCACTCACTTCGTTCCTTTCACCTAATAATATGATCACATTTTTGCACCATTTTCTAAAGGTCTGGGACAATTTAAAAGAAACATCTGGGAGACATCCTCTCCTTTATTTTCGGCCAGGATCTCAAGAAGGGGAAAAACCAAAGTCCTTGGAAGAAGAGAGAAATAATTTGCATCTGAAATTTTCTGCCTTTTTCTGAGGTTTTCACATATCTAGATGTGTTCTTCCCAGAGACTAAAACTATTTCCACTTTCTTTGCCAGAAAACCAGATTTTTCAACAGGCTGTCCTCCAGGTAAAATGTAAAAATCAGAGAGGTCAATATGCAATCTTCCTTCATTTCCCTTTCCAGGAGCCTCTCAGGCCTTTCTATACTTTCTCAATCCAGGTGACACCCTGCAGGCCCAGGCTTCCGATCAGCATTAGCTGGGCCAGTGGGCTCACTGCCCCCCCACACACACACACCATATCTGGCTTCACCCCTACACATTACCTCTTGGACATTCACATGTCCCCAAACAGCCCTGGCAGTGTTGATAATGCATGAGTAAAAAATATGGAGTGTGCACACCCAAAATATGCATGTTAAAAATGAATAAAATTAAATTAGATTCTTTGGTTTAAATTTTAAATTAAAATTTAAATAGGCTCTCTGTTGGGAGCCTATTTCCAGATCATATCTCAGGTTAACTGGGTAACTCTGTTTCCTTATGGTTATCAGAACTTTAAAGATAGCTCCCCAAGATTCCCATCTCTGGGTTATGAAGTCAAATAGTAATGTAGGTACTGCTTCAGTTACTAATCTAGGTACTGTTGTGAAGGGATTTTGCAAATATAATTAAAGTCCCCAAGTCAGCTCACTTTAGGAGTTGGAGATTTTCCGGGTGGGCCTGACCCAATCCGGTGAGCCCTTTAAAAATGTGTTTTCCTCAGTTGGTAGCAGAAGAGGAAGTGGAGGAGATTCCACGTGTGAGAGGACTGGACGGTGACCGCTGGCTTTGAAGGTAGAGAAGACCATATGAGAAGGAATGTGTGTGGCCTCTAGAAGCTGACGGCTCTGGGCTGACAGCTGGAAAGAAAGGGGACCACAGTGCTACAGGCACAGGAACTGGGCTCTGCCAGCGATGTGAATGAGCTGGGAAGCAGATTCTCCCTCAGGTAAGAGTCCTGCCTGACTAATGCCTTGATTTCTGCCTTGTGGGACACTGAACCGAGAACCCACCCAAACCCACCCAGACTTCTGACCCATAGAGCTGTGAGCCAATTAATGAGATGTTGTTCTCTTCCCCTAAGTTTGTAGTAATTAGTTACACAGCAGTAGAAAACTAATACATCCCTTTGATTTTTACATCTCTAAGTAAAGGTAATAATGTCTGCCTATGTCTAAGAAGCACTCTGAAAGCAAATATTAACAAGATTTAATTAACTTGTTCTAAGTTCAACAGAAAAATATATTAAATTATTTACAAGGTGCCACGATTTTTTAATTGTATTACCCACTGAAGTTCAATCCAGGGCCATGAGACTCTTTAACCCCAGTTAGGTTTGTTTTCTCGTACCCATGGCAGTTGCAGGTCAGGGCTAACTTTAGAAGCCACGTCATGTGGGTTTAGAGCATGAAATTCTTGCTTCAGGGGGGATGTGATTTAACCTGCAGCTTTTTCATTTCACAAAACGATATTCTGCATTTTATAGATTCTCTACTGGATGCCGTATCTACGTGTCAATTTCTTTTTCTTAGCTATATTTCCCTCTCTGAAAAACTTTGACCTATACCTTGGCAAATATATTGAAATTCAGCAAGCTATATTCTGATCTTGAGAAAATTATGAGAGAAGAGACAAAAGATGATCACAGCTGTTTAAATAAAATTGATCGCCGAGATAAAAGAAAACCAAAAAGTGGGGCAAGGTCATTCTGCCCACATAATCATTCCTTTAGTAAACAGAGACATAAATGGTGCTGAGCCTGCTAACCCAGATTTCTCCTCCTGAGAATGCGAGGTAGCTGTGGAGCTCTCCCATGAGCACAACCCCAAGACCAGATCTAGTTTAGACACAGTGACCTGGGGGAGAGGAAGGGGGTAGGAAAGTAAGTGAGCGGTTGTATGCAGGGTGAGAATGTCGATTTAGGGAGAAGTAGACTTTATACACAGATAGAGGAGACAGAAGAAGACAGCTCGGTAGTTAAAAGCTACATGACTCTAGGTAAGTTACTTAAATTCCCTGAGCCTCGGTCTCCTCATGTCTAAGTCAGGATAATTTTTCAACATCTTAGCACAGGGCCTAGGACGTGGAGTCCTCAATAAATGATGGCTGCATTAGGATCGTGCAATCTCATCCTTCCGCCCTTTTCCAAGAATCCCGGATAATCATCTCTATTCTAATGGATGCTAATAGCCCTGCTGGCTAGTCCAAAGTATCAAGTTCAAAGCAAAAGACTACAGGCCAGTGTCTGGGCCAGAAGTCTAACGAGAATATTCCCTTAGGGTAGGGAGGGACAGGGAGAGTGGGTCTGGCTAGGGGAAGCTGATTCCCCAGGCAAGAACAGGGTATTTATTAGATCAAGGACCTGTAGTCAAATGTCCACAAATAAAAATCTCTTTCTAAAGCATTTCCATTTTCTGGCCCAATCAGTTGACAATGATGCGGCCACTGAAGATCCTATTTTTCCAACATGGTCCATTTTTTTAGCTTTCCTCAGTCATCAATTATGACCATGTTTTCCCAAATGTGGAAATTCCCCTTGCACAGATGCTGCTGCTGGCCAACCTTCCTTTCCTGAGAAGTCTCTACAGCACAAAAATATTTTTGTTTTCCCCAACTGCCCACAGGGAAAATTTCTTCATTCTTTTTGTCCCTCCTCCCTTAAAGCCCTTTGACAATTTCCAGGAATCGAAGTAAAACAGAATCACTTAGATCACTGGAGAGCCTTTTAGATGTTCTACTTCTAACATGGCAAAAAAGAACCCTGCACTTTAAATTTCACATTCTAAACCCAATCTTAAGAGTTCCTTTTAATAACCAAAGGCAAGGCCACTAATATCAAAATGCCTCCTACTTGCGCCTGAGAATATGGCTCTGGGACTTGGGAGCTTAAATTCTAAACAGAGATGGCCAAAGCAATTCTCCTTGTGTCTGGATCAAATGCCATTATGTGAAATGTGCTTCCTGCACATTACAGCCCTATACAAATGTAGGCATTGGCACCAACGTGGGCACACTGTGCCTAATTCTGAAATTTCAAACATCCAAGAGTTGAGGTGGCCACTTAATAAATTCAGGGAAAGAGTGTTTTGAAGTGTGGCCTTACCTCCTTTACACAGAATGTGGCTCCTGCTCCTTCCATACAGTAAGAGTAAAAACTAACTTGGTGCCTGTTGCTTGACATGCATAAGTATCAATAGTGAAAGGATGGTTAAGTGCCACTCTCAACTAAGGACCCATGAAAGTAAAGCCTGTCAGTGGGAAAATATTAATTTACCAAAATTATTTCCTCCTTTTTCCCAGAAAAACGATCAGATGGTCTAATGTTTTAGTGTTTATGAGATAAACAGAGCTATCACTGCATGGAAAATAGTCCTTTCGACTGAAGCAATTGCCTTCGATTATGACATGCGGGTTACCAAGGAAATCCTGGCTTTCTTCTTCCACCTAGTCGACCTGCATTTATTTCCTCAGTGTAAGCTGGTGAGCGGGTCAGGAAACGGCATCTGATTCTGTATGAGCATTAATCCAATATAAGCAGGAGGGGAGAGGTACCGTAAAAATGTTAGGTGGAAATAACTGGAATAACCTGCCAGTTTAATATTCAGTATCAATGCTTCCCGAATGTAACACAGATAATGGAGACAACGATGTCCCCGATTTTTGCAACATAAACGAGCAAAATTTCTTTTGAGTTTGATAATTTCCAGTTAAGTCTTTGCTTAATCACTACTGTGATTTTAAGGGGGGGGGTACACTCAGGAGTGGGGAAGGGGAATTTTACTTTTTTCTTTCCATAAAGAAACCATTAAATAAATAAAAGTCATTTCACCTCTGCAAGAGAAATGACAGGAGTTAAAATGGCACATTTCTTTTAAATAAAAAATTAGGAAATTAAGAGCATAAGCCTTGCTCAGGGAAACAGTCAGTGTGCTCAGGAAGAGAGGAGTAACCAGTAGACATGGACCCTGACGTGCCTCATAGGAACTGGAACAGCACCGGCACCGGCCAATCAAAGCAGACGTCCAGTCAAGCAGGCTGGACGCTTGGTCATAAGCAACCCGAATGGCCAAACAAGTATGTACCGACCAGGTATCAACCCCGATGATTTCATATGGTCCTGAGAGTCGGCGCAGAGTCGATTTGTAAAGCAGAAGCATTATGAAAACATTTTATTGGAATATGTTTTAGATGCAGCTGAACGGAGGGTCAGAGCATGGATGGGTGGACAAAAATAAAAATATCTCCTAATTTCTATTGAACTCACATCCTTAAAATTGCTTATGAACTGAGAATTCTTCTTTTTACTCCCTCTCATCACTTTTCTGGTGAAACAGACATTTTAAAAAGTTGGATCTGGGGATCTCTTGACCATTATCAAATAAGACCATGTTTAGTTGCTTGAATACAAATCCCTTTTTAAAAGTCGAAAATATCTCTTATTTCCATGCCTGGAATGATATTCCAAACAATCTATGAAGGTTATTTTTAGGTGGTGGGATATGGGGTATTTTTCTTCCTTATATTCTTTTGTGCTGTTTGAATTTTTCCAATAGTTTTATTTTTTTAACAATTCATTAAAATAATATATATTTAAAAATATCCCTCTTCCTTCTCTTTACTTTGCCAATATTGTAGTTCATAGTCTTCTGTCCTATTAGACGATTGATTTTCTGAATTTGCATCCCCCAAATTCAACGCCACTTTAAAACTCATTTTAAAGACTCTCCCACAGGGCCAATGTGCAGAGGCAGGATGCCTAACGGTTTCCACAGGGCACACCCTTTGAAGGACTTTCTTTTGTTATTTTGGTTCTTTACGTTGTCACGCCTAGCTGTTTCATAATATGCTGAACTCTCCAATTTCCTTTGAAAGGAATACCATCAGAGGTACAAGGGAACTAACTTGGGAACACACACTGCCCAACCTAGGTAGTATTTGTACATGTTGGAAAGATTCCTGGATATGATCATCTCAGAGGGTTTTTTTGTTCTTGTTGTACAGACATCACAGCGACAAAAGGAGATGAATTAGGAAGAGACGTAGGAAACACTGTGGTCGTGAGGCTTATAAATTCTTCACACAATTTTCCTTTTCAGGATCTTTTTCTCGTGGTGTGATGGGCACCATGGGCCAATATAATTTCCAAAGTCTTTAAGCCAAATGGTTCAGCCTCTTTCCATTCCCCATGGACCCTAAAGGGTTATATTTATTTAATACCGGGGGGGGGGGGGGTGTCCTAGATTATAACAGAAATTCAAAAATAGCTCATATTATAAAGAATGGCAGGATTAAGAATAATTCATTTTTTTCTCTTTGGTATTGCCCACCCGACTGTGGTTGTAATGCTGTTTGTGTTCTTTTTGTTTACCCATTTATCAGAATAAAGGTGAAACAAAGTAGGACAGTTTCCAACATTGGAAAATTTCAAGGTCAGGATGGATGACTATCAGGTATGTCCTGGAAGAGGTACATACATACATGACTACAGTGACCTTTCAAGTTTCTTTCCTCTTTAGACTCTGTGCTCTGAAGTGCTCCCTCTAGACTCAAGGTGGTGACTCGCCGTATTGGAGCGAGAGGAGTCCCTCTGGCCACCTTCCTCTCTGTCTGGAACCTGCATCTTCTGCAGGGGTGGCAGCTCTGAGAATTAAACAGGAGATGGAGCGGGTGGGAAAGGATTCCTAGGAGACGCGGAGCTGTCCAGCAGTCAAGGACCTGCCCACACTCTATTCAAGTCCCAAGTAGTGAGACTTAGGGCAGTTCGGAGCGGGGTTTCAGCTCTGCGTATGCTATGCATACGTATTCAGCATATGTACATCTGTAGAAGTATCTGCTTACCCAACCCCAACCCAAGGAGATTCCTCCTGCTCCCTATATTGCCTTTCATTTAAAATGGGTCAATGGTCTTTTTACATTGTGTAGGAAAAAAAGAAAGTAATAATGTACAGGGCAAGATAGAAGAAGATTCGCAGAGGAAGAAAGGCAGAAACAGGACGATTACGCTGTGCAGTCTTTCAGCTGAATTTCAAGCTGTTTAGCCAAACACACACACACGCACACACGCACACGTGCGTGTGCGGGTGCACAAACATACTCTATAAGTAGATGAGTTCAAGTCGACAGCAGCTTCGTTATTTATCGTTTGCAATCAGTAATGCAGGCATCGTAGCACACCCTTAAAGAATGCATGTTACAAGTATTAGCTTACAAAGTCTTCCCGGAATATATAACTAAAAAAATTAAAAATAAAGTTAATTTGCCTTAAAAGGTTGCTCAGTCTTTTTCCCTTTGCAGATGTGTTCGCTTTGATGAATGCCCACTTGACTGAGGTGCTGAAGGATAACATAAAAATCTTTAAGCATGTTTATAAATTTTTATAAGTGGCTGGATACCTAGCCCTCTTTTTTTAAATATTTCCACAGACATCCTAGACTTGAGAAGAAAGGATCTGGGGGAAACATCTCAGCCAGCTCCCATGTGCTAGGCAATTAAACAGTAACCCAGTTTTATAGGTAAAACAACTAAATGTGGAGAGGCTGATTGGTCCATAATAATTTTTAATAATTTTAAAATTTACAAAGTAACACATATTCATTGTAGAAATTTTGAGAAATACCCCCCCCCCCAAATAAAAATCATCCTGGCATAACTCTTTTTTTAAAAAGAAAATCTTTATTGATTTCAGAGAGAGGAAGGGAGAGAGAGACACAAACATCAATGATGAGAGAGTCACTGATCGGCTGCCTCCTGCGCCCCCGACTGCAGATGGAGCCCGCAACTTGGGCATGTGCCCTGACCAGGAATCGAACCCCAATCGCCTAGATCCTAGGTCAGTGCTCAATCACTGAGCCATGCCCGGCCGGGTCTGACATAACTCTTGATACCAATCTGATGTTTAGCCTCCTAAATACATACACGCGGCCACATACCCATTTCAGGCTCAATATTTCATCAAGATTAGAAGAAAGGCAAAAGGAAACAGCTGCTGCTCCATCTTATCCAAACCCGGAATCACCCCCCACATACTTGAACCATCTCCTTCAACTGTTTCCTCTACCCTTGGGCCCAATCTGACAAGAAATTATAAACGAGGTGCCAGATTTCCTATTTAGAAAATAGTACACAGGTCATAGGCAATTCCTTACCCTTTCTCTTCCTGAATAGAGACCCAAGAATTGGTAAAGGAGACACAATAGTGCGAAAGCGACTTTATTTTTGTGAGTTAACGTTGGAGGTCCCCATGTTGACAGCTGCAGAGGCGGTCACGTGCTTCACAGAGCAAAGAGCCCTGCAAAAGAAGTTAACTTCAACTTTGAAAATCCTTTTATCTTCCATGATTTGCATGGCTTTAAATCTGTCACCTGAGTTCGATATTAACGTAATCGTCTGCATTCCAGCTAATGAATGCACCTGCTTCTAAGACTTTATTTTAGCAGCTTTAATGAGCTCTTCAGAAGAGTTTTCCTGGACCTGCTGCACCGCTAGAGAAATAGCAGCTGTAAGCAACTAACAACACATTCAGTACTTGAATCGAGCTTTGTGAAGTTGCTCAGCTTGAGAAGGAGCAGCTCTCCATCTGCCTGGGGTAAGGGAAATGAAGCCGAGATGGAGCTGTGGCGTTTGGAAAGAGCGCCGGGTCAGCGGGGCTGGCCAAAGCAGCTTACTCCCTGCTTGGCCGAAATGTACAGAGCTCAGGCAGTTCGCTTACGGTCTCTGGATCCCAGTTTCTCATCTGTATAATAACAGTACCCATCTTATAAACTTGTTGTAAGGATGAAGCACCTCACCTGTTGTAAGTACCCTATAATGTTAAATGTTATTGCAATTATTATGTTTATTATTAAAAATATGTGACTATAGATAAATCAAGCAAACTCTTTTATTGGCTGTAGGTTGTAAGATGGTTCCTAGGTGAATACTTGCTCATTGAGACCTATAGTAAGAAAAAGATCACCAAAATTGATGTCCTTTACTGAAGTAATCAGGAAGTCTGTTTTCAGTGCTGATTATACCTCGAGCCCACAGTGAAGATTTTTTGAAAGAGCAGACATCAACCAGTCTCTGGAAGTCCAAATACTTAATTCTGTAAGCCATTTAGAATTTTAAAATATCATGTAGATGTTAGGATATAAAGATAGTCATTTACTTTTAATATATTTTAATACTTTTTATTATATTATCAAATTTATTTCATGCTTGTTACACTCTGATTTCAATATATTTTCATGCTGGCAGTCTCCCTCCTCCCTTTTCCCCCATGTGCTCCTCTGTATACTCTAATTTGAAAAGTGCGTTGTAATAACCCATCCAAAACTCAATTGAATGGAAAATGAAAAATAGGACAAATGTTGCTTTAAAGATACACACAGCAGATACATTACAGATCAACTGGAGGTAACACCATGGAATGAAGATGCCACAGATGTTGACCTTTCTCTCTCTCTCTCTAGGTAGCACAAAGGTGAGATAACTGTTAAGAAAATGGCAAATTCTCCTACCCCCTTTTTATTTCAATTAAAGTAAGACAACTATCTTGGCTGGGATGGAAGTAATTTATTTTTCTTTTCCCCTTTACACAGTTCTGGCCAACAGTCTTCTTTCAATAATTGGAGCTATTTCATTGGTGTCTCACCCCACATGTCACAATACTGGACAGTCACTCAGGAGAGAGGACAGCTTGGCAACCTCCATCAACTTGTTATAGGGGTTTCTCTGCAAAGACACTGTGTTCTAGAAACCACCAATTTGACTCTGCTGGAGTAGGCAGGCTTCTGGAAGCTGCATCCCCACATTTCAAAGGATCCACTTTAACCAGACGTGCATGGAGCATCTTTCCAGAAGACATTCATTTCTACTCTGAAACCTCAGCTTTGTAACCTGAGAAAACAACCCCAAGGGAGCTCTCCTCTGGCCAGTCTTAGACTGTGTTTTGCTGTCGAAGGCAAGCTGACCTCATCATGAGAGGAACCTGTTGCTTATGGCCTGGCTGCTTACAGTGTGGCCCTCAGGGGGCAGCATCAGCATCCGCATCACCTGGGAGCCAGTTAGAACCACAGTCTCAGAAGCCCCCCCCCCCCGCAGACCTACTGAATCAGAATCTACATCTTGAGATTTCCAGGTGACTCATGTGCACATTTAGGTTCAAGAAGCAGTGGTGGCCCTGGCCAGGTGGCTCCGTTGGTGGCCCTGGCCAGGTGGCTCGTTTTGGGTCATCTGTAACCCAAAAGGTTGCCGGTTCAATCCCCAGTTGGGGAAAGTATGGGAGGCAACTGATCAATGTTTCTCTAGCTCCCTTCCCCTCTCTCTAAAAAATCATTAAAAAACAAAAAGCAGTGGTGTAAGGAATCTGCCCGAGATCCCTTTTCCCAGCAAGAGACCTCACCATCTCCTGTTCCCAAGCTGTATCCACCCACTTTCTACTTCTCTCTACACAGATTTCCCCGCAGTGCTCCTGGGCAGACTCTCTCTATTTTGGATGCATTCCCAGCCCGTGGGTCTTGTAGTGACCTGCATTTCTATGGTTCAGGTGGTCAAACATGTATACGGCACAGGCTCCCACTAGCCAAGCCATATCCATTCCCCTCCAAGTCATCTTGCCCTCCTAATCCCACAGCTGTCACGTTGCCATCTTCATAAATTATTGTTAAAGAAGAAAATTACCAAAAGAAAAAAAAAATAGTCTCAATAAACCTGCATGGTTTAGAGCTAAAGAATATGTTAAAATTTTCCATCATGGAAATTTCCCAGCTCCTGGGCTCTTCGGATTTTTTTTTTTTTTTTCCCAGAGCTGCAAGCAAAGAATGGAAATTTCCAATTGCAGCATCAAGGGCTGCTGTTCTGCTGACTGTCTTGCTCAGCCAGGGTCATCTGCTTCTCTAAGACGTCAAGGAATGCCAAGGTAGGTCTGAGAACACACACACTTCCTCTGCAGGAAGGGCAGAATGCCTTTGTATTGCCTCCAAGCTGTGAGGAGGAGAGGGGACGGAGGGGTGACATGCCCTGCCCCACCCACCTGAGTGGGAATTTTGTTGATAGTTACCATATCAGCAGCTTATCCTAGCTGGCATCTTTCCAACGGCAGCTGGCTGGCACGTCTTTTGTTTTTTTTAAGAAATCCCTTGGGGTGGGGGAGGTAGAAGAGGGAAAAGGGAGGGTAAATGGTGACGGAAGGAGACTTGACTTGGGGTGGTTAACACACAATACAATATATAGATGGTGTATTGTAGAACTGTATACCTGAAACCTGTAGAATTTTATTAACCAATGTCACCCCAATAAATTCAATTAAAAAAACAGTAGACAGATGGAAGGAAGGAAAAAAAAAAAGAAAGAAAGAAATTCCTAAGGTGTGTGGGAGATGCAGAGAGAGAAGGGGAACCAACATTTGTTGAAGTCTACCCTTCTAAGTACTCTGCCAGGAATTTTATATTTATCATTTAACCTTTATGTGACCTGCCCAAAGGTTAACTTCTGATTTTCTGCACCCAAATTTTGGAAGCTCCATTTGTTCTTTCTGACACGGCCCCGTCCCCCCTGACCCTCCCAGAAATGTGTCATCTGCAAATATCCTGAAGGTTTTGTCTCCACCTCTTCAATGATATCAACAGCCCAGTTCCTTTTCACTGTGTCTGAGCTGAAATATGTTTTCATTCACAGGTGGTCGTGATGTCTGAGTCAACAGGTGCCTACGAGTTCCCTAAATTCTGTCCTGTTCATTGCCATGCACTGCTGCTGTCACCGCAGAAGTCTGACGGTGGCAGCCCCATGGAAGGCCACGTGTGTAAAGAGTCAGCTTCTTGCAAACAAGTCCAAGCACCCGGACTGGCTCTAGGCCAGAGAGAATGTTCTCAAACCTAAGCTGGGAGTTTTGTTTTCATTTTTAGTGTTTTGCTTTTTTTTTTTTTTGAGTTTTGGGGAATTCTGAATGGGCTACTTATGTTTATTCTCTCCTACTGACAGCCCATGGCATCAGGAAAAGACTAGTTAAGGGAGATTTCTGAAATCACTATTGCTATTTATTCTTAACATTGTTTATTGAGGCAAGTTTGGTAATAAGGAAGATATTCCAGCAATATATTTTTAAAAAATCATCACATGGCAAGTGAGTTTTAATTTTTATTTATTGATTGATTTTGAGAGTGAGAGGAAGGGGGGAAAGACAGAGAGAGAGAGAAACACTTGTTTGTTGTTCCACTTACTTATGCATTCGTTGGTTCATTGTCGTTTGTCTAACCAGGGATCGAACCCACAACCTTGGCATAGCCGGACAGTGCTCTGGCCAGGGCTGCAAGTGCATTTTAAAGAGAGTATTTAGTCTCTGTCTTTTCAATCACAACCACATCCATAGATAGCACTGTCATCTTTGAATACAATGACCAATTTCAACGCCACCTGATAATGGAAGTAGAGTGGAGAGGAAATGGTCAGCAAGAATGTCGTGGGCCCTGGCCGGTGGCTCGGGTGTTGGAGCGTTGTCCCGGGCACTGAAAGGGGCAGGCATGATTTCCGGGCAGGGCGCACCCCTGGGTTGCGGGCCCCATCCCTGGTCTGGGCACCTATGGGAGGCAACTGATCGATGTTTCTCTCAAATTGATGTTTCTCCCTTCCTCCCTCCCTTCCTCTCTCTCTAAAACTCAATAAGCATGTCCTTGGGTGAGAATTAAAAAAATAAAAAATGTTGTAGGTCTGTTTAGGCTTTAGTTTCAAAGGCTAACATTTATTTAGTCACTGGTAACTCCTGTGATAATGATTTTCCTTACCCCTTTAAACCATTAACACCGAGTCTGATTCCTAAGGAAACTCACCAAGATGCCATTTTAATAGGGTCTGGATCTCATGCGCTACGTGCCACATTTCTGACAGGCTTCTTTCCACTCCTGCTCTGCATCTGTCATTACCTAGAGGATACTGGTCCTCTTAGTTGAAGACAATGATGATTCATATCTCTGGGTGGGGCTGAATGGACAAATGATGACTGTTCCTTTGCTCTTTTGACCACAGTGATGACTTTCAAAGAAAACTTGACGGTTAGAATACGAGCTGTTTTAGATGCGGATTGATTGATTTCGGTCATGGCCTAATTCTCTCCCTCCTGTTTCCCTGCCCCTTGCAACGTGACTTTGCTGCTCCTTCCTGGGCTAGAGGCCATTTCCCCAACAAGGCCACTGAATCTAGGCTGGCCTTTTGACTTGCCTGGGCCATGAGACTGCAACAGAAGGAACAGTGGGCCAGTTCCAAGCCTAAGCCTCAAGTATATGCTTCCATTTTCTTTCTTGGAACCTGCCACTGCTACGTGAACAAGCCCAAGCTGGCCTGCTGGAGGGTGGGAGAGAGGTTACGTGGAGTAGACATGAGCCATCCTAGCTGAGGCCAGAGGCAGCCCAGAGCTAGCAGGCCAGGGGACAGATGCGTGAGCAAGCCCACCAAGATCAGCTGGCCCAGCCCGGGGGAGCAGAACCACTCAGCAATCGCAGTCTCATGAGAAACAGTAAACAGTAGCTAATTTCAGCCACTAACTTTTAAGGTGGTTTGTTATAAAGCAATAGGTAACAGATACAGATGACCAATTCCCCAAACTCCCTTTCTTTCTTAGTGACAGGAAGTTCAGAGTCAAATTTGAAGGCCAATCACAGAATCTATGTTTATTTATTATTCATGTTTATTGCACCCTTATGGCTAACATATTTGCAATCCTCTCTCTGCTTGGTAGTGAGTTTTTAAAAATTTAATAACCTATTGTTTGCCACATTGGTTCTAAACCAAATCAGTCCTCTGTCTTAAATATTTAGGTGATTTTTTAAAATATCTTTATTGATTTCAGAGAGAGGAAGGGAGAGGGAGAGAGAGATAGAAACATCAATGATGAGAAACTAGACATTGATCGGCTGCCTCCTGCACGCCCCCAACTGGGGATCGAGCCCGCAACCCAGGCATGTGCCCCAACCGGGAATCAAACCACGATCTCCTGGATCCTAGGTCAATGCTCAACCCCTGAGCCACGCCCAGCCAGGCAAGGTGATTTTGTCATCAGGTTAGAAGAGATGCCTCTAGAGCAGGATTGGCGAACATTTCTGTAAAGAGCCAACTAGTAAATATTAGGCTTCGCAGGCCATCCAGTCTCTGTCACAACTACTTGACTCTACTGTTGTGATCAAGCAATGCTTGACTGCATTTAACAAATGGGCATGGCTGTGCTCCAAAAAAAACTTGATTATAAAAATAGGCGGTGGATAGGATTTGGCCCTCAAGCTAAAGTTTGCTGACTTTTGATCTAGAGATCAAGATCTATGTTACTATGCAAAAACATCTTCATCTATTTTATGATCCCATCAACTTTATTGTAATTCATCTCAATTACTTTGGAAAAACAGGTAAATTAAGTGAATCGACTTCCTCTATCAGAAGACCAGGAGGGGCTGACCTCAGAACAACTAACAGCATTTGTACAGAGCAAGTATTATACTGAACAACTTAAAATTCCCTAGTGACTTAGTCCCTGATTGGTCATTTAGTTGATGCTAAAAGCCAGGGTGACAAAAGCAATGTCTTGTTTGTTTTGTCTCATTTCACAGCCTCTAATCTCAAATACACTGTACGTGACAGTGAGGATGGAGCTCCAGTTGTACTTGCTTTCTCGGAGTTCCCTGAATGTATTGTGCTATTTCACGCCTCTCCAGCTCTGCACACAATGTTCCTTCTTCCTGGAACACACTGAGCCCTCTCCTCTTACTGGCTAACGCCCACTCGCTGATCAGCGCTAAGCTGGATGATGCTGCCTCTTGGAAGGCTTCCCTGAGTGCACCTCCACCTCCTCACCCCCGACTTCCAGTCCGTACACTCAGTCTCCGCATTTATTCCACCAAATTAATAATTAAAATAGTTAATAATGCTTATATGGTGCCAGGCACCTACTATGCGCCAGGCATTGTTAAATATATCATTTTAACTGAAATTATCGGTGTGTCCATTTCCTTAGTGCAATTATGCATTCAAAAACATTCATTGAGTACCTCCCAACTTGTGCCCCCTGAAAAAGATAAATAAAACACAAGCCTACAGTACAGAGTGTAAGCCCACTGAGGGCACATACTGTGTGTTCTTTGTCTTTATTTCTCAATACCTAGCAGTCCAGAGCAGAGATTTTCTTTTTCTTTTTTTTAAATATATCTTTATTGATTTCAGAGAGAGGAAGGGAGAGGGAGAGAGAGACAGAAACATCAATGATGAGAGAGTCATTGATCGAGCCCACAACCTGAGCATGTGCCCTGACCAGGAATCGAACCTCGATCTCCTGGATCCTAGGTTGATGCTCAACCATGAGCCACGCCCGGCTGGGCCAGAGCAGAGATTTTAAAATTAATATTAGATGAGAGTGAATGAAAATAGCTCACACATACAATACATAATATGTGACAGGCAATGTCCTAAGCTCTTTACCTATGTTAAAAAAAAACAACAGACCCCAAATGGAGTCACTTTTGGTAAGCTCCACCCAGGCTTAATACCTAACCTAACTGCAGTTGTGGCCTCTCCCAGGAGTGGAATTTTAAAGCAATCAATCTAGACTTTCCCAGTCAGCCCTAGTGAGGTGATCTGTCTGATAAGACCCCCCACCTTCCCCTAAAAGAAGGTATCCTTGCCTGAAATAATCCACTTTTAATTTTCCTGTCCTGCCCAACTTTTGCCTATAAAAGCCTCCCGTTTTGTACAGCATCTTGGAGCATCCTTCTGTTTACTATCTGGGATGCTACCTGCTTCATAAATCATTTAATAAAGCCAATTAGAGCTTTATATTTCCTTGGTTGGATTTTTGCTCTTTAACACATGGCTAAACTCATTTACTCCTCACAACAACGCTATGGGGTGGCTGCTAGAATTATCACCATTTCACATTTGGGGAATCAGATCTGGAGAATTTTTAAGTAATGTGCCCACAGTCACACAGAGAGTACGTGACAGAGCTGGTTCTAGAGTCCAAGCTCATAATCACTGGATGAAATGACAGCTGAGTGACTCAGCACAAATCCGTTGCCACTCCTGGAAAAGCAATTCGAAGGCCTATCTTTGAAGACATGAGTGATGTGGTTGGTTATGTGCTTGGGGCTAGGAGTCAGAATGTGCTCACATTTGCACTCAAGTGCTCAGTGTAAGTGATCACTGATGGTGATGGTGGTGACAGTGCTTCAGAAGGGCACCCTCACATTACTCACAGCACAGTAGGGTTGTGTCCTGAACTCCACCCAGTTTCTCCCACCGCCCCAGCCCCTCGAGTGGGCATGCACTGATGCCTCAGGAGCGACTCCAGCGCAGCTGCAGCTTGTGGCTGCTGTTCTGCCTCTCCCCGGTGGCCAGCAGGGTTGTACAGCAGATCCACCCATGCTGGCCTGTTCCAATAGACACTCCAGCAAATTAGCATTTTTAAGAAGTCTACATAGGACTGTCCATAATGCGGGTGAACCTGGCCAGCCTTGTACATTTATTTTAATTGCTGCCAGTCACTCCCTGATGGCTCTGGAAGTCCCCATGGGGCCTCCCAGGCAATAGGCCACTCAGTGGGGGAAGACAGACAGACAGAGACAGTGCCTGGCCTTCAGGTGTCTCTGAGGTCAGGCCTGCTCTGCTGAAAAAGGAAGAACAGATATTTCCAATAGAATTTCGCTTCTGAAACAAACAAGGATTTGGAAAGTTTTAGGTTTGAGCATTAGGACATCAGAAAAGAAAAGTGATCACAGAGTCCCTGCAGACCCTTGAAGTCATGGTCCCTCTGAGTGTAGAACAAATGTGCACACTCTCCTGCCTCCAGGCAGTTTTCTTCAAAAAAATTGGGCAGGACTCTTTTATGGGGATGTAAAGTACAGCGTAGGGGATATAGCCAATATTATAGCTATGTATGAGTCAGGTGGGCACAAGACTTACTGGGGTGATCACTTCGTGAGTTTTATAAATGTCCAATCACTATGTTGTACACCTGAAACTAATATAATGTATGTCGACAGTGATTAAAAAATTTTAATTGTAATTTTCCCCTTTCCTCCTTTTGCAGTTAGGTAAATAGGAAGATACAAAGAGGCCCTTTGCTTGGTGGCCTCCACTAATGACCAGAGGACCTCACAAAGATGGGCCAGGGCTAGGACTAGCTCCCACAAGCTTCCTGTTCTCAGGCCGAGGCACAACCGAGCCCAACTAGAATTTGACGATTCAAGAATCAGCTCTTACAAGCAATCGTGTCACTGCAGAGCTGTTCAAGATTGGACCTGCGAGGACATGCTAAGGTAAGAGAAGTTATTGTCTTTCCGATTCTCCTCCGCAGGCTGTCCTCCGGGCCAGCAACTAGTCATGGGACAGCTCCAGAAGGACACTGGCTGCCTGGCTGGACGACCTGGGAAGCATGCAGCTGACCAGTGTTCTCGGGCACCTACAAACATTTTTCAGGGTTTGGGAAGAATTTGTAGCACCGTATTTTCCAAGTAACCCAAATGTTATTATATTTATAGCCCGTTTCATACAGTTTAACACTTAATAATTCTCTGCTTGTTTCATTATGTACAACTTGCATTTTTCTCACCTGGATCATAACTCACTGGGCGGGGACCGTGTCTTTACTTTGTTTGACTCCTCCACAGACTAAATAGAATGGGGGAGCACAATACCGGGTGGCTGAAGAAAAACGACCGCAGGACAGTGTCTGGAGACCTGGGTAGTTTCTGAGCCCCTGCCCACCTCAGCTGGGAATAAGTCTTCAGGAAGCAGGTCAGTTTCTGAGATGCAATTTCCTTGTGTTAAATTTGCCCCACTCACCTCACCGGTTTGCTGGAAGGATCAGATGAGATAACCTATGTGAAAGTATTTTGTAGACCAATATTTGCTAGCTACCTAAATGCAAAAGGAGGCACTTAGTAAATAGCTGATTGATTTTCAGTGATAAGTTATTGTATTCCCCTTTCCTTACATTCAGTTCCTTTAGGGGTTTTATTTCTCAGGATTTAATTTTATCTGAGTGGCACAGTCACTCCACATCTTCCTGACACTGTGTGACATGTTCTCTAGTGCATTTCACCCCACAGTACCTTAAAATTGGATTGAAATCTAAGCAAACCAACCAAAAAATCACAAAGCGCGCCATGGTCACATCTATCACGCAAGGACTCCTTGAGATCAACGCATTTGTCATCCGCTAGAGTTCCAGAGCCTTTCTTGTGCTGCATCAACCCACTCGAATTGAACCCTAGGCAAGGATCATGCATATTTCTAAATTCTAGCACATGTTTGATACATGGGAGGGGTAGATCACTGCTCTAAGTCCAGGCCAGCTGAGAAGAAAAGGAAAACGTGGCACCTTCTTTGGGAAATTTTACAAAGAGATGACACTATGAAACAGACTTTTAGAATAATTCATCTATTTATAGTCCCTATTTTCTATTTGTTCTTAGCAAAAAAGACAAGTTGAAAAATCTTTCAAGCATGGCTCTTTCTCAAAATGCTTCTGGAAGACATAGAGTTTAGTCTCAGGGTTTTTTCTCATTTAACTAGAGAGAAAAAATGGAGACACTAAGAGATAAAATAAGTTGTATCTTCTAGGAATTGGTGTATGTAGATTTCTGATTCCCCATCTAATACTCTAAGTCCAAAAAACATGAAAGTAAAAATAACTAGAGAACTGATGGCTTGTTTCTGGTCAGTATCATCATCTCTTACTGAAAATTTTCAATTTTAGTATTTTCAATTAATTCATGAAAGCTATGCAAGTCTACCTTTTCCAAGTTAATCATAAAGTGTCAACTGTAGGACTCATGTAGAGGGTTGATGCATTTTGTCAACAGAGTGAATCCAGACCAGTTCTGAAGTCCACTGATAAACATATTAATGATGCCTCTTTTAGGGGGCATGAAAAGAGGAACCTCTTTTCAACACTAAGCAATCCAGAACAGTCTTCTGAAACCTCATTTATTTTCTTTTTCAAACTCTGTATCATGGAAAGTTTCAAACATATACCCAAAGATAGAAAGAATAGCAAAACTGGACCCAATTTCCATTTTAATGAACCTGTCATCCAGCTTCAACATATGGCCAATCTTGTGAAGCCTCATTTTAAATAAATATTAGTAGCCAGTAGAGCTAAACTCATACTGCAGACCAATATATTTTAATATTCAAACTGGAGAACATGTTTATTCATATATATTTTCCTAAAATAATTTTTTATTTTCATCGGACACTTTTCTTTCTCACTCTCAAACCTCTCTTGCTTCTCATGGGGAGGAAGTGAGGCCAGCCCCTTTCATAGTCAATTCTAGAGGCAAAACACCTAGGAGGAGGAAGTGGGAGATTTAAAAATACAGTAATTATTCTCTTCCTGTGACACCAGGCCTTGCTCTCTCTGTCTAAAACATTGCAAGGAAATAGTGCTGATGCAAAGGGAGGTACTTCCAACAGAAGAACTAATTGTCCCTTTGCCCCCATAATATATGACAAGTGGTAGATCCCGTGAGGGGATCACTCCGTACTGAAGCTAAGGGGAGAGAGAGCCCCAGGGAAAAATAGTACAACCCAAATGTTCCTTATATGTAACAGGTTCTTATTTATTTGATTGATTTTATATGCATTAATAAAGAACTTTGCAGAGTACAAATAGTTTGCACTATAGAATTATTATTCTAAATTTATCCAAATGAATATCAATTTGTAGCCAAATCATACCCACAGGGAATCTAAAATAATAACATTTTTAAAAAAGAAGTAAATTAGACTGATGGGAGTTGGGGAGGTTATATGGCTTTAACATAACTTTGGTTTCTCCTTTTATATTGGTCCCCATGGAAAAAACAGCAGGATTCCTGCCTGGATGGTAGCGTGTGTACGGTTCGCTTAATCGTAGGAGTCTTAATTGCTCCCGGGAGCAGCGCACTGCCGCGGCCTGAAGTGGGAGGCATTATGTGCAGCCAGACAAGAGAGAACAGGCTTCTTTCAGAAGTAATCTAATCATGTAAATGTAAAAATACCAAAAAAAAAGGCTTACTAATTTCACCAAGGGATCTGAAGCTGAATTTCATACGCAAGTTCCTTGCTGAACTGTGTGGCGCTTTGTGGAGCGCCAGCCTCCCGTGGAAGGCGGGCTCTAAGGCTTCTCTGAAAACAGCAGCGGGAACAGGACGCCACAGGGCTGCGGTGCTGCTCACGGCTGTGTCCTGCTCTCGCACCTGGGGTAACCTGTTTTGCATTCAGTAAAGACTCGGAGAGCGAACACTTATAACCCATTCCCATGGGGACGTTCAGAATCTAGCAGCGTTCCCTGTTTCCTCAATCGTTAGACCCGGGCCGGAATCCGGAGGGCCTGCTCGGAGGAGGGGAGCTCTGTCCAGGCTGGGCTCATGTCCAGCCCCGCCTAGGAGTTCGCCGCTGTCTCTGTGTGATGCTGAAGGAAGCGAGGAACACAAACTTCCTTAATTATTACACGGTGCCAGTGACCTTCACTACCAGAAATAAATCACACTTCTTCCTCAGCACGGTCACAACCCATCTCTGAGATACACGTTGCTCAGAAAAAAAAAGCGGTGATTTATTTAAGACAAGTAAACACTTCATAGGAAAACTGTTAACGTAACAGAGGGAAAATGACTTTTTTTTAAAAGGATCAAGCCAGTAAACCTGAGGAAGGGAGAAAAAAGTAAACAGCAATGATGTATAGTAAGTAGTAAAAATAAAAATAAAACGGAAAGAATAGCAAAAAATATATCAGTTATCATTGTAAATTTGAATGAATCTAATTTACCTTGCGAAAGACAAACTTTCAGATTGGGCCGAAAAAGTACAAAAGCAAAATTGAGCTAGGTAGAAGAAACTCACCTCAAATAAAATGACAAAGTTTGGAAATGAATGGTTGGGCACATACGTACCAGGCAAACCCAAAAGCAGGAGTGCAATGTTAACGTCAAATTCAAGGCCAAAAGCAGTAAGTCAGAACAAGGCGATGGGATTAAAGGCACTGTGGCAGAGGCTGCTAGATGCCTACGCAATGCTCATTCCTTTTCACCCTTGCTAGCAAAACCTCAGTTTAATTTGGCACAGCAGTGTGTCCAGACAAAAAAAATTGTCTATCTTCTTTTACAATTAGGGGGTGGACAATACGTCATAAGCAGAATTTAGTGGCCGGGGCTTGCTGAAGTCCAGCTCAGCTGGAAGCTACTTCCTTTTGCCTTCCTCTCCTTCCTCCTTTCTGACTGGACTATGTATGTGATGGCTGGTGCTGCAGAAGCCACTTTGCAACCATAACTTGGGGAATGGGCACTATAATAGAGAAGCTGGCGGAGCAGAAAGACAAAGGGAGTTTGCATTCTACATGCCCATGGAGCCATTTCCACCAGCCCCGAGCTTCTTACCACTCGACACCTTCTATGTTTGGGAAAAAATATATTTCTATTTATGTAAGCCACTTTTATTTGGGTGTCCTTTTCTAAGCAGCCAGCTCAATTTCCTGTGGTGCAGCTATAAACATGAAAAAATACAGTTGTCCAAAAAAATAGAACAAAATAAAAAAAAATCGAGACTACTAGAAAGACAAACAGAATTTGATGAAATGACAGCTACGATAGTAGATCTTAATGTACCTCTTTCAGAATTTGATAGACTGAAGGCAAAAACGAGCAAGAATTTAGAAGACTATAGTAATTTAACCTATTAGCCTATTTATTATACGTGCATGTGTAAATGAGCATGTGTTTGATTAGTATACAGTATCAAACCCACAAATTTATACCTCACCAAAAAGAGACTGTGCAATCTTTTTATATGTGTATGGGATATTTACAAAATCAATTATATACTTGGCCATGAAAGATGAAAGCATATTGGAGTGTAGGGTACAGAAAGAAGGTGGCCGAACCAGACAGTCTGTCCTACAGCTTGCTGGCGGAGTGTGACCTTGGGCAGGTTTCTTAACCTTCCTGGGGTTTGTTTCTTTTTCTTTCTAAAAAATTTATCTTTATTGTTGGAAGTCTTACAAATGTCTCCTTTTCCCCCCCATTGACTCCCTCCCCCCTGCCCCCCTCCCCCCCAGGCCTGCCCCACACTATTGTCTGTGTCCCTGGGTCATGCATCTATGCATATGAGTTCTTAGGTTACTCTCTCCCCACCCACCCACCTACCCCCGCCTTCCCTCTGAGATTCGTCAGTCTGATCCGTGCTTCTGTGTCCCTGGATCTATTTCATCATAGCTAGAATTTTTATCTTTTATAATTATTATTATTTTTTCAATCCTTACCCAAGGATATGTTTATTGATTTTGAGAGAAGAAGGGGAAGGGGGGGGGGAGAGAGAGAGAGAGAGAGGAAGGAAGGAAGGAAGGAAGGAAGGAAGGAAGGAAGGAAGGAAGGAAGGAAGGAAGGAAGGAAGGAAGGAAGGAAGGAAGGAAGGAAGGAAGATCAATGTGAGAGAGAAACATCTATTGGTTGCCTCCCATACTCACCCTGACTGGGGACGGAACCTGTGACCTTCTGGCCAACGCGACAATGCTCCAACCAACCGAGCCACCCAGCCAAGGCTACCTTTTATCATTACTATCCCTCCCAGCCTAGCATTTTCCAGCTCGATGTCCGTTTACCTACATAACGCTGCTAGTGCCACATGGAACTAACCCCAGGTAGAGGTGCGGGGCCCTCAGATGGCTGTCACCGTTCCCGTGGGGAGGGCCAGCAGCAGGCTAGAAGGTTAACTTTTCTCCCATTGGCCTCCACGGAACGGTCGGCTCTGCACTGTCTAGCACAGAATTCAAGAGCACCGAAGAATGTTAAATGGATGAATTGTTACTTGCAGGAAAAGAAACAGGCACCATGTTTCCAACTATTCTTCATTTCAGACAACAAGGAGCTGTTTCCGCAGGCTGGCCCAGGCGCTTCGGGGGAGGGGGCACTATTGAGTAAACTCCGCTGAAGGAGGGTGAATGTGGGCCAGTGAATCTTTTTGACACAGTCCCAGCTTTATTTGTGCCTATTGCTGGCAAGCGACTACAGGGACACCAGGAAACAACTGACAAAAACTTTGTAAATAAGGTTTAAAGGACAAGAAGTCTCCATAGCCCTCAACATATAAACTTTTTATACCAACAAGAGTCATCTGTGACATAAGACAGGGCCTCTAAATTTAGCTGCTGGCTAGGAAAGGAAAAAAACACATAAATCTTTCTTTAAAACCCATAAAATAAAGCATTTTTAAGGTCACAAAAGCAAAATATTGAAGTAATTAAACTATTTCAAAATCAAGAAAAGGTAGTATTTTCATGATCAAGTACTTTCATATGTATAAATATGTGACTATTAAGAATACTATTAATTGTATATTTTAATAAATTATTTCATATAAGTAGATTATAAATATATAAGCTATGTTATAAATTATATGTATTCAATATGTTTATATTTTAATAAAATTAAATTTAATACAAATGTTAGCTATATAAAAAAACATAAAAGTTTTACCCCTGAACTTAGAGGGAAAGCAGAAATGAACGGAAGATACCAGGTTCCCCAACTCGGTTTACATCACAAACTATTGATAAACGATCTGATGTCAGCTGGGAATGAATGGGGTATTTGTTCCTTTATTTTGGGGGATCTGTAATAGCAGCATCAGCAGAGTGATATTTATGTTTTTGCATATTTGTGTTTGTTTCATCTCAAATATGCTGATGTACAAATAGATAACCTGAGGGTGGTTATTGTTATTTTTTGTCCAGAATATTTCCCAACTCTCTAGGTGTTCCTGTTTCTCTTAGCATTATCTTAGCATATCGGTTTTCACCAATCCCTGCTTCCTCCTCTCTTTAAAAAGTTTTGTGCAGTTGCAAAATCAACTCTCATCTTTCTGCTTAGATGACCTTCCCTTAGCTTCTGCTCTCCTAAAGATCCTTTCCCAGCCTCCGCTTAAGTTGTCACTCACAGAAGCTCCTGTAGAAGAACATCAAACTCCAAACGATTTTCCATCTATTAGGTTTCAGACTTTCTCAGATACAGTTCAAATATGAATTGCTTCCCAAATGAAGATACACCTGGGGTGCCCATTCATCAGAGAGGAAGGCTGGCTGGGGAGGAAAGACAGAGAGAAATGAACAGGGAGGAAAGAGGCAGAGACGGGCTCCCCAGGCCCGACCTGTACTGAAAGCCGGGGTTCTGCACTCTTGCAATCCTGCTGATTAGCACAAGCTATCAGGACTGCTCGGTCTTTAAAAATTCAACTTGGCAGATAGTAGTTCATATTTACTGAATTGAATTGATAAAACCAGTGTTAAGAACTACATTAAAATGATTAGAACATTTTTTTGTTCTGGTCTAGAAGATTAAAAAAAATTTTTTTAATATGTCTTTACTGATTTCAGAGAGAGGAAGGGAGAGGGGGAGAGAGAGAGAAACATCAATGATGAGAGTCATTGATCGGCTGCCTCCTGCACGCCCCCTGCTGGGGATCGAGCCTGCAGCCCGGGCCTGTGCCCTGACCGGGAATCAAACCGCGATCTCCTGGATCCTAGGTTGATGCTCAACCGCTGAGCCACACCGGCCAAGCTAGGAGATTCTTTTTAGAGGATCATTTTTTAAATTCCAAAACCGTCTTGCTAAAACCTGTGAGTCCGCCTAGCCACATAAGGCACAGGATCACCTCGCATTCCTGCCTCTTCCCAGCTCGGGGGCCGATGCCTCGAGCCGGCCTCAGCCTCCTGCTGGGAAGAGACGTCAGGGAGGAATGTCAAGGGCTAAGAGGGATTAAGAAGATCAGAGAAGGGGTGCTGGAGCAAACGCACATGCGAGATCAGAATCTCTTTCCTCATAATTCGTAAAGCTGTTTTGAATCGCTCCTGTCCCCTGTTATTTGTTTTCCCTTCAGACAGGGAAACAGTCCTGCCCCTTAAGAATTTCATCTGCCTCTGTCTGAAAAAGGGCGGAGTGGGGCGGGGTGGTGGAAGGGAAAGAGGGATTTAAAGTCTAACATTTGGGGAAGTTAAACTGAAAACTAATGGTCAGTTTCTTCCTCAGACGTCACTGCTGGTTACAAGATAATTTGCAGTAGATGAAGATCATGCTTTTACAAACCTAGCTCACATCACCATTCTGGGACTCGGATGTGTCCCTCTTCCACTTTTTGGTCAATAAAGAAATTCATCTTACCGAGAATCCAATCATTTAAAATGAGTCACAGGCATGACTCAAGATTCAACTAGCTACAGTGTTTTTCCTCGTATTAGATTGTTTCCTCCGAGACTGGCTTGTAGGAGTATTACTCCCCCACTCCCAGGTAGCTATAGATTTTGGTTACGCTGTGTCTATTGTATGAATATGTGTGTATATGGATAAAATATAATGTGTACATATACATGGTGTTTGAATGATGCTATAATTATAAACACAAGTTTAAAGAAACTATCCCTTTGCCAGTTCACCCACGGAAAGGACAAATTAACTAAAACAAGCACCATATTACAGGATGCATCTGATTTTTGTTTTTAAATCAAGCAAGTTTTACTCAAATTTTATAAATTTGACTTAGTCATTTCTCTTATGCTAAGGATGGAAATCTCCCTCATATACCTGAATTATTTATCACGGGTGTCAACATTACACAAAGATTTATGGTGAAATTAATACTGTGGATCAAGTATAAGTGGCTGCTCCCCATTTGCATTTAACAACATTTCTCTCTTTCTGTGGTTCCTGAAGATTCTAGCAATAGGTTTGCATACGTCAGAGTCTTTCTCGCTGCAGTCACTCTAGGAGACATCTCCATGGGCTTTCATGGTGTGCAGGATACATAGACTCAATTCACATTATCTAAGGTTGCTGGGTCTTTGTGTATGCTCACTAATAAATCGGTCCTTGTGCAGCTACGTTAATCAACCCAACCCAAATCTTTCAGAGGCTCTTCACTGCTTCTGGTCACAGGAGAAAGGCTCACGCTCCTAGGTCTTGCATTCGCAGCCTTTCCCGGCCTGGCCGCAATCCACAGCCCTTCTACACCCCTCCTCTGCTGGTCCCACAGGCCTGTCCTCACTCCCCGCACCTTTCCACCTTCGGGCATCCACTCAAGCTCTCCTCCCCTGGAATAGCTTCTTCCCTTTGCTCTACAAGCCCCAAAACTACTCATTCTTTTTGTAAATTTTGTATTTTTTAATTATACAAAATAATGCATGACTACATAATGTCTGGAGAAATAGCCAAACAATACAGAAGGCTATGTACAGTAAAAACGGAAAGGCCCCATGCATTCCAGCCCTTCCCGCCCTCCCCCGTCGCCCGCCCGCTGCACTCCCCTCCTCCCAGTTTGCTAGGTATCCTTCCAGTGCTTTCTCTCTGCATTTAACAGACATATGCAGTTTTTGTCTATTTCATTTTTAGGTAAGTGAGGTTAATAACACCTTCTGTTCTGTGACTAGCTTCCTCCTATTCAAGATCTATATTAAATTTCTCTCCCCCCAAAGCCTCCCTCACTGCTTTAGAATCTGATGCTTCCTCCCCCAGCACCGTGCCTTGAACTTCTAACTCTTGGTATCCATGGCATTCTATTGGCTTCTGCTCCATCCCTTTATGACACTGGTTGTTTAATGTTTTTATAGGTTAGTGTCTTATCCGTGGCACGTAGAGTCCTTGAGGATGGAAACTTATCTTTATCTTTTGTGGTGGTTAGAACAGTATTATGAACAAAGTAGGTATTCAGAACCATTGTATTGAGTTAAGTGAACTTCAGGTTCCCTGTTTCCCAGTCTCAGGGGGGAAAGCACTGCTTAAATGGAGAGGAAAATAAGTGTGCCATACTGAAGTACTTTCGAGTTTTCGTAGCCTCTGCTAAGGATCCCCCCAACCTGTTCTGCATGGCAGGGTGGGGGTGGGGGGCAGATTCCTACACATCAACTGAGAAGTGCAGCAATTTTGTGAGAAGTCACAGACCCCAGACAAAACGTTTCTTCCCTGAACTCTCAGACCAAGGACAGCTCCACCAGTTAAAAAAACCCTCAGAGATGAAAACCTTCCTATATAGTGAAGGGAAATTTACAGTGCAGGGTGATGGGGAACAGGGCTGTGAGGGAATTACCGTCTAATCAAGGAAAACACTCTTCACACTTTTTAGATCTAAAAGCTCAACTCTCACGGACCCGCCTCTCCAGTGGAATGAATCACTGGCCTGACAGCCGCACTTTTCCTTTTAACATAAAAGCCGTATAGTCGAACTTGACATTACTTTTTAAGAAATGTTATTTTCTCAGCTCACAGAGAAGGCAAAACAACCAATACAACAGGTTATATCAAACAAGTTACTTAATACTTCCATGCCTCAGTTTCTTCATCTGTAAAATGGGTATAACAGCAGTGCCTACTTTATTGGATTCTGATCAATAAATGAGATAATCAAATGTGGATGTGGCAAAGTCACAGTAAGTTCTCAAAAACATTCGCTGTGATGAGGATGATCGTGTTCTGGCTTTTCACGTCTGTGTCGGGAACTGAAAGGGTTTTCTACATGGGGCTTTAGTGAAAGAAGGCAGACAAGAGCGAGCACTGTTGGGCTGTTATAAGGGTGAACATTATGAGTGATATTTCTTCGAAAATTCTATTTAATTCCTTCAATCTCATTACAACACATTTGCTTAGAATCTTTACAAAACTGACTCTTGCTTGAAATAAATGGGTTATTAAATGGAAAATCTCTATTCATTAGACATTTCTTCTGAAATAGTATTAGTCAGAACTGGATTTTATATTCCTTTTGATATCTTACATGTCTTCTATTAATAGTCTCAATTCTTAAGTCCAAATAATCCATTGAAAAGATCTAATATTTAATAACTAAGGATTTTATCAAAAAAGTTGCTATTGGTCCCAAAAGAGCTAAATCCTTCAACTGAGGCCATTAATGAAAAGAAACAAAATTATTTTAGTTAAGGGGTAAATACTTAGAATGCTGCAGATAAGCAAAATAATTAAAATACTTCAAGTTGCTAATTTTAGGATCTCAAATAGTTGTTAAGATGCTGTGGACATACACAGAGAAAACCTGAAGCCATTAACTGGTTAATTCAGACACAAAGACACTGCACATCAACGGATTGAGAGTCTGAGGTTCAGTTTTTCAGGTTTTCAGTTGTTTGCTTTGCCTGGCGATGTCTGTGTAATACATTAACTTAAGCCACCCTGACCATTACTGTGTGTTCAGTATGTACAGGCTAAGGGCATAGGGCTTGAGGTCAGAAAGATGAGAGTTTAAATTCCAACCTAGGCCAGTCAGTGAACCTGAGCAAATTGTTCGGCCTCCCTAAGCCTCAGTTTCCTCATCTCTAAAATGTATCATGTATTTTGCTGGCTTGTAAGGATGCAGTGAGGTAATACACATATAAAGAGCTTCACTGACACTTAGTGGGTACATGTTGGAGTATTTCTTTCATCTTTTTTTAACCACTTCAGTTTTTAACCCTTGATAAAAAACAAGTAAATACAAAACTATATCAGATGATGACAAGCGCTGTGGAGAAGAGCAAAGTGGGAGCCCTAAATGTCCACCAGTGTGGGGAGGGGTAACTAAAACAGAGAAAACTGGGAGGAGACGTGGGTAAGGCGGCTTAGCCTCAGTCCGGACAAACACGGTCAAGGGCACAGGGCGAGCTGTGCTCTTTCAGCCTTCACTGTCATAATCAGGAGGACACAGGCTAACATTATAGCGACGAGTGCA
This sequence comes from Miniopterus schreibersii, assembly GCF_964146895.1. NCBI lineage: Eukaryota > Metazoa > Chordata > Mammalia > Chiroptera > Miniopteridae > Miniopterus > Miniopterus schreibersii. The sequence goes on from NC_138118.1 coordinate 14,775,578, forward strand.
GAAGGAGAAGTCAGGAATGAGCGGGTGGGGCGCTGAGACTCGAGGGACTCACGAGCTGCGGGGCCAGCCTTTGGTGCCAGGGCCCTCAGTCCTAATCGCAGGTCCCATTGGCCTGAAAACTCACACTTCCCCCTGCCCCCCGACAATGCAGTCCAGAGGGTGAGCTGAGTTGTAGCAGCAGTTTCTTTGATTACTAAGAATATATATTATTTTAAAAATAAAATGCCCCGGCTGGTGTGGCTCAGCTGGTTGGGTGTCTTCCAGGGCACCTAGGCCTTGCCGGTTTGACTCCGGGTCAGGGCGCAGGCCCAGGGTGCGGGCTCAGCCAGTGGTAAGGGGCGTGCGGGAGGCGGCCGATCAACAATTCGCTCTCACGTCGATGTTTCTCGCTCTCTCCCCCTCTCCCTTCCTTTCTCTTCAAAAATCAATAAAGATATAAAAATAAAATAAAATAACCACATTACAGAAAGAATATAACCTAAATGTAGAAAATCTAAAAGATTAGAAAAAATAAGCCACCTATGATCCCATTAGCCTAATATGTTTAATATGAGCATTTGGGTTGATTTCCTCCTAGTCTTTTTTTCATATGCATATTTAAATATAATGAAAATTATACTGTATACAATTAAATTATACTGTATACAATTAAATTATACTGTATACAATTGTGGATCCTGTGCTTTTAAATGTAACATTGTCTCATAAGCATTTTCCCTGTTGCTAACCAGCTTTTCATAACTTCCCTTTAACAGTGAATAACATATCATTAAACAAATGAACAGTAATCTACTTAATTTAACTATCTCCTTATATTGTTAGATGTTTAGAATCTTTCTTATTTGTTAATATTAAAAATACTGTCTCAATATACATTTTCCTGCATGTTTTCTTTTTTATATTTTAGATTATCTTCTCAGGATTGATTTTCAGAATTTTCAAAACAGTAAACGTTCCAAGACATCAACATTTTACGACTCTTTGTATTTACTGCCAAATTGCTTTTCAAAGGCATTATATCAACGTACAGTCCCAGCAATGGCGTGCGAGCGTAACCAACCTCATCGCACCCTTGAAAACACTGGGTTATTACATTATTAATTGTCTTTTTTTACAGCTTCAGTTTCTGGGCCGTGGTAAGAGACAAGGAAATACGTAGCAAGTATATCAGATAGTGATAAGCACAGCGGTGAACAGCGAAGTAGGGAGGGGAGGAGGGGGGTGTGTGTTGGGGGTTATATTGGAGGGTCAGGCAAGGCCTTTCTGCAGAGGTAGCTCTGCAAGAGCCGAAGGAAGGAAGGGGGTAAGGTCTGAGAACTGTCTGCAAAAAGAGGGCTTGGGGCAGAGGAAGCGCCCAGGAAGGTTCTAGGCAGATTTACGGCGGGCAGTGTTGGAGAAACAGCAGGAGGGCCAAGTGGCTCCTGCCCACTCACAGAGGGACAAAGGGGGCCATGACAGCGACGGGAAGAGGGCAGCAGGGCATGTAAGGCTTCATTGGCCACTGCAAGGATTTTCCTCTTACTTTGAGTAGGATGGGAAGGCACGAAAGGGTTTTGGCAAGAAGGGAGTTAGAAACCGATTTGTGTTTCATAGGGTTGGCCGATGTGTTCAGAACAGGCTAACGCGCCCCAAACCACACTCAGCATCCTTCCCAGCGAACCTTCCATAGTCTCAGCGTCTCCCTCACCGGTGCTCAGAACCTCAATCATCTTTTTGCATCTCCAAGCCCGTCGTCACCAAGCCCTGTCCATTTTCCCTCCAAATGTCCCTCGTATCTGCCTTCTCTATGCATTCCCGTTGCCAGAACCCTACCGTAACAGTTTTCTTTTTTTTTTTTTTTTTTAGTTAATATTTTTTCCATTGATTATTAGAGAGTGAAAAGGAGGGAAGGAGAGAGAGAGAGAGAGAAACTTTGATGTGAGAGAGACGCATGGATTGGTTGTCTCCCGCACATGCCCCTACCGGGGAACGAACATGCAACCCGGGAATGCGCCCTTGACCAGGAATCGCGGGCCGGCGCTCTACCACTGAGCCACACTGGCCAGGGCCATCATTTCCTAACTGATCCCCCAGCCTCTGCCTTTCTGCTCACCGCTCAGCACGGTCAGCAATCGTTCTAGCAAAGCGGATCAGTCATGGGTCTGCTCTTTAACTTTGCTGCCCTCCTTCCACCAGCAAGGTCCAAACTGCTCGGAATGAAATTCAAGCTCTACCACAATCTAATTCTAATCTAGGGGTCAAAACTTATCTCCTATCATGAGTCAGGGTTAACGGTGCCTTCCTGTCTAACGAGTTTCCTGGACCAGCTCTGCACTTTCTTACCATACACCTTTGCTCACCTTGTCTCCCCTCCCCTGGACCTTTCCTTCTCGCCCCACCCAGAAATCCTAACCCTGCTTCTAGGACCACCCCAAGCAGCACCTTGTTCACAAAGTCACCCCCAAGCTCCCTGGCTGGAATTACGCTTATCTCCTCCTGTGCTCCCATGAGCTCTAGTCTATCACTCACACATTCTGTGCCATATTATATCACAGTTTTGCGAATATGCTTTCTTCCCTTCTAAGCGCTAAGTTCTTTCGAATTCCCATGTTTTATTCTCATATGGCTCCGACAAATGCTTGTGGAACTTCAATTCCCCAAGGCCTTGTTGCTAATTCGTTGTTGAAACACAATTAGAGTTCAGATCATCTGAACCCCGGCTCCATCCACCTTTCCCAATACTATTCTATCTTTCTGTCTCCTTTCTCTGGTTCATTGTCATCTCAACCGGAGTGCATTTGAAACCGCTGAGGAATTTTAAGGAAGAATGACTACACAAAAAACACACGCTGACATTTATTTCCCATGTAGCTACTTAAACCAAAGTGAAACTAATTTAGGGGCACTGAAATTTTGGCTCTGAATTAAAAAAAATAGACACACACACACACATATAACGTGTACACATCTAGAAACCTTTTAGTTCCCTAGAGTCTGATTTTTGAGGGGCAGTTAAACTGTTAGGGGTCAGGTTGCCTTGTTTCTGGGCAGTCTGTAAATTTGTAGTCGGGCGAGGGGAAGGAAAAAATCGTGTGTGTGATTTTGCTTAACAACGGTCAGCACCTTTTCCAGCCTCTAAGGATATGAGAAGGTTCAGACATTTGGGACGAGGCCCTGAGGCAGGCCATAACTCCCCATCAGCCCAATTCTTCCCCATTTGGAGAAATAGCTCAAGGGCCTGGTGTTCTGAACTGGGCTTCTCCTTTGGTATTTGAAATTAAATTATACTCATGACACATGCTATACGTTCATATAGGTAAAACTTGAATACAATTGCTATAGCACTTAGAATATAGTAAAAGCATTCACGGGCACACAGGAAACTCCGCGTGGGGAGAATGGCTGGAGGCAGCGGGGAGGAAGGGAAGTGGGGAGACCTTCTCTCTCTACAGTTCTGCCTTCTCTCCAGGACAGCGCAGGCCAGGGCAGCATTGCTAGGAAGGATGTTGCGTTGAGGTTTTTCACAAATTCAGGCGAAACGAAAGCCTTACATTTCACAGGGGAAAGAGGGAAAAAACGGAAGCACTAGTTCCTCCCACTCTACTCAGCGTCCCAGCGGCGACTGCCCTGAGGATCTGACCTGAATTGTAACTCAGGATCACAGAAACCAAAGGAACCTTTGAAGTCGTTTCATCAAACTTCTATCCTTGGCAAGTAAGCCCCAAACCATTGCAAAGGGTTTGTATTTAAGAAACTTGCCCGTAGGCAATTTTCCCAACTGCAACCTAGATCCTACCTTACAGAAGGATGCGGCCCCCGTTTCTCTCGCTCTCGACAAGGGAGACGTGAAAACAGCCTCGAGCCTTCGCGAATGATCGATGGTAACCGTTTCTCTGCCACATGGGCTGTATCTCTGGGCTGTGTGGGGACGGCACAGAGTGATGGGGAAGCATTTGGGTTTGGAGCAGACAGATTTGTCCTTAAGCCACAGATGTATGATCAGAGGAAACTGACTTAAGCTCTCTAGGCCCAGTTTCCTCACCCAAAGTGTGGGAATGAAAATGTCGCCCAGCTGATCCAATTACTGTGAAGAATAGTCTAGAACAACTGCTGTCCAATAGAAATATCTATGCAAGCTGCAAACGCGAGTCACATATGTAATTTAAAATATTCTAGTAGCTCCATTAAGAAAGGTAAAAAGAAACGGGTGAGATTGATTTTAGTAATGTATTTTACATAACTCAACATATCCAAAGTATCATTTCAACATGGAAAACTCTTAGTAAGACAGTCTACAGTCTCTTTTTTTGTACTAAGCCTTTGAAGTCCAATGTGTATTTTACACACACGGTTTATCACAAGGCAAACTTGAGATGACTGCGTGTCAAGCACACGTGGCCGGCGGCTACCCTACTGGAGAGTGGGGCCTAGTGTGTAGTGAATCCTAAAAAGTTAGGGATTCTGTTATAATCATTAATATTATTCTTAGAGAACTGCGTAATGTTCCCAAAACCTTCACGTCTCTGGCGCTCGCAGGGGTGGGTGCCCGGAGACACTCAAGCCTGAGCCCTCAGTTACGTCAAGGGCAACTTCATCATGGTCACTGCCCACGTGTCCCATGGAGGGGGCCACAGAAAGCGGGATCTGCGTGGAGAACATATCCCCAGAGTGCCAATGACACATTAAAGCCCAAGAAGTAGGCACCACCACCAAGACACCACCTTCTCATACAAATAGGTCAAGGTAGGGCGCTTGCTACAGCAACTGCTTGCTCCTCGGTTTTCCCCTTCCAAGCAGCAAGATGCCATGCAACACACTGTGCTCAGGAGTCGATGTGACAAGTTCAACATAGTTAACCATCGGACCCAACAATTTCGCTAATGTGTACCCGAGAGAACTGTAAAACATATTCACACAAAACTTGCACGTGAATGTACACAGCAGCATTATCCAAATAGCCAAGAAGTGGAAACAACCCAAATGTCCATCAGCCGATAAATGTATAAACATATTCGGTGTATCTGTACAGTGGAATATCACTCAGGCATATAAAGGAACGAAAGGCTGGTACATACTACGACCATGGATAAACCTTGAAAACATTATGCTAAGTAAAAGAAGCCGGTCACAGAAGGCCACATGTTGCCCGGCCGGGCGTGGCTCAGCGGTTGAGCGTCGACCTAGGATCCAGGCGATCAGGGTTCGATTCCCGGTCAGGGCACATGCCCGGGTTGCAGGCTGCAGCCGATCGATGACTCTCTCATCATTGATGTTTCTATCTCTCTCTCTCCCTCTCCTTTCCTCTCTCTCTGAAATCAATAAAGATATATTTTAAAAAACACACAAAAAAACCCCAAAAGGCCACATGTTGCACGATTCCGCTTACGGGACATGTCCACAGTGGGCAAAGCCACGGAGACAGGAAACAGATTCCTGTTTGCAGGGGCTGGTGCAGGAGAGGGTTGAGAATAATCGCTAACAGGAATGGAGTTTTGTTCCGGGGTGATGGAAACGTTCTGGGATTAAATAATGGCAGTGTTTATATGACACAGTAAATATACTAAAACCACTCAGTTGTTTTTTTAAAAAGTTGATTTGTTGTGTCAGGGAAGCATAGTCAGATACACAAGGACTGCCAGAGCCCTAGGATAGGGGATTATTTGTAAGCCTTTAAAAACAGATCACCCGTGCCCCAAATATTATTTGATAGGTATCATCTTTAACTAAAGTATACATAAATCAAGTCTTTCCTTCCCATAAATTAAAGTTGTTTTACATTGTAACACTAAATATATTACTTATGAAGAAGGCACAAACCTCAAGGACACGCATGCTTATACGCATATCCATGAACATAAATGCATGGAAACACACCAGAATTTTCTAAAAGACTGTAGCTGTCATTCCTTTGTACCTAGTTTTGTGATGTGACTTTAAACAACATCCTAACTCTTCCGTGCCTCAGTTTCCCTTTACAACGGAGATGATAATAAGAGTGCCTAGGTGTATTGCAAGGATTAAGGAGGTTAACATATATAAAGTGCTCAGAAGAATGCTTGGCCTGTAATATATATACTTTATAAGTGTTTTCTAAATAAAACTAAATCAATGATTAAAACCCTGTCCCCCCAGCATGCCAAACGGGCTTGAAGGTGCTTTACGTCTTTCTGGAACATTCTTTCTCCAACGATAACTCTTCTCCTCTCTTCGTTCAGTACTTTGTTCAATTGCCACCTCAGCAACCCTAATTCTTCTACCCCACCCCTCTTTGTTGCTCATTGCTGTTTGTAGCATTTATCACATATTTAAACATTTATCTTTATTGTTGAAAGTATTACAGATGTTCCCCACTTTTTACCCCATTAATTCCCCCCCCCCCAGGCCTTCTCCACACTATTGTGTGTGTCCATGGGTTATGCATATATGCATAGAAATTCTTTGGTTAATCTCTCCCCACTCACTCCCCACCCCCTCCCCGCCTTCCCTCTGAGATTCCCTCAGTCTGTTCCATGCTTCTGTGTCTCTGAATCTATTTTGTTCATCAGTTTATTTTGTTCATTTATCACTTTTTAATATACTAGATGATCATTTGCTTATGTATCTTGTTTGTGACCCATCAACTCCAGCCAGAAGGCAGGGATCTTACCTGTGTGTCTGCTACTTAGCCCTAAGCACCTAAGAGAGTGGCGGTCACAGAGAAGGCGTCCCGTTACGTTCTCTGAATGATCAGACAGGGCTTACTTCTGGGACCCAGTGGCACTGGGGGTCAGGATGGGAGTGAGACGGACCTTTCCCTAAATACCCTTTTGCACCATTTTATATTTTACCATGCATTTAAGTTCTTTTCACAACAAGGAAAAGTGGGAAATAAAATCACGGAAATAAAGGTTCTGTGGACCTGAGGGAGAAGCCGGTATCATAAAACAGTAAGACTTCAGGAATCCGTGACCAGAGGAAGATTCCAGAAGAAAGGCCACCTTTATACCTTACCCCTGAGAAAAAGGGGAATTCCTCCTCAGAAATGGCACGCGGCCTGGCCTTGAAGCACGGCGGGGACACAGGTTAGCAAGGAGTCTCACTCAGACTCCTTCTGTATTGTGCAATTTGTGTCCTGTGCCTACGGCTACAATGGGAAAATTTTCCATGGCAAAAAGCCTATTTCCAGGCACAGTAAACAGAAGTGTTTAGACAGGGCTGTTTGCCCACTTCCACCGCTGCAGCGCCGACGGGCAGGTGGCCTGGGAGCCTGGGAGTCCCTGGGCAGGGGCAGGTGATCTGTGTCCACAGCCCGCCCGGACACCGGCCTTCCCCGGTCCCTAATGGCCCCTCTGGAGAACTGGTAAAGGTGACAGGGTCCCATGCAGATGGATTGTTCTGTAAACTCATCCCAACTAGCCGCTCTAAGTTGTCTTTGGGGGCCCCCCACCTCTCTTTTCAGTATCTCCCTTCCCTCCCCCTGCTTCCCTGCCCCTCTGCTCTCTCCTGTCAGAAGAACAACTGATGAGTCACTAGCCCATTGGGTGATGTTTCCCCCTTCTGCAAGTTTTTGCCTTTAAAAAATGGCCCATAAGAAAGAAATAATGATGATGATGTTGACAATGATAGTAATGGTGATGGTGACAACCACCGCTGATGACAGCAGTTATTGCTTATTGAATTTACTGTGTGCCAGGTACTCTACTAAACACGGACACCATGTCCCTCATTCAATCCTTCAATAATCTAATGAGAGAGACACTGTCATACCCATGTTATAAAGGAGGAGTGAAAAGTCCCACAGCAAAGGGCAGATGAGGGGCTTGGAGGGACTGTCTCTAAAATTTTTTGCTCTAAGGAATTGGAGAGAATTATTTAAATAAATGAACGTATAAGGTGGAAGCTTTGACTTCGCAGAGAGAGAGCTGGGGAGAGTCAGTCGCAGCAACTCACAGTAGCCACGAAATGGACCATCGAGGTCTGAAACTTCAGAAGAAGCCACTGTGACTACGACTGTTTAGGTTCAATCCTGACTCACACGCGTGAGATTACCTGGGGCAAGTGACACAACCTCTGTGTGCTTGACACTAGTGTTGGATTCAATGAGATAATGCCAGTAAAGTGCTTGCAGTGGGGTAGGTGTGTGGCATTCAGCTGCTGTGTATTTTGATTGCTGTAAATCCTTACTATTACAACAATTAATTTCTAGCTTCCAAATAACAGAAGTGCTCTTTCATCTGATTCGATAATGTTGTTGTTGATCTATTTTCTACAGGTTTTCATTGATAAGGTAACATAACAATAGAATTTCAAAGGGAAATGCCCCAAATCCCATTTCCCTAACAACAATTATTTTTATTTTTGCATATTGCCTTCAAGTTTTGTTAATTCTGAGAAGTAACGTGAAGAGGGCAAGTGTATGGAATCACTTGGGATTTTTCTCTCACTCTCATCACAAATCAGCAGTATGGCCTCAGGGAAGCCACAGTCGGCCTTAGTTTCCCAAAAGATAAAGTGAAGAGGCAGGGCCAGGTGATCTTGAAGATCTCTCTAGTTCTAACAGTCCATGATTTCTATCTACACTCTACTTTCTTTATGTGGCAAAGTTAGTGACCATTCTAAACTATGGCCGGGAAATAAAGTTTCATATAATGAGTTCTGCAACTGTCGGGTTACAATGAAAATCGCCAGGAATTTCAAGAGTAGCTACCAGATTACCAAAAAGCTATAAAACTTAGTATCTTAATACATTCATGATCTATGTGTTTGCAACTGAAGTATTAGCAATTCCACACATTAGTTATAAGTAATGCATTTAGTTTGCCATGCCATTCTATATAATTATTGATATACAATTATTAATTCAGAACAGAAACACAAAAATGTTCCTTCAGTGTAGTTTTTCCATGTGGTATTCTCGATTTTGAAAGTTTCTCTGCAAAACTATCCGAAGGGGGGAAACAAAGAAAAAGAGAAAAAGGAGTGACTCTGCCTGCTGGCAGAAACATGTCAATACAAATGTCTAAAATGTCTGTAACTATGAATGGGAGGAAGCAGTCACTCCCTGCACTGCCGCTTGGCGTGTAACCTGTTGGAAGCTTTCTGGAGATGATCTGACAACACTAATCAAGAGCTTAAATATGTTCCTACCCTCTGACCAGGTAATTCCACTCACAGGAATTTGTACCAAAGAAATAAGTGTGCAGATGCTTTACTGCAGTATTATATATAACTGTAAAGATTTGGAAATAACTTAAATGTCCAGAAATAGAAAAATGTCTAAGCATCTGATGTCACACATAGTAAATTAAATATGCGTGTATATGAATGCATACACATTTATGATATGTATGTATATGTGTGTGGACATCTTTCCTGCCTCAGCCAGGTCATTGTAGAGACACCAAGGGTGCTTAGTGCTACTGGTTTAGTCACTGTTTCTAGGTCTTTTTAGTGAACAGAGGAGCTAGGAAATATTTTTATACATATACATGTGCACCATAAGTTTATATCACTAACTTCTAATTCAAAGGTAAAACTACAGGGTTTCTTACCTAACCTCTTCTGTTTTTCATCTATATTTTCTCCCTTCTGTGCTGAGAATCCTGATTCTCCAGGACACTGAGCACGATAGAATTAGAATGTGCCATAATTAATACTTGCTTATCCCATATTCCCCTGAATAGCAATATCAACACTACCACCAATAATATGAGGACCAAAAACTGTTCAAAAGTGTTTTGCTGTTCTTGTTTTTAGGGCGTATCCCATTACTGATACGTAGTCACATTAATGTTTCTTAAAATGATCTAAAATAATTTTCTGTATGCCGCCAACTGGATACACAATTAGGCTTCTTTATTAAAAAAATTAGAAATTGCATTTTAAAATTAGTATTTTTATAATTATGTAAAATATTTACACGATTCAAAGTCAAATCTATAAAACAAGGTAAATTCAAAGAAGTCTAGTTTCTATCACCATCCCTTCCACTTCTTTCCTTTCCACCTCTTATAGGTAACTATTATTTTGTAATATATATCCTTCCGTTGTTTGTTCTTTAATATAAGCACATATATATATATATATATATATATATATATATATACACACACACACACACACTCAAATATGTGTGTATATATAATTGTATGTAAATATATATTTATATCCATTCTTATATAAATGATAGCATCCTGGACTACTTTCTCTCTGTTGCTTTTTTACTTGCAATATATCCTAGAAGCCAACCCATATAAGTATATCTAAAGATATTTTTAAATATGTTTTAATTGATATCAGAGAGAGGAGGGGAGAGATCGAAACATCAATGATGAGAGTCACTCATTGATCGGGTGCTTTCTGCATGCCCCCTACTGGGGATCAAGCCTACAGCTCAGGCATGAATCGAACCATGACCTCCTGGTTCATGCGTTGACACTCAACCACTGAGCCACACTGGCTGCAGATTCTTAATTCCACTGTGTAACTGCACATGACTCCACTGTGTGGCTGGACCACACTTTGTTCAGCCAGCCCTCTATTAATAGATGTGCGGTTGTTTCCGGCCTGTTACTGATATAGTTTCTGTCCTATGTTTTTGTATTATATTTACATATACTTAAGTCTTAAATATAGATTTTTTACTGTGTGGAACTATACGAGATGAGCCTAGACCATCTTATCACAACAAACAGCAGGGGAGCTATCAAGGACTACTAGGGTCATGTCAAAAGAATTCAGGAGCCAATTTGAAGAAGCCACCACAGGCCAATTATGGATAATTTCAGCATTAATAAGAATAATAAATAAGATCTACTGAATAACAATGTTTCAATTAATGAGTTCAAACGATAATTTAAAAAAACAAAAGCAAAATAACAAAACATCTATTTGGCCACAATTGGCCCGTGCCAGAAAGTCAACTCGAGAAATTATAAGGTTAACATACCACTATTTTGCAATCCTTAATAGACTAATAAACCTAGGCAATGTCATGAAAGAAAAGATTATTACACATTATGCACCTCCTAATGACAAAACACACAACTCCTTGTGAAGCAATCTTGCAAAAAAAGAGAAATTTGAATCCGATAAAACCAATAGATCATTTTAAGAAACACAGAGGATGAAAGGACATGTTAAACTACACCCTGGGAACACACAATGAGAAAAATCCAGGCTGTGGGAAGTTCTACTGGACAAACAACTTGGTTTCTTCAACAAATGCAATGCAAATATATATATTAGAGTAGAAATGCATATATATTTAAAAAGATTTAACAGACATATCAACCAAGCTCAGTAATGTATGTGAACCTTATTTGGATCCTGCTTCAAACAAGCTATAAATATAAATTATAGCATTTATGAGATAATTAACAATTTGAACATGGACTGAATATTTCCTATTATTAAAGTATTACTATTAATTAGTTCAGATGTAATAATATGTTTAAAAAGGTCTTTATCTTTTAGGAATCCATAATGAAATATTTATGGATGAGATGATACAATTTCTAGAATTTGTTTTAAAATAAATGAGTGGGGAGGGGAAGATGGTATTGATGGGTTGGCCATCATGGGTTGATGGGCACATGGGGTTCATCATGCTCCCTGTCTACTTTTATTTATATTTAAAATTTTCTATAATAAAATATTGATATGAGTTTATACATAATGGGTATTTGTGTGTGTGTGTGTGTGTGTGTGTGTGTGTGTAAACTCCCACTATAAGGAAATACAACAAAATGTTAATGGTGACTATTATCTCTAGGTGATAGAATTATGGGTGATTTTGTGATCTTTATTTTGTTTTTACTCTATATTCTATATTTTTTATACTGCACATGTATTCTTTTTTTTAAAAAAAAGAACTTTTTAAGTCTTCAAAAGATTCTAGGGTGGCCTGAGATTCCACATTTCTTTTTTTTTTTAATTTAAAAAATTTTTTTATTCCTTTCCCCTTACTCCCTCCCATTTGGCAACCGTCAGCTCATTCTCTTTATCTGTGGATCTGTTTCTGTTTTATTTTGCTTACTCATTTATTTTGTTTTTTTTTAGATCCCATATATAAGTGAAATCATATTCTTTATAATCAGGAAAAAGCTATTTAAAAAGAAAATTCTTTTAGCTGTTTAACAATACCATTTTCACAATTTGACTAGAATTCACTTCTGACACAGTGAATAAAATTACTTTCTATGCTTTAAATATAATCGGGCAAGGCGAATTATTTAATATTTCATTATATTTCGTTTTGAGTGGGTACAGATACTAGTTTATGAAACTGTAACTCTAAAGCAAAGTTTGAGGTTTGGAAATTCTGTCGTTTAATGTAACAGAATAATCTTAAAATCATAGCTTAGGAGTAAACAGTTAATTTTTCCCTTCCTCCTTACATAACAGAAAAACAACTGACCCAGTTTGGCACAAACTTTCTCCTCCAAAGTCACCTTTGTGCTGAAATTCAGCACCTCAGGTTTCAGTCAAACAACTTGTAGATGAGAGGTTTCTTAACACAATTTTCTTGTAATTTTACTACAGTGTTAGTTCCTGGCAACTTGGGAGAGTCCTTTTTTCACAGTTAAGTGGGTCGGGTGAATGCTTATGTCTCCTGCTTTCTGATATGCAGAGAGAACAGAAGTTTAAATAACTCCTTTTATCTCGCTGAAATAAATATAAGGCCATGAGAGTAGATGCAAGTCAAGAAAAAGACAGTTAATGGTGTTTTTAGCATGTTAATAGTTAATAGTGGTACTGCAGGGTTTGTCATTCAACTACGAGAAAATTCGTCCTTTTAAGATCAGTAAAAATTTTAAACTAAGTTATAAAAACAAGTATGTTTATAATTACACATGGACATATAATTATATCATCATCTGAATCTTTAATCAGATAACTGCCCCTTCTTCATTTACTTTGAAATGAATTTATCCAATTTTCCTTCTTTGTTCACAAGTAGTTTTCTCCTAAAGAAACCATAGTCAGCTCTTGTTATGAAACATGTTAACAGATTATCATGGGATTGAGCCAAAAAGGAAAAAAGAGAGACCAAGAGCTCATGGACACGGACACGGGCTGGAAGAGGGTATGGGGGGATAAATGGTGATGGAAAAGAAATAAAATAAAGAAAAAAACCATTTTGTTCTGAATGTAGACTTTAAAACAAAATTATTGGTAAATGTAGTTATTCATTTGGAAGTGAAATTTCTGATTTAAAAGATGGCTGAGGGCAGATAATGTGGATTTGGGCCCATCTGTCCATTTGAGGCTCCATGAATCGATTGTTACACGCTTCCCCTAAATTCAGTCTGCACTCGCAACTATGGGCCAGGTTTTATGCTAAGTATTTTCGTATGCAATCTCATTATTTATTACGAACAATAGCCCTGTGAAATAGTTATTTTGGAGAGAGGTCAAGTTGCTTGCTCAAGATCACACAATAATCTAGTCGATTGCAGATCTCCTGCCACCTCTTTTGAGTTTATGAATATTGGTGATTGAGAGTGTCTGTAGCAGTCCTTGGTGCCTAACGAGCTCTGCACTAGAAAGTGTGTGAATTCTGTTCAGAGGCCGGCAGTCATCTGTCTCGGTGTAAAGTTGGGGCTCTCTGCCCCCCACACTGGAAGATGCACAGGGCGTGCGGTGTGCTTCACACGCAGCAAGGATGCTACAGCTGAGACAGCCTCTCTCATGAAGAAGCCCATCGAGGAGGGACGGAGCAGTCTGTTCCTCACAGCGGCAAAGCAGAGCGAGCTTTCTGCCTTGATCTTTTAACAAACCGAAGAAGGTTCAGGCATCTTTAAGCCTGGGAATAAACAGTGTTTCGATCTGGTGACCAGCAAACTAAAAGTCAACCCGAGAAAGTTGACTCTTGACATATTTCCATCAAGGGTCACTTGTTTCATCCCAATGGGCTCCAAGCTAAGAATTAAAAACCTCAACTTCAGTAAATTATATGTTTGAAATACCGAGAGGTCTAATTAGACGTACATCCCAAATGCCAGTAGGACCCACTCTATTCATTTACTCATAACTTCATGAAAAACTGTTTGTTTGGGATGTGGTTTTTAAAAAGCAATTTACCTTCAGGCTGAGTTAAAGAATGGAACATGTGAGAAGAGAATTTTCCAGCTTTTGTTGACTCAGTGATGGAAAGGAGAAATATGTTTATAAGAATTTGGCCGTTTGGTAACTCAAAAATAGTTGATCTAAGAAACTTGAAATTTCACATGTTAAATGCTAAGTCCAACTATAAATTTCAACATAATTTTCCAAGGCATACCCTTGTTCTAGTTTCTAATGCTACAGAATCATTCTGATGGGCATCCGATAGGAATCAAATTATTAACTATTCCCATAAAGTTGTGCTAGAAGTTACTACTGTAATATTTTATTTGTGGAGACATAAATACAGTTACACAATACTTTGGAAGTAGACTTGAACTGAAGGATCTTAAAAATAAATAGGAACAACAAAAATAAAACATGACTAACTCTCCTGCCACCATCAAAACAAATGTTTCCAAGGACCTGAAGCCAAGGAAACAGAAATCCATAAACACAAAGGCCAAGTTAATGAGTTGAATCTACCAGGTCTCTACAAAGGACAAAACTCTAAAAACCAAGAAACGCCACCTGCTTTGAAGGAAAGAATGCCGAAGAGCATTGACCTTTCCTGCCTCTCCACCTACCACAGAAATCCCAGCTTGTAGTTGATTTTAAAATTACCAAATTTCCAAAATTTATGGGAGATGGATGTCTTTAAAAAGCGGTAGGTTTGATCACATAGGTCATGTCCACATTAGCTGAAGTCATAAGTACTGAGGGAAGGGTATTCTAGTTCACTCATTTTAATAACCAGTTCTTTCTCAGATTTGCCACAGAGCCAACTCAACTTAATTATTAAGGCACAATAACATTAGATCGAACTAGCTTTCAATCCAAGAATTTTTATTACGGAGAGAAAGCTGAGACAATTTAAGCAACTATGTGCCTCACTTCTCCTTTTCTGGATCTCCGCTCTTGCTTATATATAAGGGGCTGCATTTAACTTGTTTCATTCTTAATGTTTTCCATCTTGTCTTCTTTTAGAAAAGTTTAAACTAGATTTTAAAAGGCTGCAGAGTAAGTGTTGGTGGCTTGGTCCCATGAGTAACAAATCATAGACCTCAGGGCCCAGACTGCTGATCTGGAGAACAGGCCAAGTTCTGGCTGCCCCGAAAAGCCCCGCGTCCACAGCTAATGCGTAATCTAGATTTTACCGGGCCTCTCCCTAGCACTTCCCTGGACGCCCGACCGACACAGCCTCTCCTTGTATCCACGCACACACCATTTCTTTTCATTTGGATGCAATATTGCTAAAAGCAAGGTCCTCAAAAGGAAGCTGAGCCCTAGCTGGTTTGGTTCAGGGGCTAGAGCGTTGGACTGAGGGGTCCCCGGGTTCGATTCCGGCCAAGGGCATGCACCTCGGTTGCAGGCTCGATCCCCGGCCCCCGTAGGGGTGCGTGCGGGAGGCAGCCAATCGATGTGTCCCTCTCACATCGATGTTTCTCTCTCTCTTTCTCTCTGTCCCTTCCACCCTCTGAAAAGCAATGGAAAAAATATCCTCAGGTGAAGATTAAAAAAAAAAAAAGGAAGCTGAACCTGGAGTCAGCATCCGAGTGTGAGTTCCAGCTCTTCAGGGCACAAGTTAAAGGCAATTTAGTGCGGTGGGTAAGCGTGTGTCTGCTAAAACCGCTCTCCAGCTACGTGACTCTAGGCAAGTTATTTGAATCTTGTGACTCGGTTTTCTCATTTGTAAAACGGCGATCGTATCAATAATGACCTCGTAGAATTGCTGTGAAGATTAAATGTCCTAATAGGCCTTAGAACAGAGCCTCAGGTATCCTAAGCATTCAATAAATGCGAGCAATTATTATTACTAGCTGCACAACCTTGGGGAACTCACCTGACCTTGGGGAACTCACCTAACCTCACCTCACCTAACGAGGCGATTTCTTCTTCTGTACAAAACGGGATCCCAAGTTCACATGGTCTTCATGACGACCAAATAAACTCATACAACGCATGTGGCAGTCATTTTAAAAACAGAATCGAGTATTAGACAACTCTTTCAGCCAACTAGAATTAGTTCCTTTCTGCTCTGTGCTTCCATAATACTTAACCGCCCCCCCACCATAGCACTCGTCACACTGTGTCATAAGAATCTGCTTACTTGTCCATTCCCCCCACTAACGGTGCATCCTCTGATTTACCTCTGCACCCTCAGCACATTGGACATACTTGGTACAGGACAGGCACTCAATAAATATTTGTTTAAATGAATGTTGTCCAAACGGCTGAGCAGGAATTGTCAAGGCATTTACCAAGAGTGATGGATTATCAGTTCCTGCCAAGTGCCCTCGACAGACCACCCAAAAATGCGCTCGATTTTCCTCAGCCACAGCATATTGAGAGTCTGTCATTTCAACTGGCAGTTTGTGTGGTTGCATCCACTCATTCTTTTTTCTTTTTTTAAAAAGTGTCTTTATTGATTTTAGAGAGAGAGGAAGGGAGAGGGAGAGAGATAGAAACATCGATGAGAGAGAAACGACACCAATCGGCTGCCTCCTGCACGCCCCCCACCCGGGATCCAGCCCGCAACCCCAGGGGGAATCGAACCGAAGCCGGTTAGTACGTGGGTCACCGCTCAACCACTGAGCCACATCGCTGGGCTCCAATCATTCTATTTACTTAATAAATAATTACTGAGCATGTATTGTGTGCGGGATCCTATGCTGGGCTCCATATAGTGTACCACAGTGACAAATGCCCAGGCTAATTTAATTCCCGCATACCGTATCGGAAGGACCATTTACTATAGAATCATTTATGACTGGAGATCAATAAGCTCCTTGGTTTGATTACTTCAAACAGAGTCTCAGGATGGGAACAAAATGGTGTTTTACAAGTGGGAACCCTTACAGAATAATAAAGGTCAGGGATCTGACTGCCTACATTCAAATTCTTGCTCTGTTTTTTACAAGGTATAAGACCTTGGATAAGTCCCTTAACCTCTTTAAACCTTACTTTTCTCATCAGTAAGATGGAGCCAGTAGGATTGATGAGTGTTAAAAATAGCAACCCACATTAGTTGCTTTTCCTAGTACCTACCAAGTAATAAGCACTCACATGTGCTCGCTACTGTGATGAACGCAGTCCAGTACCCCAGTGTTTGCACTCCCATCGCAAGTATATTCAGCGAGTGGGGCATGAACGCCCAGCTTCTGCTTGAATACCACCAGCGTCAGGGAACTTACAACCTCTGGCAATTGTCCACTTGATTGCTGGGAGATTCTAATTGTTGAAAACCCTAGTGGGTTATAATATATACATGCTAACATCTTTCACTCATGCGCCCTTGATCTTTCACTTGGGACTACCCAGAAAAAATCTAATCTCTCCTCTGTAGGAAGGCCCTAGCTACCACCCTCCTCCTCACACCCCTCATACAACCTTAGCTCCTTGAGTCATTTCTGAGATGACACCGATGACCAGGTCCTTTATTATCCGTTTTTACTCTTCTTGAAAAATCTTTTGTTTCTCAGTGTCTTTCTTAGAGGCTGAAGATCGGAATTCATAAACCAGAGCAAGTGTGGCCTGCTCACCAGTGAGTACTAGAGAACCTTTCCCACCTGAACACTATAGTTCTATTACTACAAGAGACTGACTTTTTTGTAAGTTATATCAGACTGTGCTGATTCATCATCGACTCATAATTAGCAGGAGACTAAACCTTCCTATGTGAGCAATTAGAGGCCATCCCACCCTCTACCTGTACTTGTATAAATTGAATTTTGTGATCTTTGAGTACTTTCTGTTTGTCCCCATTGACTTCATATTGTGAAATGTGATTCATTATGACATTTTGCGGGATTTGCAGGGGAGGGGAATCTGGACTGTATCATCCAACTTATTTGTTATTCTTTCTAGTTCTGTGTCATCTCTAGATTTGTTCAGCAAGCCATCAATGTTATCATCATCACCAGGAAAACATTAAAGGGTGACAAGCCTGCACACCAGACTTGCATAGATCCCTAGAGATCTACATGTGCATCAGAATCTTAAATTTTTTTTAAAGACTTCATTTATTTAATCAACAAATATTTATTGAGTGCCTACCATGTGCCAAGTGCTAAGTATATAGTGATAAAAAAATAAATCATCCCTGCCCTCGTGAAGCTTACGGTCTAGTAGAAGAGAGAAAGAGTAAACAAGAAGATAAATACATAATGCTAAGTATTTGTTTTTAATCTTCACCCAAGGATATTTTTTCCATTGCTTTTTTAGAAAGAGCAGAAGAGAGAGAGAGAAACATTGATTTGCCCCTGGCATGTGTCCCAGCCGGGGCTGGGGACCGAGCCTGCAACCCAGGTATATGTCCTTGACCGGAATTGAACCTGGGACCCTTCAGTCTGAGGGCCGATGCTCTAACCACTGAGCGAAACTTGCTAGGGCTAAGTGTTTGTTTTTTTGAGGTTTTTTTTTTTTAATGAAAAATTAAAGCAGGTAAGGGGCTAGGGAAGGTTAATTGTGGGATGGAGTGGGGCTGCGCATGGACAGGATGGATAGCATAAGGCTGTTTTGAAGTTTGATTGCACTGCCCAGGTCCTGCATTCTTAGTGGGCATCTGGCCCAAAAGGTGTCCCAGAGTCTTTCTGATTCCTCAAAACTCACTTTTCTCTATGTGTAGTCATATGGGGAAGACAAATTGAGAGATTAATAATGAAGAATTTAAATAGTCATGAAATAAAAAAGAAAATTTGAAAGGACACAATTTCTCAAGAGACTTTACAACATTTCTTCACATGCGCAGGATATTCAAACATTGTGAGACGAGCTAGGCTGGCAGGGAGGCAGTCACACCTCCTGATGAAGACTCCAGAGAGAGAATTGTAAAATTATTGCTCTACACGTACAGTGTATGGTTGCAGACTAAATAATAGAGGAAAAAACAGAAAAGCTAACTCTTACCTTATTCCAGTTCCCATGTTCTCAAGTATGGAGTGGGTTAGGAATCCGATCGTTTATGGAAAGTCAAGAGGATGGATACTGAACTCTGGAAAAGAAGCCCGTAAGGGACAGATTTGAAATCTACTTCTATTAGCTACTCTCTGCTCGTGATTCTTACTTTAATAAATCCTTCTAAATACAGAGTGTCCAAAAAAAATGAATATAGACTCTAACAGCTGATAGCTCAATTTTGAAATGAAATGTATTTTAATAAACATTGCCTTTATAATTATTCAAAGTGTGTAATTTGAACACCCTATAGTTTTAGATAATTTTCAAATCTTTTTCATGTTAGAGGGACTTGATAAATCTTTGTTTAGTAAAATCCTAATTGTACCCTCTGACTGGAAATTTATTTTATATTCTCACTATGAAGCTTTTTTCCAATTGCAGTTCACATTTAATATTATTTTATATTAGTTTCAGGTGTACATGTATATAATTTACAAAGTGATCCCCCCAATAAGTTTAGTGCCCACTGGAAATCATACATAGTTATTACAATATTATTGACTACAATATTATTGACTATCTTCCCTGTGCTGTACTTTACACCCCATGACTATTCTGTAACTGCCAATCTGTTCTTCTGAATCCCTCACCTTTTTTAATCTAGCTCCTCCCAACCCATCTCCCATCTGGCAACCATCGGTTTGTTCTCTGTATCTCTGAGTCTATTTCTGTTTTGTTTGCTCATTTTTTGGTTTGTTTTTAGATTCCACATGTAAGTGAAATCATATGGCATTTGTTTCTCTGTCTGACTGACTTCAGTGAGCATAACACCTTCTAGGTCCATCCATGTTGTCGCAAATGGTAAGATTTCATTCCTTTTTATGGCTGAGTAGTATCCCATTGTATATATGTGCCACATCTTCTTCAGCCAACCATCTATGGATGGGCACTTAGGTTGCTTCCGTATCTTGACAGTTTAACATTTATATTCATTCATTGTCATTGAGCATCTCTTTTATACCATATACTTTGTTGGTGCTCAGAATGCAAAGGTGACTAGGAAAACTATGGTCCCTGCTTACAGGGACCTTATAGTAGCCTGAGAAGGCAGCTCTGAGAAAACAGTGTGTTATGGAGAGAAAAGCACCCAGAGCTCTAAGAGGGTCACCTAATCCAGACTTTGGAAGCATTGGAAGTTCGTGGCTTCTACATGAAGATTTACAAGATGCACAGGGTCCGTCCAATAAAGAGGTGAGGCAGGTGTCTTTCAGTGGGTGCGGGTTTCAGAGGTGACAGAAACGACTGCATGCTGTGCGTCTGAGCCCTGAAAATCACTCTGCTGAGGCAAAGTGGTCAGAGATGAGCCTGGAAGGCCCATGGGACCAAATTATTCACAGCCTTACAAGCCATGTCACAGAGGAGGTAGAGTCTGTTGAAATTTGTGATTGCTTGAATGTTTGAATTTTAAAGGGAATGAAGTCAAGACTGCTGCTCAGACTTTTTACTTGAACAGCTGTGCGGACAATGCTATCACTCACTGAGACAGTAAAAATACAAACACAGAATAGAGGAGGTTTGGGGTGAAGGGGACAGGTTCAGCCTGGGTTATGTTTGGTGCGGTCCCGGGGAGCATTCGCAGGGTAACAGTAGGCGGTGTGATCTAGAAGCCTGAGGATACAGGTTTGGGAATCACCAGCACACGACAGGCAACGACAGAAGCCAGAGGGATGAGAGAGACACGCGGGGTGAATGTCAGGGGGCAGAAAGGGGCCCAGGAGGGAACCCAGAGGAACACTGAAGTTTAAAGGATGGGCCCCAAAGGAGAGCGTGAGAAGGCGCCGCCAGGGGGATAGGAGGGAACAAGACGTGTGAGGTGCCACAGAGGACACGGGGAAGGCCCGTTCCAAGGAGACTGTGGCCAACAAAGGCAGGTGCTGTCAAGAAATCAGGTAGGAAGAACCTGGGAGGTACCATGGGGTGAGCACCAAGAAGACGTTTGGCCTGCTGGGCAGAAGCAGGGTCAGCGGAGGCAGGAGCCAGGTCACAGCGAGTTGAACAAACAGAAGCAATGAATGTAGACGACTGTTTTTAAAAGTTTGCCTTAAAAATAGAAGATACTATGATAGGGAGAGGGACTGGGGAGGGGGATGGGATGGGGTGGAACGGGTCATTGGGGAGAAAAAGGGACATCTGTAATATTTTAAACAAAAATAAAATTTAAAAATTAAAACAAAAAAGGAGATAATGTCTTCTTTCCAACACTGGGAAAACGGGCCACCATGAAGGCTCCTCGCCACCTTCACATTGGTTGAATTGACTACACGGCCTGTGCGTTGGACGGGGTCCCACAGCCAGCGCTGCACGTGGCGGAAACTGGAGGCAACCAGATCTGCCTTTCGTGCTCTCCTCCGAAGTCCCCTTGTCACTCACCCCTTCGCTAGGTCTCTAAGGCCCCGCAGGCTTCCCGGCCTGAGGCCCCCCGCGGTGAGTGACCGCAGGCCTGAGCAGCCCACCAGCGAAATGAGCTTCACAGCTGAAACCTGGTCAGAAACGATTGTCGCTTTGTCATCATCGCTCCCCTACGGCCACAGCTCCTGCACTGGGCCGGCTGGAGGGAGGGAGGAGGAGTGTGGTCACCTTGGGGACTGGAGCAGGCACCTGGCCCCACACCTGGCCAGGCAACTAACGACCCAGTCGGGGGTCCTCTCTGAGAGCAAAACCCAGAGGCCAAAATAAATGGGTCAGGTGGGAAAGAGGTGACCACAGTGCAAGCAGCGCTGAAGGTCAGTCCTAAGGAGTGAAGGGGAGTCAGGACGCAAAGCATGAACACTGCGAGGGGCTGCAGGAAAGGGAGGGCGGGGACCAAGCACTAGAAATGGGCTGAAGGTGTCACACATACTCGGAGGCCAGGTGCAGTTATGCGGGACAGGGGCGTCTATCCTTACACCAGTCTGTCACCCTGAATCCTTCCACCGTGCTTTCAGTTCTCACGCCCTCATGACACAAAGTAAAGTTTCTGGCATTCACAACAATTCCCAAAGCCTTATTTTCACGACCCCTCTCCTGCCATCTCAACCTTGTATTTCCAGAAGACAGGAGAGCTCTGGCTTGGGTAGTGCTCATGGGGAGCACAGCAGCACCGGCAGTGACTAATTGGAAAGGTTGCGGTGACAGCTAGCCCCAGCCTAAGAGCCAGGAGTTGAAGTAAAGGCCCGACACGGTTCCCTCAGGCCCTAAATCAATAACAAAACAAACCGCATGGCTTGATTCCTTGAAACGTTATTTCTAACTTGTAATCATCCCAGGATATTTATGTTCTCCAAAATGCACACTGTCACTGAACTGAAAGGCTTAGCTGTCTTCAGTTTGTGATTAGAGCACAGAGGAGATAAAGAAGAGTGGTAAACATCACAGATAAATACAATATTTTGTCTTGTGCATAGACTAGCTAAGCTGCACAGACTGAGTTTACAGCTGAAGACTTTTTTTTTTTCCACTCAAGTCAATAATCATTTACCCACGGATAGTGCTTGAAGCAGAGTTTTCATCTAATTCTCATTTAAGGAGACCGAAAAGGAAAAACTGAGTAATAATACCTCATTTGCACATAGTGCTTGTCTTTCAAAGAAGATATCACGACCCATTTTATACTATCTAATTTACAGTAACAACACTTTTATAGTGAAAATACTAGTAAGGGCTATTATCATTTTACATATTTGCATGAAAGAAACTGAGGCATGTGGGAATAAAATAGCTGGTTCAATGTAACTTCCATTTTAGAGGTGCAATAGCTGTTTGTTTTCTTTTTTTACAGTGAGGCCATGTTTTCGATAAACATGTCTATTACGGTGTATCTTACCCTTAAATTTTAAAATGAAAAAAAACCTTGCTTAAGAGAAATAACTAAGACCAAAATGTTCATGTGCTCAGCAGATCAAACCTCTCTCCCAAATCTAAATCCAAAGCAGTGAATTCCTACCACCCAACTCTGGTTTTAATTGGCACCATCCTCACCATCTCGTGCCACAAGTATTACCAGTCGATGCGTGTATCACGCTCCTGTTCATATGAATTACGCTGCCGTGATCTTGTTATCTCGATCGGATTTGGAAAGTACCGTTACATGCATCAGTTCTGCATATAAGTAAAGTCATTGACACTTTCATGCTTGTCTTAGCTTCCGTTTGGGGGTTAACACTTTTCTGATCTTTTCATGTATTCCTTTACTTCGTTCATTCACACTCTCAAGCATTCAGGGATGCATTCAACAAACATTGCTTGTGTGCCCAAAATGCAGAAACACTGTTCTAGATGCAAAAGATAAAAATAGGAAGAGCACAGAATCACTGGCTTCAGGAAACTCACAGCCCAATGAGGGAGCCAGAAGGGTAAACGGTGGCTCAGTGTGGTAGGAGCAGCGATGGAGCCGCACATGAAAACGGTCTGGGAGCAGGGACAGGGGATCGGTCTCTGTCTGAGGGGGTGAAGAAGGCCTAGAGGAGGCGCTCCTCGATCCGAGCATGCCAGGAGGAAGGGGAGCTGTGTATTCCAGGCACCCATGTGCCTTTTGAAACCGTGTTTGAGGAATGTCACATAGGAAACAGCACACAATCAAAACTTGGGTCTGGTCTACCCAAGACCTGTATTCTTCATATTTCATTACTGTCCTACTCCAGGGGGTGACAGGTAAGAACAGCCAACCTAGTTATCAAATATAGGTGGTCACTTAGCCCATCTCTATTATTATTTCAGTATAAAAAATTTGTGTAGAAATACTTCTAAATACAACATTTTCAAATGCAGTGTGTTGGATGGGTCAAATATTTCCTGTTCACCTCTTTCCAACCATTCATACTTGGTGCCCAGACTCGAAATAATGGGAGCCTGCCTTATAGGCTTCTTAGCGCCCCCACACACTAGCAAGAGGTGTTTGGAAATAGGCTCTGAAAATTCTCCACCCAAGTCCCTGCAGGAGCAGCTCTTCTCTGAAGCCTCTCAGAAGTCCTGCATGAAGGCCCTTATGAACTGGGTCACAGGATAAAACGCAACCACTAGACAGCTCACACAGAACCTTCCCCCAGACTAACCCTACTGGCTTGAAAGTCCTACTTTGAATGCTCTTGTCTCTTAAGAAAAGCTCTGCGTCCTGGCCGGGTGGCTCGGTGGGTTAGTGTGTCGTCCTGATACACCAAGGTTGTGGGCTCGTTCTCTGGTCAAAGCACATACAAGAAGTAACCAATGAATGTGTAAATAGGAGGAATAACGAATCGATGTTTCTCTCTCTTTCTAAAGTCAATACAAATTTTAAAAAAGCTTTGCATCACTAAATTGCGTCTAGATTTCTATCTGGAAAATTTTCAGAGTTCAGAACTCTAAGAGTTCAAAATAACTCATCTGTTTTGGTTCTTGACCAATTACAGAATCCTAGGACATCATTTTTTCAGTTATCCAATATGTCACCCATTCAAACATCAAGTTTCTCATTTCTGACTGTCTTGAAGCCAACCCAATCAGCCTTGCGTCTGCCATTACTTCATTGGAAACACCTGTGAAGGCTGCAATGACCTCTATTTGTCAAATCCGATGGCCAGTGTCCATCCCCATCTTCCTGCCCTCTCAGCAGCTTCTTGGCACCAACGATCACTCCCTTCTCATTGAAACATTTTCCTCACTTGGCTACTTGACACCACACTGGTTTTTCTCCTCCCTCACTGCTTGTTCCTTCTAAGTCTCTAATGCTGGGTCCTTCCTAATTTCGGATGTTGGGGGCACCCTTGGGCATGGCCATCTACAAGTGCCCATCCAGTTCTGACTTGGGAGCTGAAGAGGGTTCTTTAACTAGAGTGCTGAAATTTGGATTGGGCACTGAAGGAGGAGATGAACTGGCCAAGGGGACATGATTGTTAGGGCAATCAGAGGAAAAAAGGCACAAAGGTGTGAAAAGGCCAACTGTGTTCAAAGAGGGAAAATCTGGTGCGGGCTAAAAGTGGCCGAAGAGGTAAGTTGTAACCATACAGAAAAGACCCTTGACTTACAGCTAAGGAATCTGGACTTTATACTGAAGACAACAAGTAATTATAAGAGATTCTTAAATAGGACAGACAAGTGACCATTCATATTAAAAAATAAAACATTTGCAGCAGGATGGAGACTGGACTAGAGTCAGGGGAGACTCCAGCCAGGAAAGCCAATCAGGCCACTGTACTGGTCTAAGGGAGGGGTTAAGGTTTGGATCAGCACAGCAGCAGTGGGATGAAAAGTAGTGACAGATCCAAAGGCGATTTAGAAGTGGCACTGATGACACAGTTATTGATTAGACAGGGGTCTGGGCAGGAGCAGTCCCCGAGGTAGCAGGAGAAAGGGGCAGAGTGAGGTCTGCCAGTAAAGGAGAAGAGACCTGCAAAGAAGAAATGACCAGCACTCATCCCTGGAGTAGGATGAGCGACGAGATTCGGTTTGGTAATGAAATCTGAAGAGCGCAGTTTCTAGAGTTAGAAGTCAGGCTGGGATGGACTGAGTGAAGCTTTCTCTTTGGTGTTTGGCTGTGGGGGACGCAGGGAATGGCTTGGAAGAAGGTGGAGTTGGACAACCGTGTTGCATTTTTGAATAACAATAACAATTGTTCATCTAATTCAGTTCGATAAATACCTGTTGAGTGTCTGCTTTGTCGGAAGCATTGGGCTTCGTATTTCAGAGCCTAAAAAGATATGCAAGGCACAATGACAGTTTGGTTTCTCACTTACTGGCCAGAATCTGCCTCCCTCTAGCCACAGTTCCCTGTCCTCCGGAGCCACATACAATATACAAAGAATTTCTTCCACATGGCAGTCCTTCAGCTAACTGAAGACGGTTTTCAGCTACCTCTTGGGTTTTGTCACTTGTTTAACTTTTGTGAAATAATCCAATCTTTATGTATGTCTACCTGCATGTATGTGTGTATATATTTTGTTAGCAGCTGGCTGCTCTCCTCTGGAGATCCGTAGCCTAGCCTGTCCCTTTTTACAAGGTAGCATCAGGATTCACTGCGATTCTCCTCATCTGGTATAAGCGATGCACAAACGAGTAGGACCATTCCTGCCCTTTTCCGGGACCCAGCTCTTCTGAAATGCCATCCTCGATGGCAGGAGTGCTCTGACAGTAATGCCACTGACTTCTGGTATGCCACAATCAACCCAGATCCTGAGACCTTTTGCACTTGAGACATGGACTAATCTCCCAATGTTCATTTTATACCAGTGACTTTTGAAGGCCAATAGCAGGATTTTGCATTTCCCCCCACTAAATGCTATACTTTTCCATTCGATTGTTATCAGCCAATAGTAAATCGAGTAAGGTCTTAGAGTCAGGCAGATGTAAATTCAAGTTTTGATTCTGTTGTGTAGCCCCGTGACCTTGGACGTGTCAGGACCTCTCTCTGCCTCAACTTGCTTATCAGTGAAAATAGGGATAACGAAATTTATATCACAAAGTGTAATGACATGAGAGGAGGGCAGTGCAGCGCCTAATATATCAGAAGAGCTCGATAAATGCCAGTTCTCTTGCTTTCCTTCTTCTGTTCTCAGCTTTGTATTCTTAGCAGAAATACGCCTTTTAAGTCATTACTCAGGATTAAGAAACCTTCCTTTTAATGAAAAAGAAAAACAAGTTGAGCAGAACAGGAGCCAAGGGTCACAAGAACACCCTTTACTATAACAGTTAAGCCTAAGGGCTCTTAAGCAGACTTTCTGCGACAAACCTCAGCTTTTCTACTTACTACTTACTAACTGCCTAATCGGAAGCAAGTTCATTAACCATCCTGAGCCTTGGTTTTCTCATCTAAAAATGGGGATCAGAGCTGCCTGTTTCTGCTGGGGAGGCTTAACCGAAGTAATAGGTAGAAAGTACTCTGGCACAGAGCTCTGCATGTAATGAGTACTCAATAAGTGAGTATTATCATCACCGCTAGAAACCTCCAGGTAAATAAATAATGCTTCTTCACTCCACACTTCTGGGTGTAATCATTTCATCTACTAAAAATATTGTATAATATCCTGTTCCTGTTCCGTTATATTATATACACGAGGACCCCATGAAAACCTCTGTCCAACGTCAGGAATGAGCACTATTCTGCAATCTTTCAGACTCGCTGTAGGGTCCTGGGCGAGTCGCTTGGCATCCCTGGGCTCACACTCAGCTTCTGTGTAATGGGAAGAACAGCAGCACTCAGAGGTCGGGGCTGACGATTACATGATGTAAGTATATGGGGGGGGGGGGGGAGAGAAGGGGGGGCAAGGACAATGAGTGGCCTTTGGAAGGACTTAAGTGAACCCATGCTGCCTCCTGTTGATAACAACTTTCTCTTCCTAAGTAAATTAAACTTATCAGTGTGGGTTCTGGAGTCCAGCTTTTCTTTTCCTAAAAATTGTTATATCTAATTCCAGCCATAGGGTATGTCTCCTATCCTCAGTGGTTCCTCATAGCCTGCCTATGATAATATCTGGAAGTTCTTTTTGTATCCCAGGATGTAGTTTATGTGGATCAGAAGGTTTGAAACTTGTTTAAAATGTGAAGTTCTTGCCCTGGCCGGTGTGGCTTAGTTGCTTGGGTGTCATCCCGTGCACCAAAAAGTTGCTGGTTCGATTCCCGGTCAGGGCACATGCCAGGTTGTGGGCGACATCCCCAGTAGGGGGCGTGCAGGAGGCAGCTGACTCTCACATCAGTTTCTCTCCCTCTCTCTCTAAAAGTCAATAAAAAATCTAAAAATGTGAAGTTCTTGCTTACTCTTTCATCATTCACCTTGGGCACCCTTTTCATCTTAATTTCTTTACCCTGACTAAAAGAGCAATACATGTTTATTGAGTGGATTTAAAATATTCAAAACTCACCAAGAAGAAAATAAATTGTAATTCCACTACCACGGTATCACCATTATTAATATTTTTCTATGTAACTGTCCAGTATTTCTTTCTGAGCAAATATGTTTAATAATAAATGACCAACATTTCCTGATGTCAGGACATTTTTCCATAATCTGCTTTTTACTGGATGAATAAATTTCATCATAGATAATCATTACAATTTATGCAATACTTCACTTTGGACACTTAGGTTATCTCCAAGTGTTCAATATTATAAAGAATGCTATAGTAAATATTCTCCTACATTAAATTATGTGAGTGATTCTGGTTTGTTTTCTTAAGATAAAGCCTTAAAAATAAAATTACCATGTTAAATGGTTTGTATATGTTAAGGGTTTTTAATATACAATGACAAATTGCTCTCCAGAATGCCTGGACCAATTTCAATGCCAATGTTGTACGAGGGTCCTTAGTCCCTGTATCTTAATCCATGCACGATATTGTTTTCAATTTCTTGACAATTTGCTAGGCACAAAGACATCTGGCTTTATTTTCACTTGCATTTCCTTAATTACTAGTGAGACTGGACCTTTCTCATTTTAATTGACCAGCTGAATGCAGTTTTCTCTTTTTGCATTTTCTTGTTGTTTACCGACTCTTCTTTTGAGATGTTGTCTTTTTCTTACAAGTTTGTAAGAGCTTTTTTACATATTAAGGACCCTACCGTATATTTTTTTTATGGTCTAGAATATCTCATGTAGCTTTTGATTGTGTTTGTGGTGCTGGTTCGCTGGTTGGCTTGGCCTGGCCCACATGCTCCTCCTGAGATAAAGGAGGAGCCTGCTTTCCCAGGGCTATGCGAACATCCCAAAGGAAGGACCGGCTGGGCAAGAGGATACATGTGAGAAGACAGCTAAGGGAAGGGCTATATTTTTAAATATCAGGATAATAGTTTTTAATAGAATATGACAAATACTCTGCCATTTGAAAACTCATTTGTTTTACCACTATTAAATGGTGAAAACTAGAGTTAAAATCATGAAAAGACATAGTCCCTCCCTAGGTACTAAAGTCTTTACATTCATGCTACATAGGGGCCACCTGGGTGCATCACGGTTTCTAAAGGTCTAATCAAATGTGGTTGGAATAGTTTTCTCCATGGCCAATTGATCTTTAGGTTCTCTAAATTCTTTTTATTTTTATTTTTATTTTTATTGTCACCCGAGGATATGTTTATTGATTTTGAGAGAGAGAGGAAGGCCTGATATGTTGAAGCCTTAATCCCAATATGACGATATTTGGAGGTAGGGCTTTTGGGAGTTAATTAGGCCCTGAGAGTGGAACCCCATGAATGGGATCAGTACCCTTGAAAGAAGAGACACCAGAAGATGATCTCTGTCTTCTGTGTGGATACAGCGAGAAGGCGGTTGTCTGCAAACCAGCAAGTGGGCTCTCACCAGACACCGAATCTGAGGGCACCTTGGTGGTGAACTTCCCAGCCCCCAGAACTGTGAGAAATAAATGTTTTTGTTTAAATCACCCAGTCTATGGTACTTGTTATGGCAGCTCACACTGACTAGGACACCCCTCTGCCTTCTGTGACAGTGACTTGGCTTCTGTAAGCCAGCCATGGCCTCCTTTTCATTCCTGCTTAGAGGTTTCGACCACAGCATTCTTTTCCTGTTTCAGTCCTGTCTCTAGTACTTGTAGCTCTTCCCTTCTTCAGTGCTGCTCATCCACCCTTTCCTGCTCCCTTCATGGGCAGCACACTTTTTACTGTGGCTTCCAAATTCCTGCTGACTCTTTCCTACCTTTGGTGGCTACTGGCAGCACTGCCACTTTTAGGACACAAAGTGGACCCCTCATCTGCTGAGTGAGATTAATATGGGAAGAGCCAACTGAAAAAAATTCCGTATTTCCTCTATTCTAAGACCAATTTATTGTATGATGCACCATCATTTAATTACTGTTTTTAGAGCCCCCCTCCCCATGAACACTACCACACAGCTATTGAAGATACTTTCTGATTTTAAAACTAAGAAAAATGTGAGGGCAAAAGCTTGTTCCTCAGAAACTATGAAATGCTACAGTGGAATGGTTCTGTTTTTCAGTTAAATATTAACATTAACTGTGGCCTATCCAATAGCACTACCCCATCTTCATAATATACTTCCTATACACGTAAGCACAAACAAACAAACAAACAAAACCCATTAATTGTCTCCAGTACTTTCCACAGATCCTAGCTGTCTCCAGATGTTAGCCCTCTGGCATTATTTTCACAGGTTTGAGCCCTTCTTTTGAATGAGGTCTTGTTTTATACCTAACTCTTACCTTTTGTACATGTCCTTTAAAAATACGAGCTTAGCCCTGGCCGGGTGGCTCAGTTGGTTGGAACATCGTCTCATACACCAAAAAGGTGGTGGGTTTGATTTTCGGTAAGGGCACATACCTAGGTTGTGGGTTGGATACCTGGTTGGGGCTCATACAGGAGGCAGGCGGTTGATGTTTCTCTCTCACATCAATGATTCTCTCTCTCTCCCTCTTCCTCTCTCTCTAAAAAAATTAATAAACATATCTCGGGTGGGGATAAGAAAATGAAAATATGAGCTTATCAGAACACTTCTTGAATAGCCACATTGATCTTTACCAGATGCTCCCTTTTCTTCATGGAAATTACTAGTTTTATATGAATTTAAGTTTCAAGTCATTTTACTCCTTTTGAGCTTGCTTGCCTGGTTCCTGGCCAGACAGAGCCTCATGTCCAAATTTTGTCTCAACTTATTTGAGTCTTCCTTGGGTCAGATTAGAAAGTATAGAACTGCTTCTCTGGCTATTACAAAGTCAAGGATGCCATGGTCACTGATTTTACGTTGTTTGTCCCTTCCACTTCACCAACACATTCTTCATAGCTGGTTAGAACTAAGCACAGAATAGTAGTACCTCTTCAAAGCAGTTACTTTAGTATTATTTTTAAAAATTTTATTTATTTATAATATTTTTATTGACTTTTAGAGAGAAAGGAGGGGAGAGGGAGAGGGGAACATTGATGCGAGAACATTGATTGGCTGCCTCCTGCATGCCCCCTACCAGGGATAGAGCCTGAAACCTGGGCATTCGTCCTGACCGGGAACCGAACTGGCTACCCTTGGGTGCACGGAAGGACACTGAACCAACTGGGCCACACTGGCCAGGGCTAAGCAATTAGCTTAAATTTAAGTCATGCCAACTTTATTTGATGCCTGCTTTTCCACAGAATGAGTTAGTAGATGGTAGAGTTCTCCATTACCTCTAAATTGTGCCACTGTGCCGATAATTCTGTCATTTGAATTGGGAAAGCATTATTGATGTTGCCATAACAGGATCACTTGGTTGAACTAGTTGACAACACATGGCCAGTGGGTTGAGGGCATGATCCAGGACTGGGCTGGGGAGTACTCCCAAGGCATGGGTCGTGAACACAGAAGCTGGCTTGGATTAGGGCAGCTGAGCTATGCAAGACTTGCTATCTCACTTTACCAAGGTAAAGTTCAGGAAGCCTTGAATATTGAACAGTCCAGTCGGAAGGGTAAGTCACATGTGTAGCATAGTTTAAGGGGAACACAACAGGAGTGTGGGCAGTAGAATACTGCCCTCTGGGGAAAATGACTGGTTAGAGATAAGCTCAACACGATGTCAGAGTCATGATGAAGTAGGCCAGGGTCCCGAATCTACAAGGAGACTAGTATACAAGGCAGAATGACCAGAGGCTGAAGTGTAGAGGTCAAGCTAGAAGCCCAGAATTGAACAAACATAGGAGTGGGAGGCATAGGAGGGAGCTACAGGTGTTCTAGGTTCACAGCTACCTGACTGGAAGGAAGCAAGATGCTGGGGTTGGTTAGTACTGACGGTATACTTTCTCCCCATCAGAACTCGCAGTTAAGTCCTGGGGAGGCTGGAGAGCTAGACCTATAGATGGAGCTCCTGAAACAGTCCAGCAGCTGGTTACTAAGGAAGCAAAAGCAAGACAGATGTCACAGCTCCTGTGACAATGTCACTTCTGCTTTTGCTTTCACCCGAACCTTCTCTACCCAGCATCCATCCTCAGGTTTGTGGGTTTCCCTTTGTGTTTGTAAGTTCTTGACTCACAAGGTCACTCTGCTTTGCCTTTAATCATGTATGCCACTTTTGAACAAATTATATACTTTTGTGTTGGTGTAATATAACAACAGCTCCTGTTTACTGATTACTTAACATGTACCAAGTACCACACCAGCTGATATGCAGTCTTATTTAATTCCCACAACTTCATTGAGAGGGGGGTATTTTATCACCACTCTAAAAAGAGGAAACTGAAGCTTATATGGTCACCCATCTGGGACACAAAAGAGCTCAGATTTAAACTTAGTTTTGTCTAACTGCCTATCTGTTGCTTAAATGACATTTATACTGTGATACGTCCAAACAATTCTCACTGGCACCTATCGGCCTCTAGGTTTTTCATCTGTCTGTCTGTCTGTCTTTCTACCTCTATCTCTATCTCTATCTATCTTTTATCTATCTGCCTATCATCAGCTATCCTTTTTTATCTCTAACCCCATAATACTTGTACTGCCCTGTGAAAGAAGTAGATCATTAATAAGTACTTACTGAATGAATTTAATGCAGCTTTAAAATGTGATTAGAACTCTTAAGTCCTCTCTGGGTTTGGGTATTTACAAAGTCAAGCGGTAAGAATTCTTCAGTTTGCTCTATAAAAATACTACATTCATGAACATTCATTCATCACAAGGAGAGAAGGGGCAAAGTGTTATATGAATACTGAACTGAGGAGACATACTTTATTTCCAGATAAGTCAGATGTGGGCAAAGGTATTTATATGTTCAAATAAACTTGAGAAGTTAAAACAAAGAGGTATAGTACATGAACAGATTATTTTCTTCACAAGTCTGAACCTGAACATCTTTTTCAGGACATGACCTTCATGTTTGCCTAAATCAGAAGTTGCCAAACTAATGTCCACTGGCCAAATCCACCCCACCCCATATATTTTGTATGGCCTATGAGCTAAATATGGTTTTCAGATTTTTAAGTGGCTGAAAAAGACCAAAAGAATAATAATATTTCATGACATGTGGAAGTTATATGAAATGCAAATCTCAACGTCCATAAATAAAGTTGAATTGGAACGCAGCCATTTACTCATGCCTGTGACCGCCTTCACACACAATGGCAGGGTTCAGTAGCTGGGACACAGGCTGTATGGCCCACAAAGTCGAAAATACTTCCCAGCTGGCCCTTGCCAGAAAAATTTTCCTAACCCTTGGTCTAACTAAATAACACAGGATATCACAACATTTTAAATATTGTTTAAACTACATCTATTATTTTAGTTTCAAATTTACAGACACTGCACCAAAAGGTCATGACGTCTCTCTCACTACGTAGTTTTCCATGTTCCCAGGACAGAGTACAAACCTTTTCCCCTTTGCTGGTCTCTACATTCCCTCCTAATAGCACCTTTGTGCAGAAACAGTACCAGGTTGAGAAGCTGCTCGTTCCTCTAAGAGGTGATGCATTTCTTCCTGCCAAGAGTCATCATTTCCTTTGCTGGGAAGCTAGGGCCAGGCATCCTTATGAGTGGCTACAGTGTCTTACAGAACTCTAGTGGCACCAGGATGGATTCTCCAGGCTCCATCAACTGATTCGAGGTGGTAGGATAGAGTCAGATAGACAAGGAAAAGCAAATTGCTCTTTTTGTCATTACTCAGACCCTAAATACAGACAAAAATGACTCAGAATGACCAGACACAGTTGAATACTACTTATCAAAATGTTTTCGGGAGGCACTTATCACAGCAACATGGCACTGTGAGAGCTCAATCAATGTGTTAGTTCAAGAGTAAAATCGAGGGAATAAGAAAATCCTTATTTTTTCTAGGATCAGATTTGGTTTGCAGTAAAGTTCAGGGGACTCTATCTTATTTATTTATGTTTTGAGACCCAAAGATATATTCTATTATCTTTGCGTATCTCTGCCTGTCTGTCTCTCTGTCACTGTCCGTCTTTTCAATTTAACAAAATTTTAGTGATTATTTATTATGTGTGAGACACAGGGCAAGCCCTGAGGATATAAAAATAAATAAAATCATCCCAACTCTCAAGGAACTTAGGGTTTGTGAAAGAAACAAGTTCTAATGACCTTCTTGGACGTTTTGGCAACATTTAACATGTTCCTCTTCAACATATTCTTCTCTTGGTTTCTTTGGCCCCATAACCTCCTGGTTTTATTTTTCTGGTTTCTGATTTTCAGTCTCCATTGCCAATTCTTTCCTTTGATCCAATCTCTAAACAAGCAGAGCTTAGTCCTGAGCCTGTGTTTCTTTTGATTGCATCTACCCTCTTTAAGCAATCTTCTTCCAAATTTATAACTCCAGTTCCAGCAGCAATTCTGACTTAAGACCTATATCACACATCTGCAGTAGATATCACCACTTTTTAAAAAAATCTTCCCCAGAATTCTGTTACTGTCCCAGGATTCTCCATCTTGGTGACTGACACCTGTACTCATGCATCTGATCTTGGATGAATCTTCAAGCAACTATGACCCTAACTCCCTCTCCATAACCCACCATTTCCATTTAACAGTCAAGCTCTTTATTTTTAAATTTTTTATCTTCTTGTTAATCTTCACCCGAAGATATTTTTTCCATTGATTTTTAGAGAGAGTGGAAGGGGGAGAGAGAAAGAGAGAGAGAGGGGAAAAAAAAATCAAGGTGAGAGAGACACATCAATTGGTCGCCTCTCACACATGCCCCTACTGGGCAGGGGATCAAACTTGCCACTCAGGTATGTGCCCTTGACAGGGAAACGAACCCTTGACCTTTTGGTGTGAGGGTTGTCGCTCTAACCACTGGACCACACTGGCCAGAGCTTAATCGTCAAGTTCTTTAAAATAACTCTTAACTCTGATCATCTCTCTCCCTGGACATGCCACCACCCTAGTCCGAGGAACCATCATCTCTGGCTCAAGTCACTGAAATACCTCCTCACCTGGTCTCTCCACAACTGCTCTTGCCCTGTTCTATTTTCTCTTCTCACAGGTAATGTTTTTCAGACCAAAAAAACCACAAAAAGTCTTAATAGTCTTTAAAAAGAAATACAATGCTAGCGAAATACAAGTTGTTCTTCATCTTATATTTTTTTAATGTAGCAATGTATTGTGAAGATCTTTTCACATCAGTACCCCTAAACCGGCCCCACAATTTTTCAACAGCTGCCTGCCTTTTACTTGTATAACTGCACCTTCATTTATTTAACCACATCTCTATTGATGGACATGTAGGTG
This sequence comes from Miniopterus schreibersii, assembly GCF_964146895.1. Classification (NCBI taxonomy): domain Eukaryota; kingdom Metazoa; phylum Chordata; class Mammalia; order Chiroptera; family Miniopteridae; genus Miniopterus; species Miniopterus schreibersii. Next base: position 14,810,709 of record NC_138118.1, read on the forward strand.
GTTTTCAGTCCCTAAGTAGCATAAGTAAACTCCAGTGAAGATCCTAGGAGAGTCATCCTTCAATGCACGTGTGAATGTATCTGTTGGATAAATATATAGAAGTGGAATTGCTGGGTCAAAGGCTTTGTACATTTAAAAATTTGATAAACACTGCTGGGGTGCCCTCCACAGAGGTTGTACCAACTCTCACTCCTACTGACAGTGTTCGCCCTCTTCCCAGCCTGGCGAACAAAGTATGCTATGAAACCTTTTGATTTGTGCCAAACTGATATGTAAATACACACCTCATTGTGATTTAATTTGCATATCTCTTGTTATGAGAAAGGCTGAGCATTTTTACATATTTTAAAGATCCATTTCTATTTCCTTAACTGCAATCTGTCATACCTTTTGCCCAATCTCCCAGGGTTTTCAAAGCTTTTCTTATTAATTTGGAGGAGTGCTTTGATTTCTTCTTAAATAAACTAATAGCCAGGTTCTTTCAGGTATCCTAGTATTTTTTTTAAGTCACAATTTAGCTATTTTCCCCCCAATAATAAGTAATCACCAAATGTTAACTCTATTACAGGGGAGCTCACATGAAGTTCATATATAGAGGTTATAAACTGATTAGCAGAAGTCTTGACTTCCTGACAATAGCTTGACAAGACTGCCTTATACCTATAACTATACTATTTAATTTTTCTAATAGCCCTGTGATGTATATATTTTTAATCACAAAGTGAACCTCAGAGAATATGAATGCCCAACGTCACGCAGCTGGTAACTTTCCCCCTTCTGGAATCTTAAAAGCCTAGTAATCCATCATCACTGGCCATTCCTCAACCACACCAGGCTCTGATCCTTGATGCCTCTAATTTCTAATAATCAATTTCTCCTCTCTTTCTCCTTCTATAAACATCCAATGAACATTTTTAAATGCTTACTATGTGCCAGGAATCCTTATAGGGTTTAAACTTTAGAGGGGTTTTCAACCATAAACAATAAATACAAATTGTAATAAAGTTTTACTACTATGAAAAAAATACATGGGATGGTTGGGAAGGTGGACAGAGAAGGATACTTTAGTAAGGACAATCAGGAAAGAGGAGGTGACATTTAAACAGACATTGGAATGACCAAAAGAGCATTCCAGGAAAAGGAAATATCTGGGGTGAGTCCTTTAAAGCAAGAGCAAATCCAATGTGTCTGAGGAATAGAAAACAGGCCAGTGTGATTGGAGTCGGGGGACAGTGGTGGGAGACAAGGTTGGAGCAGTGTCTGGGGTGCCACATAGGGCTTTGTAAGCCAGCGAAGGAGTCTAGACTTTATTCCAAGTGCAATGAGAAGACATGGAAGGATTGTAAGAAGAGAAGAAATAAGATCCGATTTATGTCTTATGCTTGATGTCTCTCTGGATGCGCTGTGGAGAGTAGGAGCAAGTCGTGGGAGCAAAAAAACCAATTAGAAAGCTATTACAGAAACCCAGAAGATGATGTTTGTATTAAGGTGGTAGCAGTAGAGGTAGAAATAGACAGGTTGTGGAAATGTTTTGGGGGTATAGGGTTGATCTGAACTCCTCATGGATTGGATATGAAGACTGAGGAAAAGAGAAGAATCATAAACGTCTACAAGTTTTTTTGACTTGAGGAATTGGTGGATGGTGATGCCATTTAATTTGAAGGAAAGGCTTCAAAGAATAAAAAATTTTGTATTTCTGTATTATTTCCTACTTTTCCTATGCAGCCTTAAGGGAGCACGATTTTACTCTTTCAACACCTTTGTTCCCCCCTCCTAGTTGCCCTTCTTATCCCAAAGAACTTCCTCTATCTACCTTCTCTACCCCAGTCCACTGCAGTCCGGTTACTATCCCAATAAACTCCTTGCCAAACACAACAATGACCTCCTTGTTGCTAAGTCCGAGGACTTCCAGTCCTCATTTTTCTTGACCTTTCTCTAGCATTTAATACTGTTGCCAATTCCTCCCTGGGCTTCTCTGAAACTACTTGTTCCTGGTCCTGCTACCCCTCTGGATGTTTGTTTCCTCACCTTTTAAATGCTGGCATTTTCATAAGGTTGCAGAGGAGGCCCTCTTCCCTTCCTAAGCTCTGCCTCTCCTGTTGGGGGTTTCCCCTGCTTCCATAACCCATCACATTCTGATGATTCCAGCAGAGATCTCTCCCCTGAGTTCTACACTCCCCTGTTCAATCAGGCTGTAGAAAGTTTCCCTTTGATATCCCACCGACACTTCAAACTCAACATGCTTTAAATTAAACTAATTACCTTCCCTCATGTTTCCTCCAGAAGTCCTCATCTTGGCAAAGGGTACCACTATCCTCCCATTTACCTAAGTCATAAATCTTCTATTCCTAATCCTGCAGATATAATCAATAATAAAATTCAGTTGGTTCTATATCTTAAATATATCTTGAATCCGTCTCCTCTCTCCATTTCCAATCTTGCTGCCTTAGTTTAGATGTCCATCGTTTGTTTCCTGTAATGCTAATCTCCTAATTAGTCTCTCTGCTTACAGTGTTTGTTACTCACACTAATAAATTTTCCAGACTGCAGTGATCTTTCTAAAATGACATGCTCCTTAAAATTCATCAGTGGTCCTCCATCGGCCTTAGGATAAATTGAAACTTCTTAGGAAGGCGTACAAGACCTTGCTGATCTTTCTGGGCGTATCCCTCAGAACTTGTGCCATGCATTCACACAATGTATTTACTGAGAATCGACTACTTTCCTGGGCACTGTCCTCCCCACCCCCCAACTCTCTGGATACACCTTTTTACCTCTAGGACTTTACACATAGTACTTTCTTTGCCTGGAATACATTTCTCTTGAACTTGCCCACTTGTCTGGATTCCTTCTACTTACCTTTCAGGACTCCTCTCCAAATTCACCTTCTATGGTTGGGGACCCTGCCTCTGGGCAGTTATGTTGAGGCCCCCTCAGTGAGCTCTCTTGTTGACATCATCTCACTGTAGGCTGATCAGCTGGGTACTTATCTGTCCCCTCATTATCCTAAGGGCCCTTCGGAGCAGACTGTCTTTTCGTCTTTGCATTCCCAGTGCCCAGCACAGTACCTGACACAGAGCAGGCACTCCACGATGAATAAATAAAGTGGCAGAGTTGGGTTTCAAAGTCAGGTCTTTTCTCTCTGGCACAAATCTCACATTTCTTCATGCTACCTCTTAATATCTCGAATTGGAAAATTTCAAAAATCTGTGCTAAGCGTATTTTTGCCTATCACTAATTAAAATACAGGTAAATATATTATCTGCTCCATGAGGATTCAGCTGTTTATTTTTTGGTGTAGCCTTTCTTCATCATTCCATTGCTTGGTTCATCAAAGTATTTTGGGTAAACTAAATCTAAAATGACTGAAAGCCCTTTCTATACAATTTTATATCTTTCTCTTGCTCCTATACCACCACCACGCAAGCAAAGTACATTGAGAGTAAGATCGATTTCATTTGATTGTCTGAAAACTGACACTAAAAAATGATGTATCAACGGCAAATCATTTCCCGTTACAATTTGCTCCAAGGTCTCTATGGATAGGTATTCAAGTTTCGGTATCAAAATTTGGCATTGCAAAATCCAGCTAAAATTGAAATTTTTATGTAGTGAGTTCAAAATAATCGTAACGTTTTGTAAATGGAAGGAAACTTAGACATCTTTTAGTTCAGCACTGTTGTTAAGCTTCCATGAGGAAACTGACAGGAGAAGAAAGACTGGGACTGGCTCACCCAAGGTCATCTGGTCTATAGAAGTGGGAGCAGATTTTCTAACTTTCAGTCAGCTGACCTTTCCTCAATGCCACACACACCCTATTATTTCCCACCTAAACAAATGATCTACATCAGAACCCACCAAACTGTTTACAATGCTTATCTTTATGATACTGACTTTGTGATAGCCTTGTTATAAAGAGGAAGGAACATAAAAAATAAAAAAAAAAGGACAAGGTACATAGAGAATTGGTAAAAGAGACAACGAGTACACAAAGTGATGGGCTCCCATTTGTAGCGTAGCCTTGTGATCACGCTGTGTTCTCTGAGCGTCCCAATGCTAACCCTGTGCTCCTGGGCCTGGATTCCATTCAATTCTATGCCTTATTTAGTCTAAATGATTTCCCCAGCTTCCATGTGTATTTTTCTGAGATTCATTTTAGAAATATCATCCTTAAAGCTACTCTCTGCTTGAATTTGTTTTAGTTCTAATGCTAAGGAATGAAGATTCTGGGTAAAAGAAAAGAGAGATGATGGGTTTTTCTAGCCTTTACATTTCAAGAATGGCTTCCTCAAATGGCAACTGGCAGGCTACTTTAATCCTCAAAAGATGACGTTTTCCATGCGAATAAGTATCTAATTGGGCTAATTTGTTTCCAGGGAAAGCACAGATTTCTTTCCAAGAGGATCAGTTTGATAATATTTTACCAGCTAGTGCTACGGGACCAAATATAAACCAGTTCTGAGAAACAGGAAGTGAACCTGACTGGTCTAGTCTGCGTGTCCCTGGCAGTGACGCAAATACAGAAATCAAATTAGGAAAACAAGATCTGTGGGTGTGAGGCAATCGATGATAATCCAGGATGCTACAACACAACACAGGCAAGAACACTTTTAACCAAATGCCATTCATTTTAATAACACCCTGAGAAATTCCACTTCCACCTAACACGCTGGTGATTGGCAAGCAGGATGAGGCTGAGTTCCCTAGCAACAGCATGTGCTTTTGAGACAGTCATTAGCCTTTCTGTTAATCCCACCAACCCCTTACTTTCCTAAACATACGACTGACATAAAAAAAAAAAAAAAAAAAAAAGATGTTTTAGAAAATGCTTTAAAATTTCCAGGAGTGAAATGGAAAGAAATAATAATTTAAAAAGGGTTTCCCTGAGAATTGCACTCAGGTAAAAGAGGTAATGTTTGCCTGTGCCCAGCCTGAACCTACGTTTGCTGCGCTGTTCTGTGATCCTAAATCCCCTGTGGTAAAGGGGGGGGGGGGGGGGGAGAAACCGGGGTGTTCAGAGTTTAAGGCAGTCCCTCATCCAGCAGGATCATGGGCAGATAGTGTGCTGACTAGTGGGGTGGGCAGTTCGTGTTGGGTGGAGGCTGCTGGGGATGCAGGGGAGGGGATATAAACGCACGGTCTTCTTTCTCCTTTAGGCAGAACCAATGACCCTGGTTTAAGGAGGCTGGTGAGGGGAATAAAGCTATTTTTCCTATTGATTGTTTAATTGCACCAGTGGCTGGCGGAGGCCACTGGCCAAGAGCATTATTTTCGTGGCTAAAGTGAGGTTGGGCAGGTTTCCATACCCTTCTCTAGTTTTAAACAAGACAACTCATAAAGCTCAGCCGGGCTGTAGGTTGACTTTTCTGCTACTCAGCTCTACCCTAAAGGGCCGGGGCTGGTGGGCTGATGGGTCTCAAACCCTGAACGATTGATTGCCTCTGGCTCTGCCCTGGGTTCGGGATGCACAACTCCCCTGTGTAGCCTGAGTCCACTGCGGGCCGTTATTCGCATGGTAATTATTGCTGCGTTTTTCTAGTCACCCTTATTATGGCCTGGGTCCCTTTCAGCTGGACACTAGGCTCCTTCGATCTGGCCCGGGTGACTCCTGGTTCTCCCCACCTCCCCACCTCCCCCCTCCCCCCACGCGCTCCCTTCCCCAAGGCGACCACCTGCGCCGCCCCACTTACCATCTGCCCGCGGGGAGGGCCCCCCGGGGTAGCGGAGCCCTCCCTGCTCCAGGGCGGCTCCGGGGGAGCTCGGTGTTTGCCTCCAGCCCTTCGCCACCGGAGAGATCAGGTTGCTCCCCTCCTCCCCCGCCAGCGCCGGCCGCCCTCTTCTTGCATGACACAGCAGAACCGCAGCTGCTGCGGCGCGTCCCGGCCATCCGCCCAGGAAGCGCCCGGCCGGGGCTCGGGGCGCGCGGAGGGGGGCGCGGCGCGGGGCCGCCGCCCAGGGGGTTCTTGCCCCCACTTTGCACCACTCGCTCTTTTCCCAGCCCAGGGGACGCCGGTGCAAAACCTGGCCGAAGCCCACCGGGCCGAGCTGTTGAGGAACGCCGGGGTTTGGCGTCAGAAGGGATGGGATGGGACCCGAGAGAAAGGGTGCGAAGGAGACCCCGCGAGGGGCAGGGCGCTGCAGGTAAAGAAGGGGAAGAAGAAGAGCCCGGGAAGTCAAGGGCCAGGCTGTGCAGGAGAGGAAAGGAGGTCACAGAGAGGTAAGGGGGTAGAGTTGCCGAGCAGGGAGCCCGAGCTGGGGTGGGGGTGGGGGGGGCTGCAGGGGAAGGAGGCCTGGGGTGGGGTGGAGGGGAGATTTGGGGAGGCCCGAGCGAAGTGCCCTGGCAGCACTGGGGCTGGATTGGGAGGCAAGGGAAGAAAAGAGACAAGGGATGGGGAGAATTATGCATTGGCTAGGGAGGTAAAAATGGGGGGACATGTTATGGAATTATTAGAAGGGATGTAGTGGAGCTCACTCCTAATGGCTGGCGAGGTGAACTGGTGATGAGGTGGAGAGAGAGGCAGCCAAGGCGAAGCCAAAAGAAAAGGGGGATCTTCCACCCCACTCTTAGCTGTCTGCGAAGTTTTTCATAATTCCACTAATCCAAACGGGGGGAGGGGGTTTCCTTATAACTGGAAAAGCAGAAACTGAAGCATAGAAATAGTTATTCATCTTAGTTTTTTCAGGATTAAAATCTCCATGGCCCACATAAACTTTAAGGCAGAGATTTGGGATTGAAGTCATCAGCCCAGAAAGGGGTTGTGATTCAATAATACCGAAGGCACTCAAAACTGATGTTAGTGTGCACTCGAAACGGGACTTGAAGAAGTCTTTGACAGTGTTTGTTAAATGTTAGAAATGACAAAATTATCAGTGCAAAATATTAAAATGCTGATGCTTCTCTCCCCCCCCCCCAATTTCTAGTGTCTCGCATGTAAAGTATGATTAAGGGGAAAAAATGTGTTTTCCTGATTATTTCCCACCAGCCACCCTATGCATTTTACAGCAGACCAGCTGCTTCTCACCATTTCAAAGAATGTGGTCAGAAAGTAATGCAGAAACTGCCACTTTGGTTTTGTCTGTACCTTCCAGGTCAGATCTTCGTACCTCACTTCCTGACACAAACAAGTTTTCACTGTTGTCAGCAACAAAGCCCTAATATAGCTGCGGAAGAGAAAAAAAAAAAAAACACACAAAAAAACTGCATCGCATTTTGTCTCCTGCGAGCATCATCCACAGTTACCGGCGGAATGTAATTCCAGAAAGCTGTAAAGCTGGTGGCGACGGTAATGATGCATCAGACGCTTAATTCTATTTCTGTTGTTACTGTTTTGCCATTTCTGTTCTACCCGAGAGTTGGCCGAACTCGCGGAGAGGTACGAATCCGGTGTTCCTTTTTGATTTGGTAAAATTTAATCAGACGCGATAGAGAACCCATCATCGCTCCCGGGGAAAATAAAGTAGGAGCCACGAAATGTCATTTGCACAGAGCGTGGGTTTTGTGACTGTAGGAAAGGATTTGAGGACGCTCCTTCTGTTCGGCGTTCTGGGTAACGAGCAGAGGCTGCGCACACGCCCAGACCCGCAGCTCCCGGCGCTGCGTGCGGCTTCCTACCGGGCCCCGGCGGCGCCCGGCGCCCCTCGGGGATGCTGCGAGGGGCTCCCGGTAGGCGGCGGTTCAAACGCCGCGGCCGCCGCCGCCAGTCCTGCTGCTGTTGTTGCCGCTGCTGCTGCAGTCACGTGGGAGCCCCTTTAAGTTTCCATAGAGAAGCCTCTCCGGTGTCACATGATGGACATGATATAATGAAACAACGTTGTGGAGAGGAAAGCATTCGGGGAGCCCACGGCTACGAAAACAAGTGAGTGAGAAGAGGTGGGAGGAAGAGAAACTACGCCACCGCTCCCGCAGCCGAGCCCCGCGCGCGGCAGCCGCGGGCGAGGAGAAGGGGGCGACGCCGGGGGGGGGGGGGGGCGGGGGGCAGGGAGACCCGGTCCTCGGCCCCGGCCCGGGGACCCCGCCGCCCACCGCGGACAGAACAACTTTTCGCCGGCGGCCTCGGCCAGCTCTGCACCTGTCTCCGGAGCCTCCATCGCTCCCCGCGATGATCACAGGGAAATTCTAGAAGAATACGCTCGACTAATATACGTGCGCATCGTTTCCCCCCACGCGTCTCGCTCCGGAGGAAGGGAAGAGAGAGGGATTTCAGCGGCAGCTTGTGGTCCGCCCCCAGGTAAGTTCTGGGGGGTGGGCAAGCCGGACCCCCGGCAGGACCTCGGGATGGGGAATGTCTGCGTTTAGACCCATCGGGGGGGGGAGCGAGGCGTCCCCTCGCCGCTGGCCAGGCGGATGGGTCCGATGGTCCAGCAGAAACATTTCCACTGTGGACTCTTGTTATTTCCTCTTGCGCACGCCCCGCGGTCCCACCCTCGGACTCCCGGGGACCCGCTGCCCGGGGTCGTTCGGGAGCCGGGCGAGGGAAGGTAGGGGTCGTGGCGTCCCCCGGGCGTGCCGGGGCGACTTCGCCATGTTTGTGTTGCTCAGAGCACTTTTCCCCCCTTGGAGGTGGCTGGATGCCACATGGCTCCTCCGGAGCGGGCTGCCGGGTTGAGAGTTTTTTTTTTTTTTTTCAATGTCCGCATTCCAGCTAATGTTGCGCAGATAAAATTCAAACTTGAGGTAAACAGACGAGGAGGAGGAGGAGGGGAGGGAGGGAGGCTGTTTCCATTTCGAGATCCCACCTCTTCGCTCCGCGGGGACCGACATCCCGAACCTCGAGAGCGCTGGCTCGCTTCCCCACCTACCCCACCTTCGCCGTCCGCCAGAAAGGAGGCGGCGCGGGAAGCGGGGCTCGCGGAGGACGCGGCGCCGCGGCTCTCACAGGGACAAGCGCCCCCGGCCGCTCCCGCCTTTCGGGGAGCCGGCGCTCCCGGGCGGGGCGAGGGGAGGGGACGCCTGGCCCCTCTCACTCCCTCTTACTTCAGGGAGCCGGACCGAGCGCTCCCGCCCCGGCCCGGCGCGGCTCCCGGAGGCGGCTGGCTGGGTCTCGAGGTGCCCAGAGGGCAGGTGGAGTAGCAGGTGTGTGGTGGGCATTTCTGTTCGTGAGTGCAATTGGGTGGGGCGGCGAGGGCAGTCTGAAGGCGAGTGGGTGGGCAGAGCTGCGTCTTGCTTGTTTCTTGGCGAATTGGGCAGAAAAGTCAGTATGTTCCCCCCCCCCCCCCCAGTCCTACCCCTACCCCCGGCTTCGGGATCTGATTCCGCAGGGAGCGAGGCTGAGGGGTGAGTGGGGATGTTTGGGGGCGAGGGTGAGCTTCGTCATGTGCAGACCTAGGCTCCTGACAGCTTGGAGGCGCCCCCCCCCCCCCGCCCCGAGCGGGAGCAGCGGGCTGGGCGGCCCGAAAGGGCTGAGTCCCGCGGGGGGACAGCTGGCCCGCGGCCCCCGCGGCGGGGAGTGCGGTGGAGGGAGGCGGCGGCCACGTGAGGGTGGTCGCGGGAGCGCTGGAGCCGCGAGGAGGGTGAAGTGCGTCCAGAGTCGCGACGGGCTGACACGAAGCCGCCGGAGGCGGGGGCCGAGGAGGAAGGCGGACTCGCGCGGGCCCGACCCCTGCGTGAGCCGTGGCGACGGTTTTATTCCAAGCGGCGTCCCGGCCGCGGGTGGGTGCGCACTCTCCCGGGAGACCGTTTCCGGGCGGGGTCCCTGCCCGGAGCGAGGCTGTAAACAGGGTGGCGCCCTCTGCCCTCCGGCCCCGGGTCTGCCGGGGCGCGCGGCCGGCGGCGCCCGGGGTGGCGGAGGCGCGGCCGCGGCGCTGGGCAGTGGCGGCGGGGACGCGCCCGTTCCCCGCCGTCCCCGCGCCCCCGCCGCCGCCCGGCCGCCGGGGCCGCCTCTGTTTTTGTTTTGATGGAGCCCGCGTGCAGCTGGCGCGTGTCGAGTCACGTGCCGTGGGCGGGAGGGGGCTGGGGCATCGGAGGGGAGGGCGCCGTGACGCACCGCTCTCGAGGGCTGGGTGCCCCTAGGGGCTGCGGGGCGCGGGGCGAGGGGGCGTGTACCCCAGACAGATCCGGATCGTGCTGGGGGTCGGGTCGTGGAAGTTGATCCTCCGTGGGCGGCATTCGGACGTGGGTATGAATCCCCCCGCGCTCTGAGGTCGTCGTCGCAGCATCTAGGTGAGCCTTCTCCATCCCGCGTGGGGGCCTCCCTGCGCGCTGATTCGGTCAGAAATCGAACAGATTTTACCCGCGTGTTTATTTCTGGGCACAGACGTACCTGTATGTGGTTCTTAATCCTGCTGCACGTTATAAGCAACTGAAGAGCTTTAGAAAGCATTCACATGCCCGACTCAATTCAGGACCAATTGAACCCAAATTCAAGTAGGGCTTAGACATCGTGTATTTTAAAAACCCCTCCCTAAGTGCTTTTGGTGTAGAGTGAGGGGCGACAATTCATAGAGGTCAGCAGCTTGATGGAATAGATAGCTGGGAAACCACCCATCTTTAGGGATGAAATGGTAAAAATAGAGTAGCTAACATTTATTGATCGATCAGTCACTACGTGGGGTCACTATGTGCTGGCATTGTGGTTAGGCAGACATGGATATACCTACTTGATGAAACATTGCTCACCCATTTTACAGTTGGGGAAATTGAAGCCCCGGAAGTTAAAATTGGTCAGTGACTGTCCCAATAGTACCCAGGCAGGCTGACTTCAGAACCCATACTCAACCATTACATGTGCTGCATTGAAAATATACCTTTACCTAAGGGCCACATGTTTGTGTGAGGAGAGCTGGTTATATGTTTGCCTATGGGCCAGCGAGTTTATATACATACATTTATATAGTAGGCATTTTTATCTGGAAAGTTTTGCTTGTATTAAAGTGAGGAGAATCACTCTGTGAATCCAGTAAGGCCTATACACTGCCAATATTTCACAGAGTTTCTTGTGGACAGAAGAGTGAGGGGGATCCCAGTCGTTTGAAGGAAACACATTCCATGGGAGCTCTTTGTTTTGTTTTTGTTTTGAGACTTGAGCATATGTGTAAAGTAAAGGGAAGAGTCCAGAAGATGGAGAGATTTTCCAAAGATTTACATGAGCAGCCACAGAAGCCCTTCAGGTTGCTGGGCATGACACAGTTTTGGTGGTCACAGGCTGGCTGTAACCAAAAGTATAAGGCAGTGTACAGAGTAGCATAAGTTCTGCCGTGAAAATTTTGGAGGAAAATGACGACTTTGTTCTGGAGTACAGCCCATTCTCCCTTTCATATATTTCATTTGTCTCCTGGTCAGATAAACTCTCAGTGGGAATATTTAGATATGGGGCAATCCATTTGTTTCGAAAATGTGTTCATTGATATATTTTCTAAGGCTATTCCAAATAAAACTCAAAGGAAACACAGATTTTCACCCTGAAAACAGAGGGTTACAATTTAAATATTTTTTTGTTAAATATGTATTACTCAGTGGTACTGTGTTACAAAGAAATGTCTTGGTATTCCTACTAACGATTGCTACCTAATACTGTTAGCTGTATGGCAGACGTAGGCATAGTACTTGTCAAGTTTTAGGGATTGGTTTTTAAGTTGCTTGCAAGTTTTGGTGAGGAGAGTTTACAGACCTACCAAGGCAAGCTTGCCACAATGCTAAGTAATGTCATGGAAATAGCTCCCTAGCTCCGTGTCCCTCCCTCCATTCTCATCCCCTTCGCTGTTGACCACCAAAGACAGTTTTGTCCAGCATTGCCAAACCACTTGTGGTTCCTTTGCGTAGCTCAGCTGAAGTTTCTCTTCTGCAGCGTGCTTCCTTCAGGAAAATTCCCCTGGTTTCTTCTCAGAAAGCACTTTAAAAATACCCTTCCTGTGTCACCTTTTTATCTTGTACACATCTGCCTCACTGCATCACAATACATCATGTTGTTTTTATTTACAAGTTAGACACCCCTACTAAACTGAGCTCGTGAAAGGTGGGAGTGGTCATTGTCTGTGTGTCACTGGCACACAGTAGGCACTTAAGTTTATTGCATTGGTCCGAATTGAATTTGAGTTGCGTTATTAGCGTTGGCGTTTGCCTGTGTCACCCATCCTCATTCTTAACTGTCCTCACAAGCTCTGCTGCTGTTTATGGGGCTAAAACACATCCTTGCACAGAGAATACAAAATACTACCAACACATTCCTATAAAAGGGATAGGAAGGATGAGGCAAAATATGATCAATTTCCACATGTTTCCTAATTTCATTCTCAGTTGACCGATTGGCCAGCATGACTTTCCTTGGTTGCTCGGGTACACTGGCAGGAGAGGCTCAACGTGATCATTTTTCAGTTTATTTAGGAAGGAAGGCATAGTACTCCATTGCTGAAGGACATACTTTTATGTGCCATAGCCAAGTTACAGATACCTGATCACATTTTTATTACATTGTAAATTTCAGATTTAGTATTGCCAGGGGTATTTGTAGAGCAGCACTGTCCTGCAGAGTTTTTTGAGATCATAGAAGAATGAGTATAATGATATATTTTTAATGACTTAGAAGTGATAGTCACGAGCCACTTGAGGCTGTTGAGCACTTTGGCTAGTGTTACATAGGAACTGAATTTCTAATTGATTTACATATAAATAGCCACAAGTGGCTAGTGCCTACTGTATCAGACAGTGCAATTACAGAGTATTTGACAGGTACAGTTAGTCTAAGGTATTCTGCCTTTAAAAGAAAAATCTTGAATAATTTTTTAGGGCTTAACACTATGCTTCCTGTTCACCGATTGTAAGGCTACTGGATGATGTTTTTTACCTGTGCAAAACCTTCATATTACAGAGTGTCTGTGTGTTCTGTGAGCTTTTCATATAGTTCACGTGGTCTCCCCCTTTTTAGGAGCAGAGTGAAGTGATTATGAGCAATTATGATTAGGAGAAGTTATTCACAAGTAAAATGGATTTGAGCCCTTGGTGTATAAACTAAGTGGAAGTCCTGTAAGCTACTCAGTATTTCTCTAGTGTGTATTGTGAAGGGCAGGCACTTGATTTGCCCTGCCGGCCATTGTATCCCCCGGTGCCTTGTACAGTGCCTGACACATTGTGAGTGCTTGTATTTGTTGAATGAAGGAATGTACAAATAATTTAACCCTCTAATTTAGCTTCCAAAGGTATATAGTGGAACTGGAGAGGAGGCTGAGGACCAGTAACTCCACTGAATTTACAGTTCTCCCAAGGAATGCAGCCTCTCCAGGGGAATTACTGTTAACTCAGTGACTGATTTCTTTCTTGTAAGAAAAGTGGCAGGATTTGTTACCTTTATTCGATGATGGATTGCAAAATAAAGTCACAGGAAGATTTGGTGCTCAGGTCATTGAGAGTTGGATGTGTAAATCAGATTGAGTAATTAGTTGTTTTTCTGTTGCCTTACTTGCCGTGATTCTTCGGAGGAGTAAAATCAGGTGCTAAACAACATTAGTTAGAAAGTTTGGTGTGTAAAATCAAGGGTAGTTAAATATGTTAATCAGTCCAAAAAGAGGACTGGAAATACCTCTTGTATGGCATCACCCTGAGAAAGTGGCTTCATAGGAGAAACAGGACTGGAAACATTTATTCTATAAACCTCTAAATTTCAGCCTGTGGTAATCCTAACACCCAAGTTATAAACTTCTCAAAGAGGACGAGGACATTGGAAATGTAAATAGAAACAGGTGTTGTGCAGATAACCACTACTAGACTTTGAAATATTTATATAAAAAGGTATGAGATACATCAAACATCTGTTTGGAATGAGAGCCCTAAGGCTGAAAATTGCAGATTTCATTTCATGTGGTGGATGCTATATTGGTGGGTTGATGACGCAGCCCGATGTGTGGTCTACAGTGTGCAGAAGGTGATGCACAGTCACTCTCAGGCTTACATACCTCGTGGTGTCACGTGTGGCTGAGTTACAGGCCTGTCCTTGTTCCTAGGATACAGGCTAGCTTCCTATCATTTTGCCACGAGGTGTTCCACATATGCAAACTAATTTTATACTAAAGTAAAACATAAATGAAAATATAAATCTGTTGTTTTAAAAACGCATATTGTGTATTCCAGGATAAAATAGGAAGTTTTCTTTTTTGGGGTGGTGGGGTGTTACTTTTAGCAATTTCTGGCCTCTTAGTCCTTTATGATTGCTCTTCTTCTAACACCTTTGGTGTGAACCTTTTTGGTGGGGGGAGAAGCTCACAAACCAGAAACAAACTAGCAACCGTATGTTCCGTAAATGACTGCTGTTGCCCTCAAAACGGAACCAAAACACAACCATAACAAGACAAAACCTGCCACTGCTATCAGCAATGAAGTTAGCCCAGCCAACCAAACAGATTAAAAGGCCTGTGAGATTTGTTGTTGCTTTTGTGGAGAGGTCGGTAATGTGAAGTTTCTTTTTAGATAGTAAATGTAAATTACTCATGACAAAAAAATTTATATCTGTCTTAAAAGAATTCACGCTGCAGTGTAGGTCAAGGTCTATTTGGCTTAGAAGATCCTTTTGGGCTACTTGGATTCAGGTGTATAATTTAAGAATCATTTTGAAAGTTTATTGAGAACTGTCTAGTGACGTTGGTCACTAACTCGGTATAAGAATTGAAGGAAATTACTGGCTTCATATCTTTCTCTCCTCAGTAGAGTGGTTAGATTGGATCAGTGGTTCTCAAACTTTAGTGTGCAAGAGAATCACTGAGGTCTTGTTAGTTCCCTGATTGCTGGACCCCACCCCAGAGTCTCTGACTCAGTAGGTTTAGGGTGGGCCTAATAATTTGCATTTCTTACAAGGTTCCTGGTGATGCTGCTGTTGCTGGTCAGAGGACTGCATTTTGAGGGCCAGTGGATTAAATAATCTCTCTAAAGTTCTGCGATTCTATGCCTATTTTCCCCCTTTTTCAAGTTGCTGCACCTATTTGATTTGTGCAACGTTATGGCTTTTAAAGATTGCTGTCTGGCAAACTGAGTTTTAAAAGTTTGCAATGGGTTAATTTTTATTTTGTGAGTTCTTGAGAATTCTATATATTTTGCACAAACTTTGGGTCTCTTAAAGCTCGAATTGGGTATTCTTACCTAATAGTAAGTAGATTCTCCAGTTAAAATATATTGACATATTTCTGATGTTATCTAAGGACAGAACTATTTGCTGCTCCTTAAATCTAAATGTAGTATCAAATTTAATCATGTAACTTTTTAATACACAGCTGTAGGGTATGAGGGGGCACATTACATAATCGTGGGCTCACTAAGTAAGATGGCTTCTGTGGGACAGAGTTCCCTTCCTAAGTGAAACTCTATGGGTTTGGGCCCGTAGTAGACTCTGATAGTGTGAACCTGGACGTCCTCTGAGAAGAACTGCCTCATGGAGGGGTTGGGCTGTAGGAGGGAGATGCCCGTCAAGGGGGCGAAGAGTAAGTCAGAGCACAGCCATCCCCTATTTTGAGGATTTTGGGGCACAGTGGAGGCTCTGCAGTTTCTAAATGAAGGGGCTGGAATCTGGCAGGAAGAAGGGGGAGAGCCCGGGAGACGTCTTAATGCCACACTGTTCGTATCCAGCGGGTATGTTCACGGGGAGGGCACCGGGGGGGGGGGTCATGGGGATGCCAAGGCGTTCTCACAGATGGTGCCCTGGAATCGGTCCAGATTGACGTGACTCCCAGGTACCGAGAGTCAGGTGGACTCAAGGTTTGAGGTGAGTTGAAGCGAGGTTTGATAACAAGTTCTAATGTGAGTGAATTTACTGGAGAAAAAAGAATAGTACGCTTTTTTGGGGGGGGAAATAATCTTATCTGAGAGAAAGAAAATAAAGAAATGGGTGGGGACTAGGGAATGGGAGGGTATAAATGAAAGGTTTTAAGTTTTTAAATGTTCTAAAGCTTTTTGTGTGTGTTAAGACGGGGCTAGTTAATAGCACAGGCTTCTTTATTAGAAAGTAAATTAATGAGTTTTCCTTTTCATTTCTGCTGAATACTTCAGAATATCACCCGATGCTGTTATTTGACATAAATCAACTGCCCTCCCAAAGTCATGCCCAGGATTCACGCAGCGCTTACTTTTTCAGATTGCTTTATGATCGTTAACTATTTTAAATCAAATTCCTGGAAGACACATGCCATACTTATCACTGGGTGTGTTTTATGGATTAGGAAACAAATCATTTGTGTAGCACAGGCCACAAAGCTGGACTGAGGCCAAGAGAATCTCACTGCTTTTTACATCTCCTAGTTTTAATATTGTCTTAAAATTCTGTTTTCTAACTGCTTTTATAAAATGGTTGAACCTTAAATCTTAGAGTTGACTTAGCATCCCTATAATTGATTTTAAACTACATTTCATGGATAAGGCCTTGGATTTTGAGCTACTGTTTATTTCTTTGAAAAGAACTACGTGTGATCTGCTATTCAGATCTGCAGTCATTTCTTGACTCAAATATCTGTGACATAATCTTTGTAACTAAATGTGTGAAACTGTTCTGAATTCTTTAGACTTGACAGTTTGAAGCTGGGGCTGGCAGTCTATGTGACAAGAGTGCTGGGGACGGCCCTTGGGCAGCCAGAGTGGGGGAGGTTTGCTCCCCCCAATCTTTCTTGCAGTTTCTCCCCCACCTCTTCCTCAGTTTCTTTTAAAAGCCTCCTGTACCTTACAAGAGGTAAGACACTTTTCTTGACTGTAATCACACTAGCACTTGGTAGCTTCTGTCTGCACTCCCACATCTCCTGAGGGTCCTCTCTTCCAGCTTGTGACATTTCTGTTTCTCTCACATCAGGCTTCAGGCTTCTGGCTTCAGGCTTCTGGAGGCTGACCCTCCCATGGATTTCCTTTGCGATCCTGGTCCTGCCTCCTTAACGATCCTGGTCCTGCCTCCACACCTTCTTCCTTCCTGTCAAGAGTTCTCTTTCTGTGCTGTGGCTGATCTCGTCTGGTTTGGTGGAAGGAGTACTGAGGTAGAATCCTGTCTATAGTGATGATTGGTGGGCACCTGCCTCTGGATACTGTGCTAGTGCTTCACATTCTTACCACTAATTCCAGTTCCCACTAGCTACTGGATCGGGAGAGGGTCCCAGTCTGTGCCGGAGGCTGCTCGGCTGTAAAATGAGTGGTTAGGGAATTTCTGGCCCTGAAGGGCTTTGATTGAATTTAGTCACATCATGGCATGATTGTAAATCCTCACCAGGAGTACTTTAGCTTTTTGAAAGACACCTGTTAAACAAGACCGGGCTCAGTGTAGAGTGATGCTTGAACCCAGGACCAGGCGACTCAGGGCTCCTTAATTGGACAGTCTGCAATGTGGCTGGCCTGCTTTTTCTTTCAGGAGTTAGGGGTGGATCTCAAGGGCACTCTTCTCCATACTTATGCTACCTTCATCAGAAGGCCGGGAAGTTGAACCTGAGCTTGCCACTTTGGAAAGCTGTTGACCCCCATATTTGGAAGATTCTGCTGCTTTTCATAGCCATGATGAAGGAGCTGGGCTTCTGAAGCATCCTTTAGTTGATGGTGTTTACACAACTAGGGGAGTTTCCGGGAACCTGCTTAATATTTCTGTTTATTCTTAACTCATAAAAAAATGCTACCTCAGATCTTTCTCTTGCAGAATTGTGCATGGCCTGTGACCTTGAGTACTTGTTTCCTATTTCTAGGGGAATTTTTGTTAGTACTGAGTCTTTTTGTAATGCACCCAACTACACCAAGCTACTTATCTGCTCATTGCCAAGGTCACTGAGGATTGTTTTGCTTTCTGCTTTTATATTGCTGTAACACGCATTCATTGCACATACCATCCTTTTAAAAAAATCTATAATATTTTTTATTTCTTTGTTTCCAGAGATATTAAATATTTCATCTTTTCCAAATTTTTTGGCTTTTCAAAATTGTATAATACCTACTTTTTATAGGCTCTATCCCAAAAGACTTTGTGATGACTCTTCAGTTTTTAGTGATTATTGTCTGAAAATGCAGGTACTTGGTAGCAACAAGTGAAAAGTATTTTTAAATAAAATGCCATTCACATAGCCTTTCTTTGAATTTTGCCTTTGAAATCTGTTTTCTATTTCTAGCTTTTTAGTTAGTTTGTGAAAGGTTACTGTGCTTATTGTGTTTGTCAACTTATTTTCATGGCAAAAGATATCAAAACCCTCCTTTCCTTCCACTTTTAAAGGTTTTGGAATTAAGATTCCTTCTGCTGTTAATCTAATTCTTCTGAAAAGGAACAGAGGAGTTTGCCCTTTGCCATATATACCTTTGTCATTTTGTTAGCAGTTTGGAACAAGTACTTTATAGGCTTAATGAATTAACACCCTATTTAGTGAATTCATATTATCTGCAGAATGAAGATCATTTGAGATTCTGAACAATATAGTCCGACAACAGATTTGCTTTAAAAAGATTTTGAAAATGATTATCCATATAATAGCTGAAGAGCCTTACAGTAACTGCAGAGCTGTTTGCTCTCGCATGGCGGACGTGCCGGCAGCCTCATATCCTGGGCTCATTTCGTGTCCGATGGTGCCCCACCTTGATCCCTTGATGGAGGGGGGGGCCTGCAGTGAAAGTAGTGGTGCCCTGGGAGTCTGACTGTAAATGCCCCCTTCTGACTGCATTTTGTTTGTTTTTGGAGAGCACCGGTTGTTTGAAAGCGCTGAATTGCAGTTTTATAAATATACTTATTACTCGCCAAACATCTTTTTGGATCGCTGTGCTCTTCTGGAGTTAAGAGGTCCAAGTTCTGGGAAGATTACTCATCAGGAACTTGTCAGGTCCTGGACATGCGAGGTAAACAGCCCGGTGTATTTTGTATTGCCTTTCTTTCTGCATTACTTTTCACACATTGGAATCCTCCTCGTTGAATCCTCCTCGTTCTCGGCATGGGGTCTAGGAACAGGACCAAGCAAACATGTCCTATCTGGGCAAACTTTCGGTCCAAAACTAAACGAAAGAAAACAAACAAACAAAAGCACTTAACCGAGTCTAGAGTCCGTCTGAATAGCTCGTGGGATGCTGGCGCACCAGAGCCCTGGGATACTCACGAGCCATTTTTGGCCATTCCTCCCCTGCTTGTTCTCTTTTCTTTCCAGATTCTTTACGCTCTTTCCTTCCTTCATTTTTTCTTTTTGGATCTTTTCTGCCTCTTCTGTTCTTCCTTACCCGTTTGCTTCCCCCCCCCCGCTCCTGGCGTGGATAGCCTCATAACATCCTACGGTTACCGCAGGCATCTTTTTAGCCTGACTAATGGCAGACCAGAGCTAAAGACAAGTTTTCCTCTGACATTTAAGGTTATTGTCGTCTGTAAAATTCCATGCTGGTGCAAACTATTTCTAAAGAGTTTAATGTGCTTATGTAGCATATTTCATGTTGAATGGAAAAGATATGTAACGTGTAAAACTTCTCAAACTCTTTGGGATATTTAAGTAGGCATTCAAATAGGTTTCAGATTGAAGTTAAAATTTTGTGCAAAAGGATATTCTTCCAAAATTTAGGTAATAGTATTCATGTAGATAATGAATTTCAGGATTCTTTCTACTTACGAAATTTTTGGTAAACAGAGATGTTGTTTGGGTTAAAGTAATGTTTTTAAATTGCTTAAATTGTAACAAAGTTTGATATAAAAATATGACAGCATCAAATTTGTTTCCAAATACCCATCTATTACTTATGCCACTATCAAGGATCAGAGTATGTTTTAGCTCTAAGAGGCTTCGGAGCTATTTTACTTAATCTAAATTTATAGATGAGACAATTTAGTTAATTTTACACACCTGGTTAGTGGCATAGTTGACCACAATTAGGTCTTTCACTTCCCTATTCACTCTGCTTTTTTTGGACAGCAAGTCATATTTATGAAATTTAGAGGTACAAGAGAAGCCTGAGAAAAGTATGTGAGCTCTAAACCTAGCTTGACTTCATTAGTTCTGAGATGTTGGACTGGGTGTGAACCTCTATGTCAGTTTTGGGAGGGTTGAACTTGAAGGTCCCGTCTAGGCCTGTGACTTGTACTCAGGAGAGGAAATTGACATAGATACAGATTCTTTCTATTGTATATTTGTGCAGTTTCAATTTGAGTCTTATTTCAAGTAGATAATGTTCCTATTTTTTAGTAGGTGTCACTTGTATTTTTTGTTAGTGAATCAACTTTTCCGAAGTGTAGTGTTGTTAGACACAAGCTGTCAACATGATAGTTGCCTGTATATTCAAATGTCTCTAGCATTATCTTGACTAACAAGTAAACGCATTCAGAAGCAGGTCTCCCTAGCTTCAAACTGGTGGAAGGGTACTGTGAAGGAATATTCCCTAGACAGGTAATTGAGAGGTGCTTTTTTCAAATGGTTTATGGTTTATTATAGTGTTAGAGAGTCATGTCATATAAATAAAATTGAGAGAATTTGGCTATTCTAACTTCTAGAGTGGCTTTATTTGGGGTTGTGAAACAGGTTTTTCCATTCTCAGTAGGATAGTCTGTCATTGTTTGTGTCAGAGAGAAGACAGTTGTGACAATCTGGGAGGATAGGAAAGATGAGATGAGTGTCAAGTATAGAGAACAAGCTAAGGAGACTGGAGATGCTTTTCCAAGAAGACTGTAACTGAGCTTTGGGACCTCCCCCCATTGGTCAGGAGTAGTTCCCATGCCCTTTTTTGTTTTTTAAAAAACAAAACACTTTCAAAAAAGTTTTGAACACCTATTATGTGTATCACATTTAACTGGAAATTACAAAAGAGTTACTCATCACGAGTTTTTCTTTGGCTGGGTGTCCGGTGCATAGGCCATGAAATGGTGAGATGCCGTAAATGTCTGAGGACCTCAGAGACAAGGAGAGCTACGATAGGGAGAAGCACTGAGGCAGTGGGGGAAGACCCCAGGAGCCATGACTTTTGAGCAGTTTGAAGGACAAATAGTTAAGGATAGCTAAAGAGCCCTGGTCGGGTGGCTCGGTTGGTTGGAATATCGTCCCATGCACCAGAAAGGTGGCGGGTTTGATTCCCGGTCAGGGCACATACCTAGGTTGTGGGTTCGATCCCCTGTTGGAGCATGTATGGGAGGCAAACGATCGATGCTTCTCACATCGGTGTTTCTCTCTCTCTCTAAAAATCAATAAAAAATTGTATCCTCAGGTGAGAATTAAAAAAAGAAAAGAATTGCAAATGATGTGGTTGGGCTCTGTTAGGATGCAGGCTTGGGAGTTGGGAAGCGACCGTTCTATGTTTTAAGGTGGCAAATGAGGGGACCCCATGAAAGTACCAGAGCCTTTTTACCTCATCTTTTTATTTGGAAAATTTCAAATTTTCAGAAAAATAATACTCTGAACACATATGCCCTTCTGGATTAATCGTTAACTTTTTTGCTATACTAGCTCACATGCTCTGTGTACGTTTTGACTCAAATGTGGTGTGTATATTTGTGTTACTTTCTTAACCAATTGAATACAAGTTGCAGAAACCATGACATTTCACGTTTAAGTACCTGCTAAAGAGGACTTTCCTCAGTATAACCACAATACATTATTACCCCCAAGAAGTTTAGTGTTGATATAACAACACGGTCATATATGTGTGTGTGTGTATATATATATATATAAAATATTTAAATTTGGGGGTAGAACTTGTATTTCTTTTTCCTTTTTAAAATCAGGCAGATTTGTGTGACACTGTGTATTGAATGAATTGGTGGCACAAGAGACTCGAGCACGTATTTAAGAAGTCATATGCAGTCATAAAAGTAGAGAGAAAGCTTATTAATATTCTGATATGCTGTATTCTTAAAGCTACAATCTTAAGTAAGGACAGGCAGAGAAGAATTAAGAAATTATTTATAAACAGGTGTGTGTGTCTGGAAGGATAAAAATGAACCAGCATTTTATGCCTCTCAGAGGAGGGGGGAGGTAGCTGGAGGACAGGGACACCTGCCCTGAATACCCTGTTTTACCTTCGGAATTTTGAGCTATTTGAATATATTACTTACTCAAAAGTAAGTAGTAAGTAAGCAAGCATAGATTTATGTTGATACCACTACTAATTGTAGCCCTTAGGGTAATCTCTTTCTGTCCTAAAGAAATCCGGTGAGTGGGACCTGAAGCAGAGAAGGTGCAGGAGAATATTTCTCTTTAATTTTGAAGGAAATCTGCGTTTTGTGCCATTTAATGAAAAAGGATGTTCATGATGTAAGAAGATACTTTCTCAGGAGCTGCCGATGTGGAGAGGAGGGATTTGGTGGCCTGACCAGAGCCGGGAAGGCTGGGTTTCCCCCAGGGAAGCGGAAAGGAAGGTGGTGCAGGAGGAGGTTGTGTATTCGCCTTGGAGTGAAGCAGCGACTTTCAACCTTTTTCATCTCATGGCACATAAACTGATTACTAATATTCTGCAGCACACCAAAAAATTATTTCTTTGCCGATTAGTCAAAATAATAGGTATAATTTTGATTGACTTACAAAGAAAAAAATAGTACCTACCCTTTTTGCTCCAAAGTGACTTTAAAAAAAATCAGGTGCCTATACTTGTGTATAAGGATTTCTGGTACCAAGATTTAACCAGTCAGATGCAACTTTATTATGTGATGCGACCAGTAAGATGCAACTCTATTAATATGACCTGTATATTTATGCTTCAAGACAGGGCATTTGCACCGGCCGGCTATTGCTGTGTTTTCTGTTGTCGTCTTTTTAATTTGACAATCTAAGGTTAAAGAGGTCAGTGCCCCTGACTGAATAGTCAGGTATTGCATGTTTTAAAAATTCTCGTTGCACACCAGTTGAAAATCACTGGAGTAAAGGATATTTTTTTTCCTCCTCTAAGAATGAGAAACAAGAATAGAATTTTGTAGTTTGTTTCAGTAGAAAAGTACAGAAGATGGCAGATGGGACTCAGAATTTATATTTTGTATACATAATACCTTTGATGATAAAAGATACTTATGTTTAAAAAGTTGCTAAAAAAATGAGCATTAAGGAAAAATGTCTGTTTTCTTGATATTTTTAAAAAGACACTTTCTTGGGTTTCATGTGAAAGCTAAAAGAAAACCTTATTGAGTAAATTATTTCCATGTGATAGCAATCTGATTACTTTTTGTGATAGTTTTTATACAATTATATGGTGAACTTGTGATACTTATCCTTAAAAATTACTATTCTGCAGTGTTTTGAAATACATTGCATGAAAGATTAAAATTACTTTTGGAGTTAACTCAGCCACATTTTATTTTCTGTTTTCATAAGATTAACACAAAGTTATTGATTGGTACTTAGTGCCTTTTCTCTTGAAGGCCAGTGTTTATTAATCAGTGAGTGTTGAATTGCTCTCAGTGTCTGTTAGGCATCCTGGGGTTGATGGAGATAGATGGTCTGCCCCTGACAGATGCTTCTGGAAAGTTAACATTTCAACAGTGGTAGCTAAATTCCTGTAAGGGAGGGAAGCCACTGATGGCTCAGGCAGGCCTTCAAGAGGAGAGGAACTCTCCACTGTTTGATCAGGTGTCTAGGCACAGACTTTGTGGGTGAAAAAATTGGATTTCATCAGTTCCTTCAGAGTTGATGGGAATCGTGAGACTGAATGAAGTTAGCCAAGCCAGCTTATAGGAGGCTGAGGATCCCATGTGTTAATTGGCAGTGGCAGATGTACCATGGCCAGCTTGTTGAAAGGATAAACAGTAGATAGAAACTTTATTTGGTGAACAGAGAAATAAGATGGGGAAGAATTGGAACTTTTCAATCGATATTTCCGTCAAGATACAGCAATTTGTTAGAGAACTTTTGACACATAGGGGCTATTCTGTCAAAAAACCTGGGGCCGAAAATCGGCATCTTTCCCAGAGTGTGGTGCTGGATAAACATGATGAATTCTTCTCCAGTTCCCTTTGTGATCAGTTATCAAAAGCCCCACTACCCTGTGCAGATATCTCACAGTGTTAAACAGCACTAACTCTTAGGGTAGTTGTGTGTGTTTTTTTTAAGATTACTGATCTTACCTATTTTATGTTAATTCTGAATAATTTCATTTAGAGGATGGCCATTAAAAATTAAAAAGTTGCAAAAACCTGTTTTTACTTAGATTCACCTATTCATATTTTCCCCATTTACTTTATCATTTGTGCATATTTTCTTGCGCTCTCTTATATTTATGTATATATTTTTTCTCTCTGAATCATTTGAAAATGTTACATATATCATGGCCCTTTACCCTTAAATATTTCAGTGTATATTTCCTAAGAATGAGGATATTTGCTTACATAATAGTACTTCATAAATTTATATTCTTAAAATATTTTCATCTAATATGTTATCTGTATCTCAGTTTTGTCAGTTGAGCTAATAAAGTTCTTCGTCACATTCTCCCCCCATAGTATGAGATTCAGTCTAGGGTTATAGATCACATTTAGTTGTCATATCTGTTTAATATCCTTTAATCAGGGATATTTCCACCATTTTTCTTTGTCCTTTATCAGATGGACATTTTTGAAGACTAGAGTACCTGTCCTTTTTTTTAATATTAGAAAGTTTCTCATTTTGTGTTTGTCTGATGTATCCTCACTGTTAGATTCATGTTACGCATTCTTTTTTTTAATTAGGAAATTAACAATGATAAAGTAATACTATCTAAATATAGACCTTGGTTAGATTCCATCAATTATTACCAAAATGCCTTTATAGTAAGAGAATCCCGGATGATATGTTGCATGTGGTCTTTTATCTGAAACAGTTTTTTGGTCTTTATGTTTCATGGCTTTGACGTTTTAGAAGAGTACGAACGTCCTTCAGTTTTGGTTTGTTTGAAGCTTCCTCATGGTTGGATTCCGGTTTTGTACTTTTGGCAAAAGTGTTACACAAGGGACATTGTGTTCTTCTCGGCGCATCTTACCCGGAGGCACACGATGTCCATCTGTCCCACGCTGGCGATGTTAACTTTGATCACTTGGTTAAGGCGCCCAGTCTGTCAGGTTTGTCCAGTGCAGTTACCCTTTACCCCCCTTCAGACGATAACTATCTTGTGGAGTGATGTTTTTAGCTAAAACCGGATTAGCCCTCAAACTTTTACTTGTAGGCCTTAGAATCCCTGGGTGATTCTTGCCTGAATCAATTATTCTTGTAATGGTTTCCCGGTGATGATGTAAAATTCCATTATTCCCTTTTCATTTTTTGGTCGGCTTTCTTGTACAAAGAGGAGTGAATGTTCCCTTATTTCCCACTTCCTTACATCAGGGTAGACGTATGGATTCTTACTTTTTTCTTATTTTATTATCAGTACTTATTTTTGATGCTCAACTTGTCCTAGATTGGGCCGGTGGGAGCCCTGGAGCTGGCTCCTATGCCCTTTCGACACGGCCTCGCTCTCTGGCCCGGAATGGCCCTCCGTAGGCACTTCCTCCGCCTGAGCCCTGGAGGCGGCCGTGTCTCGCTCTGCATGAGTGCCTGTTTCTCCATTGCCTAACCAAGAGCGACTTTTTAGACTGTTCAGTTTTGTCAGTCTGATAGGTGAGAAATAGCATCTCCATGTAGTTTCAACTTCTGTTTCTTTTATGAGTGTAATAGGACATCTTTTCATGTGTTTAAGGGAGATACGTATATGAATATGTGTATGTGCGTTTACATATATGTCTGTGTCTGTGTGTGTGTGTGTGTATTCATGTCCTCTGCCCATTTTCTGTCAATTTATTAGTCTTTAGTTTCTCAATTTTAGGAGTTCTTTATGTATTAGGTATATTAGCCCTTTATCTGTGAAATGAGGCAAATATTCTCTCCCATTTTACCTATCATCTTCTGTTAATGATGGGTTGTGTTTTTTCATTATGTAAAAGATGCTGCTAAAAATTTCACACAATCAGATTGTCAGTGTTTTCTTTTTACCCTTCCTGACTTTGCATTGTAGTTAGCACACCTTTCCTTACATCAGGGTTAGGGAGGCGTTCCCCATTCCTCCCCTCTGGTACTTGTGTGGCTTCACTGTTTCACATTTAGATCATTTGGCATCTGTTCTTGTGTGCGGTATAAACTGTGGCTCTCATTTTATCTTTGTCACAATAGCTAACCGATTATTTTAACTGCTTATTAAAAAGTCACTTTTGGCTCCCCATGACAACATGCCTGTCGCAAAGCATCTCCTTCATCCCTGCCAGAAGACAGAAGAGGAAACACAAGAAGAAGCGCCTGGTGCAGAGCCCCAGTCCCTACGTCACGGGTGTGAAATGCCCAGGATGCTATAAAATCACCACTGTCCTTGGCCACAGATGGCATTTTCATGCGTTGGCTGCTCCACTGTCCTGTGAGCCGGCAGGAGGAAAAGCAAGGCTTCCAGAGGATGCTCCTTCCCAGGGAAGCAACACTAACAGCCCCAGAATCAGGATGAGTGGGGGAACCCCCCCAATAAGCACATTTTGGGTACCAAAAAAGTCAGTTTTGCTCCAGTGATTTTTAGATGCCCTCTTTATCATATATGTACTGAAGTTCCGTCTGTATTTGGGTCTGCTTTTGAACTTCCTGTGTTACTCCGCTGGTTTGTGTGCTCATGGGCCAGTAGAACGCTTTTATTATCGAGGCTTTGAAGTATAGCTTAATGGCCGGGAGGACTAGTCCTCCCTCTAGCGTTTAGTGTTTTTCTGGCTGTTCGTGCATGTGTATTTTTAATAGGAGGTTCAGTATCAACTGTTTAGCACTATTAAAAATAAATGTTGGTGTATTTGTGGAGAGTGCATTAAATTTATACTTTTTTAAAAATCCTCACCCAAGGATATTTTGTCTATTGCTTTTGAGAGAGAGAATGGAAGGAAGAGAGAGAGAAACATCGATGTGAGAGAGACATCGATCGGTTGCCTCTAGCATGCTTCCCAACTGGGGCTGGGGATTCAGCCTGCAACCAAGTGCTGCCCTTGGCTGGAATCGAAACTGGGGCTCTTCAGTGTGCCGGCTGATGCTTTAACCATTGAGACAAACTGGCTAGGGCAAATCTGTACATTTTTTGATGTTGATTTGTTCCATACCAAAAGAAGAAATGTCTTTCTATTTGTTAAAGTCTTCATTTGTGCCTTTTTAAGGACTGTTTTAAAGTTTTTCTCTGATGAGTTTTTCACAGTTGTTGTTAAATATTTTCTTTTCTTTGTGAAACTTGCTTTTATCATTTATTATATCATGGAGATCGGAACAGTCAATACATGCAACCCTATTTCATTTTTTAAAATGGATCCACGGTGTAGTCCATTGTATGCTAATTTATTTTTCTCTCTACTGATGTATTTCATGTTGCTTCTGATTTATCTCTATTATAAATGGTACTGGGGAGAATATCCTTATACTGTACCTATATTTTTGCTTACTTGTGTTACTATATCTGTAAAATAGATTCCTGGAAATGGAATTGCTTACTCATAGACCATGTCTATTTCTTTGGTAATATATTCTACCAAATTATCCTCTCAAACTATTTGACACTTTTAAAGTCAAGTGAACTTTATTGTATATGACCATTGTTAAAAAGACATCCAGAATTTTTTTTGAAAGAAGCCTCATGAAAGTTAATTCTAAACAAAAAGTCTATATCTATTTGTTGATTAATATGGGGAATATAAGGATGGCAAAACCATGATTTATACCTTACATAATCTAAACGTAGTTTTGGAAATCAGGTATATGTTTATTTATATGCATTAAAAAATAGAAATTTTCTTTGGTAAGTAGATTTTGAATGTAGACTAAAAGAAAGTATTGAATTTAGTTTACCGGAGAGAATCAAGAAGGACATTTCCTGTGAGATTAGCATAGGCTAAATCGAGGCAGAATTTGACCTGTGAGGTCTGGAATAACTGGCCTTAGACTAGAGCAGTGTGTTTGTATGCAAAGATGAAGGGCAGTTAGTGGAAAACCTTGAGTTCCTCCAAGGTGTGGATTTGATCCACTCGACTGCAGAGAGCTCTTCTGGATTAGTAATCTGTTGCTGTGTGACAAATTGCCCCCCAATTTAGTGCTTAAAACACCAATACGTGTTTATTATCGAACAGTTTCTGTGGGGCAGGGATTTGGGCCCAGGGAGCACTGTTGCCACATTCTAGTCCTTAGAAGCAAGCCAGTAAGTTCAGCCCACATTCATGGGGAGGGGCTAGGTTCTTCCTTTTAAAGAGAGGAGTGTCAGAGAGTCTGGGAACATATTTTAAAACTACTGCACCATCTGTGTTCTGAAGAAGAGGAGTGGTGATGTGATTTTGAAAAGGAAAAAACCATGGTATCTAGCAGAAGATTAATCTGGTAGCAGTGTCAAAGATGAACTGAAGAAAGGGGAGAGAGGGGAGGCAGAGCCTAGTGAAGTAATCCAGCAGTGAAGTAATGAATGGAGTTAGTCCAGGGAGATGAGAGAGGGCCAGGTAGGACACATGAGGAATGCAACAGAGAGGGAGAGGAAAATGAGAGTCAGAAATGGTCTCGTGCCCAGATCTAAGAATGATCAGGCATGTAGTAACTGGAAAGAGAAAGCAGTTTTAAGGGGATAAGGGTGTTCGTTTGGTTTTAGACATTTAAGGGGAAATTCCCAAGCAGCTGAAACTGGAGAACCAGGGCTCATGTTGAAACGTCTAGCCGAAGAGGGAAAGTTCACATGTGTCATCCCAAAGTGATGGCTGAATTCTGCAAGGGATGAGTATGCAGAGGCCAGAGCACGGAGGACCCAGCCCGTGGGGGAAGCCGTGGCTTGGAGGGGGAGTAGGAGCAGGAGCTGGAGCTCTGGCCTTGGGGCGCGAGCCAGCTGTGTTCCTGTCTGGAAGGAGAAGGTGGACGGATCCAGAGGTTCAGATGTTGCAGGATCTGAAGAGAATGATGTTTGAAACAAATGCATTTGCCTGGAAGATTATTAGAGGTGACAGCAGTTTAAGTGGAGTAGAACGATTTTGGAAATTGGATTATAACATTTAATTTGATGATTCACGTTCTAAAAAGTGCTCCAGGTGGGAGGATGAGTGGCTGGCACGCCTTTTATCATTTAGATTTTGAGATCTTACACCCATCTTGCTTTCTCTTAGCACCACCAAGCCTCCCTGGAATGGTCCTGCTACTCAGTTCTTGGATCGAGGAATGAAGTAGGATTTTGCCTCTTGCTTTCAGGGAATCTTTTAACAGTAAGTGAAAGTAACATACTTGATAATTTTTTTTTTAACTTCACGTGTTGCTTTTAACTGCTCTTATCTGTGCTCTTCCTCCCCATCCCTGCCTGTTAGTATGATTTCAAGATCAGATCCCAGATGAGGGATCACCTATTTTTTCTCACCCTTTTCTCCGTAATTCTGTTATGTGCTTTGTTAATTGAACTTGTAGGGATGCAATTAATACATAGTAAATATTAAAATAGTAGCTGACAAATGTAAAATAATAGCTGACAAATGTATTTTATCTTATGTATCTACACATGTATTTAACCTGTTTTCAAATTAGTAAAATAATTAATAAGATGTAGTGAGAACATGAAAATATTTTAAGAGTCACACTATGCAACATAGTATATTTCAAGAGTTCTATAAGGATTTGAGATTAAATGGGCCCAAGGAATTATGTAATAAAACACAAAACCAGAAATTAAATCTTGAATTTTCTCTGCTACATGGTACGGTGATAATTATTTAGGTTGTTTTTTTTGTGTGTGTTTTTTTTCTGATAGGGTTATTTTCTTTTAAGAAAAAAACTTTAGGTTCACCAAAGACTGAAAGAAACTAAATCAGGATAACAGTAATAGCTGTGGTTTCAAATTAAATGGTAGGCTTTATGCTGTGAAGAAAGAACTGCTGTTATAAATCCTATTTAGTGCAAAAAGATATGCTTGTTTTTCGCAGCATTATCTTTGAATAAATAAGGGGCATTAATTGATTTAGCCTAGTTCTGCAGTGTACATGGGAGGTGAGCTCTGGGAGAGATGAAAGGGGCTGGAGGACGGTGGATAGGAAGAGGAGCGTGAGGAAAGGCTGAGAGACCGGTGTGGATACCACAGAAATAAGTGAAAGTGGCATAAAAAGAGTGGCACGGACTCTAAACGTGTCAGTACAGTCATGGAGGTTCTCACGTGTAGTTTTCGTTACAAGTGTTAAATTTTTTTGTTCTGTTGGTGGGTGTGAGAAAGAGAGGAACAGAGAAAAGGGAGTGAGAAAGGATATCTCAGGAGATCCCAGATTGTGGTGTTTGTTTTCACAATTCAATATCTGGATATATTTGCAAAGATTATATCGTGGCTTTTACTACTTGTAGGTGGGCATCTGACAAAAACTTACCGTGGTTAATGGGTATATTTTCCTTTTCCTGTTTCCCACCCATCCTGTCCTCTTTCCCTTCCGGTGCCATCAGTCCCAGAAGCTCCCTCCAGTGGCCTCTTCTGTTCCTGGTGCTCCACACTTGCTGGATTAATTGTCCACCTCCAGGCCTCTCTGTCTCCAGGATGTCCTGGAATAACTCTAATACTGGGCCTCTATAGCATGTTACACAAATGTTTATGAGCTTGTTTTCCCTACTAGACTGTGAACTCCTTAGTAGGAGGGGTCAAGTCTTACTCATCTGGGTATCCTACATCTAATAAATGTTAGTTGAATAAACAGATGAATGATTTTCCCATGCCGTGTAGCAGACACACTCATCACGATCCATCAGTGTGGCAGTGAAGTCACCAAGCTTTGATGGTTGGGAGATCTGTGACCTGAGAGACACCACATGGGCCTTAAGGGGTCTGGCGTGGACTGAAAATGAGTAAGGCACAGATCCTGTGCCTTGAGGTGCTCCACTGAGTAGGTTTCAGTGATGGCTTGGGAGCAAGAAACAAGCAAGTGATGCTATGTGGTAAATGTGGCAGCAGAGGCCTCGTGTGCAAACTGTCCGGGAAGCATGTAGTTAGTTTGGCCTCGGGAGCTCTGGGAAGACTGGCATTTGAGTTGAATCTTCAAGAGCATGTACTTGCTCACCATGTGGAGGAGAAGAGGCATGTACCCAGCTGTAGAGGTAGGAGGATCCTTTTTGGAGAAGCTGAGAAGGGGCTCTTGAAGTTCGGGAGCGTTGAGGAGTGGGGAAGTGAGCACAGAAGGAGCGTGTGCATAAAGCTGGTAGCTGGCCTTTGCCCCGCTGGCTGAGAGGAACCATTGGAGGTTTTAAAATCAGAGGAATGGCCCAGATTCACATTTTAGTAAAATGCCTGGCAACCGTGTGGAAATTGGACTGGAAGGGAATAAACTGAAGAGACTAGACCGGTTAGGAGACTAGTGCAGCAGTCCAGGTGAGTGAGAGGAAGGGCCTGGCTTGAGGCATTGACAGTGGAGATGTAGAAGAGAAGAGAAAGGGTAGAGTATGATTTGGGGAGGTAGACTTTGTGAGACTTAGTGACGGGAGCTCCATAGAGCAGTTGTGAGAGAAGGGGGAGAATAGAAAACAGTTGTAGGTTTTTTGAATCCTCTAACCACTGGATGGGAGAGTAGGAAGGAAGCTTTGGGTTGGGTTGGGACTTTCGAGAACGGGGCATCCAAATGGTGATAACTAGCAGACAGCTGGAAATGTGGCTCTGAAGTTTAGGAGTGAAAGACACGGAGTGTGGAGTCACCCACGTGTGAGTGCGTGAGGTTGCAAAAGGAGAGCTAGCTGAGCAGTGAGGGAGGGCCAAGCAAAGCACTCCAGACACTTCAGCATTGAAAGGGCACACTCAGGAAAAGTGCGTCTAAGAACAGATTCAAAAAGGGAAGTAACGAATGTCAGATGCCACCAAGAAGCCAAGTTGGGGTAAGAAGTAAAATGAGGTCATTGGATTTGACCGAGTCAGAGGCTCTCAGTGAGAATAATTGTAACATGAGTAGCATTAGAAACTTCACTTCAGTGACCCAGTGCAGGGGGCCTTAGCAGAGACAGTGAGTATAGACTACATTTTTATAAAAATGAATTTAAAATGGAGTAGATTACACATGAAGGGTAGAGGGAACGTCTTTATTTTAGTATAAGGTATTTAGTATAAGTGTGCTGCGATGGTCTGAATGTGTCTGCACATGGTTGGAACAGCCATTGTAGGAACGGAGAAAGAGAGCTGAGCAGGGCCACGCTGGGGGGTATTGACCGGTAACAAGGGCCTCGGCCAAAAGGGAAAGCAAATTATCCTACCAAATGGTACAGCAGAGTGACCTGATTGTGCTTCCGTAGCTCTGTCTAGCCTGGAAGCTGGAAGAGGTAAACTGCAGCATAATTATTTTACTAAGTACTTATTTTTTCAAAAGAATTTAGAATAAGTTTTTTTAAATCGTAGTACTTTTAAGTATTTGCTTTTGTTTGATTAGATACAAATAGTTAAAATGGTAAATTGTTCTGTTCTGTATAAGTTTGCCGTTCTGTGGCATTAAGTGCAGTCACATCACTGCCGTTCATCTGCAGAACTTGTTCACCTTCCCATCCGAAATCTGTACCCACGGACACTTCCCTCTCCACTTCCCCTCCCCAACACGGTATTTGTCCTTTTGTGACTGGCTTATTTCACTTGGTATAGTGTCTTCAAGCTTTATCCGTGTTGTAGCGTGTGTCACAATTTCCTTCAGTATTCTTTTTTTAAGTTTCTTTATTGTTGAAAATATTACAGATGTCCCCTTTTTACCCCCATTGGTCCCCTCCACCCCACCCCCAGGCCTTCCCCAGACCAGTGTCTGTGTCCATGGGTTATGCTTATAAACATATGAGTTCTTTGATTAATCTCTCCCCACCTACTCCCTCCTCCCCACCTTCCCCCTGAGATCCCTCAGTCTGTTCCATGCTTCTGTGTCTCTGGATCCATTTTGTTCATTACATTCTACCTATGAGTAAGATCTTGGCTTTCTCTGGCTTATTTCACTTAGCATAATACTTTCTAGTTCCCTCCGTGCTCTGTGCCAAAGGATAAAAGATCCTTCCTCTTTAGAGCTGCATAGTACTCCATGGTATAAATGTCCCACAGCTTTTTTATCTGCTCATCTACTGATGGGCGCTTGGGCTGTTCCCAGATCTTAGCTATTGTAAACTGTGCTGCTATGAACATAGGGGTGTGTAAGTTCTTTGTGATTGGCATTTCGGGATGACTTAAACACACTTCTTTTTTTCAAGAACATAGCTATTCTATGACCATGATAAGTTCCCAAGTCCTGCCACATTGGTTCTTTGCAGGGAAAGGGGCGGTAGAAGAAAGGAATTCGAATTTATTACATACAGCCCATTTACCACTGGTCAGGTGCTGCGTTAGTCGGAAATGCTTAATTTTACTCATTCAGACTTCGCAACAGCTCTGTGAGGTGTTATTTTCATTCTGTAACTGAAGAGACTGAATTTCAGAGATTTAAGTAGCTTGAGCAAGGTCACACCGCTGGCAAGTTAACTGAACCAGGGTTCAAATCCTGATCATCCCGACACCAGACCCCATGCTCTGCTCATGACCCTTCGGCGCTCAGAGTAGTCCTGGCTGATTCTGTTGTTTTAAAGGAGTTAAATCTCTTTGGTTCGAATATAATGAAGATTTTTTTTTTTAAGGTTTTTCTGGTGTTCAGCAAATGTACAAGGCTGGTCATGACATTAAAAGTGTTCCTATTTTGTATTTAACCTTTTAAGAGGAGAATCAAACATTTGTCATAAGTGGAGAATTACTTGTGTAATTAATTGAATTCACATATTTATTTAAGGTCCTTTGGTGTATTTGTACAACTTAGAATTTATCTGAGGTAGTTTACAGAACCAGGTTGATAGGTTTATAGCATAGATTTCTAAAGGAAAAACACTTTTTTGGACTCAATTTATACTTTTAACCCTAATCAGGAATAGGAAAGGAGCACATTTTTAAAAATGAAAACTATATAGCCATTCATTTTTAAGGATGTCTCAAAACAAAATATTCAAGTAATTTGACTACAGTATTTGAAGGCAAAAGCCACAATCTGATATTTGCCTTGGTGAGGATGTTTTTAACTTACAAATTCTTCTCTGAAATTTTCAATCCTCTATCCGGTTCCAATGAAAGACATTTTTCTTTAAAGATCTAATCAGTGACAATGACATGTTAAGGTTGTTTGAGTAGATGATCCTGATAAAGTAAAAAAAGTCACTTAGAGAGTGGTTATTTCTGGAACTCAGGACCTTCATGGAAGTAGGCCAGTGGACTTGGGGGTTGCTAGAAGGCAGAGCTTATCTCTGCATCTCTGTTCAGTGTTGTGTTGTGAAAGCTTTGAGAGCACTGCTGAATGTCTTAGTTTCATCCCCATTCTGCGTCCAATTGTTGGAGAGACCCACAGTCTGAAGTTGATGTTGACTCTAGAAAGTCATTCTCTGAAGCCTGTTTCTGGAATGAGTTTAAAGAAGAAAGAGAATGAGAAGCCAGGTTCAGTCTTAGAGTGGGTGCTTGGAAAGGATAAGTGGTTTTCTGGGATCATTAGAGTGGATCAGATTACCTTCTAAAGTAATGATGAAAACAAAGAATAAATCAGAGAGACTGTAAAACACCCTAAATTCTTCCTTCAGGCAAGTAATACCATATCTCCGATGATAGATAATTATTTTCTCTCCATTTTATTTCTTCTTGAAGATTGACAGAATTAGAAAATTTGCAGTGGTACAATTTAAGTGGTTTAGCATCCTGGTGACTAGGAAGTGCAGATTCTCTTCTGCTTTATTTCCAGGCTCCTCTCTTGTTCTGACTGCATTCCTTGAAAAGCAACTAGTTAATGGCTAGTGAGAAATTCCTCATTGTAAGTCTTGGGCAAAAGGGGCATTTGCCTACTTAGAGTCAGGGACTTAAACTGGAATCAGATGTTCAGGCTTTATTGTTTTCTTCAAATGTGAAGGGAAGAACAATGCTCACGATACAGCTGAGGTATTTTTAAAGTATGCAATTTGTGTGACTTGCTGAGTCAGGTGAGTGGGTGATGCTGGCAGAGTTGTAGAAAAAACTGACTTCTGGCAAGAAATGAGAACCCACGCTAAACAGAGCAGGAGTGGGGCTGAGAATACGCCCAAGGAGAAGGAAGACTGAGTGGTTAGATGGGGGGCGTCTAGTGCCTGAGGAGTGGCTTGAAATGACTAGATCTGGGGCCCAGAGGAAAAAGGACTTGCTCTCTTTACCTCGGGACTTGAGAGGAGGGCTCAGCCTGCGTCTGGGAGTGGAGGCAGGGTGGCCTAACAGAAACGTCTAATTCCAAGGAATTGCTGGCCAAGGGGAAAATAAAATGGTGGAAGATCTAGGAGAGTCCTGTTCATGTTCTAGACCTACCATGAGATTGTGTTCTGAGATTACTGTGCTTAAAACGTAGTCTAAATGGATAGCATATATATTCCCAAGGTGCACAGTAGTAAATGTCTTGGTGTATTTGAACAGACTCTCAGTTTTTACTCATTAGGAGTACCAGGTAGGGGACTCTTGCTAGCAGAGGAGAGAGAACAGGATACAATGTCTTCAGAGGACAAAACTCTGATGCATTTAGTTCAAGGAGGGTGACAGAATCCAAATGTGTGTGTGTCACTGCTCTGACTACTGAGCCATACCAGCCAGGGCTAAAAGAACCCTATTTTACACAGCATTTGATCCTTAAAGTTAGTCTTTGTCATCTCTCAGAACATGGCTGGATGTGGCCCATTTAACCACAATATGCTCAGGAGGGGCAGAGACCTGGAGCTGATCTATTCATTTCAGAAGAAGGTCCAGGAGAGTCAGTAGAATGTAGTGTCTGAAGGTAGAATATTGTCTGGTTGTCCTACAATGTAGTTGGAACACTAAAGACTAGCATAGATTTGAGGTATAGAGGTTACATAACTCTAGTTGAATTACCCTCTGGTTTTTGTCTGCATTGTCTGCATTGTTCAGTTGTGGGAAACTCAGTACAGTGTTCTCTTGTTTAAATTGAAGCAGGAATTATTCTTTGCCATCAGGCAATACCTCAGCTAGCTTTTTCCCAGAATACATGTAGTCCGCAGATAACTGTGGGCACATACGAAATACAAGTACATTGAATGCTTTAAGTGGGTACTGAGATGACTCAGAGGCAGACATTTATTTCTCAAGTTGTCTGATGTCTATCAAATGATGGTTGGGAACTTGCGTTCTGCAGTCAGACCCAACCCAAGTTCAGATCCTGATTTTGACATGTACTAGGTAAATAGCCTTGGAAAAGCTACTCAATCTCTGTAAGACTTATTAGGTTATACATCTAGTACATGTCAACACCTTGATCTCTATAATAGTACCTACCTATCTCAAAGGAGTGCATTATCTAAGGAGATAACTGTTGTAAAGATTTGGAACATAGGAATTCCTCTGTAAACATTAACAACACACACAGATGAAGAGAACGTTGCCCTGTGGGCCCGCGGCATTATGACTTTGCTGCGAGTTCAGTGTTAGAGATACAACTTGGGGTGTTACCTGTATGGAAGCAATCACCCAGACTGGATGACACTGAATGACATTCCCAAAGGTAAACACAAGAAATAACAGGACAGAACAACAAAAAAACTTATTACTTTTTAATCCACAAAAGTGGTCTAGCAATTATATTTCTTATTTTCTTAGGTGTTTTGTTTGTATTATTTTCTGGTAACACAGATGTTAAAGGAGTTGACTCAGACTGATACGGATGTGAAGGTTAACTCGTCAATTCTTTTAATACACGATTAGTAAGCCTGTTACAAGCACCTCTCATGGATTCTAGCAGTAGGTCTAGTTTATCAGTACTGAAAACAAAACAGGTTAGGGAGCCATTTTGGTGGTTGGCTCTCAAACTCAGGCATTTGGCTGACTATTGAAGATAGGTGGCTCTAAATGCTTGAGGGTTTTCAGGCAAAATGGATGACACTGCTAAATAATTTGGTAAATAGTAAAGAAGCGGCAGAGTTGGATTTCTTAGGTCATTATTTTGCTCAGACATCTCAAATATCTCTAAATATTTAATATCATTGATTACTCTGTGATGTGATTTATTCTTTAAAAAGTTGTCATATTTGATACATGCAAAAGGTTATATAATTCTATAAATTAATGGCACGTTATCAATACATTAAAGCTGTGTGAGGAGCTGAAGTCGTTTACTGTGTTGTTATAGCTTACTAAAATAAAATATACATTGGTCAGTCATTAAGTATTTCTCGAATGCCACCTCTGTGGTGATGGGCCTGAGGTTCTTGTGGGTCTGTAGGTCCAATATTTGGAGCAAAGAGCTGAACATGGTCCAAAGTGGGGTGTGAGGATGAGCTGGAACCCAGCAGTGTCTGTGTCTGTCACCACGTCTAACCAAGAAGT
Organism: Miniopterus schreibersii; assembly: GCF_964146895.1. Taxonomy (NCBI): domain Eukaryota; kingdom Metazoa; phylum Chordata; class Mammalia; order Chiroptera; family Miniopteridae; genus Miniopterus; species Miniopterus schreibersii. The sequence continues at coordinate 14,847,907 of NC_138118.1, forward strand.
GAGTAATGACTTCAGAGAGCAGCAGCTGCTGCTGTAGCTCCTCCTTTCAAATCTCAGGTAAATTCCTCGATTGGCCGACTTTGATCTAGACCCATTTGTGGAAGGGAGTTCTGGGAACTGTAGTTCCACCTTACCCAAGTTACTGTGCTGCAGACCACCATGTGCTCCTGTACTTATTTGTTGTATTGTAAACAAGAGAGACATTCAGAATTATTTCTTCTTAGAATATACCAGGATATTTAAGATATCAGAATAAGAAAACAAAATTTAACCTGATTATATAATTGTTTTCTTTTGCATTAAACCATATCTTTATTTTTAAAGCCATGAAATAACTTAAAACAGGAGCAATATAATCTTACCTTCTTCTGTTGCAAGAAAGCATTCTTTTAACTTGCTAAGTTGGATCTTGTGCTAAAAATTTTTTTTTTTGAAAAAATTATCTAGTACAGTGCCATCTAGTGATACATAATTTATTTTCTGGTTATTGAAAATAGTTCACTACCACATTTTACCTCTTGATAAATCAAGAACTCTACTTTTAATTATTCCTAACTCATAAGACATAGGGGGTTAGTTTTAAATAAATGAAATATTTGTAAATAATTAATGAGAAGTAGAAAAGAAAAAAGCTGGAAAAGATTTTTTATTCTTAGATTCAATTCTATTTCTATATCTACATACATAATGAGTCACTATTTGTCCATTTACTGGATACCATTTGGATCTAGGAGGAAAATAAATTTTTTGTTAATGAAAAGAACAGGATTATTTTAGCCGTGGCCGGTGTGGCTCAGTTGGTTGAGTGTTGCCCCATGTACCAAAAGGTCCCCAGTTCGATTCCCGGTCAGGGCGCATACCCAGGTTGCAGGTTCCATCCTTGGTCGGGGTGCATACAGGAGGCAGCCTGTTGATGTTTCTCTCTCACATTGATGTCTTTCTCCCTCTCTCCCTCTCCCTCCCTCTCTCTCTAAAAATAAATAAAAATATTTTTAAAAATAGGATTATTTTACAAATGTGATGTAGTGGAATGAGTATGAACTTTCAAATCAGGCAGGCGCCCTGACTGGTGTGCTCAGTGGTTAGAGCATTGGCTGTGCACCGGAGTCTTGGGTTCGATTCCCAGCCAGGGCCACATACCTGCGTTTCACGTTTGATCCCCAGCCTGCATCGGGCGGGTTCGGGAGGCAGCCAATCAATGTGTCTCTCTCACATGGATATTTCTCTCTCTTTCTCTCTTCTTCCCTCACGTCCTCCCTCTCTCTCTAAAAATTAATGGGAAAAATATTCTAGGATGAGAATTAACAAAAAAAACCTAAAATAAATAAATGAAAAAATAAAATCAGGCAGGCATGGGTTTGCCTTTTGGCCTTATTTTTCTTATGCTCTGGCAAGCACTGTTCCAAGAACTTTGTATGAGTTGAATCATTAAATATTTACAAAAACCTGATGAGGCATGTTACAAATGAGGAAACCAAGGCTCACAGAACGGTTCCGGGTTGGGGTGCTCATCTCATTGCTTTTTTGTTACTTGCGTGTTTACCTGTTTCTTTAATACAGAGTGACCCTTTGCAGGGATGGTCTTGTTCATGTTTTCCGAGCACCTAGTACACATTTATATGCCCCAATCTAGTTGGTGAATAGTTGTGGGGTTGTTTTTTTCCCTTACATGAATAGCCACAAGAACAATATAAATTAAACTGTTTAGATAAAGTATTAGTGTTTTCTCTCTATTTTCTTTAAATGAAAAATATATAAGGTATTATACAGTCAGAAGCGTGAGGTCCTGTTCTCTGGTCACTTAATTTAATTTTAATCTCAGTTATACATGCACAGAATTCCAAGAGTCCAGGAGTTGTACCAGGCTTATTGTCTCCCACCTCTCACCCCTACCTAGTCCCTGCTCTCGGGAGTTCAGCTCTGAGAACTGATTCTTATTATTTACCTCCAAATCTCTAGATAGCCTGCTGCTCTTTCCAATTTTTAATTCTTCAGTCTTAGGCAATATCTTTGACTTCTCAGGATAGATGAAGAGGATTTATCTTTCTTATGTACCCTTATCCTATGCGAAGGGCCCTCCACTCTCATTATAATTACATTTTGAATAATAATCAGTGTTACGTTAGTAGAACTATAAAAACATTATTCATAGCTGAGGCATATAACCCATGGTTACTTGTTTTGGTCAACACAATTTTTTTGGTTTTCCCCGGTATTGCCTTTTTGGAGAAGATGGTGTTGTTTGTTTGCTTAGATTTTATGTATTTATCACTTACTCATCCCCAGGCTATTCTCCAGATGCCTAAATATAGTTAGGATATGTGACCATGAGCCAGTTTAGCTCTTCTAATAAAATATTTTGTCATTTATAGAATGAAGGGTCCAGATGACATGAAGACTTAGGCTACTTATGTGTCTAGAACTTTATGGTTCCATGGAACAGACACCTGGATATTTTGTGCTGATCATGTCATTGGTGGCCGACATTGCCAGCCCATGCACAGCCTTCCCCCCTGACCTGGTGGTCTTTTCTTGGGTTAGCTGGAACATCTCTGCTGCCTCCCAGGAGGGCTGGGGGACTCAGGGTCTGCCTGGAAGTGGAGCCGCATTTGTGCGTGACCAGGACTGCTTGTCAGCAAGAGCTCTGCCAAGTATGCAACCCTTCCAGCCAGGAGATCGGAGATTCTTTGATTAGGGAGAGTTACTTGAGCCTTTGACAGGTAGAAGCACTTCTCTTTTATAGTGAATAGTCACAGAGAAGCAGAGTGGATAAATAAAGTTGCCAGGGGTGAAATAAAGACTAAATGGCATATTAGATATAAGCAAACAATAATTAAAATCTTGTTTGAAACAGAAATGAAACAGAAAGATCCCTAGTGAGAGCTTCTCACAGATTATCGTAGGAAATAATGCTGGAAACGTAAGTGTGAATGATCCAGTGACTTAGCTTTGTGGATATCTTTTTTTTACCTTTATCATAGCCTGAGCATGCTTGTGAATAGTGTCTGAGATGTTATTTGGGGGGATGTCATTGTTATTTTATGTAAATGTAGAAGAAAAACTAGAGGACAGAATGAAGCTGTATGGGCATACCGGTTCCAGACCACCGAAGAAAGCATATATTGCAATACAGTGAGTCACACAGAATTTTTGTTTCCTTAATGCATACATAAAAGTTATGTTGATACTATACTGTAATCTGTTAAGTATGCAATAGCATTATGTCTAAAAACACAATGTACATATACCTTAATTTAAAAACCCTTTATTGCTAAAAAATACTAACCATCATCTGAACCTAAATTTAGCAAATCGTAACTTTTTTGCTCCTGGAGGGTCTTACCTTCAATTTGTAGGAAACACAGTGTCTGCAAAGTGCAGTAAAGTGAAGTGTGATAAAATGAGGTATGCCTGTACAATTTTAATAAAAAAATTACTACAGAAGCTGTCATTCTAGATGGCTAGCACTAGGAGGCCACAGAGACCAGGATTCTGATGGACTCGGTTTAGTCATGCATCTTTCCTGTTGGAGTTGAAAATGAAACCTCGGTAGAAAGCCCCTTGAAGGGCTGTAAAAGCTTCTTAAAATGCAGGACCACTTAAACTGAATTAAAGATTAGTCATCCTGTTTTTCATAACACAGTACTAAATGAATCTAAAGTAGGCAACGCTACTTTATGTGCTTGTGACAGTATAAGTAAAATAAGCGAAGTATGTATAATCACTTCCTTTTAAAATTGTAATTCTGGTTTTTAGTTCTTGAGCCCCTATGCCCAGCCCCTGATTGCCTTATGCCTGGATGATTTCAGTAGCTTCCCAGTGGATTACACTTTTTGTCTCATTTTCCTCTAGTCCATTTTTGTTAAAAACAATAATTTTTCAACAGAAATAGTTTTGCTCATATGTGTCCTCTGATGAGAAATCTTTGGTAGTTTTCAGTCAAATAGTATTCAAACCCAAGCCTATTCATTCATTCATTCATTTACCCATCAGATATGTACCAGTGCCTTACTACATCAAGACAGACCCTTGTGGGCATTGTATTTGCCCATGCATTTTCTTAGGAGTCCCCACAGAGTCTCTCTTACAGATAAATAAGCTTATCTACTCATCCCTAAGTTTTTACCTTTCTCCCTTTAAACATAAACCAGCCTCTTGGTCGTTTCATAATTCTCTTCTTTCAGAACTACCTCTGGTTATTCAAAACCTGGTCTCCCCCAGTTACTGTGCAATCTCCAGCCTTTGTGGTACTTAGTTCATACTCTTTTAGTTTCATTTATTTTTAGTTTTTCTCTATTAAAATTTAAAAAATTTAAATTGTATATGCTGATGTTTATGAAGAAGGTGGTCTTTTTTTCTGTATGTTTTCTTTTAGTGCCAAATAATATTCTGTAAAAGGAAACTACTACCTAATGACAGTAGCACATAACTCTGTTAGCTCTCCCTGCAGCTCTTTTTTCCACCACTCTCTTCTAACAGAAACTCAGTTTTGCTCAAGAATCTGCTGTTCTCTGCATGTCCATGTACTTTGGGGAAGGAGAGCTGCCCAGCTTCCAGGTCATGAAGGTTCCATTCTTGCCAGGTGATGGTTTGAGTGTGAGCGTGTGACCCAGTGCTGGCCTGTGGGACAGGAAGTTGAGGTGGGGGGGCTTCGGGAAAGGTTTTCCTCCCTGAGAAGAGTTACCTGGGAAGTGTCACCCACTTGGGGCTGAGCTGCAGCCACCTTGCAGGCATGGAGGGAGCTAGCCCAGGCACCAGTCACCACCTGCGGAGGGGAGAGGAGGAAAGCAGGGGCCACTTGGCCTGTCTGGCTACTGAGCCATCCTCCCGTGGGATTTCTTGTTACGTGAAGATACTGAAGCTTGGTTGGTTTGGGATTTTCTTGTTTTCCACAAAGGCATCTGGCTGACTCTTCACCCTTCAAGTCTCGGTTTAGATTCCTGACCTCTCCCAGCTCCCGCACACCTTCTGTCATGGGCTTGCCATGCCACGTCGTGATAATTATTTACTTTTCTTTTTCACAGTAGACTGCAAACTCACGAGTCGGTGCTTTCTCTTGTTCACAGTTGTGTCCTTAGGAACTAGCGGAGTGCCTAGTGACTGATAAGTTTTTAATACCTTTATTCATTTGTTTTCTCCTGAAAGTAGTTTCTGGGGCAGGGGACAGATTATTACTTCCAGCAATGACCTAAGTCAAGAGACTCTGAGTTTATAAAAACCTCTGGGATATCTCGATGGCCCCGGTTCACCCTTCTGAAATGTGAACACACACCTCAAGGGAGAGAAGCCTCTTACGTTCTGTTGAATCACCTTTTAAGTTTTACGGCTGGTCCTTTAACCCAGCTCCCAGTAAAATGTGCCCAGAAAGCTCTGTGCCAAAGTATAAGATTATTCACTTCTGACAATGACACAGTAGGTGCTCAATAAACTACTTGTTAAATATTTAACAATTTTAAAGAATAAATCTGACCCAGTGCCTAGGGGCTTTGTTGGTCTGATGGAGGGGAAAGTGTATCAGAATCACGTGGGGGAATTTTTTTCATCAAAAATACACTTTTCACCCCCAGATTCTGACCTGTTCCTATTACTGTCATATTCCTTAAGGATTTGTGTTTTTATGTTTTGTTTTGTTTTGTTTTCGTGGCCAGACGGGAGGTGAGAGGAACTCTGGCAGCCTGCCCTGTTTGAATCCCCTCCATGGTGTCTCCTGTTAAAGTTGTGATGGAACCATTTGTCCTGACACCTGATCTGAGGCTGCTGTGCAGTGTATAGTTCCCCTCCAAATGATTCTTCCATTTTGTGTTTACGTATATGGGTTTGGTGGGATTTGTTAAAGAATATTTTTTAAATCATGAATAGCTTGCCTTTTTTCAGAGAGAGTTTGGGGCAATTCTACAGGAAAAAGACATAAGACAGAGAATCAGAACTAAGAAAATGTTTACAAATATGTTGATTGGTTTGGTTCCGATTCGGTTCCGGTGTTTTTTTATTGAGATATAATTTATATACAGCATTATATTAGTTTCAGGTGTACAACATACCAGAATGATCACCACAATAAGTCTAGCTAACATCTGTCACCGTACACAGATTTGTTTTCTTTGTGATGAGAACTTTTTAAGATCCACTCTCCTAACTAATTTCAGGTATGTAATACAGTATTATTAACTATAATCACCACACTGTATGTTATATCCCCACGACTTCGTCATTTTATAATTGGCAATTTGTACCTTTTACCCCATTTACCCATTTTCCCCACCCTCCCACTCCCAGCCTCAGGCAACCATCAATCTGTTCTCTCTGTCCATGAGCTCAGGGTTTTTGTTTATTTTTTTAAGTTGCTATTTTAAGTGGTAGCTTTTTCTATTAAAATTACAAAGTAGTGTTTTTTGGCTTTTAGGAATTATACTGTTCTTTGAATATTGACTTTTTAACATTGATGAACTTATTTTTATTAGTTTCACTAGCTTTCCTTTATAATTCTCTCTATAAATAATTATCACTTGGAGATAAGAATAGTTTTGTCACGTCATTAAAATTTTTATATTTCATTTTATTTCTTTTATTACATTGACTGGGATCTCTACCTTATTGAATGGAAGTGATGGTTGTAGTCACTTTGGTCTCATTTCCTGGTTTTTAAAGGAAATACTTTTATTATTTAGTCATTAAGTATGATTTTGTTTTAGGGTTTTGTTAAGGAAGTTCTTTTCTATTCTTGATATGCTAGAATTGCTTTTTTAAATCATGAGTGGTGGTTAAAGAATTAACAAAACCATTCCTCATTCTTTAAGGACAAATCTGACCTTGGTTGAACTTTTTACTCATTTCCTCTGAATCCTGATAAAAGTAGAAAGACAACCATGTTACTAGGCAATATTGCTTATGGTAAAAGTGACCTGTATTTGCCAAATGTATTAGCACTGGGAGGACCTACACATGAACCCTAAATTTTTGGTTGGAAGCAATAGCTTTGAGCTTCCTTGGGAGCACATTTCAGAGATGGGTATAAATTTTGTGGGGACCCTGGAAGCTGTGGCTTGGACCAGTGAGGTGTTGGTTTCTGTTTGGGCTTCTAAGCCAGCATGACTGCATACACCCTGTGATTCTCATTTCCTTACACCTGAGCTATCATCCTGGACTCCTGGGAAAACTCTTCCCGTGACGAGAAACACACATGCCGTGTTTTCTTACGCTTTCTGAGCACATGGCTGCTGTGTGTGGCCTTCGGTAATTGGGTAGCTCAGAATGTGTAGTTAGAAGGCCCACGTGGGCATTGCACCGTGCACTCAATCAAAATACAGAAATAAAGTGTTTACCGGGGCTGAGCTAAGTTTATGACTCTCACTTATAACCTTCAACTTCTAATTTTTATTTATTGGAAAACTCATATTCTTCTTGACTATAAATTAATATTATAAATTCAAACTTATAAAAATAAGTATATACAATATTACCATTTTTATTTTTTATTTGTTCGAGTTCGTATATGTTTGCAAACGCAAAAATACATTTGCTACTAAGAAAAAGTTTTATAACTAATGTTTTAGACCTGTGTGGTCCAGTGGGTGAATATTTGCTCTCCTAATATGCCTATTAAGATTAAATATAATTAAAAATTCAGTTTCTTGGTTGCACTAGCCTCATTTCAGGTGCTTGGTAGTCATATGTGACTAGTGGCTACCATACAAGACAGTATAGATGTAGAACCTTTTCACCATTGCAGTAAGTTCTGTTGGACACTTTTCTAGGTTTTTGGGTTTTTTTTAGTTCATCCAGATTATCAGAGAACTTTATATTTTTACTGTGTATGTTACATAGTATAAGAAACTGCTGGATGAACCAATTAGGATCTCTCTCAGGGACAGTACTGAAGACCCCAGTTTATTATTTACAAAATAATCTTCTAGAGAAATATTTCTCAGATTTGCATACGAGATCAAATTCTGTTTCTCCTGAGACTAACCAATCCATCATGGCTAGTGTGAACTTTAGAATTGTTTTTCTCTCTTTGCTTTATCAGCCAGGTAGTGTAGGGCCAAATTTATGGCTAAATTTAAGAAACCTCCTGACCTACATAATTGCATGCTTTTCTTTTTCTTGTCTGAATTTTTACAGGCTGTCTCAAGTGCTTTGTGAAAGGAGGCGGAGTATAAGTATAGTAATAAATAAATAACTTAAAGATTTTGATGGGATACTTTCATTACTTATTATTTTAGTGACTTCTTAGGCGCCACTGACTGCTGAACATCAGTCCTGAGAAGGGGTGAAGGAGCTGAAACAGTTCCTGGCTGATGATTGCAACACCCACACAGGGTGTCCGGACTGCCTTCCAAATGAAGTGACTTCCATGTACACCTGTCATATAACCAGTTTGAGTCAGTTTTCTAAAATGTTTTTAATTTTCAAAATAATGTTTGAAGAACACTCTTACTAAAAGTCTGTGAAATGTTCAGGCGTTTTCGTATTGGGAGGGAAATTCAACCAAGAGCATATTGGAGTGTTTGAGCTGGTGAGCCAGGTTTAAATAACTCGGGGAGAGTGCTGTTTTGTTTCTCTCCGGAAACTTTTGTATCTTTTGGGTAGCAGAGAATTTAATTCTGGGTATTTATACCTGTTCTCAGTGTAGAAACATCGCAGTGCTTTTCTCCTTCGCTCCATTTTATTCTGGAACTTATAAGCAGGTCAGCATTATGTATGTCATTTGCATTCTGTAGCTTTTCTTGGTTCTGAAAACAGTTAAAGCACCTTATACATATCAGGGCAAAAGGTAAAGGAACTTTAAAACCAGCCTCATCTAAAAGAAGTTGAAAGATTAAGCACTCCCATTTATTCGTGCAGAGCAGATTTGGGTCATATATTTGATTTCACATTTTCTGCTTGCTCAAGTGAGAAAAAGAAACAGAATTGTATCGTTTTCATGTCCTGACAGCGGAAGTATATAAACATCTGCAGAAACCAAACATTTCCTGGAACTAAACTTGAGCAGAATTTTATCACGTGAATCTTTGTTTAAAGAACCTAGTGCAAAATATGCTCAGCCACAGTTATGTAAAAGCCCCGGGCGCACAGTTCCCGTGGCCGGCTCGGAGGCAGAGTGAGGAGCCTGCACAGCGCACCCAGGTGCGTGAGCGCCGCTGCGGTGCGGGGCTGCTGTGCGGGGCCGCCGCTGGTTTGAAGCGTGCTCAGGGAAGCGGCTCAGACCATCACGGTTGTCCACAGGACCATTAGGTTGCTTTAGTGTGTTTCTGGTGTGGGTGCTGATTTTATTCTGTTCACCTCACGTCAAACTCCTGCAGTTGGAGATATTTTATTTTGGAGATTAATGCGAAGCTTTGAAGCTCCGAAGAAAGCCAGCCACGTTTTATGTTTTCATAACAGAAAGTAATTTAAGACTTCACGACTTACGTGACATGGAGAAAACAGCTTTCACCTGAAATATTTGCGGGACAGATACAACAGACTACCCACCTTTTGAAAACCTGAACTGAAAAACTGGAGTTTGGCCATCATAGTGCAGTGTCTTTGAAGAACGGATCTCTGAGCCCACCAGGCTGAGTTAGCTGAGAAACTTGAAAACACGAGCCTGTCCTATAGGTTTAAGACAGATCTTTCCATGTTTACCACACACTGCAGTTCTGCTATAGGCATTAATCATTAGCTGCTTATTCTGGTAAAAACGGACCAAGTTCTGCCTCTTAAGACTGAATCACACCTGTCCAGCATGTAAAAGGATGCACTGGTGGGATTTAGGAGGCATCTTGGGGGGTTAGGAGTTGGGTGCCCTGTGCCTATTGTACAAGGCTGTTCCAGGGTTACATGTGATAATGTGTATAAACTACCTGGCACACAGTAGGCGCTCAGTGTGGCTGCTTCATCCTCTCGTTACCAGTGATGGCCATACACAGTTCTGGAGGTTTTGTGCTTTTAGGCATGTTGGGATTTATCCTGGTTTTAGCAGTGTTGTTTTATGTTGACACTTAAGAACACTACTAGCATGTGTTGAAAGTGTAGTTCCTATTCAGTAAATTATAGGTTGATGATAACTCAGGAAATCATGCAAATGGTTTGGAATTTCTTGGTGAAACAAGACACGATTTAACAGTGTTCAGGAATCGGAGATTTCTATCAGAATTCGACTTTCTCCAGTTTTATCTGTGCATTTTAGTTCAGCACATAAAGATGTGTTGCACTGATAGAATATTCCTATGTAGAATCCACTGAGAGCCAGGCGGAGCCCTGGAGTGTGGGGATTGGAAGTGGAAGTGCGTGCAGACTGGTGCAGCCCAAGGGTCATGGAAGACAGGCTGGCTCAGGAAAAGGACCGTGATAACACTGGCTATGGGCTGAGAAATGCCTTTGGGAGCGTTAGGGCAGTGACAGATACACCCAAGAAGTTTAAAGAAGAGCCTTGTGAGAAGAGAGCAGCCACAGCTAGACTCTCAGTCACCGTTCTTCCTGCCACTGTGCGTGGCTACATGCTCTCCCTGCAGGTGGTGCAGCAAATAATACAGTGTTAAAGCTCCAGAGGGACTCTGAAGACAGCGCTCGCAGGCTAAGCAGTGATGAATAAACATATACCTCCCCTGAGGAGGAAGGGACCGGTGGCTGTAGTGTAATTTGTAGGAGTTGGTATTGATCACTGAGACCCAGATGGCATATTTTAAAATAGTCTGCTTAACTCTTAAAGTCAGTAACATTCAAGTAATGCAGGAAAACTAACGGTTCAGTGGGAAATACCATGCATGCTAAAATTATGTGAAGACTCTGTGTGCAAGTTACTGTGCAAAATTTGATTCTAACTGCGTGGCCCGTGCTCTTCAAGAGCGTGCTGTGAGGAACAGTGCTGTCTGGATAGTTAAATGACCCACCCACGGTATTTTCAACCTTTCATTCTATTCAGTAAATATCGGAGGCCTGTTATGTGCCAGGCGTTTTCTTGCTACTGGAGGAATACAGTGTTGAATAAGCAAAAACTCCTTCCCTTACGAAGCTTAAATTCTACAGAGGGAAGAGAGAAAGAGGTGGCAGTAATAATGAATGAATGAATGAATGAATGAATATAAACAAATAAAAGGAAATCAGGGAAGGTGGAGGAGAAGGTAAAGGCCTGAAGTGGAAGGGGTGGGCTAGGCAGGTGTCTGAAGGAAGCACATTCTCTGGAGAGGGAACAGCAAGTGCCAAGCCCCTGGCGGGAGTGTGTTTACATCCCGGAGGAGCATGAGAGAGAACGGGGGACCAGGGTGGGATGAGCCAAGGAGGGAGTGGTAGCTGATGAAGTGAGAGGTGTTACCTGGGGCCAGATGTGGACCTTGCCGAAGGCCTTTGTGATGCCGGTTACTCTGAACGAAAGGGAAACGATTGGTGGGTCTTGAGCAGAGGAGGGGCACTTGTCAGTTTATCAACAGGACTCTGGCCTTTTGTTTTGAAAACAGTATGCAGTGAGGCTATTCGGTCATCCACATGGAGCCGGTGGAGGCTCCATGGCAGTAGTGGTGGAGTAAGGAGAAGTTAGAATTTAGATAGGTTTTTAAGGCACTACCCACAGGATTTGCTGATGGGTTAGCTGTGGGACATGAGGAAAAGAGAAAAGTCAGGGGTGACTTGGAGGATTGAATTATCACTTACTGAGATGGGGAATCCTAGAGGAGTGTCAGTCTCAGAGAGGAAACATCTTGGAGGGGAGTTCGGTCTGGGACATGTGAAGTGTGAAATGTATGTTACATGTTCAAGGGACAATGTCAAGCAGGCAGCTGAAAGTACAAGCCTTGAGTTCAGGGAAGTGGTTCGAGCTCTCATCATTGGTATTTGAAGTGATAAGACCCACCAAGATGGCCGAGGGGAGGGAGTATAGATAAAAAAGAAGTTTGAGAACTGAGACCTTGGGTCACTCTGGCATTAAGAAGTTGGGATAATCAGGAGAAACATGAGAAGAAATAGCCAGTGAAGTAGGAAGAGAGTCAGGAAGGGTGATGTCCTGGAAACCAAGCAAAGAAAGTTTAAAGAAGGGGAGTAATCAGCTTTGTCAAATACTGCTGACAGGTCCAGTAAGATGAAAGCTGACCATTAGGTTTAGTAAAAATCGTCTCTGATGCTTTTTTACCCAAGTGGCCTTGAATGAATTACCTGCCTCTAGGGTGGTTGTGGTAAACTGTTTAAAAAGTGTCTGCCTCAGTACCTGGCTATTGGATAGTTTAAGGTGGAAGTCATTGGTGGCTTTAAAAAGAGTAGTTTTCAGGGGAGTTGTGGGGACAACAGCCTGATTGGAATGGCGAGTTCGAGTGAGAATGGGAAGAAAGAATGGGAGGCAGCAGATACAGCCAGCTCTTTTGAGTATGCCTAGAGAAATGGAACATTTATTCATGGGAGTGTGGGGTCAAGAGAAAGGGTTTTTCTCTCTCTCTGTTGTTGGGAGAAAGTATACGTTGTTTATGTGCTCATGAGAACCATCCTGGGTAGAGGGCAAATTGATGATGTAGCTGGATTTAGGATCGTGAGTGTTTTGGTTGTAGATAACAAGTTGACTGCAATAACTAGGTTTGCCCTTTGTTTCCTTGCCCTCTCCTTCTCAGTCTTCATTCGTTTACCAAATATTTGTTGATGGTTCACAAGGTGTCAAGGACTGAACTAAGTTCTTGATAGAGAGCTATCATCAAGGGACACATCTCTTGATGATAGGAACGATCTCTACATTCTCATGAAGCTTTTATTGTCTGGTGGGGATAGGCTTTTCTAAGAACACAAATAAGTAAATACAGATTTTGATGAAAGCTTAGTAGGAAAAGTACAGCGTACGTTTGGGAGAGAGAATACCGTGGTGTGATTTAGACTGGTGGCATTAGGAGGCCTCTCAGCTGTGGAAGGTGGCATGACTGAGAGGAGGGGCATTCCAAGCAGAGGGAACAGAACATGCAGAAGCCCTGGAGCAGGGAGAACTGTTTCTTTTGAGAGTTTTGGAGGTGGCCATTGTTGCCTAAGAGGTAGGAAGAAACCAGGTCGAGCAGAACTTTGGTGGCCATGTTAAGGTTTTGGATTATATCCTAGGGGCAATGGGAAGCCATTGAAAAATTAAAAAAAAATTTTTTTTAATCCTCACGTGAGGATATTTTTTCCTTTGATATTTTTAGAGCGAGTAGAAGGAAGGAAAGGAGGGAGATGGAAACATGGATGTGAGAGACACATCGACTGGTTGCCTTCTGCACGTGTCCTGACCAGGGCCTGGGATAGAGCTTGCAACCCAGGTATGTTCTCTTGATGGGAACTTGAACCTGTGACCCTTCGGTTTGTGGGCCAACACTCTTTAGCCACTGAGCCACACTGGCTATGGCAAAGTTTTAATGTGGGAAGTGACATGATTAGATTTGCATCGGGGGAAAAACTATCTGCTGCAGTGTGTTGTGGTCAGTGAATTGGAGGGAGCAACAGTAGAAAAAAAGAATACCAATTTAGGCAAAAAGATAGTATCTGACCCTAGCTGGTATGGCTTAGTTGGTCTAATGTCGTTCTGTGCACCAAGGTCACCTGCTCAGTTCCTGGTCAGGGCACATACCCAGGTTTTGGTTCAAACCCTGGGCTGGTACAGTGTGGAGGCAACCGATCGATGTTTCACTTTCACATCAATGTTTCTCTCTCTCTCACCCCCATCCCTTCCTCTCTCTCTAAAATAAAAAAATATATATATTTTTAAAGAGAGAGTATATGGGAAAGTATTTAGACTGAAATATTTGTAGTTTTGCTATAAAAAAATGGAATTAAGAGTGTCCTTCTTTTAGCAGAATTTGCTTTGAGTTTACCAGGTTTCTCAGCAGCTGTGAAAAGAGCAATTTCTTGTTAAAAATAATATCAATACAGAAGCATTAGATGAAGATATCAGTCATTTCAGATTATTTAACCAAAAAAAAAAAAAAAAGAAACTTTGCAAAAAACTGTGGTAACTTTGTGAGAAATTAAAGATAAGATCATATCATTTTCCCCCCAGAAAAAGGACTAGTGAGACAATATTAGAGAATTTAATAAGAAAACAGAGTAAAGTACATGAATATGTACCAAGAGTAATTAATCTCTTTATGTTTTAAGTATTCATATAATATAAAGAAACCTTAAAATGTTTGCTTTGATGTAGTGGCTGTATGTTATTTTTATTTTTTAGAATAAAGCCAATTTAATAATAGTTTATTGGTTAATAAATAAATATTTCAGAAGTCCCCTTTTCCACTTTCAAAAGTGCCTTAGTTTGTACGATAAATTATGTGGTTGGAGATAGAGAATCTGTACCAGTTGACGGTCAGACTGGTAAAAAAGTGATCAAGTTGTAGTACAGGATGCATATTTTATCGTGCTGATTTAGGCTTCTCGCCAAAGAGATTTCTTAAAACAGAAGTGCAGTTGTGATACCAAGTATTGCTGTATCAGGTCACCCACAACTCCAGGGCCGTGAATTAACTTGTTCTGAGCCCTCACTTAAAAAAAGAAAAGAGGAAACAGAAGTTATTCTTTGTCTAGACAATCGACTCGTGAGAGTTCTGTCTTGGTTGTAATTCCAGTTTTCTTTCTCGCACAGGCATTTTATTAATGCTTTTCAGCGTCAGAGGAGTCAGGATGTTTTGCCATCTGGAGTTTCTGCCTGGCTGAGTGAAGCCCAAACCTGCCAGTTTATAGGAGATGCTAGACAACACCCTGTAACAGCCGAGTAAGTAGATGCTGCTGAGTGCTTTGTTTTACTGCTTTTAAAAAAACAACATTTTATAACTTTAAAGGTTTAAAATATTATGCATTTTAATTGGATCCTTTAAATTTTGTTGTTGAATAATGATGGCAATTATTATAATTCCAATAAGTAAATATTTATAAGTAATGGGATTCTGGAAGAAATTAATCCCCTAATGATTAAAAGAAATTAGTGAAAACATTTCCATGCATAATACTTCAGCTATTAAGAAACATAGTGAGGATTTAAATGCATATATGAAAAACCTAAAAGCATTCTCCTTAGTGCTTTATTTCACTTTTATATAATGAAATGCAAAATGATTGGGAAAGCAGCTGTTCTGAATGTTTTAGATGCAACTATGTCTATGCAAAAAATTGTCTTGTTACACAGAATGTATTGTGGTTAACTTGAAATACTGGTGTGTTTTTTAGTGGAAATTGAATTTTAATAGTTCTATTTGGAAATAATGATTTTTTTTTCCTGCTAATATAGATAAGAACACAGAATCTCTCTGATTTAACTTTATTTCTTAATGGAAGACACTAGGGAAGGAAGGGCATTCATTCTTTCTAGTCAGAGCATCTGAATGAAATTTAAAGAATTGAACCAATTATCTTCATATAAATTGTTTCTCAGAACAGAAGTGATTATTATTCATGTTATAGCCATTGACTCTTGACAAAACTAGGAAACCATGAGGTTGTACCAGGGTCTTGTTTTGGAATGCTAAGTTTAAAAACAATTAATAAACATACTAGATGTTTCCCACAATGGGATTAATTTTGGCCTATATCTGTGCTGTCCAATATGGCAGTTGCTGGCCAAATGTAGCTGTTGACATTTGATATGTGGCTAGTCCCAACTGAGATGTGCTGTGCATAAAATACCACATTTCAGAGACTTAGTATGTAAAAACGGACTAAAATACTTTATTCATAATTTTTTTATGAATCATGTGTTGAAGTGATAATATTTTGGATACATGGGGTTAAATAAGACATTAAAATTAATTTTACCTTTTTAAAAGCTTTTTTATGTGCCTAATAGGAAATTTAAAATTACTGGAGGCTTACATTGTATTTGTAATGGACGCAGCTGTTCTGTATTATTATATACAATCAACATTCTTAGTCCTTCATTACTCAGCCTTCTGTAGGCCTTAAACCCTCTGGTCTGTGTATGGATCAATTAATATAAATCTGTATTGTTTTAACAATATGATTCTTTGATTCATCAAATATTTATTGAGCACCTACCACGTGCCAGACAGTATTCTAGGCACTGGGATACAGTAGTGAACAAAACTCCCTACCTTTATGGAGTTGACATTCCATCGGAGAGACTAAAAATAAGTAAAATATGTGACCTATTAGAACTTATAATCAATAAGGGTGTTCAGGGAAGGCCTCACTGAGAAGGTGATATTTCAGCAAAGACTTGCAGAGGGTGAGAGAAAGAGCCTTGTAGGTACTAGGGGGAAGGGTGTTCTAGGCAGAGGGAATAGCCACTACGAAGCCCTTGAGGCAGGCATGCGCCTCTCGTGGGACCGCGGGAGGAAGCTGGGTGACGGGCTGGAGTGGAGTGAGTGGTGGGGGGAGAGAAGGGCAATGGGTGATCACATTGTGTGAGCAGTGATCACTGTAAGCATCTTGCTTTGGGCGAGGTGAAAAGGAATTGGAGGGTTTTGAGGTGAGAAGTGAGATGGCTTTTCTGTTGAAGCTGCTGCGATGGGAATACTCCGGGGTGAGGGTGGGAGGTTGCAGGGGTGAAGCAGAGACCCAGTTCAAGGCCGCTGCAGTGACCCAGCTGAGAGGTGGCGCTTCCTGAGACCATAACCAAGGGAAGTGATGGGATTCTAGTTATATGTTGTGAAATTACATATGGGATGAGAGAGAAAGAGCTGCGTCAGTGTTGACTCAGCTTTCAGCCTGAATAACCGAAGGATGGAATTGCCTTTTATTGAATCGGGGAGGATTGTGGGAGGAATAGGTTTCCGGCAGCGCCAGGAGCTCAGTTTTGGACACATTAAATTTGAGATGCCTCTTCAGACATCTAAGTGGAAAGGTCAAGGAGCAGAGGTGAGTTCAGTGCGAGAGAGGTCCAAGTCATTAGCGCTTAAAGCCCTGAGAAGATTTGAGACCACCAAGGGAGTGGGAGTAGATAGAAAAAAGGAGAGCCAGGGACCACTGCAACATTTGGAGGTCTGGAGACGAGATGGATTCAGCAAAGATGACTGGGGAATGGACCATAAGGTGAGAATTGGGATATTCTAGTCGCCAAGGAAACAGTGTTTCAGGGAAGCAGTAGCGACCAGATGAGAGTTGAAAATTGATCATTGGATTTAGCAATGGGGAGGTTATTAGTGACCTTGACAAGAGTGTTTCAGCGAAGTGGTGGAGACAAAAGCCTGAGTAGAAGAGATTCAAGGGAGAATCGAAGGAAATGGATTGAAGAGGGTGAACATAGACTCTCAGGAACTGGAGTCAAGGAGTGGTCAAGGAAGTTTTTGGTTTAGTTTTTTCAATGAAAGAAATTACACTTTTCTCTCAATGCATGTATTGGAAAGATTTTAAGATCTTCAGAAACAACCCACCAGATTTGTGACACTTAAGACCTGTGTGAGAAGGGTTAGTGTTTCCTTCCTAGGAGGGTTTCATAGAATTATGTTTTATAAAGAGAGAGAGCATGCGTAGAGGTTGGCATTGATTGTGTTAAAAGTTGCTTTTGTAATTGTTATGAAATTTTGCTTTACTACTACTTGCTCAGTGCCTTTATTCACATTCTGATAACAAAATTTTAAGGAAGCAGAAGTTAAACTGGTTCACCTCAACGGGAAGTGTTGAGAAAACTAGTATTTGGGGGTAACTTATTTTCCTTAAAGGAAGTTGCCAGAAGCATTGGGAAGCTGAGGCAGAGCCATTCCCAAGGGCACAAGACAGAACATTGCCAGAATAACTGGATCTTAGGTCTGATATCCTAGCTATGTGGAACACTTAATCTCTCTGTGTTTCAGTTCCAACAGGTATAAAATGAGGATAATATTCGCTCTACCTACTACAAGAGGTTTTTATGAGGATCAGATGGGATAGTAGGTGAAAGAGCTTTGTCAACTATAAAGCATTCTATAAATATTAAGTAATAGTGTGTTAAAAGCAAGTTAGGCTTAAGGATTTTGTGACAGTTTTTTGTAATAACTAGATAAATGGAATGTAACAAAATCTGGGTTGAGAATAATTACAATACACAATACTAATAGAAACTTCCAAGAATTTCCCTTTTGTGTATGTCAAGCTTTGTTAACAACACCGCACAGTTGATCATATTTGGGCCATCATAGAGTTTTGTGGTCAGGAGCCATGGCCGAGATCCAGACAATCAATTGGTTTATCCCCTAGGAGCCTCAGAATTACTGAACAGCTGACTATTCTGGCACATTGATTTTAGTTTGCTGAAACTATGTGGATGAGCCACTCTCTTAATGGAAAATATTCAAGCTATGATGATAAATTTTATGTCACACTTGAGAGCATTTCTATATTTGATACTTGAAGTGAAATTTATAGTCATACTTTATTTTCATAAGAGAGTATGTTATGGGAAGTTGAGGAATTTAAAATGGGTAGCCAAGGTCACTCCCATTAAAGATGACGAGTGAGTCTCTTCCTCAATAAAACAACTATAAAACTGGACAAAATTGACAAAAAGAGTCATTTCTGGGCACTGGAAAGGCAGACAGTAAATAGTGGGTAAGAAGAATGGGAGTTTGCGGCCTTGCTGTGTGTGGCCTCTCCTGTTCCCTGCTCCCATCTCAGTTGGTAGGAACTGCGGTTTTGTCAGCTTATAGTTTCTACCAGAAGTGAGGGACTCAGTAGCAGAGGCTGGGGTTCTGGATAAAAACCCCACAGCTTTGCTGGCTAAAACTGGCATACTCAGTTCACAGTAATGGGGAAAAGCTACAACTCTGCTATCTCAGGTTTGTAGTCCTGGTGTGGGGCCACCAGGCGGAAATTGAACAGGGAGAGCCTGGAAATGAGAGAGCTGTAGAAGCACCGCTGTCAGCTTTCTGCACATCTGTGGCCACTGCTGAACTTTGCATATCCAGGGGATAGACACTCAAGACAGTCACACAGCAAGTGAAAGCCAAGGGAGGTCCCTCGAAAGCTTGGGTGCAACTTCAAATGCCCTTCGACCCACAAACAACTCCACCAGCGGAGTGGGGAACCCCTTACAGGTGCAGAGTGTTTGGGCACAACCTCAGCTCAAATCTCTGGCTGACCACAAACCTAGGCAGACACAGAGGTAACAGCCAGGGAACCAGGCCAGAAGCTAGAAATAAGAATTTTAAAAACTCAGCAAAGTCATCAGGGCTAGTAACACTTGACACAAGAGACAGATTCTATAGCTTAAGTTCAAACAAGTTACTAAAAGAGCCATTAACCCATAGAATATTGAGGTTTATCAGCTAATGAGCGGATGAATAAAATGTGGTATAGCCACACAGTGGAACACGATTTGGCAATAAAAAGGAACAGAAGAGTTACACATGCTGCAACATGGATGGACTTTGAAAACACTGTGCTAAGTAAAAGAAGACAATCACAAAAGTCTGATTATATGATTCCATTGATGTGTAATGTCAAGAATAGATATCCATTCATAATAGCATCAAAAATACCAAAATTCTTAGGAACAAGTTTAACAAGAGAACTATAAGTCCTCCACACTGAAATGGCATTTTTCTGAGGGAAATCAAAGTATACCCAAATAAGTAGGAATGTGTACTGCGTTTATAGGTTGGAAGACTCAGTATTGTTAATGCGGCAGCTTTCCCCAAATGGATCTATAGATTCAACAAGTTGTTGTCATAATCTCAGAAAGGATTTTTGTAGAAGAATGTTTATATAATTGGCAAACATTCTAAAATTTATATGGAAATGTAGAGAATCGAGAGTAGCCAAAATATCTTTTCAAAAGAAGAATAAAGTTGAAGGACTTAAACCACCTGACTTCAAAACTTTCTATAAAGCTACAGTAATGAAAACAGTGAGGCATTTGCATACGGATAGATACCTAGATCAGCGGAACGGAATATCCAGAAATAGATACATAAGTGGTCAGCTGCTTTTCAACAAAGGTGCTAAGTAATTCAATAGGGACAGCACTGCAAACAGTGAAAATCCACGTGAAGTAAAATGTGCCTCAACTTCTACCTCACAGCACATGGCAGGGAGTCTTTGTGTCACTGGGCTAGACAAAGATTGAGTAACAGTGTGTAAACAGCGTGAAGTACCAAAGAAAAAAGTGATAAATTGGACTTAATCAAAATTAAATTTTGGTTTTCATTAAGACAGTGGAAAGCCAAGCCACATACTAGGACAAGATATTTACAAAATATATATTTGATAAAGGATTTTTATCTAGAAACACTCAATCACAAGATAGCAACCCCATTTAAATATGTGCAAAAGATTCGGATAGACGTTTCACCAAAGAAGATACATGAATTGCAAATAAGCACATGAAAAGAGGTTCGACCTAACTGGGCATTCAGGAAATGCAAGTGGAAGCCAAGAGTAAGATAGTGCTTCGGCCTCACTCCAGTGGGTAAAATGAAAAAGACTACAATCCATATGTTTGTTGGCAAGAATGTGTTAACACCAGGATCCTCACACATCGCTGCTGGGAATGTAATAGGATATAGCCGTGTTGGAGAACAGCCTGGCAGTTTCTTTAAAAGTTCAACACACATTTAAGCAATTCCATCCCTGGGTATGTGGTAAGAAAAGATAACAGAGTATGTCCAGACAAGGAATTGTATGCGATGTTCATAGCAGCTTTATTTGTGATTGCTCAGCAATGAAAAGGAGTGGAGTGTTGACACATATATATATGTGTGTGTGTGTATATATATGCAACAACATGGATGAATCTCAAAATAATGACGCTGCATGAAAAACCCAGAACCCCCCCATCCCCAAGCACCATACTGTCTGATTCCATTTAGGTGAAATTCTAGAAGATGCAAACCTAGCCTGTGGTGACAGCAGATCAGTGGTTGTCTGAGGGTGACTTGGGAGAGGAAGGAGAAGAGGATTCCGAGGAGGCGCACAGAGAAACACTGGGGACGATGTATATATTCATTTTCTTGGTTATGCATAATAGTTTCATGGGTGTGTACAATGTCAGATTTTATACTTTAAATGTGTGCAGTTTATTATAAAACAGTTATACCTTAATAAGGTTATTTTAAAAATTGTGCCCATTCAGTAACCAACAAAATGTTCACAGCAGCAGCATTCACAATAGATAAAAACTGGGAGCAACCCCAGTTCATCAGCTGGTGAATGACGAAAACAAAATGTTATTCACACAATGGAATAATACTCAGCCGTGAAAAAGAATGGCATCCTAAGGCATCCTACTGATACATATGACAACATGGATGAACCTCAGAAGCATTATACCAAACGAAAGAAGACAGAAACAAAGTGCTATATATTGTATGATGCTGTTTATATGAAATTTTAGAAAAGGCAAAACCACAGATGAGATCAGTGGTGCCTGGGGCCAGAGATGGGAGCAGAGATTGGCTGTAAACAGGTACAAGGGGAGTGTTGGGGTGATGATGGAAGTGTTCTTGGTAATACTTGTGCAGTGGTATACATTTACTCACCTAAATGGTTGACTTCCATGGCATATAAATTATACCTCAATAAAGCAGTTAAAAAATGAGTAGCCACTCAAAATTTTAAATTCTCTTTAACATAGTAACAGAACTTGCTGATTTCGTTGTAATATAACGCTTTGAAATACTTTGGTAAGACGTTTGAATTAATGTTCTATGTCAGATGCTCTTTGGAGTTTTAAAAAGTTAAATTTATTGGGGTGACATTGGTTGATAAAATTACATAGGTTTCAAGTATACATTTCCACGTTACACCATCTGTATATTGTATTGTTGTTCACCACCCCAAGTCAGATCTCCTTCTTTCACCATGTATTTGACCCCCTTTTCTACCTTCCCTCTGGGAACCACCGTACTGTTCTCTGTGTCTGAGTTTTTGTTTTGTTTGCTCATTTGCTGCTTTCAGTTTCATAGCCCTACTAATAGTAAAACAGAAATGTTTTTTAGTTGTCTTTCCCAGAGTGTTGTGACCAGTAACAGCTACATTTCCCTTGCAAGTGAACATTGGTCTAGAACGATTGTTTTTATGTAACTATTAACACTTCCTGTTGGAAGAAATGGTAGTTTCTTATATCAGTATTCTAGTCATGTAAAGTAGTTCAAATGTGTGTTGGTAGGTTGCCTTCACCTTCAGTTTTTCCTGGAGGAAACTTATGGCAGCTAACACCGTTGTATCTTTTAGATACAGAAAGGCACACCCTTCTAGGCCTAGGGCGCCACTCACCTGTCCCCAAGCCCATATACGTGAAGACATCTGGGAATTTGGGCAGAAGATCCTTTGGTGGTGGTGGTGGGGGGGGGGGAATGCACAGAGTGTAACCGAGAGAAAGAAACCCTTCTGGAGCACTTTTCAGCTGGGTCAACTAGGAATCAGGGTCCCTGGGGTTGGGACTTCGTGCCTTTGCTACTGTGTGTATGTAAAATAGGAGATTGAATTTAACTTTCTTAGGTAAAAGTGAGTATCTTTCAGGTAGAAAAATCACTTAATTTTAATGAAAAATCAACAACCCTAGGACATTTTGCGCATGATTCGGCCCAGGTTCATGCAAAAACATACAGTTTATTTCAGAAACAGCCAGTTCCTTGACTGAAATTCATTAAGCCATTTTCCCAAATAAGGTACCAGCTGTTTAACCAAATTCTACCTTTTCTTTTTTCCCCTCTTCCCAGTGCAAATCCTTTACTCAACAAAGATTTATGGGACACTTATATTTGTCAGTCACTCTGAAGATACAACATACCTGCAGGGATAAAAGCATGGGCTAGGACATAATAAGCATGACATATGCTTGGGGATAAATGAAGACGACAGTTTACTATTTTGGAAATTTCCAGTTATCTCCGCCTTGCCCTTTTGAAAGAAGTAATAATTCTGGTAACAAGTAGATCCACGATACACAAAATAATATCCTATTTTTGTACTTTTTGAGAGTATTGAAAGATAATTTGGACAATAACTCCTCTTTCTTATGAAAAGTTTCGCCCACTGTTCACTTTGCTACTTTGTTTAATGATCATGAATATATAAACCAAAAAATACTGCCTAAACTACATCAAAACAGTAGGAGTTAAAAAGAGGTCTACCTACTGCTTCAGACTTGTCTTTTAGTGACACGTGGTCAGATCCTGCTTTAAATGTATTCTTGGTGGAGCTACCCTGAGGAATTAAGTTGCTTGAAGAAAGGGAGGTACCCACTCAAGTGCCATGAAACTCAGAAACAGCATCTCGGGCTTGAGCGCTCGCCCCAGGCAGTTCCCTTTTCCGCCACAAGAGGGAGCGAGTGCCTGTGTTGTTGCTGAGCTGAGCCGTGGTCTGAACTCCCTTCTCAAAGGTGCCGAAAGAGTTGGGGTCCAGTGGATGGCTGGGCAAATGTGAAAGAAAAAGATTTTTTTTGACAATATCAAGGGGAAGAGGCACTCAAAACATACAGTGATGAAAAGGAAGAGCTTGTGACTAAAATTCCTTTAAGACAGAAAAGCTTTTGCTGAATATAGATCATTACAGATTTCATCCCAGGTAAAACAACTGTTTTTGGGGCCTGTATTCGAGAACTCTGATTTTTAAATTTGGTTTTCTCCCTTCTTCGCAACTGTGTCTGTAAATCTTTTATATCAAGCAAATATAGAACACAAAATTTAGTGGTTTTTTTTTTTTTTTAAATACTCACCCTAGGATATGTTTATTGATTTTAGAGAGAGCACTCGAGAAACATCAATTGGTTGTCTTGCTTATGTGCTCTGACCAGGGATTGAACCTGCAACCTAGGTACGTGCCCTGACCGGGAATCAAACCCACAACCTTTTGGTGTATGCGATGACGACCCAACCAACTGAACCACTTGGCCAGAGCCAAAGTTTAGTTTCTTGGTACTGGTCCTGAATAATTGATATTGGTTAAAGGAAAATTGGACTTTTTGTGCTGCGTGCCTTGGATCTGTACAAAACCTGTTTGCCCTAAATTAATAAGATAGGAAATCTTTGAGTTTTTTTCATCCTACCCCTCTCCTTGCACTTTTTTTCTTTGTTTTAGCTCCTGAATTCTTTCGTGTGATGTTATACAGTCATACACAGCTCAGAAGGTTGGGTGGGAACATGGAAAGACATTGCTTCTGTGGACCAACCCGAGGGACATGAAAGTAATTTTAATACACTTTGAAATTTGGAACGAAGATCAGAGCTACACAAAGTGAAGCTGGCAGTTGTGAAATTATTCTAATTTAGGGAAATAGCTGTAACTCAGCTCTGTGAATGATTCATGTCAATGTGGTTTTTTATTTGAACTATCCAGGGCATCTCTTTATTTCGCTAGCATTTGTATACAAGAATCATGAGCACATTGTGTTTTACATAATTATAATTATACTTCACCATTTTTTTTGGTATTGGAAAGTGCTGGGATTGAGAAAGAACAACCCTAGGCATCTCCTTTTACTCTGAATCCTACTTTGAGAAGTTTCCTCTGAGGCTGGTTCCTGGTTCACAGTCAGTCTGCCTTGACTCGGATTATGGCTCCATGATGTTTGAAACTTGTCAAAAGCCAAGTTATTCCTGTAATTTTATTCTCATTCACTTGAAACCTGGTAATTTCTTAAGCAGGCGAAAGAGAAGTGGAATTACTATAGAAATTACACAGGATTTTATCTGTATAGTAGCCAATTTAAAACGATGGTTGCAGGTACACTATAAATACTTTAATACTATAAATACTATAAGTACTATAAATACTTTTGAGATGACAACATTGAAAAAAGAATGTAAAAGAGAAAAGAATTTCCACCACGAAATTTGTTCTTATTTCAAAATGTGGTGACATCCGTGATAATCTGTTGTCCACATGAATACCATCCATCCTGTTTATTGTGGTAAAAAGAAGGTAGAGCATAGATGATACAGGGGCACGTTGTTCCTTTTCTTTGAGTTATTTTTTAAAATTATGGAATATATCAGGCATATGAAGAAAGCATAAGGAAGCTTATGGAATTAAAGCGTTGTGTGATTGTTAAAGCATTATGTGTATTCTTCCACAAGCCTGCCCCCCTTTCTGCTTTACAGAGGTAACGATCCTGAATTTGGTGTTTGTCATTCTCACATGTTTTTACACTTTCCTGAGCATAGGTGTATCCCTACACGTGAGTAGAATGGTGATACGTTTTACCTTCTTAAGTTTCGGAGCGCACAGTGCGTCACTGTTAACTGTAAGCGCAGTGTGGAGCAGCAGGTCTCTAGAATTGTCATCTCGCAGGACTGAAACCTCTTATCACTGCACAGCAACTCCTCATTCCCCCCAACAACCAGCATTGCCCTTTCAGCTTCTGTGAGATTGACTGTTTCAGGTACCTCTTATAAATGGAAATCATGCAGCATTTGTCCCGTGATTGGCTTATTTCACTTAGCATAATGTCCTCAGGGTCCATTCGTGCTGTGGAATGTAGCAGGATTTCCTTCATTTGAAAGGCTGCTTACTACTGCATTGTATTTATATACCATGCTTCCTTCGACCATTCATTTCTGGATAGAAAGCTAGGTTGTTTCCACTCGTTGGCTAATACGAATAATGCTGCGGTGAACCTGGGGTGCAGATATTTCCAAGACCCTGCTTTCAATTCTTTTGGATTGAATATACCCAAAAGTAGGTTTGCCGGACCGTATAGTGCTATTTTTATTATTTTCAGGAACCTCCATGTTCTCCATAGCAGCTGCACCATTTCGCATTCCCACCGACAGTGTACAAGGGCTCTCATTTCTTCACATCCCTGCCAACACTTGTTATTTATTCATTTATTTTGGATGATAGCCATTCTAACAGGTGAGATGCTATCGCATTGTGGGTTTGATTTGCATTCCCCTGATGGTTAGTGATGTCGAGCATATTTTTATATTTTATATACCTGTTGGCCATTTGTGTTTTGGTCTATTCAAGTCCTTTGCCCATTTTTAAATCATTTTATTTACTTACTATTGAATTGTAGGGGTCTTTCCATGTTGTGGATATTAAGATATCGATAACTATATATTCATATGTAGTTTGCAAATATTTTTCCCCATTCTGTGGATTTTCTTTTCACTCTGTATTGATTGTTTCCTTTGCTGTGCAGAAGTTTTTAGTTTTACGTAACCTCTCTTGTTTAATTTTGCTTTTGTGCAAGACCAGTGTCATCAAGTTTTCTCCCTTTGTTTTCTCCTAAGAGTTATAGTTTCAGGTCTTATGTTCATAAGTCTTTGACCCACTTTGAGTTGATTTTTGTGTGTGATATAAAATAAGGGCCCAGCCTGCTGGCGTGGCTCAGCAGTTGAGTACCAACCTTTGATCCAGGAGATCGCGGTTCGATTCCGGT
Organism: Miniopterus schreibersii; assembly: GCF_964146895.1. Lineage (NCBI taxonomy): Eukaryota > Metazoa > Chordata > Mammalia > Chiroptera > Miniopteridae > Miniopterus > Miniopterus schreibersii. The sequence goes on from NC_138118.1 coordinate 14,874,140, forward strand.
CAGGGCACATGCCCGAGTTGTGGGCTTGATCCCCAGTTGGGGGCGTGCAGGAGGCAGCCAATCAGTGACTCTCTCATCAGTGATGTTTCTATCTATCTCCCCTTCTCCCTTCCTTCCCCTCTCTGAAATCAATAAAGATGCATTTTAAAAAAATAATAAAATAAAATAAGGGTCCAATTCATTCTTTAGCATGTGGATATCCAGTTTCCTAGCACCATTTATTAAAGCAAAATGTCCTTTCCCCTTTGTGTACTCTTGGTGCCCTTATTGAAGATCAGTTGACTGTGTATGTGTGGATTTATTTCTGGGGGCTCTGTTCTGTCCCAGTGGTCTACATGTCTGTCCTTATGCTCGTACCAACTTAAGAGGAGCTTTAATACTTCTTTAGGCATTTGATAGACTTCATCAGTGAAGTCATTGATTCTGGGTTTTTCTTTGTTGGGAGCTTGAGGTTGGGGATTCAACCTGCTCACTAGTTGTGGATTTGTTCACATTTTCTAGTTCTTTATGATTCAGTCTTGGTTCGTTGTATGTTTGTAGGAATTTATCCATTTCGTCTAGGTTATCCAATTTGTTGGTATATAGTTGTTTATGATCTATTTTCATTTCTGTGGCATCAATTATTATATCTCCTCTTTCATTTCTGATTTTGACTTCTCTCTTTTTTATTTAGTCATTGTCAAAGTTTGTCAGTTTTGTTGATCTTTTCAAAAAACCAGTTTGTAGTTTTGTTGATTTTTTTCTATTGTTTTTCTACTCTCTATTTCATTTATTTCTCCTCTAATATGATTTCCTTCCTTCTGCTAACTTTAGGCTTAGTTTATTCTTCCTTTTCTAGTTCATTGAGGCATAAAGTTAGCTTGTTTATTTGGGATACATTTTTTTTTTTGTAGGTGTTTACCACTATAAACTTCCGTCTTAGTATTGCTTTTGTTGCATCCCATAAATTTTGGTACCTTGTGTTCTTGTTTTCGTTTCTCTGAAGAGATTTTCGGATTTTCCTTTTGATTTCTTCTATGATCTATTGGTAGTTCAAGAGTGTGTTGTATACTTAACACATGCTTGTGAATTTTCCAAGTTTTCTTCTACTCATTTCTAGTTTCATTCCATTGCGGTCGGGAAAGATAATTGGCATGATTTTAATCTTCTTAAATTTGTGCGGTACATGCTTTCAAACAAAATAGAAATCATATTTGTTGAAAGTTTATAAATTCTGGAACTTTTGGGTTAGGGAAGATAAATCCCAGATTTCTTTTTTGATTAAAATTCAAGGCAATTAAAGAAATCTGTCCCACTAAGCAGAATCATACCACACGTTTATTCTGTAAAGACAACGTTTCCTATATTGAGCAGCGCGTCAAAGCCTTTGCCCCCCCTCAGAAAACACGGCTTGCGTGACTGTTCCCTGACTGAGCAGATTCTTGCAAATAGTCAACAATTCTGTACCCCTACTTTTTCTGTGATTCACCTTTTTATGATAAAGAAATAGCACACACAGCCTGTCGGGGGTGTGAGGGAGGCCTGCATAGCTCCTTCACATCTGCTTGGATTCTGACATGGTGTTTGCTGAGTGAAGGAGGAAGGCTGGTTTGTCATGTGTTTTCACAGAGCACCCGTGGCTCCCGGCCAGACCATTTAGCCTTTGTCTTTTTTCTTGCATAAAACTGCCTATTTTTCACTTCAAATGGAAGTGTTAGGCACTTCAGAGATGTTTGTTTTTGTCACATGCATGCCATCTGTGGTCTCTTGGCATCTTAGAGAGGTTCCCAAATTGACCAGCGTGTCTGTTGGGCAGCATCCGGAACGGTCAGGACCCTGGCCTGTGTTTGCGGGTGTAACTAACCAGTGCTGCCGCACACACTGGGCGTCCCATACCTCCGCGCTTTCGGCTCGGTTTTTAAAGTTTAAATAAACCATTTGTTTAAAATAATTTTAGAGTTGAAGGAAAGTAGCAGCGGTAGTACAGAGAGTTCCCATGTGTTCCTCACCCAGTTACCCCGGACCGCTGACTCTTGCGTTGTTGTTACATTTGTCCAAATTAAGGAACAAACATTGGTATATTACTATTAAAGTCTGCACTTTACTCAGATTTCACGAGTTTCCCCCCAATGTCCTTTTTCTGTTCCAGGATCCACCCAGCGTATCATGTTATATGTTGTCGCGTCTCCTTCATTTCCTCTGGTGTGTGACAGTTTCTCAGACTTGCCTCGTTTTTGATGACCTTGTCAGTTTTGAGGAATGCTGTCTAGATAATTTGTAGAATGTCCCTCAGTTTGGAGTTTTGTTGTGTTTTTCTGATGAATAGACTGGGGTCATGGGTTTTCAAGAGGAAGACCACAGAGGTGAAGTGATATCTGTATCCCATTGTGTGGGGGAAACACGAGACCACCATGACTTATCCCTGTTGAGGTGACCTTGATCACCTCACCAGGGGAGTGTTTGCCAGGTTCCTCCACAGTAAATGCATCCCCAACCCCCCCCCTTCCCTACTCTACTCTTTGGAAGTAAGTCACTTAAGCACAGTGTAGACTCAATTTAAGAATTTTGTTAATTGTTCTATCTGTACCCTGTTGTATTTGAACCATGGCTATAATTCTTTTCTACTCTGTGTAGATTTTGTGTTTAAAGCCTTCGGAATTAATATAACTTGCCTAGGCCCAAGAAGGATTTGTTGTAGATAGCTGTGTTCAGTCCTCCCTCCAGTCCTTATGCGTTTGGCTTACTGGCTTTACCTTAGAGTCTTCACGCCCCGCACACCGCATCCCTGTGCTGCGTGGGCTGCTCTGTCCTGCTCACTGGCCCGCACAGCTGGCGCTTCCTCTTCTAGCATAAGGAAGCCTCAGCTTTCTTTTCCTGGTGGGGAAGGAAGTTTAGCATAAGAGCATTTTATCCATACTGAAGCTTACCTAATCAACATACCCAGAAAACCTTATTCTAATTACTTTGATGGAAGTTTTTCCGTGTGTGCAGTTGCCTTAAAGATGCATGACTTTCCATGCTCTCCGACATCCTAACAGGTGGTTTAGCCCTCCACACACCTCTGCTACCTGTAAAGTAGCCGAATCTAAGGAGTTCAGACTCCAGGTTGCTTGTTGTGTTTGTGTTGTTTGTGAGGTGAAATTCTTGATGAATTTGATTTTTTTTCTGATTACTCTTTTGTGCTCAACTCAAATGACTTTATTTACATTTTCACTTCAAGTCCATTTCTAAATAAGAATGAATGAAGAATATATTATTAACAGAGAAGAGGAATGTTCTTGGAGTTATATATATGTTTTTATTCATTGAATCATCATTTTACGTGCTCTGAGATAACTTATTGTTTCAAAAGAACCTTGTAATAAAGTTTATGATGCCCAAAATGACCAATCTGGCAAATCCACCTTTGCAGACATTTAATTTCATCCGTAGTTGCAAACATTTCATTAAGGTGGACCAGTTAAGGTCTGTTTCCAGAATGTTAGAACTTCACGCTCCTTCTCACCTTGAACTTATTTAAGGAACTGTTTTGCATGTGTTGGAGTATTTTGTCTTTGTCAGTCTTAGAATCCAGTCCTGGGGGGACAAGTTCAAAAAAGTACATCATGAGGCTTTCGCTCACTTCGCAGTAACCTGGCGTGACAGCTCAAAAGCAGAGTAGTGCTTTCAGTCAGCCCCAGGGGAAATCCTCCGCCTGGCCCCTCGATTCTGCTTTCAGTCACTCCCAAGGTTCTGATAGTCGTCTGGGGGATTCCCGGGGGCCTGTAATAAGCCCCTGAAGGTGCTCGAGTATGCAGGGAGCGGAGCGGGGTCGGCGCCGCACTCGTCCCACAGCTCAGCGTGTGAGGGCCATTCCCTGCCATCGCTGCGCTGCGTCTGAGTGTCACTCACTGGTTTTTCTATTTGTCAGTGGGCAAGAATGCGAAAGGCTGAGCAAGATGAAATGAAATAGAAAAGGTTAATTTGCTCTCAGGTGGGTTAAAGGCCTTTTAAGCGTGAGACCTTTGGCTGCATCCCGGCTTTCTTCTGCAGGAAGTAAAGAAGGTGACTGAGCTGTGGGTGCGGGGGCCGCGCTGGGTGTCCCCCCGGGAGCTGTGGGCTCTCCCGCGCACTGTTACTGCTCAGACCCGGCAGCGGTGCTTCCTGCAGTTACTGTTCCGGTCAGTTTCCCAAAGCAGTCTTTAAAAAGGTGATACATGTTGAGCCATTTTGGGGAAAATATACTGGGATAAAGAGCCATGGCATATCCTGTGTAATTAGAATTCAGTGAAAAAGTCACGAACCATCTGCGTGGACCACTTGGGCCATGCCTGGACTTTCCTGAGCTTCTGGGAGAGAATACGTGGCTTCTGTGGGGACAAGGTTATATTTACACACCGGTTCGCTCAGTTCCCCTGTCCCCCAGGAACATGGGAAAAACCCCAGTAAACAGGAGCCTGCCATCCACCCACTGTACCACTCCACCAGTGCACTTGCAAAATTTAGCACCAGGTGGCAGTTTTCTTAGGTGAGAGGAAAATTGGTAACTGGTATAGAGAAAGCAAAGCCCCCCGGGCATCCATCGTCTGCCTTGTCTCCTTTCAGCATGGTGCCTGGGCCTCAGTGGGGGGCTGTTCTTTAGGAGAGTGCTCTAGAGACATGACTGATGAGGGGGGAAATGGGCAGGAACCAAGGCTGTGTTTCCCATAAGGCATTGAGAGGTCCTCCAGCCCCATCCAAAGCCATCAAACAATAAAACAAACAAAACAAATACACAGTTTCTCTTGAATTTTTCTGGTTCTCCCAGGCCTTTACATCTCAAAACCTGACCTAATATATTTTGATGGAAAACTGAATTTTTATGTTCTTACTCCAAGAAGATTCATCTTTGTAAGGATGCTTTAAGATTGTTATCCTACTCTCCCTCCCCCCTTGGAATTTTGCTGCTTCTCTAAAATCCCCTGTGTTTTTTTCTCTGGTCGTAGAATTTCCAGAAATTTTATATTTAAACCACCTCCTGTTTGCCTCTCTGTGCCTTGCAGTGGACTTGAGTCAGTACTTACGTCTCTGCTCTGTGCCGGGTTTGCAGGAGAGCGCTGCGTGGGCTGCCTCATGGGTTCCAGTCCAGTCCAGCCCAGTCCAGGGGAGACTGTCTGCAGAACCAGATTGCATCTTGGGATGGTTTCTAGGCTACACAGGGATTATCTCTTTCAGCACATTTTTTTCAGCTTTGTCTCTCTAGCACTAAGGTGCAGAAATCACAGTCTTAATATCAAGCTATCTCATCTGATTTTGACTTGGTCCAAACTCAGAGCATCTAAAAGTGGGGTTGACTCAACAAACTTATTACATGCTCATTTTTTTTTTAAAGAAAATGTCTTTATTGATTTTGGGGGGGGGGGGAGAAAAATATTGATCAGCTGCCTCCTGCACGCCCCATACTAGGGATCCAGTGTGCCCTGACTGGGAATCAAACCTGGGATCTCCTGGTACATGGGATGACAACCAACTGAGCCACACTGACTAGGGCTCTTTTTTTTTTTTTTAATTTCTCACCAGAGCATATGTTTGTATTGATTTTGGAGAGAGGGAGGAGGGAGGGAAGGAGGGAAGGAGAGAGAGACATCAGTGTGAGAGAGAAACATTGATCGGTTGCATCCCGTATGTGCCCCAACTGGGAATTTAACCCACAACCTAGGTATGTACCCTGGCAAGGAATTGAACCCACAACCTTTTGGTGTAGGGGACAACACCTCAACCAGCTGAGCCACCCAGCCAGGGCTATTATGTGCTCATTTTGAGCAAGGCTCTGTGATGAGGTGGGGGGCATACAGAAATAAAAATGCCAGTGCTGTCTTCAGTAAGCTTCCAGTCTTGTGAGATATACAGGGCATGCAGTGTGGTACAGCTCTGAGGGAGAAGCAGCTGGGAGGGCCTGCAGTCCGGACACTCAAGGCCATCTGTTCTGGAGGAACTGACATAGGACCTAGGTTTGGGAGTATGGCCACAAGTAGCTTTAGAGCCTTAGAGAAGATGGGGGTTGAGGTAAAGGTGGGGAGCCGGAGAGCCAGGGGAAATGGCAGGTTCTGAGGGTGCTCCTTGGGGAAGTTGCAGGCTGTTCATGGCCTGTAACTAGAGACGGAGGAGCATGCTGGAAACTGCTGGGTGTTAGGACCTATTTGAGGTTAGGGTTTGTTAAAGAACCCTTCTCAGACAGTTTAGTTATGAGCATGTGTCAACGTTTTATTACAGTTTTGCAGTGCAAGGAAGAGGCCCCTGGTAGATTCACTCTTGGTAGGGACATATTATAGGAAGAAAGAATGATTAAATTATCATTAAAAATCTTTAGCTTCTGATAGTTGACAGTCATCTGGGTGGATGGTAACAAGTTCTCCAGAACTAGCCTTAATCTTTTTAAAGTTCATTAGAAAATTGCATTGGAAAGAAGCATTTTATCTGGAGTGCTGTTGATTTCTTCCCACTAGGATGTTAGGAATTATATAGCGGGCAACTTGGTTCTGTTCCAGACCAGGTTTGGGCCAGTTTTTCTTTTATAGGTTCAAGGTCACAGTGGAGTGCATGTAGTTTTCTGGGGTCTGTGTACCCTAAGCTGAGGAGAGTTTGGGTTTTTTTCCTGAGGGCACTAGGGAGCCACTGAGGGAGTTTTAAAGCCGAGCCATCAGCATGGGCGGTGTGCTAGCAGCAGGGGTAGAAGCTAGCAGAATATTTTAATTATCCAGGGAAAAAATGACAAGGGCTTCGAGTGCAGCCTGTCCCTTCCTTTGCCCCCTCCTTTCCCAGCCCTCCAGGGAGCAGCTCAGACAGAAGCAGAGCTGGGCAGTGGAGGTGGGGATTAGTCATTGCTTTTTCTCCAGAAGAGTTGGTTTAATTTTTAAATTTTAGATGATGGTTGTTCTTACCACAGTAAAAGAGAGATGAGGATGTTAAGAGGATAATGTAAGATGTTAGAAGCAGCGGCCAGACTGAGAGAGAGCTTAGGGGAAGGAGTCAAGGCCCTTGGTGGGGGCGAGGAGAGGCGGGCCCGGTTGTCTCACTCCCGCTTTCTCCAGCTGGTTCCACCTGTGTCCCGAGGTCCCAGAAGCAGTTTCAGAGAGCAGATGCTGCAAGGCCCCTTTCCTTCTGGCTCAAAGCGTGTTCAAAGCCACTTTCTCCCCCTTGTGTTTGTCTGAGCAGGCCCAGGGCCAGCCCAGATTCAAAGGGGTGGAGAAATAGATTTCACCTTTTGATGGGAGGACTGTCCGTATCACATTGCAAAGGAGCGTGAACAATGGGAGGCATTAAAAAAAATAAAACCCAGTTTCAGAGCCATGGTATCATCTGGCCTTGGCCTTGGCCTTGAGGCTGTTCCCAGTTATTCCTGCTCTGATTTGCTGTAATTACGTAAGATTCTGCCTCTCCTCAGAAATTTGCAGGTTGAATCTACTGCAGCCTCCTAATGTGCATCTGCTGTGGTTAAAATAGAACCTTCAGAGATGCCCTTGCCCCTGGTTGCCCACCTGTTGGCATGCAGTGACCTGTGCTGTGTTTTCGTCACTGTTTAAGGATTTGGGGCAGGGGTGCAGCCAGGTTGCAAGAAACATGAGGGGTCCTAACCTCAGGGTGGGTCTGCAGTGGTTTGGGGGGTCGCACCCCTCAGTCCTCCTTTGGCGTCTCTGTGGTCTTACTGTTCAATGTCTTCTCTATTCTCTTTTATTGTAACGTTTAATCACTGTCACGTCGACATATCTCCATAAAAACAATCTGTAATTACCTGGTGTGGATTGTATGGGCATATTTGAGAAGATGCATTTCTTTTCTGCACTTGATGTGAATAGAGCATTGTCCTTAACTTTTATTCCTGTTAGAAACCTATGTTCAAGATGAATAATTATTCTCCTTTTGCTTTTCTAATGTCATCCAGGTTGCAAAAATATCTGCCTCTAAGAACTCAGGAGGACTTATTTGTGGGAGCAGAGGTAGTGAGTCATACCTGCAGGCGTGGGAAGGAGAGTTCACTTGAGCCCTTCATCCAGTCAGGAGGTTTCCTCGGCAACCGTTTACGCAGTAATTAAAAGACGAGGAACTAAGGTATGTATTTGAAAATTTAATCCTCAGGCGCGATCCTTGTCAGATTGAGACCTCAGTTTTCTTTTTCGTTTTCATTTAAAATAAGTGAATAGCTTCACACTTAACTGTAGAAAGACACTGTTGAGACGCGTGCGTTCTGCTTCGTCCTTGCCTTTTGAATGCTCTCCCGGCGGGAGCGGGTATGCGTGCGGCGGCTCCTCGTGGGAAAGCAGAAGACAAGTCGCGGCTTACAGACTACATGCGAGGTGGCTCGGAAAGCGGGGCGGCTTTTCACGTGCCTGCGTCCGAGCGTGTCGTCACCAGTGGGCATTCCAGGATGCGCACCCTCGAGGCTTACTAACCATTTGTCTCCCTTCAGTGCTTGAGTGTGTATTTCCCCGTCCCAGTGCTTTAGTCAGTTTAGTCTGCCCGAGCCCACAGCAGATGCTCCCTGCAGCTGCCCGCCGCGAGTGGGGATGCGGGACTCCCCCCGCTGAGTAGACAGCTGGGGCTTGCTGAGCTCTTCCTCTTCCTCTGACTTCACTCTCACCCTTCTTACGGAGCTTTCTGCTTCGATGTCGGCAAGGAGATAAGCGTTCTGTTGGTCCGGGAAGCACTTGACACTCTCAGGCTTTATTCAACACGGACTTGCCTGAAATTCCATTCTGATGAGAAAGGCGGCTTTCCCCCATGCACCAGGGAAAGAGGAAAGTCCTACTAGTTATGCGACAGACTCATTTTCAGTAGAGTTAGAAATAATTGGAAAAGAACCAGAATATTGCCTGAGCTGGTTTGCTCAGTGGTTAGAGCATCGGCCTGCGGCCTGAAGGGTCCTGGGTTTGATTCCAGCCAAGGGCATGGCACGTGCCTCAGTTGCAGGCTCGATCCCTGGCCCCGGTCAGGGTGCAAGCGGGAGGCAACCAGTCGATGTGTCTCTCTCACATTGGTGCTTTTCTGCCTCCCTCCCTCCCTCCCTGTCTCTGAAGAGCAATGGAAAAAATATCCTTGGGAGAGGATTAAAAGAAAACAAAACCCAGGATATTAAAATATTAGCAGTTCTACTTTTAAATAGGGTTATGTTACGACCCCAGACCAGGTGTTCTGAAGACATGTGAAACGCAAGATGAAATATGGAAAATGGCTGTTTCCTGCTGGAGCCTCGAGCAGCCAGCTCCCCACCCTGAGCACCTGGGGGCTGTAGGAGCATTCGGGCTTGTAGCACAATAATTTGAATTTTCTTTTGAACGCCCAGTTGATTCACTTCTGTCGCCAACAACTTTGAGACTCTCCTACTGCAGAAATGTGGCAGATTAAGCAGGTGAACTTTGTTGTTCAGTTTCGCCATCCTCCCTAGATCTGAGCGAGGGAGAAATGATAATAGCAAATCCTGTTCTGGAGCTAAGGCTCTGGACATTTTTTTTTTCTATAGCAAAAGTGAAAAATATTTAATTCTTAGATTCGAAGTGTATGTAAGTGCCCTTAATTCTAAAGAAGGACATTTTGACATCGACAGTTGAGTGGTATTGATGGTGCAGTTCTACCCTTAATTTTTACTTGTTCCATTTAATTAAGTATTTGAAATGCCAGGCTGTAGTTTATGAACTGCCTTAAGTTATTTTTAAACAAGGTCGGTTATAAAGACGGTAATGCTTTGGCTTGTCACTTTTAGTATCTATATTTTCACATTTTTTGTGCGATAAAAATTGATTTATTAATTGATTTGTGAGTTTCTCCCATTTGCCAGTCACTGTACTAGGCATTGGGGATACAGAGATTAAGACCCTGTTTCTATTTTAAGGGTACTGACAAGTCTAAAAGGAGAGACATTCAAATAAATACTGTTATAAGAATAGGGAAAACTTGTGTAGCACCTACGATATATGCCAGGCACTGTTCTACGGCCCTTCTAGACTTTAATTTTAACTTGTGAATTGATACAAAAGCCCTATTAGTTGTTACTATTATTTTCTTGACTTTTCACATGAATAAATTAAGGCCCAGGGAGGTTACCTACTTGTTTAAGATCATAAAGCTTGTTTTGGTTGACAACAGATGTATTAAGTGCATTAACAGCTGTTCAGAGAGTACTCTGGCAGAACAGGGATCGTCCAGCTGGGAAAATGGGGAAAGAGGGGTGGATATCAGTGAAATTTTCCCAAAGGAGACAGTACCTGAGCAAGTCTATTCAGAGAAGGAGAGCCACAAAGTACTTGTTTAGTAACACAAAATGCTGCATTGTAAATGGGTTTATAGGTTGAATCGGTGACAAAATATTAGAAGATGGGGAGATAGTAAAAATATACCAGATTCCTGCATCTTCAGTATACAAGACAAGGAAAATAGATTTCCAGTTTAGAGGCAAACCTTTGGTTCCAGTTGGTGTAAGATATGATAAAAACTTGGCACTTAAAAATTGTAATAGAAATATTTATACTCTATAAGCATGTGGATAAATGTGTGGCCCCTTTTAAAGGTATTAAGGTAAATTTCCGAATTACTGAAGATTTTATCTTAGGAAACCTGTGGCAATCTATAGAAATAGTCTGCTAGTATTTATTTTGTACAAATGCAGGGGAAAGATTGATTTACATCTTTCAGATTAAAAATTGGCAGAAACGTATCGATTAGGTAGGTTAGTCTTATTGTTACAGAGATACAACATTATTCAGAAGGTGGGGTTGGTGGGGTCCATCCTTGGCCCTGCTGCATCGGATCTTTGCTTCTCCACCTTCCTGTGACAAGGAAGGTGCTCTTTTTAGATCAGCCATGTATATGACCATCCTTTCGCCCCTGTGCGACCATTACCTCCTGACTTTCCCATTACTCCCACTCACCACCAATGCCTGTTCTCTACCCTGACCCAGCTTCATTGGCTGAGCCACCTATTTCCCGGACTGCATGAGTTTTGGGGCTTATCATCTGTGATCTCCACCCCAGTTCCCCCCAGCTCTCTGCTCTCTAGACCTTGTCTGCTCCTGGCTCAGATCAGTACGGCAGAAATGCCATTTGACCACGCCCACCGGCCCATCCCTCTCATTGCTCGGTACCTCTCCGCCAGCTCCTTCCTGTCTTCACTTCCCTTCATTTCCCTCCAAACCAGAGCCCGTGAACCAGGCTTTAAATCACTGTCTTGCCAAAGCCGTGCCCTTCCTGACCGTTCTGTCCTTGTGCTTGCCTGCCCCTGTGCTGCTGAGCCGTGTTAGAGACAGTTATACTCCTGGACAGACTGGCACCTCTTCGCATGAGTTCGGGCATTGCCAGCCCTGGGCAGTGGTTGCACTGTTATTTGGGTTGCTGCCATTCCGATTGCTCCTAGTGACGGTTGCTAAGCTAATTCACTCTTCAAATATATGATGCTCTCTTCCCCCTTATTCTCATCAGGTGGACGCCTGCAGCAGGGCTCCAGTCCCCTGGCATCCATGACCTGATGACCTCCTGGTTTTTCTTCCTCTCACACTGCCTGAGTCATCTTTGCTGGTTTCATCTCTGTCCAACTGACTTCTGTCAAAAGGCAAGTACTGAGTCTGATTTCTCTTTTAAGTGCAGTAAAACGTTTTTGTGCTTCTGTCCTTTGCCTTCTACTGGAGGAAAACTGAAACTTATTGTAGGGTAGCAGGACCGCTGGCTCTCCCGTGCTGTGTGTGTGAGCGTGCGTGGGCCTCGCTCTGTGATCTTAGCTGGATGCCATGCCAAGCCGTGTACAGTAACCGTCTCCCTTGACTGCTGAGTCGTTTTGCACGCCACAGAAATAGTCTCTGGAGGGGAAGGTTTGATTGGCATCTTTCAGATCAGAAGTGGGCAGGAATTTCCCCGATAGATCAGTTTTATTATTACTGTGTTCTAAAAAGTATTGTCCTCGGTGTGGCTCACCAATGCCTTTGCAGGTTTTGCCCCCCCCCCCCGCGCCGAGTAAACCTCAGATCTGTTCTGCTTTATGCCTCCATGTGCTGATTCTTTGATCCACTGTTGGAGGCTTGCTGCCCACTTTCCTGTTGCTCCTTGTAAATACTGCCACTCCCACCTGCTGCCTGCACGAGGCTTGATAATTCCTTTCCGTTTTTTTCCCCTCTTTTATTTTTGTCACATCTCTTTGGTTGGCTTTCACATAAAAACATGAACATTTAGGAGACATTATTCATCGATTTATTAACTCTTCTGTTCCAGAGCTGAGCACTTGGGGATGCAAAGATTGTGAGAATGACACCCTTCTGGTGATCATAGGGGAGAAACATCCAGATGTTATAGTACTTCCAACACATTATCATAAAGACTATTAAAGTGTGTGCAGAGCATTTCGTATACATAATTTTATATAATCTTTAAAAAAATCCTGTAAGGTTGCTGATTCTATCCTAGACAACAGGGGAGGAAACTGAGGCTCTGAGACTTGAAGTCATTTGTTCAGTCTCTTAAACAGCAGGCCACACAGGGGGAACGCAGTCTAAGTGTGGGCTGCAAAGCTCACGCTCTTAGCTACTGTGAACACGGTTTTCTACTCCCCACACCGCCTCTTTCAGGGGGCGGACCACAAACGGTAGAATTCAAGACATCACGTTGAGTAGCAGCTGCAGTGAGGAGCTGGAGAACTCACTGGCTAAAATCCATGTGCTGTGGGGATTGTATTCCTCCATGGGCTTTAGTGATTGCTGGAGGACAGTATCTTTATTCTGCCGGAAAATTATGCTGCCTTTACTCGGTTTATAGTGCAAGTGCTGGCACTGTGATTCTAACATGTAACATATTCTCACCAAATTATTTTGTTTGCCCCTCTGTTACCTTCCTAAGAGCCAGCTTCAGACTTATACCTCAAAATACTTCACCTTGGGTTTGAAATTTTAAGTGCCTCACATGTGAAAGAGAAAAAAGATAGGTTTATCTGTCACAGAGGATTATAGGAACTATTTCTAGATCACCGGAAATAGTAGTTTAATTTTAATAGTCCGGTTATATTTATCAGTTAGCTAGAAACCAACACCTCTGCATTTTTCTGAGGAACCTGAGCTGCTTATACCTGGGCTGGCCTGTCCCTACTGCTGTGGACTGGGCTTCAGTTCTTTTCCAAGAACTTCTGTTTCCTGTGTTCTAATCATAATAGTTCCTACCCGCTCTCCCACTTCCACTCCTTTTCTTTTTATTATTTTATTCTAGACAAAAAAAAATAAAAAATCACAGATTATTTTGAGAGACTATTTTGAGAACTATTTATTCAATAAATATTTATTAAGCATTACTACCAGCCAGGCAGCATTCTGAGTGCGGGGGGGTATGGCAGGGCACAAAACGGCATCTCTGCCCATTTTGCTGTTTTGCCCTGGTGTGGGAGACACCCTGTGATCCGACGTCAGGTGATGATGAATGCTGTGAGGAGAAGTGAGGCTGAGGAAAGGGACAGGGAGAAATGGGACTGGAAGGGCAGGCGGCTGTTCCTTCTAAGTCTTCAGGTCTTTCTGAGGAGGTGACATTTAAGAAAGACCAGAGTGTCTTAGTCAGTTTGTGCTGCTATAACAAAAATACCGTAGACTGGGAGGCTTAACAGCAACAGACATTTATTTCTCACAGTTCCGGAGGCTAGAAGTTTGAGATGAGGGTGCCTGCAGGGGCGGGTTCTTGGTGGGGGCCCTCTTCCTGGCTTTAGGTGGCTGCCCTCTCATCGTATCCTCACATGGAGGGGAGAGAGGTCGTCTGTCTCATGTCTCTCCATAAGGGCACTAATCCCAGTACTGAGGGATCCACTCTCATTGATCTGCGGACCCCCAAAGGCCCCACCTCCAAATATCATCACCTTGGGGGTTAGGGCTTTAATACCTAAGTTCTGGGAGAACACAAGCATCCAGTTCGCAGCACTGAGCTGACTGAAGAGGAGCATTCCAGGCACAGGGAATTGCAAGTTCAAAGGCCCTGAGATGAGACTGTGCTTGGTTTGGCAGAGGAACAGCTCTGTGGCCCCAGCGTCGTTGCTGGAGCAGATGGGTGTGCAGCAAAGGAGAGAGTGTTTGGAAATGAAGGGGGAGGGGTACCATGGGGTCTGTCCCCTCCCTGTAAGGCCCTAAACTGGTGTCCTTTTTAGACTGGATTCCAGGGCATGGAGAGCCCTCTGAACAAGGGAAAGATGTGTGGGGAGTTTTAATTTTAAAAAGTCACTTGGTTGCTGGGGTGGGGTGGGGTGGGGTGGGGGCTGAGTGTGGAAGCAGGGTGTGGTCTAGGGGAAAGCGGGTGGTAGCTGAGACTGGTTGGATGGTGGCAGTAGGGGTTGGAAGAGGTGGTTGGATTGGGGGCTTTGAAGGTAGTGCTGGTGCAGTCAGTTGTGGGGTATGAAAGAAGGAAGAGCCAAGGATAATTCCAAGATTTTTAGACTGAGCAACTAGGTGAAGGAAGGAAGGTGTCATTTACTGAGATCGGGAAAGAGAGGGATGAGTCAGGTTAGTAGGGGAGGCTGTTGGTAGGTTTTCCATGAAAAGGGTTTTATAGTCAAATATGTTTTGGAAACTTTTCTAAGAGCATGATCGGGACCGTCAGAGTTGCTGTGACAGAATATGGGGGAGATGGCTAAAGAAACCATCCGCCCATTTTATCACCTGAAAAGAAAACTCTGTATCCATTAAGCAGTCACTTTCTTCTTTTTGTTTGTTTTTTTAATCCCCACCCGAGGATATTTTTTCCATTATTTTTTCAGAGAGGGAGAGGGAGAGAAGGTGAGGGTGGGGTGGGGGACATCGCTGATCGATGTGAGAGACACATCGATTGGTTGCTCTTGCACTTGCCCCAACCGGGGTCAGGGATTGAGCCTGCAACCAAGGTACGTGCCCTTGGTGGGAATCGAACCCAGGACCCTTCTGTCTGCAAGTCAACGCTCTAACCACTGAGCCAGACTGGCTAGGGCAGCAGTCACTTTCTGTTCCCCCTCTTCCTAGCCCTGGCAAGTACCTTAATGATTTTTATGGGGTATAAGAAAGCAGCTTTGATTGTGGGTGAATTTTTACCTTCAGAGGTAAAGATAACTATCAGTATTCCCATCAAGGGTTACTGTACGGTGGTAGAATACATTAGAAAAGCCAGCTAATTAATTTAGTTGAACCAGTTGTTAGTTTAGTCAAACAATTGGTTTATCATTTTACTTGACCCCACTCATCCTGATCACACTGGTTGCTCCAATAGAGTCAACCACTGTGGTTGGGTGCAGCCAGAGCAGTCGAGGATGATGCATTCAGTTTTCCAAGGAGTTTTCTCACCACTGTGGGCAAGGAGGGTGGCATTTTCCCACAGTGCTAGATCCCAGTTGCATGTCTAGAGCGTTTCTTAGGGACTATGGGTAGGAAACAGCAGAACAAGATGACAAAATATTAATAGAAAATAACTGGAGAGCAACAGGATTTACAGTGTCACTCAGCTCGGGCAGAGACAAGGCTTTGTTAGGGAAAGGGAACTAGGTTGGTTGAGAAGAATAGGAAGGTAGGAGCCCATAGAGGGGGGTGCTGGGCCCGTGTGCTGTGGGTGAAAGGTAGGAAATATCTTTCTACCTTTTTAAAAAATAGATTTGTTTTTGTTTTTTAGGTAAAATTCATATAACATAAAATTAGCCATTTTTAAGCGAACAATTCAGTGGCATTTAATACATTAATGTGCAACGCCATCTCTATCTGGTTCCAAAACATTTTCATCACCTGAACAGAAACTTCTGCGTCCATTAAGTAGTCGATCCGTTTCCCCCTCCTAACCCTGGCAAACACCTTAACTTTTTTATGGGATACAAGCAAGCAGTTTTGAATGTGGATGACTATGCAGGCTGCTTAGGACCAGGAAGCCTGAACTGAGAATGCTAGCTTATAGGCATTGTTTGAGAGTGCCATTCAGCTGTTGAGGGCATCAAGAAATTATGTAAAGAGATGAGAATATTGAATCATTAATGTGTTCTTTTCAGACTGGGATTTGAAACATCCTAAAGTCTTGAGACTTGTCCACATCTCTTCCCAGTTAGAAGTGCCATTGTCCTAGCTCTTCAGAAACCATATTTTAGAAACCTCTAATAGTGATGTTTCTAGAGTACCTGGTGAGCTAAGAGAATGGAATGAGAGAAATACAGGAACTGTTATGGACTGTATGTTTGTGTTCCCCCCATATTCACATGTAGCCCTAACCCTCAATGTTATGGTATTTGGGGGTGGAGCCTTTGGGAGACAATTAGGTTTAGATGAGATCGTGAGGGTGGGGTCTTCATGATGGGAGTAGTTCCTTATAAGAAGAGAAAGAGGGATGGAGCTGCCCCCCTCCCCAATGTGAGGACACAGCAAGAAGGCCCCTGTCTGCAAGTCAGGAAGAGAGCCCTCACCAGAACTGGACCATGCAGGCACCTTGATCTTGGATTTGCAGCCTCCAGAACTGTAAGAAATACATTTCTGTTGTTTAAGCCACCCAGTCTATGGTAATTTGTTATATCAGCCTGGTTGACTATGACAATTTTCCTCTATTTATTTGTGTAATGAGTTGTCTGTGCCCATTGTACAAAACTAAATGATTAAATCCAAACAATGCAGTGATGTGTACAGTTTAAATAAAAATTTTTCTTCTTCCCTCTAATTGTAATCCCTCTGAGGTAGCTGCTTTAACAGTTTGAGGTTTATTCTAGACCTGTCCCATTTAATAAGGTAGCCATTTGTTGCTTGTGGCTATTTAAATTTGAATTAATAAAAATTAAATACAAATAAGTATTCAGTTCCTCAGTCATATGAGCCATATTGCAAGGCTCAGTAGCCTTATGTGACTAGTTACTATCTTCTTGGACAGTATAGACACAGGACATTTCTATCATTGCAGAATATGCTGTTGCACAGCACTGTTTTGGATGAATTCTGTTCATGTCCAAACGTACACATGCATGTGCGTACATGTATGCGCAGTTGGCATAATATTGTATATACTCTTTTGCAGTTTGTTTCTACCTAACAGATTAACTGGTAATTTAGTGTGGTGCCTGGAAAAATTTTAAACAGAGTGCCTAATCAAACAGAGTTTTAGTAAATTAAAGCTATTTTAATTTCATATTTTAGAGGTAATTGCAACATATCTTTAATGCTTGTTCCAACTTCAAACAAATTATTTTTGGAAATAGTCCACTCAGCCTTGGGTATGTTAAGGAAGAAGATTGAAAGATCTTGAGCTTAATTTAGTAGGCTTAATACACACTCATTTTTTATTGTTTTTCTATTTTATAGCAGCTTTTAATTTTTTTTCATCTACCCTTTATTCAGCAGATCTGCACTGTTAGCCAGTAGGCACATGTGGTTATTTATTTATTTATTATTTTTTAATTCTCACCCGAGGATATTTTTTCCATTGCTTTTCAGAGAGTGGAAGAGGGAGAGAGAGACACACACACATTGACTGGTTGACTCCTACGGGTTCCCCATCTGGGGCCAGGAATCGAGCCTGCATTCCTGAGGTACGTACCCTTGGCCGGAGTCGAACCTGGGACCCTTTGGTCTGCAGGCTGACATTCTGACCACTGAGCCAGATCGGCTAGGGCATATATGGTTATTTAAATTAAAATGATTTTAAGTTAAAAATTCAGTTCCTCAGTTGTACCAGCCAGTTCAAGTGCTCATTAGCCACGTGGCGGGTGGATGTGATGCTGGGCAGCCTGGCTGTGAACATTTCCATTTTGTAGAGGGTTCTTTTGGACAGTGCTACACTGAAAGCTGTCTTGAAATACATTCTCGTTACATGCAGTGACTTTTCCACAGGTGAGGGACGGGGGACTGGGGACTCCGCCTAGGAGCAGGAGCCAGAATTTCTGGGAGTGGGCGGAGAGCTTACGTCCTTCACGCCCTCCCCATTCAAGATTCTGACCCTTCTCTTGGAAGGTGCATGTCTCTCTGTTGAGAATTAGTGTTCCACAGTCAGTTAATTGTGGGGAAGAAAATTGGTTCCAATAGCTTTTCAAGGTAAGAATATTACTTTAAGTGATAATTGGCGATGCTCATATACTATTAAATAGTACCTGTCGGTAACAGCAGATGTTACTGTTCAGTGTAGAATAGAAAGTGTTCAGTATCATTGGTTACAGTGAGCACTGACAAAAATTAAAATGACAGAATAATAGAATATTGGAACTGCATCCTTTTGTGCAAAACAGGATGTATTTAGGTAGTCATTTATTTCAGAAAATACATAATCTGGACGAATTTACAGGAAACAGTAGTAGTTCCATCTGGAAGGGAAATAGCGTGAGAGGGAGACAGGTAGAACAGAGAATGACTTTTTCACTGAACAGCCTTTTCTTTATGTACTTTGTAACCATGTGCTTGTATTACTTAGTAAAAAAAAATCAAATAATGAAGGGAAAAATAAAACACATCCTTAAAATGTGCGGGATGCAGAATAGATTGTTTAGGAGGTAAAGGTCGCTTAGGACAGAAAAAATTAATTATACAGTTGAATAAGAGCCCAGGGCTGGCCAGGGGTTTCATGTGACCATCAGATGAACCCTCAGCAGGCCTCCTAGCACAAGGTAAGCACACCGTTTCTTATGGGCCGGTTATTTTGCAGCAATTAAAGCTATTTAAAACCATTTTATTACATATAATTTAATACATTTCAGAAGAAAAAAAATTCCTAGTACTGAATTATTTTTTTCACACGCCCTTTCTCAGCTCAGGAAATGCTGATTTAACGCTAGGAGATAATTAGCCCAGAAAGATGAGGTTGAAAAGAAATTGTTGTAGGTCTAGGGCACTCTGCTTCAGTTCTAGTCTTTCAAAATGATGAATACTGGTGTTAATTGAGTTTAATTTGAATGGCGATATACTACAGCTTATTCAGCACACGACACCCTCATGTGAGTCACACGGGCACTGAGTATGGACTTAATAGTCCATCCTGTCCCTCTCTTCCCCCATCCTCGGCTTACAACTGCTCTCAGTGACCAAGAAGTGGGAAGGGCTGGCAGTGTGTGGGAGACCTGGGCTGTGGGGACAGAGCTGCTTTTTTCCACCATCAAGTCTCTGTATTTCAGCTTCCAGGAGATCACGACCTCAAAAATGGAGTGCCTCTGCAGGAACAGTGAAGTCGTCGCTTTTAAAAACAGAACCCTGTGATTCCACAAAATTGTTTTTTTCCTATTAAAGCTAGTTGCTAGGATCTGTACTCTTTCAGGAAAGAAAACTTAAGGGGAGAAACTATGTTAAAACCAGTTAGGGGAAAATTAGGTCCTAAACTGTGTATGTCACAAAGGAAACCTTGTTTGTTGTGGAAGTTTAAGGTAGGACTTCACAGAGGCAAGGGTAATTTCCAAAATATTTAACGACCCGTGCAGGGTAAGAACCCAGGAATTCAGAATGGGTGCCAGCCAGCCTTAGACAACTGGTGTGGCTGCACCTGTGTGTATAGGCGGAAGGCAACTCCTGCTGAAAGGTAAAGCCATTTGAGATGGGAGATGAGCCATGGTTGGGTTCTGTGGTGGAGCCTGCAGGTTGTCCCCCCCCAATATTCATAACCTACTTCTTGATCGAGTCACTGGACCCCTACTTCATTGAAACTGGGCACTTGGTAGCTTCATGGCCATGTGACTAAATTCTGGTTAATAGGAGGTGTGGTATCAGGTGATCCTTTCCAGAACCTTCCTTAATGGACAATATGTGTCCCCATTTGCCCTTTATGTCTTTCCCATTTTGCTCTCTGGAATGTGGATGCCACCCTCTTGGACCATGAAGTTGAGGTCACACATGGTAGAGCAACAAAATAGATGGAGGTGACCCTCGCCTTCCTGGACTTTCTCCTGAGAAAGACAGAAACTTGTTTAAGCCACCGGGCTTCCTGTCACTCTCAGCCAAACCTAGTGCTAACTAATGTCAGTCCCTAATCTGCTAGGCAAATTCAGTTTCATCTTATTTAAAAGTCTAACCATCCTGTGAGCCAGGTACTCTTGTCCCAATTGAATGGATTAGGAGAGTGAGGTTAGGTAAATTTAAGTACTAACTCGCCCAAACACACCCAGCTAGAGCCAGCGTTTGAATCTGGGCCTGATCTTCCTGACTTCACTCCACCAAAAGCCCAGTCCCCGCTCTAGTCAGTAACGTGAAACGTAAAGAAGGGCATGTGCCACATGGTTTTGTAACATTCACGCTTTTGGCAGAGTCCCAGTTTTGTGGATTTTTAAAAAAGACGTTGGGTTTTTCAGAGAAATTCATTTGTGGCTTTTTGAAAGTGACAAACATGTTAACTGCTCCTCAGTCAGTAATACTTATCAGAAAAACCTTTTTTTAATTTCAGAGAAGCTTGTGTTGCTCCTCTGATTTCCAGTATTTGCTTGTCATTTGCTAATTGGGACATTTCTATGAAAAAAGAAATAGTTCAAGGAGAGTTTTTGTTGTCCATTTTCTTCAGTTATATCTACATTGAAGAAAACTTGGATTTTTTTTTTTTTTTAGAATTATTCTTACTGTGCAACAGTTTCAGAACATTCCCCATGTTCATTATGTGCTCATGTAGAAATGATGATGATCATGTAATGAGGGTCATAAGTTATTGGGATTGTCACTTGAGGGCAGCCTCTGCAGGCAGCATTTCTTCAGAATTTAGGCCTAGAGCCTGAGGTGGCTCATGCCCTGCTGCTCTGGGCCTGGAGGGCAGGTGGGGCCCAGCAGAACCTGCAGTAGACACGGGGATCTTGACCTGCGGCCAACGCTCCTGTTGGTGCCCTGGGTGATGCTTCAGGTTCATTCATTTTTGTCATCTGCGAGTGGACACTTAATTGTCTGAGCGTATCCCTGGGTCTGTAGGATTTGCTGTATAAAAAGGATTCTATGGCAAATAAATTTGGGAAAGTACTGGGTTCTGGTTCTTCTCCTGGAAACTTACAGCGCACACTTAGCATTTTCGGAGTCTCAGATGTTAAGAAATCTATTTAACTTCATTTAGCACAGTTTCTGAAGCTCACTTGAAAATGGAAATGAAATCTTCTCAAATTTAACCTCCTGTGGAACTGCTTCATGATTCTTTGTATAAGCAGTTAATGGTCTTGGAAATTACCCTCTGAGTAGGTTGAGTTCCTAAGGAAATACAGATCTCGTTGTTAACATGGGACTTTCTTGGCGTCCTGTTTGCTCTTATGTGACTGTGACGGGCAATATTCTCTAAAGGTCAGCGCCTCTCTGCTTGTGTACATTTCATAGAAGCAAAACTAATGCTGGAAAGGCCCTTTGAGGTCATCTAATCCTGCCTCCTCATTTGCCAGTGGAAGAAACTAAGATTTAGAAAGGTTAGGTCACTTGTCAAAGGCCAAACAGCTAATAAGTTCGGAGGCCAGGGCCAAGGTCTCTGGTCAGTTCTTAGTAGAAATTACTTGAGTTCCTTACTTTCATGATTTTTTGTGGTATCTTCAGATTGGGATGGAACAGGAGCAAAAAAGCTGATGATTGATTTTCTGTCAAGGTTTGGGATAGGCAGAATGAGCCAAAAGAGGGAGTGCTTGAGGGGGCATAGATGGTGCCCAGTAAAGGGAGTGCTGCCAAGGAAACCAAGAACCCAGATCAGGAGTGCTCTGAAAAGTCATTTTATTTGTGTGGCTAACAGCGACTTAAAAAGCTATCTTTACAAGAGAATGCAGAAAGTGAGTTACTTCCAGTTGGTTTCTAAGCAGTGAGCAAATTATCAAGTTAACAGACAGTATTGTAGGTCGTATTATAGTTTATAGGGCACTTGCCTCGGGCCCATCCGGAAGTGCTCATTAGCTGTCAGAGGAAAATTTGTCTGTTTTTTTATGGAGTTTAAGGGTTCGTAAAGAATGATTTTTGGAAATTTTTTCAAGACCCAGGGTGTTGACACCATTAAGGTCCAAATTATTTTAATTTAGATTTTATTTCTTTCATGGTGAAGTTAGAAAACCCTTGCTCATGGATTGCTTTTGAAATTGGATCCTTTTATTGTGAGAGTTTCTTTTTCTGTTTTATTTTATTAAGTAGCAGAATATCACCTGTCGTAAATGTTTGTGAAGTTAATCTCGAGTATTTTCCTTATGTTTTTATAAAATACTGTCTGCAGTCTTGTAATGAAACAATGCTATGTGTTATAACCCAAGCTTTCTGTTTGTGTCCCTTTTGATGGTGCTACATTCAGGACAAAAACTGTACATTTCACCTTAGAGTGTCAGGATACTAAGTTTTCTTCCTGACAGCCAGGAAGAAGGAAAAATATCATAAGGTTTGTAGCATTGCCCTATTTCTATTGAATACATCAGGAAAATTCCCAGAATGCCAAACTGTGGCACAATTTCCAAAGTCTCTAGTTGCAGCCTTTTATCTCCTATGTAAAGAGTTAAAAAATAAAAAGATTTGCCTCGCTTAACAGACAGTAGCAATTAGTGTCTATTTAAATTCTGAGAATTGAGTTTAAATTAAACCAGACATACAGAAGATGACAGAATAAGTCTTAATCAAAAAGGAGTGTTTTTCCCTTTTTTAGTAATAATGAACATTTATGATTAAAAAATATATATGTGTGTGTGTGTGTGTGTGTGTGTGTATATATGAACTTAACTAAAACTGCTCTAAAAATATATATGAATTTTTTAGAGCAGTTTTAGGTTCATAGCCAAATGAGAGGAAGGTGCAGAGATTTCTTCTATACCCCCTGCCCTGACCCCCTCCACAGGTATAGCCTCCCCCATTATCCACACCCCCCCACCAGAGTGGTATGTTTGTTACAGTTTTTGAACCTGCATTGACACATCATAATCACCCAAAGTCTCGGTGTTGTACGTCCTATGGGCTTGGACAAATGTATAATCATCATTATAGTATCATACAGAGTATTTAACTACCCTGCAAATCCTCTGGGCTCTACCTGTTCATCTCCCACCCCCAGGCCCTTCTCAACCTTGGCAACTACTGTTCTTTTAACTGCGTCCATAGTTTCCCAGAAGGTCCATAGCTGGAATCATACGATATGTAACCAGTAACTGGATTTTGAGTCAGATAATTTTCCTCTTATTTATGCTGCAAGGGTGGTAATACATCAGGGCCCAGCATTTTAGAGGCTTTTTTTGAGGCAGAAAACTTCTCTAATTTTTGTAAAGTAAGTAGCTGTTGTGAGGATGTTATAATTGGGAGAAAAAAGTAACTTTTTTGCATCTGACTATTAATTTTGCTTCTGTTGAACCTGGAGCCAGGGAGCTGAACCCACTGCTGCTTTTCCTCTGCCTGGGATGCTCCTCCTGGAAGGCTAACCAGCTCTTTTAGGCATCTTTGAAAACCTTGTTTAGGCAGCACCTGCTGGCGAAACCTTACTTGGTTCTTTTCCGTACAGACAGGCCTTCCTTTAGTATTTGTCCCCCATTAACCACACTTTCTGTTCTCTAGTGTGCTGGGTCACTTACACACCTTTCTAGACCGTGACTTGCTGAGGGACAGCCTAGGTGTCTTCATTTCATGTTCCAGGTCAGGCCGAGTGCACTGTCTGGAACACAGTAGTAGGTCTTCAGTAATTGTTTGTAGGACTGAACTTCCCACGTTGTAGAATCATGCTTTAGGATTTGTTTTCGTTATACCAAAGTCATTTTGTCTTTTTGAAATAGAATGAACTCACTATCAGAATGGGGAAATAACCATGGTAGTATTCTTCTTAATTACTTATGCGTCTAGTCGCGTGTTAATCTTCACAGAAATACCAGTGATGTTCTGTCTTTATATTTTATTGTATAACTATGTTCAGATTGTGTGTTGCTAATTCTGTGGTAAAACTGAGAATCTAAAGTTTATTTGTTGCTAGAAGATTTAGGAAGAAACTAAGACACTAATCTTCTGTGCTTTACAAGTACTCCTTTAGGTCATCTTGATTCAGTTCCCCTGAGGGAGGCATGGGTGCCAGTGCATGTGGTTTATTTGGAAGGTGAAAGAAACATCTTGAGATAGGGAAGCACCAACTGTGTGTTAGCGAGCAAGTCACCACTGTGGGCACTCAGGGCCCAGCTTCGCTGGGGACTCCGGAGCCAGTGTGGAGCACATGCCTTAGTATCCCACCTGAGGGCGTAGAGCGGCTCAGTCCTGATTGAGGGCCGCAGCATGGTGCTGGCAGCAAGCTCTGATAGTCTGCCTGCCCTGTGAGCCACCTGTGAGCACGTGGCACAGCCCTCCGGCATCGAGGCCTGGGAATGTGGTGGGGGCAGGTGGCCTCTGCTGCAGGCATGGCTGTGTGATTGCTCGTCTGACAGGTCACTCTTAGTCCTTTGAATCATGAACTATCCAGAGAGATTTTTGGGCGGGGTGGGGGAACAGATTTTAAATTTAAAGAAAAATACTTAAGCACAGTGTTTTCTTCTATTTGAACTAGGGTGATTCTCCCTATGGAAGGGAGAACGTTTATAAAAGATCACTTGGATCGAGTAGGCTTTACAACGCCCTGCTTCTGCGTTGGTCCCTAACTGCTCCTTTTGCCTTTGAATTGCTATGGTTATTAAAGTTATTCCTTAAACTGACTGGACATCTGCCTTATGGTGACTTTGGCCTGTGTCCCTGGTTTTGTCTTTTAAACCCCCATTGAGGGAGCAAGGTATAAAACCCATTGGGGTGTGCACATTTCACACATTGTCGTTTAATCTTCCTGACAAGCCAGGCAGGTCGGTCTCCTTTACCTCCCTTCTACACATAAGCTGACTGACATCCAGACACTCAAGATTCTAAATGTTTTTAGAAACGAAATGATTTGCCAAGGTTATGATGTAAGTAATGGCTGACTCTGTATCTACAGTGGCCCTTCAGCTTGAGAAGGGAACAGAATGACACTTAATAGGATAAAATCCAGGATCCTCACTGCTACTCAGAAAAAACGCTTTAGCTCCCTAAATCCAACACATGCCTTCTAATAGGATGGGAGGTAGGGACAGGGAGTTATCTTCTTGTCGTGTGCACACCTGCTCCCTCTCTCCACTTACCTGGTGATGTCACCAGGCCTCAGATAGGCTAGTTGATTATAATCTGTCCATTGGAGGCCTCTTGGTGGGTCTGTATAGGGAACTCATTGAGTCTATATAGGGAAAGCAAATGATACTCAAACTCTGCAGATAGCCCGGCCGGGTGTGGCTCAGCAGTTGAGCATGAATTTACAATCCAGGAGATCACAGTTCGATTCCCGGTCAGGACACAGGCCCGGGTTGTGGGCTCGGTCCCCGGTAGGGGACGTGCAGGAAGCAGCCGATCAGTGACTCTCATCACTGATGTTTCTATCTCCTCCCTCTACCTCCCTCTCTGAAATCAATAAAGATATTAAACAAAACACAACTCTGCAAATACATGCTAGGTCTCTGTGCATTGCACGGTAAAGACTCAATAAATATTTGTTCACTTCTGAAGCATTAAGTTGTGGCCTTTGAAATCAGGAGCTGTTTATTTGTTGCTGGAAGATTTGGGAAGAAACTAAGACAAGATCTGTGCTTCGTAAGTACGCCTTTAGGTCATCATGGTACAAGATGCTGTCTTAGATTCAGTTCCCCTGAGAGAGGCATGGGTGCCAGTGCATGTGGTTTATTTGGAAGGTGAAAGAAACATCTTGAGATAGGGAAGCACCAACTGTGTGTTAGTAAGCAAGTCACCGCTTTCGGTACTCGGAGCCCAGCTTTACACACCATGCACAAATGGGTCCTGAGGCTGGGGTGGATTGAGGCAGCATTGCTAGTAGTACATAAGGAACTCTAATCACAGGGGTAGGCAAAGTCATGTGGTAAAAACTGGGCTGAGTGTCAAGGGCAAAACTGCAAGTGGGTTAGAAACCAACAGGAATTGGAATTAAGAATAGATTCCTACTCAAGAAACTGTTCTGGGCGAGTGGTGTAGGACTGAGGGTGGGTAGTAAGGTTTAATCTGAGCAAACCCTGCATCCAACCTCTCCACTTCCAGGCATATGTTCTAGAGAAACTTTGGAACATGTACATAAAGAGACGAATGCAGGAAGACACCACCATTTAACTCCTATGGATGCAGAAATGTGTAAAAATATGGAGGCATCCAATGGGATTGATGAACACTAAATCCAGGATAGTGGTTTGAGCTGAGCCCATTTTTTTCTTGTTAAAGCATGGCTCAATAGTCCTAAATTATCTTTAGAGATGACACTGTCTAAAATTCTATGGGGGTGCACACTTAATTAGCAAATAGGGTTGATAGAAATTCAGGGCTGGAGGTGCACACTTAATTAGCAAATAGGGTTGATAGAAATTCAGGGCTGGAAGGACTTAGGGAGAACATCAGGCCTCTCCCTTTGTAGATGATGAGGCTGAGAGACAGGGTTGAAAATCCAGGTTGCTTGTGGTAGGACTGGGACTAAGAATCAGGTTTTCCTGATGGCTGGTTCAGTGCCCTACATCACACTTATGTCCTCTCCTAAAGAAGGATCTTTTCTGTAAATTTATGTCTCTGGTACGGTGCCCTTAACTCTTTCAGGTACCCTCCATTAGAGCACCTTAGATGGCTGGAGTGCGTGAAGGCATACATTTCTGCAGCTGGCAATTGCATAGATCGCCAAGGCCCGAGTGCGTATTTCTTCTGTGAAAATATATTAGATTCCATCCATATTTAAAAATTTTTTCCAAGATGTTTTGTAAGTGGACCCCAGCTTTATATGGATCATTTATTCCTGAAAAACCTTTGTAAGATGGATTCTTAAAAGCCATCAATAATTAAATAATTCCAATGGGAAATTTTTTAATGATCCCGAGCCCTCAACTTGACATTCGTTTATACTAACGCAGCACCATGTTCAATTAGAAATGTAACATAATTGCTTCAAGGAGTGGCATAGTTACATAACATGACCTAAAAAGCCTAGAAAGGCATGACACTCTCTAGAATACGGCCCTTCATTCATCCACTTTTTTTTAGTTCTTTGGTAGCTGTCACACACCAAGAGTTTAAGACCATAATCATAAAGAAAACATCATAATTTGGTAACAAAATATCAACCTTTCTTACATCCTGTTTAATGCAAAACAATCAAATAGTATATAGACAAAATAAAGCAATGAAAACAATGTATTTTTGTAGGTAAAATGCCTGAGATTATGAGTGTCATAAACTAGCAAACCTCAGGTGCTGTGAAATGCAACCTGCTCCAGCTCTGAACCACGAGATGTCTCCTGGTGACCGTGACCTCCAGTGCACAGCTGCCCTTTAGGTGCTCCACATACAAACAACACAAACTTGTAATAAGATTTTATGTCTTTTTGTAGCATAGAATGAGTGATTGCTGTATTACTTGGCTGGCTTGTAATCAGTGGTGAGTAATGTCCAATATCCTATTTGTGGTTAATAAAAGATCAAACTAATTAGGGGCACAGTTTTTTGAAGATCAAAAAAAGTCACAAAATTTAGATTGTAAACAATCATCCTTTAAAGTATTCTGTAGTCCCCTCCTGTCCCAGGTTTGTTTGACACTTAGATGACTGCTTCTAGCCAGAGAAATCATCCCTTCGCTGACTCTGGGTGGCTCAACTGGAAGGCATTACTGGGATATTTCCGTTTCATTTAGGGTAATACTACTCTAATGCCTAAAATAGTCTGCACTTGGGGAATGGTGGTCTTTATGACTTGATTTAGTAGTAATAGTAGTTTTCAGGACACGAAATATACAAAAGTAAAAAACTTATTCCACATATTTTCATAGTGAAACTTAAGTGAGGGTGAATGAAAAGCTGAGTTGCAGCCTCTCTCCGAACACACTGGTCGGGAAGCGGCGCTCAGGTTTCTTCTCCCTTCTGCCAGCAGGTGGCGTCTCACTGTCTCCATCTCTTTTCCGCTTTCTTCGCCTTTTTTTTTTCTTCCTTTCTGCCCCCACCCGTGGCAAACATTTGTCACAAGAATGGATGCTGTTATTAAAAAAACATTCTCACTGTGACACGTTGCCTTTTCCAAAGGACAACAAGGAGAGGAGGCGCAGGGTTTCGTTGCCCAAGGCTTCTACAGCGGGCTCGTGTTTCTGCTGACACCTCCACCAAGGCACCGTTTTCCTGTAGAGGTGGATCGGATATTTTATTGTCACAGTTAAATTTGCCTTTATATTTCTAAGTAGTTTTAAGTGCAGATGACTCCTCTTTTCTCTTTTAGGTGGGTGGGCACCTTTGGTTAATTTGACATTTTTTTTAAAAAAAACACCCACAAAACTGTTTTCTAAAGAAAAGTTCTTTGATATACAGATAAGTAGATTAAAATACATTTGTACTTAGTTTTGGGAGAAAAACTGGCATGACAGTGATTTAGGCTTGGCATTGTGAATATGAAGTGCACATAAAGACTTATGATTCGGTAGAGAGTACGTGCAACTTAACGGAAGATTGATGACCGGAAGGGGCTTAAATGAACAGGGTTATAAAATCAGACTGCATGTGGAACAGTGTGCTTCAGTTAAATATCCTAAGGAATACTACTAATCCTATACCTCTTTTCCTGTTCTTTCATCATCATCAAATATTTACTAAGTGCTCTCAGAATTAATAGTACATGAAAAACAAGTATATGGATTTGTCTTTGCTGTCAAGGCTACAGTGTTATTGGATGTAATTTGTTAGTTTGCTTTCCTGCTTTAGGGAGAAACCTAGGGTGAGTCCAGCTTAATCTTTAACATACTGTTACCTTGGATCTGCTTGTCCAGATCCAAGTTGCACCTCAGTGCCATCTTTTTCATGATTATCTTAATTCTACTCCCGCCCTCTCCACTCCCCCACCCCACCTCCAAAAACGGTGATCTCATACTTTTCTGAACGTCCTTAGCATTTATGCACACTCTTTTCTTGGACTTGTCAGTACTTCGTAGTGTAGTTATTTATAGTTGTGGAATTTCTAGTTCCTCAGTACAGTACTTGCATAGAATTGCTGTTCATGAAATGATTTATTGAATACTTATTGGGATATTAACTCTAGAAGTGCATTGGTTCTTAGAATCAGTCAGAGCTGGCTTTGAAATTCAGCTCTGCTATTTACTAGCTCTGAGAGTTTGGCCAAGCCATAACGCCTCTGAATTTCAGTTTTCTAATCTGCAAAACGGGGGTGAGACTTGATAGAGATGTTGTAAAGATAAAAAGCAGTATTGTAGGTAAAACACGGTGCCTGGGGCATAATAATTGCTCAATAAATCTTGGTGTGTATCCATATGCCCTCCCAGGACCCCCCCCCCCCCATGTTGTATGTGCAAGATGCTAGGCACTAGAAGAAAGACAAAACCACACAGGCCCTATGTCCACTGTGCTTAAAGAAGAAGTAAAACCATGCAAGGTAGAAAACGATGGTACTATTGGGGCAGTAGAGATGGAGGGCCATGGGAGTTCACTTCTTTCTCCCAGAGAGCTGATTCGGTCTATGGGAAGTTTTAATGCAAAAGGTGGTAGTTGTGCACAAATTAGAGTAATGGATAGTGCTGCTTGAATGGGTGCAGCTGAAGGCTAGAGAAGCAGGTAAATACTTTTAAAGATTCACTTGTCTTCTTTTAAAACAGCTTCATTGTACAATAGAACTTTGTGATCAAAGACTGAGATTGGAGATGGATATTCCTGTTGATCTGCCAGTAGTTCTTTTACAAACTTGTCAAGTGCCTATGTATGTTCTCAGATGGCCTAATCTTTTTGGTCCCAGCATGGTAGCTGTCACCAGGGACTCTGGAAATGAATAGAAGAGCTTGGCAATAACTTCACCAGTACTCCGGCTGTGGTGATGGTTTGTAGCATTTATTGGGTGTATTTCCCATGGATGCGGAGAAAGTGGAAAATTAAGTCGGTAACTGTCCCTAAAGATGGGTTAGTAAGAAACTTTTCAATCTAACGGTGAAACAACCAAATAGAACATAGAAACGTCCTTTCTGAATACACATTTTTCTAACTGCTTTGAAGTAGGTAGGGGAAAGAGAAACAAACAATACTAGTCCTTCCAAAAAATAATAGAATGTTTTATGCTTGTTGGGCATTATAGAATTGAAATTCAAGTGTGGACTTTTGTCTCCAGTCTACACTCCGTAAAGTTTACATTAGGGATCCCAACTGGCGCAAAGATCTGGGCTCAGACTAGTGAATTAATAAGTAATGGAATACGGTGTATACTCCACTCATAGGTCAGAAGTCTTCACAGTGAGGAAGGCCACTAAACCCACAAACAGTGATATATTGGAGTCCTTCAGAGAAGTTTTAAGAGTGGTCTGAACACAGCTGAGTTGTCCACTCCTCTCCTTGCCTCGACCACAGCTTAGCTCTGCTGCTCCAAAGAGAACCTGCGGAGGCCGGTTAGGAGCACAAGAGAGGACATTAAGCCCATTCGCACCAGAGCTGTAAAATAGATGCTAAATTATGTATAGAAATAGAGCTAACAGAAATTGCATTCCAGGTTAGGAACCCTGGAATTGGTGGGTGTCTGGTATATCTTAACATGAATGAGGCCCCACTGACCTCATTACTGATGCTGTGGCCAGGAAGGGGCCGGTCTTTTCTGGCCATTCCCCCTTCTTTGCTCCACTGTCACATGCCTCCCCATTTCCGGCGCGGTTTAAATAGGACATTGGGAAGAACTTGCCTTTCCTCTGGTTCAGCAGTCCTGTTCAGTTGTAAAGCAAAGTCAAAGACAGAAGTTACGTGGTATGACCTCTGCAGTTCTGCTGCTGGACCTGTGCATCACTAATTTCTGATCTTAGCTAACTCAGTTTCGGAACACCTGTGTTTACTCATCACTGAAATTAGGCTGATAATACCCATTTTACTAGAGGACGGAGGTCCCTAACATGGACTTCATGGATGGTCTTCCTTAAAACTCTATGTGTAGTTCTGTGTTTCTGCGGTCCTTACCTTTTTTTTGGGGGGGGGATTCTTAGAGGAGTCTGTGAACCTCCTCTCAAATTAAGAATCTCTGACTTAGCCCTGGCTGGTGTGGCTCAGTTGGTTGAGTATCATGCCCTGAGAAAGGTGGCCGGTTCAATTCCCGGTCAGGGCACATGCCCAGGTTGCGGGTGTGTTTGGAAAGCAACCGATCGGTGTTTCTTTCTCGTTTTGATGTTTCTCTCTCTTTTTCTCTCTCTCTCTCTCAAAAAAAAAAAAAAAAATATATATATATGTATATATATATATATATACTTAAAAAAAGAATCTCTACCTTAGAAGTTATTGTGAGTTTCACAAAAGATAATAGATGAAAAATGATTTAATAACATGAAAGACAGCATTACTTCAAGTAGATTCTAATCATTCCCTCTTTTAGACCATTTAATTCATGTTTCAGCTCTTTTGGAACTCCCTGATAAACACATTTTCTGTTTTTGCAGTGTCTTCCCTTCTCCCTCCATCCTTCCATCGCTTCCTTCTTTCCTTCTATTCCAGGAGATGTGGAATAGAAACCTGAGTATAATTTTCTGGGCTCAAATGGTTATCAAACCTTTAGCTCAGTCCCAGGTTTACTTTCCCTGATTGTGGTATGTTTCTCACTTCTGTGCTTTAAATGCTTTAGCCTTCAAAACTGACTTTAAGGTCTTTGATTTCCAAGATACTCTTCTGGTTGCTTTTGCCTTAGCGATGCTTCATTCCCACTTCTGTATTTATAGAGAAAAGATTAGTTTTATCAGTAAGACTGTTTATTCAGTCCTTTGACTCTCTAGAGTTTACCTTTTGTAACTCAGTGACAGAAAGCTGGGGAAAAAAAATAAGTCTCTTGCATTCTAAATCAGCTATAGTTCTTAGTTCTTTTAGTTACATATTACTATATAACAAATCATCTGAAAACTTATTGGAGTAACACAGCTGTCCTTTTATTTGCTCGTGAGTCTGTGAGTTGGCTGGGACTCAGCAAGGTGGCACTGGGGCTGGAATATCCAAGGTAGCGTCACTCACATGCTCATCACCTTGATGGGGTCAGCTGGAAGTTCTGATCTCTCTTTCTACCTGGCTTGCTTGGTTTGCCATATGTGACGGCAGAATATCAGTAGATACTGTGAGAGGAAAGCCCCAGCATGACAAGTGCTAATCATGCCTGCTAACGTCCCATTGGTCCAGCCCAGAGTTGGTGAGGGAGGGCATGGCACAGGATGTGACTGCCAGGAGGCATGGTTCATCAGGGACCACCAAAATAATATGCCACCCTAGCATATAGGAGTAAAGCAAATATTTTTATTGAATGGGTGATTTAAGTTCTTAATGCAGAATTATTCACAGTGCTTCATTGATATAACTACTGTTGAAGGTGAATTTGCATTCAAATGATCCCCTTACTGTTTTTGTAATCTTTATTTACTTATTTATTTTGATAATTCAGTTCTTTTCTGGTCTCTCCAACCTGTACACACTCAAACATAATTTAAAATTTGTTTTAAACTTGGAAGTACAGATTTTTCCTGTAATCAGGCTTTCTTAACTTTGGCTTTGATAGGTTATACTGATTATTTTTGGAAATACCTATATGTCTATAAGTATTACCTAAATGGTAAACTATAAGTATTTCTCCCCTTTAATTGTAGCTTCTCTATGTGACACTAAAGAAAATAAAATAAGTCCTTTGTTCTAAGGAAGATCAGGCTTAGAAATCTAAATTAAACAATAGATGAAAGAAGCTTGAGGCAGTTGAGTAGAGGATGTGATTTTGTTATAAAAGTTTGTTTCTGTTTTGCAAATTGTCTTCATCTACAACTCCCCATCAATATATTTAAGAATTAATTAACACACTATTAATGACTTGCTACAGAAGGAAAAAGGATGGTAGATAAAAAGGAATTTTTTTAATTTCCTTTTTTTTTTCTTTCAGTTTAGGAGATTTTGTAAAGTCGTAGGAGTTGCTATCATTTGAGGATAATTAGAAACAAAAATGAAAATGAAGAGTCTATGGTATTATCAAGAAAAACATTAGATGTGACACATTCATGTGGAGGGAGGCTTTTACAGGATGATGAAGATCAGGTCATTTTCAAGGAGAGGAATAGCGCTTCTCTTCCTTTGAAATATTTAAGGAACATTTTAATTTATGAGAAAGATCTGATAGATCATTATAGTTACAGAAACGAAAATTATACTTAAGTGTAGTCTTCCGATGGGCAGTACTTAGTGCAGTAAACTTCAGTGTGCATGCAGGTCCTGGGGAATCCTGTTACAGTGCAGGTCCCGATTCAGTAGTTCTGGGAGGGAGCCTGTCTTCACCTCTGACAAGCTCCAGGGGATGTGATGGTGCTGGTCTGCCTACAAGGCTTTAGTGAACTCAGCCCTTCCAAAGTCCCCATCCCAGCCAAGCCTCTGAGGTAGGAAGCCTGCTTAATTCCCCGACACATTGATATATGGCTTTTTACGTTTGTCATTGACCTCCAGCAGGACAAACAGAAATCCCTTTGGCATCTTTTCACACAAGCTCAAGCCATATTTCACAACTAGGAAATACGTGTTAAACTATTTCCTTTGATGTATACGGCATTAAGTCATGAGTATAAATCTGACCTTTGTTAGTGGCTACAGGGCCATTCTTACTAAGTGCTGTTCTTGCTAAGATTTAGCACAGTAGTGCACTGTTTTGCAGACCAGCTGTAAACAGGATAAGATTGACAGGAACCCAGCCTGATTAGTGTGGCCAATTGCAAAGTAGAAATCAACATATGATGAACCAAAGAGTGTATATCAGCAATGACTAAGTCTCCCTGTGGAGAGGCAGAGTTTAAATATGAGTCCCTGTCTCCTTTTACTTGCTGCACGTAAATAAGACTACCTTGCGACAACCGTGTCTCATTTTTAATAGAGCACCCCAAGCGACAAACCCCTTGAGTTCAGTAACTGTATAACTTGAAAACCAAAACGTTATTTGGTTTAAGTCAAATTCATTAATCCATTAGAGATTTCTTATCAAAGCTCTCATATCTGGCCATCAAACAAGACTTCTGCTTATATCCGATTCTCCGTCAAAGCCGAGGTACATAGAGGGCCAGGCGCTCTGTTCTGCCCACTTTTCGCCAAGTGCGGTGGAAACGGGATCCCAGTATCTTTACCGGCACAACTGACTGGCTGCTTGAGCCACACCCAGCACTTGATCTGAACCAGGGAAACTTTCTTACTTTACTCTGGTGACTCACTTCTTTAGGACTGTTCCTTATATTGGGTTTAAGCATATCTCTAGAAATCCAACCTGCGTTGTTTTTTACGCAGACTTTTCACAGTGTATTCTTGCAGTCTCCCTCCTTGCAGAGGGAAACATAGTAAACGCAACCCCATCTATCTAGGCTGTTTGGATAGTCCTACCAAACATTTTTTTTCAGTTAGACAGTATTTTTGAATGGAAAATTACAGAGCCAGTGGCCCTCAGGCTTTGAACAAAGGCTGCGTGGGTAGTAGGAGTGAGGGCTTTGGGATCAGACAGACTTGGATTTGAATCCGAGCTCAGCTGTTACTCTGTGATGTGAGGCTAAACCTGATCAAAATCATTTTTCTAAATCAAATTAAATCTGGTGAGGATCCCTACTTTTCAGGGTGTGGAAAATTTACTCTTTGTCATTGTGGGGACTTCTTGGCTCCCGGAAGGAAAGAGGGATTTCCGCTCTCACCCATTCACACAGTAGTTGCTGCTCAGGCCCAGTTCCTGTGGTCTGTTCCAAGGGAGGCTCTGTTAGTGGCTCTACCCCCACAATGGCCAGCTCACCGAGGAGGTCTTTGCAGAATTCCCCAAGACCCTGTGTTCCCTAGCATCCCCATGAGAACCATGCCAGCCACCTTTCATCCGAAATCCCAACTCCCACAGGTGTGTGATGGGTTAGGGTTTTGCCCGTCATGGGACACTAACACCCTCCCCTCTCAGTTTTGGGAAGATCAGATCCAGGGGTTGAGTAACTCCCATTTTCAAGTCCAAAAGGCCACAGCCTTCATACCCATAGCTCTGAGGGATTCCAGCACCTTAATTCCTTTGGTCTCCACCGTCACCACTCAGAGGTTTGCAGGTTAGTCCACCCCATACCCAGAGAATTAATTCTCTTTTCTTATAAAACACCAGCAAAAAACAAAAACAAAGCTATTTACAACTACTGCTAACATTTATTGCATGCTGACTTGAGTCAGATACTATTCTGGAAGATGATTAAGTATCTATATTTTAATTTACATAACAATCCTGGTTGGTGGCATTCCCATTTTTACGTGTAAGGAAATTGTGGCTGATGGGGTTTGGCCAAGAGCCTACAGCTAGTGAGTGGAAGAATCTGAATACGAATTTAGATGAACTCTTTGTAACTGAACCCTTGAAACGTGGTTGCTGAGCTCTCACTTTGCCAGTGACTGTTCCACCTTGAGGATGTTTCTTCAGTGTATTTCCCTTATCTGAAAAAGTCAGCATATAGTAGTTGCATTCCACCTTCCATGTCAAAAATCTGTGATTCCGCTCAACTACTGTTTTACTTCCAGTCTTTTTAAGCAAGAAAAAAATTTTTAACTGAAAAAAGTACAGAGCTTTTCCCCCTGGAAGTGTAGCTCAGTGTGGGGAGATATCCAGTGACTACTGGTATAAAAGAATGGTTCTCAAACTCGCTAGTTTGCTGAAGGAGCCTGCAGATTATCTCCAAAGACCCCAGTGTCGTCCACTCCCTTTGAAAAGTCATGCAGAAGTTAAAAGGGGTCTAATTCAGGAGCAAAACAGCCTTTTTCCAAATTTTAAATAAAGCAAGATATTCTGAAAGCCAAATGGACGCTCTCTGGCTATCTAATGAGCAAAACATATAGTTCAATTAGATAATTTGTGAACTTTTAGAAAAGTATATGGAGTAGGTCCAACAAGAATTCACTAGAGGACAAATAATGCAAAATTACCTTTGTTTCCTTTTGTAAAGAGTTCATATACGAAGGGTATGTTGTTGACAGATTTTTGCCTTGATTTTATCAAAGCTTTTGACCACGAATTCTATGAAGATGGCGATCTGGTGATTAGATCAGTGGTTTCCTTTATTTTGCTTTGTGTTTTTTTTTTACCCCCAAGATCAGGTTTTCACCTCCATTCCATATCTATTAGAAAGGAATTACTGAGAAAAGGGCCAGGAATCTGTATGTTAAAAAAGCTCATCTGGGTCTACTGCAGCTCATCTAGACCTATTCATAAAGCATAGACTGGTTTTCAGACTTTTGGGGGACAGGAAATCCTTTCATCAAATGAAATCTTGTATGAAATCTACCATATAAAACAGATAAAGTAACATTTTACTAGTATAAAATTTTGGAAGTTTACATTTATAATGTTTACTGCAGAATAAGAACAATTAGACAGTTATGAAAAAAATTAAAATCTTAAATTAGGTGTTGGTAATAACTGTCTAATAACTATATTCATATTATCAACTTCTGTGTTTAATAAAATTATGTATTTTACTTTAAATGCATAATGTTTTGCATAAAATTATATACTTTGCTTTAAATGCATAATATAGTAATATAGCTAATTACTTGGAAATTGTAACAAGGGTTTTTTAGTTTTAGTTTTGTTTTTAAATAACTTGCTTTGGAATCCCAGGATATTTCTCAGTGCAACAAGTCTAAGGGAAGGAATATTTGTTTCAAAATGGTAGCCCTGTAACTAAACTTATGGAAACAATTGCTCACATTCCTTATCATCTATCTAAAGTCATACAGGAAATATCTAATTCTTAGAATAAATATTTACTCTCTCTCAAGTGGGGTATTATCACAAAGGACTTTTTACTGTGATGAAAGCAAGGCCACACAGATGCCCCTGAGCCAGCCCTAATGGAAGCCATATGGGTGTGGCTTTGTGTTCGTGTGCTTGCTTGAACGACTTCGTGAGCGCAGACTGTGCACACCAGTAGTTTTCACAAGGCTGAGGCGGGGCTGCAACTTCCTTACCAGTGTCACACTTATAAGAAGTCCACGTCGCACAGCGAGGTGCAGAGGATTCTACCGTGGCGACTGCCTAGATCTATCTCCCGGACCGAGTCGTTGGCACAGGGTACGCAGTTAACATTTGCAATGGGTGAAAAGTTTGCACAGAGGCCATCTCAGTGTCACTTAAAAAGAATTATAGTTTATAAAAATATCTCAAATACATTTAAGCATTAGAAACAGATGGTGGTGGTATCCTTGGAGCACTTCCACACAAGTCTTTTTAAAAACATTGGTCTAATACTGACTGGGTGCTTGACTTATGTTAGGAACAATGTTTGGTTTCCTGTGGAGAACAGAGATAAATTTGGGGACAACTAGGTAGTGTAGACGAGAGAAACACTACAACTCAGGAAGTGAGTTCATGTACACAAAGAACA
The DNA here is from genome assembly GCF_964146895.1 of Miniopterus schreibersii. Lineage (NCBI taxonomy): Eukaryota > Metazoa > Chordata > Mammalia > Chiroptera > Miniopteridae > Miniopterus > Miniopterus schreibersii. The sequence continues at coordinate 14,911,394 of NC_138118.1, forward strand.
GAACACCTCTGAGTACAGATAGGAGAGGGACCTTGTCTGGACAGGAAATCAGGGAGGGCTTCCTGGAAGAGAATACATGTGGGGCGGTCCTGGGGACACACGGGACTTGGATCTGAGAATATTAGGGGAAAGAAACGATGTTCTAGGGCACTTTGCCTTTTGAAAGGGTATATGTAATTTTAGGGGAAGGAATGTAGATAACACGACTCTCTTAAACAGATTACCTTCTTCATTAATTAATTAGCTCTGTATGCATTTTAAAGTAAAATCCATGAATAAGCTCCAAAAGGGACCCTTCTCATGTATTTAAATATGCCTTTTTATTTCCAAAGTCGCTGCCATCGGACAGCAATTTACTTGTTCAGAGCTAGACCTTTCCAGTGATATTTTGCCCAACTCAGCTGCCCCTTTAATACCTACATATGTCATAAATTGACGCTAAGCCTGGCCTCTGCAGGAGTGATAGCCGTTCACTCCTCTGTGCACCCCCGCTGGTATATTGAGCACCTATTTATGTGCCAGGTCCTGGAGAGCTCTAGGCACCCGGCAGGGAACCAGTCAGAACTGGACAGGTGAGGCGAATACCTGGAAACCACCTGAAATTCTTATCATTAAACTGTACTTTAAAAAGATAACAATGTAATTCTCCCTGCAAACTGATAACAGCATAAAATGTGCACCTCCCAGAGCTTTTACATTTTAACAGGGATCAAAGCTTTTCCTAGAACTGCTTCTAATCAGGCAGTGTGTGAGGGGAATTGTGGTTTGCGCTTTGGGAATTTTCCAGCTTATATGGCTTTTGAAGCAGCAGGGTTGGTAAACTGTCCTATCTGTACTTTGTGGTGGGGACTGGCTCTGATAATATTCTCCCCCAGGAAAGTAGCTTAAAGAAAACTGTACTGCACAGAAAAAAAAAATCAATTAGGTGTACTATAAAGGAGAAGAGCTCCTGTTAGTTTTGCCTTTCTTAGGAGGGCAGGAGAGCAGAGCACAGGGAGTGCAGCGTAGTGCAGACACGGACTGCCTGGTGCTGTTGGTCATTGGGCAAGTGACTTAACCTCTCTGTGCATCTGTTAATAGGGATAATCTTGTATGATAATAGTACCCACCTCAAAGGACTGTTGAGGATCAAATGAATAAATATATAATATAGAAAATTTAGAATTGTGCCTGCCATAGAGTAAGCATTAGATTAAACTTAGCTGTTAGTGTTTAGCTGTGTGTTTTTCTAGTTTGCTGGTTTCTCAGGATATGTAGTGGATGTAAAGTAAGAGTGGGTAAGAAGCTAGATCAGAAAAGGATGATTAATTCCTCTCCCCCCTCCTCACACTCCCCACCCTCCTGTCCCACAGACCCCAGAGTTATTTATTTTGTAAGGCCAGAACGCCGTATTCGAATGCATGACCTTGGAAATTTCTGATTAAGTAGTTCTGGGCAAAGCTTTAATAGTTGGAAAATACGTGAGGCCTCCCACACATACCTGCCTAGCCAAGAATTTGTTTGCCCCAGGATCCGTGGGTGGGCGGGAATGGAGGCCAGTACACACCCAGGCTCATGTGAACTCTCTGTGCTTGCTGAGACTGTGGTGTTACCAGTGCCTCCCCAACATTTCATTGTTCTTCTAGAGAAACAAATGTTTTCATTTTTAAAAATGCTTTTTCTCTCTCCTCTTCCCCACTCCAGGAGGGTAGCACTCCCTCTCTTCTCATTTGTTCTTTCATGTTCTAAAGCTGGGCTCTTTATTTGCCCCTTGGTCTTGCACTGGGGCACACTTCTCCCGAGCCCAGGCTGGCAACACGCAGCGTGATCATGAGCCGTAGCGCTCCCTGCATGGACCCCAGGTTTCAGAGTCTGTACAAGGCCCCCTGGAAACATCCTGGAACTTTCTGTTGGTTCTTGAAGTGGGCACTCGAGGAGGCCCCCTGCCCCCTTGCCTTTGCACTGGGGTGTATCACAGGCGTCTGCGCCCTGGGGAGGTGGGTGAGGGTAGTTCAGTACAGCCCAGTATAGAGGGCTCATTGTCCTGTTCCCGTGGGACGTGCGACATCAGGACATGTGGTCCGTGTGACCTTCAGTTATTGGTCCCTGGCTTGTTTCTTGTTTGTCTTTTTAGCCTATTTGACATTTACTCCCATTGTCCTGGTCAAGTCCTCTCGTGAGAGCAGGTGTGTTCTCCTGAGTGTGAGAACAGACGCGTGTTGGGTCCCGACCTGTGGGCGGCCGTGTGGGATGGGCGGAAAGAGGGCTTCTCGGCCCGGGGAACCTCTGAGCCTGCAGAATCAAGCTCCCCTTCAGTTTAAACCCGCCCCATGCGTCCTCTCAAGGTGAGGGTGAGCCTGGGACTCCCTCTCCTGCCTTCTCCGATTGTGGAGGCCAGGCTGAGTGTCGGCCTGGTGGGTACTGGGCTCGCTCCTTCTCATAAGCGGCCAGCCTTCCAGAAGGGAGACTGGTGTTTGGGGAGCCTTTGCCCCAGGGTTAGGATCCAGATGGGTCTTCCCAAGAAACAGCCTTCTCCCTCTTGGCCGACGGAGAAATTTTGGAGGCAGCAAAACCCACTGCTCAAATATATGGAAGAACTGGCAAAAATAAAAGTAGAGAAGATTTTGTTTTGAAAATTATACCCTGTCTGCAAACAGCCCCAAACCTAGAGTAACCACCAGACATCCTGTTCTCGGCACGTTTGCTGCCTGGCCCTGCAGCGCCCGCCGCTCGGTGCTGCTGTGCTCAGGGCCTGTGCGGGCATTCGTCACCGTGTCCTCTGTCACTCGGCCAGCCCACCTCACTGCCATTGTGAAACCTGGAGGAGGGAAATAAATTTTTAGCGAAAAAGATCTGATAGAACAAGCTTATCTGATGTTCTGATGATGGTAGGCAGAAGACCTGCCTGATGCCTCTGAAATACAGATCTACAGCTATTTTTGAAAGTCTTATGAAGGGAAAGAAAGACCTTCCTTAACTCCTACACTCCAGCAGTCTCATGGAGAAGATCCACTGTGCTTGCTTCCCTCTATAATAAAGAAAGGGGGTGGCAGTTTATATGCAAACGGCCCCACCACCCTCTCTCGGGAGGCTGTGGCCTCTTTATCACGCCTCGCCCCACAGCCGCCTGGGTTGGCAGTGGCACCCGCAGGGCCCAGAAACCACCCTGTTGCCACCCAGGGCAGCAGCACAGGAAAGAAAGTGGGACTGAAGGAAGCAGGCTGTTGGGAGGTAAGGGTGGGAATGTGCTCATTCCAGGTGCCGGTGCTGATGCAGAGTCACGCTCTGGGGGACAGTCGTCTGTCTGGTCTCAGGTGTGGGTTCACCTGTCCCGTCGTCGTCTTTGGGAAAGGAACTGGCGAGGTTTATGGAAATCCTTCCAAGTAGTAACTATTGTTGTTAGCAATGGTTCTGTAGCTCCCAGATTCATTAGCCTGCCTGTCACTCCCTTTGCAAGTCCCAGCCAGAATCGCCCTTCATATAAATGACCACAGAGCACATACTTATCACATTTTGAAAATTGCCAGTGGTGGGCTAAAAAGTAGATTAACTTGGGTGTAGATACTTAGGAAAAGAACAAACCATAAAATAAAATTTCCTTTATTTGTACTAATTAGTAATTAGGGTAAATAAAGGTTTGCAGGAATTTGGGAAAAGTTTGAAGATACGGTTGCTTTCTGGTATGCAGAGTTTAACAAACACCTTGCTGACTGGTCACAAGATAACTTGTGTCTGCACTTACATTAATTTAAGTAATTTTAAGGTCTGAGAACAATGTAGAGTTTTTAAGAGTGGAAAAGTAGCCAGGTACACGGGCTAGATCTGGTTCGAAATAGCTGGGTGTTTGGCCTGTAGCAGCCCCTGTATTTGCTTTAACGATAGACTTACTCCCAACTTGAGGGAAGTGCCATGGGCACATTTCCTGCAGGCTTCCCCATAACTACAAAATACTGTTTTTTACATGCAAACGTTATAGGGAAAATTACTTTTATTGTTAAATAACATGTATGCATATATATTTATATACATAAAAAAGCAAAATATTGGGACTATTTCTAAACAGTTGGCTATTAACAATAGTTAGATTAAAACGTACATAAAATGATAAACCTTAATGAAGGCCACAGTAATTCATGTCTTTCTACGTAAAATAAGTTCATTCAGCCTTCCTTCCCAGTATTGGAATTCCTTCTACCATGTACATAACAGGTGGTACTTGGGCACCACCTCCTCTCCTCTGCCTTCACTTCCATCGAATGCGTGCTGTGTCCAGGTCACCATGTGGCACTGCGGACACACAGATGAATACCCCGTGATCCCGCCCTCAGAGGCCTCGCACTCAGAGTATGTACAGCAGAGGGAGGTGGTGCAGGGCAGAGGTGTGTGAAGGAGAGAGACGGGACTGACAGAGGGGCATTCCACGCACGGTGCTTGGGGTGCAGGGGCCAAGAAACCGTCTTCGGGGAATGGCACGCAGCCGGGTGTCACTGCGATGTCCAGATGCTAGGGAGGGGTAGGCTGGCAGGATGAGGCTCTCTCAGCAGTGATGGGAGCTCACTGCTTTGCAAAAACAAAATAGTTATGTGTCTGAGAAGTGTATTTTGTTAGAAATATTTCATTATATTATGCCAAGTCCCTCTCCTCTGTTTTACCTTTGGGTGCAAGCCAAAGGAGCAGCGCAGAATGCGTCTCTGCTCTCCGCCGCGTGCTTTATGTGTAGGTGGTGTGTCACTTCTTTAAATCTTGCCCCAAGGTGAGTATAACTTTATCCTTCTTAGTAGATTTTGGTTAATAGTTTGTTTTCTCCATACAACCCAGAGATAATTCCAGTCGTCTCTTCAGGGTCTACGAACAGATGACTGTGGTTGCCCAGCCTGAGCTCACGCATCTGCAAAGCAGTCACTGCCACTGTACCCTCGTCTGTGGCTGCTTTTCTGCGGGGTTCCTCCCTCTGGTTTTAAAGGAAGCCGCCTGGCGTGTTGGTCCAACCGCTTTCTCGCCATACCATCTCCTTTTGGTCACCTTAGGGCCTTGGAGAAAGGAAAAGTAGGCCTTTCTCACACATGCCCTGGATCCTTGTCCTAGAGAAATAGTAACTTTTACAATCTCACTTTGCTTTTTACACTTTAGAAGCAAAAACTAAGAAAGAAATACATAGCCGTTATAAAAATGCATCAGGATGAACTAAAGCCACTCAGAAGTTAAGGGTCGAGGGGAGAATGTTATAACTCAGGTTCCATTTTCACCTGAATTGTCTGTAATTAGAAAAGATTGGTTATATATTCTGCAGGAGCAAGATTTGGCCATATGTGAAATATGGGACCCTCTGCCTGAAAGGGGAGGGATTGGGTCCTGGAGAGGGGTTCTCAAGGCTAATTGCTAGAGAACTTCCCTATTTTCCCAGCCAAGCCAGGGTTGTCTGTGGATTAGCCTCTACAAAAAAAAAGGTTGAGATGGAAAAGTTTAGTAATTTTAGAATTACCTCCTGCAGAAGCCGGGAGCTCACCTATCAGCAGTGGTCCTTTGTAGGGACTTCTGCTTACGTGGGAGTGGATGAGTGAGGAAAGGGAGAGTAGAAAGAGAGCATTATGTGGCTGCTTAAGTAGAAGTTTCCAGTCTAATCAGTTAGCTGAGGACCCCCCTCCCCCCAGAAAAGACTCTTTGCTGATGGCTGGGATTTAATTTTCCTACTATGAGGGCAAAGTCTTGTTTTCAGTATGAAAGTGTCTTAGATGCAGTTGTTTCTGTCTCTGTCTCCTTAGGGGAATGGAAGGGAGTGGGGAAGGAGAGGGAATAGTAAGTGTTGTACCACCGGGCGCTCTAACTGTGGGCTTCAGGCCAGCGCTTCAGCGCCGCTGGAGGGCCTCCTAGAAATGCAGTCTCAGGCCCAGGCCGGAGCCGCTGAATCAGAACCTGCATTTGAACACGACCCCCCCCTGCCCCCCGCAGTTCCTGTGCATGTTGAAGGTTGAAAAGCACCGCTGTAGTGGGTGATGACAGGACCTGATTCACATGGATGATTTACCTGTCTGGACACACTTTGAGAAAAGCTGAACAAATAAGTCATATCAGCTCTGAGTATTAAATGTCAAGAGACAGTTTAATTTTGTTTGTGGCTGGAGACCAGGCCATCTGATCGTGTTTGATTAAACTGCAGTGTTATGTTTAGGGGAGGACAGGGTTTGTTTACCACATAGAGAGTTGCTCCACGTCCCAGGAAGAGCTGCTTCCCTGCCCTGGAGCATTCCAATGGTTCCAATGGATGACAGTGACTGATCATCAGACAATGATCTCCCCCTATTTAAAACAAATTTTTTTCTTTCTACTTTTACTTGTGCTTAATTTGCTGTACTTTTCATTATTTTTCAATTACAGTTGACACTCAGTATTATTTTGTTTTAGTTTCAGGTGCACAGCACAGTGGTTAGACTATCATATACTTCACAGAGTGCTCCCTCTGATATTTTCAGTACCCACTTGGCACCATGCCTACTTATTACAATATTGTTGACTGTATTTCCTATGCTGTGCTTTACATTCCTGTGACTATTCTGTAACTGCCAATTTGTACTTTTTAATCCCTTCACCTTTTCACCGAGTCCCCCAACTTCCCTCCCCTGTGGCAGCCATCAGTCTGTTCTCTGTCTATGAGTCTGTCTCTGTTTTGGTTGTTTATTTTGTGGTTTAGATTCCACACATCAGTGAAATCATATAATACTTGTCTTTCCCTGTCTGACTGACTTAGCATAATATCCTCTAGGTCCCTCCGTTTTTTCTCCCGTTAACCACAGAGCAGAGAATGAAAAGGGTACTTTAATTTCTTTTTCAGATTTTCACCATGTCCCTTTTCCATTTGACATCATGCTATCCTCGTGGGTTTTTCAGGGAAAGGTTCTGTGCAGAAAAGTTTGGCTTCCTTAGTGATACGCCAAGAAGGAGTCTTCTGGGCTAAACTCACACTGGCTCTGCTGACAATCGTCAGGACTAGACCGTATTGATCTAAACCGGTTTCAATAAGAATATCTGTTTGAAGTTTATCCTGTTGTACATCAGTAGAGCTTCAAGTGGAAAGAAAGCCTTTTGTTAAATAGAGTCATTAACTATCACGGTCACATGTATAGAATGATCTTTCTCCTTTCCTAGGGAAGCCTTTTATTTTCAGAGTAAACAAGAAATGCTTATCTGTTGTAACAAGCACTTGACCATTACAACAGGTACTTACCTGTTCAGTTCTTTTATAATGTTATGCAGAGACTTTTTTTTGGTCTGTGTGATCTTTTCCACTATCTGTGATGATCTCATATTTCTGCAGTAGATAAAAATTCACTAAGTTTTTTTCTTTAAAAGTAACAAAACAACGACAAACACTTCTTAGTAGTAAAAGGATTAAGACTACAGGGCATTTCCTTCAAATTGCATGAAGAATCTATTAACTTTTTAGAAGCACTGCTACATTCTAACTCAAGACACTGCAGTCTCATGCCTGGATTGTTCCAGTAGCCCAATAACTGGTCTTGCTGCTTCCTTCCTTGCCTTCTGTTCGGTCCATTCTCAACATAGCAGCCAGATCATATTTGTTCCTGCCCAAAACATCTCAGTTGTGTTCCATGGCTCTCAGAATAAAAGCTAAAGGCCTTACAGTGCCCTAGAAGCACATTACTTACCTCTCTGATCCCATATCCCACTACCATTTCCCATGCATGCCCCAGTCAGACAGGCCACACTTCTGCCTCAGGGCCTTTGCACTTCCTGATCTGCCAGTCTGGAACTCTCTGAAAATATCTACAGACTTGTCCCCAAACTTCCTTCAGGTCTTTGGTCCTATGTCAGTTTCTCAGTGAAGCTTTCCTTGACCACCCTATTTAAAATTTAACTCCCTCTCCAACCCCGTGACTAATAGGAATTTAGAGCCAGAAGCACTGTGGGACTTCTTCCTACCAGTTTTGTTCTCCTCATCACATAAAAGGACTGAAATGTCAGGAGAACATCTTTAAAATATTAGCCACAGCTGAGAGCCATTTAAAACATTCTACGTAGTAAGTTAGGGGATGCCAATTAATTGTTGATTTGTAAGGCAAATGGGAGAACACAGTCGGTACACAACAGGTCCCCTGTGTGCCAAACATGCAGAGTCAGGCCCGGGGCTAGGAGGAGGTGCAGTATGTGGGGCCTCCTTCAGGGATCTTCACACTTTCTCGCTGTCAGCTCCTTCGTGTGGCGGCATCCCACAGCAAACCCGTCCGTGCCCCCTCCTCTGAGGACTACTGCTTTGGGCGCGTCTGCATGCATGTGTATTTGTTTGCCAGTGTTGTCTCATCAAGGACTTCCTTTGGCTGCGATTTATGTTTTCCTTTTTGTTTATAGTGTTTCTTAGTAACCCGCTGCCACCAAGTCTTCTCTGCAGAGTTGCTATCCAAATGTATCTTGAACTTTGCGCTCTGTTTCTCTTTTAGTACATTAAGGTTTATGTTGCCCAAGGAAGTCTAAGAAAAAAAGGTTACAGAAGTGAATGTAGATGGTGCTCATCTAATTGCTGGCACCCCAGAGGTGGGAGGGCACATTGGGGAAGATGGAGCCTGCTCAGGGAAGCCATGTGGTCTGCCTGGCAGAATTATCCCGCTGTGGCGATGGATGCAACAGGTTCTAATAGCCCAAAGCCATCCCTCATTTGATAAAATCTCTCTTGACTGTCCACTATTGTGCAGCTAACAGAATGAACACAGTGTCCACCCTCATGGAGCTGTTTATAGTCTAGCGAGAGGGAGAAATGTAGGTTAAATAAGCACAGAAATGTGGGATTTTAAACTGTGGTAAGTGCTATAAAGGAGAAGATCAAGGCATATGGGAGCTTTGTCCTAGTCTTGGGGTCATGTGACATATGAACTCTGATCTGCAGGTTACTAGGCATGTGTATGTGTTCACTTCCAGGCAGAGGAAATGAGGTGTGTTAAATCTCTGAGGTGTTGCGGGATCTTGTGCATTCAAGGGAGTGAAAGGAGACCAGAGTGGCAGAAGTGTGAGGATGACTGGGGGAGATTGGTGCATGGAGGGGGCTGGAGAGGTGAGCAGGGCCAGAGGAAGGTGGCCTAGAGTCCACTGTCTGTATTTATCCTAAGACCAATGCAGAGCATTAAGGGGGTATGATAGGGCAGAGCCACGATCTGTTTTCTGTTTTTAAGTGTTTGCTCTGGACACGTTGTGGATAATGGACTTGAAGGGAGAAAGTACAAGCTGGGAAAACAGCTAGAAGTGTTTTGTGTTTGTCCAGAGGGACGTTGGCATCTAGATTGTGATTGTTCTGCTGGGCTCATTGAACAATCTCCTGCTAATTTGGCTTGATCTTTGACCTGCCTGTGAGGTGCCTGTACCTGGGATTTTAGAAATATTTGTTGACTAGAGAAATGTGAATACAGTAGTCAAGCCGGGTGGAGCAAGTGTCCAGGCTATCTGACAATTGTATTTTTCCTTATAAATGAGTACATAGGCATTACGGCTTTATATGTGTATCAGTCTGTTTCGAGCTCTGTTAGCATGAGTCAGTATTGATAAACATGATCATTTCTGGAAACTGAGTGGTTTTTGGATCTGATCATTTTTGGAGGTAGCAGAGTTGAGGGACAGAATGTAGACATCATGAATTCCCCAAAGTCAGTGTCACCTGGTGAGACTTTCTGAACAGCTACCTTTCCTAGGCAGCATTTTCCCTTTTAATGATGGTTTTCCATGATCATTTAAAAAAATTAAAACTACATCCACTAATTATTTCTATCTTTAGGAAAGGTGCTGCCCACCTCAAAAAGAACTTAAGAGGGCATGTAGTTTGAAAAGGCATATTAAACGCAGGACTCAGAGTCAAGGAGAATCTTATTATAAATTGGTCCTCTATGCATATAACTTTCATTATGCATGTTGATCTCTTTAGAAACCATGAGGTATATATTTTTCAAATCTCCTATTATCTTTACATATAGTGATACTGTCTTATGGTTCTTTTAGGAACTGAATAAAGTTAGGCAGCTGAAGTCATTGGCTGGAGTTTAATGAAGCCCTTTTGGTACTCTCAAGTTCAGAAGATATCAAACAGTGATATAAAATGTATTATGCATTTGTGAATACAATATTGTCCTCATCTTTTGCAGGAGAAAAATGGAAGAAACAGATACTTTTACTGGAATGGAATAAACCACTGAACCAGGTAACTGAACTTAGCAGGGATTGTATGTGCATTAGTTACATTTTTGTGAGTTAATATTTGTCAAGTCCTTAGGACTGACACATAGTAAATATTATATGTGTTTGCTATTAAGTTCTTTTAAATATACCTGAGCCCCAAATAAACCAGCCATATAACCAAAAACTGTCCAACAGAACGAACCGTTTGTGCCTAAAGAGTGTGCACATCATTAGTAAGTTCTGCCGTCTGTGTGCCCTGTTGCAGGGGCCTGGGAAACTTAATCTCTTCATCTTTGAGCACCCGGAGTATATGAACTCTCGTTTATTTTGCCTTTGAGCACTCATTCACGATGACCTTGTAAGTGTCAGATCAGTTTCAATTTTTTTGAAACAAAACAGGCTTCTTTACAGTTCTTGAAGAGATAGTTCCTTATCATTTGGGGAAATGGCTCAGTTTATAGATAGCCACTGAAATGCCCTATGGACAATAAAGATAGAGAGGCTGACATTGAGAACAGCCTTACATTTTCTGGTGATAGCCCATGAGAACTTGGATTATGAAGTTTTAAACTATTGACCCTGCCTGGCACTGACTTCATGTCCTAAAACTGTTGGTGTTACTGAGACCTACCGACACATTCACCAAACACTTACAAGGGCCATATCATGTGCCAGGTTCTGTGCTTGGTGTCGAGATTGCAAAGCTGACCCTGTCACCTTTTTCCTCACTGTCCCCATCTGTCTGGATCTGCACCAATTCCTGCCTTTTTTTAACTCGCTGTGGGGAGACTGGAGCCTCCTGGCCAGAGCGATGCTCCAGGTACCCCCTTCGCTCTCCTCGTCAGCTCTTCGCCTCCCCGGGCTCCCCTTTCTCAGCACACACGCTCGCTGTACCCAGGGTGGGGGAGAATGCCAGGTGGGGGGCGGGCCGCAGCCTGGTTTCATAGAGTTAGGCATTTCTCTAGTTGGCATTCATATTGTATCTTTCTTCCCCGACTTCTGTTTCACAGTGTACAGAGTTTATTTTAAATACTCCATCATTTTCTGTTTTGCATGTTTTTCTTCTGGGATTTTGGAAGTCACTTTCTATCTGGTGACGTTACAGATGACATTAGTAACTTGAGAGGCGGGCATGGTGGTGCACTCAGTGTGCCAGGGGCTTTCAAACCTGTTGATTGGCACCCACAGGAAGCAATCCGTGTTACATCAGGGCCCAGTGCACACATTTATACGTGTGGATGTATGGTTTCCCAAAGTAACACCTTTACCACGTGTGAGCTGTGGTAGAATTTTCTAGTCTATTATGTTCTATCACTTTTTTGGGGCCTTTTTCTCCCTTTTCTTTTTTTAAATTTTTTCTTTTAATTTTTCAATCACAGTTGACATACAGTATTATATTAGTTTCAGGTATACAGCATAGTGATTGGACATTTACATAACTTACAGAGTGATCACCCTGAAAAGTCTGGTGCCCATCTGGCACCGTACGCAGTTGTAGTATTCACTGTTTTCCTTGTGACTTTGCATCCCCCTGGCTGTCCTTTTCTTCTTAATGCTCCTCAAAATAGGTTTCATAGCCTGCTAGTCAGTTGTACTTCGACGCCTTGCATATTTTTATGCTGTGGTAGGGGCACATGCTTTTTTGTCTTCCTCTCCATATTTAGTAGTAATGTGCACAAGTCTCCTTTATGCCTAAAAACCCCCCCTCAGACTTGCCTAATTTAATTCTTACGTTCAGACTCTCCCCTTCCTTTTGTAATTAAGCTTCCTTTTCTATCTTATCACATGCCATTCACTCCTCAACACTTTTTCTGTTTGACATTTGACATTTTTCTCCTGACCAATAGCCAAGAATCATTTTATTTACCATTTTGAATGAAATAGATTTCTCTGTACTGTTATATCATGCATAGTAAGTATAATTTTAAAAAAAGTAACACACTTATTTTTCACTAATTTCTTTATTTGTTTAGATTTAGCATATTCGGTTTCTCAAATGTAACTAATTTGATGGTCTCATCCCTTACTGCTCCGGGGATCACAGAGTCACAGTAATGGGAGAGGGGTGTCCTTTATATCTTGTGTTGCTGTCATGGGCTGCAGAGAGACACCTGCTGGCCCAAATGTAGTGTTGCATTGTTTTTCCCTGTTGAAGTCAATCATTTTAAGGTCCAGTTTTAGGACCTTAAACTTTCATAGTGTACAGGTAAGCTGGTGTATTGCAGTGCATGGAAGTCGCTCACCTAATCTCCTCAGGCATTTCTAGGATTTCCAGCTCAACATTTAACTGCCTGAAATGTAATCATCCCATATCACCCATTCAAGAAGCTGACATCTAATAGGGGGAAAGGCTTTCATGGTAAAACTTGATTCCTTACTTTTTTTGTTCTTAATGGGGCTACAAAATGATCGTTTAGTAAGGCACCCAACAAACCAGGATCCACTGAAAACTTCTGGAAATGATAATAATTCACTTTTCCAAGATAGTTAAGAACTTAATTTTAAAAGGCATAGGTTTGCAGCCTGATTTGTTATATGAGAGATACATTTGGTTCTAGTTATAAGTCTAATGCTGGAGAAAACACCAATCTAAAATCTATTGCTTATTTATTTTTAAGCCCTAATTAAAGTATCATAGCAACTTCTGTACAATGATTATTTTAGCAAAATTCTCATTGATTTCAGTGGCAGGTTTATTTATAAAGGAAACAGTTATATACATCTAAGATTACTCAGCACATACAGCAAGTTTTAAAGGTTAGATTATGCAAAATGGTTCTTTTAAACAAAACTAAACTAATGTTCACCTGTCTTTGAAGAATATTTCTAAGGTTTTATAGACAATAAATGAGACAACATACCACAGTTCTGTCCTGTTTACTCCTGGTACATGGTATATGCCTGGAAGCCAGTAGAAAAACTTGAGAATGTGTATGTAGTCCCTCTGACCAACAGCTTTGAGAGTACAAGGGGTGGGGGGCTAAATCCGAGCCCCCTGCCATGGCCTCACTTCACCTGCATTCATCTCCTCCTTCCTCCATTTTAAAAGATAAAGGAAATATCATAGGACAAGATTGGACCGGCTTCAGAGAATGACAGAACTGAAAAGAATTTTATTAATGGTTCAAGGGGGACAGATTATGGCAGAAATCTAAACAGTATTTGGAAACATAAGATACTGTATTTGAGTTTAATAACCCCAAACAAGAAGAACAGCATGTTTAAAGTATTTCATATGTGTCCAATTTTTCTGGCCATTTTCCTTCATTCATTTTCTGAGAGGGGAAACTGAAGGGAAAGTAGAAAACTATTTTTGTTTTCATTAAGGCACCTAGATCAATAACGAAACATGTAAGGAGTCACATCAGGTAGCCAGGCACTTCTTTTAAAATCGTGAGTAAGAGAGTAAGACAGTAAACAGGATTTGAAACAGTAAGTGGTTATGGGGTGCTAGTTTTATTTTTTTTAATATTTTTATTGATTTTTAGAGAGAGAGGAACGGGGGGAGAGAAACATCGATGTGAGGGAAACACCGATGGGCTGCCTTCTACAAGCCCCCTGCACCAAGGATGGAGCCCGAAATGCGGGCTTGTGCCCTGACCGAGAATTGAACTGGCAACCTCTTGGTGCATGGGACAACACTCAGCCAACTGAGCCACACCGGTCAGGGCTGGGTTGCTAATTTTGAGCTTTAATGCTTAACAGCACTAAAGTCTTAAGTATTTATGTTGTCATGAAATAATGTAAATGAAAGGCTCAGTCTATTTTAAGTGCTCAAAACACAGCAGCTACTGTTGTAGAAAAATACTCAGTGGCACTCTCAGTAAATTATCTTAGTGATGTTTCTTTTAGTTAGGGATGGATTTGTTTTGATCTATCTCTATTTTTGTGATAATTTGTATGGCAGGAAAAACAATGATGTGAATAGCATTTATTGAGTGTGTCCCCTGTGCTGAGGGAAGGCACTGCTGTCACCCAGTTAGACAGACTGTGGCTGGCCTGAGAAAGCTTAGCTATGTCAGTGTGTGAAAGAACTCAGTAGCTAGCCCCTGGTGGGAATCAAGGATTCCCAGAGTCTCAGCAGAACCACGCCGTCGCTCGCTCCAAATTGTGTGGCTGCAACATTAAAGCTTTAAAAAAATCTTTTGATTTTACATTGTTGAGTAGCTGTGATTGCCGCCACACAAGGAAAATTCTACTTATTAAAAGAGGCCAGGTTTTAATAGAATATAAAAACAACTCAGATTTTTCTAAGTTTGGAGCATTACTTTAATGATCCTGATGTATAAGATTTTTAAGTAAATATTTTCCATTTACAGTCTACTGTTTAGTCCTCAGGGACAGAATAGTGTAATATATATAGTTTAAAAACACATTGAAAGTAGCGTTCCCCTTTAAAATCTATGTAACCAACATGAATATCTGAATGTATTTCCTGAATATCTGTCATTTTCAGTTGTACACAATATATCTTGCTGTTTCAGTAGGACATGGACTGTTTAGGCAGATAGACTCCAGAGGATTTCAGTATTTTGAGTATGTCTGTGTCAGTCACTGGAAGAAAATAAATCTAGTACTTCTGACTGAAAGGGCAAATAAATGTATTTGTATAATCAGTTTTCAGTTTGCCACCTTCATGGAAAGGGACAGTAGTGTGGGTAAAGTTTTCCTTCACAGCGACGTATTTTGGCTTCGTGGTGTTTTCTGGATTGCACAGCAGCTTGCAGTGGATTTAGAGGTGGCTCAATATATATTTGTGAAAGAGGAGCATTTCTGTAATTGAAACTATGTTACAAATATTGCCAAAAATTCGAATTAATACATAGGGAGTTTATTACATTCCCACCATTGATTCAAATTCATCTGCCTATTCTTTAAGTGATGAATGCCCAGGGCTAAGCAGACAGTTAATGTTTGACTCGGTCTTGATAAGCCCTCCTGTCTCCCCTCCCCCGCTCTCCCCCCCCCACCACCATTTTTAAGGTGAAATTAGTGTAGGATTAAGATCAAACATATTTGAAGGGGAAAATAAGTCACAAAATAATTTAAATTTCAGCATTTGAATTGGGAATTGAAAGGAAGGTCTGAGGACATTTACCTTAATCTTTTCAATTCACAGATAAGGAAACCGAGTTTCTGAGAGTTGATGGGACTTACACAAGGCCAAAGCTGTTGAAAGGCAGAACTGATACCAGCAGGTAATACATTCAACCGGAAGCTGACTTTTTTCAGCTTTATTGAGGTATAATTGACAAATAATATTGCAAAATATTTAAAGTATACAACATGATGATTTGATAGACATATGTGTTGTGAGAGGGTTCCCCTCACTTTAATAATTTTCAAAAATGAATGCTAAGTCTCAGGTTTTTAGTCTTGTGTTTTACACACTACTTGGAAAGTGTGTGTCTTAGCAAAATGTGTTGGAAAGCAGCCCAGTCTTACCTGGGCCATTGTTTTTTCCATCCCATTAGCTGCAGGGCAGCCTGACATGTGTTCAGATAGGGCAAAAAATCTGCCTCAGTGACAATGAAGGTTTTATGGGATAATTTTTAAACCTGAATCTCTTCCTTTTCTAACAAGCATTGCTTCCTGAGAAGTTCCATGTCTTTCTCAGCTGTGTGTACCCCTGTTCAGTCCAGGAAAGAACACCCCTAATTCCTGTATTTTAGAGAGGCCTCTGGCAAATTGCCTCAGTAAATAAAATGCCCCTGTTAAAAGGTTATTATGCACATGATTTTTTTATTGGTAGAGAAGCAGTTTTAGTGTTGGCCATTAACTTATAATATTAGCGCACTGTACTTGCTGAGGCTACAGTTTTACATTTGACTCCCCCACTCCCTGCCCCATAAATCATTGAGCGACCCAATTTTTAAAAATCCAATTCCCACAACCAACTAGTGCTCTCAGATGGATGTCTGTCCTGAAAATGAATGCTCTTGGTCACAAGTGTAGTTAAAGAAACAGGGTAAATGGGGCAGGAAAATGAGCATCGTCACCAAAAAAAGTCCCAGTATGTAATTCCACTAGTCAAGGGTGTCATATGTGTAAAGTGTAGACATTACTTTCTTTTACCCAAAAGCTGTTTCTTTCTTAGAAGCTAACCAACTATGGTGGTGCAAATGTGAATCATCTTTTTTTTAACTGCCGGAAATGTACCCCCGACCCATGTGAAATGTGTTGGTTGTAGACACAATGAATACCTGGTAAAGTAGAATAAATAGTTTAACCTGACCTGGAAAAGAAGCAACCTAAATATATCTAGAAATAACCTAAAAGTTATTATAGTGATAAATGGAAAATTGTATTCCCGGCTTCTGGTATGGCATTGACACCGTCATGTACACAGCGATTATTCAGTTAGAGATTTTGTTTTGACAGCACTTCCCTGAGTGTATTTTAAAATAGGTGTGTTAAACCATTACCTTTTTAGCAGACTGCTTGGAGAATGTACATACAGGCAAAGTGTGGTAAAGTGTTGTCACAATATACTTAAGCCTCAGATTTTGTCTGTTATCTGAATATTTCATTATACTTTGAGGAATCCTGTAGTATTCTAATAATTTAATTTTCCACATCAAAATGTACAATAGATTATTATGCATTAATTTTTTAATGTTTGGAAGATACTGTGTTTGTTGGGCCGCAAGGTGATTTCATGGGAAAAGTTTCAAGTTATGTGTCCAAGTTGTGGTGGCCAGATGAAGACCTAAATATTGTTTCCCCTCTGTTCCAGGATTTATTTGCCATTTTAATTTAGATTATATAAGGGGAGGAATCATACTTCCTTCTCATTTTAATATGTAGAAGCACACAGTGTTTACATAGCGCTGTGTTAGGTTTTTACTTATGGGCCTGGGAGCTGGGAAAGGTAACCATTCTACCAAGAACAGTGTTATTTTTATTTATTCTATTATTTGAATAGGTCCTGTCTATAGGGCTTCCTATATAACTTGAGGACAATGTGGGCAGGTGAGAGGAAAAGGAAATCTTTGGCACGTAATTCTTTCAGGTTTTTCTAAAATACGATGGTACACTTGTCACAGTGTATATTTTACCTGCAGTTTCTTTGGATCCTGTTTATAACCTGTGAGGAGGGTAACATAAGTGGGTACAAAGAAAGTGTTCCCCCTACAAGCTCTGTGTCACCCAGACTGGCAGTGATCACTACAGCTATAGGAGCCACTGGCTTGTGGAAGATGTATCGGAAATGATTGGCTAATATAAAAGCTTTAAGTTCCAGCACCTGAAAATGAGTTCCTTTTAACGTTTATTTGTTTGTTTAAGTCCTTCCCTCTCCCCACCCCCCTCCCCTTTGTCAACCATTAGCTCGTTGTCTGTATCTATGAGTCTGTTTCTGTTTTGTTTTTTTAGATTCCACGTATAAGTGAAATCATGTGGTATTTGTCTTTGTCTGACTTACTTCATTTAGCATAGTACCCTCTAGGGCCATCCATGTTGTCACTAATCATTTTCAGTAAACATTTTAAGGTTAGGTATGATAATAGTAACAGATTTTTTAGATTGTGATACTTAATTTCTACTATACCCATCCCTCCCCAATTAAATAAGGAATTAAGAGTGTCATGTAGAAAAATGAGTTATTGTTAGAACGGCTCTGGGGAACTAGTGCTTTATCCTGAGCTACCTGTAGGCCTTGGTTGGTTCCTTCTGTGGCCAGCACCGTGTGTTTGGGAGCCTCCTGCTCAGAGCTCTTCATGCTCTGTGACCATGAAGCTCACTGAACACACACCACTAGCCCATGCTGGCTCTTGACTCTGTTCTTACCAACTGAGTCACCAGCCAGACCAAATAACTACTTCTTTGGAAGATCAACAGCCAAATTCTTACCAAGTTTACCACACAAGGCCCTCCCAGGTTATACACCCCCCCTTCACAGACACTCGTCCCGTCCAGGCCCAGCCCCACGTTGCTGGGCCAGCCGCCCATCCCTGGCTCCACACAGCAGCCGAGCGGCCCTGGCTCAGGTGGGGTGTCTGATCCCCACCTTTTCCCTCTTACTTTGAAATCTGAATATTACTCTCAGGTCATAGTTTGTTAGTTCCATTTGTATGTCTGTGCCGTATTCTGTATTTCATGTAAATCTCTTTCTCAGCTCTTTTCTTTCTTTCTTCCTTTGTTCAATTTTGGAGTCATAGCTGAGAAACCCAAGAGTAGGGATATAGGCATTTCAAGAGAAAAGAACACAGTATATTTGGACGTAAAATAAGGATTGTAACTAGCGTCATCAACTTTCAGATCTCGGAAGTGTCTTAGTCTGGTTCACGTTCTTCTATTTAAACCTTCTTCCACATTGCATACAGAAAAATAAAAATTAGTCTTAATCTGTCTATTTTCTTCCATATATAATTACCAGTATTGCAACACAGTTAAAATAGACAAACCCTTGATTTCAGACATAATAGAATTACAGACATTGCGAGTGAAATAATTCTGTGGAATGGCCGGCTCTGACTATCATTAACAACCCCGTTCTCAGAGGAGTAGTTCCAGCCCTCAGGCACCAACATAGATGCATTTTGGGAGCAGAGCAGGTATTTGAGGACTACTTAACGTCATCATTTGTCTTCACCATGCTTTGTTCCTGGAGAGAATTGGACTATTCAAAAATCATCTAAGTGCTACCAGTGTGCTTCCAGAATTATATTCACTAATAAGTGAAAATGGAAATCTGGAGGATTCAGAGGATTCTGGAAATAAGAATATGATTAAGCATGGATTTCGAAATGGCAAGTCCCTTTTTTCCTTCTATGTATGTGAGTGTTCATGGTACTCTCTTGGACATAAAGCCTGCTACTTTCGAACATTTTGTTTCTTCTGAGGGACAGCTGATCATAATGAGAACATTGGGGCCTTTCCCTGAGTCAGTTGGTGTTTCTAGGGGACCCAGGACAGCCCCTCTACTCTGGCCACTTTCTCACGTGTACACTTGAAATGTGATGGCTTAGCCTGATGAGACAGTTAACTTTTTTAAAACTGGGGGGGAGAGTCAGAAAAATGTTTTAAAAGAAAGGCCATTACTTTTTCTGTTAACAGCATTCTAAGCAGAATTTTTTAAGTGTTAGCTCTTCATGAGGACATTTCAGTTTTTGTTCTCTGGGTTGACCTGGTGTTACCCTTTTTTTTGATAATGATTAACTAGCCAGACTTTAAATTCGTTCATTTTAAATCTCAGGGCTATATTTTTTTGGCTCGAGTTTAGTATATAATCTGAAACTTACTGTACCATATGTAGCAAGCTAATGGTCACCGATGAAAGGGAAATCATGGCAAGAGGTCTTATGTATCCTGATGATTATAAATGAAGTCATTTAAAATGTATTATCTTGACATGATTTTGTTTTTATAAAGTATGAGCTTGGACTTGGAAATATGCTAAAGTTATTGTTGCCAAAGAGATACAAATAGAGATTTTAATTTTTATGTTAGGGTCCATACCAGTGAAATATGTGATAGAATTCCTAAGCTTAATGTAGTACGTAGCATTTGAAATATGACTTGACGTGACTTTTAAAAAATTTAATGGATATCCGACTTTGAGACACAAAGGCATACATAGAATAAAATGATAAAGTAAAAATTTTTGAAACTCATCAAGGTCTGAGACAAGATAAAATAGAGCCTCTGGGTTTTGGCGGTGCTGCCTTGGAGGCCCCCCGGGGAGCGAGGTGAGTAGGGGCACAGGGAAGGCGGGACTTTGCGCCCACTAGGCCACCCGTCCCCTAAGGGTGCTCTGCTCGCATCTGTGCGTCTTACTGGGCTTTCACCTAAGGCTTCAGTTGGGGAATAACGTCCAGTTTGAGAACCACTGCCCTGACAGATCCAGATTCTACCTGTTAGACCCAGTACTTGGAACACCAAGTCCACTGGGCTGGCTTACAGTGGAAAGTGAAAGATATAAGGTCAGCTTCCCCACCGCCCCGTCGGTGTGAGGAGGCCGGGGAGCTTCATTGTCCTGAAGCCCGGAGGAAGCACTGGGGAGCTTGTTCATAAACACCCCGTTTTCTAAGTTGGGCTCCCAAATCCAGAAAGTTTCCTTAGAAACTTCATGCATATTGGAGGAAAAAATAAAACTCTTTTTATTAAAGTAAACATAAGTTTCATACTTGGTGATACTCAAATAACTTCCTATTTATAATATAATAATGGGGGTCCCCCCAGCCCCAGCACTTGGGACTGAAGTAAATTGGTTAAAATGGAGAACAGATCATGGACCACGCGTCGGAATTTTCTGAAAGTTCACGCAATCTCAGGTAGGATAAAGGAGGAGGGATGTGGAGAGACTGCGTCGTCATAAACACATTTCTGACTGTCTCTCAGTTTGCCCTTCCTAAATCCTTTGTGTGGGGGGATGGGGGCTTGGAGGTGGGCAGGAAACCAGTGCAGTCTTCCTTCGAGAATGCTCGGGGGGCGCCCCTGCCGTCACATGCAGACTCCCGAGTTCGGGTGCTCACACACTTCTGAAGAAGCTATTTTTTAGTTGGACTTTCTTGGCAAAGAAAAGCCTATGAAGTCCTTGCTGTGGTGCCTGGAACACAGTCAGCGGCCCGTGAGCAGTAGTGCCCGCCCGCCCTCATTTCCTCCTCTTGTTTTCAGCAGCGTGTTTGTGTTTTCCAGCGGCGGCATCTTTTAACGTAATGTTTGCATTCAGCCTCACGCATTGCATTTTTCAGGTTCCGAGGCCTGAGCTTTCCCCTCTTGGTGGAGCGACAGGGGCGGAGGGGAGGGAGGTCAGGCCAGCCCAGCCTGGCTCTCCTTTTCCTGGAGGGAAAGCCACATATTGTCCCTAGGAGGTGGTAGTGTTCTCCCTGCTCCTGACTTTAGCAGTAACCAAAAACAAAATAATTCAATAATAAAGGAAGGTGGCAGTAGCTGTCATCAGCTGTTAAGTTCTATTGACAGGAAAAGTAGTCCTCGAACTGGATAAAGTGTATGGAATAACCTAGAATGCAGTTGACATGTCGATGCCTGGGCTCCGCCCCAGGGAGTCTCAGTCCAGCCTCGGGTCCCTGCAGTGCACCTGGTCCGAGGACCGCATGTTGAAAACCTCTGACTCTTGGAAGGTCAGTGACGCTATCTCGCCATTGCTCTGGGTTTTAATTTCTTGTTTGATCACCAGTATAGCACAGAGTAAATTTCTTTTGAGAATTTTTACCACTCAGTCATTCTGAGCCCCCAACCGTGGCTCAGAATTCTTGGTTTAAAAATACGTGTACTGTGCCTATCCCAGTGTGTAACTCAGGCAGTCATAACACCCAAGGACTCTGGCGGCGGTGTGAGAGTCATTTGTAAATTTCCAGTGTCGGCGTAATAATTCTTTCTTCATAGACACTGCCTGGTGGAGGAGTCAGATCTCACTGTGGTTTGTTCTCGTGGTTTCCGTAGTGTTAGGGAGAATGCTACCAAAAAAAAACGAATCCCTTTTTCAGTTTTGACTCACTCCGGAGCGGAGTATCGTTCGTCTTTCGGAGATGGGATATAAGAGGCATGCCCCGAAGGTGGCAAATCAGACTTCCACACGCATCGCCTTCACTTGGCCAATAGCCGGCTCAGAGCGTGTATATCACGATGTGCAGTTTCATTCATCAAGGGGATTTCAGGCTCCAGCAGCAAAGCACCCTGCATCGTGGGTGACTCCTGGGCGCTGGGCTTTGCACTGACTCCTCCATGGAAGCAGGGAGGTGCACCTGCCTTTAGAAGAATTAATGGTAATCCAGGTAAGGATAAATTGGAGAAACTGTTCCTTTTTTCCTTTTGGGTGGGTTTGAGATCTTAGGAAAACTAGTCCTCTCTTTGAGAGGAGCTCAGAACTACTTAATCTTAAGTTTTTCCCTCTGAATTGTTTTATAGGGTTAACCAGCCCATCACCCTTTTGATGGGAAATGCACCCTCTTTGAAACATAGTTTCATTTTCAAATATTAAAGTATAAGATTCCATTTTTCTCTCTGTGCATGAAATCTTTAAAATGCAATATCTATAGTTGCTAAGATACTAATTACGTGTAAGTTCCTGGTTTAGAACAGAAGTTTTATATTTTTAGGAAGTTATGCTTTAAAAGTTGGGCAGAGGGGAACCGATGTTTGAGCTTGATTTATGGAACAGTGATGTTACATATGTGTCAGACTTTTCTCTGTATTAAAGACCAAATTCTGACACATACTGCTTAATCCCTTCCGAAATGGGATCTCCCCCTCGGCCACCCCTCTCCATCTGTTGTCTCGTGGTGGGATCAGCTCCGCTTCCTCTCAGGCATGTGGTTTAGTCCGTGTCTGTTCAGTGCAGTGGCATTTTCTTGATGAAGTGACTAAGGCTTCTTGGACGAATTCTCTCTTTGAAAGAGGTGGTAGAATTGCATCAGAAAGGCATTGACAGTAAATGGCTCCCCCTCCTTCCTGTAATGACCACATGTGAAAGAATGCATTAATTCTTACTTTGAGGAAATGAGAGTTGTAGAGTTCTATGAAAAACTCCCTTTTTTCCATTAATTAACCAGACTTGAATGTTAAAAATCAGAGTCACTTTTTGCTATCTACATAAGTGTTACAGAGATACAGCTTTTCACCCCATATTCTGTATGGCGTAACCAGCTATCTTGAATTCAAGAAGAGGGAATAGTGCTGAGTATAGCTATGGTTAATGGTGTAAGCCTGAACTAATTTCTTCATAGTAATTTCCCTGTTAAATTAACATATTTCTCAGATATGTTGCTGATTCGTCCTTCAGGATTCGATCCTCAGTGTGATAGGTTATAAAGGCCAGAAGGAAAATCTCCTATGCCATCCAGCCAGGGGTTCCCACGGGAACAGTACCACTCCCTAGGGGACATAATAGAAATTTGAGAGAGTATTTGGTTCTACAATGAAAGACATTTAATGTGCCAGAGTCAAAGATTGTCCCACAGTGGAAACGACAAAGAACTGCCCTGTATCCCACGTGACTCTCAGCTGCCCTGTTGGATAGTCATGCAGTCAAAAATTAGTTTATAATTATCCGAGCCTGGATCTAACTCTATTTACATAAAAATACAAGGTAACTTTTGCATACTTTTAATAGGTACAGAATAATCTCCCTTCTGTGCGCCTACACCGCTCCTCTTTTTTTTCTGTATTTTTAGTATGGAAGGCTTTTTTTTTTTTTTTTTTAATATATCTTTATTGATTTCAGAGAGAGGAAAGGAGAGGGAGGGAGAGAGAGAGAGAAACATCAATGGTGAGAGAGTCATTGATCGAGCCCGCAACCCAGGCATGTGCCCTGACCAGGAATTGAACCCCTATCGCCTGGATCCTAGGTCGACGCTCAACCACTGAGCCACTCCTGGCTGGGCGGTATGGAAGGCTTATGGTTTGACTTCTTATAGTCCAAACTTATTCAAACTTATTCTTTGTAAGTTATAAGCATCTATTTTGTTACATAGTTTATTGGACCTGAAACTTCTTTATGTATTAAAATATTTAGTTTTATTAAAAATTGTTATACTTTTAGTTTCTCTTTTATATTATACTTAGACTATTGATATTTTTAAAATTACATGTATACTAGTTAATACTCATTAATAAATTTTCTTTCAGAATAGTAAATAGGACATTACAGAATTTTTGGTTATAAAAAAAGGGCTTTGGGAATAGCAATGCTTTGAACCAATGATCCAGTCTCTCTCTGTGTTTTCACAGGAGGACAGCCTGCAAATCACCCAGTGGGAGGGATGTTTCTTTTCTTTGTGATGTTCTCCAGGAATTTCATATGTACCCCTTTAATGTGTTTTAATATCTTGAGGTCTTCACATTAAGCTAGTTCGTTCTTCCTTGTTAACACTTGACAGGAGTCTTCATTAAGTCACTCTAATAACAGGAGCTTCGGTTTCTCCCTCCCTGTCGGAAGGGTAGACAGGTGCTGAGAGAAGCTTATAGGCCGCCCTAAAAGCTAGCAGAGCCGTGAAAACAGACTGCAGCTTCCGTGAACGGGGGGCTCTGTGTCCTGGTCCCCACACTGGGAACGTGTTCTACACGTGCCATTTTAAACTTCTGACAGTGCTGTAAGTATAGCACGTTGTAGCTAAGGTATCGTCCGTGCCGTGGAATTAAATGGCCAGGATCTCAGCTGAGGGTGGGGTGCTCAGCTGCACGCATGCAGTGCTCTAGACGTACTTGTGGCTTGGAGCTCACATTTTTAAGTTTGTAGACCTTTTTCTCTTGGATTGTTATTTCTCATGGGGTTATTTGTTCTTGTTATGTGGATGTAGTTATTGCTTCTCAGATATTTCTAGGGACACTATTGGAAGTTGTTTTTCGAGTTCTTTGTAGAATACCTCTGTTCATACGAATTTTCTGTTTCCTCTGGGGTTTTAGTTGTTTATCTTGGCTTTCTAGTTTCATGTTGCAGGTTTTCTTTAAACGTATGTTTCTTGTTGATTGATCACTCACCTAAAGATGAAGTGGCGTTAAGGTGATGGGCAGGGGGCCCTGTGGGCGTGGGTATGTCTGGCAGGCTTCCGGTTGGTGGCGCAGGCCAGCCCCCGTTTGCGGAGCCGCTAAGTGTCAGAGTAAAGAGGGCTTGGCTTTGGGGTTCTCAGAACCACACTAGCTGTTTAGCCTTCACCAGATATTTTGTTTAATTTCTTTAGAGAATCGTCTTCCTTTTAATATTTTTAGTTTTTGCCTGGGGACCTATAACGGTTTGTTGTTTCTTATAAAAAGACAGGAGTTAGGTGTGGAAGGAACAATTGTCGATACTTGGACTTTTATTCTCCTTTCCTCTCTCCTAGTCATCTCTGTCCCATATTGTCCTGGCTTTCTCTGAGTAGGGAGCCTCTTTGGGGTTTCGCTGGGTTAATCAGTTGTCTTCTTCCTTAGCAACAACCCTCTCAGAGAATCTTTGGGCTGTGAGCGGCCTCTGCTCAGCTTCATCAGTCAGTACTTCATCATTTTCTGGCTTCCAGACATTTGCTGAAATCTCTCAGGCCCTTGATAGTCTTTTTATTGTGGTGAGTGTACATACTTTTTTATAACTGTAATGGGCTCTTTTATGTGCCCTCACCACCATTTTGAAATGGTGTCTTAGTCAATTTTGGCCACTGTAACAAAGTACCGGAGACTGGGTGGCTCGTAAACAACAGGAATTTATCCTCACAGTTCTGGAGGCTGGCTCCTAAAAGGCCGTCTTCCCGCTGTGTCCACACATGGCAGAAGGGACAAGGGAGCTCTCCGGGGTCCCTTTTACAAGGGCACTAATCTCATTCACGGGGGCTCCACCCTCATGACCTAATCACCGCCCGAAGGTCTTACCTCCTAATACCATCACCTTGCGGGTTAGGATTTCAACATATAAAATTTGGGAGACACAAACTTTCAGTCCATAGGAATGGAAGCCCTTTCATTTCCTAATTTGTCAGGAGTGTGTGTCAGAAGAATTAAATCAGAAATGCTTTTAGCTGGGCATTTAGCCAGGGTAAAGATTAGACAGGCTCACAGTAACTGCAGCGGGTATTGGGGTTTGGGAAAACTGACCCTCAAAATAACTTGGCTGGGCAGAAACAATGAACTGACATAATTACACAAATACACGCTCTCCAGCTATGGAGGCTGTCGTCATTCATCAGAGCCCCACTAAGACACTTCTAGCTTTGTTGCTGGAAGAAAAGATGCATCTTGTAAAACATCCAACTCAGTCATTAAAAAAAAAAAAAAAAATCATTGAAACTAGTGGTAGTCGTTCCTAGTCTTTAATATAAATACAGTATAAGTGTGGATATGCTTACTTTTTAATTTCTTCTCTGCTCTTTGGTGTAGGAGTTATGGAAGAACCTCCTGTTCCTTCATTTAAATAACTTCTATTCCTTAGGAAATAGACCCTCATACCTCTCCTCCCCTTTCTTGTAAGAAGCATCTCATACTCCCCCTCCCCACTTTGTTTTAAAAAGCCTCCAAATTCTTATTGATCGTTGCCTTTTCTCGTATTTGTTGTGTGGTTCCCGAAAACATAGAGTAGATCCTGTGAAGATGGGAAAAATTGGACACTAACTAATTAGTCCTTTAACTTCCCTGACACAAGTGGCGTCCATTTGTGTCTCGGAAGAAACACTGAATTGATGTTTCCAATCTTAGTGTTCCCTCCTCATTTTACTTAGAAAAAATAGCTGTTTCCCTGTGGAAAAAAATCACTGGCATTCTTTCCCAGAAGCCTGCCACGGTTAAAGCCAGTTGCCCCCACACAATCAAACCTAAGCAGAGTCTCCGTAGGCCTGTCCTGATCCCTAGGATACTGCTAGGAGTCCCCAACCCGTCTCTAGAATTTGCAGAGTAGTGCTGTTGGGTGTTAATTGTTCTTTGTGCCGTGGCTTAGAGGCTGTTGAAGAAAGTCAAGATCCTGTGGTATCTGAACCCTGGATCCTGTAAGGTTTTTACCAGCTTCGAGCCTTCAGGACAGTTCTATCCAAAGCCCTTTGAGGCCATGGCCTGGAAGCAGACAGGGAGAGGAATGACATGTCCTGAGCTCCAAGAATGTGAGCTCCCAGGCAAGCAGAACGTGCTTGTAATTTTATTTCTGGCCGGAACAAGCATCACCAGCCTGTCCCAGGTGCCCTTCTTCTGAAATCCACTTTCTCCCATAACCTGCTGGAGGTGAGGAATGTGGTGAGTGTAGGTTGTCAGATGTCTACTGAGAAATGATGGGCCTAAATAGGCCAGCCTGGGAGAATTTAGAAGACTCCTGCGCCGGCTCTAGCCCCTGGACTATTGCTTGACCGTTACTGTTAGATGAGAAAGTGAGCGAGTCCCTCTTTTTTTCCTTTGGAAGAAATACGTTGTAGGGATGGTCCCAAAAGAAATGAGACAGCCAGATGGTCGTCAAACTGAAAGTGATTCAGATATAGTCCCCATTTGATGGGGTCGACGAATGCAAATCCAGTCACCCTCTTCAGGAGGACCCGAGGATGTCAAGACAACCGGGAAACACCACCGGCCCTCCTTGGTAATTGTTGTTAAAGTCACTGCCCTGATGTTAAGTATAGTTACATAACCAAACCCCAGGGAGCATGCAGAACATTTCTATCGCCCAAGTTTTCTCACACCCCCATCCAGTCCGTCTCCACCCCCACTGGCAAACACTTTCTGATTGCTATCGCTTTAGAATGTTTTTTCCTGTTCTCGAACTTCGTCTAAGTGAAATCATAGAGCAGGTACTCTTGCTTGCCTGGCTTCGTTCACACATAGTTGCATGTTGTGTCTGTCGCTCATTCATTCTTCCTGTACTGCCCGGTGATATTCTGTTAGCGTGACTAGACCTAATCTGTCCATCCATTTTTCTCATTGACAGACATTTGGATTGTTTTCACCTTTTAGGGTATTAACTAATATTAAGCCGCTGTGAACAAGTTTTGTCTTACTCACATTTCTTTTTGAGATTTAGGCTTAATTGCTGGGACAGACAATAGGTGTACGTTTATCTTGATAAGAAACTTCCAAAGTGACTGTACTATTTTAAACTCTAGCCAGCGGTGGCTGAGAGTTCCAGGTGCTCCACTTTTTTCCTCACATTTAATATTGTTGGTTTATCTAATTTTAGCGATTCTAATAGACTTGAAGTGGTCTCTCAATGTGATTCTTAATTTGCATGTCCTTGATGACTAACAGGTTCCTATTGGACATTGGTGTATCTTCCTTTTTGAAATATCTGTTTAATCTTTGGCTCATTTTAATTTTTTTCAGACATTTTAAAATTGGATTGTTTGTCTTCTTATTGATTGGTAGGCTATATGTATGTATATTCCGGATAAAAATTTCTTTGTCAGAAGTTTGTAATGCAAATATATTCTCCCAGTCTATGGCTTACCTTTCATTTTCTTAAAAATGTCTTTTCATGAACAGAAGGTTTTAATGTTGAAGTAAGTCTAATTAATCAAACTTTACCCCTATACTTTTGGTTTCCTAAGTAATCTGCATCTCCAAGGCTGTGAATGTTCTCTGTGTTTTCTTTTAGAAGCCTTATAGTTTTAGCTTTTATGCTTTGGTCTGTGATTCATCTCAGATTACTTTTTGTGTATTGGGTAAAGTAGAGGTCAAGGTTCGTGTTTTTGCCTGTGTTTTCCCAGTGGTTCCAGCATGATTTGTTGCAAAGACTCGTCTTTCCTCGTTGAATTGCTTTGGTGCCTTTGTTGAGAACCAGTTGTCTATGTACGTGCCGGTCTGTCTCAGGAACCTGAAGAATGTCTGTACAGGCCACGTGTGGCATGCACTTGAGTCTAGGAAATGACAGTTCACATTGGTCAACCTTAATAAGCCTCACGTGACTAGCAGTCTTGAACTTTTATATCATGGAACGTTTGCGTCAGAGATCAGGACAGAGCTGCATGGGGGCCATTTTTTGCTTGTTTTATAAAGCGAACCCAGCAAGGCCGCCAGAAGTTCCAACATTCCCACATTAAATGTAATGTTCTTATCTGCACAGAAATACGCAGTCGAATCTGTGAGATCCAGCCAGCGCCTGCAGGCAACTTCGAATGGAACTAAGCCTGTGAACTCAGTTTTCTGGTTTGAAACTGTGGATCTGCATGGATTCAAAATGACTGCTTTGGAACTTGTTATAATTCAGCATGGGTCAGCCCCAAAATATTACCCTGAAGGAGGAAAACCTTCATAACGTAGAGAAGCTCATGAGTGCGAATTGTTTTAATAACTTTTACCTATTGTAGTCAAGAATAGATCTGCTGACTTTGAACATGTCTTGTCTATGAGTAGAATCTCTACCTGGAAAGGTTTTTGTAAATAGTTTCACTTGAGTGTAGTAAAAAACTTGTTTCCTTTTAAAAGACTTTTATTTGAAAAGTGGAGAATGCATAGAGCAGGCAGTGTACCAGAATTATTCTCCTAGAGGGGTAGAAGGAATGGCGATTCTTTCTTTCTGGAACCTTCACTGTTGGAACTCGTGTTTTTGCGGTGTGGTCGAGTGCAGGACGGACCCTGGACTGCCTGCGCTGGAGTCCAGCCCTGCTGGTCCCCACGGCGAAGGACTTAGCCCCCCTGCTTGCTAAAACCAGGAGAGAAGGAGAGCCTGCCACAGGTTTAAAGGAGGCAAGGCGATTGGAGCCGGGCCGGGTCATGGCAAGTACTAGGTAGCTGTTGGCCAGTATTGATTATTGTATTTCTTTCATAATAAAAGCACACAGAAAAGGGAAATTTTTCTTAAAAAGCAGAAACTAAAAAGCAAAAGTATATTACCCTATGCTGTGATTCAGCTGTCTCGCTGTTCATACTGGTCAGCTGTTACTGTTAAGTCCCATTCTCTCCCCAGAGGGTGTAACGTTAGAGGTTTTTCTTTTGCGCTCCACTCCCTGGGAGACGTATGTCCTGAAAACACGGAAGGTGATCTTCCTCTCCTCCTACTTTGCTCAGTGAGCGCAAAGAAAACACAACGTCGACTCGCTTGGTAATACCACCTGCCTGCACCTGTTTGACTTGTACGGTTGTGCCCAGCACCTGGCCCTGCTTTGCTTTCTCTAGCGGTCTCTCTGCAGAGCAGGAACCAGGGCCGGGCCTGGGCGCAGTGCCGGGACAGCCCCTTTCCCACCGTCGCTCCCCGCACCGCGCTGGGAGGAGGGGAGTGTCCCGCCTTCACTGTGCTCCTGTGTGCACATTTAGCAGGGTTAGCAATAAGCAGAAAACGGAATCCAGCCCAGAGCAAACACGAAGGCCGTTACTGTGCCATTAGTGATGTAATTCCAGGGGGAGTGTGATATTTTGGTTGCACAGACAAACCAGGTTGCAATATAGAATGAAGCGTGAGCTTTCTACCCATTGTCACAGATGGCCATCGCATTCCACGGGAAGCATTTGACTTGGTTGTGGATATGTGGTTAAGTGTTGTTTGGTAAATGCCACAGATGCACAGGGTATTGGCATGTGGCGCTTGTGTTTTCATGTAAGGGAGAAACGCATTGGGCAAGGTCACTTTCCACTGTGTGGCGGCTGCTCCCTGCCATCCCAGTCCTCACCTCTCCCCCAGCAGCTCCGGCACACATTACTCGTTTCACTTCTCCAGCTCACTTCTTAGTTTCTGTAGCTGGCCACGCCTCCTATGTCACAGAGAAAATAGAAGCCAAAGGGTGAACTCTTCGCTCAGGGCCATGCCCTGCGTCACCACACTGCACCTGCACCTGCCCTGTTCTCCCTGCCTCCTGTCCCAGTGCCTGGGGAGTCCTCCTGGCCAAGGCTCTGGATCCCACCCCTCCCCTCTCACCTTCCCAGAGACTTTCTCTCTCTCACCTTAACACCTACCATTTGCCATTGATTTCCCCCCCAAGAACAATTAAACCTATTCAAGCCTTAGCAGTTAAAGAAAACACAGGCCTTCTACGTTGCCAGGGCAGGCCTTCTTGGAAGACTTGTGCATATTTGCCGCCTCCCTTTCCTCACTCCGGCCCCCTCCTCAGGCCACCCCAGTCTGGCTTTGCACCTGGTGACCCAGCTGATGCTGCTCTGGCCACGGCTGGCAGTTGCCTTCCTATCCTTCTATTGCCACTGTCGTTAAGATACATTTGAATTCGTGTCTCCCATGACCTCTCAGCAGTTGCAGCATTTGATCACGCTCCTCTCTGGCCTCCAAGACCCTGCCCTGCCCTCTGGCTTTTTTTCTCCTTGTTGCAGGTTCTTTCTGTGCATCTCTAAGCTCCAGGCTTTGTGTTCCGATGCCAGCTGCACAATTCCACTTTGATATCTTGCTGGGACCTCATATCCAACAGATTCCAAACTTAATCCAAGTTACATAAGCTTGAAACCTGTGACTCATTGACCCTTCCCTCTCCTCATCTTCCCAACCCACAAAGAAACCAAATCTGGTCAAAATCCTACATATCACCAGTACTCAAATCCATCTACTTTGTCTCCAGGATGTCCTTCTTTTACCGAAACTATTGTATTCACAACCCTCTCCCTGCTGTTGGTGTTCTCCCCCAGATGATTCTCGACGGAATTCAGAGTGATGCTTCTAAAAGCAACCTCGTCATGTTGATTCTCCACTTAAACTGCCACCCGTTTCTATAATATCCTGTCCCCAGGCGGATCGGGGCCTCTTCAGAGTAGGTGTTCTCACTCTGTGCATAAACAGGTTATCAGAGCACTAGAGTTCACGGGGAGATGGAGAAGAGAGTTATTTCCCTCCCCGCACAGTGGAACTTAAAGTCCCAGCTGGGCATCAGCCACTCCTGCCCTCCAAAATTCCTGACCTCAGGCTTCATGTGCCTCCCACCTCCTCCATCCTTCCCGCCTCACCTGCTCACGGGCCCCAGCCCAGCCCCTCACACCTGTGGTACGTCTCTGTTTCCCTCCCCCCTTTTCTTATTCAGAGCAGCTCAACTCTTTGCTACATGTTCTGATCCCTAAATGTCATCCCTGTCTTGTCTTAGTTTGGGTCCCCTCGAGGCAGATTGTAAACAAGGACGCTGTCTGCTCTGACTCCACTACGCGAGAGCTCTGTGACCTCTCTGCGCCTCGGTTCTCTCATCTTTAAAATTCTACTTTTTAAGATTGTAGTGAAAATTAAATTTTGTGCATGGAAAATGCTTAAAACTCTTGTCTGGCCCATAGTAGTAGTCAATCAAGCTTGCTACAATGATAATAGTAACTATTATTGTTATTAAAAATGTTACTTCTCATAGGTTTCCCTCCTCAGCCTATCTCGGCCAGATTAGAGCCCCCTCTGTGCACCACCGGCACCCTGTGCCTCCTTTACGTTGCAGTCCCTGGTTTGATGAGGGGAGGATGATTATGTCACCCTGCTCACCATTCAGTGCCTAGCCCAGTGCCTGGGACATAATACACAGTAGGCGTACAGTACTCAGTACATACTTTCTGAACCGAATTAATCCAGTGACTTGTAGAAAGAACGTTTCAGTTATGCTTCTTACCCACTTAAAAAATGAGCTGCCCACTTAAAAAATAAAACATGGCAAACAAAATATAGCAGTGCTCCAGGGGTTTGTCTTTAAATCCCACAGTACCGAGCGAGCCTGGATCAGCTCCACTAAGGGCCGTTGGGCAGCCCCCGCGTTCTTCAGCTCTGTGATAAAAGTGTGTCATAAGGATAGGGTGCATTTTTAGGACACTCAGGGTTTCCCTCATCGTTAGGTTTTTTTTCCTGTTAGCTGATGAGAAAAATGTCATCATTAGCTTGGACTTGCAGGTTCTTTCCTAGCTGTGGGGAATTTTTCAAGCTGACTATAATGAGAAGGTCTCACAAAACCACAGAGAGGTCTGGTATGTTCTCTTCAAGTAAAACATACTGTCCCTCTTTATTTTCACTTTTGAACTGACTTCTATATTTAAAGAACCTAGTATCAGAAATAAGGCCTATTTTATTTCGATGCCTGCACCCTTGACATTCTTTAAACTTATTCTCTCATGCCAAATCAGAAGCCTTCTTCAACTTCTCATTCCTTTCCCTCCCTCCCTCCCTCCCCCCTCCCTCCCCCTTCCTTCCTCCTTTCCTTCCTTCCTTTTATTTCAGTATATATATATATATATATATATATATATGCATGTATGTATGTATGTATGTGTGTAAATATATATACACACACACGCATATAAAATTTTTAAATGTGGTAAAATACCCACAGCATAAGATTTTCTATCTTAGCCATTCTTAAGTGTAGGCTTCGGTGGCATTGAGCGTGCGCGCAGTGTTAAACAGCAGCCGTCACCATCCACCGCCAGAACACTTTCGTCTTGCAAAACTGAAACTCCATACCCACTGAGCACTATTCATTCCCCATTCCCCCGTCTCCCCAGCCTCTGGCAACCACAGCTCTGCTTTCCGTCTCTGAGTCTGACTGCTCCTGGGACCTCGTATCCGTGGCAGACTCATACAGTATTTGTTTTTCTCTGTCTGGCTGATGTGACTTCGCATCGTGTCCTCTAGGTTCGTCCGCATTGTAGCCTGTGTTAGAATTTTCTTCCTTCTTACGGCTGATGACAGTGGCACTGTATTTTTTTTTTTTTTTCAGGATCTTCCTCTTTTGATACTAACTTTTAACAGGTTACAATCTTAGACGTTTGTTAAAAAATGAGGGGGGCCATTGACAGGTTTAACTACCCTTCCAATGAGATGTTTTTTTAAAAAAGTAGTGATATTTGAACTGTTTGCGACAGTGCACGTAAGAGGGAAAACATTTCTGAGACATTTACTTACGACTTCTTTTTATCCACTCGGTGCTCAGAATCCAGCCCTCAGAGGGGTTGCCTCGGAACGCGCTCCTCTCCTGGGGCTGGTGGCGGCGCTGCGCTTCCAGGCCGCACCTGCTTATCCACCACCCATTGCTGGGCACTTCGGTTGCTTCCAGCGTTCGGCTGTGGTGCACAGTGCCCCTGTGAGCAGGCACACAAGTGCCCCTTTGGGATCCTCCTCTTAGTTATTTTAGATCTGATGACTCCTCGCACCTTCCCTGCCCATGCTTCTGTTGTTCTCACGGACTCCTGCCTTCCTCTTCCGGCCACTGACCGCTCCTCCCCCATCGGCCGCCTTCAGCATTTTCCTAATAATGTCCCCCACAGAGCCGCTCCATGGAGAGGCAGTTTGACAGCTACCAAGTATGATTTGTTCCCGCCTCCTACACACCCACCCATGCCTGCTGGTTTCTGAAGCCATGCCAGTAGTTTCTAAATTAAAAAAAAAAAAATCCCTTCGTACTCGGGCAGATTTTTGTGGCTATAGACATTCTGTATTTTGAAATTTAACTATTAATAGCATCTTCTGGATGTATGAGTCCTGTAATTGTGATACTAGTATTTATTCTTTCTCATGAAAGCAACATATGACAATCATAGAAAACTTGTAAGGTAGAGCAAAAATACTACAGACAATAACACTACCTAAATTAGGAAACCACTATTAACATTGCTGCATATCCTTCTGGTTTTTTTAATGTGAATTTTTATATATTTAAGATCATATTGTTTTGCACGTCTTTCTTGCACTTAATAATAAAGTATAGGCATTCTCTTGTTTAAAAGGGTTTCATAAACGTTTTGGTTATTTTGCATGACCGAGAAATATTTATAGGATATGCATTAGCTTCAATAACATTTTTCCAGCTATAAAAATCACGTTTCTCATAGAGAATATGAAATATCTCAATATTATAAAGAAGCAATGATAAATCTGAATTCTCTGCCCTTTCTTAAGCTTTTAAAGTGTATTCTTTTCCATTCTCCTTTTGAGGTCAGCTTCTCTTACCCCACCATTTGCTTGTACCCCCCCCTTCTAACTTCCTTAATCTGGCAACATTTCACCTAACATTGTATTTCATGATTTGCGGTGTCATTAAGTATTCTTCAAAAACCATTATTTAAACATATGAGTCCACTGTAATTTATTTAGTCACACGCTCCCCTCCTCCACTTTTGGATGTTTAAATTTTTCCCAATATTATGTTATTGTAAGGATGTCCTTGTTGTACAGTTATCTTCCTGTGTATCTGTGATTGTTTCTTTTGGAGATATTTATAGACTTGTTATGAGTCAAACAGCTTGAAGGCTTATAAAAAGGTATTGCAGATTTCCTGAAATGATTGTCTCACCTCACTTCACTAGCTTTACTCTTTTTTTTTTTTTTTTAATCTTCACCCAAGAACATGTTTATTGATTTTGAGAGAGAAGACAAACACACAGAGAGACATCCATGTAAGAGAGAAACGTCGATAGGTTGCCTCCCATATGTGCTCCAACCGGCGATCAAACCTGTGATCTAACTTTACTTTTTGTTGTCCAAATTTGTGAATTTGGTTGGTTTAAAAAAAATAATCTGGGTGTTTGTTGGTGAAATTCAACACTTTTTTCATGTTAATTGGCCTTTTATACTTGCGGGTGAATAGTCTGTTGGTATCATCGACCTTTTACAATTATAAATCATATACAATATATTATCCTGTTGCAAGTATTTTTTGTTTACTGTTCAGTTTTGTCTGCTGCTTTTGGACATACAGGGATTTTACATTTTAATGTAGTCAGATTGATTCAGATTATCTTGCTTTTTGTTAGTTTTTTCATTACTTTTATAAAGCTAAGGCTTCTTTTCCTATCTCAAATTAATAAATATTTTTTCTAATTGTTTTCTTATTTCCTGCCCCACCTTACATTTAACTCTTAAATCTCCACTCAACTAATTTTGGTGACGATTATAAAGTAGGAGCTATTTTTTTTTCCTAGAATCTTACCTGGTTCTCATGTTTGTTCAGAATCCCAATAAAGCCACAATATGAACCAAAACAAGTACTTTTTAAAATTTTAGTGCTTTGATTTTCCCACTGTAAAAAAAATGAGAAGGCCGTGGTATACCTGTGGAGGGCAGGAGCCAGGAAGAGGGACTGGGTACCACCTCAGAATCCTTACCCCTCAGCCCAGAATTGCCATCTCTTTGCAGCTCAGGACATTTGATGCTCAGCACAGGCTGCTGGGGGCAGAGATAGCAGCAGGAATAACAAAGGTGGTCCAGAGTGAGTCTCTCTCAGTCCTGACCCTGTTTCAATTATCCATGACTAACGTGAGCAACCAGGGCTCCGCTTGTTGGAGACGTGAGCCTCATGTTATAGCTATAAGGCGTGCATAGTGAAAGGGAGCCCTCGGCCAGCCAGTGTGGCTCAGTGGTTGAGCATCGACCCATGCACCAAGAAGAGGTTGCTGGTTCGATTCCCGGTCGGGGCACGTTCCTAGGTTGCGGGCTCAATCCCCAGTAATTAAGGAGTGGAGATGTTTACATTGAGATTTAGTCTCAATAAATTATGGCCTAGGCAAGTGGCAGAGCAAGGTTGTGCCTGACTCTGTTGGGGATATTTTTTAGTAACTAGTTCATTTCCCCTTAACTTAGTTACCCAGCGTGACACCAAGTTGAGTAAGATGATTACAGTGTCATTTTATACTCTAACTTGGAGAATGTGTGCTTCTTAACCTTTTCTAACTGTTCTTAATCTATATCTACCTCAAGCTTCCCTTCTGAAAGCCTTCTGTCCTTGCTAATAATTTCTTCTTCTGCCCAGTTGCCTCTTGTGTTTCAGAATTAAAGAAAGATGTGATAGTCATCAAGAAATACCCTGAACTGGTTTGTGTCCCTGATCTGGCCCTGCCACTTGCCCAGAGCTGTGGTATACATTTTTTTTAAAGGTTGAAATAAAAGTAAGAAAAGCATTTTGAAAAATGTGACGCACTAAAGTGATAAAAGTAATGGCTTTGAGATATAAATACCTGCTGTCAACCTTATTATTTATTATTGGTATTAGTAAATTATTATTTATTAACATATTAATAACAGAAATGGCATTGAAAAACAAAACAGCCAGAGGCCAAACCTTTCGAATTTCAAATCCGTTTATATTAACATCCTCTGGTAACACAGAGGATATGTCTTAGGGGCATTTTTGTACAGTAAAGTCACCTACCAGTCGATCCATTATACTTATTAAAGTGTTTTAACATTCATCTCCCCCTTTCTGATTTTGATTGCGTGAACATGGTCTGTGGCATAATTTATATAACGCACAAGGATAATTCAGATACTATTTAATGATGACCCTGTTACATGCTTCCATGCCTCAGATGAAAATTGCGTGGTACTGACATTTCCCACTTGAGAATGTATTTGCTGTAATAAAATACAGTGACCACTTGTAACCTGTAGAACTTGTGTGGAGTCTGGATAAACCGAAACCGTTTTCTCCTTTGCTCGGGGAACACACAGCCCTACGTATTAAATAAAGCCTAAGTATTTGTACATAGCTGCAGCCGAAGTTTTGTTTAATTACACTTAGGTATGGCCTGATTTTCAAATAACATTGAAAAATGACCTTTAAAATAAACTTTGAATGGATATAATCGTCAGAGAAACAGTTTCTTTATTAGTTAAACTTTCATTTCTCACTGTGCATTGCTTTGATCTCGTAATGTTTTTTTAAATGTCCCGAAGGCTTATTTTCAAAGCTTCCAAATAAATTATTATTTCTCAAAAGCCCTAAAATATTCATGGCTCGATGAATCCCAAAGACAGTATTTTTAAAGCCCTGTTAAGTTTTTCTCCCTGTGCTCTGCTGCTGCATAATTTTCTCTGCTGTGGGTCACATGATTCCTCCCGTTCATAATACACGCACTTAAAAATCTTTACTTCCTGATTGAGCCATCGAGATTATGTAAAATGGAAATCAGTCTAAATACCTAACGACAGGAATTTTAAGGGGAAAATGCTGTTTTCTTTTTCTGTTTCATCATTGATGCCCGAAAAATCCGAGCGAGTGTGTGCTTCCCTGTTTGTATTTGGAAACACGAGACTGTTAGGGATTTTTTTCTGTCCCTTCCCTTTCAGATTGAGTCAGAGTTTGCTTTCATTATAAAAATAATATACCAGCGAGATAGACCGTGGGAGTGGTATGGTTGCAGGCCTGAAATCATCAAAATGGTTCCGATCGCAGAGAGAGCTGTTCACTTACTTGTTAGTCTTTCATGACCTGCAGGAAGAGTGCATCTCTCAGAAGGTAACGATTTGCTATTTCAGAATTGTAAGTGGCCACTTAGCCTTTCAGCTGCCTCCTATAAATTAAAGTAATTTCTAGCAGGCGGGATGACACTTGTTTCGTCATGGATCTTAAAATCCCTCGCGTTTTCTCAAAGCAGTTTTGAAGTTGTCGTAGCAACAGCATGATGTTTGGAGGGTCTTTTTAGTAGTTTCTTAGCTAGAGTTAATTTTATTAACTCGGGATGTTTTTCTTTTTACTTTTCTCTGACAAACAAGGGCCATCATTGCTCAAATATGTATTTCATGTTCTTTATTTCTTGGTGACTATAGTTAAAGGACTTGTGTGTTTTTTTTAAAAGTTGTCTCAGGAAAGGAACAAGAATGTTATCAATTGCTTTCACATAGGTTAAACTCGGGTTTTTAGTTACTTCTCTATAAAATGGCACTACCGTTGTAGGAGCAGAATTTAGTTTTATTTAAAGAGATGGGTTATGGGAGATGTTCCCTAAAATTTAATAGTGACTTACCTCCAGGTGTTTCAGCTATCCTTTGCTTTGATTCTGATATATTTGGAATAAAACTGAGGAACACAAGAGGAAAACCTGTAGACTTACAGGAGAAAATCCCTTTAAAAATGCAACACTCAGATACAGCCCCACAAGCATGTTCCACCAAAGGAAAACCTAAGGTTAAGTCTGACTTTATCAAAATTAAAAGTTCAGCACGCTTTGAAACTAAAAAATACGCTAAAATAAATTACCCTTTAGCAGAGTTTGCGGGAATTTTTCATTGGGAGAAAGTAGGTCAGGGTCTCCGTTAGCCGTCGCCGCGGCAGGAGTTCTTGCCAGTATGGCGATGGGTGAGAGAGGAGGCCTTTCTCTTGGGCAGGGAGAGGGTCAGAAGAAAGAATGGTCTGTACTAGGTCTGGACGCTGGGACTTCAGAAAGTGTCACATGTTTGCTGCTTTTGTTTCCTTGTGAAAGTGATCAGAGAGATGCTGTGACACTTGTAAAAGCTATCGTGTGAGCTCCGTGGGCTTAATGCTCTCACTAGTACCCTCTCCGTGCGCCGCTGGCTCGCCTGGGCGGCTCGAGACGGCGGGAGGGCGGCGTGTGCAGCCAGCCGCCGCCAAGGTGCTAATGCTCCACCGGTGATGTCAGGAGGGACGGACCGCGGCTTCCAAACGCTGCAGTAAACAAGGTCAAAGTGTCCCGTTTTGCTGGAGGAAGGTTTGTTTTTATGAGCTGGACAGTACACGGATGAAGTATTTTTTCAAAGCAAACATCCAATTTATGCGTGTGGGGGGGGTTTTTTACTTTTTGGATTTTAAAAAATGAACCAGATGAGGTTTCGTAAGGGTTGCATTTTTTTAAGCAGAATTATACTGACTTCCTGTTGGTGTTTTTTAATTGATTTTTCTCAAAAAAAATCTCGAGTTTTTCACAGAGGAATGGAAATATTCTGATCTTAAATGCAGTTTGGGGGGGAGCAAGCAAGGTAGGACCCAGTCTGCGGCAAATGCCAATCACAGTCCCCCGTACAATATTCTTTCTGATTTTGTGCCTCTTGCTGTTACTTAAATACGTGTTTAAGCCCGAGACAGTTCACGGTGCAGGATCCTGCTGACTGCGTGGTTCTCGCCTTAATACATTTTCCAACCTTGAACCTGAGAATGCCAGAGGCCCCGGTCTCTGGACACTTGTCTGAGCAGTTATCTGCTGGCGGCCTGGTTCCTGAGGTAACAAGTGGGTGTCCCGGGCGTGTGTGGCAACAGCAGCAGTGGTGCCACGTGGCTCCCAGAGGTCACCCCGCTCTGTCCTGGGGATCCCTGGGCCTCGGCGCTTGGAGACGACCTGTGAACTCGGGGCGTCCTGGCAAGTGCAGGCGCTGGGCGTCCACGGCAAACCTGGATGCGGCAGGAGCCTGGCTTTTAAAGTGAAAGCAGGGCCTTGAGGAGTCGCCCTCGCCTCATTCCCGACCTGCTGGCTGTGCTGGAAAACAAAGTAAGTGTTGTTTGTTTCTCTCTTAGTCAGTCTTCTCCTACATGTTTTTTCTTGCTAACATTGTTAGACGGCCAGGATCTGACAAATGCCAAGTGTTTTCCCCTTCATTGGGAAGGAGGATATGAAGTTTGTTAGATAGTTAATTGCTTCTTTGATCTTCCCTGTCTTCCTATATCTACCCGCTGGCTTGCTTGTTAGAGAGAGCAAGAGACCGAAGTGTTTTATCAATGAGAAAACAAAAGTGTGGTTTTTAAAAAAATGGTTCAAGAACTTTGCCATTAATTAAATGACAGCGACACAAACAAGGCTTTTTACTTGCCAGGAGCACATCTAGCAAAACAGCCCCAGTTCGATGTCCTTACTCTCACTGGGAAGCAGGAGGGGTGTGTGTACAAGACAGATACACAGACAGTGTCCCCTCCCGTGTGGGGACTGCAAAAACTAGGTGGGAATGGCTCCTGGACAAGAGGCTGTAATTTAAAAACCAGATTGGTAGTTACAGAATAGTCATGGGGACGTAAAGTACACCATAGGGAATATAATCAATAATATTGTAATAACTGTATATGGTGTCAGATGGGTACTAGAATTATCGGGGGGGAACACTTTGTAAAGTATATGATTGTCTAACCACTGTGCTGTACACCTGAAACTAATACAAAATAACATTGAATGTAAACTGTAATTGAAAAGTAATGAAACAAAACAAAAAAGCCGGTCAGGGAATGGACAGGAGCTGAGGGATATAAAATGTTTAATGATGTTGGGGAAAAACAGATTTAATATAAAAATGGGATAAAATGTATAAAGAACCTAACCTTGTCAACAGAAACTGAACTTTCCCTTCATGTTAGAAAGTTTCATGCCTTATAGATTCGTAGGAAATGGTTTAATTCCTTTTAGAAAATAATTAAGAGTCTTCTTCACCTGTAGAGAAGATTCTGTGATTCCAGCCTAATTCTAACGCTTGGCCCCTGCCTTCCACTTGTGTTTGTTTTTATGCTGGTCCTGCCTCCGCAGATGTCGCATGGCTTGTTACCTTTTTATTACGAAGTTCTATGGTTTTGAAAATGCAAAACAAATACAAGTGCAGAGTGGTTTGTGATCTGTAATTAAATTACCCTTCCTTATAGAATGGACTGTTTTTACTGTAGAATTTTCTTGATAGTAACACTTTGAGGGTGGAAGGAGGCAGTGACTGCAGAGAGGCAGTGGAAGTGGGATCACGGTCTAGTACCGACCCTAAATCTTAGCACCGAGTGCAGTGTGAATTTAAGTGAGGGCCTCTCCCATGAGAATTCACATTTTATCTCAGAGTGGTGATGATGGGACTTGCGCTGTCAGTATTTCATTTGAAACACTTTAGGCTCCTTATATGAATGAATGTTTGTGAATTAATTCAGCAAACATCTGTTAAGTACCTTTGTTATATATAGCATGGTGCTCAGAGCTATTGTTTTTCACAGTTAAATTTGCAGAGAGTTGGTTTATAAATTAGAGGTTGAGAGCAGTTTGAAACAAGGGTGAATGAGCCGAGCATTACCGTCGAAGTGATTTGTTAAGGTTGGTGCCAAGGGTCCCCTTCTGAGCTGCCCCTCCTAATTAAAGGGGAAGGTGCTGCCATCTGTCGTCTTTCATTCAAGGCAGTAGGGAGCCTGGGGTGGAAGGAAGCACCCCCCCTCCTTTACTTTTCTCCCACTCTTTTTTTTTTATAGTCAGCTTTCTCCCTAGTCAGTGACCCAGAAGGTCATTGATGATCCGTCTATCTCAGAATGAATAGTAACATAAGCATGCAAGGCACTTGCAAAAAAAAAAAAAAGTTTATGACACGCATTGATCCATTTAGAATTCTGCTTGAATTATGTCTGAGAGTATTGTAATCTCTGTTTCGGTGTCTTCGCCCCTTTTGTTACTGAGGGCATCACTGGCAGGAAAAATGGGGAATTTTACTTTTATTGGTTTTGCTTCATCATGAAAAAAATTTTACACTCCACTGGGCATAATCAGAAGATGGCAGCATGCAGCTATCCAGTGGGGATGTAGGAATGCTATTCTCTTCAAGGTCAAGGACACCTGTTAATTATGACATATACGTGTCCTCTCCAGGGAAATGGTGGGCAAGGATGCTAACAGATGTCCAAGTTGGCCTGCTGCTGCTGCTTGGACCAATTATTGAAATAACTCACATTGTTTAGTCTTCAGTTAAGCAATAATAAGCCTTTTAACCCCTTTCTCGTGAGAATAGGTTATGGGAGAATTTAGTTAGTTTGGGCTCAGGGCTTAATTTGAGATGTGAAGTAAGTACTCTTAACAAAATGACTGAGCTTTCTTGCCTCAGTTTCCACCTCTTTAAATGGAAGAAGTGTGTGCTGGCTTTAGATGTATTTAAGAAAATATGAAATGTTTTTGATAAAAATTTCCATTGTAAATGGAAAATTCTGAAGTATTTGGTTATTTTTGTTTTCAGTTTTTATATGCTCAAGCAAAGTATCAACAGTCATCTAAAAAAATCTGGCCCTTACACTCCCTGGCTAGTTCCCCACCCCCCTCAGGAAGTAGATACGGACTTCCCAGAATGTGCTGTTTGTTAGAATTCTCTATGACATGAACATGGGGTGTTTCTTAAACCCACACAATATGTTTGGAAAGCCCAAATGTGAGGGTCATGTCTGTAATTTTATTTAGAGGTGTGTTTTTTTTCTTTCAAATTTGTCATCAGCTTGTGATGAGCTTTCTTAGAAATGGAGGTTTTGCTTATGTTGTTGGATCTGGGGAGGGCAGTGTGTAGGCTCTGAAGGTGCTGACGTCAGTTTCTGTGATTGGATAATAGCGGAAAAGTGGATCCCTTCCTAACCACCGACGGGTACACACTGACATTGTTGAGTTAATAGGTAGGTGTTTTCAGCTTTTTCATGCAATAATTTTAGATAGTCAACTAGGTGCTTCCATAACTATCCTTTTTAACATGGGATTTAAAAGAATTTGGTTTTACCCATCAGTATTTATTTTAGGGGGACTAAATAAACGAATTAAAAAGCATGACTTCGACGTTGCCCTGGCCCGGTGGCCAGTTGGTTGGCGCGTTGTCCTGTACACTAAAAGGTTGCAGGTTCCGTCCCCAGTTGGGGCACATGCGGGAGGCATCCGATCCATGTTTTCTCTCTCACGTTGGTATTTCTCTCTCTCCCCCTTCTTCTCTGTCTTCAGTCAATAAAAACATATCCTCAGGAGAGGATTAAAAACAACAGTGGGACTCTGATGTAATGTGATTAATTTTAACTCACATAGCAGAAGACACACGGACATGCACATGAATGTTGCCCCCTTGGGGTGCGGTGTTAGCTGGGCAGGACTTAATCCTCCGCTGCATGGCACCGTCTTTGCCAAGGGCCCTTGAGAACTCGGGTTTGCCGGGACCTTCAGGGACTTCCATCCTTTCTGTGTTGTCCGCCGTAGCAGAAATTCTCTAATCTTTGAGGATAGGGAGGAGTCAGTAGTTAGGTCGGATGAGTAGGTTTATGATCAAATAACTGATTTGAGTCATTGATTCAGGTAAACATTTACCGAGCCACACACTGCATTCTAGTAGTAAGTAAAGCAGATGGAAACCTGAGCTCGCCCTGGACCCGGCCCTTCAGGAGGACCACTGGGTGGAACAAATGACATATAAAGAGGTGACATTACAGGCTGACAGGTACAGTAACACAGGGACACGCGGTGCTCCTAGAGCCCAGAGGGGAGTTTAAATAAAATTTGATGGAAAATGAGAATTGTTGCATGCATGACTTATAAAGTGGCTTACGTAATAGAATTTGGGAAATGAAAGCCCTAAAAAATCTCTTCTATTTTAAGAATGAGGAGATTGGAATTTATTTCCGAAATCCTTTAATTCTCAGCCAGTTGAAAGCCTTATGAGAAAAGACATTCAATCTAATGGACATCTTTTTTATTTATTTTTTTTTAACCAAAAGAAGCAGTGGCTATATAAAAGGTTGAGGTTTAAAAAAGGTTAGGGACTTTGTTAGAAAAATTATTTTCTCCAAAGGATATTTTTGAAGAGTGATTCTTATGTCCATATTAAAATTGAGTACTTTGGGCATACTAGATATACCAAAGTGTCCTATTTCTTGCCGAGAATAGCTGTGTAGCCCAGGAGACGGTGAACTTGAAGCTGGCCTGCATCTGTATGTATGCTGTGGGAGAGAAAAGGCTTCTTCATGTCCTCTTTCGTGTTTTATTTCACAGGGACAGGCTTTCTGTCCCATAGCCAATAGTGGGTCCCTCTCGCAGGTAAGTTCATTTAACAGTGATTTGTGAAGTATCACTTGCTGCCAGGCTCTGTTCTAGGAGCAGATCAGAAGCTAAGCTGATTGACTGCAAACCCTGAGTGCTGTGCTCTGCAGCAGGACCCTGTAGTTATGCACAGTCAGCACCATTTCCCGGGTGCTTTTCCCGAGCATGACAGTTGTAGGCCCGGCCGGCCGTGGCGCTGCCCTCAGAGAGCGTGGAGCTAAGGTTCTGTGCACAGATAAAAATAGGGTAAACGTAGAGAGAGAGAAATGTATGAACACAGAGAGATCAACACACTACACGCTTGTAGAAAAGAAAGGTTTT
Source organism: Miniopterus schreibersii (assembly GCF_964146895.1). NCBI lineage: Eukaryota > Metazoa > Chordata > Mammalia > Chiroptera > Miniopteridae > Miniopterus > Miniopterus schreibersii. Next base: position 14,955,671 of record NC_138118.1, read on the forward strand.
ATGTGGCTGGGCGATCAAGAATGTTTTATGGATGAAGGAGCATTTGAGTCAGACATTGGCGGAAAGGTGGTGTTGGACGTGAGGCCTTGGAGGCAGAGTGTTCCAGTCCAAGGAAACATGAGCAGAGGCGTAGGTGGGGATGGGAAATACCAATGTACAAAGTGGGCAGTGACTTATCTGTGGTTGCTGGGCAACAGTGTGTGTCAAAGTGACTGATGAGAAGGCAAGGTAGCAAAGGTCTGTTGAGGCCAGATCCGGGAGGGCCTTGGATGTCATATGACTAAACATTGAAACTTAATCCTGAGTCACTGGGGAGCAGTTGAAGAATTTTGGTCGGGAGAGTGACAATAGGATCTCTCCTGTAGAAGCCTCGTCTGGTATCATCGTGTGGGGTGACTTGGGCAGTGAGAAAACCAGAGCCGGGGGGAGCCCGTTAGAGCTTTCGTGATAGTCCAGGGAGGAGGTGAAGGAGGGGACAGAAAACTAGACAGGCTCGAGAGGCGGAATTTAGGGACTGCCTGGGTAATGGGGGCTGCCGGGGCGGGGTGGAAGCAAAAATAATTACAGATTTTTGAACCCGGTGCCATTTACTGCGTCTGTGACATTTGCCCGGCACTTCACGTACATTCGCATTTGGTCTTATCCTAGTCCTGTGAGGCTGATATTTTTGTCTTTTTTTCAGAGATGAGGAAACTGAGGCTCAGAGAAAGGCTTGCCTAAAGTTGTACAGGTGATCGCTACGGAACAGGGCCTTGTGTGCATCCCCGATTTCCACACCTGTGCTCTTTCTACTGTGCTAGGTTTGGGAGGGCCAAGGGGATCTCTCTCCGTTTAGGCGCTAGAAGCTGTCCATCTGGGCTGGAGACGCGGAACCCAAATCTCAAGGGCAGACTGAGGAGGATCGGAGATAGGGGTTTAAGAAGCCACTGCTTGCTCATCTATTCAACAAATACTCGCCGAGTGCCCTTCAGGGCCCGCACTGCACCGCTGTGGCAGTGCAGTGGCGGACGGGCGCAGCAGTCTCGCTTCACGGACCTGCCGCGAGTGACGGTGACTCTGTTCTGTTGGTTGAGTGTCGTGCAGAGGGAGGTGCCGATCTGCTATTGAAACGCCTACCCGGGGGACCTGACCAAGTCCGCGGACAGGGAACATCTCTGAAGGAAGTTGTAGTATTTAACATGACATCCAATGATGAGTGTCAAGATAAATGGTGAGGCAGGGAAAACGGTGTAGTAAGACCCAGGGGCACGAGAAAAGCACTGCTGATCTGAAGAGCTGGAAATTGTGTGGCTGGGATGGACAGGTGCAGGGAGGTGAGGCTAAAGCAGCGATTTTCAGTGGTGCGCTGCAAGAATGTTTAAAACATGCAATACCTGACTATTTAGTCAGGGGCGCTGACCTCTTTTCCCTTAGATTGTCAAATTAAAAAATGATAGCCAACACAATAGCCAAGCAATGCGAATGAATACCAATTTAACCTATTTTTTTGTCAGATCAGCAAAAAAATATAACATGTTGTTTGGTGTGCCGCAGAACTTTGGTTTGTGTGCCATGAGATGAAAAGGGTCGAACGTCACTGGGCTAGAGAGGTAGGCGGCAGCTGCTTCAGGAAAGGCCCCAGAAGCCGTGTTGGGGAATCTAAGGACGTAGGGAGGTATTCGTGAATTTTAACCATGGGGCCACATGATTAGACTTGCTTTCGGAAAGGCCATTTTGTCTGCTGGAGAACAGAGTTTAGGGCTGCAAGCACCAGAAACAGAGAAACTGGTTAGGAGGCCGTTGGACAGGGAGCTGGGTGAGGCAGGGTGGTGATTTGGAGAGAGCAGGAGAGGCTCTGGTTGCTATTTATGGATGGCAGGTGTGTTGGAATTTGGGGTTTGTTGGATATGGAAGATGATGGAGAGGGAGGAATGAAAGTTAACATGTAAGTTGCTGACTGGATTGTTGCTGGTACCTAACTAGGGGACACAGTGGAAGGATCAGATTTGGGGTTTGGGATTATTGGGATTATTGGCTTTGGCTACCCTAAGTAGCTGGTATCCTAAGTAACTGGTAAAGGGAGCTGAAGGGTAGGGGTTGCAGTCAGGGAGAGCAGATGGCAGAGCTCATTGCTGCAGAAGTGACGCAGGTCACACGGTAGTGAAAGGACAAGGTCACTGAAGTGGTGAGTGAAGCGGAGGGGACAGGCCGGCTGTGGGACGTTCCCGTCTAGCCTAGTGACACCGGTGGCCATCCCATCTGCCAAAAATCGTGTAGCAGCATGAACAAGCATTGACGCGTGTTAGTCCCCTGTCCAACAGTTTGGGGTGTGCCCGGGGAGGAAGGGAGCGACCTTCTGTGTGTCTGTCCCTTTGCTCTCTGCGGGAATAGCCAGCAAAACTGCCATCTGCTGGGCCTTCCGTGAGTGCCAGAGGCTTGGCTTTAGGTGCCTTACGTGGAGTCTTCGCAGTGTTGTCGTCCTATTTTACGCGTAAAGAGAGCAGCGATTAGAGAGTTAAATAATGTTTCTAAGGTTACGTGGCAGAGCAGGATTTAAGCTTCATCTTAACGACAGTGGCCGGTGCCCTGTCATGCTGCTGTGCCCTGTGCCCGTGCCAGGGGCCTCCCTGGGCCCACCCCTCTTCCCAGCGAGACTGCAAGCTCCACGAGGACAGGAACTTTTTTCACTTGATCACCATATTTCAGCATCTACTAAGTGCAGGACCTGACACGTAGTAGGTGCTTACTGCGTATGTGTGTTGAGTGACGGACGGACTCACTGTGTTCTCTGTGATCACTATCAACTGGCAGTGGGGCCAGGGTGGGAGAGCACCGACCCGAGAGTATGTGTGGGACTCGGGTGGATTTAGCCCCCAGGCGCCTGTATTTCTCTGTCCCTGCTCCGCGGTGAGCCTGTGAGCCTGGCTGCTGTCAGGTGCTACGTGGCTCTGCCAGTAAGTCTCCTTCCCCAAAGACACCCCAGGTGATACTGTGCACATCCCTGTCATTAGCATCAGGGCTGGTCTGTTGTAGCTTGCACTCCACACTGCCCTAGGACAGCATCTGAACAATACTGGTGCTTTTAAGGAAATACCCGATTATGTATTTTAAAAACATTCCTGAAGTTTTCTGTTTCTTCCATTGTTTCAGACTCTTCTTTCTCTCTCTGTCTTTCACTCTCTCTCCATGCACGTGAGCACACGCACACTCACCCCTTAGTTCGTCATCTGTCTCATAAACATCTTTTTTAGTGAAATACACGGTAATACATAAAAAGCCACTTTGTAAACTGAAACTGTATTATTTATATTTTGTCCCATTTTTGTCCAAGTTTAGTTCATTTCATTTGCTTCTCATAATTGGACACTAGATACTGTATTCAGCACTATTATATAAGCTTTTTTTTCCTTCTGTTGGAAATAGTAAATTATGATGACTTTGACCAAAAATATAAATCTGAGCTGTGCAGTGTTCAGTACTTAGCCTTATATTCTTGCCTTTAATTGTGAGACTATGTGATGATTTCTGATGACCTAAGGTAAATAGTGTGAATTTTCTTTTCTCTCTCTGTAAAGCAGATGGCATGGTCCCGAAGAGTCACCTGGGCTTGTGTGTTTCATAAAATACACAGGTCTGTGTACATACTAATTCTGTGAGCCAAGGTTTATGTCTTTTCTGATATTTTTTACCTAAAACAAAAAAATCTGAATAGCTGGAAGCTCCATTGTTGTTAGTGTCATAAGCCTTAGAATTTATATCCAAGTCAAGGCCATGCAGGAATGCAGAGTCACTCAGTAAAAACTCATTAACAGCCTGCTTTGTACCAGACTGAGTGTCTGCTTAGTTTTGGAAGGCTTCACAGTAGGGCAGCTTATGTTTGGGAGTGACCAGTCAAATTAGCAGTACAGATAAAGGCCACAATGCAGTTTTTCAAAATTTAAATGAGGAGGACTGGAACATACGTCAAAACAGAGCACAGGTGGAGGTGGGCAGGGGGAAAATCTATAATAGTGTAACAATAAAACCAAGCAGACAGCACTGTCCTATCTGACTGGAGCCATACAATTAATAAGTGCCTTTGAAAAATGTACCCTCTCGCCCTTCTCGAACTCAGAATTTTTTCTGGCACTCCTCTTTTTGACTCTCCAACTCTGAACCGTTTGTTCATAGTTTAGTAAGAAGGAAGAAAAGGCTCTCCTTTAAGAGTTCATTGGAAATGAAGAATATTTATTTTTAGGATGTGGCGAAGACGGATTTGAAAGCGCAGCGGTTAATCTGATCAGCAGAGGAGCCAGGCAGCAGTCGCAGGCAGTCGTCCTGGCCAGCACGCCTTCGCCATGATGGAGACGTGGTGCTACCTTCCTTGAAATTCTTTCACTCCCTTCCTTGCCAAACCCCATGGCTTCTGTTGTAACATGTGGCAACTTCTCCCCTGGAGACTAACCCAGTCCAAGTTACCATAATATTTAGGACCAGCTACAAAGACATTTCTTCCCCTAAACCCGTGCCAAATCGAAATCAAACTACCTTCTCCTCCCCGGCCGTTCAAATAGAACCAGCTCATATTTGAAAAGGGCAAGAAATGCACACAGGCCGCTTTTTGTTTTATGCCTGTTCAGACAGATAAACAAACAAGGCACATCACGCCTAGTGTTGCTTTGAGCTCCTCACTTCCTTCCAGAATAGACTATGATAGCGTGTTCATTTTAAGAATGGCATCTTAGATGTTCTAGAAAGAGGAAAGGAGACTTTCAGTCTACCTACACCAAACTCTCTGCTCTCGGTGCTGATGGGGAAGAGTGAGTCCGAAAACACAGGCCTTCAGGCTGTGGCCCTGAGCTTGGGACAGGCCTCAGCCTCAGCCTCAGCCTCAGCCTCAGCCTCAGCCTCAGCCTTGGGAGGCCCACGACCTGGCAGGGCAGGGAGACGCGCTCAGCCGTCAGCAGCCTCGGATCGTCCACCTGCTAAACACATCACACAAAACAAGGGACGGCGGTCCCTTTTGTTTTTAAGAAAGAAAGCCTAGCAAAATAGGAAAAAGATTTCCTGGTAAATTTGTTCTGACCTATAAACCTGGCCATTTTCCACTTGGCATTTGACCCGTGTGCCTTAGTCATCCTTGTTATATAGTTCCTTGTTAGAGTAATTATATCCCGTACCCGGCTTTGTTAGTTTACATTAATTTGTTCATATTTTTAGCAAGATTCACTTCCCTTCACTGCTTAGTTTATTGGTTTGATGTCTGACTTTCAACACAATTCATTTTTATGGGTTGTATTTCTGTCTTTTTAATTTGTTGACTATTTGATAACACACAAAAGGTTATATATAACACATAAAGGTTATATATAAGCACTAAAACACAATAAAAACAAAACATGCTTTAGTGAACCACCACCAATTTAACAATTAGACCATTACCGACACTTACTAATTTCTCTGTAGTACTTCGTTCCTGTCGTTCTAAAGCTTCCTCACAATTCTGAAATTTGTGTTTATAACTCTCTTGACTATTCAAACAAATATATTTTATCACATAAATATGCATTGCTAAAGGTATTTTTGCTTGTTTGTTAATCCTGAGGATATTTTTTTCCATTGCTTTTCAGAGAGAGTGGAGGGGAGGTCGGGAAGGGGAGAGGGAGAGAGAAACATCCTTGTGAAAGAGACACATCAGTTAGTTGCCTCTTGCATGTGCTCTGACCAGGGGCCAGGAACAAACCCACAACCGAGGTATGTACCCTTGACCAGGAATCGAACCCGAGACCCTTCGGGTGCTCTGGCTGACTCTCTAACCACTGAGCCATGCCAGCAGGGCTGAAGGTATTTTTTCTTTTAAATATGTCTTTATTGATTTCAGAGAGAAGAAGGGAGAGGGAGAGAGAGAGGATAGGAACATCAGTGATGAGAGAGTCATTGATCGGCTGCCTCCTGCACATCCCCTACTGGGGATCGAACCCACGACCTGGGCATGTGCCCTGACCCAGAATCGAACCAAGATCTCCTGGATCATAGGTCGATGCTCAACTGCTGAGCCACTCCAGCCGGGCTAAAGATATTTTTTAGACACATAAAAATTGTGTCACACTTTGTGTGGTTTCTGCAGCTTATGTTTTCTTCCATGTTACATTTGTAAAATTCATCCACGTTGCTGGGGGTATAGCTTCATTTCCTTCGCATACGTACGTTGCTGTAATTCTCCAGTCCTGTGTGAATATATCAGTCACCCACTATCTTGTTTACAGGGGGAGGGGAGAAAGCAGTTCTGTTTTAGACACATCGACCTTGAGATGCCGGTTGGGATCCCAGTGGAGGTGTTGATGGACAGGTGCCTGCGCGGGTCTGTGATGTAGGAGAGAGGCCTGAGATGGGTACCAGCATGTGGACGGTGTCGGAAGCATCGTTTCTCCAGCTGCTAACAGGATGCTATTTAACCCACCAATTGAGATATTTATTTTAAAAATTATTTTTCAGTTCTTAAAGCTCTGTCTTCGTTTTTGTTTCTCTAATCCGCCTGGTCACTTTGCTGAAGTGTGACTTGTAAAAAAATAAATGATGAGAATACGAGCTTCCAAGAAAATCGGAGAAAATGTTTAGCAAACTCTCAAGGGCTATAAAAAGGTTAAGTGTTGTTATTTTATTATCTCTCTTGGGGAGTTTCTTGAGGTCCAAATAAAACTGTATATATAAATTTGCTTTGAAAAATTAAAAATATACACTCAGTTGTATTTTATGTTAATACCTTGTTAACTTTTAGCTAGTAGCTGATGTTCACCTGGTGCTTACTTGTCTGTAGTAACTCATCTAATCTTCACAACAACCTGGACAGGTAGAAAGTATTTATTTATATTTTACAGACGAGAAAATTAAAATCCGTAAATGGTAGTCCCAGGATTTGAATCTACAGAGTTGGCTTCTAAAAGCTGTGCTCTTAGTCACTATGTGGATCTTCCCCCACTTTTAAACGACAGGTTTCACCCAGTGACTTCAGCTTCAAGATTTCAAAAATTTTAGGGCCACCTTGAACCCAACTAACTACAAAACGGCACTCCAGCCGTGGGCCCTGGCAAAGGGCTTTGTCTGTATTGACTTAGTTTCACCACTGAACCCAGCCTCAGACCTCACAGGGCACTGGCCTCCTACCAAGTGCCCACTCTGTACTCGTTGAAAATGATGTCTACTTGATTTAAATTATTTGCCTGAAGCCACCCAGTGAGTCAATAGTGGGCCAGGGACTGGAATCTGGGTCTCTTGCCTTTCAAACACCACATTTGTTTGGTGTTAATAAAACCATATTTCTCCAGGGGATCTGGCAGAAATTTGAAAGTGCTTAATTTTACTGCAGTAAATACTAAGAATCCTTTTAAAATAGAGGAAGCCAAGCCCCAGCCAGGGAAAACACAGTTTGTCCCGAGGGCCTTGACAAGCTCACTTTGGCACTAGGATTAGATCATAGATCATTGGCCTTGCTTGGTTCCATCTCCTGCTGGAGTTTGCTGGAGGGGTAAGACCTCTGCTGTGGCCACAAAGCCACAGCTAGACCTGGAAATACTCTTGCAGATGACACTGGAATGTGTCGTGTACTACCCACAGAGTCAGCAGGTCACAGCTGATTGTCCTCAGGAGGATGTGATGGGGAAGGTCACTTTCGTGGGACACTGGAGATCAGGTCAGGACCCAGGTAGAATGGGCCAGGCTGTCAGAATCGACACTTCTCTGCCTTTCTTGCTGTGTGGCAGGTGCCGCGTAGTTAGCTTCCTGTGTTTGTGTATGTGCCATGTTCCCTAAAGCCATGCCAGTCAAGGACAAGATGCAGGCGAGCAGGAGAAGGGAGAAGAAAATCTGAGGTATAGACTACTGAATGCAGAAAGTGCAGGGAATGGTTCACTACCTGGTCATCAGGAGAATGCTGGACCTATCGAAGACCCTCAGCTAATAACACATTTGATAAATTGATTGAGAAACTTAACTGAGCCAAAGGTTTTAGAAAGCCGGATTTCCGGGGCTGGTCTGACTGTGCTCAGGTCAGAACTGGGTTTGAAAGTATTTTACAGAAGTCAGGTTATCATGGGAGACCCACAATGTTAAGGTGGTGCACAAGGGCACCGTTGCTCCTGCTTCTCACAGGTCCCCGGGCAGCCACAGGTGAGGGAGGTTCGTGTTCGTTGCTGCCTTTTTTAAAGAGGGCTCTCGGCAGTCTTGGCAAACGCGGGCCAGATTGGGGCCGCGCTCGGCTCAGCAGGTTAGGTTTCAGGTCAGTAGCTGTCCCACACAAGATGCTTCAAAACCACAGTGGTCTGCCTGGACTTTTCTTTCCCTTAGAAGAAGTCTGTGTTCACACTTGCTCTGCGGTACATGTGATTTTTGTTGCAGCTCAGGTTAGTGTAGAGATTGAGACCCGGGGCCAGGCCAGGCGGCACACTCAGCCTGGACGAGCCCGCATCTGTCCTGCGTTGGTGACAATGCCCATCGTAGGTTATGTTGCGTGTGGAAGAGCACCCCGATGCTCCCCCCAGCTGAGCGATTGGAGGACCCTCTTAGTGACACAGCCTGCCTTCCTAGCGTCAGCTCTGAGGTCATCCTCTGCCCCCAGTGCCTCTGCTTAGTAGAGATAAATGATTTGGTCATGGAGAGGTGGCCTTTAAGCGGAAGCTGCGTGTTTACGTGGGTGGTAAAAATGCAAAGAGTTGCTTAAGAGGTCGTTCTTCTTTCCACAAATACATCCATGGATAAAACTGGGGCTTTGCATTTCCAGGACATGGTAAACAAATAGACAGAAATACTAGACCCTTATCACAGTTTTCAAACTTAGAGAAACGCAGCCCTGTTCTTACACGCAGATACCATGAAAGGTCAGCAGGCAGGAGTGCCGCTTGCGTGGCTATCGTACAGATAACGCATGAAAGATTGCTCTGCCTCTTGTCACAAACAATCCCTTTAATTTAATGTTAAAAGATTGCTGGAGTGGTGTTTTTTTGGAGATTTATGAGATAATGGTTACAAAGAATTTTCAATTCTATGAATGAAAATTCTGATGAAACTCTGAAAGCACCCTTTCCGTTTGCTAAAACTCGTGTAGTTGCCGTTGTGGCGTTTTTCCCGCCTCTTTTTTCCTCTTACTGCTTGTCTCTTCCCTCCACTCCCCTTCCCTGCCCTCCTTCCATCCACCCACAGCGTTTGTACAGGGATAACCCAGACCTGAACCCTTCCTCCACGAATTTGTGGACTCGTGGGAGAAATGGGCAGCATACAAGCATGCAGAGGCCATTGTAGGCTAGGATGGTGCTGTGAAGGGAAAGAACACGTGCAGAAAGAACCTGGATTAAACCTGGTGCATGTTAACTGTCTGTGCACGTGTTCAGAAACTAAGGTAACGACCGAGGGCAGATTTATAAGCATGAAGACTGTGGTATTTGCAAAGCTGTCTACTACACAATCACTCTTGGAGGTTAGTGTTACAAGTTTGTTTTCACGTAGGTAAAGACTACGTAGGTGGGAGGGGTTTTCCTAACAACCCGAAATGCCAATTTGTAAAAACAAATTTTTCACGTGTATTATAGGATTGGATGGTGGCTGTCGGTTGAGTTGTGATAAACCAGAGGAGAAAACTTTCAGTTTATTTTACTTTTTTATAAATAAGGTCAGAGCTAGGATAGACATATTCTCTACCATTTTCAGGAGAGGAACTAGAAGAGGGAGGGCTCATTTCTGTGTTTGCAATAGCTGTCTGTCCCTAAAGAGAATTTATGGAAAAGTCCCATCGCTGCCCTCAGACCGAAAACAGGAATCAGGCCTGCTGTTTGTGTAAACTCAGTGGGCCAGAGCGCGTGGATGTAAGGGAAGCCACCATCCCTGCTGAGGGTGGCCGCCCTGGATGGCGAGTCAGCCCGCACAGGTGTGGCTGCTAACAGGGACACCTCTGCCCGGCCGAGAGCCGCTGGGAACAGCGCATTCCCTGTGTCCTCTCACCTGACAAGAGGACTGGAATTCAGCTCTGCCCAGTCCTCACCACCAAATCACGCGTACTCGGTGCCTCAGTTCAGGTAACTTGGCTGGTGTCTCAAATCCCAGGATCTGTCTTGAGCCCCCTGGGGACAAATCCTGTCTTTTCTTTGTTGGCTCTTATGACTAAAAGCAGCCAGGGATTTTTAAAAACCAGCTAATTTTTAAACAGAGGAGAAAATTCAAGCTGAAACATACTACAGCCGAAAATTATCTTTAAAACGACCTTTTCTTATCAGAACACTAGTTCATTGAACGTTTGTTTACACTTGTGCTTGATCCTATGTTTAAATAATTCAAAAATAAATAGTTAATTTCAGTGTTAACAGTTCACTTCCCTGTCTGTTATCGTCACCATCATATTCGTGAGGTTCTAGGTCTTTTTGTGAACAAACTAAATACGGTGCCTTCTTTATGACATAATTAAATCTAGATCCCAGTGATATTTGGCACATACTAAATACCCAGATGGGCACGGCGTTTGCCTTGAAGTAAAGACGTGCGTAGAGTTTTAATCACATCATGGTTTATTTTTGCCCTTTAAATATCGCCTTTTCAGTAGTTGCTTCTTAATGAATAACTGATTGTTTACTGTGGTTTGTAACCAGGAACTTGAACATTTAAAAATTCTAATCAAGATACAGATGGAAAAATTTCTCTGTTTTTCTCTTGTCCCTTACATTAGAATAATACCAAATTGTTTTCCTTTTGAAAACTTAACAGTTTAAAAATTCCCATCATTCTCTTCTTGAAAACTTTAGTTTAAGAAATCAGTTCAGAGGAAATTTAATTATAGCTCTTAAACTATAAAAAGCTCCTATAAAATAAAAGCAAGGGTAGGGCTAGAGTCAGTTTCATCTCTTGAGTATAACCGCCATTTGGGGGGGGGGGATGTAGTTACAAAGTCATTTTTGTTGTACCTTCTCCATTGTGTGATCAGTGAACATACTTGGGTTTTTTAAACAGCATGAACAAGACACAGAGTTTGTTATCTGCCCGGGTAAGGTCATCTGAGTGCAAAGACCAGATTCTAAAGCAGGCCTCAGACCGGAGCGGGGACAGCCCGAAGGCAGGGGGGTGGGGTGTGTTCTGTCGCAGGGTCTCACAGGAGAGTTGCGGATCCGAATTTTATCTTTCGATGTGAGCAGATCTTCATGGCAGATTATTTTCTATGTCATGCTATATGGCCCAGACACCACACACACACACCCTCACCCTCAAAGATGCCCCATTACCCCTGATTCTCCAGCTCCAGCTATCCCAAAGGGCCATGAGAATTGTGGTTGAGGCTAGGGTTTGGGTTTGGTGAAGTTCTTAGTGCTCCTAAGACAGAGGACTTAACTCGGGGCAAACATGTGGCTACAGAAAGCTGTTCTCGGGTCCGTGAAAGTAGTGGAACAATACCTTCAGATGCTGTCTGCAGGTTGCCCGGTGCCTGCAGTTAGCGCTGCATTTACAATGGATGTAAACGATCTGACACTCACACAGCTAAATATACTTTATAATTCTGATGTGAGGTTGGAACATGAAAGATCATGCTTTTCAAACTGCTCTGTGACTTACATAGACAACTAACTCTGTTTTGATGATGGTGAGTTAACCTGCCGGCATCCAAACATTTTCACTCATTTTTTCAGACACCTGTGGCTGGGCATTAATGCACATGTTTAATTGCTTGAACTTAAATTATAAACTCCTGCAAAGGATGTTTTTTCCCTAGAAAATAAGATGGGTCTCTTACATAAATGATCTGCCCTCTCCTTGCCTCTCCTAGGGCTTAGGTGCTGGCCCTCTTAGGGGAGATCTGCTTTGAAATACGGCAGGTTCAGCACCTCAGGGAGAGTGCAGACATTTGAGCCACCGGCTGCCAGCATTCCCTGGGAAGTCCATTCTGTCAGAAGCAAATTTAATTCAGGAGCTATAGTTTATCCAGGTATTTTAAGACAGAGATTGGCTCCGGCCTAAGGTCTGCTTTATCAGCCCAGAGACTTCCTTTATTTTTAAACTCGGTCATTCACCTCTGCCCCTGCTGACACTCTGCAGCCTCAGAAGCTACCAGAATGAAATTAAAATGGCCCTGTAGCAGAGCCGGGCGCTCTTGGCTCAAGCCTTGTTATTTGTCCCTCCAGTGGTTCCTAGCAGTTGTGACGTCAAGGCTGCCATTCAAAGCAGAGAAAAAGGAAACCGTGGCCTCTCCTCGCATCACTGGCCCGGATAAGCTGTTGTTTCTCAGGCATCCAAAATGCTCTGTCTGGCAGAGCTGTGCATTCCATGCCTGGGTGACCTGGTTAAATGGAGGAAACCAAATGCTGTCCGCTGAATGCTCTCCAAAGCCGGCGTCCCGGAGCTTCCGAAGCCCAGGCTCTGCCTCCGAGCCTGGAAGTGGGGGGCTGCAGCATGCTCCACAGCATCTGCGTGCACAGCCAGCTTCTGTTGAGAGCCCTGAGAGAGAGTCATTATCAGTGGCCCTCGTTAATATACATGGCAACCACGTCACTGAGCTGCCTTCGGGGTCAGGGCTACAAACTCCTTTTTGGGAAACCAGTGCTGTGTTAAACATGTTTTAGAATCGCAGTCAGAAGTTCAAAGCTGCTGAACCTCTTCCTTCCCACCCCACCTCTGCCCATCCCATTCCCCAGTTCAGATTTCTGGATCTCAAAGGGCTCTTGTATATACCTACATGTCACTTCCACACTGTGCATTATTGAGCATGAATGTTCTTTGCATGCATATGAACAAAAATCTCGACTAGTAGTGTGTAGCGCACAGGCTCTGGATTGTACTTAATAAAGAGAACACCTTTGGTTTTCAGAGGGAAGGAGCAATTTCAAAGGATCACAGAACTGTTGTCTCTTTAGGCACAAGCCAAGATTCCTACACAAACAACAATCGTACAAGGCCAGAATCTCCCTTAATGTTCTGATCACTTACAGTGAATGCCTCAGCATTTACCAACTGAAGTCTCAGTCTTCTGAGGGCACGCGTTCTTGGGTTTCTTTCTGGCATGGGCGACGTTATTTTATTAGGTACTTGGAGGTGGACGTGATAGTCACTAGGGATAGCACAACCCCCACACTTTGTATTCCAGGGTCATCTCAGTTAAGTCAATATGCATTTGAAGTTTTATGTTACAAATCCCAGTAAATCTTTCTCAAAATAGCCCTTCTGCCGAGCCTTTGATTGAGGGACATGCAGAAACCAAAACCGTTTAATTTTATACACAAGTGTATTTACAAATTTTATGCCAGGAAGGATATTGACACAGTGTGGCCTTTTTAAAGCGAATTATTATAAGACAAAATTCTTCCAGTTTATAAACGCTTGTCTTTTGGGAAAGAGGTAGAAATCTTGAGGTAACTGGATAAAGATGGAATGGATGGAGTGTATCTTGTAAAGCTCGGATTTACACTGAGAATTGCCTAGACTGCAGTCTAGTTTTGCCTAGACAAGCTAACTTGCCCAGGGGCCAGCTTAACACCACATGAATGAATGCCACATCTCTCCGCCATAGTCACAGCGGTGGGAATGGGGTGTGGAGCTCATGAGCATGGCTTCTGCACGGGTGCTTTGAACTGAGTGGGCCTGAGAATCTTGAAGTGGGTGGAAAACTAGGACATTACTTGCCATTTGTGGACTGGAGAATTAACCCCTTTTTTGATGACTGCTGTTTGCATTTCATTTCATTATGACCATTTCTGGAGGTCCTTATTTGATGATAACGGCCTAGAAAACTATTACTTTAAGAGAATCAACCTAAAACTGAGTCAGACATTTAAAACATACAGTAACATTTTTTAAACCCTCATCTGAGGATATGTTTATTGATTTTTTAAAGAATGGGGGAGAGAGACAGTAATTTTGGGGGGGACTAACTTTTATTGGGAAAAGTTTTAAAAATGGAATCTAAGTTTGTCTTACATTATATAACAAATTTGGGATATGACAACAATATGTCATTTCTTAGAGCAAAGATTGAGTGTTGACTTCGTGGTAGAATCATAACATAAAGGAGGTATATAAGCATTCAGCTTTTCCCAAGGGCTTCTCAGTCGTTTGATAAGCAAACCTTTCTTTTCACATTTTCTTCCACAGCTGTCAACTGGTCTAGCTCTCTTTGACCCTTATTTGTCCACGCCTGTGTGTGGCAAAGGCAAGAGCAGTTCTCCAGGGTCATTTTTGTCACCTTCCCGGGAAACACGCAGTTTCACGTTACAAGTGAACTATGTGGTGTTTGCATTTTTATTCTGTGATGCTAACCGGCAGAGAAAGTGAGCAGGAATAGATGCTGATGGTAATGCGAGCTGAACATTAAGTGGTAACCTTATTTGTCAATGCTTTTATATTATGATGACCTGTGCTTCCTTATGCAGCCTGGTAACTACAGGGAGTCAGAGAAAGATTGATTACTCAAGTAATTAAGGCCCCCCCCCACACCCACACACACTATGTTACAGTTAAAGCACTCGGTATGGCTTAGTAGGCTTTATAATCAATCACATGAAGATTTCTGTGCTCTTCCTGGCGCTTACCTCGGTTATAAAACCTTGGGTGAGTTCCCTACAGAACCTCAGATTCTTGACCTAATGTAGAGTAATAAACCCAACCTGTAGAGCGGTATGGAGACTAGAGCCCATGCGTATAGCACTCCTGGGTAATACACAGTGCGTGCAGCTCAAGAAATGATCCCTGTGAGGGTTGCTGTTGCATTTGTGTGGTGCCTTTCGTTTCACATGAGACGTTCCCACTTAATTCAGGCCGAAGAACTTAAATTTTAGCAGAGTCACTGAAGATCTTTAATGTGGTGCAGTGACCCGAGGAAATTAAATTTCAGAAGATTATATTTGGTAACTGCGTACGTCACGGATTAGATCGTATAATTTGATAGCTGTTTTCTTCATGCTACAGATGAGGACACTGAGACCCAAGAAAATTACATAACTTTGTGTGGATCACGTGGTTTGTATCTGGCAGAACCGAGTGCAGCGCCCAGTGATACCGCTGTTGTGGCTTTTCCGCCACACCGTTGCTCACTGGCAAGTGAACCAATTAAAAAGGCCCTCACACTTGTCTGGGAACAAAGTGATAAAGGTCGGACTTGTTTATTGGAAGCGGGAATGGGAGGGAGAAGACAGGCGGCAGTCGCTGGCAGCTGCTGATTAGATTGGTGGCGACTGACGCAGCTCCGTTCAGTGAGGAAGGGCGTCGAGGGTCCCAGCTTTCAAGCCTGGTCGGATGGCCATACAGTAGTTAAGCTGAAATAAGTAGACTGTGTTGATTTTATTGTCTCCTAATGAGTTTAAGCCCACCCTATCCAATTGGAAATATGAAGAATTAACAGTAGAAGATGCCAGTGCTGAGTAAATAAATTTGACACTCTAATGCAAAGGAGTGTGGAAACCACTGTAGAGTGTGTGTGTGTGTGTGTGTGTGTGTGTGTGTGTGTGTGTGTGTTAAACTGGACTTCACGGCATACTCCCAATTCAAGACTCAGCCACATTTTTACATTGTTAACTTCTGCCCAGTTATGATCACAAACCGTTGTACCTTTGTCAGAAAAAGGAGCTATTCCCATAGATTTGTCTGTTTGTGTGTTTGTTTTGTTGGACGGATCCTCCCGTGGCTCTGAGAGACAGACTTGGCTGTGCCCTGTTTTGTAAACAAATCTGTTCACGCACACTCTCCTCCATCCTTGTGTGTGCACACGGCTCTGCTTCCCCACCAGGCACACGGAAGCCTAGGAATGTAGACGCCTGTTCTTATAGAAGTATGCAGGCACCGAAAACAAAGGCGCACATGCATTTGAAATGTGCTCATCTATCCTGTGTAAGGTTTTGAATCTTCATAATTTTAACTCTGGGCCATGAACTCTGCAGATACATTGCAGCTCAGTACACACACAGTACCCCGGGGGGGTGTCCTGAAAGCTGCCACCAAACTATTGATTCAGTTCAGTAAATAAAAAAAGCTGTTTTTATCCTTAAGCTCATTCTGTGGACCATAAGTCGGGTTAGTCACCCAAGATGATAAAGCATAATACTGGTTTTTCCGAGAAGGGATGGTTTGTCCCTTTCTCAGATTGGAATAGGAACTTAAAATAATACATATAGTCACTTGCTGTAGTTTTTTGCAAGTTTTATTTAATATTCCAGCCAAGTTCAGGTTTTTATGTCAGGAAGTATGAATGGTTATTACAGGAGTAAACAACTTTTGCTTTTATGATTACAGTACAGGAAGTAACTTTTCATGCTAAATAAATCTTTGGGGAGGAAAAAAGAGCCGGCTTATAGATTTAACGTACATAAATTTCCTAGAATCTTTGCTCTCTTAAGTGGAAATAAAACCAGAATATGGTCTTATTTCTTTCCCTTAACTTTTGTTGTCACCAAGTGTCTTTGTGTTAGGAAGAGATATTTTCAAATATTTTGGTATGACCCAATGTGATACAGAACCACTAAAAACATTTCTAAGTGAAACTAATAAGGCCAAACTTTATGAAATGAATAGCATGAAAAGCTTGACGACCCTAAATGGGAAATTACTTTTTCCTTGAAGAGTCAGTGGCCAGCCCTGGCCGGTGTGGCTCAGTTGGTTGGAGTGTCCTGTGCACCAAAAGGCTGCCAGTTCAATTCCTGATCAGGGCACATTTGCAGGTTGCAGGCTTGATCCCCCATGGGAGGGCGTGCAGGAGGCAGCCAATTGATGTTTTAATCTCACATCGATATTTCTCTCTCTCTCCCCCCTCCCTTCCTCTCTTTCTCTAAAAATCACTTTTTTGAAAAAAGAGTCAATGGCTACATCACCATTCACCGTCAAAACTACGGAGTCCCCCCAACTTCCAGTTACTCTGGTAGGCCACGTTCAATAAGTAAGTGGCATCAACTACACTTTAGTAAAAATAATTAAATAACATCACAGAGTTTGCCTACAAGCAAGTTTAAAAAAAAAAAGAATTGGGTAGAACTTGAGTTCTGTTCATCATAACCAGAACTTTAATAGAAGCTTTGTTTTTCCCTAACTTAAAAATAAAGCAATAACAGGAAGAAAAGATTTCCCCCTCATCTTTCTGTCTTCTTAAAGCCAGAGGAACTTGTAGTGAGAAGAAGGGGTTTAACGGACCATCAGTTTGAGGACTAATATTACACATGCATGCATCACATGAACGAATGGATGCCTGACAGAAAAAAACGCCCAAGAAGTGTTCCACAGCTCCAGGTGCACTAGCAACCCCTATTCAAATTTAACTCTGGGACCTTGAGCCTCACTTAACCACACTGCTTGAAAACAGAATCTCTTAAGTCCCCTCTACCCTGAAAACTCAGCATCACAGATTTTGCAAAGAAGCAGTTTGCAAATTATATGAAGCTGTTCTCAGAGATCAAACTAATGTGTTAGAGTTACCAGTACATAGTTATCATTAACTTTCTCTGAATTCTGCAGAGAATATGTTTGCGTGTGGCATGATTAAAATTCTGCCTCGTGTTGTGATTTTCAAGGCAGCTCCTAAGTTCTGTTTTACTTAACATGCATCCCAGCCTGGTGTGACTGACACATGCTCAAGAAAGGCTCCGGAGCAGAGTGGTCAAGGTCAAACTCCCTGGCTCTGTATCCTGGCTCCACCACCTACTGATTATATGACCCTGGGCAAGCCCTTTAACTCCCGGGGCCTCAGTCTCCTTATCTGTAGGATGGGGATAATAGTAGAGCTTAGCTTGTAGGGTTGTGAGAGGACTAATCGGGTAGATAGGTGTATGGCTGGTGGGAGTGCCTAAGCCAGCCCTGTATGTCAGTTTGCTGCTGCCACTGGTGGTTACACGGGCTTAAAGAGGCCGAGTGGTCTGCACCAGAGCAAAGCTCAGCCGGAGGAAGAGCCGCAACTTGAACGCAGGCCTTCGGGCTTCCCCCGGCTTCCTGTGCGAGGCCACGCCCCCTCCTGTCTGTAAAAGCACCACTGCTTTCCACTGTTCAAAAGAAAACTCTGATAAACATTGAACATGGACAACATTTGTCACAGGGCTTTCTTTTGTTGGGGACATGAAGAGAATGTGTGGAAACAGTGAGCCCAGAAGTCTGAAAAGCAAACACCGATTCTGTAAACTTGGCCTCAAATGCCGTCCACAGCATGCCAGCCTACAGCAAGACCTGGGCAGTCTCTGTGGTTTAATCATGTTCTAAACACCCAACCTCAGAAATCACTCCTCTTCGCCCCCAAATTAATAGGAATTCCCAGAGGGCAGCAGCTTCTTGGCCATGGCCACACCTGTTGGGTTCATGTTCTCTTGGTCCCACCTCCCAATGGGTGTCTCCCATGATCTTCATGATCTTGCTCGACTTTTCCTTTTTCTTTTTAAATCCTCTGCATTGGCCATCCAGGACTTGAAGAGGAGCTTTCCAATGAAGCAGGGTCTGAAATGGGAAGAAATTGCATGGAAGCTTTGAAAGCTTGGAGCGGTGGGTGAAGGTGACCCACGGGACAGGGCGCCTTCCTGTTTAGTAAGTGAGGAAATCAGATGTTGTAACATCTGAGTAGTTGTCAGGCCTCTAATCATTGCTTTTTTTTTTCTTTTCTCGCCAAGCTCGGTATCAGTGGGATTTTTTAAATCGTAGGCACTTAACATTGGTCTCCCTGAGAAGGGTTCCTGGTCCTTTGACCATTGTATAGAATATTCCTCTCTGCATCCAGGAGGCTCATGAAGTCTTGGGAATGAGGGCAGAGGGGTGGCAGTGGGCAGTGTAGCTGCTTTAAATTAAATTCCTAACACCAGTTTTCGGTGCTGTTTTACTCCTCAATTTGAAGATCATATTCACGCCATGCAACTGGTTTTAAAATATGAGTTTGGTAAAGATGATAGGAACATACGCATTAGTGAAAATTTCCTTCCTGAGGATAAAACACAGGTGGTTTTATTACATTTTATGTACATGCTGCACATTTATCTTGAGTGTTCACAAATGAAATCGAGGAGTTTGGGTACAACTGGCAGAGTGTCCATGTTAGAAACGAGGGACTTGAAGCGTGTGTAACAGAAGTGGGGGCTGGTGTCCCCCCTCCCCCCAAGGGGAGCACCCCTTCCCCACCGTCCCCACCCAGGTGGAAGCACAGTCCTATCCCCAGAATAAAGGACAGGCTTTTTAAAAAGCTCCTCTTGGCAAAATGTCTACTAGTCCCTTCAGAAAGTGAGCCTTGGCACCTTCGATACTCCTTCAGGTGGGTAAAAGCCATTTTCTTACTGGTTTTGCCCAGCTGTCAGGAAAGTCTGCTCTGCCCTGTGTAAAGGATCAGGTGTGGCCGATGCCAAGAGAAATACAAAAGGTCACATCTTAGTTCTTCACGGCCAGTTTTCAAAGGACGTTTTGGTGTGAAAGCCACATGGCCACTCTGTTAACGTGACAGTGTCTTATCAGTAAGTGCTCTGCTGCGTGTGTCACAGACAAATCTGAAAAAGGCCTTTCTTCCCACAAAGCCCTGGGGATGGCACTCGGCCTGTGTCTTCGTTGTCTCGGCGCCCGGTGGGGAAGGTGATTTCCATCTTTGAAATCTGGGGACAAACGAGAGTAACTCTCTTTCTTTCCTTGAAGGGTTAACCTCTAACCAGCTTCAGATTGGTTCACTTGAGTCTTAAAATTACTTTTCTGGTCACGCACACTGAAGGTCTAAGCGTTTGTGAAATGTCTTTTTTCCCTTTCTGCCGATGCCGTTCTCTCTTGGCTGTCTTAATTACACAGGGTTGAGAAACCAAATTAAAATTAGGCGTGGCCGGGAAGCGGTGATCACGTTGCATGCTTCTAGCTCTGCTTGCCGGAGTTACTTCTCCTCGCTGGGTTGCTTTCCTCCCTGCTTTTTTTTTTTTTCCCAAAGGAAATATCATAAGCTCTTTTAGCAAGACTCACAGGAAGCGAGTGTCCATATGCTGGTTACTCTCCAGTAACTGAACGTTGACAGGTGGAGGACTGCACTGCAGCCTTTTTCGGATTTATTTGACCCCCCCCCTCCGCCCCCCCCGCCCCCCCCCCCCGAGGATTTAACCCAGGGTGGCTAGACCAAAGGGGTTTTGTGTGCTGAGGGGGTTAGAGGAAATTGGTCACTGCATGTCATCGTGAGGCATGGTGATTCAGGAGCCGAGACGGGGTCAGCAAGGCACGTGGCTGCCGTCTCTGAGGTTTTTGCTCACTTCTCAGAGGGCAGGCTGCGTTCTAAAAATTAACGCTCCCTCCACTACCAACAACGATTCTTTTGCAATGAATCACTTCCAGAAATGAATAGCCACAGTTTTTTGGAATGACTGTTGTGAAATCCCTGGTTTATAATGGCAGGTTTTCAGTTGGTGGTTTTATCAGAGAGAATTTCTCAAGATCAAAACGAAACCTCCTCTTTAAAGAGAAAGAAAGTACTCTCGATACAGAAAGCAAAAGTGTTTCCAGTCTGCTACTGAGGACCTGTCACAGAAGATCTCTGTGCCTGTATTTAGAGATTCGTGCCCATATACTTGCCTGGATGTGTGTGGGTTCTTGGAATTATGGATTCATTGCTGGTAGCTGGTGATTTCCTGTGCAGAAGGTCGCTAACTACGAGAAACGGTGTATGTGGTGAGTAGGAGGTAGAGTCCGAAGATCATTGCTAAACCAGCGTTCATCGTCTTGAGTTGTGGATTCAGAGGACTGCCAGCAAGCCCTTAAGTAATTCTGCTTTGTATGATCGAATGGTTGGGACTGCAGGACTCACAGAAGCCTGGGAAGGGTTTTTCAGAACGTGGATTAGTTGAATGGTCATTGAATCTTTTGAATATACTAGTCCTTTTGAGGAGGAAAGGATCTTTTACAGAAGGAAGCATTCGGGGCAGGGGGCGGGCAGCTTTTAGAAGTACAGCTACTGCTCTTCTATATTTATTTTAAGTATCATTCCATCTTGTGCGAAAGAAATAAATGACTTCATAGCCTCAACAGAGAGAAAGTTACGCCAACTCTTTTTAAATGGAGAAACTTCATCCACATGTTACTCCTAACTGGATTTTTCCCTCCTAAATCTCCACAAGGGAAAACTCTCCCATGAAGACTAACCTTCTGGGGGTGCCTGCCCTGTGGCCCTCCCTAGGTTACCATCGGCGCTGCATCCGGGGGGCAGAGAGAAGGAATACAGTTACTGGAAATAGTGAGTGCAGCTTCAGGAATTGTACTCTCCAGAGTGGAGAAGCTGTTTGACCTACTGACTCATTTCATAGGAATTGGGAAAACAACCTAGTGTGGTTTTCATTGTTAGCCCTGGAGGATTCCAAAATCTGTGTGCCTGCAAATAAGATGAGCTGGAGAAAGGCGGTGTTGCCACTTGCCGTTTCTACTTGCCTGTTCTCCTAATGAATTCAATCCTTGCTTCCAGGACCGGTCCGGCCTGCGCTTGGGGATCCTTTGTGTGACGGCTCGTGCGTACTCCGTGGTGAGTATGAATGACAGCAATTTCTGGTTTTCACTAGTTCTTGCTTCTAAATTTCTGTAAATGGCATTTCATCAGAGGAAAGCTTTAAGGAACATTTTTTTCCTGGCACATCCATACCTCATTCCATATTTACCTGTAGAAAAGCAAATACTCTGGGCGTGGTGATAATTACAAAAGACAACGTAACACATAGACAGCAATGAAAGTTAAGGGTTAAGATATGTTTTGGTATTTAGTAGTATGTTGACATGAAGGCAGCTTTGATTTTGACATATTTATATTAAGTGATTTTTTTTAATGTTATTTAAATACAAGTATGGAAGATAACAGTATAGTCTAAAAAAATACTGTGATTACTAATAGTTGATGAAAGGCATATGTTTTGGGCTCATAACAATATTTATATGCAGAGGAACTTTTGATTCATAATGTTGTGGTTTTAAATCAATCAATGTTGCCAAATAAGCTAACGATATGAAAAGAGAACAAAGAAAATATATTGAATTTGGTTAAAAGTAGAAACTAAGATATTTGATGTGACTGATTGATGTTTAAAGTGTTACATTGTTGCCTCAGTATACTTTTATATGTGCTGGGTCCCCCAGATCACCCCTCAAATTATGTTCTTCGTTACTGTCAAAGATGCTTCATGTGTAATGATTACAGGAGTTCACATTCTCTTTGGAGATGACTGAGTAGAAAGGGTGAGCCATGCTGTGCTGTTTACTCCATTTACTGCCTGATGTCTGAATGCCTGAGAGTTGGAGTTGTTCACCTTTTCAGGGTGTCCAGCCCCGGTGACATTGTGCCAGGAGCCACACTCATCCACAGATGTTTGCCTGTGTTTTCAGGGCATTTGCAGCCCTAGGGAAGCTCATCCGTGGCCCCCAGGTTAAGGACACCAGCCTAAAGCGGGACTGAACCATGATTCTGCTTCCCTTTAGGATCCCAGTAAACACTATGATTTAAAAGAGGAAGCATCCAAGTCAGAAAGGAGTCATTCTCTGTGGTTGCTAGGTGGGAGTGCAAAGCCTGAGAGAGGAGGAGGGGTGGAGGAAATACGTGACTAATATTAAATAAAGAGAGTGATTAATATTATCAGAGCCTCCAAACAGATAGCCCAGAATCCCTAAACATTTAGCCGTGTGTATTTGTCAAGTGCATGGTGAAGTCCACTGGAGGCTTAAAGACTCCGCGTTAAACAGCTGGGAGTTTTCCTGTGCATAACGAACTCTCTCTCTTCTTTCTTTTCCATTGCGTATGTTATCACATTAGGTAGGACAGTAAATCATCTGAACTCCGGGAATATAAAGTATAAAATTGCAACAAACTGGAAAAAATGATTCTCCATTAGCAGAAGAAATTTGGTGGGAATAGAGATCAGATAGTTTGGTTGAGTAAAAAAAACACACACACCATTTTTAAAAACGGTGGCTCTTACTGCCCCTCAGCTAGATTTAAGTCAGTCCTGTAAGGCTGTTGTGGGGGGAAAAATAGACATGCTTCTTGGGTGTATTGAAAGGAATATGACAGAAAAGGGTAAGAAAATGAGACTTGCATTAGTCACACCCATTGTTGTGTCCAACTTGAGTCACATTTGAAAACAGATTTTGGGCATTTGTGAAGAGCTCACACAAGCAACTAAAGTTACACACCCTTTTAGCGAAAGAGGGTTTTAGCCTGAAAAAGGCCAATGGAGTTCTTCCTGATGGTCTTAAGTAGTAACAGTCTGATTATCTTTATATTCCTGGGCCTAGCACACCGCCTGCTTTCATTCCGTGGGTGGCGATGCTTTATTTTTTATTTTATTTTTTTAATTTTTTTTCCTTTTTATCTAATTTATTGGGGTGACACTGGTGTTAAGAAAATTATACAGGTTTCAGGTGCACAGTTTCACAGCACATCATCTGTACACTGTCTTGTGTGTTCATCACCCCCAAGTCAAGTCTTCTCCATCACCATTTAGCCCCCATGCCCTCCTCCCTCCCCCCAAACCCCCCACCCTCAGCAGTCACCACACTGTTGTCCGATGCAGTATTTTAAATGACTGCAGGGACCTTAAGTGACACTTCTATGATAGGCTCAGCAGGAATAAATAGGTTCAGATAGAACTAGACAACGTGAGGTACATAATAAATACACTTACTGGCTGATGAATAGATAAGAAAGACTATCTCGATTGCCAAGGTGATAAAGTAGGCGAGTGGCTAGCGGAAGGAAGTTATGAAATCTTTGGTCGGGGTCCCTTTCAGGACGAGACCAGGTCATTCCGTGGTGGACGGCAGAAACATTTATGGATTCATTCAGCAGACACTGAGGGCCTCCTAGGTGCTCACAATCTGGTAGAGGAGTCAAGATTCACAGCAGACTCCCAGTGTATAATTACCTCTGATATCGTAAAAGCAGCATGCTGGGGGACCTTGTGACTCGTAGCCGCCATCCAAGAGGCTCCCTGAAGGAGGTGCTGTCCCCATTGACTCCAAGACCGGCGCTCAAGGAGTTGGCTGGACAAGGGAGGCAAGCTGGAGGGAAGAGCACACACAGAGGCTCAGCCGCAGGGACGCTGCGGGGCGTGGGGAAGAGAAATGGTGGGAGGAGGAAGCCGGGGATCACTGACAGCGGGCCTGAGGCAGGTCCCCCGGAGATGTCTGCCTGGGGAGGGAACGCGGCAGGGTGTACATTTCGGAAAGATCTGCGCAGTGAGGAGCGGAAACGCACAGGGCCAGGTCGGGCCAGGCAGGGAGACCAGGTGAAGAAGGCTGCCGTAGTCACCCCGAGGAGAAGCGATGGGGACACCTTTGGAAGTGGATTCGGGAGAGAGTAGCGGGCCCTGCCGGGTCCCCAGTTGGTTAGAGCGCCCTCCCAATACTCCAAGGTTTGGGGTGCGCTCCCCCTGGGCGGGGCACACGCAGGAGCGGGTGAGTGAGTGCGTGCCCGGGAGCAGCAGGTTGATGCCAGCCTCTCTCCCTCTCCATTCCCGTCTCTCTAAAATCAATAAGTAAAAAACTAAAAACAAATAGAAAAAGATGAACGGTAAAGCAGGTGAAGTAAGGAGAGTGGCATAGTTCATGAAATAGTATCATTCGCCACAAGTGACGCGCAAGAGGAAAAACAGGTTTGAGGGGAAGCCGAGGCTGCTTTCCGATGGGTCAGCCTGTGTGCGGGTGGAGTCAGCAGAGAGGCGATGGCGTGAGCGGGAAGGCGGGCTCTGGAGATTGCGACTCTAATTTTAGACCTGCAACCAACATGCAAAGTCAGCGACCTTATTAATGATGTTGACTTGCGTGGAGATCTGTTTCTAAAGCAGTGGATCACTGTCCCAAATTTGTTATATGGTATTTTTACGTTTTTTTCTAACTCATTTGTAGTAACACTTCTTTTAAAATATAGAATAAAAGAAACAAGAAATAAAAGTGATCTCTGATCCCATCACTCAAAGCTCTGTTAATAATATTTGTGTATATTTCCTTCCACTGTTTTTCTGCACGCGTACACACACACACACACACACACACAGCGTGCAGAATCAGCATTGTTCTATGTAGGCACTTTTATATCCGGCTTTTTAAATGTGCATTTTCTCCATCTGCTTACAAATGCTTTAAAAACATTTTTAATGGTATATTATATCTCTAATTTGGGAATGTTTAGTTTGCTTCCTTTTTTTAATGATTTCCTGGGGATAGATTCTTTGCAGTGAATTCATTAAGTCAAAAGCTTAGCTTTTTAAAGATTCTTGATATCTTTTGCCACATTGTTTTCTGGAAAATTTGTACCAAGTTATCCACGTTGTAGCAGTATATGAAATGCCCATCTCACAATATCATCATCGGTACTGAGTACTATCTTTTTAAAAAATCTTTAGACAAAAATGTTACATTATTTTTGGTTCATTTACTTAATAGCTACTTAATTAATACCCACTCTGTGCCAGGCATGTGGCATTTTTAAATTGCTACTAGTAAAGTTTAGCTTTTTCATGTGTTTATTAGCCCATTGTTTCCTTTTGTAAATGTTCAGTTCATGTCCCTTGTCAACTTTTCTATTGGGGTGTGACTGTTCCTGTAATTTATTTGAGGGGTGTGTGTGTGTGTATGTGTGAGAGAGAGAGAGAGAGAGAGAGAGAGAGGGACATACTGATTTAGGGCAAATATTTTTCTCAGTATCTTTGATTTTTAATTTTGCTTATGATTTTTTTGAGATACAGAGCCTTTACATTTTATTTAGTTGAATAAATGATTTTTTCCTTTGAGACTTCTGTTACCTTGGGCTTAGGAATTCTTTCCCACCCAGAAGTTAGAAAATACTCCTAATTTAAAAAAAAGTTATATTAAACTCACCAAATTAAAAGTAAGGTGTGAGAAAAAAATCCAAATGTTGGGGGATTTTTTAGTAAATCCCCCAACATTGTATATTGACTCATCTGTCTTTCCCTATTTAATTTTGATGCTTCCTTGATTTTATATTTCAAGATCTTTTGCTGTTGTATCTAGCTATAGGAGTCTATGAATTTAGGGAATATTAGTACCCAAGTGGAGGGTGTCATAATACTTTTTTCCCAACATTTTATTATGAAAAATCTCAAGCATACAGCAAAGTTGAAGGAATTTTTCAGTGAACCCCATGTACACACCAGCTAGATTCTGCAGTTAATATTTTACCACTTTTTTTAATCTGTCCATGTGATAATTTTTAAGCCCCTTGAATTATTTTTTGAACTCAGAAGTAGAATATCAAAGATATTTTTTCTAATTCCTTTTTTCTCTATAATTTGTAGGTTTGATTTCCAGGAAACTTTTAGCAACTTACATTAGTATAGTAAGATAGTAACTACCATCACGAGCACGGGGAGAAACCACCCCCAAAATGTGTTTTGGGCTTTTAATTTTGTAAATATGGTTTGGTTTTAAGGGTCATGATTGTTATTTCACATACAGTGAATTTGTTTTTCAAACATAAATCCCCGTTAAGGTCTCTGTTCTCTAATACAGTACAGTTGCTTTTTTTTTTTTTTTTTGGAAGGGAGAGGACACAGAACGGCCGCACGGTAGCCACTGGGTGCTGTGAGGTCTGGAGTAGGTGGGCCTGGTCGGTCGGAGCAGGGGCTGCCTGGGCCACCGTGGGCTTTGAAAGCAGACTTTGGCCAGTCAGGCCACGTCCCCGGTGGCCACCGTCACACTCCGCCACAGAGCCCTTAGCATAAAGGTGGCTTTGCCAGGGGCAGCCTGTCACCCTAGAGCAGCCGATGTTTGTCGTTGAGTGTCCCGGGTCCACGGTGAGTGATCAGATCGAGTGAACCTGAGGTCAAGGAGTTTAATTCCCTTTTCCAGCCTAAGTGATGAGCACCTAAAAGTCCCATGAGTATTTGAGGCCCCGACAGCGTCCCAGCTCAGAGATGGGTTTGCAGCTGTCTTAACAGGAAACGCTGCTGCTGCCCAGGGCAGCGCACACCTAGCCACGGGGGAGAACGCACGGCCGTCATTAAAAGACCCGCCTTGGTCACCACTGGGAATTAAACGTGGCTTAATTTTCTGTACTGTCTTCTCATCTGAGCCTCAGTTTCCTGTCTGTAAAAACAAGTTGGCTGTATTAGATAATATTAAAGACATTTCTTTTTACCCAATATCTGTGATTTTAATCTAGAACATTGAATAATAGGTCAGTGTCCACCCCATCCTCGGAATCTGGGAAGACAGTTTTTCCAGCTTCTCTGAACAGATTTTTCGGGATGTTACAAGCACTGGCGAAGTTCACCAGACTCTGGACCTGGGGCTGGATGGAAAGCCATTAGCTCCCGCAGAAGGAATGAGAGGACATTCCTGAGACCTTTCAGAGGAAGCCCCACTCACAAGGAGCTTATTTGCTGACCAGCTGCTTACTGAGCACATTCCTGCCCTGACCTCTGACCTCCGGGAGACTCACCCTGTGGTCCACTGTCCCCTTTGTTCTAGATTCTCCGCTCTTAGTGACTGATGCTGTAGTATTTTCGAAGTCTGGCCAGCAGATGCTTTGAGATTTGACAATAGCTGTACTGAAAAAAATTAACACAACCTCAGTTGATGTTCTAGTAACATCAATAACCAGAAGAGGCATCCTAGCGGAGTGAACGATTTTCAGGAAAAAAATTAAATAGCCTGAATTTTCCTCTTGCCACCATCCCCTCTCACTTTCATGCTCCAGCAAGAGTCAGCTTGTTGCTTCCCAAACCCGCTGCTGTTTCCTGTTACTCTGCCTTTGAAAATGCAGCTCCCCATCCTTACCTGCTGTCCCCTCCCAACGCCTGCAGGTCCTTAGGAAGCTGACCACAGGTGCCCCACATTAACCTCTCCCGCTCAGTGCTGCCTTTCACTCTACAGACATGAAAGGACCAAAGTATGGAGTTTATTTGGCTTTCAGTAACTTACCAGGAGCAAGGAAGGGTAGTTACAAAGCACTCCTCTCACCTGTTATTTTCCCTACTGTTGAAATGGTAAAGAGGACCGATGTCAGAACCTACCCTTCCTGGTCACACCTTTGTGCGCCTCGGTTTCGTGAATCATCACGTAAGCCCACAGCTGGTTGTTAATAAGGGAAATAAGATCCTGAGATCATAAGTGCTGGGAGCGAGTGTGAGGTTATTGACCCAACCCCGTGAGGTTAGCTCTGGGGTCCTGAGGAAGGTGTCATTAAGAGAGTGAGTCATACCTTCGTGGAACCTGACATCTCCAGAGGTGATATAGGCCAGAAATAGACATAACTTTAAAGTGAGTTTAAATTAAAACATAATACGACGTTTGAATATAGCCACAGGCAACGGGATTATATAACAGGTTAGTAAGGAAAGGAAAAGATATTTAAGGTACATCTTTAACTTTTAAGATGGGTATCTTGAAGAGAAAGCGCTAATGAAATACTCAATGGTGTTACTCTCAGGTTAAAAAACAACAGAGGGCACTGAAAAACAGTGTCTTAGATAGATCATGAATATTTTCCAGTATGCTATTTTTAATAAACTGATTTCACTGAGGGCTCCCTCATATGAAACTGAAATGTCACCGCTGTGATGACAGAGTGTCACAAAGCTGTGACCTAATGTGTGCCCGTCCTGACTGACTAACCCGGAGCACCAGCTCACTGTGGTTGCATTTCCTGTGGCCTCCAGGCTCTGGGGTCTGGGCTAACAAGGACAATTCATTCTGTGTTCAAGGCTCTAGTTTTTCATCCATGCAAACTGTAGGTGAGACTAGACGTGGTCCAGCACAGGGGCAGGAGGCTAGTAATAGTAATAATAACAACAACAGTCACTGACACCGTAGCCTGGCACCACATGCCAGGCACTGTGCCTAGTTCTTCACATGGTTATCTGATTTAATAAACAATCCTAGGTGGCAGGTACTATTGTTATACCCATTTTACAGGTAGAAAACTCGAAGGATCAGAGAAGTCAAGTTATTTTCCCTAAGATTGCACAGCTTGTGTAGGAGCCAGGGCTCAAATCACAGCAGCCTGGCCTCTAAGCCTAAGGCTTTAATTTGTATTCTACTCCGTTTTCATAAATGACTCCTAGTTTGGAGATATTTTTATCCTTTGGGGTCACTCAATTTCATTTGGTAAAATCTTTTTTTTTTTTTTAAAAATAGTTTATTGATTTTTAGAGAGAGAGGAAGGAAAAGAGAGAGAGAGAGAAAGAGAAACATTGATATGAGAGCACAACACCAATCAGCTGCCTCCTGCCCACCCCCTTCTGGGGATCGGGCCCACAACCCGGGCACGTGCCCTTGACGGGGAATCGAACCAGCAACACTCTGTCATCACAGAGTGCACATGGTGACACCCAGCCAACTGAGCCGCACCAGCCAGGGCTGGTAAATTACGTTTTGCACTGGTTTTCATGTCTTAGGAAAGAAATGGATTCAGCCCCCAAAGCTGGACATTTTCATGTCACACCTTAATCACGTGGTTACAGCTTATTATTAATATTGCGTATTATCATAACCCACCCCCATGACTCCAGCTAACGTGCTTTTGGTTACAAGAGAGTACGTCCAAAAAAATGGTAATTAACAAAACAACTATTACAACTACAAAACAACAAAAAACCAGCTTGGAGCCGCCCATGATGAAACGCCCTTTCTTTCACTATTGGAAATGAATAGAAGCTCATTAATGGCGTGCTTTCCAGTAAGTGCGGGCCCGTGACTGAAGTGCAGTCAGGCTCCAGAAACCTGTTCTATTATGATGTTATTCTTTGGTTGACTACAAAAGGCCTCAGTCAGGAGAGCTGGTTCTCCACTGATACATGAAGAACCTTGGTGGCCAGGTCTGATCTCTTGGCATCGCCCCCATCCTGACCCCTATTTGATAGTCTCTGTTCCAGCCAAGTGAAGCTGGCCATGCTTGCTCTCTGCATGGAAGCTCTTTTCTTTCCTCTTCCGACCCAACCACCACTGTTCCTTTCATGTGAAACCTCCTCCAGGCAGTCTTCCCTGACCGCTCAGGACCCATCAGGTGCCCCTGTGTGCCTCCCCAGCAGCCCCTGCTTACCCCTTTGTGCATGTGTCATACTAGGCTCTGACTTCCCATTTCTTGTCTGTCTCCCCTGACTCGCATTGGCCTGGGAAGAGCCAGGGTTGGTATTTTTGGCTTTGGATAAACACCCTGACACACAAGACAGTGCCTGACACATGTTTGAGTGAAAGGGGTAGAAATGACGTACTTGGTTACAGTGGAAACCAGTGTATCCACTGATGGTGTTTACAGTTTAGGAATTACTTTCACACGCATCACCTCCACGTCCTCACAGCCACTCTGGGGAATGGAGGTCTGGGTCCCACGGCACTGACGTGCAGACAGCAGCCCCCCGGTGCACGTATGGGTCGTAAGGGGCAAAGCCAGGACTTGGGCTTAGGTCTCCTGACCCAGATCCTGTGCTCTCATACTCTGAGAACATGCCAGAGCCAGAGCCAGTCTTTAAAACATATCGGTCTGTCCCAAAAGTGTGTCAATTCTTGTCCTGACCAACTAGATCCAGAGGAAGAATGGGTGGACTTTAATTTCTCACCCCTTCCTCCTCAACACCCTCCCGCCCCCACGTTCCCAGTGAGAGTCCCACACTGACACATGATGGGTCCTCTCCAGGCTTCACGCTGTTGACCGGTAAGCCTTTTATATTCAGCCAGGCTGGCTGCTGCCCTTCCTTTGGGGAGTGTAGAGCTTCTGGAAAAGTGGAGAACTGTGGTTGTTCAGGTAAAGCCCTTGAGCACGTTGAATAAGTAAGACCTTGGTGCGTTAGCGAGTTAGAGGCGGGAGCGGGAGGTGTGTGTGCCGGGCACTGAGGATGTGAGCGGGGGGCTGGCTTGGTTGGCAGTCAGAGGCTGTGGAGAGGTTGCTGGCAGGATGGGCTGTGCAGTTAAACAGCTGAACAGATGTTAATAACAGACTGGGGTGTTCTCCCAGCCCGGGGGGGGGGGGGGTCAGCCAGCAGCATCTTTGGGTAACTCACCTGGATGACGGGGCCTGCATCATTTCCACAAGCAGGTGGCCCAGGGAATATAGTATCCTCAGAGAGAGATGGGGGGCAGCATTTCCTAAACTTTAAAATTAAGTTCGTAAGTCCTCCGGTGATTGGCGCGTCAGTTACTTGCACCTGGTTGTTTGCAGTAAGAAGATGTACCGGCATTGATTACCATTTTGTTGGGTGGGGTCAAGGTCAGGAAGAGATGGAGATAAGGATCAGAGGTGCCTTCTACCAGGCATCGGAGCTCAGAGCACTCAGGGAGCTCAGCGTGGGCTCCTGTCATCCTTCATTCACTCGGCATAGATTTCTTGAGCACCTACTGTGTGCCGTGCTGGCCAGCACCGAGATGATGATGATGGCGATAAAAAATAACAGGCATGATCTCTCATCACGTAGCCTAAGTGAGTGCCCAGGAAGCAGTCCGGTGAAAACCAGGTTACCTGCTGGGAGGGAAAAGCTGCTCTGCGGTGGGGGGTGACCCCCAAAGTGAGAGCTACAGGGTGAGGAGGACGTGTCGGGGGGAGGAGCTGGGGGGTTCCACGCACAGCAGCACCCTAAAAGGCTCTAGTGGGGAACGAGGTCGGCCTTCGCGGATCGAGAAGGAGGCAGGTGCGGCCCTCCCAGGCCAGGCCGTCAGTTGGTCCTTCCCTGCTCTGGACGGCTCTCATCTTGTAAGTCCAAGGAAGCCCTTGGTAACCCCTGTAAGTGTCCCCAGCTTTTAGGAGAGCCCTGGTCCCCCAGAGACCGCCTGACACTTTCCTCTTCCCGTCAGGGAGGGGAATTAACAAGGTACACGTACGATGAAAGCAAATCTTAGTGACCCTGTGACCAGTCGTTATTCCAGGTACCAGAAAGCTTGAAAACACGCATCAGGGACTCTAAAGTGCCTTTAAGTGGAACTGGTTTTAAAGCCGATGACCTGGCTTTCTCTACCGCGGGCCACACATGCAAGTCTTGTGAGTTAAAGAACTGGTGGTGAGCGCAACCAAGGGAGTGGGATTAAAAACAAAAATCTCCATTAATACTGGAAAGTGGAACCTGCTCTGTTGGGCTCTGGGAGGTCGTCCACTGAGTTAAGTGGACCTGCTTCCTCGGGGACTGTCGTCAGGCCCTCTCTGAGGTCAGCACCCCTCAAGTTTGGGAACGCAAAGGGGCCAGCAAGGTGGCCTCAGGCCTGGGTCCTGTGCAGAGCTGTGTCCCCAGGGCCTCCTGCTGAGACAGGACATTGGGGACTGGGGGGGGGGGGGCTTGTAGCCAGCACTCTTTCGCTGAGCCCTCCTGCACCACCTCTCCCCTCATTTTAGAAGAAATGAACTTCGAACTTAGAAGGAAGAGAGTGCTCTCTGTTGTGTAAACACTGTGGTTAGAAGGCTCACCTCCTAATCTTTTACTACCTGTAGGGACAGGTGGATGCAGGGAAGCTGCTGGCAGGAGAGGCTGTTTTTTTCAGGGCTCTGTGTTATGCAATGGAGTGGAATATCTTTGAAGCTGCAGGAGGTCAGAGCAGCTTGTCCACAAGGCATATTACGCAGAAGTCTCCCTTTATAAGATCTTATTTGCTCAAATGTCATGAGGAATGTCTGTGCCCACATTTCGCTAGAGCTTTGGGGTGTGTTGTGATTGCTGGTCAATAGTTAAAGTACTTTTTTAAAAAAAGGACTCTACTGCCCTGGCCGAGTAGCTCAGTTGCTTGGAGTGTCGTCCCATACACCAAAAGGGCTGTGGGTTCGATTCCCGGTCAGGGTGTGTTCAGGAGGCAACTGATGGATGTTTCTCTCTCACATCTCTCTCTCCATCTCCCTCTTTCTTCTTTCTCCCTCTCCCTCTCCCCCTTTCTCTAAAACCAATAAAAAACAAACAAACACATCCTCAGGTAAGGATTAAAAATTTTTTTTAAATAAAACAAGGACTCTACTTTCAAAGCTTTCCTGAGATGCCAGTCTGAAGTAGTTCCCGTCAGCAGCCGTGTTTGGATAGGTTGTTGTTAAACCCTCCCTCACCCGTAACCTTGTGCTCATGTCTGTGGGGAAGAGACCAACGAGAATATTCTGTCTCCATCCAGTTGCGAGGTGGAGGTAGACAGTGATCTAACAGGTTCTGGGGACCAGGCCTTGCTGAGCTTGCGTCTGGGACGGTGACCAGACGTGACCAGACGGATGAAAGGAGAAGTGAAGGATATTTTTAGCACGTTGGGGCTGCTCTGAGACATTGGTTTTTTCCCCCGACCCAGTAATTCCAGCAGGGAGATGCAGCTGTAAGTGCATTTGCTCCAATTCAGTGTGAGAACATTTTGCTTCTATATTATACTTTAGAATATTCATGGGGACCGAGTTGCTGATTTGACGGAGTAGCTTTAAAACCCACACAATTCAGCTCGAATGCGTGACGTGACTGCGAGGTTCTCAGAGAGGGCCCGTGTCCCACTGTGGCCCGGGGACCAGCCCTTTCCCTCCAGCTGGTTTCCCTGAAATCTGGGCTTGAGGACACAATTCACTCTTTCTCTTTTCCTATATTAGGTGATTCACACATGCGTTGAGGTTATGTTGTTGAGAACGTGACCTCTACAATTAGGTTCTTACAATTTTTACACTAATTTAAACCACTATCAGTGCTAAGTCAACTAAAAACTTTGGTGAGGTTATGAATTGAGTACAGTTTTAGAGAAGAGGTAAGAGGAAGGGAATCTGGGATGGATCAGCAATCTCTAGATTCACCTTTGCAGGCTGAGGGGAAAGTACTAAGTCACTTTCTACACCGGGGGTTTAACCCCCCTCTGGTAGACTTCTGCTCAGCTGGTCATTGTTGTGACTAAGGGCCAACCGTCCCTGTTGGCCACCCCAGCAAGTGGTGCTGACCCTTGGTGTGCAGACCAAGTCCTGGGTGGGGCTGGGAGACCAGACTCTGGTCTCTTCCCTCCAGCCCCACCACAGCCATGGGCCCCGGGAGTGCCGTGTGATTGGTCAGGTTACCGGGTCCCCTTTGTCCTGTTGGGATGAGGCGCAGTGTGTAGCATACAGGCTCTGAGGTCAGGCTGCCTGGTCTGAGCCCCAGCTTGGCCACTTACTAGCTGTATGACTTTGGGCACATTAAAGTTACTTAATGTCTTTGTGCCTCAGTTTCCTCATCCATAAAGTGGGAATGGTAACAGTACCTACCTCACAGGGCTGCTGTGAGGCCTGAATGGGTTAATCCGTGTGAAGTACCCGAAATGTGATTGGCCTTTCTTGGGATGAATCACAAGCCTGCATTCCAGGGGACAGTCTGTTACTCTGTCTCTTACCTTGTCGGGCGGCTTTACCTCTGAGTGGCAAATACGAAACGGCTAACACGTTCAGAGAGAATCAGAGCGTGTGGATGGGCTACGGAAGCCGAGAGTTCGGGATGGGCTCTCGAGGTCCTTTGACTGTGGAGCGGGGTTCAGAGGCACCTCCTGATATTTGCATGGCAGTCCTGGCCTCCCCAGAAAAAGCGGCTGCTCTCAGCCCCACGTAGGACACATGCCAGCACCTCCCCAGGATGATCTGCTCAGTGGACACGAGCCTCAGGTAGGCAGCGCAGCTGGCCTGGAGTTGGTGCCCTCACGGGCTTGCCGAGGTCCCCAGGCTGCATTCGCCAATTTTTTTGCACTTTTGGGGTCACTGTCAGACTCACTGGGCCAGGCTCTTGACTAGCTGGTTCTCCTTGATGAAAACTCTTCCATTGAAACTTTTGCTCCCAACCTACATTGGTTCAGACTCGCAGCACACCTGTTGAGATAGCCCCGGGAGAGGTGGGAGCACCAGTTTTCATTGTGCTCCCCCACCGTGGCTGGTATTTCATGCCTTCAGTGGGAGAAGAGTGCATTTGTGGGGAGAGCTTTCTCTCCTTTGCAGTTTACTGGTTGGTCCTGCCCTACCGCTGGAGACTCCTGTTCTCAGGTAGGTTTGTGTGGTTCCATCCAGTCTCCCACGAAGAACTGCATCTTTAAAGGCTGCCTGCCAGAGACCTGGGGGCTGGTAAGGGGCACCTACGCATCTGGGTGCTAAGTCTGGGAATAGAAAGCCAAGGTGAGGGAGATCAAGTTGTGCTGATTGTCTTGCAAGTCACAAACCTGAAATTTTGTCGGACCTCTGTGGCTTAGACGAGGGAACCACCCTGAATAGGTAAAATGTCTTACATAGACTTTACAGTGACCGAAACTGTGACAATGGTAAATATTCTTTATCACTCAAAATCGTTAGTTCAAAAAGCCTGGAAAAGGCCCGCCACTTCTGGTGGGCAAAACCAAGTGCTTTCCCAGTTCTTTGCAAACCTGGAATCCTTTCCCTTGCCCCGGTGGAGCTGGCTGCTGCCCTGGCTGTGTGAGGCTGCCACCTCGTGGCCCGTGTCGGGCAGGGCATGTGCGACCTGCTGCTGGGTCCTCTGTGAAATACATTATTTTTAAAGGTCTTTTACGAAGACTTTTCTCAGTCACTCTCTCACTACACATGTAGCTCCATCTCCAGGGCTTTGGCACCTGGCTAATCCGTACTTTGCTCTCTTTTAACTCCAGAGTCACTACCTTCCAATAAGCTTTTTCACTCGGCCTCCACACTGATCTTTCTAAAATGTAAATCTGATTGTCTTTTCCTTA
This sequence comes from Miniopterus schreibersii, assembly GCF_964146895.1. Taxonomy (NCBI): domain Eukaryota; kingdom Metazoa; phylum Chordata; class Mammalia; order Chiroptera; family Miniopteridae; genus Miniopterus; species Miniopterus schreibersii. Next base: position 14,991,188 of record NC_138118.1, read on the forward strand.
CCCACAGCCCTATAACGGCCCTTCCTTTTCTACGTTCCAGCGCGCCTCAGAAGATCCCCGAGGCCGGTTCCTCAGCCTGGACTGCGTCTCTGCAGGTGCTCGTCTCTTCCTCACGCGTCCCCTGCTAACACCTGCGTCTCAGGTATCACCTCCAGGAAACCCTCTGCGTTAAATTAGATAATACAGTATAATAAGGGGGAGAGGGAGGGAGGAAATTCAAGGGAACTTGACATACCACATCATAACTGGGTATTCCCCCCCTCCCCCCCACACACGACATGAACTACTTGAGAGCAGAGACTTCTGTCCTTGTGTCGCAGGGTCTGGCACGTAACTGTTGCTCGCTGGTTGCTAGAAGGAATGAGGGAGGGGGTAAAACCAGGCAAAGACTCGACCTCCTGGTGTCCCTCTTAGGTGTGCGGAGCTCAGGTGTCCCGGGGTCCTGGAGTGGAGGCACCAGGTGTCTGTGCAGAGGGTGGGAAACTGTCGCTCGCTGAGCAGTGCTTACCCGCCTGTCCTGCTGGCCGGGGGAGCGTTTTGAAACGTGCTCAGCCATCCCACTCTCCACGGGCTCCTCTTCCCTCGCCCGGCAGCCCGGGACCCCCGCACCCAGACCCGGCCCACCTGGGTTTCTCGCCACGTTTTTCATGTGCCCTAAGTACCATCCATATTCTAGGACTCGGGAATTCTTTTTCTGACGAACCGAATTATTTAAGAGGCCGTGTGGCCAAAGCGCACCCTAACATTTCAGCTAAGTTGTGTGTTGTATCTGTGTGCCTGAGGCGCTGTGCTGGCCACTGTGAAACCTGCACAGAGCTGACAGTCAGCTGGGGCACGACGCAGGGAAGGTAGCGAGATGGCAGAAATGAGCGTGTCACAGGCAGTGCGGGATTGATGGCCAAGTAAATGGCTCAAGAACATGGTGGTGATTAAAAGGATGTTCGCGAAAGTGCCTCTGGCCACTAGCACTCCCCGCCCCTGGCGCCTCTCACACAGGACTGGCTCTGTGCCTCTTCATGCACCACAGGGGCTCAGCCCTTGGCGATAGGGCCCCAGCCACCTCCCCAGCCTCGTGCCCCCACCCGTGAGCCCCAGCTGCAGAGATGGTGAAGAGAATGCACAGTGTGGCTACTTAGCACACGGGCCCTGAAACCCTCCCAGCCTCCCTCCCGTGTCTGACCTACCCCTCCTTTAACACCTCCTCTCCCTTCAACATTCAGCCCAGACTTCCTGCCGCGCAGGCTGAGCTCCTGCTCCCGGTGTCGGCCTCCACGCTCCCTCGTTAAAGGTTTTTACATTTAAAACAGGCCGAGTCCCACGTGGAGTAGCTCAGGGCCTGTGACTGCTGGTGACTGGGCTGTTCCCTCAGACAGAGCAGGGGGTAGGCCACAGAGCCGGGAGTGGAGGCAGCTTATTTTAGTTGGAGCAGAGGGAGGCTGTATTGGAGGGAGTGGAGAGAATGCCCTGAAGGCTTGGACTTCGGTGGTGGAAAGGCCTCTCACGCACCTGGTGTCTTGTGGGCAGTGGGCGCCTTTTCTTGTGAAAACCACAGTGACTTAATCAAAAGGGTTTTGAAAGTGGGAGCTGCCCTCTGACCTTGCTTTCATTTTATGTCATGGCCTTGAGGTGCATGTGGTGGCCTGCAAAGCCGCTACCCCATGTACTTAACACCTCGCCTGTAAGGGCCTGCTCTTTCGTAAACAAGGCTTTTTCCTTCTGGTGCTGCCCTTGACCTGGCTCCGAGCTGTTGATCCTTTGGGTCCATTCAGTTCTGTTCTGTCCCTCTACCCTCGTGACTGGTAGTGACCCGGAAGGTGGCAGCACCCACGCAGCAGGTGGCCTCCAGAGCTGAGTCACTGCCCTGGGAACGGTGCCCTGGTGAGGCTGGCTCAGGCGAATGGGGACTCTCCACATCGCCTGGCTCTGGACGGCTCTCAGTGCCACGGTGAGAGCAAAGGGAAAGGGGTTCTTTTATGCATCTGGAGTGTCACCAAGCTGATAAGAAAGTGAAATAAAGCCATTTGAAGAACCGAAAAGGAAATGATCCCAGTGGTAGTCTCTGGCTGGTGTCTGGCAAAGCACAGAGCATTTCTCCCTCAGTTACAGTTACAGTCCATGGTGGTTCTATTTAAACACACGAAAATCATCCATTTAGGGATTTCTTTAAAAGTGGAATGAAGAGGAGGATTTTAAGATGTTTTAAGATTCTGTTTGACCTGTGACTTAAGAGTGTAAGCAATAAAATTATATGTGGAGAGAGATCTAGGCTGTGGATATTCTAGGAAATGAGCAGATGGGGTTGAGGGCTTTTAAGAGCTTTCATTATTCAGAGGTACCCTGATGCATGTTGTTTTTTAAAAATAAGGATGCTTTTATTTCTGTTCCAGAGAAGGTAAAAATGCAGTGTTGCTTTTGAAAGGAGGTTTTTATAAAAAAAAACCAAAAAAAAAACCGTCTGGCTTGTTTACTACACCAGTGAATAGAGATGACCTCAGTCTAGAAAACAAACTGCCCATGATCTCTCCTTGCCCTACAAAATACGCCTTTATCAAGAAGCAAAGGAAACGCAGGTCTGGCCCGCAAGTCATCAGTTCAGCTGATGGGGATTCTCAAAAAAACAAAACACAGAGCTCTCTGCGTTTTCACCACTGAACAGTAACTCTCAGGAAATGCACCAGCTTACTCAGCTCCTAAAAGGCCATTCACACGTCTGGTGACCATTAGTCAGTTGCCCGAATGCAAGTGCTGCACAAGGCCGGCTGACTGTGCCGTCCCCACGCGAGCTCGCAGAACCGGAGACAGTGGAACCACGGCTCCTGCTTTTAGAGCACGGAATTTTTTAACTTAAAAAAAGTTTAATTTTTCTTTTTTACTTTACACATTATGTGGCCAGTTAGGTCTACGTGGCTGAAGTATCCCTGAAGACAAAAACCCAGCCACGTCCTTGAGATAACTGCTCTGGGTGCGTGCGCATGTGCTGTGGCCACCCTGGGGCCTGGAGGGGGTTGTCATTAAGTTCAGGGAGCTCTGAGTTGTCAAATATGCTGTGAACTGTGACTTGGAAGCGGGCTTTTCACTTTATTTTCCTGTTTACTTTTCATGAGTACTGTATGTATAAAAAATAGCCACACAAAAATGTGGACGGTCAAAATGTTTCCTAGCTTTCCTGAGGTGTAAGAACTGAGGCAGATTCTGCCAGAAACCAGAACCATGTCCTACATCTTCATGGTTTCAGATCAATAAAGGCTGAATCGAAACGCGTTTGGCAGTCCGAGGTCTGTTGATTCTAGAACACGTGCCAGTCAAAAGACTCTCTGGAACTTGGAAGTGCAGTTTGGGGAGAGAGGATCTTAAAAAGAGGGATGCTTTAGTCTTTATTTTTTTGACTTGTGTGGGGTCGGAGAACTAACCTGCTTTTTGGGTAGAAGTTGTAAAAAGTCTATCCTGGTGGCCCTGCAGGAAGATCAGTGTGCATTCAGCAACCCAGTTGATACACCAGCCTGTAGGAAAGTGCGTCAACAGGACCAGCGTGACGCCGTTGAACACCGAGAGCAGGACCCGGGCAGCCCACGGGCGCGGGCGGGTTAAACGCAGCCAGCCAGGGAGAGTTCCCGCCTGGGCACGGTTTGTTTATCCTGCCCTCTGAAGCCGAGCCAACATTCTTGATGGTTATGAATGATTCAGACTGTTCCTCTCTTGGCAGGGTCACCGTCCACACAGGGGCTCGTGACTGAAACCCCTCAGGTGAGGTCCGGGGCAGAGCCCAGCCTGACACTTCCTACCATGCTTTAGAATCGTCTCATTCAGAGCAGAGGCCGAGGGTGAAGCCCAGCATGCTCGTTCCAGAGATGGAGGGACGGAACCCGGGGCTCCAGTCGGCCAAGGTCATGGGAATGGATGGAGGGGTCGGTCAGGCCGCCCCTCTGACCACACAGCCTCTTGTCCAGATCTTAGGAGGAGGGTCCAAGGTGCCCTTGGCCTCCCGGCTGGGAGGAACCACTTGCCCTTTGAGGAATGCTTAGAAAATTCCTTAGGTCAGAAAGGAGAACCTCATTTTTACAAAATGAAACAAATCAGTTACTTATCTGTCATAGGTGGGCTCTCCCAAGCGTCCTTCGTCAGTGTTGTGACTGTTAGCTCCTGGGCAGAAGTAAGTAAATAACATTTCTGCATATGCCAGAACCAGGGATTGGATACACCTTTCTCTCTCTTTTCTTTTTGTGGATGAGAATTATGCCACACTGGTTCTTAATAAAACAAACTTTGAATCTTTCCCACAGACGGAAGAATTGAGCAATGTTCTAGGAACAAGCTGTACTCTCTGGGCGCTGAGTAAACGTAATCTTTAGAAGATGCTCTAGAAGCTGAAAGTGCCTCTTGGTAATAAAGGGGGCTGGGGAAAGACGGGATTGGGGAGCTGGGCGGAGCCTTCGGTGACTCCCCTCTTCCTGCCTGCTGAGGCCTGGAGGGCGTCTGGAAGCCCAGGTGGGGGCCAGTGACCCCTGCTGGGCCCACCCGACACGCTGTGATGGCTCTGCAGACCCCAGGCCACCTCCATCATCCACAGAGGCAGAGAAAAGGCCACTCAGGTCGCCACGCCCAAGCCGGCTCTCCCCCAGCCGCTTCCCCAGCCTCTAGGAAAAGTGTTGCCTTTACTGGTCTAAGAACAAGAGATGAAATAATTTACCTGAGGAGGAAAAGCCAGTCCAAGAAAGACTGACTTGCCCAGACCCCTGCCCGGGAGCAGACCCCGCGCTCCTCCCAGGGGCCCGTCGGCGGCTGCCCTGTGTCTGTTACGTTGATGGCACAGCTATGACAAAGCACGTTTCCCCCAAGAATGTAAGTATCAAGCTGTGCATCTCCAGCCGACCTTTTCCTAGGAGGAACTGTTCCTCAGTCCCCGTTAGAGTCAGGTGCCCTTCCCTCGTCCCTGCCCACGGGGAGGAAGAATCACCCGTGTTTACCTGCTGGCATGACTGGAGATGAGTAGCAGTGTCTCCCCCCATCGCCCACACTGTCATCTCCAGGCAGGCCATTTGCTTTAAGGACGACTAGGAAAGGACCGTTCGGCTGTATCCAGGTCCCTTCCTGAGCGGCTACAGCCCCCTGGCCCCCGAGCCTCACAGGAGCACCCGGCGCCTTGGCTCTGCCTGAGCAGCCTGGGAGGGCGGGGAGGTCACTTAAACTTTGAAAAAATTCCTGCTTTGTTAGATTTGTGTGTGCTTAAAATTGTATAATCTGGCAACTGTTTCAGATTTAAGCCATGGGTAAAATTTTCCTAACAGAGAAGCACACAGAGAGCTGGAAAATGGAATAGAAAGCGTGTGTTGTTTTGTCCGGGACGCCCCCTCGCCCCGCCTGGCTGCTGCTCTCTGGGGCGACGCTCCCTTAGTCATGCTGGGTGTCCTGCGCACTCACAGTCACATGGAAGCGCGTCCATGTCACAGCAGGGCATGTGACCGTCATGCCCGTGTTTCGCACCAGCAAGAGTGTAATTCAGGGTCCTGGGGCCCGTCGGCCCCCGTGGCCTTCAGAGGCGCCGGGGTCTGGGAGTGGGCTCCTGTGGAGCGGAGGGTGTCTCCCAGGGTGTCACTGAATCTTTTCTCTCCGCCGCAGTCGGGGGCCCTGTGTGTGCTACTCATTAAGGCAGCCTGAGGAAAGGGCTCCCAGCCTCTCCGGGAAACCTGGAAGGAGCCACCCTCCCCCGGTTCTTGCCCACACCGGGAGGTGGGGCCTGGGAGGGGCTTTGGGAAACCTTGTCCTGACCAGAGAGCCTGGTGCCTCACCTGCAGGCCCCCGGAGCCTCTAGAGTCCCCCCTCCTAGAATCTGTCCCACTGTGGTCATTACGTCTGTTTACTTGTCTGTCCCCCGCTGGCTTGCACACTCCCCGAGGACCAGTGCCCTGTCTCACTCACCTTTGTGTCCCCAGCACATGGCTCCCTACGTGCTAGGTCTTAACAAACACGTCTCTTCCGCTCTTCACAGATTTCATCTTCTCATCTCCCGCCATCCTGACCTCAGCTTATGTGTGAGGGGTGGGGGAATATGCAAGCATGAGCTCTCGCTCACTCTCGCCCCCCTCCTGCAACCCTGTTGTCCAATTCCCTGGCCGTCTGATTTCCCAAAGGTCCCACTTGCCAAATTCAGTGGCTTTTCCCCATCCTTACTGATCTGCGCCTCCCTGCTACATTTAACACGATGTTCCTGTCCCCTCCTGACACCCTCCCTTTTTTCCACCTGCCCAGGCCACCCTGTGGGGCCCAGCTCAGGCCCCCTTCCTCTGCAAAGCTCCCCCCAGCCAACTAGTCTCCTGCCCCGTGCTCACCTAGTCCTGAGTGACTGTTGTTCTGTCAGAGAGACACCCTCTAACGCTTCACTTGCTCCCCTAGATTAGACGTCATCCCCCCAGTTACACTGTACAGTCACATCCCAGTGTATCCACCTACTCGTGCGTGTTCCCTGCAGCTTCCAGCTCAGTGCTGGGCTCCCAGGAGGCCGTCGGTGAGTGTGCGTTGATGCATTTTATCAGAAGTGTGAAGTGACTTGCAGCTCTGCGGCATTGCCGTGCCTGCCCCCGCGTCCACCCCTCCATCGTGTTTATATGTCACTTGCCCTGGACTCACTTGCCTTGTTCCCTCTCGTGCCCTCTGAGCCTTGTCTGGCTCCTGCCACGTTGTAAACTCTGCTTCAGGGTCCGGGAAGGTGGAGGAAAACAGTTGGGATGCCCTCACCCCGGCCTCCGATCTCATCTGTCGTTCCGCAGACTCGACTCCTCGTTGTGACGTCCCCTCCAGAGAGGCCCCAGGCCCCCAGCCCCCGGGCACTAATGCCCAGCATTAGTCTTTCACACCAGCTTTAACATACTGGTGGTTCATACCCTCGGAAATTTTATCCCAGATGTTAGCTGTGCTGTCCCCTCAGGGGAGTGTGGGGCTGGGGCGGGGTAAACTTGACGGAATCATCTGTGCGCTGTATGTGAGTTACGTATAGTTTCACAGCTCTGAGAATTAATATTATTCCCACGTTATCAATGAAGACACTAAAGCTCAGGGTTAGACGGCCGTCCGAGGCTCTGTAACAAGTGACGGGAAATTTGAACCCAGGTCTTTCTGATCCTAAAGCTCATTTATGCTGCGTCTCTCCTCTACATGGGCCACTAAAGGGAGGTCACGTTATAGTGCCTGGCGTGGAAAAGGCAGCGTGTAGTGAGCACACAGACTCGGATAAGCTGGCGTTCAGGAGGAAAAGCAAAGGTCAGGAAAGATACCTGTTGGTAGATTTGACTCCAGGCAGGGATTGGCGGGAGGCAGCTTCTAAGACCTTAGAGGCTCGAGGGGCTGGCTGTTGAGCACCTAAGAAGACTTCTGGGATGGGGGGCCTGTGACAAAGGGCTGTCCTGTTGAGAGCTGACCTGGAGTCATCCGGGAGCAGCGGGACTCCCTAGTGAGCGTGAGCACTGGCTGTCGCGCTCTGCGCAGGAGACAGGCTTGGTACAAGCCTCAGTCCCACCCTCGGACAGACTCTCCGAGCTACTGCGGGAGGCACGGCTTCCAGTGTTCCCGGGGGAGGCAGGGATGCTCGTGGGGACCTGAAAATGCATTTGTGAAACTCAGCTCTCATGGTTGAGAAACTGATCACAAACTCACAGTTTTCTGAGCCAGATCTCCCAGTGCTCTGGTTTCCCACCTGTAAGCCATGCCCATCAGTCTAAGTTGTTAGAGGTTGTGGTGCAGGGGTCACAGAGCTCTTCCAGGTTCCTCAGAGGGGTGGCAGCGAGGAGGGGAGACGCAGGCTACAGAAGCAGGTTTTATCGTCAGGAGGAGGCTGACTGATGGAGGACTTCGGCAGTTTGAGTGACCTATTCCAAATACTTCTCCAAACACTTGAAAACTCTAGGAAACAGCAGAGCGGTGTCGCTCGCAGTCAGCTGCACATGAAGGAACAGCACCATCGCTGACTCTGGGCCCTCTCCTCATTTTCGTGATCAGACAGTCTTAGAAGCATGCTGTTATTTTTTTTTATCTCACCTGAGGATATTTTTCCATCGCTTTTCAAAGAGAGTGGAAGGGGGGGAGGGGGGGAGAGCCATCGATGTGAGAGAGATACATCTATTGGTTGCCTTCCTGCACACACGTCCAGACAGGGCCAGAGATCGAGCCTGCAACCGAGGTACATGCCCTTGGCCGGACTCAAACCTGGGACCCTTCAGGCCTACACTGACCATTGAGCCAAACCAACTAGGGCCTACACTGACCATTGAGCCAAACCAACTAGGGCGAAACATGCTATTATTTGAATACAGTATTTAAATATTCCAGAATCTTGTGATTATTTAATAGCTCCACGTTGAATTTTATGTTTACCCTGATAGATCCCCCTTCCCATTTGTACGTCTCAGCTAGAATTTTTTAGATGTACTTTTCTGTTGTAAGACACTATGGACTATAACTATGGCTTTTCTCTTACTGGTCAAGATCCTCTTGAATTTCAGTCTCAACTCTACAGAACTTTCCCAACAAGTTCTGTCCCTGTTCTGATGGAATCTTGAAGTGCGTGAGCATTGTCGCTAAAGAACACTTTGTATTGGCCCGAACTTGGCTTAAAGATCTCACCCGAGAAGCACAGTGTGTTCTGAATCACGTCGTATCTCGACCGGATCAGCCCGCCCACTGATAAGCGTGGCCTGCTAAGCTGCTCCTCGGAGTCGTAATCATTAACTTAGAAATTGCTGTCGATGGTGACTTGCCGGGACACACTTCTTCACCGCATTGTTGAGTCACGCAGCCTCTTCTCCCTGGGTGAAACGTGAGCTTTTGAGATTTAAGCCCCTTGTAAGGAACCCTCCTTGGCGCCGTTTGAAGGAACTCCCGGTCGCTGTGGCAGGTCACCTGTGTGGGAGACTAAAGTATTACCTGGAACATTAGTTTTCCGAAGCAAAGACCTCCTGACAGGGCCGCCTCCCGTGTGCTGTGCTGAAGGTGCCCTCAGCTGCAGGTGAGACCCTGCAGGGGCCCAGCGCCCTGAGGTTTCAGCCTGAAGTGCCACCTCTGTCCCCGGTGGGAAGAGCAGCTTGTCCTACAGGCTGGTGCTGCCCTCTGCTGGCCTCCTGGCGCCTGCGCAGCAGGTTGCTAAACCAATTTTGAAAATAGGAACCTCCTCGTTTCTTCTGGGCAGGCTGCTTTCAGGCGTCGCCCGTGATGGGAGCTATAGGTCTACGCCACGTTTCATTTCACAGTCATCTTGCCGATCAAACCTTGGTGGTCTGTGAATTGACAGCCTCGCCTCGGCGGAGATTTCCCTCGGCAGCGGCCGCAGCAGCACCGAGAGCCCCAGCCTGTGTCCTAAGCAGGAGAGAGAAGGTGCTGCTTATTTGTCATTTAAAAAAAAAAATCATCTCTTTATGACTCTGGTACAGTAACAGCAACAGCGCACACAGCTGACCGACTTCCCCTGTTGCTCCAGGCGATTTCCTGAGGGCTCACACTGTCATTTGAGTTCCAGGTGCCCATCTTCTAACCCACGTCTCCTGAGGGTTTCTGTGCCTGGAGCCTACCTGCCAACAGGTGGCCTTTGCAGCCCTTGTACTCGTGGTTTGGTTTTATTTTGTCCCCAGTAAATTTTTTTCAATTAGTCATCGGTGTTTGATCTCTAGACCTTTTATCTTAAACACTCAGCTCCCAACTTAGTACCAGAAGAAGCTCGTGGCGTGAACTCCTGCCCAGGAGCAAGGGCGTGGATCCATGTCGGGGTCTTAGAATGAGAGGAGTTCTGAGCAGCAGCAGAAAATACTAAAGAGGCTGATTCCGGTTAATTCAGATGGAGGTGCCGTCTGTAGATGGAAGGGCATCTTTTCCGAGTTTAGGCCCCTCTGCACTCCGGAGTGGGCCAGTGTCCCACTACGGGTGAGAAGGCAGGTCTCTGAGCCACGTCGGCCTCAGTTCAATTAGGGGAGAGATGACAGGACTTTCATCAGCGTAGCGGCCATCTCTGCATGGTGCTGCTTGTAGTTCAAGTTGCTTCACCTTGTTTATCTTAATTTTCACACCGACCCTATGTGGTAGGTACTGTTATTACCCTGATTCTACAGACGAGGAGACTGAGACTGAGGTCACGTACGCAGGGTTGTGCGGGAACTCTTTGCAGAGCTGTCCTGGCTCCGCAAGTTGGCACTGGACTGTCTGGCCACGTGGCCTCACAGAAACGGGAAGCAGGAGGCTGGACCGCTGGGCTCCGTCTTGCTGTAGTTACTTTTTTTGACTAGTCACTATGCTCTTTTGACTTGAGCCTCAAGATCAGTGGGAAAACAGGGCTTGGGAGAAGGTGTGACTTGCGTAAGGTCACACTGCAGGTCAGAAGTGTGGCTAACAGGCCTCTCAGTGCCAGCAAGACCCTCCTAATTCCCAGGTTTTCACCTTCCTCCTGGTGAGTTGTTTGGTGCTGCTGCTGCTTACCAGAACCAAAGCTGGTTTTAGTGGTTTGCTCGTGTGCTTAATGGTGAGACCCTGAAACTGGGAGCCAGTGTATGTTCAGAGTTCCATGTATCTTTAAAGCCCTGAGCAGCAGATATGAGACTAGCAGCCTGGGCTCGGAGTCAGGCCGGTCACGGTTTGCCTCCTGGTCATGCCATTCGTAACCTTTGTGACCAGCAGCAAGTCATGTACTCTCTGCAAACCTCTGTTCCCTCACCTGGAAAATGGGGGTAACACCAGCAGCCTTGAGAAAATGCATAGGAAGCCCGGAGCACAGCATCTGACACAGGGTACTTGTTTCAAAAGTGGAAGCTGTCCAGTCTTTTCCAGATACCTTCCCATCACTTCTCAGTTCTTCTTGGCCTTCACCCTGAAAATGCACTCGAGTTCTGATCCACCTAATAAAAAATTTTTGTTCAGTGCTTTCACTTTTTTATTTATTGATTTTAGAAAGAGCGAGGAAGGGAGAGAGAGAAAAAAACACACGTTGATTTGCTGTTCCACTTATTTATGCATTCACTGGTGGTTTCTTGTATGTGCCCTGACTGGGATCGAACCCTCAACCTTAGCCTATCAGGACGACGCTCTAACCAACTGAGCTACCCGGCCAGGGCCTGCTCGGTGCTTTAAAAATTATAGCCCATTTCCATACACTGAATTCCATATGACCACCTCTGCAGTATAGGAATTTGTATCTCCAGTCTCTCGATCAGGATACTAACGCTCAGAAAAATTAAATGATTACCCAGGATCCCATGGCTGGGAAGCAGCTCAGGCAGGACTTCGGCTCCAAACCACAGCTCCAGATCCCGTTTCATCTGCTTCCTGTAAGAAAGCGTTCACTAAAGGCACGTAAGTCAGCAGAGCGCGGCTTACAGCTGTGGGCCGGCACCAGACCAGTAACTGTTGCATCTGTAGTCAGGTTGGGACTGTCGCATGCTGATGTGAGTCCCTAATGTGAAGCCGCATTCCTAGAGCGGTGCCGTCGCCAGATGCAGTCTCCTTTTGAGATCCTCACACCCCAGGGGGAGCGATCTTCACCCAGGAACAGGCTGGCACTGCCCGTCAGGGAAACTGTTCTCTCATTGTTCTCCCTTTGCCACACAGGAGTTGTGTGGTTTATTGACTCACATTTCAGGCTCCAACTTTCCTATCAGATTTGGAAGAAAAAGTATAAAGAAGGGAACCTTGCTCAAAAACAGCATAACATAGGGCAGTGACGTCTAGACTGGCTCTGGAAATGGAAACATCCTTGTGGGCTGAGTGACAGGAAGGCAGGATTTTGGCCTTGAAAGGTGTTTCTTTTCACGCTGGAGACGGGGAGTTGAACAACTTGAAGCGAGTGTTCTGTGTATAAGACGGTCGTTATAAAACAACATTCCTGTCAAGTGATGCAGTACCTTAAATTGTTGATGGTTAAAACAGAAACAGACCTAGTTACAGAAACTGAGCCCTACTGCCCGGTTGGCGTGGCTCAGTGGTTGAGTGTCGACCCTTGAACCAGGTTTGATTCCCGGTCAGGGCACATGCCCCGGGTTGTGGGCTTGATCCGCAGTAGGGGGCGTGCAGGAGGCAGCCAATCAGTGACTCCCTTATTATTGATGTTTCTATCTCTCTCCCTCTCTCCCTTCCCCTCTCTGAAATTTTTAAAAAAAAAATTTTTTTTTTAATTCAGCCCTACTGTATCCTGGCCTGAAAATACAGAACAGTCAGGTTGCTTGTTGGAGGTCAGAGGATACGGGGAATGGGGACATGCTGGTGTTGCCCGCATGGAGCCTCTCCTTGCTGTTGAATGTCCCTAGAAGACTCAAGCAGTCACAGATACACTTGCTGTCATCTCGTTTTCCTGAGCATGTCCTGGAGAGAGAATGCCTATTGATTTATCAACTGGTTTTTTCATTTCTCTACTAGTGAACAATGAGTCTCCTGTATTAGTTTGATAGCCAGTCTTGTCATGCAGATCTGGCCTCTTGCTTTAGAAGATTATGTAAAAACGGGCCCAAACTCAGGATCTCTGTTCAGCGTGTTTTGTTTATGTCACCTTACAGTTACTTACCAACTGGGTCCCTCAGTTTCCCGCAAGAGCTTAAAAGCTGCGGGGAAGTCCACGCAGTGGTCCCTCTGCTGGCCACGCCTGTCACACTGGGCTCACGTGAAGGGACATCGGTGCAAACGGATATTCCCCCACCTTGATTCTTCGTTAGATTGTTCAGGAGTTTGCAGGACAATGCAGGTGACTTACCATTTCCGCTTGTTTCTGCTAAGGGAGCAAGCAGTGTGGTTGTGTGCATAGTATGTGTATGTGTGTGCACGTGTACATATACGGGTGTGACATGCATTCGACAAATGAGATACGTAGGATCTTATCAGACATAACTAAAAGAAAGAAACCCATCCTTCAGGAACTTTTTTCCTCATAACTGAAGTGTCATTTGAAAAAACTTCTAAGTGGCAGGAGCTGTGATTATCGTTTATGAAAATAAGCAGACCTTTTTGTTCTGGGTTTTAGATTTTCCCCCCAATGAGAATACTCTGGCGCCATCCCGCAGACTTGGCCACTGATGTTGACGATGCAGGAGGACACACGGAAGGACGCGGTGGACCCGAACTTAATCAGAGGCCGTGAGCTGGTTGTTCCAGAGCCCGGTAGGTCCTCTGGCCCGGCACTGTTCAGAGTTAAATGCCCACGTTCACTATGAAGTAGCAACCGCCTCCAGTTCACAAAATGCCTGCATTTCTGTGCAGCCAACGAGTGACTGCCGCGAGGTCTGTCCCCCGGTTTCGGGGATGAGAAGCTGGCCAGGCGGCGGCAGGCCTGTGCGGCGGGTGCGTTTGTATCATGAAGGACCAGATGTGTGGGCACCTCCCTCTGAAAAGGCGGCTGGCCGAGGCTCTAAGGGGTGACCGCTCATCGGACCAGGCCGAACAGCCTGCCCACCCGGCCTGCCCGCACCCTCTGAACCCACCTGAAGTCCACCACAGGCACCTTGTAACGGGATGTTCCTCCCACGCTCAGAGCCGGGCTGCAGATGGGACGATGTGAGGAAAGGCAAAGGTTGGTTTATTTAAGCCAAGAGCAGGCCGAATGAATGGGGCAGCCAGGATCAGAGCCCATTTGCACAAGGTGACGCTCTTGTGACGGAACAAAAACGGGGTAGGGGAGTGTTTCAGGTTCAAAGAGACCAAAGAGTCTCAGTGAGTAAACCTTGATGGGACCGCAGTTTGCAAACAAAAAACTATAAAAGATACATATTTTTTGAGACATGGCCTCCTTTTTTTAGACATGCTCGAGAAGGTAGCGGTTAGTGTGTCGGGATGGTTGTCAATTTACTTTCAAATGATTCAGCAAAAAAAAACCCCACCACCCATGTATCTTCCATATAGATTATGTAGCTAAAGCAAAAATGGCAAGAATGAACAGTTGTTGAATTTAGGTGGTGTGAATTTAAGATTTCATTTTATTCATATTTAATGTATATCTAAGACTGTTCATAGGAGTTTGAAAAGAATGCACATCCCTCTAGTAGGGTGGCCCGGACACATTGACTAACTTCTTGGATTCCTAGAACGTTAAAGGGAGGACAGTAGGCTGCCCAACCAGGTGAGAGAACTGGAGTGGGAAAGAGGAAAGAATCGAGGCCCAGGTGAATCTGACGGAGAACTGAGGGTACGTACAAGCCTTACCTTCGGCGTGGAGGGTAACAGCGGAAATCCTAACTCGGGTGCGGGCTAAGGAGCCGGTTCTGGAAAGACACGAGGCTCTGTTAGCAGCAGTATATTACTTTGCCTCCGAGCTCATCCGTTGTCCTCCTTGACCCTGACATCACAGTGCCCCTTTGCACCAAACAAAATCGCCTCTAAGTGAAAGCAGTTTAGGAAAGTGTGTTCTTCAGCTCCTGCCAGAACGCCTGTCACCCCGTGCACCTGGGTGAGCTTAGGGCCCTCGGCACCACTCTCTGGTTACCCTGCGCCCGGGTGTCTGACCCCAGGATGAGCTCCGGCCCCTTTACCCACGTGAGGGGCTTCCCTCGACTCCCAGGGGTGGGGAGGCTGGGGTGTGTCGTCACCCCCAGGTGATAAACTGGCCTTTGGGCAGCTGCAGAAAAGGCGAGTCCGAGGCTCGCCCCCCCGGCGTCCCTGCCGTCGGTACTGGGGGGGGGGCCTTGCTGAAGCTCTGTTCAGACCACAAGGTAAATAGCTCGCAGCCAGGTTTTCATGTCTTCCTTTCTAGGTTGTCCGAAGAGCAACCCGATCATAAAGCTTCCTCAGGAAGCTGGTTTCATATGGTGGTTTAGATTTAAATAGTGATTGTCTAGCACCATTTGAAATCAGTGTTCTTGGGGAAGACCATCTGCACCGGCAGCCGGGGAGTGACGGGCAGCCCCAGGCAGAGGCGGGCGGTGCCAGACCCTGCCCGACGTCACGGACCCAACGCGACATGTGACGGGGTAGTTACACAGGATGTCTCGTCGCTAGAGCCTCGTACTCACGCGTGTAACGACCCTCCCGTAGCACTTTTCCCGCAGCGCGGTTAAAGGCTGAATCACGGCAGATTCACTCGTCTCCGGGCCCGCCGCCCCTCGCGTCCTCCTGCGACCCCTTAGAGGATGACTGATTTCTTTTGGTGTTCAGAGTCAATACAATTTTCTAGCACCATCTGAAATCGGTTATAATGACTGGGGAAGAGCACCGTGCGGCCGGCTCACGAGGACACGCTGGCGACCTTGGGGACCGTGACTAAGAGGAAGGGGGGCCTACCAAGGCAGTTTTGCTTTTTCCAGCTTTAAATTGTTTCGCTGCCCTGAATTACATGCGTTATGATGCCAATAAAGGGGTGACTGTCAGCAGCTGTCACTGGGTATATTCCACAGGCTGTGGGGCTTTTTGTTTTGACGATGGACACTAGAAAACGGGCAAACTCGGTGAGTGCTCAGAGCCCTGGAAGGGGCGGCGAGCACCGTCGGCTGGCCCAGGGTTCGCCCGCGGTTAACCCGATTGTCCCCTAAGACCGTGCCCGGCTCGAGGGCCGGAAGGTCAGTCTGTCGGGCCCCAGATAACTGGGCTTCGGTGTCCAGGACAGAACCCCATTGCTACGTCTCAGTTCAGTGTGGAAAGCGAGGTGAGCGGGAGAGTACACTGGAACTGTTGCCCTAAATTCCTACCGAAGGGGAGTTCCATTGGAAACACCCTGAGTTTTCTAGGCCCGAGCAAGGGGCCGGGAAGCTCCCGAGAGAGCTGTCGGCTGCGCCACCTCCCAGGGGTCAGGGGTCATAGTGCTGCCTCCACCCACAGGTAGGGATTTAGCCAAAGGCCAGCCTGCCGCCACCACCCAAGGTCTCCGGGAGACCCTGCAGAACAGGAGGGGCGCCTGGTGGGATCCGGGCTGGTCCCTCCACCTCCTCTCCGGCCCGGGAAGCCACAGGCCTGACAGGCAGGGATCCCCGACCTGCTTAGCCAAGCTCAGGCCTCCCCCCCTGCTCACCACTCCTGCTCCGACCCTCCCCCTCCTCCTCCTCCTCATCTGCCTGGAAAAGCCCTTTTCACCTCAGGGCTCACACTCAGAATTTGTCGCCAACACGTTCTGTTTCCCACGCCAACCGAACGAGAATTAGGATAGTTTCTCTCCTTTTTCTGTCCTGCGGCGGTTACTTCCCCAGCTCTGCCTTCTGCCGCCTCCCCCGCTGTTTCCCTGGGCGATCCCACTCCCCCGGTTCCGAACACGCCACCCTGCGCCCAGTTCCCCCAAACTTCGGGCTCCGGCAGCAGCAGTTGCTCCCGACCCCTCAGCTCAGTGTTCTCAGTGGCTCCTAGCGTCACCTGCTGCTCTGACCCGGCCTCGGTATAATATTGCAAAACCACACCTTTTCCACAAACCCAGCCCTCCCTGCTCTGCCCCTGGTTAAAGCCGCACCCCTGAAACTGACTGTCCTCCAGACCCCCTGCCACGCGCACCCCCGCCAGGCCTTGCCACTGTTCTGTTCGTGTCTCCAAGTCCATCCCTTGCTCTGCACCCTCGCCCACCTCCTGGGTGACCTTCTGGCCCCGTCTCTCCCTTCCAGCCCAGCTTTTGTGGTGCCGCCAGTTCTTCCCAGAACACGTGGGACTCCCCCTTCTCCATCCTTCAGGATTCTCCAGCCGCACCCACATGGGAACTGCTTCCTCTGCCCAGGTCTCCCCTCTCCCCCCCCAGCCTGGGAGCCGCAGCCAGTTCTCTCTCTCACACACCCGGCTCAGATGTGCGCCTGTCGGGCCCTTCGCACTGCTCGCCACGCTGAGGCTCAGAGCACCGGTAGTCGCTTTCGTCTCTGTCCCCCTTCAGAACCTTAGGACACCTTCACGCTGTCCTGTGGGTGCTCACTTACTGTTTTTCTCTGCTGGGCTGTGAGATCCTTGGCTCAGAGGGACAGGAGGTCACAGCAGCACCTACTACGCACCTTTGGTTCCTGCTCACATCCACATATGGTTGTCCTCGTGCAGTGTCCGTGGCAAGTGTTCCTTCCAGGTCCTTCTTCCACTTTTCGGCCAATAAAGTTTCTCTCCCTTTTCATTTGGGGAAAGGAAACTACTTCCAACGATGACCTAAATTAAGTACAAGACAGTAAATAAGCTCCCAAGAGTCCCTGTCCCATTCAAACTTTACATGCGACTTTGATGTGTCTTCCCACGTGGATTATCCCGGGGGTTCCCTTTCTCTGTGGCATAAATAACTAGAAATTGGTTAGCTTAGTGAGTTAGGAAGCTATAAGGAGGACAGTAATCATTGAAGGATTGTTGTCCCCGTTATAGAGAAGAGCAAACAAAGGTACACCAGATATACCCTAACTCAAAAAGGCAGTAAATTTATGCTAAGCAGAGTGAACCCATTAAAAATAATCTGTAGCCACTGAGTGCCAACCATGTGATCACCCCCCACCCTCCGAACAGCCAGCGAGGGGGGTGGTAGTTTGCCCAGGTTACAGATGAGGAAGTGGAAGCAGAGAGAAAGTACGTAACTTGTCTGGTGTTGCAGAGCTGATCAGCATTAGAGTCTGAAATCTAAATCCGGTGAGAAACAGACGTGACTATGACGGTAATGATAGCCGGCTCTGAGATTTCCTTTGTGCTGGGCACTTGCTAAGCATTTACGTGAGTTACCTCCTTTGATCTGACTTTCAAAGTAGTCCTGTGAAGTAGGTATTGTATTTTCATCACTCCCATTTTGCAGATGAGAAAAACTGAGAAGAAAGAAATCATTTTTAACTACAAAGTTTCTGTGCAGGAGTAGGAACCCAGCCCTCCCTGATTCCAGTGCCTAAGCTCTGAGTACTGTGCTTTCATTGTGGTGGATGTGTTGGTGGCTCTGCTCGCTTGGTAGGCAGCCTCCGAAATGGCCCCACTGATCCCCACCTACGGAGCTCATGCCTGTGTAACCCTCCTCCTTTGAGGGTGGGCTGAGCCAGGTGACTTCTCGTGGATAGAATACGTGAAAGGTGACAGGATGTCACTTCTGAGCTTAGGTTACAAATTGACTGTGATTCTGCTCTTGGTTGTGTGCACATGCTCCTGTGCTGTCTGTCTGTCTCTGTGTCTTTCTATCTCTGTCTCTACCTCTGCCATGTGGGGTGCTGCCCAATGGAGAGGCCCTGTGGGAAGGCACTGATGTCTCCAGGCAGTAGCTCACGAGGACCTGAGGTCTACCAAGAGCCACATTAGTGAGTTTGGAAATGAATCCTCCCTCAGTGACCCCTGGGGTGACTGCAGTTCCAGCCAAAACTTTGATTGCAGCCTGTGAGAGACCCTGAGCCAGAGGACCCTGTGAGCATGTGCCCAGAATCCTGACCCATGGAAATTGTGGCGCAATAAAGGTTTGCTGTTTTAAGCCACTAAGTTTGGGGGCTATTTGTTATGCAGCAGTAGATAACTAATACAGCTCATATCCATATCTAGATTCAACCTGTCTGCTTACAGTACCTCATTTTTTTAGCTAAACTTTTAAAAAAATAACTAGATTTACACAGAAGTTCCAAAGATGGCACATCGAGGTCTTTTATATCCCTCACGCACTTTCCTCTATAGTTAATATCTTACATAACCACGGTACATTTGTAAATACCAAGAAACCAACATTGGTACATTAGTAACATTAGTAACTAAATTTCAGACTGTATTCACATCACTAGTTTTTCCACAATGACCTATTTCTCTTCTAAGATTGGTATCATATTTTTTATAGTCTAATAGATATCACACCTCATAACTCGTGTGTGTGTACAGAAAGAGAAGAAATATATGTGTGTGTGTATGTGTGTAAATATGTATATATACATATGTAATATATATTATGTGTGTTTGCTAAAGTTTGGGATACCTGTCCATAGATAATAAAGGAATATTAGCAAGGTATTTAATTAGGGTTCTTGTTTATAATTATTTGGAAAAATAACAATTAACTGAAAACTTCTATTATGTGAAATTACTGAGGGAGGTAGAGTGGCTCCAGATTAACAAAACACATAGGACGTTAACAAGTCACAAATACTTATAAAAGGTAAAGTGATTTTTTTATTGTCTTAATAAACTAAAACATTATTTTAATAAACTAAGGTGGTTTTGATTTTCATTTATTTAATGATTATCAAATATCACCAGATTTCCAAATGGTTATTTTACATTATGATATTGATACAAATTAATTTTTACTTAATATGCAAATACTTAATCTTTTTGCTTAATTTTTTAATTGATTTTTTAGAGAGAGAGGAACGGGGAGAGAGAAAGAAACATCGGTTGTTGCTTCGGTTATTTTATGCATTCATTGGTTGCTCCTTGTATGTGACCTCACCAGGGATTGAACCCGAAACCTTGGTGTGTCAGGACAATGCTCTAACTGAGCTACCTGGCCAGGGCTAATACTTAATTTTTTTGTAACTATTTAAATGGGAACTAAGAGTACTAACTTCGTTTTTTCATAATTCCTATGCAGTGTGATCCTGGACAAGTCACTTGGACTTTCTGGGTTTGTTTTCTTTAGTATCAATTTATGCTCCTAAATTTTACAGTGAATTACAACCGCTTAATAGTTGTAAACATTTGCAGTACAAAACTCTGTATAAAAGGGTGATTTAACTTTCTGTTCCCCAATTGCTTAAACCTTTAACTGCATGATTTTGCATCGTTTCCAAGTGATCCTTAAAGAAAGTAAAACTTTCGGGTAAGAATGAGTGATGTTGCTTACAGGAGAAAGGACGTCCTATTTCTACAGATACTCTCCTGATTGAGTTTTTAAAATAGGGCGTGTTAATGAGAAAATCAGGTGACTTAGGAGCAAATGACAAGTATCTAGGCTTTAGATAAATCCTAAAAGGACATTATGTGAGACAGGATTTTAAAAATGTTAGTGACCTACCAAAAAAACCCAAGTAAACAACCCCCCCCCAAAAAAAAAATAATAACAGAAACAAATTTGAACCCTGAAAATAATGCACCATGAGAGCCTGAGTCTTGGTGACCAAGGTTTGCTTCTTGGCTTGACTCTGAGGGGTCTTTGTAGCCAGGATGACCCACCTCGTTTTTAGTAATTGACGACTGAAAACAGACAGACAATAGAAGACATTGAAGAAGGTGAGGGCGCCAAAGGAGAGAGAAATGAAATGTAATTCGGAAAAAATGCAAAACAGAGCGTAACGTTCACGGAACATCACTTCCAAGAGCTCTGAATTCATTCCGTGTGCCGCACGTCTCTACTTTGAAATGAAAATGTCAGATACAAGCAAGCAAGCTGCTAAGTATACCGAAGAACTGCGTGCATAAGTATTTCTAATATTACATTTTGAGGTTAGTCCATAACTCATTTGTCTATTGAGCCTAAAATACAATCTTATCTATTCAAAGTGACAGCTGATCCTCAGATACTGTGGAAAACATAAATCATCAAAGGCTTTAATTATTCATCACCCTGTGCTTATTAAAGCCAGAAGAATGCAGAGACTTTGTAAACAACTGTCACTTAGCCAAGAATAAAATAAAATCTGAACCCTACACAGACAGAATCCATTATATAGTGTTCCTGAAAATTTTTTATTAGAGGTAAAATTTACATAGAATAAAATTTACCATTTTAAAGTTTACAGTTCAGTGGCTTTTAGTACATCCATGATGTTGTACGGTCATCAACACTAATTCCAGAACATTTATCACCCCCAAAAGAAACTCCGTAGCCATTAAATAGACACGCCTTATCCCCCCCACCCCCCCAGCTCCTGACATCTCATACACGCGGAATCACAATATGTGGCCTTCTGTGTCTGGCTGCTTTCGCTTAGCGTGGTGTTTTCAAGGTTCGTCTGTGCCGTGGCAGGTACCTATATTTCATTCCTTTTAGGGCTGAATCATATCGCCCTCTACAGGTTTATCCATTCATCAGTTCGAGGGGCATTTTCATTTTTATCAATGCCGTACGTGTCCACGGACTAACACATCAGCTGGCACCGCGTCCTACAATGACAGGCCATCCCCTGTCCCCCATCAGCAGCTGCTTTCAGCCCGTTTGTCTGTTTCTTCTGATTATTTTCTTCCATTTAAAATGCTTGTGTTGCTATTTCTTCATTTTGACCTTAATTTTTTTACTTTTTCTCTGGGAAATGAGGGTTTGGCTCTACCACCACCGCTTCGGTACATATTACTGCATTTGCCTTCACACTAGTTGTAGCACAATTTTTGGTCAGATCAAGAATTCGTGTCGATAATGTAGCTATGCTGTCAACTGTATTTATATATTAACTTAGAAAATTATTTACACTCTGAAATTAATAACCGTATCGTTTTCATTCGCTTAATTCTCCGTGCCCTTAATCCGCAGTCGTCACTCCAGCGCTTGCAGAGCCAGCACACCCCTCAGCGGCCTTGTCCTGAGCGCACCTGCCGAGATCCGGGGGGCTCCCTGCGCCCGGTTCCCCATCCTGGGCCTGGGGCTTCCCCTCGCTGTGGTCCTGGACGCTCCCTCCATTCTCTCCGGGCTGGATTCCCCACCCTGGGTCCCAGAACCTTCCTTGCCTGATTTTTAACTTGTCCTGTCCCCTTGCGTTTTTGTGCACGCGGCCTTCAGTAGTTTCCTAAGGATGACTGGGAGGTAATTGAGGCTTTTTCATTTCACGGTTACGGTTTATTGACCATTGGGCTGGTTGTGGCATTTCTGCTTGGGAACAATTCCCCTTGGGCATTTGTTCTCTAGCTCCCAGTGTTGAGAAGTCTGATACGATGCTGATTTCAGCCGCTTTTCTCTAAATTTTTAAGAGATTCTGTGTATCCCTTCTGCTCAATACATTTCATAATTATGTGCCGTGATAGAGGCCTGTTTTCCTCACGTGGCCAGGCCTTTCATGTCCCTCTCACTCTGGAGGTTGGTCAACTACAGGAAATGCTCCTCTGTTACTTCTTAGGGAATTTCCTTTCCCCTTTTCTAGAACTATTATTTTTCATATGTGGGACCTCCTGGACTAACTCGTGATTTTTCTTATTTTTTCCTTTCCAGTTCCCATATTTTTGAACTTGTTCCACTTTCTGTGAAATTTTCCACCTGCATTTCCAAAACTTAATACTGAATTCTTATTTCTGCTAATATAGTTCTAATATCTGAGTGTTTTCATCGTTATTTTTTTGCATTTTTTCCTGTTTGGATGACTCACAGATGTTGCTGAGGATGGTGGAGAGGTTTCTTCCCCCTCTATGTAAGGCTTTCTGCCCCTGCATTGTGTCTGTTTTCCAGGCTCTTTGGGTTTCCATTTGGGGTTTCTTTCATGTGAGAGGATTGCTCCAATGCCTGGCATTTAGTGATTCTTAATATCCGTTTATATTTAAGGACAGGGCCCTAAAACTGTAGAAGTTCTCGCTGTGTGGGCAGGACTGGTGGTCTCCTCTTAGGGCACGTGGCAGGCAGAGTAAGGACAAGCCCCCCCCCCCAAAAAAAGGCTACCACCTTCTAACCCCCAGATTCTGTGAAAATGTCATCTCAGTGGCAAAAGGGACTTTGCACATGTGATCCGGGTTAAGGCCCAAGATGGGGAGCGTGGCCTGAACTATCCAGGTGCAATCAACCTAATCACACGAGTCCTTACAGGCCGGGAACCTTTCCCAGCTGTGTCGGAGGGAGGGCGACGACTAGGGAGAAAGGCCAGAGAGGCCCTGAGCCAGGGGACGCAGGCAGCTTCTAGAAGCTGGAAAAGACAAGAAAACAGTCTCTCCTCCAGCCTCCAGAGGGAGGGGCAGACCTGTATCAGACTTCGCGCCTCCAGACCGGTAAGATAACGAATGTGCGATGTCTGAGGCCGCTCAGTCTGTGACGCTTTGTAACAGCAGCGGCAGGAAACTAATACAGGGTGGTGGGAAGGGACTCGGCTGCTTCGCCGAGGAATCCGGTGTCATTATAAGGTTTGGGGGGTGAGGGGTTCTCTCTGGGTCTGGTCGGTTTCCTCAGAGGTGAATCCTTCCGTCTCCTGCTGGGGTTGTACCAGGTCAGCTCCCTCAAACAGAGTCACTACAGGTTTTACTGGAATAAAACGCTGAATGTCGGTCTGGGGGGCTCTGCCACGTGGGAGCAGGAAGCGAAGGTTGTGGAAGCTGCAGCTAGGGAACGCGTGAAATTGGCACCAGAGACTTGGGCCTGCAGCCCTGGGCAGAAGCTGAGGTTACAGGGGAGCCCAGGAGGCCGCGGTCGACCCGCCAGAGGCGGCTGTGCAGGGGAGCCTGCGGGGAGGCGGGGAGCCCGCCGCACCTGAGCACTGGCACGATGGCCTCGCTTCGCCCGGCCTCCCGGGTCCCGTGCAAGTGCCTCTCGCTGGCAGGCTGGGGCCTGGAGCCCACAGGGAGGGGTGCCCGGCCTGAGCTGGGCCGGTGCTGGTGGCGCTGAGGTCGCTGACCGTGCACAGCCCAGCACAGAGGCACCGGCCAGGCTGCCGGGGTCCGAAAGCGGGACCGAGGACGCAGCTAGAGCCTCCTCGTGGGAATGTACCGTGGGCGGAAACGCAGCCGCCTTCAGCGAGGCGCCCGGGCCCCCCTGGGCTGCGTGGAGTTTCCCCGAGCCCAGAGCTGCTCCGGCTCAAGCTGTCAGAGGAGCCCGGGGGGGTGGAACTGAGCTGGGCCCTCACACCCCGTCCTCAGAGGTGCCTGGACCCCGACCCCGGGCCTGCCCACCGCTCCCCACGGGTGTCCGATTGCTTGTCACCGGCTCTGTTCTCTGGGGTCCTAGGTTTCGGCCTTTTTGCTGTGCTCAGTTTATTTACCACATATCTGTACCCCCTCGAAGACTTGGCTGGCAGCTGCTGTCCCCTCTCGCATTCTCTTCGGCCTGACCAGTAATTGCGTTATTCCTGTATCATCCTGTTAGGGAGATTTCAAGAGGAAATAGACAAGCTCACGTGTACACTCTCACTGAATGTCTGTAAGATTTTTAAGATCAATTGTGATATAGTGCAAAGAGCTCAAAGCCAGGGGACCTAGGCTAGTTGCAGCCGTCCTGCCACTTTACTTTGAAGGGGCTCTGGGTCCTCATTTCAGGAACAAGCTGATCCCATCAAGGGCCTTTCTTAAGACACTAATGAAAGCTGTGGCCCTTCTCCCTTAAAAAAAAAAAAGAAAGAAAACATGCACCTAACACAAAACCGAGTGTAATATTTTAAAAGGTTCACAGGCCCCCCGAGGCCTCCCACGAACTCTCCAAGAACATCAACCCCTAAGTTCAGAACCCAGGGCTTGGGTCCTCTCTCAGGTGACTTTTAGACGCGACATTCTGATTCTTAAAGTTGTAAGGGTCAAATGTAAGAGTTCAGAGATGACATTTCAAGCTGGCCTTCTAAGGGTTGAAACGGTTTTCAATGTGCTATTTATAAGGAAACCGAAAGAGCTGGAGTCCAAGAGTTCGTCTGAATTCAGCTCAGAGAGGCCAAGGGGCATGGAGATTTCAGTGGCTTGGGTGGCTGATCCGCACGGCTGGCGAGGAGGATCGGAGATCGGAGGAACTCATCTCCCCAGGAAAAGTGCCACAGGGTCGTGGCGGGTCTCAGCCAGAGGCTTGGCCCGCAGGCACCGAGTATGGTCCAAGTGATGTCAGCAGCGGCCTCCATGGCGGGCTCTCGCACGGCGTGCAATTTTCAGTGACAACGTCCAGAAGACGAGCTACACTGGACTACAAACTGGGTGGTAGTGTCACTGCGTGCCCAGCAATCCTGCAGTTTTGGGGGGGGTCTCTATTTCCAGCTTCAGGCCCTGAAGGCAGCACAGCTCCCGGGGCTCCATGCATGTCCTTGGGGTCTGAATAAGGAGCCAGGTGACTTGTTCGGGGCTGCAGGTAAGTGGCTGACAGACAGGTGTTTTCTGTAAGCTGAGAAAGGAGAGGAACAAGGCGGACACGGTTTGGGCCTAGGTCTGTCTCTGGACCTGGAGTGAACTGGGGCAGCCCCCTGATGCTAACCGCCTTCACCTGACACCCGGTGGAGGCCCCTTGGGACCCCAGGTGTCCTGCACAATGGGATAATTATTGATTGGGTGGGTGCCGCACCCCTGGAACCTCGGTGCCATCTTCCTGTGCCTTAGTGACTAGGTTCGCCCCCCTTCCTCTCGCATGCTTTGTCTCTTTAGAGAGCGAGTCTGCCGAGTAAAAGTAATGCTTGATTATTTCACGTCGCATAGAGTGAAAGCAGTAGCTCCACCAGCCAGTCATTCCTTTTACAAAAAGGACTCTGAAATGGGTTTTTACAGCCTTCGCCCCATTCTTCAGCTGGCGGAGCAGAGGCATCAGGAGGGAGAAGCGTTGTCTCAGGCCCTTCATCGTGTTCAGTGGGGGCGGGGAAGAGGCCCTAGCATCTTCTCGGCGCCACCTGTTGCCATGGGTTTTGATTTTCCTGAGAATGGAGTTTAGGACCCAGTAGAAATTGTTTTGTTAATAAGTTCACTGCAGGATTTTCCGCACTGATTTTTAATTGCCGTGATCTGCTTCTAGAGAGGTTCTGGGCTCCATACCCCTCCGTTACTCTCTGTCTCTAAGGTCCAAGGACCTTTAGCTGACTGCTTTGGGGCCACCCTGCTTTGAAAAGGCTTGTTCCACCCCGGTGGCCTGAGTGCCCAGTGGCCAGCCCTGCCCACTGCGTGGAAACAATAGATAACTGCCGGAGCTGGCGCGGCCCTGGTATGTGGGTGCGGTCAGGAAGCTTTGGGCCAAACTATGCAGACTTGCTGTCTCAGGATTAGCACTTTCTAAACGCCAAAGGAGATGCGGGCAGGAGGCACGTAACTCTTCCTCCCGGGAGACGAGGGGGGTCTGCAGAACAGGGTCCCTACTTACCAAAAGTCACAGGAGGAAGTCAAAGAGGAGGAGGGAGGAAGGATGCTTCTGCTTCCACAAACCCTGTCTCCGTGGAAGCGAGAAGCTGACCACAAGATTATGGCCCGGCACCAATCTGTATGAGCCCCGAACACGTTGGCCACCACCCGCTGTGGGCTGGGCAGAGATGGTGCAAGCCTGGCAGAGGTTGAGTAGCCAATACTGTGCCAAAGGCTTGATGTGGCAGGAGGTGACAGGGCGAAGTATGGGAGTGTGCCAGCTGGGAGCCAGCCTTCTTAGCTGTCAGAACTGGCCTCAGAAAGCACAGCCCTTGGGTATACTTTGGTCAGAGGCCTTTCTACTCTGTGAAGACATCTGCCTCCCCCTCAGGCTTCCTTCCTGTGACTGAACACGCCAGCGGGGAAGGTCAAGGTGTGGATGGCACTTAGGGCCGCGTCCTAATCCCAGCTCACTTCCTAACCTCCTGCGTAAACAAGACAAATAATGAAACGAAAAGAGGAGCGGGGGAAAGGCTGCGAGAAACGGAAATGAAAGCTTCAGTAACAAGATGATGAACGGACATGGGACTCGGGGGGACGACCCTGCCAGGGACTGTGTGTGTGTGTGTGTGTGTGTGTATATAGGGTGTCCCCCAAAAGGTATGCACACACTTTGAGTAATTATAAAGGCAATGTTTATTAAAATACATTTCATTTTCAAAATTGAGCTATCAGTTGTTAAAGCATGTATACATTTTGGGGGGGACACCCTGTGTGTGTGTCAGTGTCTGTGTGTGTATGTAATCCTCACTCAATGATATGTTTCTATTGACTTTTTTAGAGAGGAAAGGTGAGGGAGAGAGAAAGAAACATTGACGTGAGAGAGAAACATCGATCGGTTGCCTCCTGCACGCCCCCGACTGGGGATCGCGTCTGCAACCCAGGCATGTGCCCCGACCGGGAATCAAACCTGAGACCTTTTGGTGTCTGAGACCAACTGGGCCACCTGGCCAGGGTCTGTGAGTCACTTTGAAATGACCTTGGAAAGGGTCCTGATTCACACCGTGTATGAAAAAAACACTAGGCCCTTTTCCTGTCTAGAAGACAGGGTCAGTGACAATACCTCACGGAGATGCCCTGACAGCGAAGGTGGCCATGCTCAGAGAGGAAAGGCTGTGGCCATGCATATTGGCCTTGTTTTTAAAACTGACGATGATGTGGCCGGCGGAGATGGGCTGGGTTCTGGGTCTCTGGCTGAGCCTTCCCCGAGCTCATGCCTCTCCCCCCAGAAGCAGGAGCTGCTTGTGAGGACTGCGGCTGCCGAGTCGTAGGAGTGTCCCCAGAACCAGGGCCCGCGAACGGTTCCTCTCTGCCTTCTGAAGCACAGCCTAGGCCTGGGCAGCCGCTGTCCCCTATTCCTTTGGTAAGTCAACAATAACTTGGTAGAACAAAGATTTATTGAGCACCTACTATGTTCCAGGCACTGTCTCTAGGCACTGAGAGGGGGGAGCTTCCCTGTAACAAAGAACTGTGCTCCCCGGGCCATTTCCCCCTGAACATACTGGTAAACTGCTAGGTGTCGCCCATGCTGTTCTCCTAGACTGAGCTGACGCCCCAACACGCCACCGCTTTCCCTCTGAAGTCCTTTCTTAAGTTCTGAGAAAGGGATCCTAGGGGGAAACCCTGATGTTTAGATGAAGGAGACTCTGGCCCTGCTGCCGATCGGTGTCCCCCCGTCAGCGCAGGAAAGGCTGATGGTAAGGCTGGCCCTTCCCAAACGCATTCCTGCGCGTCCTTTGTTTGCACCACCCCCGCACGCTAATCTCTGCCTTGTCCGGGCACAGAGAGCTGGTGGCGATGGAGCGACGGTTACGTCCAGGGAGCAGATTAAACACCATCTGCCCCGACCTGCCTGGGACTGCCCTCCGCCTGGCTGGCAGCACTCAGAGGGAAAACTCCATCCGCCCAAGCTCCCAGCAAGCAGCAGGCCCAAGAACCATGACAAGGACCTCCTACCGAAGTGGAACTCGCCTGTTACGGTTACCGGACCTCATCCGTTCAGCCTCGTCTGCCCCCGCCTTGAAGTGGAAGGGGAGTGGGAGGTCAGGATCAGAGCTCGGGCCCGGGGCTCTGTCTAGTTGGTTCCAGACCGGGATGGATCGCTGTCCTGTCAGTTCTCCGAGCACGGGGCATCCCTGTTCAAGCCCACAGTACATTCATTCTGCCCGCATTGGCGTCACTCATGCCCCTGTCCTTCTGCCTAACAGACTGTGCTCTGCATGATGTCAGGGTCCGTGTTTCCAGCACCCGCCTGGCACAGGGTGGGCATCTGTGCTGAGCTGGCATGAAAAGTGCTGTTTCCCACACACAGGCGTGTCCTGTATCTAGAGGATTAGCCCATGACGAAGCTTTACGTGAACACGCATTTGCTGGACGTCAGCAGCAAGGCAGCACCCCACTGAAGTCGGGAGCCCCCTCTCTGAGGCCTGGAAGCCCCTTCGCGGTCATTGCCTTAGGGACCGGCATAGCCTCTGGGTGTGTGGGATGCCGCTCCAACCAGCTGAGCCACCCCGCCCCGGCCCCGCAACTGTGAGAGTTTGATTCCACTGACATTGTAAGGGTTGAATTTTCAAGATCAGAGGATTCAGCACCATGGTCAGAGCCAAAGAGATAACAAATTTGGGCCTGAACGAAATCCTCTCTGTAGGAGCAAAGTAAGGGGAATCTTTACTTGAAGAATTCTTCTAAACAACAGCAAGGTACCACTATGCGCCTATTAGAGTGGCAAAAATTCAGAACCGTGACAACACCAAATGGTGACAACGCAGAGCAACAGCGTCTCTCCTCCTATTGCTGGGAATGCAAAACGGTACCGGCACAGCTTGGCCGTTTCTTACAAAACTAAACATGCCCCTACCATGTGGGCCACCAGTTACACTCCTTGGTATTTATACAAACGAGTTGAAAAGTTATGTCCACACAAAAACCTGCACGAGATGTTTACAGCAGCTTTATTTATAATTGCCCAAACTTGGAGGCAGCCAAGGTGACTTTCAGTAGGTGAGTGAATAAACAGACTGTGGTACGTCCAGACAGTGAAATATTATTCAGCACTGAAAAATGAGCTGCCCGGCCGTGAAAAGATACGGAGGAAACTTCAATACGTATTAGTTAGTGAAAGAAACCAATCTGAAAAGGCTGCATGCTGTGTGATTCCAACTCTACGACATTCTGGAAAAGGCAAAACTATGGAGACACTAAAAAGATCAGCGGTTGCCAAAGGCTGGTGGGGAGGGAGGGCCGCATTGGCGGGGCACAGAGGATTTTTAGGGCAGTGAAGTTACTGTGTGTGATACTGCAGTGGTGGATACATGCGATTATACATTTGTCCAAACTGACAGAATGTCCAACACCGAGAGTAAACGCTATTGTAAACCGTGGACTCGGTGTGATCGTGTGTCGGTGCAGGTCCATGAGCTGTGACAAACACGCCATCCTGGGGGTGGCTGTTAATAACAGGAGAGGCTGCGCATGTGCGAGGGCGGGTCAGGGTCACCTCCAAAAACTCCTCTCAATTTTGCTGTAAACCTAAAACCGCTCTAAAGAAATAGTCTCTTTAAAAAAAAAAAAAAGGATTATTCTTTCCTCCACTCTAATGGCCTTCAAGCCAATGGTCAGGTCAGCCAGAGAAAGGACTCTAGAACCCCCAGCTCCATCCTATGGTAGGTACCCCTCTGTCTTCAGGTGATGCCTGAACCAGGACCCAGATCCACAACCACGTGTCTCCATATGAACTTACCCCATCAAGTGTCTTTTTTACTTGGGAGGTAAGTGCTCTCCCCCTGTGGATTTTTGGTGCCTGCTACTCTGAAGTGAAGAGTCATGGTATCTCTTAGCTGTGTTAACCCAAATGTCTGAGAGCTCCTACAAGACAAAGGGAGGGGACCCGCCGCAAGGGCCCTGGGGGACAATCTCCTGGTCCCAGAATCACTCCCGTACCCCTCCCAATGTCTCTTCTAAGGGAAAAGCTAAAACCTCTGCAAGTACGGACAAGCTTAGGATGCGGGTGGCACTGGAAGGCAAGCGGGGAAAGGAATGAACATCTGAGCAGCCCTCGTCTGCCAGTGTGAGCTGGAAATCGCCTCGTTCCATCCTCACAGCCGCCTGGTGCAGGTAAGAATTGCTCTCTGGCTCCCTTTCCCGAGAACACGTGCGCAGGCGTGGATGCGCCTCTCAGACGTGGCAGAGGAAACCTTTCTGGCTGAAACTCTGTGCGCCTCACGTCTCATAATCCGGGCTTCCCAAAGAGGGGTGTGAGTGAAGCTTCCCATACGCCCTGTGTGGTCGTAGATCAGTGAGCCCATCATCCAAGGTTTTGTTTTTGTCATTTCAAAAAGTTTAGAATCCAGCCAAGTTAAAGAAGTAAAATTCCTCCCCCTGGGAGTATAAAATGTTCAGTGAAACACTTGGTACTAGATGACCGACCGCTGCTGTGCTGTATCCTTGAAGAATGTATAAAATCAAAACTGCAATAAATATGACAAAGTGACAGGGGCACACACAGGCACACCCACCCTCTTTACCTCCCAGTGGGGGTACCTGGCAGGTGCAGTCTCTGTATTAGGGTGTTTCTGGGAACAGATCAGTGATTGCATTCCACAGCTCACGACTGTTAGTTAATTATTGACTATTGGTTGAGTGCCTAGGTGCTTTCTTCAAGATATCCTTCAAATCCTCCCATTTAATTCTTCTTGAAAGTTCCAAAACCAGATGCTGCTTTTATGGAACAGCCTAATCGCTGTGGAATCTAATGTATGTGCTACTTTCATATCCAAATCTCCTCCTTCTGGTTTAATTGGCAACATTCCCATGACTCATCTTTCGGTTAAGGCACCACACCTTTTCTGGTCCCGCCCGCACATACTGCTAAGTGTCTTCAACTTTGGAAAAAAGAATTCATGAGTTATGTTAATAATACGAGACGCTAAAAGCGATTTGTCCTGCAAACACAAAACAATTAAATGACATCTTAGTTTGTTTAAGCCCCACGTGTGTCCCTCCCATTTCCTGCAGCCTATAGTTATAAAATTCTCGGCACTTTTATGGCATGAGGCATGCCTGGAAAACTCATCATAAAATATTTGTTGGTCCTAACATTTTAAATTCTTTTTGAATTAGTAAAAAGGGACAATGGAAAACGAAACCTATGTAGTTAGTAAGTAGTGTAACATGAACAAAACAATGGCAAAGCAAGGAAATGTGAAAATTCTCTATCCGTGTTTTTCTGCATGTTTGTGTGCTTTTCAGTTTCTTTCTTGTAATTGAGTTCTGGTTTCATATCACGGTGGTCGGAGAAGATGCTTGATATGATTTCAGTCTTCTTAAATGTATTGAGATTTGTTTTTTGTGGCCTAACATGGGGTTTATCCTGGAAAATGGCCCATGGGCACTTGAAAAGAATATGTATTCTGCTGCTTTGGGGTGAAATGCTCGGAAAACATCAATTAAATCCATCTGGTCTAGTGAGTCATTTAAGGCTGTTTCCTTGCCGGTTTTCTGTCTGGAAGATCTGTCCATTGATGTCAGTGGGGTGTTAAAGTCCTCTGCTGTCGGCCTCTCCTTATATGTCCGTCAATATTTGCTTTATATATTTGGGTGCTCCTGTGTTGGATGCATAAATGTTTACAAGGGTTATATCCTCTTGTTGGGTTGATCCCTCTATCATTATGTGGTGTCTTTCTTTGTCTCTTACTATAAGCTTTGTTTTAAAGTCTGTTCTGGAAATTTCTCTCTTATTTGGGGCCTGTTTCTTTGTCTCTCCACTTTGGCTGCCTCTCTGTATTTGTCTCTGAGTTTCAGGTAGATCTGCTATGTCTTCCAGTCTTGGTATGGTGGCCTTATGTAGTAGGCGCCCTGTAGGGCTCAGTAACACAGTCTCATGTTTTTCTGGAGAGTAGAAATTTCTGAATAAGTTCCCAGCATTCACCCAATTTAATGCTGCTATAAAAAAAAAATGACGTACATAAAATCCACATTCAAATAACTCTTGTGGCAAGTATCTCCTGTCTTCGCTTTTCCCATACTAACAGAATATCAGTTTTGTTCAGAGGATGAGAGAACATATATCCACCACTAAAAATACTTACCTAATACATGAGATGGCCCTGTGACAGTTCCGGTCAATGATGCTAACAAAAGTCTTCTAGGTATTTATGTGGAAAGATCCGGAACCAGGCAGTGCTCCTCCTTCCTGACTTTAGTGTTGACATGAAGCCTGGCACTACAGTAGTCACCTTGCAACCATGAAGTGATAAACATGAGAATAAAAGCCTACAGGCTAAATGTAACAGAGAAATGTGGTAGGAATCTGGGCTCAGGGCAGCACTATTGCCTCCTTTACCAGTCCTGGACTTCTAATTGCTTGAAATAAACACCCACTCCCCTTGTTGAAGCCACTGTGAATATGGTTCTTGGTTGCTTGCAGCCAAATGCAATAATAATACAACTTTGCACACCTCTTAGCTCCTATTTCTAAATCTCCAAATTAAAGTAATGCATTTCTCTTAAATTCAGAGAGAAGCTAAGTAGCCACATTCCTTAATTTTGGGTTTAGACTTTGAAGCTCTACAATAAACTATTAGTATTCATTACAGTCAACTAGAGATAAATACCAGAGTTCATGTAAAAAAAAAAAAAAAAGTGAAACAATTATGTAAGTAATTACATATAAATGGTGGTGGGGTCTCAGGATGAAAGACAACTGCATAAAAACATCAATGGAATTATACCCTTTTGAGTGGCAAAAATCATTGTTTGGCAGCCCCAGGGTTGGCAGGGTTGTGGGGCAATGAGATCTCTCCCACACCACTGCCAAGTGGGCGAACCAGCGCAACTACTTACTTTGGAAAGCAGTGTCCTCCTCTAGTAAAAATGATGAACGTACCCCTTGACCCAGAAAGTCTTGCACAAGTGCCCCGGGGATATGTGAAGAACGTTTGCTGTGGCACTGTTTTATGACAATGAAAACCTAGAAATAATCTAGGTGCCCGTCGATAGATGAATGGATAAAACACTGTGATTCAGTCTTATGATATTAAAGTGAAAACCAAAAGCAAAACCCGGACCTGCACATCACAGGCACAGATTTAGTGCTGTGCTACAGCTAATCAAAGTTGATGGTTACAATTTCTGGAATTTGCAAGCTGGCTGCTGGTGCAAACGGTAGCTTGAGACCAGCCATGGGAGAGGCGTTTACAACATGGGAATTAGCAAGAGCCGCAGATCACCTCCCTCCTCCCCTCCCCCCAATAAGAGCTGGTAATTAAATTTTCGCCACCCCATCACTGGATAGATTTCAAAAACAGTGTTTATTTAAAAAGGCAAGCTGCAGAATGATAACCATGTGGTAGCATATATTTAAAGCTTAAAACAAATGTTTTAAAATATTTATCAATAATAAAATGTAATCTAGAAGAATAAATATCAAATTTTTTATGATTAGGTGTGGAGAAGGGGGAAGGGGGGGGCGTGAACTTTTTATCTGTTATGTTCTATTTTTATTTTAAAGTATTAAAAGCCACAAAAGGAAAATGTTAATTTTTGTCAATTATGGGTGATAAATATAAAAATGTTTATTATTCTCTGCTTATTGCTATTTAAATTTCAAGATAAAAAAAAGGCCACCCACTAGGAGGGCTAGAATCAAAAGATGGATACTAAGTGTTGGTGAGAATGTGGAGAACTCAGAACCCTGATACGTTGCTGATGGGGATGTAAAATGGTACAGCCACCCTGGAAAACAGTTTGGCACTTCCTCCAAAAGTTAAACATAAAGTGACCATATGACCCAGAAATTCCACTCTGCAGTCTTCAGACCAGAGAAGTGAGAACAAATATCCTCAGAAAAGACTGTACATGAATATTCACAGCAGCACTATCCATATAGCCAAAAAGTGGAAACAACCCATGCACCATCTGATGAAAGGACTCAAAACTGTGGTAGATCCAAACAATGGAATATTACTCAGCCACAAAAAGAAATTAAGAACCGCTGGCTACTACTACATGGATGAACTTTGACAACACTGTGCTAAGAAAATAAGGCAGACACAAAAGGCCACATGTTGTATGATTCCGTTTGCATGGACTGAGCGCCTGCCTCCAGGTCCACCCCAGATCACTTGCAAATGATCAAACCGAACTGAGCATTTCTCCGCACAGTGCAGAGCCACCCCCGCCTCTGAGCTGTCTCATGTTTTCCACTGTTACGGGCTCAACTGTGCCCCCGACCCCTGCAAAAATATGTTGGAATCCTAAGCCCCAATACCCCAGAATGTGACTGTTTGGAGGCAGAGTCTTTAAAGAGGTAATTAAGTTAAAATTAGGGTGGCCCTAATCCAATATGACTGGTGTCCTTTCAGAAGAGGAGATTAGGACTCAGAGGCACACAGAGGGAAGACAGTCATCTGCAAGCCAAGGAGTGTGGCCTCAGAAGAAACCAACCCAACCGACACCGTGACCTCAGGCTTCCAGCCTCCAGAACCGTGGGAAGATAAGGTCCTGTTGTCTAAGCCCTCGGGTCTGTAGTACTTGGTGTGGCGGCCCACGGCACACCCACTCAGCATGCTAACTAGATGTTTGGTGGCTCTGCTCGTTCATTTTGTGTGGCCTCTTGGCTAGGCTCTGATGCCTAGTTGTTTGATCAAACATCAGTCTAGATGTTGCTGTGAAGGCATTTTTTAGACGCAATTAACATTTAAGTCAATAGACATGGAGTGAAGCAGATTACCCTCTCGCGTGGGTGGGCCTCGCCCTATCAGTTGACAGCCTTAAAAAAAAAAAGTAAGTCTGACTCCAGACTGTCTTTGAACTCAGGACTGCACCATCAACTTTCGCCAGAATTTCCGCCCTGCAGATATCAGACAGGCCAGGCCCCACAATCCCATGAGCTGATTCCTTAAAACACCCCTCCCCCTGCACACACACACACACACACACACACACACACACACACACACACATGTACATATACGCGCATCCTATCGGTGCTGAGTCTCTGGAAAACCCTAACGCAGTGACTCAGGACTGATATCCTTAACTTCTTGTTCTTACTCTTGTTCTATGCAAACTATATATTTACTTATTTCTAAGTTTGTGAATGGAAGAGCTGGTCAAATACTTGGAAATTCACCCGCCGGCGTGCTGTTCGTTGGCGCTTTATTGATGACACTGAGCTTTAAGAGATGTCAGCAGAGAGCCCGGAGGAATGAAGAGGCATCATTCACCCGGACGCCTCGCAGCTTACACCCACGGCGCACTGACAGCCAGTAAATTCCGATAGCATGAACAGTTACGGCTATCATTTTAAAGCTCTCTTTGTCATGAGCATCCTGTTTTTGCCCTTCGGTCCTGCCTCGTCTTGTTGTGCCTGCCATGGGCTGCCTCGCTTCTTTCCTCAGAAATGGCAAGTTTTCCTTCTGCTCTGTTACGCACACACGCTGAGCTGCTAATCCAGCACGAGGGCGGCTGCAGATGCCGCAGATTTGGCCAGAAGGAGAAACAAAGACCCCGGGCCGTGGGAGCGGCAGGGACGCCCGGGGACCGTCCGGAGCAGCAGCGCCTGGAGGGCAGGGTGCGTGGCGGGGACGGCCGCATCCACCCCCTAACTGGGGGCACTTATCCGTGAGGCCAGCTGACAGAAGGCCAGCCGGGTGCCCTGATGCATCAAGATTCAAGCCAACAGAACTACGTGGGTTGTGCTTGTCACTGGCCTGCTTGTCACCTTGCCCTAAACCCTTGACCAAAAGGTTTCCTTCCCTAACACACCTGTGACGTTCTCCATTTGAAGAGGCTTCCTGTGGAGGGGGGACAAATGTGGAGACAGCGGAGGGGCACCAGCCCCGAGGACGAGTGGCCTGCACGGTGGGCTGGTCTTGGACGGAGACACCGGGGGCAGCCCGCAAGGCAGGCCAGGCTCGGAGCCCTGCTGTCCCCAGCACCGGGCGGCAGCCCTGCCAGGAGGACCTGGGCGGCGACCGGAACATGTCACATCTGCCCCTCCCCATGCCACGCGTGGGCCCGCGGCACTTGAAACGTTGCTAGTGAGACTGGCAACTGAATTTGAATTTTATGTGATTAAAATGTCAACAGTCACATGTGTCTAGAGCCTACCGGGTTGGACAACAGCCACGTGGTCTTCCTAACACGCTGTTTGATGTGTGTCCCAACATCCAGTGTTGGGCAGGGGCGCTCCAGGGACGCGAACTCACGGATTCTCTTGCTCCTGGCTGCTCCGTGTTTAAGTTACTAGCGATCTGCAGAGTCGAGTGGGGCCAGTGCGAGTGATGGCACCTCCCAAAGACCTGGGGGAGCTCGCCTGGTAAACAGAGGCAGAGTGTGCTTTGCAGGAAACACTGTTATTAATGTTCTCCAAATGTGCATAAGATACACCTGTGTCTAGTAGTCACTTTTAACTCAAGAAACAGAGCTAAAACTTAAAAAAAAACAAATTTACTTCAATTTTTGGTAGATTTGGAAGGAAAATCCCCCCAGCTGTTAGGGAGCTTTCTAAATCAGAGGAAATCACTTTTGCCAGGCTTTGTCTTGGGAGGATTTCTGTTCAAGCGATTAGAAATGAGATGGACTTGGATTGCAGAGCTATCTCACACTTGACACAATGGCAGAAGAATATTGAGCGGGAAAAGCACTTGGCATTTGGTTCCCAGCATGAGTGGGGAGTGCGCTTTGCTGGGAAATGTCCTGGACAAAACCATAAACTCAGGTTCTGGGGCGACAACCCTGCTTCCCTCGCGGATGACTGGGAGCCGCTCGGCCCTGACGGGTCTCTCTCATCTACGCGGCTGGGGGAAGTGCTTTCTCTGGGTTTCTTTGAGGAAAAAGACTAGAATCATTATAAACATTATAAATCATTTTAGCAAATGCAAGGTACCCCCTCAATGTAAATTATAACAAAGATGTTGCTTACTGACGTCCGTTCTGAGGGTGGAAGGACACACTATGTGAGTGTGGAAGTGGTTCCGGGGGGCCTTACAGCCGAGTCTTTAAAAAGAGGAAGGGAATTCCCAAGATGACCTCAAGCTGAGGAAGCACGGCTGGGTTTCACGTGCCAGTTTTTAAGAGAATTATTACAGATCGAGAGGGAAGTGACCGGCTTTCAGATAATAATTGTGACTTGAGTCACTTCTGAGAAATAAGGAAACAAATTCTTTTACTTTGACGCTGGCCTCTGCTGATCAAGTCCATCTGCCGTGACCCCTCGGAAGGAAGGGTGGCCCTGAGTCAGCCTGAGTAACCGGGGCTGAGGCGCTGGATTCCCTGCTCATTTGTTCCCACTCCACCCTCTGCATCTACCCCGATTTTTCTCCTTCCCTCAGAGCTGCTTGAGCCCATGAGGACCGTCCTGAATCCTACAAGCAAGGAGGAAATTTCCATGTCAGGAGAGAAACTCCGCTAAGAAGAGGCTGCCACATGATGTTAGGAAATAATTATGCTGGGGCAAAAAGTATGCACTGATCACTCTAAAGTAATAAACAAAACAAAAAATGTAAAGGCAGTCAACCTCATGAGTTGCCAATGCAAAAACTAAGTGAGACCGTCAGGCACCCACCAGATGGTCCAAAAAAAAAAAGTACAGTACACGTGTTGGTAAAGACACGGAGCAGCTGGGGCTCTTACTGTTGGGAGTACAATTTACAATCACTTTTAAAACCACTTGACGTTATCTAATAAAGATGGACACGTGTGTATCCTATGATTCGGCAATTTCATGCCCACGTGATATGTACTAGAAGATTCATAGAAACATTGTTTGTAAAACAATGCAAATAATACCTCCACAAATATACCTTCTTCATCTATTCATCCCACTGATGGACACTTAGGTTGTCTCCCTGTCTTGGCTGCTGTGAATAATGCTACATTCATCAGTATAAATAAACCTTACAAATGCTACATTTATTGAAAGAAGCAAACCCAAATACACATGGCCTTTGGTAGAAGTCAAAACTAAGCAAGGATGTGTGCTTACTTAGTAAAACTATAAATAAAAGCATGGATGTTGTTAACCCAGAAGTTAGGATGGCGGTTAGCTCCTTGGGGAGGGAAGCACATATTAAGGAGAGTCACCTAAGGTCTTGGAATTATTTTATTTCTTAACCTGGGCAATGGATACACAGAGATTTTTTTTATTATCCCCCATATTTTCCTACATGTATGTAATGTTCATTCTTTTCTATTGACATATAACATTGTAAGTTTAAGTGTTGATTTGGTACATTTATATATTGCAATATGATTACCACCATAGTTAGCTAACACCTCTATTGTGTTATATAACTGCTATTTCTGTTTTGTAGTGGGAACAATTAAGATCTAGCCTCTTAGCAACTTTGAAGTTTATAATACAGTATCGTTGTTATAACCACTGTGCATTAGGTCTCCAGGACTTATTTATCCACTGGTTTCCAGTTTGCACCCTTAAATAGGATATCTGCAATTTCCCCATCTTCCCAGTCCATGATAACCACCTTTCTGCTCTCTGTTTTTACAATTCAGCTTTTTTAGATTCCACGTATAAAAGAAATCAAATGGTATTTGTGTCCGTCTGACATATTTCACTTAGCATAACATCCTCAAGGTCCATCCATGTTCCAAATGGCAAAATTTCCGTCTTTCATCATGGCCGAATGTTGTTCATGGCTGAATAATATTTCACTGTCTATATCTACCACATCTTCTTTATCCACTCACTCATTGATGGACACTTAGGTTGTCTCCATGTCTTGGCTACTGTAAGTAATGCTGCAATGAACACGGAGGTGCATATCTTTTCAAATTAGTGTTTTCGTTTTCTTTGACCAAATGCAGTCATGCAGAACAGGGTTTTGGTCAACAGTGAACCACGTACATGACGGCAGTCTCGAGATTATAACTTTCTGCTCCCTTCTCTCTCTCTTCTTCTTCTGGAAACCCAGTTACTCTAGTATTTGTCCTGGTGATGGAATCCCATAGATCACGTAGCCTTTCTTTGTGTGTTTTTTTCTTTATTTGCCTCTAACTAGGTTATTTCAAAATTCCTACCCTCTAAATCACTTAGTCTATCTTTCATTTGCTCTGCTCTATGCAGAGTATCTCTATTGCAGTTTCCATTTCATTCTCTAGTTCTTTAGCTCCAGAATCACACTTTGGTTCTTTTTAATGATTTCTATCTTTTGAGCCAAAGTTTCATTTTAGTCCTGTGGTGTGGTTCGTGTGTGTGTTGTAATTTTCACATTTTGTTTTTCTGAGGTTTCTTGTGGCTTGGTTGAGTTTCTTTAAAACTGCTATTTTGAATTCCACTAGATCACAAAACACCGTATCGTGCCCATGAGCTTGGTTATTGGGGAATTATTATTTCCTTTCTGTGATGGCATGTTTCCTTGGTTTGTCATGTTCCTGGTAGTTTTGCATTGTTGCTTTCACATTTGAAATAGCAGATACCTCCTTACATCTTTGCTTGTTGCTTTCAGATGTGGTATTTATTCTGTTTGATGGTGGTGTTATCTGGGGTTTCATCTGCCTTAGAACTGGTCCACCTGCTCCACTCTTCTTGCTCCCTCATGTGGCAGGATTCTTAAGCTTTAATGTCTTCTCTGGTTCTTACAAGTCACCAGGTTGGCTACCAGAAACCTTTCCAGCAGATGGTGCTAGACTCCAGTTTGCGGTTTCTCCCTTGCAGACACTGTGGCCTGCTTTCTGAGTGGACAGGAGCCTCTTTCATCACTGCCTCTGAAGTGCACACAGGAGTCTTGGCAGAGTTGGGGGAGGTGTGGGTCTAGCACTGGGGCACTGGGGGAGTCCATGGATCTGGTAGGGAGGTCTCTGGGTGTGGTACTCTCAGAGGCTCCTGGGTGGCTTCCTGTGAGTGTAATCAGCAGGAAAGGTGTCTCTTATCTGCCTCTTTCCTGATGTCCCCCCAGTCATGAAGGTCCCACCTCAGTACTCTGCATGCTGTTGGAGAGAAATGGGTTTGTCCCACACAGCTGGCGTAGCTGGGTTCTCCCTGCTCTCCCTTTCCCCTGAAGGAGAGGTGGCCAGCACTGGATAGATCAGCCGGTGCAGTATCACCTTGCAGGGAGGGTGGTGGAGCTGGGAAAGTTCCTCTTACCGCCTCCAAACATTTATTCCCCCCCCCCCCCCAGAATGGCATGCTGCTGTGTCCCTCAGGAAGGCTGGACTTCTGCAGGTTCTCTCTCATGCCTGTTACTGGATGCACAGGTAGGTGCGATTCCTCCTGGGTCCCCTGGTGCGTGGTGCGGGATCCCACAGCTCCCACAAGGCACTGCCGTTTGTGGATGGATGTCTGTTTTAAGCAACACTTTAAAAGGGAGGAGCGTCTCCCGCTGCCGTGACGCGGGCACCACTCCCCCATTCTTTACCCTGTATTTAATTACAAGGAAAACACGGTGTAAACTGAGTAGTGCGCTGATAGCGACTGGAGCTGCTCGCCTCCCGGGCGCACGGCAGGGCTGCGCTTCCAGGCTCTCTGTGGCTGGGCGGGGGCCAGAGCACGTCCCAATCATAGAGCATGGATGGCGCAGAACCTCGGGCTTGTTACGAGGCAGCCACTGGGGGGTTAGGACCATGACATGATGTGGGCCACCTTTTAAAGGGCTAACTCCTGGTGCTGGGCGGAGGGTGTTTGGTTGAGGACAAGCACGAGCCACCGAGTCCTGGCGGAGAGCCAGCCAGGGTGCGAGACGATGGTGCCGTGAGCTTCAGTGGTCACGGGCAAAACAGACAGCAGTGGGATTTCTGGAGTGGTTCTGTGGGTGCATCGGCAAGGACTTACCAAGGGCGGGAGACGGGCTGAAGGAAAGAGAGGGACGGCAGGTGACCCTCATGGTTTTAGGGTGAACAACTGGACACACGGTAGCGCCGTTTACCGACATTGGGGCAAATGGAGAAGGAACAGGTGTGAGGAAAGGGGATGGAGCGAGTTTCTGCTGCGCAAGCTTTAGATATCCGCGCCCGTGTTGAGAGACGGCCCCGTCGGGAAAGCCCAGAGCTGCAGATGCATATATTTGGGAGCCACGAGCATATAAATGATACATGATTCAAAGGACTAGATTAGATCCTCTAGAGAAAATATGGATAGAAAAGAAAGATGTGGGGAGAGGAGAAAAACCGGGCGAGCATGTGGTCCCTGAAGTCACAAGAAAGTGTGTTCTGAGCGCTGTTGGAGGATTGAATGAAACCGCGAAGCAAGGATGGTGTTGACACATGGGGGCGATCGGCAGCTTCGAGAAGGGAAGTTTCCGTGGAGCTCTGGGCGGGACGGGGGCAGGTCTGAGAGGGTTGGAAGGACATGGAAGAAAATGTAGGGAACTGGCATGATGAGTTTCACTTGGAAGGGGAACGAGAGAGGGATGGAGCTGGGAGGGGACACACGGTGAAGGCGGGTTTTGCTGCTTTTGTGATGAGAGACGCTGGCACAGGCTCGTTTGCTGCGCGATCCAGGAGTGAGGAGGAAACTACTGAGGGAGCAGGTTAAGAGGTTAATTCCTAGGGGCACCATGGGGGGGTCCATTCACCAGAAGAGAGTCCCCCCATCCAAGGATGGCTAAGGCGGGCAGATGTTGGCTTTAATGATGCAACTGGGAGAGAGTTGTGGCTGTTTTCATGGATGTTTGAGCAAATTAAGTGGAATAATAGCTGGTGGAAGCAAATAAAGACCCCAAACTGCAAAGCAAAAGGACTTCCAATGAAACGATAAATTAATAAAAAGCAATCAACCCCTATACAGTTCTTGGTTAACACTAAGACTTAAGGGTAAATAATGAATCCTGTAAACAGGTAAGTGGAAAGTAAAGTTTACAAACAAGGGGGAAAGGCAGGCCGCACTTCTGGTCCAGCCACGGTGCAATAGCTAATATCAGATAAATTCTCCTCCTGAAAACAACCATAAAAGATGTACAATGGACATTGAGAAACTGTTGAAAATATTTGGAGAGCATGTAACTCAGGCAGGATTTGAGGGGCTGTGATACCTACACTTCACATTTACCCCGGCTTTTCCCTTGAAGACAATTTCTATTTCATAGTAAACCAGGGGACAAGAGTCCTGGCAGAGAGCAGCAGGTAGGATTTTTTTTTTTTTTCAATTCAGAGATGACACAATTGTGTATGTCGAAAATTCACAAGAATCAATGGGTGAGCTGTTATAATTAGCAAGTGCATTAGCAAGGTCACTCCATGCAAGATCAATGAAAATATCAATTGCTCACCCAGCCGGTGTGGCTCAGCGGTTGAGCATCGACCTCTGATCCAGGAGATCGGGGTTCGATTCCTGCTCAGGGCACATGCCCGGGTTTCGGGCTCAATCCCCGGTGGGGGGCATGCAGGGGGCAGCCGATCAATGACTCTCTCTCATCACTGATGTTTCTCTCTCTCTCTCCCTCTTCCTTCCTCTCTCTGAAATCAATAAAAATATATTAAAAAAAAGAAAAAGAAAAAGAAAAAATCAGTTGCTCTTTTACACACTAGCAACAAAAAGTTAGACAATGGAATTTTAAAAAGCAGGCTGGCTTCCTATTCTGCCACAATGTGTGATGTCAGAAAATAAGGGAACATTGTCTAACAAGTTTTGAGGGGATATGTTTGTGACCTGGCAGATCTTCTTTGAAGCAACAGAAAGGCATTCTTAGACGTGCAAGGTTGTGCTAGTTTTGATGGTGAAGCTATGCGGAGTGCTCCTTGATGGTGGCTGTTTTTTCCACTAAAAATCATTTGATGTCTTTCAGCCACCTGCAAGATGAGTCAAGACAAAGAATTTGTGAATGATAAACACAGAGTTTGAAAGGACTGGCAGTGAGCATCAAATGATTTGAAAACATGTAGCTGTAAGATACCATTATAAAGTGTATTTATAAAATATACTTTTTAGGCATATGTGCCAAGTATAATTTTAGAGTAATCGGTGGATAAAAATAGTAGGTGGGTCATTCTCAAAGGTAATACCATTTACTTCTTGACATTAGTCATTAGAGAATTACAGGCTTATGTATATTTTTAGGTGTCTATTGACGTATAATATGCATATATATAAACACACACGTAAGTGAACAGCTCACTGAATTTCCTCTAAGTCAACACACCCTTGAAACCATCACAGACATCAAGAAATAAAACATTATTAGCACCCCAGGAAGTTAAGTATATTTTTAAAAATTAAAAGTAATAATTAGTAGAATAAAATCAAAGATACCAACCTACCCCCCCCTTGTGTACAGTTCTCCAAATCAACAGAAGAGGGCGCTCCTGAACTGCGAAACACAGCAAGCTTTCTAAATTCCTGCTACAACTAGTCCAAGAAAAAACGGGACATTTCCAAATGAACGGGAAACTGCAGACAGCGTCCAAACAAAGCCAGTATAGAAAAGGAACATAAAAATAAAAGCACTTCAGCCGATAAAATTTTCCTCCCAAAAATGGAGCAGAAGGAAAGGGATTTGCACGGTAACCGATCTGAATTAAACGGAAGCATTGGCAGATGTGGAAAACACCTAACAAATTCAAAGCTCAGAGCACAAACACCCCGCCTCCCCCCTAAAGAAAACCACGCACAGAACCAGGGCCGTCTACAATGAGGGTCTTGCAGAAATGGTGGCAGAGCTGCTTCGGGCCGACCCTCCTGCCTATAAGCACCGTAAATTCTCATCAAAATATAAAAACAACCACAAAAGGAAGCCGAAACTGGGGGGGGGGGGGGGGGGGGTTTGACATTTAGGAGAAGAGACCAGTACTGGGTGAATTTTCCATTCTGATCGCTTTCAGCCCGAGGGCAGCCCACAGCCCTCCTCCCTGGGTGACTAAAACTTGGATAGAAACCCACCACCTTACCATCTTGAAGAATCAAAGGGCAGAATTTGAGGCAGATGTAAAGATGGGACTTGTTATGTGTTGAGTTGTGTCTCCCCCAAATCCGCACGTTGAAGTCCTAACCCCCAGAGCCTCAGAAAGTGTCCTTATAGGAAACAGGGTCATTCGGATGTACTGAGTTAAGGTGACATCGTACTGGAGCAGGGTGGGTCCCGATCCAGCACGACTGGTGTCCTTATAAAAGGGGAACCGTGGCCACAGACACGAACACAAGGGGAGCGCCTCGTGAAGACTGTAAGTTAATTGTCGGAACAGATTTTCAAAATTTATCGGGAAGAAAAGAAAATTTTAAATGTGCAAAGGCCACAGGCTACACAGAGAAGGGAATATATTAGAAAACAAAATAACAGTAACTATAACGTTAAAACATATTAAACCAAACCCGTCGCTCATTTCAGTACGTGCAAGTGGAAACTCGCCTATGAGAAGAAAATGATTTTCATGTTCATTCACAAAACGAAACCCCGCTCTGTGCCGTGTTCAGGAGATACGCCTAAATCGGTGTGATTCCCAACAAATAAAATCGAGAGATCAGAAAGCATAGCGAGCATATAAAGCAAGAGGAAATCAGAGATTGGGATACGATCCAGAAACGCTGCATTTGGACAGAAAGCATTAAACGAGACAGAATACTTGACAATTCCAAGAGCCACAGTTCACGGGGATAATACGTCGGCTGTGACTAGATACAGGGTGTCCCGGAAAGATGTTTACCCACTTTAACAGCTGATAACTCGCTTCTTTTTCACTCCTTTTCAGGTTTAACTGATTTGAAATAATGGGTGAAGCTTTGAACAACAACAACAAAAATGTATCCTAAAGTGCCACTAGACTTTTTTATGGGGATACATCCAAGGTAAAGTTTACGGTATAAACCCAACAACAGTTGATAAATTGAGGGCACACAAATGCCAAACGGAATGATTCTCGATGTTCGCGACTCCGCTGCTTCGTGTTATGGGCGGTGCCTGGACCAGGACGGTCAGTTTGAAAGCAGGCACTGACAAAACATGAACTCCTCATTTCTGTAGATTCTTTTAAATGTTGAAAATGAACTGTGTGTTAATAAACACTGACTTCATAATCATTCAAA
This sequence comes from Miniopterus schreibersii, assembly GCF_964146895.1. Classification (NCBI taxonomy): domain Eukaryota; kingdom Metazoa; phylum Chordata; class Mammalia; order Chiroptera; family Miniopteridae; genus Miniopterus; species Miniopterus schreibersii. The sequence continues at coordinate 15,035,979 of NC_138118.1, forward strand.
GTGTGTGTACATTTTAGGGGGACACTCTGTATGATACAACTAACAAACTACTTTTATAAATCAGAAGCTTAAGGATAAACAAGGAGCGATACACAAAACTAAACTACAAGACATCACTTTTAGTACGACACAGGACACAGGTCAAATGGACAAAAAATGAGAAAGATTGTAGAAAATCTAAACCAGCATAATCAATGCATGGAATATATATATATTTTTTCAGCCCAAAAGAGTCCACTGAAAGCAAGCTTCTGCTTTCCCACCCAGGGCCTTCAACTGAAGCCTGCTGTCATGAACTAAACGTTGGTGCCTAGCCCCCCAGTTCCTAGGCTGAAGCCCTAACTCTCAGGGTGATGGCCTTCAGAGAGTAAACCTTCAGAGGTGCTTAGGTTGGGGTGAGATGATGGGATCGGTGCCCTTAGGAGAAGAGAAACCCGAGCTCGCTCTCGCTGTCCACCATGTGAGGACACGGCGAGAAGGTGGCCGCCTGCAAGCCAGGCAGCGGGAACTCCCCAGAACCGGCCCTGCCAGCACCCTGATCTCGGATTCCCCGCCTCCAGAACTGTGAGCAAATCTGCTGGTTAAGCCACACGGGCCCTGGTATTTTGCTGCGGCAGCCTGAGCTAACCAGCACACACTTGGGCACTGAGGAGCCGGTGCCCGAGAAATGTGGAGGCTGCTTTGGATCTGGGTGGCGGGAGAGGCGGGAAGAGTGTTGAGGTGCCTGCGAGCAATACGGGCGTTAGGGTCACTTCTGGCGACGGCTCAGATGCAAAGGAGAAACACGCTGTGGGAAACCGGAGGAAAGGTGACCCCAGCCATGAAGTGGCAAAGAACTTGGCTGGACTGCGTTCCCGGGTTTTGTGGAAGGCAGAATTTGTGAGCAAGGAAACTGGATATTTAGCTGAGGAGATTTCCAGCAAAGTGTTGAAGGAGCATCTTGGTTCCCCCTGACTGTTTGTACCAGCGATTTTCAACCTTTTCCATCTCATGGCACATAAACTAATTACTAAAATTCTGCGGCACACCAGAAAATATACATTTTGCCGATCTAACAACAACAACAAAAAAGGTATAATTTTTATTCATTCACACGGGGCGGCTATTGTTGTGTGGGCTGTTATCATTTTTTAATTTGACGATCTAAGGGAAAAGAGGTCAGTGGCCCTGACTAAATAGTCGGGTGTCACATGTTTTAAAATTCTTGCAGCACAGCGGTTGAAAGTCGCTGGCTTATAGCGCGATGAGAGGAGAGACAAATTGAAGAAGAACTTGTTAAACATAAAGGAGCCAGAACTTGGAGATTTGGAGAATTCTCAGTCTGTCTACATTGGAAAAAACTGAGAGCGCTTGTTTTGGAAAGAACACTAAGGGTGTCACTGAACAACCGCTGACAAAGGGCTCAGGGGTGCGACCCCCGGAGCTCATGGCCATGCCCGTGGCAGTCAGAAGTGGAGATGGGCTGTGCCAGCAGAGAGGCCGCCAGGTGGAACTAAGGGGGAAGGGACAGCGGGACAGAAGGAAGGACGGCGGTCAGGTTCCTTACATCCTACAAGACCGGCCACCCAGCTATTTGGCTGCAAACCTCCACATTTGTGGACAACAGAAGATACAACTTTAGAGGAAGCCAAGGAAGGCTTTCAGGAACTCTGCTGTTTTTGCAACGCTTTTGTAATTCTGAAAGTATTCCAAAATAAAAAGTTTTAAAAGGACAACGAAGACAGACCACAGACTGGGAGAAAACTGTTAGACGCGTAAAAGACTTGTACCCGGCGTTTATAAAGAACTCCTACAACCCAATGATAAAAGACCAACAACCCAAATAAAAATGGATAAATTATTTGAAGGACCTTCACAAAGGACAGACATAGAAATGGCTAAACACGTGAGAAGGCATTTGACATCATTACTAACGGGAAATGTAAATCAGAGCCACAGCAAGACGCCTCTTGACACCATCAGAACACCGGTGAGCATACGAAACAGCTGGCGCCTCATTAAAGGCCCATGGAAACTCAAACAGCACAGCCTTTCTGGGAAAAAGTTTGCCAGTTTCTTACAAAGCTCCACCTACTATAGGCCCCAGCGACCCAATCCCTAAGCACGGTCCCAAGATAAGTGAAAATCTATCTTTACACAACGACTTACACACAGATACCTACGGCAGCTTTATTCAGAATCCCCCAAATCTGAAACCAACCCGTACGTTTAACAGGAGATGGGGTACATGGCGATGCCGCCGGCAGTGGAATACTACTCGGCAGGAAAAAGGAGGCGATGCCTGATGCACACAGAGCTGGGCGAATGTCAGGAAGGGAAGACGTCAGGCCCCCCAAATATATGCTTCATTATTCCACTTACAAGAAGTTCAGAAACAGCTATGTGACCCCTGGTGATAAAGATCATCCCCTCGGTTGCCTCTGGCAAGGGAGGGTTTGCTGGGAAGCGGGGCAAGGGAATTTGGGGGCTGGTGACAGTGTTTGCTCTCTTCATGTGGGCGTTAGTGTCCTGGGTTCGTATTGAGTTAGACAAGCCTGCGTTTCTGCTCCGGGGTCGGGAAGGGGCCAGCCCTGGCCTCCGGACCTTCCTCTGTCTCTTTACTCTCCCACTCGTCCCACATTCGCACGGAACACTCCATCCCGACACTCCTGGGCCACAGGAGTGTGGGGGCTTCCCCCACACCGGCAGCTCTCTGCGACACCGGCTGGGCGTCTCACTCACAGTCCAACTCGATCCTGACGCTCTCCGATCCCACAGGTTGAGGGCTCAGTTCCACAAGGCTGTTCCCACCCCACTGCAGGGGCCGGTCGCAAGGAGCAGGTCCCCAGGTCACCCACACTTGTGCCCGAGTTGGCTGCACGCTGGAGGTGCCCCCACCCCCCCCCTCGGGTCTCATTAATGTGCTCGAGCGGCTCCCAGAACTCGGGGAGCACTTACTTACGTTTACCAGTGTGTTAAAGGACAGGGCAAAGGATACGGGTGAACAGGCAGATGAAGAGCTGCATCGGGAGAGGCCCGGGGGTCCCGCGCCCCGCAGCCGCCGCCCCGGGCGCTGGGCTGCGTCACCCTTGCCGGTGTGGCTGTGTTTGCCCATCTGGAATTTCTCTGAGCCCCGAGCTACTGGGGTTTTCACGGAGGCTTCCTCCTGCGGCAGGATCAGTACTCAGTTCATTCCCAGCCCCTGGGCCCTCTCTGGAGGATGGGTGGGGGCGGGGCTGAGTATTCCAAGCTTCTAATCAGGGCTTGGTCTCTCTGGTGACCAGCCCCCATCCCGGAGCCCAGTGACAGTCACTCAATAGAACAAAAGATGCTCCTAGTGCTTAGGAAATGGCAAGGGTTTCAGGAGCCCCGTGTCAGGAACTGGGGGCAGAGACATATATATATATATATTTTTTTTTTTTTTCTATGATCTCCTATATACATTTGTCAGAAGTCACTGAAATGTATCATTAATGTCTCTGCATATGACTCTATATAAACTACACCTTAATAAAAAGGAGTTAAAAAGGAAATTCACAGAACTAAAACTGAAATGCAGAAACGAAATCTCTGATTATGAAATAAGCCCAAGTTTTACATGCATTTGATTTCCGCCACCCATCTGCTCTGGTTGTCAGAGAGCATCTCTAATCAGCTGCCCGGCGGGGTTGTGTGGGACCTGAAATGTGTGTCATTTTGGAGTTCCGTTGTGACCAACAGAACACAATCCACAGATGTAAGATTAGGTGGGCATGAGAATATTTATTTAAAATGTTAAAACAGGCACAGCAAGTTCAAAAATTGTAAAAAGCTGACAAATACCACAAACACTGCAAATCTAATCTAATATTTTAATGAATTTATTGCCTGACAAACCTCTCTGATATTTTTCCATTCATATGTTGGCTGCATACTCTTTGATTGCCTGTTTATATGGCAGTGATTTTGTAATGTCATTTTCTATATAAAGAAAAGGAAGATATTACACTGTCGTAGCATGGTTTATATGTGCATTGTATGTATTATATTCATTATATATATGTTATGATTGTTTCTAGGGCTGCGTAAAGGTGTAATTTTGCACAGAAGTTTGGGGTTGTAGGTTCATGCCATGGAAATATTCTTTTGTGTGATCCCCATAGAAATGCACAGTGTGTTTATAGTTAGATTTGCTGCGTTACCAAATATGTCTCTGACAAAAGAGTAGTTCTGTTTTGACTAGGCATTTATGGGAACCAAATCCTGCGTCACGATGCCTGACAACTATAAGAATCCTGGGTAGACTGGCTTCTGCTCCCATACATGCCAGTCCTTGTTCTTCCACCGCGACCCCCTAACTTGGTGCCGGGCACGCACTGTCATTGCGGTAGGACCACTGGCCCCCACTTCATGTCATGTCGGGTGTGTGGGCTCCACAGGGGACAGTGTTCTCAGAAGCGATTCCAGCACCAGGAGCCTACTAATAATAACTCTACAGGAATGCCTGCGAATCACATAGAGACGTCCTATGAACCCCAAACTAAACGTATTCCCACCTCCACTTTGCCCTAACCAGATCCAAGTCATGCTAGGGCCACCCAGTAGGACTGGATCGGAGTAGCAAATGACCAAGAGAAAGTTGACTGCGGTTAAATTAATGCATTTTGAGTAGCAAATGACCAAGAGAAAGTTGACTGCGGTTAAATTAATGCATTTTGAGTAGCAAATGACCAAGAGAAAGTTGACTGTGGTTAAATTAATGCATTTTGCCAGTTTTACAGAAACATAGGACCATTTGGACACAGTGCTGGGCCTCTTCCTGGGAACTGGGAAATAGCTATATGAGTGGGTGGTCCTGAAGCTTAGTTTTCATTCATTTTTTCATGTGAATTGGCTTCCATTTATAATTCTTTGCCAGTTGGACATGTCTTGAGAGCCATCTCTCATCCTAATTATGCAGAAACCTCAGCTATTTACTTTTCCTCCAAAAAAAAAAAAATCATATTTTTGTGTTTGATTTGTGTTTGATAAGGAAATTGTCCCGTTTCTACCAAAGAGGACCCTAAATTTAAACAGCAGTTCATCATTCAGAGGACACAAAAGGAAGAAAGCGCAAGTGGAACTCGGCAGTGATGCACTAACTTGAACCACAGCGCCCCCTTGGGGAACTGGGAATCTGTTTGTGAGGAAACAATTTTGGTGGCATTAGGTCTCAGGTTTGTTCACTATCTCCCATTATTGTGAGAGTTAAAAAGGTAAAATAACTAGACAGAAACTTCAAAAGATATTGAGAAGGATATAGGGACAGAATCTGGAAAAATTTACTCAGACTTTCTGTGAAACATCCAGATGAAAGAGTGGAGTCAGTTCCTGTCTCCAAGAGAAAGATAAATTAGTAATATCCTCAGGGATAGAGAATTCAGACCCTCTGGCCCATTTGAATCCTTTGTGGGGCAAAGATACAACAGATATGTACATAAACTAATGAATAGTACATAAAATAGTACAAAAAATCTGAAACCCTCACTCAGTTCTACTCAGCCCTACTCTGCTCCGAGAGGCTGTATGTTATAAAGAAAAGTGCACCAAGAGTCACACCCAGGTCTAGTCGGCTCTGTCGCTCACTGACTTTGTGAATTTGGGTAAGTCAATTAACCCCTCTGAGCCCCAGTTTCTCATTTGTAAAATATTAGTCACAGGACTACCTTATCAGGCTGGGATAATTAAGTGAGATGATCCATGGAAAGCTGTGGAATAATGTCTGAGACATAAATGTTCAATATATGTTTCCTGTTATGGTGGCACTTGTGACATGTCTTAGACCCCTTGTCCTGTCACTTACTAGCTGTGAAACTGTGGGCACTTGTGTAACTTTTCCAACCCTCAGCTTCCTCATGAATAATATGCAGTCCTACAGGATTTCCACTAGGATTGGAGATAATGTATCTGTGATTAATATAATTGAGATTTTTTAAAGTGGAAACTATTCTACTTGTGAGCAGACAGCTCAGTAAGAAATCATGATGTGTTAGAAAGTGATTTCCAAACCGCTCCACCCTTGTTCAAATAGGACATCATTTAGAATAGAAAAGGAACTGTAACGTGGGGCTTGGAGTGGCCAGGAAAAGGAGAGGAGTGACAGATGTCACTGTTGGTGAACCAGCAGCTGGATCTCCTTAAGGGTGTTTGACGTGGGGGGAGATGGGGAGTGTAACAGGACACACGTTTTTGAAGATCCAGGTGATAGCCCCTCTCCAAGAGAGCCCCCGGACGCTCCGTCTCCTGGCCTTCACAACCTTGTGTCCCTTCCCTCACGTTGGTCTCTGTAACCAATAGAGTTTGCAGAAACATGTCACTCTTTATGTTGAGATATAATGCACATTTATAAAAGCCGTGCACTTAAAGTGTGTGATTCACACCTTGGGCTTCTCCGGCCTCTAACTCAGCGGGCAAAGAAGGGAGTTACTATGCTGCCCGGGGTGGTCCCTTGTGACGAGCAGGGGAAACTGGACTGTAAGGAACAGAATGTCTGGAATACAGGGAAGCTCCTAGGACACCTCTCGGCATCGCCATGCCTTGTGATCAAGGTCAATGGAAAACTAAACAATCCAATCCAAGCAAGACCGCTAATGTCTCATTGTAGTTTTAATTTGCATTTCTGTAAGGCGTTGGACATTTCTTCCTGAGCTTATTAGTCATTCATATATCTTCTTTGGTGCTATATGAATCCAAATCTGTGGCCTATTATTTTGAGTTACAGGAGCTGGTTATACCTTCTGGATACAGGTCCTTTATCAGATATGTGATGTGCACATATTTTTCCCACTTCGTGTGTTGACTTTTTGTTTTATTAATGCTGCCTGTTGAAGAGCAAGAGTTTTCAGTTTTGATGACATCTATTTCATTGCTTATGTCACACATCATGGTTTGGGTTTCCTGTCTAGGAAATCCTTCCTTAGTCCAAGGTCACAAAGATGTCCTTCAACGTGTTCTTCTGGACTTTCGTAGTTTTAGCTCTTATATTTCAAGGTGATTTTTGTGCGCTGTGGGTTAAGGGTATTTTTCTTTTCCCTCAGGACCATTTGTTGTTGAAAAGACTGTTCTTTCTGGCATTGAACTGCCTGGGCACCTTTGTTGAAAATGAACTTGCCATAAATATAAGAATTTAGTTCTTAATTCTGGCTCTCAGTTCTGCTGCACTGACATCTATATCTATCCTTACACTAAAATTACCCCAAGCTGTATCTTGATAGTAAGTTTTAAAACCTGGCCAGTTTGGCTCAGTGGTTAGAGCGTCGGCCCGTTGGGTGAAGAGTCCAGGGTTCGATCCTGGCCAAGGGCACGGACCTTGGTTGCAGGCTCCGTCCCTGAGAATCGTGTGTGCAGGAGGCAACAGTCGATGTGTCTCTCTCACATTGATGTTTCTCTCTCTCTCTCTCCTACTTTCTCTGAAAAGCAATGGAAAAAATATCCTCAGGTGACGATTTAAAAAATCAGATCAGGTACACCAAATCTTACACTGTTCTGACTTTTCAAAACTGTTTTAGTTATTTCAGATCCTTTGCATTCCAAGCACATTTTGGGAACAGCTTGTCCGTTTCTGTTCGCACGCATCCTGGGATTTAGAAGTGGATTGCGCTGAACCTGCAGGCCTTTTGGGGGGTAACTGCCACCTGTTAATCCTGAGGCTTCCGACCCACGAGCGTGGAGCGTCTTCCTACTTACGAGGCTCTTCCCTGTCTTAGCGGTGCTTTCTAACTCTCAGGGTACTTGTCTTCTATTACATTTGTTTCTGAGCATTTTGTTCACTAAGACACTACTGTGAAAAGAGTTATTTTCTTGATTTCATTTTTGGATTGTTTGTTGCTGACGTATAGCAAGAAATCCAGTTGATTTTTATTTTTGTCTTCTATCCTGAAAACATGCTAAACACTCATTTATTAATCCTAGTACATTTGTTTGTTGACTCTTTAGAATTTCTCCACGCGTCCTGTATCCCAGGTTATACCGTCTGGAAATAAAGACCAACTTCTTCCTTTCATTGCCTGGCCGCATTGCCTGTCTCCGGGGGTGGCGAGAGTGGCCGTCCCTGCTCCCACCTTCGTCTTGTGATCGGGGGGGGGGGGGGGGGGGGGGGAGCAGTAGCTCTTTGTAGACTCGTCTTATCACGTTGAGGAAGTTCCCTTCTACTTCTTTGCTGTTGAGAGTTTTTACCATGAGCAGTTTGGGTCTGTTATCAAATGCTTTTTCCGTTTCTATTAAGAGGATTGTGTGGGTTTTATTCTTTATTCTATCAGTCTGGTGTACTACAGAAATTGATTTTTGAATATTAAATCAACCTTGCATACTTGGGATCGATCACACCCGGTCCTGGTGCATAATCCTCTTTACAGGTGGTTGGATTTGGTTTCCTATTATTTTGTTATGGATTTTTGTGTTTGTGTTAATTAGGGATATGATCTATAGTGCTCTTAACATGTTTTGGGGTTTGTTTGGGTTTTTTTGCTGTTATTAGAGTAATATCTGACTCAGAATGAGTTGGAAAGTGCTTCCTCTCCTCTAATTGCTGGAAGTGTTTTTGTGGGATTGACATTATTATTATTATTTTTAGACATTTGATAAAATACCCATTGAAGCTACCTGGTCCTGAGCTTTTCTCTGTAGAAAGAATTTTGATTATAGATTATTATCTTTATTATAGGTCTCTTTAGGCTTTCTGGGGTTTTTTTGAGTCAATTTTGGTAATTTGTGTCTTTCTGGGAGTTCATCCATTTCATCTAAATGATCTAATTGTTGATACAAAGTTGTCTGTAATGCTGTTCCCTTATATTTCTTGTGATTTTTGTAAGGTTTGCATTCATGCTTTTCTATTTATGATTTTGGTAATTTTGTCTCTTTTCTTTCTTTCTTGGCCAGCGTTGCTAAAGTTTATCAATTTTCTTGTGCTTTTCAAAGAACTGTGTATGTACTGGTTTTTTCTAGCTCATTGATTTCCACCGAGACCTCTTTGGTTCCCTTCCTTATGCTCGCTTCAGTCTTCTTTGTCTACTTTATTAACGTGGAAACTTAGATTATTGATTTGAGGTTTTTCTTGTTAATATAGCTGTTTAAAGCTACAGATTTCCTCTAAGCACTGCCTTACATACGCTCCATAAATTTTAATGTTTTCATTTTCATTAAGTTCAAAATATTTTAAAATTCCCCTTGTGAGTTTTTCTTTGACCCACGGGTTATTTAGAAGCGTTTTTGCTTAAATCCCAAAGATTTGGGGACTTCCCCAATTTTTTGTTATTGTTGTTGGTTTAGAATTTAGTTCCATTGAAGTTAGATATACTTTGAATGATTTAAATCTTTTTAAATTTATTCAGACTTGTTTTAGGAGTAGCATATGATCTATGCTGGAGAATACTCCATGTGCGCTTGAAAGAATGTGTCTTCTGCTCTTTCGGGGCGAGTGTTAGAGAAAATGTTAGGTTACATTGGTTAACAGCGTTGTCAAAGTCTTCTATATCCTTGCCAATTTTCTGTTTAGTTATTTTATCAATTAATTGAGAGGTGAGTAATGAAATTCCATCTATAATGGTGAACCTCTCCATTGCTCCTTTTAATTCTGTCAACTTTTGCCTCAATATTTTTGGGGCTCTCTCCTATATACATATACTTTTGTAATTGTTATATCTTCCTAATGTCTGGGCCTTTTTACCATTATAAAATATCTCTTTTGGTTTCTAGTAATATTTTGAGTCTTAGCATCTATTTTCTGTGATGGCTATTCCAGCTTTCTCGTGGTTACTGTCTGCATAGGACAGGGGTCCCCTGTATCTCAGGGGATATGTTCTAAGACCCCCCCAGTAGGTATCTGAAACTGAGGATAGTCCCAAAGCCTATATATACTATTTTTTTTTCTTACATGCACACACCTATGGTAAAGTGTAATTTTTAAATTAGGCACAGTAAAATGAACAATAGTGACCCATAATAAAATAGCACAATTATAACAGTGCACTGTGATAAAAGGTGTGGGAATGTGGCCTCTCTCGCCTTCTCGCTCCTCCCGAAACATCTTATTGTGCGTTACTCGCCCTCCTCCAGCCGAGGTGATGAGCCGAAGTGAGCGGAATGAGGCCTTATGAGAATTAAACGCAAGCGCGACAGTCCCTGTGATAACCGAGGTGGCTCCTGAGTGACTAACGGGCCAGGAGCGTGGGCCGCACAGGGACGCGGGACAAAGGGACGCATTGCCTCCCAGGCGGGACGCAGCAGGATGGCATGAGCTTTCATCGTGCTACTTAAAATGGCACGCAATTTAAACCTTGTGTTTATTTCTGGAATTTTCCAGTTAATATTTTCAGACCACAGTTGACTGCACGTAGCGGAAATTGTGGAAAATAAAACTGTGGGTGAGGGGCGCCTACTGTATATCTTTTTCCATGATTTTACTTTAGGCCCATTTGTGTCTTTGAATCTTGAACTGTGGTTTTGTGGTCAGAACGCAATTGGATCTTGTGTTTTGTCTCTTTTTAATCCATTCTGACAATATCTGCCTTTTGACTGAAGTGTTTAGTTCATGCACACTCGATATAATTACTGATCTGCTTGGATTCAGCCCTGATATGTTTGTATCTGTTTTCCGTATGTCTAAGTCATTTTTGCTCCTCTGTTCCTTGTTGTCTTCTTTAATGTTAAACAAAGGTTTTGGTCACTATTTAAATTTCTGTGTTGATTTTTTAGCTATACGCTTTGAATTGTCCTCTTAGTGTTTTCTCAAGGTGGACAGCATTCATCTGAATTGATCACAACCTACTTCAAATTAATACTCATGTAATTCTGGTAAAACACAGAAATCTTACTACACTACAGCCCCATTTCCTTTCCCCTCCTTGCATCTGTGCATCTGTGCTATTTACACATTTATATTTCATATGCTTATATAGCTTATGTGTAGATATAGCACATCAATGTGCTATTACATCTGTTATGTTAGAAACCCAACAATGCGGTGTTAATTATTGCTTTAAACAATCTTATGTCTTTTAAATAAAAGAAGAAAAAAGAAAAAATTATTTATCTTTATCCATAGATTAATCACTTTTTGTGGTCTTCATTCCCTTCTTTGGATTTGAACTTCTGCCTCATATCATTTCTCTTTATCTTGAAGGACTTCTTTTCGTGTTAGTATAAGGCAGGTCTAAGATAAATTCTCTTAACCTCTGGTTATCCGGGAATCACTGCGTCTCATTGTCATTTTCGAAGGACAGTGTGATGGGTAATTTTGTGTCAACGTGACTGTGCCACGGGGTGCTCAGAATAAACATTATTTCTGGGTCTGTCTGTGAGGGTGTTCCCAGATGAAATTAGCATTTGAATCTGCAGAATCAGTAAAGTACATCCAATCTGCTGAGAGCAGGGCTGGAACCAAAGGCAGAGGAAGGAAGGAAGCACCCCTTTTTCTTTCTGCCCGCCTGCTGAGCTGGTGGGACATTGGTCTTCTCCTGCCCTGGGACAGGGACTTACACCGTCAGCTCCCCTGGTTCTCAGGCCTTTGGATTCAGACTGGAATGATATCACTGGCTTTCCTGGGCCTCCAGTTTGCAGAGGGCGTATTGTAGGACTTCTCAGCCTCCATCATTGAGTGAGCTAATGTCTCATAATGAATCTCTTTCTAGATAGATAGATAATCTCCCTTCTCTTCCCCCATCTCTCTCTCTCTCTCTCTCACACACACACACACATGTCCCTTATAATGTACCATTCCAACGAATTTCTTTCATATCTAGTACCCAAGTGGAATGAGCATGCTTACCAGAAACTACCAGAACTATCAGAATCTACCAACACTACCTAAAACGTAAAACAAGTACATGAGCTTAAAAAAAATAAAGGATCTTACAGTTCGAATGGCTATCACAGTAGCTAAGGTCTTTTCACCAGACCCTTTCAAAAAGGCATCTCCTTATCTTGATGTTGCCAGCTGAGATGGGTCCTGGAGCAAACGTCTCCTGGACCAGAGAACTGGAGCACTGAAGAGTTGGTCTGGTAGTGCTATAACAGAAACCAGACTGCCCTCAAATTTACAGGCGTATCATTAAGAATTTATTTTAAAAAGCTAGAAAATGCCTTCCTTTAGGAAAAAGATTCCAAAGATATGTTTCATGCATAATCCTGTGTCTCTCTGAATATTGACATCAGTGTACTTTTAAGGTTCAAAACGTCATGGACACATTTCCAGTAGCGGAGCTGGGTGACGTAGACCTGACTTTTAGACACTAGCGAAGTGCCTGTGGTCGGGTCACACCAGCTCAAGCTCGGCCTCGACTCCAGCCCCGCGTATTTCATCCGCTTGCCTTGCCTGGATGTGAAAAGCATACCAGTGAAATCTCCACGCCGTTTCTTCTCTTTTTGTTCCATTTACAGCGAGAAGCATTTTTTTTTTCCTGCAGGCACATGTTTTAAGTGTTTTGCTCAGCAGGGGAAGCTTATACTACCCGAGTGAGTATATTTTAAACACGCAGGCAGATGCTTTTACATGTATAGGAAGGAGCTAGTTAATAATCACATGGAGGAAGAGAATCTGGGTAGATATGTCCGGACTGACTGTGAGCACAGTGGCTGCATTAAAAGCACCAGGGCTCTTGCTAGGTAAGGAGAAAATCTCACCATGTCAAGTCAAGTTGTAGGGGAAGCAATTTGGAGGAGTACTGTTTGCAGTTAAAAGCGTCTTAGTTACCTGCTAGAGCATCGAAGGTCCATCAGTGTCGATGCGCCCCCATACCTGGCCCACCTGAGTGTCACTATTGTGCTTACACTCTGAGGCCTCAATTTTCAGGCTCCCTCCCCACCTGCCAATGGCCACCAAGAGTTCCTAGGAGGGGGTGATGATTTAAAGCAATATTTTTTAAGTAGCTCAAATAAATCTAGTTCTCCAAGCAGTCTGACTACCACACCTCTGAGACACATGAGCTAATTCGTCTCGGTTGGGCCATGGGCCCAGATGTGGAAACTTAACCCATTTCCAGGATGGAGTGACCTGAGTCAGGCTGGGAACCTGGTTCCCTTCCTAGTCTGCTCTGGCTGCGAGCTGACTTCAAATGCGAAAACCCCTTAAGGGTTTATAATTCAGTTAAAATTTATGAATTATTTCTTTGCTTCAGTTTTTTCTTAATTTTCCTAGTATGTTCAAAAATAGCTATAACGTGGCGTTAAACCCAGCTATGTTAAAATCATTGGTACTTTTCCCAATAAAAAGCCTCCAAATTTATGAGTATCTTGCTTTGACATAAGTCCATCTAGTATTGTAACAGCATAGCCACTGTTTCCTTTGAAGTATGTCTTTTCTTAGTTCCTCCTGCACTCTGAGAGTGGCAAGGAAGTATAAAAGTTGTTAAACACTAAAATTTATTTATTTGATTTACTGCCTGGCCCATTCATTCCGACCATAGAAACAGACCATCTCCAGTAGGGAATTGGATCATTCAGATATGTTTTTGTAACTACAAATGAATGAACTATTTTACGAGAATTTGCACCTATGTATCTGGAAAATATATACAATCACTACTTTGGGACATTGAATAAAAGCCATTAGAAAGTTTACGAGAAGACCAAAGACATTTCCACAGCCGGCTTCCCAGGATTCTTTACATTGTGAACACAAAACAAGGCATGAGAGATACAAGTTTTGAGGAAGGTGCTTAAGATTGAGGTCAAACAAATGTTTTTAGCTAATTTATAATCTCTCCTTTTCTCGCCGACAGCAGAGAGCACCCATTTATGATGTAAAATGGAGAAGAATCTGAAGGGCCCCCAGACCGCCACCTGTCATATGATCAGATCATTTACTCTATTGGTTCTCAAAGTGTGGTCCCTGGACCAGCAGCATCAGCATCAGCATCACCTGAGAACTTGCTAGAAATGCAGATTCTCAGGCCCCACCTCACACCTACTTCTGGTGTGTTTTCCAACAACAACAAATAATTCTCCAGTTCTCAGTGGACACCAAATGTATGTCCAATAAATTTAACTCAATTCTGACACCATCTACTGAGAGGTTAAGAGCTAAATCCCATAAGACTGCCCCCATTTCGGATACCAACCACAAGTCCAGGTTGTTACCTGCGCTTCTGACCAACTGGCTATAAATCAGGGTTCCCACAACCCCTTCCTTTGGTTTGATAATTTGCTAGAATGGCTCACAAAGCTGAGGGAAGCATTTACTTACATTTACTAATTTGTTATGAAGGATGCTGTAAAGGGTAGATGTGAACAGTCAGAGGAAGAGGTACAGAGGCAGAGGTGTGCAGGAGCTTCTGTCCCCAGGGAGTTGGGGAGCCCCCCCCCCCCAGCATGAGTTCTCCAACCTGGAAGCTGGTCAAATCTTGTTGAAATTTGGATCAAGCTTAGTCTCCAGCTCCCCCATTTCCCAGAGCTCAGTGGGTGGGGGTGAATGTTCCAACCCTCTAATCTCTTGGTCTTCCTGATGACTGGCCCCATTCTGAGGTTATATAGAGGCCCCATCCTGTCACTTCATTAGCAAAACCTTTGGTGTGCTTACAGGGGTTTCCTTTTGAATAACAAAAGATGCTACTATCACTGGGGAAATTCCAAGGTTTGGGGAGGGGACTCTGTGCCAGGAACCAGGGACAAAGACCAAATGTATTTCTTGTTATACCACATACTGAATCAGAAATTCTGGGGGACGGGACCCAGCAGTCCCTGTCCTAACACGTTCTCTAGGCAACCGTGATGCACATTAAGGTTTGAGTACCACTGCTTTATAATATTGTTTGCTGATTCTGGGGTCTGATTTTGTGTATTTGCCACATCTCAGAGAGAGCAGTGGAAAAATCAGGTTCAATAATAAAACCATTTAAACAGAGGAAATAACAGAAGAACTAAAGAATTGAAGGCCATTGCCTTGGCTACAGAATCAGCTAATGCATTTTATTTTTAGATCTCATCAGTTATTTTTTTATTTCTTTTCTTTCAATCCCAATATCGTGGAATTAGATTTCATTGTGCGAAAAAGAGCTAATACTCACCCTGAATGCAATAGAACAACACACAAGCAGGCATCTGGCTGGCTGGCTGGTGCCCATGCTGAGCAAGGCTTTAAATCCATCTCCCCCAAGGGGCGTGGTAGAAAACACAGCATACAGAGCAACTGCTGCCTTAGAGTTTCACTCGCAGTTAATGCAAAATACAAATGAAAGATACAGTATGAATATATCAGGGCAGGATCCCAGCAGAAAGAATTCACTCCAGATGGTTCTAATGAAGATACCTGAGTGAGGGGACAATTTTAGAGGTTTGGGCAGAGTTAAGGAAGGAAACAAAGGAAGCAGGGCTAGGGACTCAGAGACTAGCAACTGTGCAGAGCCACTAAAGTCTCTGGGCTGGAAGAGACAAGGGGAGAAAATGGTGTCACTGTGGAAGAAGTTCAGTCAGTGAGAATTATTTCTATGGAAGAATCCAGAACTGTTAAGGAACAAAATTCAACCAAATAAATTTGAAGATCTAATGGCTTTATTAAGTGATTCATAAATAGGACAGCATCCCCGTCTAGCAACTAGAAGGGCTTCCAAGAGGTTGTACAAACTGGAAGGATTTTTATAGGCAGAAGGGTGTGGCAGGTAAGTATTAGCAAAAGATAAGAAAATGTTATTTTTAGGCCAGGGCACCTTTTGAGGGAAAAGGAATGGTAGCAGTTATATCATGCAGATTACCTCACTATTAGTGGTCAGTAAATTCCAGGATGATTGTTTTAGAATTCCACTCCTGGAAGAGGCTAAAACTGTTACCATCATAATTAGCTAGTTATTAATATTAATAATAGAAAAGGAGCAAAGGGGAGGCCAGACATTATAAGCATGGTCATCTGGGCAGCTTCACCAGGAAGCTGCAAGTTCACACTCCCCAGGGAACCACCAGTCCATTCCCTACAGATCACTGGGGGAAGGGGTGCAACAAAGGGAGAAATGGGCACACGCACAGTGAAGTCAGGGCGACATAGGAAAGGTGCTTGTCTGTCAGTCTAGCCTGGAGAACCATGGATTGGATAGAGGGGTGGAGCCACTACAAGCATAAGAAATCCTAAAGAATTCGCTGGATAAGCTCCTAGTTATAATTCCAAAACAAAGAATTCTCCCTCTCTTGTTCTTGCTTGGCTCCTGCCTCCCCTCACTTGCCCGTGCTTCCTCCATAGCCAGGTAGCCCTAGAAGCTGCAAGGCCCATAGCCACACAGACCCCACACGCAATGGACTGCAACTGGGACCACAAGCTAAGCTAGCCAGATGCTGGAATAGACTGCGCAAATATGCAATAGAGGCTCTGTGCAGTGGCTTTAATTCTAGCTCTGCTGAAGACAAAATGGGACTTTTTCCTTGGCAGAACAGAAGGAGATAGGACCTTGGAAACCCAGGGGTTCAATCCCACAGAAATAAAGCTTTCCATGATACCTCATCCTCCCATGGGGGCCTTAGGAAATTCTTTTCCCCGTAGCACCCCAAGAACTCCACTTCCACCAGCAACAGGTGGGGACATGTAAAGCACCCAACCAATAACAAAATTACAGTTCGTTTAATTATTAAGTTTTGGTTTGGTGATGTGGCTTAGCAAAAGTGATTTCATTTTGGTCTGTTGTTTCTTTTTTAATTCTAAATCATGAAAGGATTTATCTCTCCTGTCTGTCAATCTCCTTCCTCTCATATACCATACTCAACCAGAAGCCAACAGCAAGGGGGCTTGGTGAGGTAAACCACAGGGGTCTAACTCAGGTCATGGGCAAAGCAGAGGACAGCGAGAATGAATGGGATGGGGTGAGGTAACAGGAAATAATGAGAGTAACAGACAAATCAGGACTTTGAAACTTTGCCTCTCATTTAACTCTATTTTATGGGAATCGGTATATTATTTCTCTTTTATGATAGGTAATGTCATTGTTGAACTCCAATTTTTATAAGGTCTTTACTTAAATATTTACTGTCTCAATGTTGTATTAGCTGCAAAGATATCAGAAACTATGACCAAATTAATAACCAGAATTTTCAGATATTTTAAAGAATTTTGATCCAGTAATGTTATTGGAATGATTTATGTAGGTAAATAGCTTTAAAACATTGTTTATATTCCACAAGAACATTCAAAAGACATTAGCATATTTTAATTAACACATTTTAGTAGCATAATTATATTTAAATTACATTTTGTTATTCTCCTAATAGCTTTACAAGTAATTTTCAGACACATTTGAAACTCTGCCCAGAGGATTTGATTTGATATAAAACAACCAAAGAATTTAGCAACATTTATAGAAAGTTTTGTGTAAATATCCAAATTTCTAAAGCTCATTAAGCTCCAGTTTTGTATTCTGTGATGAATGCATAATCAGCGGAGGAGGGACACAAAGTCACCTTATTGTAGTTATCTTGGCTTCATAGATAAGGACCAGTGATGTGCTGTGGCTGGCTTAAACCCACCCATGACAGCCATTCTGTGCATCTTCCCAGCTCCACATGCGGTGACTTCACACTGAGAGTTGTAAATCTGCCATGATGGAAGTATTTACAACACAGAAATCCACAGCGGTACAAATAAAGCCGGCCTTCCTTCCCCCTTCCCTCCCCTCTTCCCTCTATTTACTTATTTATTTGAGAAGTCACTGAAGTCTACCAGGCATTCAGCTTCTTGTTTGGACCTGGTTGAGGTCTATAATTTAGGTTTTGTTGCCTGTGATTTGCTGGGGATAGCACTTGCCTCTATGATTCTCAGGATGTAACTATTACAAATTAACTCTTTGTTTAGGGCTTATAATACTAGAAGTTTCCATCTTGGATATACAGTTAGCATCTGCATTGTGGTGGGGGAAATACCTCCTTCTGGGGCCTTCCGGGGTGCTCTACTCTAGGCCTTTAAACTATCTATGTCAGGACACTGCCTCACCTCCAGGCTGCTCGGGGGTAGAGGTGAGCCAACTCCTAGGCTCTGTCCCCTGAGCCAGCATCCCCTCCTCTCACTCTCAGCACAGTTGTTTCACCCAGCTTTTCCCTGTCTCTTTAAGTGTCCCTTGCAGCTTGCCCAGGCCTCTCCAGGGTCCTGGTGCCCACGGTCCTGATTTTTTCTCTCATTTTAATAATATGCACTTTTTCTTTGATTATTGTGATATCATTACCTTCTTCTTATGTCTTACACTCCACTGATTCCTATGAATGAGTGGTGTCCACAATGCCCTGTCCTCAACGGCCCTGCTCAGCTCCTGTAGACTCACGCCTGGGGTTCTTTTATGGAGTCAGCCCACCTCATGTTTGGTCTTCCACTTTTCCTGCTGCCTCTATTTTCCCAGCGTTGGTGTCTTTTCCAAAGAACCCTCCTTCTCATGTGCCTGAAGTAGAACAGCTTCAGTTTCGTCATTTTTGCCTCCAGAGATGGGGCTTCAGGTTTAATTTGTTCTACGACCCACTTGTTCGCCTTCCTGGTGGTTCAGGGCATCCACAGAGCTCCCCTCCAACCATATTTCAAATGAACTCATTTTTTCCTATCAGCCCTCTTCACTGTCCAGCTTCAGCATCTGTACATAATAATTGGGATACGAGGGCATGGATGATCTTAGCCTTGGTCTCTGATGACACACCTTTGCTCATCGCCTTACACAGTCCTTTTATTTACAGAAGGGGGTGGAATAAATCCCCCTCACCCTTCCCTCGCTCGCTCAGTTCAGAAGCTTTATAAATGGGTGGCAACCAGCCAAGATCACAAATTAACCTAAACCATAATTTTTCTCCTAATACGTGAAACCTTGGCAAGTTCTGGGCATAATGCCAGATGCTTTTTATCCCAGGCTATGAAGGCCATCATCAAGTAAATAAAATTGTGCCTGAAATAGAAAAGCCTGCTCTTTAAATCTTAATGACATTTTCTTTATGCCACTATAATTTACTATCCTTGGTAGCTATGGAGCACCTCGACAATGATGATGTTTGTATTCAGCACTTTTTAATTCACATTTAACCCAAATATTATGTTGTTTTACCAGACTCAGACAGCAGGCACAGAGAAGTTTAAAGAATAAATCACTTTCTGAACACCTGAGCAATAGAAGGCCTGTGTCTGTGTCAATATGAGCAAGCGCCCATCTCCTCTGCAGGCTAGTTTCCCTGTTTGCAAAATGGGAACCACAGTGGTACCCAGCTAGGCTCAGATTAGACCCAAAATAAAGCTTCCACAGAACAAGTGTCTACACCTATCAGTCATCAGCTTCATTACTATTATTAGTGTGGAAGTCCATACGTCTCTCTTCATCTCAATTTTCTTTTTAATGCCCACTCGAGGGTATGTGTTTTTTTCTTTTTAGAGAAACATCGATGTGAGAAACATCCATTGGCTGCCTCCAGTAAGCACCCCAATGGGGGATCAAACCCACGACCTGGGTATGCGCCCTGATTGGGAATCGAACCCTCAACCTTTTCATGCACAGGACAGCACTCAAATCAACTGAGCCACCCGCCAGGGCTCATCTAAATTTTAACTTACTTTGAGCAATAGAATCTTTCTGAGTTCAAAATAGAGCTCAATTATTCATCTCATTTTTAAAATTTTCTACGTAGACTAGTTGGAGTTTTGTTATTTTTGTTTTGTTTTGTTTTGTTTTGTTTTACTTTTGTCAAGAAAAATAACATAAAGGGACAACACAATTCATTAAGAGTAACATTCTTTCCGTATTACTGTTTGGTGCAGGACTAGCATGAATGTGAAAAGTTGCTTTTGGACGCTGTCCATGCTGCTTTTCTAGGTAGAACTCCAAACATATTGAAGAAATTTCCATCTGAGAGACCAGGGGGAAGACTCATGGGACGAAGGTGGGATAGAGAGAAACACAGCCGCCGAAAGGGTTTTGTAATGAGACACAATTTATCACTCTGACTCTGGTCCTGCCCTGCCTCTGGGGAATTGTCTCCTTTCCTCACAGCAAAATAATATAAAAGGTCTGGTGTAATCAGAGAGAACTTTCCAAGCAGCGTGTGTAGGGCCGGGCGGGAGGGCTGTTTCTCTCACCAAGGAATGCGGGTTATTAGTGGTACTTTATCTAATATCCATTTTCTTATACTGTGAAACGGAGCATAGTATGTTGTAAACATTTAAAATCCCTCGAAGGGTTTATTTACTTAACGATAAATAAAAAACAAATGAATATAAAAAGAAGAGTTTCCCCAGACATTTAAGCCTTGATTGCAACATAAATTTTTCACATCTAATAGATTAGATTCTTGTAAATGCTTTACAGCCCTCTGAGAACAGGTACGGAGCAGCACAGTAATTACCAAACAGATGTGAGCAACGAACACTGCCGCTGGTGAGAAAAGTGTTAATCCCATGATTTAGATTTGTCTTCATCTTTTTATTTCAACGGGGAGGTTTGTATCATTAAGGCCTGGGGTGTTTCTCACCCAAACGCTCATCTCAGATCTAAAACCTTGGTGTTCATCCAATCTCACTTACCAGATTAGGGTTCTTAATCACTTTAGACTTTTTCTGTTTTAAAGCTGAAACGAGGATTACTAGTTCATCTCTGTTTTTATTGTAAGCAATGCATTCAGTCACAGAGTAATTGAAGGCCTGTGCTTGCTAAGCCTTTCAGATATAAACAGATTTGCCTCAATCTAATAATCCAGGTGAGGGGAATTATAACTTAGAATGATCCTGGATAAGGAAATACCAATTAGCCAAGTGTAAATTGCAGCGTGGCTGTGCTGGTGACTCATACTTAGGGCCCTTAGGCACCCACCTTTTCCCATAATCTTTCTTCCCCCCCCCCCCAATCAAACTCTATTAAGAATGTAATCCCTGACCTCGAGCGTGATTAGAATATAAAGGGGTGTGTGTGCAGAGGAACAGCGTCCTCACCTCGCCACAAAGACAGGCCTGCAGAGTCGCCGAGTTACAACTCTTGTTCCCAGGAAGGACTGACGCTCTAGGGAAATTTGGGTTTACATGCACCTGTCTTGAGCCTATAAAGATCGCCTTGCCAGACTCGAGTGCAATGGCCTGTTTGAAGAAGATGGAACTATTATCCGTGCAAGTGACCAGATGTGCCTTTCAGGGGCTATCAGAACAACCAGAGACTAAACATGACCGGGATGGCCTGGTCTGGGCAGACACCGGTGCAGGGCCTGTCCCGCTGGCTGGTTGACCCAAACAGAGCCTTTAACTGTTGGCCAGGGGTGTGGGGTGAGCTCCTTGCCCCCGCTGCCAGCTGCCAGAGTCCAGGCTGCACTCGACGTGCAGATGTGTCTACAAGAGCTCGAGAGGCTTTGGCGAGAGGATTCCTGAGAGTTATTAAATACATCACCATCAGTATGAAACATCAGTGCGCTTTCAGGACGGAGAACTGAAAGAATCGTTCTTGGCTATCAATGCCCATGTTAAGAGTTAACTTTTAGACCTGGCCGGGTGGCTCAGTTGGTTGGAGCGCTGTCCCATACACCAAAAGGTGTGGGCTAGATCCCCAGTCAGGACACACACCCAGGCTGTGGGTCTGATGCCCCCTCTGGGTGCTTACAGGCCACCAATGGATATTTCTCTCTCACATCGATGTTTCTCTCTCCCTTCCTCTCTCTAAAAATCATTAAAAATATCATTAAAAATATATCCTTGAGTGATGATAATAAATTTTTTTTTTTTTTTTTTTTTTTAGAGAGAGGAAGAGAGAGAGAGACTAGTAGCATGGACATTTTCAGGACGAAATGGAAAAACCAGACAAGGATCACCAGCTTTGAGAAAAACACACAACATGGAAGAGAAAGACCAGAATTAACGAGAAAAACAGTCCGTCCCCAGAAGAAACAAACAAGAGTGAACAGTCTCGAACATCGAGCCTCTTCAGAGAGATTTAGGGGATGTTTAATTCATAAAACAAAAACGGGAGCCCACAAATAAGGGACTTCAGAGAACAACCAAGAGCATTCAGTAAAAATGTGATCGTGAAAATGCAGAGAAGTCGCCCGCATAAACCCGGGAAATGCAGCCAAGGAATTCTAAACGAAAGTAAAACAAAAAGTCAATAACTCGGGCCCTGGCCGGGGTGGCTCAGTTAGTTGGGTGTCATCCGTGCCCTGAAAGGCTGCGGGTTCGATTCTCGGTCAGGGCACAGGCCTGGGCTGCAGGTGTGATCCCCAGTCAGGGAGCATATGCAGGCAGCTGATCAACGCTTCTCTCTCTCTCTAAGCATGTCCTTGGGTGAGAATTAAAAAATAAAAAGTAACAGTGGGCAAGGGAAGTATTTGCTGTGAGAAAACAGAAGTATTCACCGGTGGAGAAGGGAGAAGTGTTGGGACTTGACAGGGGACAAAAAAAAACACATCCTGTTCTCTTTCCCTCTTGAGAGGGAATTTTTTTCCTGTTTTGAATTTTTTTAAGGATAAGTCACAATCTGAAGTCCACATTGGGCTGCACTGGAGAATGTGACTGTAAGGAAAGGCCGCAGGTGGGCTTTCTACTTCCCCCTGTTCTGTTCTCCAAGCGCCCACCTAGGCCTTCAGCCTCCCGAGGGCAGGAGCAGAGCCCCTCGGCCAAAGGCTGATGTCCCCAGAGGGCTGGGGCGGCCTCTCAGGGATCAGGTGACTCCTCCCCAGGGGTGGGACGGGTCATCCTGTCACACCCCAGGAGGGGAAAGTCCCTCCTGAAATGTGACAAAGAAGAACCAGATTTCTCCCCAGGTAAACTGCTGGCGGAGCACCCAGTGGGATAGCCTGCACCCTTTCCCAAGGACAGAGTCCGACCTGCACCTACCGACGCATCCTCCAAAGGGCATTAGGGGTGGAGGGGAAATTGCAGTGTTGTGCACAACCGTATTTTTGTAAAAATACGCGAATAATTCTAGTACATGTTAGCACATGAGTAAATAGGGCAAAAAAGAGGATTATGCATCAGACTTAGTGATGCTTATCCGAGGGAGAATTATAGGGGATGTTTATTTTTCTATTATAACTGATAATATCTGAGTTTTATATAATGGGAAGGCATTTCTTCTATAATCAAAATAATAATGAGTAGCAAAATAGAAGATTTTTCTTTTTTTTTTTCCCCTCCCCCAAATTGCCTTAGAGACAAAGAGTGAGAGACAAGCCAAAGGGTGAGGGTGGGGGTCCCGGGCACCCTGCGCCCTTATGGCCTCTCCAGGCTGCTCCCTTGGTCGGCCTCCTGCTACCCAGTCCCCACCCCCTCCCGCTGCGCTGGGACAGGAAAGCACAGCCGGGGCCTGGACCTGGTCCCTCTGAGGGCACAGAGCAGGCATGGGCTTTGGACCACGGCCCAAATACTAGTGTTGCCATGTCCTCAGTGTCTGAATTTAGGCAAGTTACTTAATCACTGAGTTTGGTCAAAACCCATAAACTACACAGTCAAAATGGGTGCCTTTTATTATATATAAATTCTGTCTCTGTAAAATCAGTTCTATTAAAAGAAAGCAAAAAAGAAAGGAAGTCAAATCACATCACTCTCCCACTCAAAACCTTGCCACGATCTGCATTTCACTCAGAGTAAAAGCCTTCCTCTGGCCCCCAAGGCCCTTCACAGCCTGCACCTTCCCTTGTTGCCGTCCGACCGCATCTCCCACCACAGCCGTCAGCACCCCAAGCACTGTGGCCCCCTCAGGGTGCCCCGAACAAGCCAGCATGCTGGCACTGCCCCCTCAGAAGCTTCGCACTGGCCGTTCCTCGTGCCTGGAATGCTCTCGCCCCAGAGCCACATGTACCCTTTTTTCCCTGGTTCTATGCGAAAGTTCCACCTTCTCAGTGAGATCCATCCTGACAGTCCTATTTAAAATTGCACCCTTTCTCCTTCTGGTGGGATTATAAACTGGTTCAGCCACTTGGAGGGACAATTTGGCATTGTATTTTGAAACTAAGGTGGGCTTGTCCTGCAGCTCAGCAATCGCACTTCTCTGTTTCTATCCTGGGGAAACAGCTGCACATGCAGGATGGTCACTGCAGTGGAGCCTAAAATAGTCTTAGGATGGTCACTGCAGTGGAGTCTAAAATAGTCTTAGGATGGTCACTGCAGTGGAGTCTAAAATAGTGCGAAATGGAAGTAATTTAAAAGTCCAGTGGGAGGCTAGATAAATACATCAAGGTGTATTTATACTATGAAGTACTGTTCAACATTTAAACAGAATGAAGTATATGTACTAACAGGACTAGATCTCAAAGACATACTTTTGAGTGGAGGAAGTTAACAATTTTATATAAAAATCAAAGAAAAATGGGTGTGACTATAAAGAGTAGCGCCAGGGAGCTTTGCGGTGCTGGAACAGTTCTGTATTTTGATTGTGGCGGTAACTAGATCTGCGCGTGTGATACAATTATGTGAAACACACACACACGCATACACACCTGAGTGCGTGTAAAACTGGTGAAATCTGAATAAGTTCTGTGGATTCTACCAATGTCAGTGTCCTGTTTTTTTGGTGGTTCATCCTCACTTGAGGATGTTTATTGATATTAGAGAGGGAGGAAGGGGAAGGAGGGGGGAGAGAGAGACAGAGAGACAGAGAGAGAAACATCGACATGAAAGAGAAACATTGATCAGTTGCCTCCCATACACACCCAGAGTGATGGGAGATCGAACCCACAGCCCTTTGGTGTATGTTGAACAGTACTTCATCGTATAAATACATGTTGATGTAGTTATCCAACCTCCCACAATCAAGATACAGATGCTCCAGCCAGCTGAGTCACTGGCCAGGGCAGGGTCCTAGTTTTGACAGTGCACCAGGGTTATAAAAGATATTACCTCTGAGGGAGGCCAGGTGAAGTGCATGCACGGTCTCTTGTACTATTTGTGCAACTTCCTGTGAATCTATAATTATTTCAAAATAAAAAGTTATTTTATTTTGCCCTAGCCCATTTTGCTCAGTGGTTAGAGTGTTGGCCAAGGACTGCAGGGTCCCAGGTTCGATTCTGGCCA
Organism: Miniopterus schreibersii; assembly: GCF_964146895.1. Lineage (NCBI taxonomy): Eukaryota > Metazoa > Chordata > Mammalia > Chiroptera > Miniopteridae > Miniopterus > Miniopterus schreibersii. Next base: position 15,060,892 of record NC_138118.1, read on the forward strand.
AGGGCACGGACCTCGGTTGCTGGCTCGATCCCCAGCCTGGGTCGGGGTGTGCGTGGGAGGCAAGCAATCAATGTGTCTCTCACATCAATGTTTCTCTCTCTCTCCCTTCCACTCTCTCTGAAGAGCAATGGAAAAAATATCCTCAGCTGAGGATTAAAAATAAAAAGTTAGCCCAGTCGGGTGTGGCTCAGCGGTTGAGCGTTGGCCTGGGATCTAGGCTATCAGGGTTCGATTCCCGGTCAGGGCACATGCCCGGGTTGCAGGCTCGATCAATGACTCTCTCATCATTGATGTTTCTGTCTCTCTCTCTCTTCTTTCCTCTCTCTGAAATCAATAAAGATATATTTTTTAAAAAATAAAAAAATAATAATAAAAAGTTATAGGATATAAAACATGTATGTTGGTGTATTGGAAGACTCAATTTGATGATATCAATTGTCCCTAAATTGGCTAGTCAACGCAATTCCAAAACTTTTTTTTTTTTAAATCCTCGCCAGGTGATATTTTTTTCCACTGATTTTCAGAGAGAGCGGAAGGGAGGGACGGAAGGAGGCAGAGAAAGACAGAGAGAAACATCGATGTGAAAGAGACTCATCGCTGGGTTGCGTCCTGCACACGCCCCGACCGGGGCTGGGGATCGAGCCTGCAGCCCAGGTATGGAACCTGGGACCCTTCAGACCGCGGGGCCCACGCTCTAACCACTGAGCAAACTGGCTAGGGCTCAAAACCTTTTTAAAAAGTAACTTGACAAACTGGTTTCAGAATTTTCATGGAAATGCAAAAATACAGGAATCACAAAAACACTCTTGAGGAAGAACAGAGGAAGAGAACTTGCTCTACCAGACATTAAGATTTATTAAAACTGTGGTAGAAAGAAAGATTGGCCACAAGAATGAGAGAACTGACCATGGAACAGAAAGGAGCATCCCGGGGTGAGGGTGGGGAACCATGCACGCAAGGACACTTGGCTAATGAGCCATCGCTGAAAAACAGAGGGACACGATGGACTCTGCAATAAAAGGAGCTAGGAAATCTGCGTATTTTTATATAAAAAATAATATTAGACCCTTATCTCACACCTAACACAAAAGTCAACTGAACCATCATAAAATGCTTCAGTGAGCAGTTACGAACACACTGTAAGCAAATGGAAAAAACAGGCTCAGAAAAATATAAAAAGAAGAATTAAATGGTAATCTTATGACAGAAAAATGCAATAACCAAAATTTTAAAATTCAGAGGATGGGCTTAATAGCAGAATGGAGAAAACAGAGGGAAAATCAGTGAAACTGAAACAGGGAATTCTACCCAATGTTTAAAAAAGAATTAGCACTAATTCTACACAGCATCTTCCAGGAAACACAAGAGGAGGAAATTCTTTTCAACTCAAATTACAAGGCCACTATTACCCTGACATAAAACCCTGACAGTAAGCACACACAAGCACACACACATAACTACAAACCAATATCACTCAAGAATATAGGTACAAAGCTTTAAACAAAATGTTAGCAGATAGAATTCAGTACTCTATAAAGAGAATTATATGCCAAGATCAAGTGGAGTTTATTCCAAGTGGCTGGTTTAAGCATTGAAAATCAATTAACGTAACCCATCATAATAATAGGCTAAAGAAGAAAATTCACATAATCATATCAATTGATACATAAAAAAATGTTTGACAAAATTCAACACCCACCCATGGTAAAAACTCTCAGAAAGCTAGAAATAGAGGAAAATTTCCTTGACTTGATAAAGGTCATATACAAAAAAAAAAAAAAATCTATAGATGACATTATGTGAGCAGTGAAAGACTGAATGCTTTTCCACTAAGGTCGGGAACAAGGCAAGGAAGCCCCCTCCCGCCGCTAACCCTCAACACAGCACTGGAAGTCCTACCCAGAGATATTTTTTGTAAGATAGACAAAACTATCCCCAAATTTACATGGAACGTCAAAGGAACTAGAATAGCTAAAACGACTTGAAAAAGAAAAAGAAAGTGAGAGGAATGAAACTACTCCATTTAAAGACTTTGTCGGGAAAGGCAATCTTGCGATGCAGTCTTTCGGGCCCTACTAGGCCACATAGGAACAGGCCCTGGGCTTGGGACTCGTCGTACTAAGAGATGAAGAGCCCACACCGCCTGTGCTCGGGCTCTTCCTGTGTGAGGCCTTATTCCAACCAGTGCTGCGTTTTCCTTGGTGGCTCTGGTACCATTGGTGGTTTCTACCAATGGGCAGAAGTGTTTGGACTTCTCTTCCTAGGGGTGGGCATTGTGATGATCTTTGCTGTCCTGTGTGTAGTTGGAATCCTCCCCTGGGGTTAGTGAATGGTGCATGATGCCCCACTCCCTTGAGATTGATAATCAGTGCATGGTAATCTGCTCGACACGGAGAGCTACTGCAATCCAGACTGTGTGTTACTGGCAGAGAGAGAGACACACAGATGAATGGAACAGAAGGAAGACCCATAGGAGTACAGACAGCTGATTTTTGACGAAAAGGTGCAGAAGAAATTTGGTGGAGAAAGAGTAGTCTTTTCAACAAATAATGCAAGGGCAATTGCGTATTCATAGGCAAAAATATAAACTTCAACCTAAATCTCACAACCTATACAGAAGTGAACTCAAAACAGACCATAGATTTAACTATAAAATGCAAAACTATAAACCTTTTAGGAAAAAACACGGGAAGTAACAAAAGAAAAACTAGACGAATTGGACTGCATGAAAATTTTATTTATTTATTTTATTATTTATTTAAAATATATCTTTATTGATTTCAGAGAGAGGAAAGGAGAGGGAGAGATAGAAACATCAATGATGAGAGAGTCATTGATCGAGCCCGCAACCCGGGCATGTGCCCTGACCAGGAATCAAACCCCAGTCACCTGGATCCTAGGTCGACGCTCAACCGCTGAGCCACGCCCGGCCGGGCTGCATGAAAATTTTAAAAGCTTGTGCATTAAAATACACTATTGCCCTGGCCAGTGTGCTTTAGTTGGTAGAGTGTTGTCCCATGTGCCAGGAGGTTGCAGGTTCAATTCCCAGTCCAGGACACATGCCCGGTTGCAGACTCAGTCCCCTGTGGGTGGTGTGCAGGAGGCAGCCAATCAATGTTTCACTCTCACATCAATATTCCTCTCTCTCTCTCCCTCCCTCTTTCTCCCTCTCCCTTCCCCTCTTTCTAAAAATCAATAAACTTTTTTTTAAAAAAGCCACTATTAATAGAGTAAAAACACAACACATAGAATGGGAGAAAATATTTGCAAATTATGTATCTAATAAAAATTTAAGGAGACTTCCAGTCAAGGTGGCAGCATAGTAAATGCGATATTTGAATCCTCCCACAACCACATCAAAATTACAACTAAACTACAGAACATCTATCGTTCAGAACCACCTGAAATCTAACTAAATGGAAGTCCTACAAATAGGGATTTAAAGAAGCCACATGGAGGCTGGTAGGAGGGGTGGAGACAGAAAGGGCTGCTCCCACACCCACGTGTGCAAGGCAAAAATCGGGAGAGATGTCTCAGCTGTGGAGACACCCCCTGAGGAGCAAGGAGGTCCAAGCCCCACACCAGGCCAGAATTCCAGTGCCAGGAATGCAAGACCCCATAACTTCTGGCTGTAAAAACCAGTGGGGATTGTGGCTGAGTGACATGCAGGGCTGCTAGAGTCCCAAGCAGTTCCACTTAAAGGGCCCATACACGGACTTACTTGGACTCACTCCCCTGAGCTCCAGCACTGGGGTAGCAGCTGAAAAGGCACCGGTGACATATGGGGAGGAACTGAATTGTCTGACATCAGGGAGTGACCAGGAAGGGCAGCTTTCTGCCAGACAAAAGTGCTGGCAGAGGCCATTGTTTCTTTTCTGAGACACCCCCCCTCCCCATAGAGCTGGCAGGTGGGTACAATATCTGAGTCTCTATCAACCTGGCTCACACTGTTCAGGCCACCCTGGTGATTCCCTGAGACACCCCCCCCCCCCAACTTGCAGGCCCACCTAAGCCATTTTCAGTGGCTTTTCTACACAAACTGCCTGTCTTGACTCCTGCTGTGGATTTTCCTAAAATCCCTCAAAGGTTCACAAATTGCAAACAAGCAGCATCTGGCCTTAGTGTGCCCAATACCTTTTGTTAAGTGGCCCCAGGCCTGGCATTAGCAGCAGCAGGTCTTGGTTCATAGCTTGGCCTCTCCTGGGCACCTCCAAGCCAAACACAAGTAGCAGCCATCTGCAGATTTCTCTGTAACTCATGTCAGGTGGCTCCAGGCAGGGCAGAGGTGGTGGCTCACCTTGTACCTCCCAGGAGGTCCCGGAGCCAGTGCACCTGGTAGACAGCTTCAGACTATGCCAGATTACAACCCTACCACTTCCACCAGTGATACACTCAAGGGGTGGACTCGGTGAGCAACAAAGCCTCACTGAAGCAAGTTCTGCTCCATAGAGTCCACTCCTGCACAGCAGCTTATTCACTGTAGTCCCAGCTGGTCTTGTAGCACATTGGTCTGGGGGTCAATCCCTCCCAGTGATGCCAACAGCAATAAAGGCTCAACTACAACAGGACAGTACACACAGCCCACACAGGGGTGCACCTGGAGCACCCATCTTGGATGACTGGGGAGGCTGCACCACTGGGCCCTACAGGACACCTACTACACAAGGCCACTATACCAAATTCGGGAGATGTAGCAGCTCTACCTAATACATAGAAACAAACTTAGGGAGCAGCCAAAATGTGGACACAAAGAAAAAGGTCCCAAATGAAAGAACAGAAGAAATCTCCACAAAAAGAACTAAATGAAACGGAGCCAAGCAAACTACCAGATACAGAGTTCAAAACAATGGTTTTAAGGATGCTCAAGAAACTGTTAGTGAGAACTGTGCCAGCATAAAGAAGAACATGGAAACCATAAAAAACAACCAGTCAGAAATGAAGGGTACACTAACTGAAATGAAGAATAATTTACAGGAAATCAACAGTAGAGTAGAGGACACTGAGGAAGCAAAAAACACCCAATCAGAAGAGCAAAAAGAAAAATGAATTAAAAAAAAAAAAAGAAGAAGATAGTGTTAGGAGCATCTGTGACAACTTCAGGCTTACCAACCTTCTCATCATAGGGGTACTGGAATGAGGAGAGAGAGAGCAAGAAATTGGAAACCTATTTGAAAAAATAATGATAGAAAACTTCCCTAACCTGAAGAAAGAAATAGACTTACAAGTCCAGGAAGCACAGAGATTCCCAAACAAGATGAACCCAAAGACACATGCCAAAATTTAAAGACAAAGAGAGAATCTTAAAAGCAGCAAGAGAAAAGCAGTTAGTTACCTACATGGGAGTTTCCATAAGCCTGTCAGCTGATTTCTCAACAGAAACTTTGCAGGCCAGAGGGGAGTGGCATGAAATATTCAAAGTGATGAAAAGCAAGGACCTACAACCAAAATTACCCTACCTAGCAAAGCTATCATTTAGAATCAAAAGACAGATAAAGAGCTTCCCAGACAAGAAAAAGCTAAAGGAGTTCATCACCATCAAACCAGAACTACATGAAATGCTAAAGGGTCTTCTTTAAGAAGAGAGGAAAAAAAAAGATAAAAATATGCACAATAAAATGGCAATAAATACATATCAACAATTGAATCTAAAAGAAACCAAAATAAACAAGCCAAACAGAAACAGACTCATAGATACAGAGAACATTTTCACAGTTGCCAGTGGCAGGGGGTGAGGGTGGGTGGCTGGGTGAAAATGTGAAGGGACTGAGTACAAATTGGTTGTTACAGAACAGTCATGGAGATGTAAAGCACAGCACAAGGAATATAGTCAACAATATTCTAATAATTATGTACGATGTTGGATAAGTGAGAGATTTATCGGGATGATCACTTAGTAAGTTATATAATATCTAATCACGGGTGTGTGTACACCTGAAACTAATATAATATCGTACGTCAACTATAATTGAAAAATAAAAAATAATTAAATGGTAAACTGTTGCATGGATGGACCTGGAGAGCTTTATGCTAAGTGAAATAAGCCAGTCAGAGAGATACAAGTACCACATGCTTTTACTCATATGTAGAATCTAATGAACTAACAGGCAAAATAGTGACAGACTCATATATAGAGAGCAGGCTGACAGCTGTTGGGGGTAAGGACTGGGGGTCAGGGGGGTGGGTGGAGGGACTGAAAAAAAAAAGAAGAGAAAAAAAACCTAAATAAAATAAAGTGAACTGAACAGCCCTGGCCAGGTAGCTCAGTTGGTCAGAGCATCATACAGACATAGCAAGGTTGCAGGTTTGACCTCTCTGGTCAGGGCACATTAGGAAGCAACCAATGAATGAATAAATAAGTGGAACAATAAACCTATGTTTCCTTCTCTCTTCCCCCCTTCCTCTCTCTCTAAAATCAATCAATAATTTTTTTTAAAAAAAGTAAACTGATTATGGACTTAAAAAAAGACATTAATATCCAGAATATAGAGAGAACTTCTAAAATTCAAAACAAACAAACAAAAAACCCCAATTTAAAAACGGGCAAAGGACTTGAAGAGATTTCCTCCAAAGAAGAAATATACAAATGGCCAATAAGCACACAAAAAGATGCTTAACGTTGCTGATCATCGGGGATATGCAAATCAAAACTACAATGAGATGCCGCCTCACACCCATAAGGATGATTGTTATCAAAAAACAAAAACAGAAAGCAAGTGTTGGCGAGGATGTGGAGACATCAGGGCCCTTGTGCACTATCGGTAGGAATGCAAAATGATACCACTGCTATGGAAAACACTATGGTGGTTCCTCAAAAAAAAAAAAAAAATCAGAATAACTATATGATTCAGCAATTCTACTTCTGGGTAAATACCCAAAAGAACTGAAAGCAGGGCCTCACACCCATGTTCACTGCAGCATTATTCACAATAGCTGAAATGCGGAAACAACACAAGTGTCCATCAATGAAATGGACAAACAAAATCTGGTTTATATATACAATGGAATACTATTGTCTTGAAAAGGAAGAAAATTCTGCAATATGCTACAACACGGATGAACCTTGAGGACGTTATGCTAAATAAGCTAGTCACAAAATGATACATGCTGCATGGTTCCACTTATAAGAAGTACTTACAGTTTTTGACTTAAAGTAGTCCAATCATAGAGACAGAAAGTAGAATTGTGGGGGCCAGGGGCTGTAGGGAGAGAGGAAATTGGCAGTTAGTGTTTAATGGGTATAGAGTTTCAGTTCTATAAGATGAACAAAGAATTATGGAATGGATAGTGGTAAAGGTTTTACATTATGAATGTATTTGATAATTCCACTGAAGTGGACAGTAAAATATGGGTAAGATGGTAAATTTTGTTATGTGCATTTCACCACAATGAAAAAATTGAAAACAAAAAACAAAATATTCAATTAGCAAAAGGCTCACAGGTCAGGGTGGTCCAACTAAAGTGGTTCAAAGAAATAAAGTGCACCAGCAGATACTTTGAAAACAACAACAACAATGCTGCCCTTAAAGGTGAAACGAGAGTAAAGTAAAAAGCAAGACAAGGGTCCCTATATTATTGAATATAGCTATGGATGTTCCCCTCAATGCAATTAGAAAATTAAAAGAGAATTATTTATTGGGAAGATGGTGGAAAAATAATCATTATTTCAGATGTGATTGTCCATATAAAAACTGAAAGGAATCAACTAAAGTAAAAGATTAAAATTCAGACATCAGTAAGATTGCAAAATATTTTAAAATCAGTTGAATTGCTGTGCCTACACCCATAATAATTCGTTAGAAAGTGAGCTGAGAAATATCCAATTGCCAAGTCAATAAAACTATAGAATACCTAGAAATAAGCCTTTAAATTGAAGTGCTGGACCCAAAGGGAAATTATAACATTTAACTGAGGGAATATAAAAGAAAATCCAAACAAATGGAGAGACCTACAATATTTCTACATGGAAAGACTTTTAATTTTATATTATAAAGATATAAACTCTCTCCAAATAAATCTCTATATTTCTCACAATTTAAATACCAATGAGATTTTTTTAAACTGAAGAAAATTATTCTAGAGTTCATTAAAAAAAAAAAAAGTGAGCAATACTATTTTGAAAAAGAGTAATGTTGCATTAGTATATTTAGTAAGAAAATTTTCAAAATACATTAACTTGTTTAATGGCAGATTGCAAATGGCAATTACATTTGCAATGTGGCAGATTACAATTTCTTAAAAAATAAATTATGCATTAAAAAGGGGCTTGGAGCAGCTCTAGAAAAATATTGTAAGTGGTTGTCTCTGGGTGATGGAATAATGGGTAATTCTTTTTAGTTCATCTGCATTTTATAAATTTACTACAATAAACATATATTAATACTGTAAAGGGGGAAAAGCAATGTTTATTTTATAAGAACTCAGATCACATCTTTTCTTCTTCCAAAAGTCTTCCCTTACTTAACCCCATCCCTCCCGATCGGGACTAGATGGCTACACTTTGTTATTTTTATTATTGCAGATGTAGCATATTGTAACTTTTGGCTTTCCTCTTCTAGCCTTGTGAGCTTTTTGTAAACAAGGCTGTGTCTTTTATCTCTGCGTTTCTGATAAAAGGGCTCAATAAGTCTTTGTTGACGGAATGACTCCTGTATACAAATAAGAAAACATGCAACTTTGTCTGTCACCACTAGAGGGCACTACACCCCCACCAAGATAATTCTGGAATTTATGGATTTTTAAAAAAAATTTTTTTTTAAAACAAGGCTGTTCAAAGCTGAGAAATCTTCTAAAACGCATTATCGAATTTAAAGCATTCCTAATAGCGAGGTGTTTATTTCTGATACCCCACATTCTCCAAACTCATTGTACTTAGTGTCTGCCCCATCCCTTCAGCCTGGCAATCATCAAAAGCAGTTTTATTGCTTCTCACATTGTATCCTGCGTCTGCCTGTTGCCTCCGCAAGAGAGCCAGCTCATGGTTAAGCTCGTTTCTCTCTCATTAGCCAGCTCAGTTCTAATCAGGAAAGGTGTACACAAATATTTATTTAATTGAATGAAAAGCTTCACATTCTCCCATGAATTGGGTGCCGCTCTAAGAAAATCTAATGAGCAAAATTTCAAACGTCCGGAACACAAATCATGTGATTATAAGGAACAGTCTCAGAGTGGTGGGTTTTAACACAAAGTTGCAATCGAAAGCCTCTCCTGCTGCCCTGAAAATATGGTCTTGTTTTTAGAATGAAGGCAGTAGCCCCTTTTTCAAGGGACAGTTATGATTTAAGTAGTGACAAGCTGTTGCCGATGAGACTTGAGGGGTTTCCAGAGAGGGGTGTGACTGGAATGTGTTTGATGTTAAAAGGGGCGGGGGGCGGGGGGATCTACTTAGTGGCCCAGCCGCTGTGTTATAGGGGCTGTCACGGGGACAGTGTAGAAAGAAAGGCAGCCACGGGCAGGGGCTTCTCAGTTCGTCTCCAGCAGGGCCCATGAGGGGCACGGCGGCCGCTGGATATCAGACCTCGGCTCCCCTGCTTGCTAACTGTGTGACCTTCTGCGTTACTCAGCCTTTCAGGGCCTCTGCTGCTCCATGTGCAAGATGGGGTGATAATTAGAACCCACTGCATGGGATTCTTCTGAGGATTAAATGAGATATTATATGAAAAGGGCTTGGAAGGGTACCAGGTACAAAATGCACAAAATATTCACTATTACTCATAAGCTCATTCAACAGATCACATAGAAAAACTTCAACAAATTGTGCCTGGCACAGAGTAGTCGCTGTAGTCATAACAGTAGTAAGTGAAGGCTGATATTATTAGCCCCTGATAGTACTTTTTTTTACCCCCTGGAAGGTATGTTCCCCTGACAGGTGTATGGTCAGGAGATGCCCGGTGGTCTGGTGATTCCCGGCCTCCTCTATTCCGATTCATTTCAGTATGTTGCCTTTGACAGTGAACGTTTTGCTAAAGAGAAGATGTACCGGCAGGTTGGTGCCGCTCTCACTAATAGGCCACACTTTATTAGTTTAAGATACAAAGTAAGGTCACGTTTCCTCTAATGTTCAATTTGGAGAGACTTTAAGCCCCTCCCTGAACAGAGGAATAGAAACCAAGGCTTTTCCAGGGGTCTCTCCTCATAAACATTCCGAAGGAAACAGGGTTCACTCAATCCAACCAACAAATATTTCTTAAGTGCCTGCTCAAGGCATTGTAGTTAAAGCAGTGAACAAACAGCCCCCCGCATCCTTGCTTTCATAGGGTTTACCTTCTGAAGGGGGGAGACGTGATAGTTAAGGAGTGGATTCAGTGCTGTCGTAACTGGGTAAGTACTAAAAAAAAGAAAGCAAGTGAGAGGGATCTGTGGGGAGGCAGGGGTGGAGGGGGTGTCATTTTACTAATACGTGTCTTTCCCCTGAATTCCCCTCCCCCCACCACGTCCCCTTTGGCAACCATCAGTCTGTTCCCTATATCTACGGGTCTGTTTCTGTTTTGTATTGTTTATTTATTTATTTTGGTTTTTCAGATGCCACATGCGAGTGAGCTCACACATTTGTCTTCCTCTGTCTGACTTAGCACAATACCCTCTAGGTCCGTCCGTGTTGTCGCAAGTGGCAAGATTTCATTCATTCTGGTTTTTTATTGCTAAACAATATTCTGTAGTGTATATACACACACACACATCTTTGCTATCCATTTATCTGTCGATAGACATCTAGGTTGCTTCCATATTACTAGTAATGTTGCAATGGACATGGGGTGCATATATCTCTTCAAATTGGTGTTTTTGTTTTCTCCAGCTAAATACCCAGAAGTGGGATGGCTGGATCATGTGGCAGCTCTGGGTTTAAGTTTTTGAAGAGTCTCCACACTGTTTTCTTTAGTGGCTGGAGGTGACCTAATTTTAGAGAAGCCAGGGAAGCCCACACCTGAAGGAGATGGGAGTGGCATCTGTTGGTCTAAGAGCCAATTAACCTTGTGACTCATCAGTTGTGACTTTTAGGGATTCACATGTTCCCCAATCAGGCCAGTCTTCACAACTGCTCACCCCGGGCCATCCCGCCTGCTGATTCACCTCCGATGCCCAGACCATGTCTCTCAGGGGCAGGTGCATGCTCTCCACCTGGGAGCCCAGGAACCCCACACCCCCTGCTCCTGTTGCCTCTGACACGGACGGTGGAGGCAGGTGGCCCCTGTGGCCTCCCCAAGCCTCTGAGTGGGGCCCCCAATCACAGAATATCCCTCCCTCTCTCGTTCACAACCACAGAATTAGCTGCTTCCTAAAATGACAGGCAGGGAGGTCTTCATGGCCCACAGAGACTCCAGATAAAATAGTCCAACGCTCATCCAGTTCCTAGGGTCTGCACTGTCCCCTCCCAGCCGCGGGCACCTTCTCAGAGCAAGGGGACCGGATCCAGAGGTCAGCCAGCCTTTTCTGTAAAGGGCCAGTAGGTAAATGTTTTAGGTCTGCCAGCCACATAGGGTTCTGTCCCATAGTTTTCTTTTAAACCTGTTAAAAATCTTTTTTTTAAGTTCCTTGCTTGTGGGCTGTACAAAAACAGGATACAGGTCAGAGTTGGGCGACTCCCATTCCATTCCATTTGTCAGTTAGCACATTAAAAGGAATAAATTGTTCTCGTGGTTTATAAATCAGTTTGTTGGTTCATTTAACATTAACAGGGTACAGTTATCTACTGCATCACATACTGTATCATTTGTAAGACCCCATGCAAGGTGGGCATTCAATTGGCTGCAGGGTGAAAAAAATATTATATGAACAGCAGGCACCCAGTTCCTCTTCAGGAGATCACTGTCCTCTTGGGGAGACCTTGATAGACCCCCTTGGACGCGAGGGCCACCGTCGGACAACGCACCGGTGACTGAAGCCATAGGGATTGTGGGCAGAGGCACAGTCCTGTGGCAGAGAGGCCAAAAGACTTTTTAAAAAAAAAATCAGCAAGGCTTTCTAATTTTCCATTTTTAGTTATTTGTCTTGCTGTAATATAAACGCCTTCTAAATCCCAAACGTCCTGTTTATGGCTCCTTTTTTTTTTCCCCACAAGTAAGAATGTGGCCAACTCTAAGCAGCAGGATTTATTGGAAGACAGGGACCAGACCGACGAGGTCAAGGCGATGTTGCAGAGCTAGGCTGGGGGGGGGGGGGCAGCGCTGCCCACTGAGCCAGCCTGTCCCTGCCGCAGTCACAGCCGCACGCGGCCCCTCCACTCCAGATGCCAACCCCTGACCAGCTGGCTTGGCCCCGTGCCCACTGCATCTGTTTCCATTAGGGGAGGGGGAGCTCCCCGAAGCAGATCAGGGTACTGCGACCAGGACAAGGGTCAGTTGGACAGGCAAAACAACAGATGTCCGCTACCTCAGCTGCACACAGCATTTCCTGTGAATGGTATTTGGGGAATGGGGAGGGGGCGGGGACCCGCGTTCTGGTCTGTGCGGCAGAGAGAACAGCTGCAGAAGGTGACGGCTCGGTGGAGACAGGAGCTCGGAACCAAAGGTGACCCTGAGAGATGAGCCCCCAGAAATTCACGTGAATCTCAGGGAAGTCATCAGAATTTCCCCAGGATGTTGGAAGGGGCTTGGAGCAATTTCAGGACAAATCTAGATGATCTGTGATTTCTCTCACTCCATCCCATAATCTGTGGCTCTACTGAACCTGGATGATTAAGGACCAGGCCTGACATATGGGGCAGGGGCAGGGACACCACCTCCGAGCGAACTGCCCGAGCAGCCGGCCAGCTTCTTGCCTTTAAGTATAAAAAGGGGCCCACGATCTAACAACCCTGGCATCAGAAAGTCCTTCAAGACACGGAGCCTGCGGTTCGGACTAAAGAGAGTGTCTTTTGAGAACCTGCTTTCACTGACTCTATCTTCCTGCCCGTAGGGATTCTAAGCCAGAGGTTCTCAAGGTGTGGTCCCAGGCCAGCAACATCGGCATCAACCTGGGGACTTGTTAGAAAGGCCACACCCCCAACCTACTGGGTCAGAAATTGGGGGAGCAGGGCACGAGTATTTTAAGGAGCCCTCCAGGTGCTTTTAGTGCAGGTTCAACTTTCAGATATGGGATTTGCCCAAAGTCACAGACAGTGAAAGAGCCAGGAGAAGATTTCCAGCCCAGGTATCTTCACGTCTCATTCAAATATCGCTGCTGGAGCTTGGTCGTTTCCTTCCTTTATGCATTAATTAACCCTGCATCTGCCCCTAGGTTATGCCACTGCTGCAAAGATTAATTTTTCCTGCTTCCACAAAGTCAACCCTGAGTCTAGCTCAGTCGTCCCCAGTTACTTCCTCTGAAGGTGTGAGGCCATCGGTCAGCCGATGTCCAAGTTCCCCCTCAACCATTCTCTTGCCAACAACGTCGATTCCCCTGTCCTTACTGGCACCAGTTCCAGGACACCTCTTAAATTCCAGCGCTTCAAGGTCATTCAGAGAAGGGCCTAAGGACATTTTCTGACCTCATGACGCGGCCCAGAATTGTGGACGAAGCATCTCAAGCTTAGTCCGAAAGAGCGCACCGTGACCTCGGCTTATGTAAATTGAGCCACTTCTTTCCCTGCAGCATTGTCTCAGTTTCCTCCTGGTGTATTCGCTCCCCAGCAGTAACAACCCAAACCCAAGGAGAAGCTCTCAAGATGTTATCGGGGAGACGGAGAGAGCAAGCCTCCCAGTGGGGCCTCCAAAGCCAATGCAGATATTTGTCCTCAAAGGAATCCATGGTCGTCTGGTTCTTCTCGTTGGATGTGGCCACCTTGTGACATACAGGCCTTCCCATGATCACCTAAATGCTTCTAGGCCAACCGGCGAGGGCTCTCCTGATATCTTGGAACTCCTCGCGGGATGCCCCACCACCTCAGCCATGGGGCCAAATACTAAAATCGCATAAACCATCAGGGGAAGGCTGTTCCTGTGGAAGGTGCCAGTCTCAGGAAAAGTGATGATGAACTATAGAAATCTAGGCTGTTAGAGGCGGGAAACAAGGGGGGAGAAAGACCAGCCAAAGCTGGTTTAAAGGTAGAGCTGTGCAACCCCCAGGCCGAATGCCAGTATCATGTCCTTGCATGTGGCCAGCGTCCTATTTTAGGACAGCTTCAGCATGTTAGTCCCTCCTCTACCCGACACATGCAAGAGGCAGCCCTGACACTGTGATCCTTCCAGTCTTTTTATTATTTTTTAAATTCTCACCCGAGGATATTTTTTCCACTGATTTTCAGAGAGAGTGAAGGGAGAGAGAGAGAAGCACCAATGTGAGAGAGGCACATCAATCGGTTGCCTCCCGCACGTGCCCCGACCAGGCCGGGGATGGAGCCTGCAACCGAGGTACTTGCCCTTGGCCAGAATCAAACCCAGGACCCTTCAGTCCGCAGGCCGACGCTCTAACCACTGAGCCAAACCAGCTAGAACCTTCAGGTCATTTTTTTTATATATAAAATTTTAAAACAAAATTGAGATCATATTTATAGTATATAATGTTTTTCCCTTCGTAATTTATCTAGAACATATTTTCATGTCCATTGTGCATTTTTCTGCATTTAGCAACTTACTGCCCATGTGGGGTTGCGTAGTAAATAAATAGGTGCCATAATATAACCAACCCGTTTTCTATTTGGAGGCATTTATGTTCTTGGCTCTAGGGCCTTCATTGTGCATTCTATCTTTTATCAATATAAAATAATTATATTTGGTCCATTTAATATTCTGGTCCTGAACCCCTTTTGTATAATTTTAATATTAGCACATATGGATGGGTTCCCTTTGGTTGTATTTGACTGAGCTGTCTGCCCATTCCATTGCTTTTCAGCCATCTCTGTCATCTTCATTTTGCATTTTACACACACATACACACATTCATTTTATAAACAGCTTATGGCTAAATTTTTTTTGATACTTAATCTGAGATTCTTGTCTTTTGATAGTGAAGTCAAAGCCATTCACTTCTATCATGACCAAAATATACCTAGTCTTTGTTTTGTCAACTTATGGTTTTTATTTTGAATGCTTCCCAGTTTTTTTCTTCTTCCTGCAGTAATCAAGCCGACTTTTTTCCTTTCTCCCATTCACGCTTTGGAAATTACACACCTTTTCTTTTCTGCTTGGGTTTGTTAATCTAAAATGTAATAGCTACATTATTTTTATTTATTTATTTTCTAAATATATCTTTATTGATTTCAGAGAGAGGAAAGGAGAGGGAGAGAGAGAGATAGAAACATCAATGATGAGAGAGTCATTGATCGGCCGCCTCCTGCACCACCACCCCCGCTGGGGATCGAGCCCGCAACCCGGGCATGTGCCCTGACTGGGAATCGAACCCCGATCGCCTGGATCCTGGGTCGATGCTCAATTGCTGAGCCACGCCTGGCCGGGCAATAGCTATATTTAAACTACACTTGTTTATTTCTTTAACTTTTAAAAACTGTACAAGTAAAATGTAAATATGTTTACGTTTTAAAATTTTAAATCAGCCCAGCCGGGCGTGGCTCAGCGGTTGAGCATCGACCTGGGATACAGGCGATCGGGGTTCGATTCCCGGTCAGGGCACATGCCCGGGTTGCGGGCTGGATCAATGACTTTCTCATCATTGATGTTTCTATCTCTCCCTCTCCTTTCCTCTCTCTGAAATCAATAAAGATATATATATAAAAAAAAAAAGTTTAAATCAGACGAAAGTGTGCCAAATGAAAAGTGACAGCTTCCCGGTCTCACTGCCCGCCCCCCGGAGAAGCACGTCTGGAACGCTGACGTGTACTCAGCCAGACCTACAGGTGTGTACAGATTTGCAGATTTAAGAAAGCACAAACAGGATCAATATGCATCACTACCCGCTCTTTTCATTGAATAGTGTGTGTCTTTGTAAAGAAACACATGCAGTATTCCATCACTACTTACTCCTGCAGCATTTGTCATAATCGCCCATGATACGGATTCGCCTAATGTATTTAACCAATGCTCTGCTCATAGATGTTTAAACTGGTTCCTATGTTTCATGACTAGAAGCAACGCTCTAATAAAAAATTATTTTACAGACATATCTGTGCACCTGTGTAAGTGCTGCTACAGTATCAGTACCTAGGAGTGACATTACTGAGTCAAAAAATAAAAATTAAAAAATACACATTTAAGTTCTTTTAAGCTATGACCAAATTATCCTTCAAAACGTTGTATCGTTACACACTCCCAAAACTCAGTGCGAGTTCCTGTAGCCTCATGTTTTTTACTAATGCTGGGTTTTAAACAGTCTTCTAAATTTTTGTCTCTCTGGTGGCTGAAAATGATAGCATAGTATTGCTTTCATTCATAGCTCACCGAATGACAGTGAGGCTGTGAATTTTTTCATGTTTATTGATCATTTGGGGCTTTCTGTGAATTCCTTGTATTTTCCTCTGCACTTCATGTACTTTGCCCGTTTGTCTGTTATCTTTTTTTCTTATTAATTGGCAGGCACTCTGTAGTATGGGTCTTAATCCTCGGTCTGTTATACATGCTGAAAATATATATTCACCAAGCCTGTGGCCTGATTTTTAAATTTGCTTAAGGTAACGTTTGTCCTACAAAAGTTGTAGTTAATCATCTTTTCCTTCATAGTTTCTGGATCTGATGTCTTTCTTCCCTGCTGCACCATTGTAAAGATAGTCTACACTTTTACAGTTATTTTTCATTTACATTTTACTATTTACATACAGTGAAATTCTCTCCTTGCGGCGTACCACTCTGAGTTTTAGCAAATTCATTTGGCCACGTAACCACCGCTGCAAACAAGATACAAAACAGCTCTATAAACCCCCAAACCCATTGATGCCCTTCGTCCCACGCCAGCCCATCGCAACCACTGACCTGCTTTCAAGGGTTTCTCGTAGAAGCGGAATCAGCAAGCGCGGGGCGGCCTTTCACCCGCGGCTCGCCCTCAGCAGAGTGGCGGGGGGGGGGGGGGGGGGGGGGGGGGGCCCACGCTGTGAGCAGCAGCGGTTTCCTTTCCCTGCTGAATAGTACTCCAGGGTGGGGAGTGACAGTTTGGTCACCTGTTCACCGGCTGAAGGGCATTTGGGGTGTTTCTGATTTGGGGCTATTATTAATAAAATCGTTACGAACATTCACATAACAATGAAGGTAAGTTTTCTTCTCCCTTGGCTAAATACCTGGGAGAGGGAACGCTGAATCATTGTGTGTGTTTCACTTTATGAGCTATCAATCTGTCTTTCAAAGTGACTGTACTATTTTTCTTCCCTACCTGCAAAGTACGAGAGTTCCAGCTGCTCTCCGCTTAATATTGTCAGGTTTTTAAAAAACATTCTAATAAGTGTGTAGTGGTACCACATTGTAGTTTTAATTTGCATTTCCCTAGCAACTGCAGACGCCGAGCCTCTTTTGGCGTACCCATTTGCCATCGCTTGTCGTCTTCAGCGAAGTGTCTGTTCAAATCTTTTGTCTGCTTTTTAAACGGAATTATTTATTTTTCAGTATTAAATTTGTAAAGTCCTTTATTTTTTTTCAATAGAAGTCCTTTGTCGGATATGTAATATGCAAATATAGCTCCTGGTCTGTGGCTTATTTAGTGATTCTTGAAAACTATTTTTTAAATTTTTCAATTACATGTGACATTCAGTATTGTATTAGTTTCAGGTTTGTGGCATAGTGGTTAGACGTTTCTATAACTTATGAAGTGATCCCTCCATAGATCTACTACCCACCTGACACCACAATATCTCATTTTTAAGCAGTATTCATTTGCAGAGAAATTTTCAATTTTGATGTTCAAGTCACAATTTTTTTCTGTTATGGATCATGCTATTGGTATCCTATCTAACAAATTTTTGCCTAGCCCGGCCGGCGTGGCTCAGTGGTTGAGCTTCGGCCTAGGATCCGGGAGTTCATGGTTTAATTCCCGGTCAAGCACATGCCTGGGTTGCGGGCTCGGTCCCCAGTCAGGGGGTGCAGGAGGCAGCCGATCAATGACTCTCTCATCATTGATGTTTCTCTCTCTCTCCCTCTCCCTTCCTCTTTCTGAAATCAATAAAGAGATATTTTAAAAAAAGAAATCTTTGCCTAACCCAAGTTCTCCAAGTTTATTTTCTAGAAGGTTTATAGGTTTAGATTTTACACTTAGGCCTATGATTCATTTTGAGTTAATTTTATATAAAATAAAAGGTATAAATTGAGGTTCAATTTTTTCCATATGGGCATCCAATTGTTTGAGCACCATCCATTGAAAATACTATCCTTTCTCCATTGAATTGTGTTTGCAACTTGGTCAAAAACCAATGTGCTATTTTGATCTATTTCTTTTTTTAAAAATATATCTTTATTGATTTCAGAGAGAGGAAGGGAGAGGGAGAGAGAGAGAGAAACATCAATGATGAGAGAGTCATTGATCAGCTGCCTCCTGCACCCCCCCGACTGGGGGGATGGAGCCCAAAACCCGGGCATGTGCCCTGACCGGGAATCGAACCCTGATCTCCTGGATCCTAGGTCAATGCTCAACCGCTGAGCCACGCCGGCCGGGCTTGACCTGTTTCTTGAATCTCCCTTCTATGGCGTTAATCCTGTGTCTATCTTTTATCAGTACCACACTGTTCGTATCACTAGTTTTTAACTCTTGAAATCAGATAGTAGGAGTCCTCCAGCTTTGTTCTTCTTTTTCCAAAATTGTTTTGGTTATTTTAGTTCCTTGGTCTTTTCCTATCAATTTTAGATATGCTATCTAACAAAAAATAATCATCATACTGAGATTTTGATTAAGATGCATTGAATCTATATATCAGTTTTGGGGGAATGGACACCTTCCTAATATTAACTCTTCTAATCCATGGAGACAGTTTGTCTCCCCATTTATTTAGGTATCTGCTATCTTTCATCGTGGATTTATAGTTTTAAATACAAAGAAAATGCATATTTTGTTAAATTCATACTAAATATTTCATTCTGGGGGGTATTAAAATGCTAGCTTTTGGTGGTAAATAATACCGTTTTTAAATTTTGATTTCTATTTGTTCACTGTTAGTATATAGAAATACTATTGATCAGTGTATCCTGCAACCTTACTAAAATTACTCTTTAGTTCTAGAAACATTTTGGTAAATTCATTGGAACTTTCTAAGTAGACAATCTTGTCCAAGAAGAATCTTATTTCTTCTTTTCCAAGCTGTATGCCTTTCCTTGCCTCACTGCCCTACCTAAAAACCTCCAGGACAATATAAATGCTGAATAGCAGTGGGAGAGTGAACATCCTTGGCTTGTTTGCAGTCCCAGGAAAATCATTTGGTCTTTCATCATTAAGTACAATGAAGGCTTTTTTTGTAGATGTTCATTCTCAAATTAAGGACATTCCTTTCTATTGCTAGTTTTCTGAGTGTTTTTAATCATGAATGCATCTTGAATTTTATCAAATATGTATTCTACATCTATTGAGATGTTTATTCCAGCACTTTAATATTTTTGTGCTTAGATCTCTAATCCACCTAGAATTTACTTTTTACATTGTATGTGGAAGTGATGGAACTTTATTTCCTCCCAAATGATTAATTGTTGAAACCCTTTAATAAACTGTCTTGTTTCCCCCCTGATTTGAAATGTCACTTTTGTCATATATTGAACTCTCACAAATATATGTCTGTTTCTGGACCATGTCTTTTTGTTCCTTCAAATTACTGATCTATTCTTATGCCAGTCTACACTGAGTCAATTAGTCACGCTCACAAATATGTTTTAATCTGCTAAAAATATTATTGCTGCTCTTCCAGGTGAATTTGCGTCAGCTTAACAAATTTCATACAAAACACGGTCGATATATTTTGGGGGTAGCATTAGATTTATAAATATGGGGGAATAATTGTCATTTTTATAGCACTGAGCTTTTCTGTTAGAAAACAGTATATATTTCTCTATGTATTCAAGGCTTTTTTTTTTTTAACTTCAATACCTTCATGACAATCTTTATACAGGGACGGGCAAAAGTAAGTATACAGTTATAATACAAATAAATAATCCAATAATTAATCAATAATAATACAACAATAAATTGTGTTTCGTGTACTGCCCCCTGTAAAACTACATTTGTCCCACCCCGTAGAGTCGTATCTTACTAGCTCTCGAATTTCTCAGACACTTTTCCTGGATTTTTTCCAGGTAGATGGAAATACCACCTGCCCAAAGTGACAGTTCTGTATCTTTCCAATATTTATATATCTTATTTCTTGCCCCCTTTTTTGCATTATTTTATTGACTGGGATACCAATTTCAAGCCTAAATGGGATGGCAGGGCCTGTACCTGTACTGTTCTCCACTCGAATGCGAATGCTGCAGATCTTTCATGATTAAATGTTATGTTTGTTGTAGATTTTTGATGGGGACATCTTTTCAAAGGCAAGACTCTTTCTTCTACGACCTGTTTACTAAGCTTTCCGTTCTAAACTAAGAATGTGTGCTGCACTTGATCAGCTACTTTTGGGGAGCACCTATTGAGATAATCATCATCTTTCTCTTCAGAGAATGCAATGAATTCTATGAACGGTATTTTTCTACTTTCCAACTACTCTTCCTTTCCTGGGATAAGCTCAATTTGGGCAAAATGCAGTATTTTTTTTTTTAATACCCTGCCAGGTTTGATAGGCTAGGCTAACAATTTATTTAGAAATTTTGTATTTATATTCATAAATGAGATTAATTTTTTTTTTTTAGTCCTATGTTCATATAATTTCAGAACGAGGGTCATAGCTACTGTTAGATAAACTGGAAAGCTCTAGATCTGTTTTGGAGGCTAGAAACCATTTATATAATGTGGGAAATAACTGCTCCTTAGTTTTGGTAGATCCAGATTGCAAAACTACTTGGGTCTGGTGCTTTTTTTTTTTTAGATTTTAAATTATTTTTCCATTTATGATTAGATGATGTTGCATAGCTTTTCTCCCTATTGAATCCACGTTGGTGATTTGTACTTTTATGGATCAAACATTTCATCTAAAATTTTAATTGCATTTATTTAAAGTACATAGCGAGCATTCAGCTTTTCCCACTTTTCTTGTTCCTTATATTATTATTTTTTTTATTGACTTGAGAAAGAGAGAGAAACATCAATTTGCTGTTCCACTTAGTTATGCATCATTAGTTGATTTTTATATGTGCCCTGACCGGGGATCAAACCCACAACCTTGGTGTATCAGGAAGATGCTCTAAGCAACTGAGCTACCCGGCCAGGGCTGTTCCTTGTTTCTTAATCTGACTCACCAAGAATTCATCTGTTTTATTGGTCTTGACAAAGAAGTAGTAATTGGTTTTAGTAATGAAGCCTTTTTTTATTTTTTTTTATTTCATTCATCTCTACTTTTATTCTTACTCTCTTTCCTTTTATTTCTTTGGGTTTGTTTTCCAGTTCTTTTTCTAGCTCTAAGTCAAATGCTTAGCTTGTTCATTTTCACAATTTCTGTTTTCTACAAGCACTAAAAGCTGTAAATCTTTCCATTTGTACCACTTTGGTGGCACTCACAGATCTTGAAATGGAGGGTGCTCATTTGTTCATTTCTAAGGAGTCTGTCATTGCAATTTTAATTACTCTTGAATCTGGGTTAATAAGAAGTGTGCTTTCTCATTTTCAAAAGAATTGAGATTTTTGTGTGCATACCATCTTTCTATTTTTTTTTTGTTAAATAATCATTTTACGTGCGTGGCCAGTGAATGGAAGTTGTGTAATTTCTACTTTATAGAATCTATTGAATTTGCCTTTGTAAATATCCCATGTAAATTTAAAATATATAAATATATACATACATAATATCCATCATTTCTTAAGAATAAAGCTTACCAATGTTAATTAAGTCTTCCATATCCTTGTTTTTTGTTATGTGAAATGTTAATCTGGCTCTCTTTGTTACACCTGTTTCTGTTACTTACTTTTAAATTCCTAGGTCATTTTGTCGTAAATGTTTTAGGTAAGTGGCACAGAGTTCTTTATGGTTTTTAGTCTTTCTTTTGCCGTCGAGGGGCCTGGGCTGTCTTTCCAGTGTGAGTAAGTCCACGCGCACTGCGATTACTGACACTTCGGACTAATTCTCGCGCCGTATTTTGTGTGTTCTGTTTACTTTGTTACAGTCCCCCCCCCCCCCCCCCCGGGGTTGAATTAATGACGTTTTCCTACTTAACTTTTTTCGCTTAATGGTTAGGTAGCTGCATATCCTATTTCCGTTTCTCCAGCAGTTCCTCTAATTTGAAGCACATGCTGCAACTTGTCTTACAGAATCAATATCTTCGATTACTGACTATAACTAGCTTCCCTCTGAACCAGGCGGGAATCTTTTCATGCTCTCACTTTTCTCCTTCGGCCCTGCTCCCTCCCAGGGAACGACCCTGGGGGGGGGGGTAATTTCAGTTTGGTCTCTCTCCTTTCCCTCCCTTCTCCACCCCCCCCCCCCCCCCCCCCCCCGTCCTCAGTCAGTAACTATTTCAAATTTCACTGCAAGTTTTGGGCTTTGTCACCAGATTCTGTGTCCCTGGTGCCTTCCTCTCGGATTCCTTTTGCATTGCCCTGAAATACACTGTTTAGCATCCTTCCTGAGAGGGTGCTTGAATGGGTATATTTTCTGAACCCTCATATTTCTGAAAGGGTTTTTATTTTGCTCTCACACTTCAGTGATGTGTTCGCCTGGGCACAGAAGTCTAAGTTCAAAATGATGTTCGCCCAGAACCTTGAAAGCCATGGTCCACTGTCTCCCTGAACCCACCTTTGCCAAAGAGACGCTCCCCCTCCTAAAGGCCACGGCGCCCACTGCCCTCCCCGGGCCCAGCAGGCGCAGTAAGCCGGAGGCCCGACGGGGCGTCCCCACGCCGCCTCCTCGGGCCACGGCCACTTCTTAATCACACGTTCGCTTAAGAAATATTTTTTTGTACATGCAACGTTCCGGCTCTGAACTGAGATTTTTTTAAAAAAGAAAACATTTCACACACATAGGAAAGTGTAGAGAATAGCATAGCACACAGGAGTGTAGCCACCACCCACACGGACAAATCTCAGCTCTCGCCTTATTTGCTTCAGGATTTTAAAAAAGTAAACCACCAAAGAATCTGTTGAGATTCCATTCTTTCCCCTCCCACACCAGAGATAACTGCTGAGCAAAACGTGGCACTTATCACACTCGTTAAAGGATTATACTTGTGACCCAGGGGGACATTATGGACGCGTGCGGGTGAGTGTTCCATGGAGCAGCCGCACGTAATAACTAATACACGCTGGCCACATGCCTGCGTGTGGTCTCATCACCTTGCGTGTATTAACTGCTCACCGAAGCGGACACTATTATTACTCCCTTTTTATAAATGGGGAGACTTAACTTATTAAATCAAAGTCACAAAGCCGGTGACCCACTAAGTGAGGGCGCCTGAAGCGGGCAGCCTGGCTATTAGATTGTGCTATTAACAACTATCACGTGCTGATTTAGTGATGATTCCCATGTATCTAAACTTTGCGTAAATAGGATTGTGTTTGACACATACTTCTAAAACCTTGGGCTTTTTTTCTGCTCTCTTTTACTGAGCAGAAAACATCCACGGTTCATCCTTTATTTTTACTACTGTATAACGGCACCTTGTATTTTTATGAATATTTAGAGTGCTTCAAAAATCTGCAGCAACTCTTGCACCGAATGTATTTGTAGCCGTCTCCTAGGGCCAAGGACAAGAGCTTCTCGAAGGTCTATACTAAGGCGTGGAATTTCTGAATCACAGGGTTCGTACATCATCATCTTTGCAAGTTATTCAAATCGCTGCACCAAGTTACATTCCCTTCACGTGAAATGTGAGGGGCTTATGTCTCGTGCTGGGATTTGAATCTGGCTTCTTGGGCTCCACAGATATTGCTGAACTATTGGGCCATTGTACGGCAGAACTTTCTATCACCCACTTTTATTCTGCCTTAATATACACACCTCAGTGAGGCCTTTGCTCTCAGTCTCACTATGTAAAAATAGATGTTCGCTGATTATTTACTATGTGCCTATTCTTCCTGTCAATGGTTATTTTTTAAAGCCACAACACTACAGGCACTGAAAAGTATTTGCAATTAGTCAAATAAAGGCTCACCTATTTTTCATAAGGTCCGTTTACTTAGCCTTGGAAATTAACGTGAGACTGAGTGTAACATGTAAGTTCTGCTGGTTCAAAAAAAGCCCCAGCTGCTAAGAACACAGGGGTTTTTATCAAGAATTGAATCTAAAGCATTAGATTTAAGTTATTAGATTGTACAAAATAGAAAATATTAGATTTTGTAGTTTAATATAAACTATTAGTTTTTAAAATACTTAGATATGACCTTATTATCATGATACTAAAAATTATTAGACAAAATATATAACACTTTGAGAAACTCTACCACGAGTTAGAATTCCTGTCCTTCAGGAACGTATATATAAAAACATACAGCTTTTTTTTTTTTTTTAATTCTATTATCCTGTTTTTCAGTCAGAGATGTAGGCCAGCTTCAAATTGTCCAAGTTTCAGACTCATAGATCCAGCCTCTCCACCTAGGTGTCTGAAATACACCTTAAAATGTCCAAAGCCAAACTCCCACTTCCCACCTCCTATATCCTGCTTCTTCTAAAGTCTTTCTTATCTCAGAGTAAAAAGTATATTCTTCCAGTGGCTAGGCGAAACTTATTGGAGTCACTTGTGAGTCCTCCCCTTCTGTCCTGCCCCGTGTGCGACACGTCAGCAGGCAGATGGCCCACACTCCAACTGCAAGGGACATCCCAACCTGAGCACCTCACCTCCTTCATTGCTACCGCGATGGTCTATCACTGCACCTCACCTTTTGTTTGGACTCTGCAGTGGCTAACTGGCCTCCTGCTACTCCTCTTGCCCGTGCTCTAGACTATTTGCCACACAGCAACCAGGGTGAACCTCTAAAAAGTAATTCAGATCATGCCACTGCTCAAAATCCTCCCTACCACTTCCCATCTCACTCTTTACATTGGTCTACAAGGCCCTACCTGACCTGCCTCCCAGTGGCCCAGGTCCCCGAATCCACTCATCTCTTACGCTTTCACCTTCTTTCCCTTCACTTACTCTGCGACAGCCTCGTGTTGGCAGGATAATAGCCCTCCAAAGATGTCCACATCCTAATACCCAGAATTAATGGAGATGTTACATTATTAGAGTAGTTTTGACCAAAATATGATGGTGGTTTGGATTAGGGGATTAGCAGGGAAAATGAGAAAAGTGAATGGTGAAGATACAGTTTAAAGGTAGAATTAACCAACATGAAGATGAATTAAATGGGGGGGGGGGGCTCATGGAGAGGTGCTGTCGAGAATGACACCCAGTTTCCTGGCTTGAGCAGCAGGATGGATGAAAAGTGCTATTTACTGAGACAGAAAGATTGTAGATTTGGGAATGAGAGCTAAGAATTCAGCTTTTGAATATATTAACTTTGAGATATCTATGAGACATCACAGGAAGGGCGGGGAGTTACCAAGCAGTCAGATGGCTAGAAGACTATGTGGCCTCTCGGGATACTAGACCTAGTGAAAAAAATGATCATTTCATTAGCTGCTAGTATAGACGTGTGCTGGAGCCATGGGAAATGTTAAAAATTACTAGAGAGAGTGGGAAGGATTGAGAGAAGAGGGCACTGTATAGAATTCCATAGAACTTTACATTTTAAAGGTTAAAGAAAGAGCAATTAAAACTGAGAAGGAACCATGAGAAAGACGGAAGAAAGCCCAAAAGGATGTAGTGTTACAGAAGCCAAAAAAAAAAAATAGACTCTTTCAAGGATTACTCAACTACTTTGAGAGTGCTAGTAATTGGAGGATAGGATTAGGCAATATGATCAATGTTGATCTTTCTTTTCTTTTGAAAAAATTTTTCATTGTGGTAAAAATACACATCAAATTTACCAAATTTACCATTTTAACCATTCCTAGGTGTACGGTTCAGTGCCATTAAGTACATTCGCAGCGTTGTGCATCGATGTTGATCTTAACGTGAAGAATTTCTATAGCAGAGTGAGAGCTAAATATTGGAGCGATCTTAATAACGCATGGGGTAAGGAAGTGGTACCAGAGGATACAGAATATATTCAGCCCTTGAGAAATCTGGCTTTGAGGGGGGACACGGCTATGTGTCAGTAACATGAGGAGACTGTGCAGTCGAGAGAAAGATAGAGAGATTTTTTTAAAAAAAATATTGGAGATATTAGTCCATTATTAAATGTTTATTCAAGTTATTCTATAGAAAAGGAGATGCTGGAAAGAGAGGAGATATGTTGTGGATTGTGTACCCTGAAAAGCAAGGAGTAATGGGACTAGAGCTCATGAGAATGGACTGGCCTTTGCCGAAAGCTGGGAGGGAGACTGGCAGAGATGCAAACAGGTTCGCGGTATTTCTGGGAAAGCTGAATGTCTATCTGAGACTAGCAGTCATGAATGAACAGTGATACTAAGCTGTCAGTTTATATATTCCTATTCATTTATTCTATATACATTTATGGAATGCCTACTGCGTGCCTCCTTTGAACTACTTGTGACCAAAGGGGTGGACAGGTCAGCCTCTCAGGGCCTCCAGGACCATCTCTTCGATGTTGCTCTGTAAGCTTCTGAATGGGCTTGGGAGAAATATTATTTCTGTAACATTCACTTCAAGGCCACAGTGTATGCTGCATTGAGAAATCACCCTTATTCTCCTTCCGATTACGCACAATGCGCACAGTTACAGAACAGCTGGGGTGATCGAATACCAGCTGGCCAGAGACCCCAAAGCCTTCTCATCAACGTGAACAACTGACACCCTTAGCCAGTGAATCCCTTGATCCCAAGAAACAATGAGAAAACTCCCCTCCCTTTCCAGAGAAACTACCTACGTAACAAGCTATCTCCTGGGCAATTTCCGCCCATTCTGCTTCTCAGCCAGAGGCTCTCTCACGAGGCCCCTCTCTGCAGTGAGACTGGGTGTCTTCCCCTGGCACGGGAACAGCTCCTTCAACAACCTCCGAGCCAGTGTTAGAGTTCCAGCCTCAGGCCCTCCTTCGCACTGCTTTTCCGAAATTCAAGCAGATCATCTAGACAATATGCAGTATCAGCACCACATCCGCAAATTAAGAAAAACATAAGCAGATCCCTACCCTACAATAGAAACTCCGCAAGAGCAGAAAGTTGTTTTTTCTTTACTAATGTAATTCCTGCTGCCAGGAAGAATGCTTGGTATATTGAAGGCCACCAGTGTGAATGGTTGAGTGAATGAAATATTTAGAACCATATGCCAACACGATGGCAGAAGAGTCATCAGCAAAATAATGTTTCCTGATCCTAATGACATTGCTTAAAAATTGCTTGTTTCTTGGTACCATGCACCTTAAACCTCCTTTACTTCAGAAAGAGCTTCCCTTAGGTAATTATCTACACAAAGGTAAATATTATCTTTTCTGCACTGTTGATAGGAAGGATCCTATCATCCAGAAAAAAAACACCAGTCTGAAAATTTAGTGTTTTAGAAATCACAGTGGAATTATGAAGGATTTAGAGCTGGATGATAACAAATGCACTATTTTGAAAACTTGTGGGATATAGATAAACAAAGGAAATCTCTCTTCAAAATAAACTTATAGCCCTACAGTACATTTTAGAAAACAAGAAAGATCAGAAGTTAATGTGTTAAGTATTTAACTTGAAAAGCTTTTTAAAAAAATGAATAAATGTTCAGCTCAACACATTAATAAAAATAAATACAGAAATTAAACATATATATTTTAAAAGAAATGGATATGCTCTACAAAAGCTGGCTGTTTGAAAAGACTATAGACAGACCTCTGTTAAAACAAAAAAGGCAAAATAGAGAATCCACACACATAAAATATAAAGAATGAAAAGTAGGATATAACTATAGATGCTGCACAGAATTTCTAAATAACAACAGAATGCTATGTACCATATACCAAAATTTTAAAGGCTTAATTGTAACATTTAATTTATAAAGAAAAATGTAAATTACCAAAATTGACCCCAAAATAAATACAAAACCCAAATAAATGAATAACCATGAGAGAAACTGAACTGGATTTTCAAAATATGATGATTTCACATATGAGATTTACCAGCATTAAGAAACAAAAAATACCTATTCCATATAAACTGTTATAGAAAATAGAAAAAGGGAAATTTCCAAATGCATTTTATGAGGGTAGCATATCATACAAAAAACTGGGCTAGACTCAGAGAAAGGAGGAGTAAAAATTGGTGGAAGAAATATTGATAACTGAATATATGCAAATGACACCATCTTACTGGTAGAAAATAGCAATGATTTGAAACAATTTCTGATGAAAGCAAGAGAAAAAAGTGCCAAAGCAGGACTCCACTTGAACATCAAGAAGACAATAATCATGAAACAAAGACACTGAAATTGTTAAAGATTTTGCTTACTCTGGTTCAGCCGTCAACTCAAATGGTGACTGCAACCAAGAAATCAAGAGAAGGCTGAGGCCCAGAAGGGCAGCAATGCAAGAATTAGGAAAGATCAAAGATGTGTCATTAGAGACCAAGGCTAAGATCATCCACACCCTTGTATTTCCAATTACTATTCATGGATGAGAAAGTTGGAGAGTCAAGAAAGCTGGTAAGAAAAAAATTGGTTCATTTGCAATAGGGTGTTGGAGGGGAGCTCTAAAGATGCTCTGGACTGCCAGAAAGATAAACAAATGGGTCCTAAACCTGAAACATCGCTGGAGGCAAAGTGACAAAACTGAAGCTGTCCTACTTCAGGTATATCAGGCGCAGGTTCTTTGGGAAAGACACCAATGCTGGGAAAAGAGAAGGGACCAGGACAGGACCAAATACGAAATGGATTGATTCCATAAAAGAAGCCATAAGCGTGAGTCTACAGGAGCCGAGCAGGGCCGGTGAGGACGGGCCATTGTGGACACCACTCATTCACAGGATCGCCAGAGTCGAAGTTGACTCAATGGCACATAACAACAATAACCTTGATACTAAACAGGGACAAAAGCAGTGCAAGAAAAGAAAATTATAAACCAGTATCATTAGGAACATAGATGCTAAAAACAGAAAGCATTCCAAACTGCATGAAGCAGTGTATTAAAAATAAAAGTACATACAGCAAAACAAGGTTTATCTCAGAATCCTAGGATACGTCCACATTAGAAAAAAATCAAAGTGACCCGTTACATTAGCATATCAAAGACAAAAACCTGTAATCATCTCCATAGTTTTAGGAAAAGACAGTTAATAAGTTCAATATTCATTTCATGATTTAAAAATATTCCTACTTTAGACTCAACTGGGATAGAAGGGAAATCCTTAACCTGATAAAGGTTTCTACCAAAAACTCACAAGTATAAATAATGATAACACATTAGAAACATTCTCAATGAGCTAGAAAGAGGAAAATAATACTTGCTCTCACCCTTAATATTTGATGTTATATTGGACGTCCCAGCCCATCCATTGCGATTAGAAAGGGGAAAAGTATCAAGAGTGTTATTTACAGATAGTATGATTAGCTACATGAAAATACAAGAGAATCTGTAAATAAACTATTTCCTAAGGAGATTCAGCATGTTTGCTAAAACAAGATTATTCCCAAACCAACAAATTTCCAAACAGCGGCAACAACCAATTAAAAAGTTTAAAAGGAATCCAACTTATAACAGTAACAAAAGCTGTAAGGTACCTAGGAGTCAGTCTAACAAAAAGGTACACGAGTTTCATGAACAAATCATAAAGTGTTACTGAAGGACATGAAGAAATCAGAATAATATTAATGTACCGGGTGATTCCATTTTATAAAGATGTCACGTCTCCCAAAATTTAACCTGTAAGTTTAACTCAACAAAATGCCAAAAAAGTTTTTCCAGTGGAAGTTGACACGCTGATGCTAAAGTCAGTGTGGGAGACTAGAAGTCCAAAAATAGCCAGTACAATTTTTTTAATGAACAAAGGGGGAAAATGGCCTTCCAGACATGAAGACCTGTTATAAAGCCACAGTAATTAAAACAGTGTGGTACTGGCTCAGAGAATTGATTTGGTCAGTGGACGACAAAGTAGGAACATGTCGATGAATTCGTGGGAATTTAATTTACAGTCACGTGGCACTACACATTAATGGGGGGAAGACTGTTCAGTAAATCGGGGCAGAACAATAGGTTTTCCACGTGGGGGAGGGAGGAGTAAAATTAAATTCCTACTTTACACCTTTGAAAAAAATAAGTCCCAGAGGGATCACTTTACAAGTGTAGAAAGCAAAACTTTACAACATGATGGAGGAAAAAAAAAATAAAATAAAATAGGAGGCTCTCTTCATGGCATCAGGTATGGAGAGAGTCCTTTAGTAAGACACACAAATGACACAAACCATAAAGAAAGCGATCAATGAATATGATTATATTTTAAATTTTCTATAGTACAAAAGACATCAAAAGCATTTAAAAGAGGAGTCACAGACCGAGACAATACAATATTTATATGCATGGGCTCCTACAAATCAGGAGG
The DNA here is from genome assembly GCF_964146895.1 of Miniopterus schreibersii. NCBI lineage: Eukaryota > Metazoa > Chordata > Mammalia > Chiroptera > Miniopteridae > Miniopterus > Miniopterus schreibersii. The sequence goes on from NC_138118.1 coordinate 15,091,376, forward strand.
AAAAAAGATGAAAATATTTACAGCCCATTGGAAAAATGGGTGACTGTGAAAAAACAAATCACAGACTCAGAAACCTTAATAGCCAATAAAATGCTCAACTGCACTAGCAGTGAGGGAAATTCAAATAAAACAATGAAATACTGGGCCTTTAAAAAATCAAATTGTCAGAAATAAGAAAAGTCTGAATCTAGAAAGTATTGAAGGTCATGTGAGGGGAAACAACTTGCATACACACTCCTGATGGGTGTGTAAATTAGAAAACCATGGCAGTCTCTTAATAAAACTGAAAATGTGTATGCAGGCTAGCAATTCCCCATCTAGGTTCCCCACAGAAAAATCCTTACCTATGTGCATGGGACATATACACACATATGTTCATACTAGCACTGCCCATGATACCAAAATATTGGCAGCAGCTTAAATATTTATCAATAGGGGAATGAATGAACATGGCACATTCATATGCATGGATTAACAATACAGCAATTAAAATAAATTGGATGTGTATTTATCACCATGGAGAGAGAGAACAGAAACATACCATGAAGGAAAAAAAAGTCACAGAAGAGGTACAGCCTAACAGCACATGTGTACGTTTTTAAAAAATCAAGCAAAGCAATGTTCTGTGCTTTTATGGGTTAATATGCTGTACAAGTATAACACCTAGACTGTAAAGTTACATATCAAATTCATGATAGTGTTTGCCTTTGGAGAAAAAGGCGGAGAATGGTTTTGGAGAGGAGTACAAAGAGATTTCAATTTTATCAGAAATGTTAGATAGTTCAATTAAAAAACAGACCTGAAACAGATATTGCAGAATGTTAACATTTACCAATTTTATGAGATAGGTAAATGAGTGCTTGTGATATTTTTCTCTGCCTTTTTAAATATCATGCCTTTTTTCTAAATAATAAAATTAAAAGAAAAACAGCTAGCAAAGAATTCTCCCTCTGAGAGAATTTTAATATGTGTAGATTGAGAGTTAACTGTCTAAAATTTTAAGGCAAGCAACCTTACAATAATTACCTGTTTTAGAATGAAATCTCCACAAAAATAAAAAAGCTGACAATATTATAAAACTACTGAAATGAATAGATTCTACAGGTATCAATATGGATAGTTCTCAAAATCATACTGAGGGAGAAAAGTAAGTTGCAAAATGATGTATACACTACTGTACCATTTATAAAGAAAATTTAAAATACATAAGCAAAGATATAGATTTACAAATAAATATATACAGGTAATTAGGTAATAAAAGTATAATAACAAATGCTGGAAGAATACACACGTTAAAATACTGATTTCCTAGGGAAGTAAGGAGGGAGAAAGGTGAATGGGTCTGGGGAGGGAAATGAAGTGACATTCAACTCTGTCACCTTTAATATAAATAAAAAACCTGAAGCAAGTATGACAAATATTTCACATTTGATTATTCTAGGAAGTAAATGCATAAAGGTATGCTATTCTTGATGTATCTGCAGTTTAATTTTCAAAAGAAAAAGCACAGAAGAATTACAAACAAAATGCACATAATTCAATATATCAGTAAAGCCTGTGTACATTAAAAATCCCTGCCATGACCATTTTTAGAAATCATCCTGTTTGCTTTTCTGTGTGTTTTCAATTTTTAAATATCAGAGGAAGGGAGAAAAAAAAAAAAATGAGAGCAGTGAATAAATATAAAAACACACATAACCTGTATCTGATTACATTAAAAAGAAAAACCTCCACAATCACAAAACACCATCTGAGCCACTAATTCCCTATCACTTGCTGCCTTTCCTTAATTTTAATTTTTGTCCAAAGAAAAATAAAAGACGCTGCCTGAGCAGAAACGTGACTTTCTATTAGTAAAATTGTGGGAGTCCATTTTAATGTGTTTATCTCGCTACCGGTCTATAATTTATATTTCAGCGTGCAAATCTGTCCGTACGCCTGTGACAGGTTAATGCAGTTTAAACACGCATTTTCCTTTCGTTGGCTGAATAGTTAAATCGTTACTCCCAGGATTTTAAGTTTCAATTTCAACCATGAGAGGCTTCTTTGCGTTTTCAGGGTTAAAAATGTTTCTGATTCGAAACGCGATTAATTAATGGCTACGTAGTGGATCTATTTAGGGAATTGGTACCGACCCGGGCTTAGCGGCGGAACTGTTAAATGAGAAAACTTTTTGGATGCAGCCTGAAGGAGATTTTAAATTTGGTCTGACAGCGGTGGACAGAACTGAAATGCAACCCCAGCCCGCCTGACGAACGATCGTCATCATGAATCGAAAGACAGGTCAGGTATTAGCATTTTTTTCCTTAAAAAAATAAAAAAAACTTTCTCGGACTCCGCCGGACACCCAGCTGGCGGAGGACCAGCGGGCGAGGGGGGGCGAAGCCGGCAGGCTGCCCAGAAGTTACGATCGGAGAGTTTTCTCTTTATTAAAATTACCTGGCTCGCCAGCAGAGGCAAGAACGCGAAGACAAGATAATTTCTTAGGCTGTTAAAAAGGACTTAGGCCGGCGGGCCCCGCGCTCCGAGGGGGTGTCCTGGGGACCAGGGCGGGTCCCGCCGCCCCCGCCGGCTCCGGTGCGTCAGGGGCGCGTCAAGCGGGGCGGGCTCCGCGCGGGCGGCAGCAGCGGCGGCGAGCGGAGAGCGGCGAGCGGCGAGCGGCGCGCGGCGCACCGGGCCTCCTGCTTCTCGCTCCGAGGCTGCGGGACGGACGCTCCGGAGAACTCGCTCGCTCGCGGCCGGCAGCGCTCAGACCGCGCTCGCCGGCGGCCCGGCGGTGCCAGCATGTCAGCCGCCGTGGCGTGTCTGGACTACTTCGCTGCCGAGTGCTTGGTGTCCATGTCCGCGGGCGCCGTGGTTCACCGCCGCCCGCAGGACCCCGAGGGCGCGGGAGAAGCCGCAGGCTCGGAGGTGGGTGCGGCGGCGCCGCCGGAGTCCGCTCTGCCGGGTGCGGGGCCACCGGGACCCGCGTCGGTCCCCCTGCTTCCCCAGGTCCCCGCCCCCAGCCCCGGCGCGGGCGGCGCCGCGCCCCACCTGCTGGCTGCAAGCGTCTTGGCTGATTTGCGCGGCAGCGCTGAGGAGGGCTTCGGGGGGAACTCGGGGGAAGCTCCGCGCGCCTCGTCCGGCTCCTCCGGCCTCGCCCCGTGCTCCGGGCCGACCCAGGGCTTAGAGCCGGCCCTGGCCTCCAGCGCGGCCGAAGTCTCCTGGCCCGCGCACTCCTCCGGCGCGCTCGAGGTCCCCGAAGCGCCAGCCGTCTCCGGAGAGCCTGGGGACATGGGCGCGGTCCCCGGCGGGGCCCCTGGCGTGGGCCCCGCCCCCGCCACGGGTCCGGGCCCCCGGCGGAGGCCGGTTACGCCCGCCGCCAAGCGCCACCGCTGCCCCTTCCCGGGCTGCAACAAAGCCTATTACAAGTCGTCTCATCTGAAGTCCCACCAGCGTACCCACACGGGGGAGCGCCCCTTCTCCTGCGACTGGCTCGACTGCGACAAGAAGTTCACGCGCTCCGACGAGCTGGCCCGCCACTACAGGACGCACACTGGCGAGAAGCGCTTCTCCTGCCCCCTCTGCCCCAAGCAGTTCTCCCGGAGCGACCACTTGACCAAGCATGCCCGCCGCCACCCAGCCTATCATCCCGACATGATCGAGTACCGGGGGCGCCGTCGCACACCCCGAGTCCACGTGCAACCCGCCAGCCTGGTGGACAGCTCCAGCTCCGTCCCCGGCCAGGCGCCCAGCCTTACCACCAGCTTGTCTGACAGTCATTGCTGCTAGTCGTCCTCCCAAGGACGACCCCCCCCCCCCAGGCCGTTGTCCCTGCTTTCTTTCTGCCCATCCCTCTTTCCCAGTGTTGTTCTACCAAGGCACAGACTGGTTCTTCCGCTCTGAGGGTGGGTCCAGGCTGGTATGTTGGATCCTGGGGAGGGACTGGGGGCCTGAAAATAGCAGGGGGAGGGTTGCCTCAAGACAACCCCCAGGAACTGGTGAGAAGGGATGAACCCCCGGTACTCTCCAGAGTCCTGGAGATTCTCCCTTCCCTGGAAGCAGAGATGTGAAACTGGAATTCTCAGGTGCCTGAGGAGCTCCCAGTCTCAAAGGACTCTGGTGTCTTACCCACCCACCAGGGCGGACCTTGAAGAGTGTATCAGGGGTGGCAGTCTTGGAAATGTCCAGGACTGGGATGGTGAGAGGCCTTTGGAAACAGAAATGATTTCTATTTCTGTAAACAGCAATGTTTACTAATTTATTTTTTAGTATCTTTTAAATAGGGATCCCAGGTTGATGGGAGGTTGAAGTCCTCCATTCCCCAGTTGCCCCAGCTACCTCTGCTAGGAGAGACCATGTAAGAGTCCATGTGGATGTTTGGCTGGGGGATGCTTCTTGGTGTCTGGGGAATGGTGTGAATCTGCTTTGCAGGTCCTGTTGCTTGGTTTGGAACCCTGCACTTGTGTGGTAGCCTTTCTTCCCATTTGGATTCCTACGTGGGGAGGGTAACTTCTTGGCTAGGTCTCACAGTGCGATTGGTTTAAAAATTTGGAAACAACCATAAAAAAAAACAGAAACAAAGGGGTGGTCCAGGTTAGTTCCCCCTTCACTCAGAGGGTGAACCCAAATGACTTTGGGTGAGATAGGTCCAAAACAACATTCAGGGAAATAGGGCATGTGGTTCCAGCTGCCCACTCCAAGTAATCTCAGGTGTGGTAGATTCTGTTCATTTCTTAATGGCTAACTAGAGGATTATTTCTTTTGGGATCTGTGCATTTTTGTTTCAGCAACAGGTGAGTTGGTGGTTTGAGGAGGGGAAGGTGAGAGTGACTTTTTCCAAAGAGCTGGCTGTCCTGGATATGGGGGAAGGAAGAGCCAGGTGAAAGCTATTATCAAATAAAAGGACCCTTTTCCCCTGCCCTTGGAATCCCTCCAAGTTACACCCTCAGGACCCCTCTTCCCTAGTGCAGGACTTGAGCATCAACAGTATTTATTTGTTTCTATATGTATCTCTGCTGCTATGATGAAATTGTCGGCCACTTTGCTTATGTATGTGTGAATGTGTATTCATGTGACCCTTCCATTAGAGATGGGGGGCTGAAAGGCATTTCCTGCTCTGGTAAGGTTCTCCTTGGCCCCCTCCTGAAAATCTTGTAATAGTTCATCAATCATACTTGTGGAGGATGCCATAATCTCGAAGGACTATAACAGGCATCTAGTTAACAAACTGCTTTCCGCTATTTTGGAGATGAAGACACTGAAACCTAGATAAGCTCAAAGTCACGTGCTAAATTGCTGGCAAAGCCATAGCTAGAAGTTAGGTACCTCGCTTTCTAAGTGACTCTTTCACGCTTGGTTATCCTATCTGCTTTCACTCTGAGCCCTTAGTCAAAGGACACCTGCCACCAGTTGCCCGCCCTCCCTATTCTCGATCACTTCTACGTTCCTTCAAATGTTTGGTCCCTGCTGAATCCTTCGCTTGTGTTGTGTTTAACCTGAAAGCCCTTTTCTTAGCAGGTTGAGTCCATTCCCTCCTTCCACATCATGTGGACTTAAAGTGGGAATGACTCTTTGGCATCTTGGGAGAGATTTTATCTGTTGACCTGGCAGATTAATTTTCAGTGCCAATTCTATTCTCTTCTGGTTCTGGGCATTCCAGCTTCCTCGAGTGAGTGAGTGATACGAACCTGATGTTGGGATTGTACTAAGTGCTCCTATGCTAAGTGAGGGTCGTGTCCTTAAAAAGGACCCAAAGGCTATGGCTTGTGATCCTGAAGAGGTTCATTGTTTTCTGATGTGGACTAAGCAGGGCAGGTGGATCTTCTTGAGTTACATATGGGAAGAGGAGGCTCCCAATTGTGGAGGTGGGTTTTGGTGGTGGGAAGAGTTCTCTCTTTGCTCCGTTTGTCTCCTCAGCTGGAACTGGATAGGAAGGGCACTCTGGGACCCCTTGAGGACTATGATTTTCCCTTTCAGTAGAAGATCTGCCATTTGGTAGGTGGACCAATGACGCTAACAGGAGAGAGACTGCCACTGACTGTTCTGGAATCGGGCTCAAAAAGTTTGGTTTTTCTAACCACCCTTTGATAAATAACTTTTCATTCTCAAGCTCCCAAGTAGTGTCCTTTTTTGGGGTGTTCTACCTTGGGGGCTTTTGTCTGGGGATGGCTTCTCACAATCAAAATGCGGCATGTCTGTCTTTGGCCATACCATCCTGAACGCGCCCAATCTTGTCTAAATGCGGCATGTCTTTCAGTGACTCCTCCTAGGACTTGCAGTGGTGGAGAAGAAAATACCCAGAACACTAGAGTAGCCACATAATGGAGGCAAGATTCATAGGCCGGTCTTTCTTAGTCTTGGGTACTGCTGCTTCCCTTTTCACTCCAGTGGCCAAACAGTTCTTGAGGAGCAGTTATTAGTGAAATGACCTGGAATGGGTTTCCTAGTTTTAGTGGTGCTTCTATTGGTTCTTTTTGTTAATCAGATGGAACTCAGTGAGTGAATGTATCTGGGGATTGGTTGGGGTCAGCCTGAACCTCTGGCCCATTACCCTACCCCTGTCATCCTGAGTTCTAATGTAGGAATGACCTAGTAACAGAATCTATTAATAACACTCTTCCTGACATCTGGGTTGAAAGCTGGGAATGAATTCCAGGTCATACCCAGGGTGTGAGAGAATTGGATCCCCTACCATTGTTGGGAAGAGGTGAAAAGTACAGGCCTTTCCCCCACCCATGGGGACAAGGATCTGTCATTTGTCCCTATTTCCCTTTTCTTCTCCAAGTAGAGAACCATATTGGAATATCAGTTTTGACCTCTGTCTCTACCTCTTATTCATTTCTCCCAAAGGAAGATTGTGTTCTCTGATGGAGACATAGGAAAGAGAGTCATTGTACACACACACACACACACACACTCTCTCTCTCTCTCTCTCTCTCTCTCTCTCTCTTTTTCAACTCTCTTCTCTCTTTTGCACCCCTTTGCCTATAATGTGTATGCATTCCACTCAGATCCAGCTTTTATATGCACCTGCTGAGGCCCAGGCCTGCCTTCCAGAGGCAGGTGTGAAGAACAGCTCTCTCTGTCTCCACTTTTGGAGCAACTATGCCCCTTTGCAGCTCTCCAGGTAAGTGTTTCCTTTGTATATTCTCCTTTGGGTGGCTAATCCCAATACCAGGAATTGGGAAGGGTGGGAGAGGCAGTGGAGAGATGGTATTAGAAAGCCCAGTTTTGTTCATAGGTACAGATTCATCAACAAAATACTGACATGTTGATACTCATCTGTCTGTTTCCTCTACTTACTACTCAGTTGATTGAGGACCTAGAGGGGAAAGGAATGTGATGAATTTTCTCTCTTAAGCCCCAACACATGCAAATACACATTGTCTGTTAAATCTTGAGGAAACAGGCACTCTGACTAGAATTAGGAGACCAAGATAAGATTGACATCTGGTATACCAGGGTACAGGGCTTTAGTGATCTTGAGCCTTTTAGTTCTTTGGCTTTTCCAAGTTATAGCAGCTTATGGTAGCTAGTGTGTACAGCCAAGTCACTATTTTTTAGAGGTACTAGACATAGGACTTTGCAAAAGTAGGCTACATAGGCTACTCTGGCTGATCTTGGTTCATATGATTTAGTCGAGACAGGCTTGCTACAAAGGGAAAGGTGCTACTGAATGAAAAAATATGTACTTCCTTTATTCTCAGTTCCTGTAAACAGGGACTTTTAAGGTGCAATGACACAAGTTTCACATGTACTTCACAAGTTTGTGAGACTCTATCCCTTATATTGTGCTGAGGATGAGCAGGGGGCATTAGATCAATCGCACCCAATTGGTTCTCTTTTGTCTTTGTTTGAATTGCATCCTTTTATAAGGCCAACAAGAGACCTATAGGAGGGGCAAGTTCTTTAATTCACATGGGGTATCCAGAGTCACCTTCTGTGTGCCAAGTTGGTCCCAGATATGTTGACTATATAACACCTTCAGGGACTCAAGCTGTGTGGTCAACTACAGAAGAGTGGTGGATTTTAATCCTAAATAGGAAAGGAGGGATGCAAATATTTGTTACATCAGGGTTTGGGGTAGAGAGAAGCAATACTATTATAATCCCCAAAGCTAAGAAGAGTATTAAAAAGGGTTATGCCTGGTTTCTTCTCTCCCTGGAATCAGGTCTATTTAGGTAATCAAGTAGAAGCCATATTTGTTCCAAATATATATTTAGATTTTGAAGTCAAAACAGAAGCAGTGGGAAGGTAAAAAATGAATAAAGGAAGATAGGCCAGTTAAGCTGGAGGAAGAAAAGGATTTCTTAAGAAGAAAGGCTGTGTTCTTAAAGAACAGAATTGACAATACCAAATGGGAAAATAAGAAAGACCAAGAACCAACCAATCTTAAAGATGGGATTATAAAAGAGGATGGTAGTTTTGCCATTACAAAATTAGAGGAGGTGATTGAAACCCAAAGAGATAGAGCAGGAAAATGGGAGCAAACTTTCATATAGAAAATGAATGCCCATTTTCACCAGGGACCTCAGATCCAAGGAAATACTGAGAGGTACCTACCCAAATCTGCATAGAACACAGTGGGAAATCATCCTTCATCACTGAGATAGGTAAACTAGAAGGTTACAGAAAATGTAGACGTTCTTCCAACGTTTTATCTTAGTCTCAGTGATATAACCATTGTAAATGGGAATACCAATATGGCTTGGAGAATGTACAGAGTTAGGTCTCTAAGGGAAAGCATAAGGTAGATGAGACGTGAAATATATCAGAGTAATTAATCAAAAGAATAGAAATTAGGAAGAAAGTATGATCACCTCAACTGGTTCCAAAATAAGTACACATGCTCCTCTACTAACAATGAGGTTACATCCCAGTAAATCCATTGTAACTTGAAAATACTATAAGTTGAAAATACTTTAATACACCCAACCTACTTAACATCATAGCTTAGCCCAGCCTAACTTAAATTTTCTAGGAACACTTAAATTAGCTTACAGTTAGGCAAAATCATCTAACACATCCTATTTTATAATAAAGTGTTGAATATCTGATGTAATTTATGTAATTATGGCTTGCCATCTTCATGCTGGGCAATTATGCTGAGTTTAATTTCAAGAGTAATTGTCTTCCTCTTCTTTTTCTCACTGGAAGCAGGAGACACAGATGGTCATTTTGTAGGCATGGGATGCAAAAACACAAAACTTAATATCCAAAAAATGCTGGCATGTAGAGTATTGGTTGTTTACCTTCATGATCACATGGCTGATGGGGAGCTATGGCTCACTGCCACTGCCCAGCAGCAGGAGAGAGTATCAAACTGCATATCACTAGCCCTGAGAAAGATCAAAATTCAAAATTCAAAGTACAGTTTCTATTTAATGTGTATCACTTTTGTACCAATATAAAGTAAAAAATTCATAAGTAGAACCATTGTAAGTCGGGGACCATCTGTATTTGTTAAAACTCAATGCCAAATTGTGATTTAATTTAAAAACACCTTAGCAAACTAGAAACAAAAAATAATTTCTTAAATTGATAAATAGTACCCACCAAAAGCCTATAGTAAACATGAAACTTAATATTGAAAGACTGCAGGCGTTCCTGTTGACCATATGGTAAAATAGAAAGATAGTCTCAACAAACTCCAGGCAGGGAGCTACATAAAAATACAACAAAAACAGAACCCAAAATCTACATGTTGGGTAATGTAAAAGCAAATCTCTACACAATTCAGTTAAAGAGGCAATTACAGAAATTTATAACTGAATGAAAACCAAAAGCGCTACATAGCAAAACTTCTGTGATACACGCAAATGGCGCTGGGGAAGGAAGTGCAGTTTATAGCCTTAAATTTTTTATTTAAAAAAAGGGAAGTGAATGAACTAAGTTTTCAACCCCATAAGGAAAGGAAAACAAACTGAAAGAAAGCTGAAAGAGGTATTACCATGGACCATGCATTTTCAATAGGGAAGATATTGCCAAGGGGGTGAAAATTGGTTTTTAATAATTAAAAAAAAAAGATATCACAATGACTGTGGCCTTCCGAAAGACCATACTACATAAAGAGATAGACACTTATACGTGTGGTTTAAGATTTTGGAAGGAGGGAGGTAGTGATTAGCTGGGGGGGGGGGGGGTCTAAAAAGGCTCCTAAAGGGGGGTGATAATGAAAAAAGGTTAAAAAAACACTGCCATAGATAAAAGCAGAAATTAGTGAAGCAGGAAAAAAAAAGGGAGTAGAATTAGCCAAAACTTTTAAAAAGCCTAATAAAAATAGATTTTGACAAATATGATTAAGAAAAGTAAGAGAAGGCACACAAAAAAGTTATCGGGAATAAAAAAGGAAATAAAATCTTAACACTTGAGCAGTTCTTGAAAATATAAGAGGATAATACAAACAACTTCATATCAATAGAGTTGAAAAAGATATGAAAAATTTTATAGGAAAATATAAAATGTCAAAGTGGTCTAAGAAGATGTAGAAAATCTGAACTGAAATGGTAGTCAAAGATCTATTCCCAAAAAAGGCACTAGGCCTAGGCGGTTGTATAGGCAAGTTCTCTAAACCTTCAAGAAACAGATAACATTCATCTTTTATAAGTTGTATCAAATCATATAAAAGTTAACATTGTATCTTATATAGTTCAGTTAACCTTAATACCAAAACAAGACAAACAAAAGACAAGGGAAAAAAAATATATAGCACTTTTATCTATAAAGATGGGTGTAAAAACACCAACTAAAACACTAGACACTTTAATTCAGCAGCAAATGAGAAGAATAACCCATCATGATCATGTGAAGTGTATCTCAGGAATGCAAGAGTAATTCAATAATAGAATCTGTCAATGTAATTCACTACATTATCCAAAGAAATGAGGAAATCAATTACTTTCTTATATAGCTGCAGTCATCAATCAGAAATTGTAATAGACTAAGTGAGTCAATGTAGAGTAGCAATGAATAGCAAACAACCTTTATAGACAAGACTAAAAAACTTTGACTGAATGACATAAAGGAAAATAAGACTAAGTGGAGATACTAATGTGTCTATGGGTGATAAAACTCAATACTATTAAGATGTCCATTCTTTTCTCAAATTTATGTATTTAATGAAATGAAAACTCCCTAAATTTTCCAGTGCAAATCTCCCAAATTTTTTTCATGAAACTTTTTCAAATATTAGAGAAGATCATGGGGGGGGCGGTTGAGCAGTAGGAGAGGGAGGAAGGGAGAATTGCTTTACCAGATAGCAAAAATATTACAAAGTTACTATCATGAAAACAGTCTAGCATAGTGCAGAGAGAGACAAATAGGTAAGTGGAATTGAATAAAGAACTGAGAAACAGACCTGTGAATACAGAATTTGACATGTAAGAGAGACAGCACTTTACATCAGTGGGGAAAAGGCAGACTAGAAAAAAAGTGCTATTGAGACAAGTGGCTTTCGTGAGAAAACAAAACAACAAAATAAAACACATCATTTCTATCTCAAATCTTTCAGAAAAAATAAATTCCAGGTAGTAAAGACCTAAACATTTTTAAGCTATAAAAAGTGTTAGTCAAAAAAATCTGGAAAAGCTATTATCATTGGCTAAGGAAGACATTCTTGTTTAGGATACAAATATTTTTAAAATAAAAATTTAAACATGGAAAAGACAGATTTGACTGCATCAAAATTATAAAATGTTTTACATCTGAAAACATAAAATTAAATATCAAGCTATGCTCTGAAAAAAACATTTAACAGGCTTAAAGTTAATATCCAGAATATATAGAGAACCAAAAATTTAAGAGGTAAGGATAACAAACAGTGGTCAAGTGATTGTTACAGGCAATTTGAAGAAAACCAGGATTGAGAGATAGTGGACCTTTATACATATATATTGTTTTCATGTATATCTTCATTTATTACTGGCATAAGTTAAAAAATTTATTTAAAAATATTTTTAAGGGGAGGAAATACTATTGGTTAAAAAACAAAAGCAGGTAATAGGGTAGGAAATGATATACCAGGCGAATGTTAATAAAACCAAGCAGGTGTGACAAGGTCAACCTCAGAGTTGAAATAAAATTCAAAGTAAAAAACATTAGTGAGACAAACAGATTATTTTGTATGGAGAAAACATTATAGTACACAAAGAATATGAAGTTATCAAGAACCGTTTTGCCCATATTACAGGGTGGGGCAAAAGTAGGTTGCGAGGTTCTGAGGCACAGCGTTTATTCTTGCACTACTATTTATTAATTATTGTATTATTTTCCATACAAACAACTGTAAGCCTACTTTTGCCTCACCCTGTGTTGGGGTGTGAGCTCAGGAAGTCTAGCGCCTATCCCTGGACTCAGGCTGGGCTTCCTTCCCCCATCCCTCACTAGGAATTCAGAGGCTGATTTTCTAAGCTCATTGCAGGAGGTGGGGGTGCCAACAAAGGTTAAATCACACAGGAACCTAGCTCATCTAAATTCCCCCAGGAAGATCTTTTTTCCTTCCTCCAAGCCCTTCTTTTTCCTCCTTCAGCATACTCTTTACCTCTCTTTTTTCAACAATAGCTCTTGATGATCAAGAGCTTGACCCAGAATACTAGTTCCCTTTCAAAATATTCTAGTTTACTGGAGAAGAAAAGAAAAACAGTAAAAAAAATATATGAACATATACAGGATGGTAGCATCCTGTATCACCTGTAGCTAATTGCATCTTATGAACAAGCTCCCCCTCCTGTTAATGACGGGAAAATTTTAAATTTGTCAACTCTCTCCCAGGACTTCCTCCTTCCAAGGATCTCTCCCTCCTTCCCACCATGGTTTCTGAATCCAAGAGCTTACATATCCCCGTGATGGCAGAAAGGGAAGCCATCTCAGGGCTGTGTGCTGTGCTGTTCTCTGGGTCCTCACTCATTTTCCACGGAGTGCAGCTGTTCTGGGGATCTCTCTGCACCTAGTGCTTACAACCAATGAGATGCAGCAGGTCCTGTCTGGTTCTTTAGCTTGCCTTTCTCATGCTCACCCCTGGAGCCTGGGGTCCTAACGTAGCCTCTCATTGTGAGGTCTTTGCTGAATGAGACTTTCTCACCCCAAATGCAACCTATTCTGGACCTTGGGTTCCCTCAACATATCTATCCCCTCTTACCAAGGTACGAACAGCTTTCTGCTCCCCTCCATACCACACCAAAGTCACAGGGAACTGGGTGCAGACACAGGTCCATCTACCTAGGCACCTCTCAACCATTCCAGAATTACTTTTTGAATGGCACCACGTTGCGCCAGTACCACGCTGAACATGGTGTGGAAGTGAAGGATCTGCCCAGAAGTTCCAGATTCTACCTCAACTTATCTGGGGTTCCTGATGTTGTGTCCATTTTACCCATTCTGGGTCAGGCCCAAGGAATGAGGAGGTTGATGTGTTCCTTCTCGGGGATCTAAGCACCAGGTAGGTCTAGTGTCTACTCCTCCAACTTTGCTGCTATCCTTGGCTTTTCCAACTGATAAAACACTCACTTCCTTCCTCCGTAGATGGCAGCTTCCCCATATCACCTCCAAGTTTGCCCTGCCTATTAATTATAGTAAAACTTTTTCTCCAGGCTACACACTTTGCTCTAATATTTAGGAGGGTTTGGAATTTAGAGCTGCTTTTACCCAACGAAGCTTTCAAGACTGTTATTTATTTCAAGATTTCAAAAGCTGAAGTAGACCATTATTGACCTTTGCATTCCTGCTACAACAATCGTGGTGTGCTCTGAGGCAAATGGGTGCCTCTGGTTAGAAGGGAATAGTCACAGGGAGGAAAATAAAGGGGGAAATCACATTAATATTTTTCAAAACATATCTCCCTCATGCCAATTTTTAGTCTGGTTAAAGATCAAGTTATTAGTCTGAAGGCAGGACTAAGAGAAGCCACCACCCTCCCCCCCCCAACTAATTGGGTCCTTGCAAGAAAACACACTTATCAGATAAAATTAAAACAAAAGGGAGCCTTTGCAGACCCCTAGAATCAGGAAAAGCCCAAGGGAAAGGAAAGATTACAGTTATTACTGCTCCAAGCGGGCACGAGAAGATGGCAGAGAGGGTATCAGCAGCATTCTATCACCCCGCTAGTCCCCAAGGAGTTCAAGGTCCCCCAATTCAGTCAAGGGAGAAACAGCAACTTGGTCAATGGGTTCCAGCAGGGGTCAGCAATGGATTGGACTGAAGCGCCCCTCGCAGCCCGGAGGCGGTGCTAGAGTCTTTCCTTCCAGGGCCATGTGTCCTCCTGGCTTTTACCTATAAGAACCAGGTTTCATGGGCCAGGACATAGATTTCAACAAACATATATTGAGCACTTACAACATGTCAGACACTGTTATTGGCACTCGGGATACATAAACGAATAACAAAGATCCCTACCTTTATGATTTTATGTTCCAGCAGAAGGGACATAGAAAATAATAAGTAAATTATATAGTATGTTAGGACTGAATTGAAAGTAGAGCAGGCTAAGTGGGATCAAGAATGCTGGGTGGGAGTATGGGTTAGATTGAGGTAATAAATAGGGTGATCTGGATAGGCTTCAGTGTGCAAATAAGACATGAAGAAAGACTGGAAGGAAGTGAGGAAGTTAGCCGGGAGATATCTTGGGGGAGGGGATGGGGAATGTCAGGTAGTGGGAAAAGCTAAAGAAACAACCCTAGCAGATGATACAAAAAGGAGACCACCGTGGCTGGAGCACAATTATGAAGGAAGGAGGGATGACCGATCAGATGGGCCTTATAGGCCATTGTAATGCCATTGGCTTTTTATCTGGGTAAAATGGAGAATGACTGAGGATTTTGAGAAGTATGATATGCTCCGCCTTATGTTTAAAAGTCCTGAAGTCCTCACTGCTACATTTGAGGGGTTTAAACAAGGAGCTATGTTAGGAGGTGATTTTATTAATCTAGGTAAGAGATGATGGTGGCTTGTACCAGACTGATGGTGAGAAGGGTTGGCTATGGGGGATGAGAGAATGAGGAGAGTCAGAGCGACTCAGAATTCTTTGGCCTGAGCAGCTGGGAGAATGGAGTTGCCGTTCATTGAGGTAAGAAAGGTATAAGTGGAGGCACGTTTGTAGGGAAAGATCACGTGTTCAATCTTGGACATGTTGAGTTTTAGATATATATCAGATATCCCAGTGAAAAACTTGAATAGGCAGTGAAATAGGTCTGGAGTTTGGGAGAGAATTCTGGGCTAGAGATAAAAAGGTTAACAACCTATTTAAAGCTCTAAGTCTGAATCAGACCAACAAGAGTGAATGAAGGGAAATAAGAGTAGTTTGAAACGCTGGTGATCCTTGGGGCCTCCAACGTAAAGAACTGAGGAAGCTGAGGAGGAGCCAGGAAAGGAGACTGAGAAGGGGTGACTAAGTAAGGCAGGAAAAAAGTGAAGAGCGTGATGTCCCAGAAGGCCAGTAAGGAAAGTATCTAAAAAGGGAGGGGTCCACTTTGTCAGATGCTCGTACTGAGTCAAGTAGGATGAAGGCTGGGGAGCTAGCCATTGACTTTGGCCACTCAGCAGTCATTGGTGACCTTGATAAGAGCAGTCGTAGTGGAGTGATAGGAGTAAATGTCAGATTGCAATGGATTTAGGGAAGAACCTGGAGACCATGAATATAAGGAACATTTTGAGACATTTTTCTGAAAATGGGAGCAAAAAACTGGAATGGAAATTGATAGGAAAAAAAAAAATGGGGTCTAGAAAGTGATTGCTTTTTAAAAAAAACACAAAAAAACAGAGGGAAAAACCAGCCTGTTTATATGCTAGTGAAAATGACCCAAGAGGGAGTAAAAAGTTGCTAATGCAAGACAGAGATAGGGGAGACTTGCAGGAGGGAGATCCTTGCGGGGGGCAAGGGGAGTAGGATCTAGTGCAGAAGTAGAATAAATGATTTTTAGCTAAGAGCATGGCTATTTCATCTGTGAAGCAGTTGGAGACTCAGATCCCCTGTAAGGTCTGCTCCACATTATAATGGCCCCTTAATTACTGAATTGCTAGTACAAAATCTATGATGGTGGAGCATTTGCTTCCATGATTTCTAGATTGGCCAGTTAAAGAGAAACATCCACCAAGAGTTTTGAGGTATTCTGAGTTTCAAATCATATATACCTTTTTCCTTGGATTGCTAATATCTCATAATTTCACAGCACCATTTTTAAGGCTGAGTGGGACATTTTTATCTCTTTTATAACTGGAATGACTGAGACAAACAGGGTCCTCTGGTCCATTTTGGCAACATGTTGACCATTAGCTATATATTAATGTCCTTGCAACAGGCAATCTTGCCTTATTGCCCAGGAGGCCCTGAACATGAATTCAGACCTAGTGAGGACCACTGTGACTGTGTTCAGAGCCTGGCCCATCCTGATATAGTTCCTATGCTATAAAGGTAGTTTTGTTCTGGAGTCCTAGAAAACAGACTTACCTTCCCATCTCCCCAAGTATTTATATGCTAAACAAAATATTTTTCTCAGACAGCCATCAGCATAATGGGTTTTGGGTCATAGACAATGTCACAGTGATATTCCCTGGAATACTTATGAGATTCACTATAGCTGTTTTAGGTCTAGGATTAAAGGGTATCTTTATACTTTGGTGGAGACATAAGGCACTTTATTGACTAAGGAATGATAGGTCAACCTTCCTGATATTGCCCAGGACACCAAATTTAGTTCAACAAGAGCTAAAAGTTGCTTTTTCTCCAGGTCTGTAATTAGGAACTGATGGTGGCAATATGCACATCCAAAGGTTCAGAGACCACTTTTTTTTTTTTTTTTAAAGACTCCCCAATCTGCCAGAGCTCTAGGAGGCACGTTACCTAACAAGCAAGCCTCAAGGGACAGAGGCCAGACAGGGTAATAGAGGCCAAGTCCAGAATGACAGTACTTTTCCTGTGTACTGACTTTAATCTTTCTGCTTCTTGGATTCCCCACTTGAGGAGGCCTCAAGGTAGAAGTCTGATGGGTGACTAAGTCAATAAACTGGAATGAGATGCCTGTAACTAGATAAGTTGACAAGGCATTGATTCTCCTTCTTGGAAAAAGGCACCTTCAGGGGAAAATCCAGTCACAAAACACATTTAATGCTCAGACGTCAGAAAGGGCAGTGAGACCCTGGAGCTCAGATATGTGCAAATGCCTCTAAATGGGCTCTAAATAAAAACATCATTGATACAATCCTGCAAGAAAATTCTGAGGGAGAAGGAACACCAAGAAAAATGTCTTGCCACACCACAGAGTGTTAGAAGGCAGGAGAATTCAAGCAACCATAGTTAAGAATGCTGAGTGGGCTGCTTAGCATCACGAGTGAAGAGAATACTGCTGGTTGGAGTGGACAGAGACCTAAAGGAAAGCACTAGCTGTATCAATGGCAGCAAATAATGGTGGTAAACATTATGTCTGAGCCAAATTAAAGACCCATGCAACAATCTCTATGAGTTGCCTGTGGCCAATCTTTCTGAAGAGAACATATGGGAGAGTGAAAGTGATAGGTGGTAGGAAAATGACCTCCACTGAAGGCTATCAGGCATAGTTGATGAATTTTCCTTTAGATTCACAAGGCAGCAGACATAGCCATGTCATTTAGGGTCCCAGCAAGAAACAGATGGGACCCTAACTGGGTAAATAGAGGAGAGCTTAAATAAAGGCACTATCTTCCAAGGTATGAGTAGAGATTAAGCAAGGGGTATGTCAATGTCCTGCAGCTAGTAACTTGGGGTGCGATTACCATTCCTAGACTTGAAGGAGCTTAGCAACAGGTTACCAGGACCCGAAGAGGGAGCCCTGTGCAGAGGATGACAGGTGCAATGTTCTCTAGTTAAGAGATGAAGCCAGCTTGTAGCAAGCCTGCCAGGAGGACCTCAAGAAGAAATTACTCAGATCTCATTCTCTCCCCTCCCACATTTTTTCCTTCTTTGCTCACCACTGGCCAAACCCAACTGGAAGCCAGAGAACAAAAAAGTATTTTGACTGGGTCAGACTTCTGAGAATGAAGAGGAGCAGGGAAAGGTAGAGGGAGGATATGGAGGGATATCAGAAGATGTTCTACAAAATATCAATAATTTTGGAGGGCTAGGGGAATGCCAATTCTTTTTTATGTGAAAAATATTTTTCTAAATGTTTTTAGGTGACAGAACAAAATATCTGCTATTCACTCAAAACAAGAGACTACACATGATATCTATATCTAAGTTACATTCCCCAAGAAGAGCAATAAGTGTCGTGGGATTAGCATGGCCAATAAGATCAGTTTATAAATTTAATGCCCTTTTATCCTTACTACAGAGCAAGAGCAATGCATTTCCACTGTAGAGTATTTGGAAACATAGATAAACCAGGAAGAGAGAATAAAACTGTCTCATAATCCCACATTCTAGTGCTAATCACTGCTAATATTATGGGATGTATTTTTTTAAGTTTCTTAATCATACCTTGCATATATTGTAACTTTTTATTTTATCATAACTTTAGACTACACAAAATTGCCACATACCTTTCACAGTGATTCTCCAACTGTTCACTTTTCACATTTTCTTTATTCATATCTCTCTGTATGCTTGTGTGTACACACACATATATGTACATACACGAATATAATTTATACACATATATCTTTTTCCAGAATCATTTGCTAGCACTCAACTTTAAAATTTTAACAGAGACAAGTTATGCCAATAAACTCTACACCATTAATATTCCCAAGTGTAATAGGAAATCCTCAAAATTAAGACTAAGAGAATAATAATGGTAATAGAACCTTTATCAAGGAATTTCTATCAGAGCAGAATAGACTTAGCTAGCAGTTGGTCACCCTCTGACCTTTGTAAATGCCCTGGGGGATGGGTCCCATGTGACAAATGCCTAGCCATGCTCTTACTTATGGGGATGATACTCTTTAAACTGGGCTAGCTGAGGAGATCAGGTGGTCATTAAAGAGCTCAGAGAGAGACATCAGAAAGTCACCAATAAGGGGATATCTGGAAACACTGAGCCAGATCATGGACAGCCAGGCAACTGAGGTTCCATTCCAAAGATATTGTGGGTTGGTATCCCGTCTCATTTACAGTGTAGCATATTATTGTGGAGAAGTCAGTTCCAGGTGTCCAGTTGTAAATGCTTAGTATACAAGATATAGAATTAGTCATCCCAGCCAGAGCATAAACAGCCTCTCCCACAGTGGAATCACTTGGGAGCAAAGAGAAATTAAGGCCTTCTGTTACCTGTCAGTTGCTGATTTTAGCAGAATAATATGTTGGGTTGGATTTAATCATTTTTCCAGCATAACACATCACCTTAAGTCTTGGCATAAAATAGAGCCAGATGCTAAAATACCTTCCTAGATTGTTTTCCAAGTTGATCCTGTTCCCCTGAGGTGTACAGTTGAAAATATCAAATTGTCCATGCTTCTAAAAGCTAAACAGCAAGAGGCTTAGCAACAGGGTCAAGCACTATAGAGAGGCACTGAGCTGGATGTCAGTAGACAGGAGCCAAGAAAGTCCAACTCAGGTTTATCAAGGAACAGGGCATGCCTCTCGAGATTTGACCTTGTTTTAAAAGAGCAATTGCATTATTTTCCTTAGAAACTGAGACTGACAGGTTTCAACTAATTTAGGAGACTGTCTCCTGACCAAAAAGAGAAAGACCCATTCTAACACAGTACTTCCTCACAGAGTGGTTTCCTTGAGGATACCTACAATGTCCTGTAAGGGAGGCTAGCAGTTGTTACTCCATGAAAATTTCTTTGTAACCAAAGCACCACCAAGGGATCTGCCCTGTGCTTTGAGATCAGGAGGGGAAAATAGAGGAGAGGTGGAATGGTGAGGGCTAACAAGGAAGAAAGGAGGCCAGGACTACTCCCTCACCAGTTACTAGAAGGAACAGCATGTGAATCCGCCAAATGCCTGTGGGCCCAAGAGTTAGTTGCAGAGGGTGGATGAG
Source organism: Miniopterus schreibersii (assembly GCF_964146895.1). Taxonomy (NCBI): domain Eukaryota; kingdom Metazoa; phylum Chordata; class Mammalia; order Chiroptera; family Miniopteridae; genus Miniopterus; species Miniopterus schreibersii. The sequence continues at coordinate 15,111,307 of NC_138118.1, forward strand.
ATTGGGGACTTTAGTCTTGCTAGGACAGCACCTGGTCCCCACTGTGCCCATAGACAATGAGCCAAAAAGAGACATAGACAATGTCTTTGTGGGCAGCCCAGAAGCTTTCTACCTTTGCTATCCCTCCTCCCTACTCCATCATCAGGGACAAAACCTGCCTCCCTCCACATTAAGCCACTATAAACTAGGGTGAATAAGGGGTTTAGGGGAGACTTTAAAACCACATATAAGGTTTAAAATTTGGAATGAACATCAAGGAGTCATAAGAACTGAAAATGACTGCTTGAATAGATGAATCACTGAACATCTCTAGTGATTAATTGCAGTCATTAAAGAAAAATTTTCATTTTATACCTATTATTTGAGATTTTACTCTAAGGTAATTACATTAAACTCATACACTCATCTCCTCCCCTTCCTAAGACCTCTGTGTTCTATCCATACTCCTCTCTCCACTTTTGCCCCCTTAGTACAGCAGCAAACTTATCAAGGATTAAATGCACACCAACCAATACCGTAACCTCCTTTTAAATCTATTTTCCCAGTGGCATGAGGAGCCCAAAATGGCCAGGAGGTGGTCTCAGCTTCTAATTCAGTGGGACCACTGTGGATCTCTTTGTGGAAGCATTACTTCCTTTGGCATTAGGAGCTTTAATAAGCAAAGACAAAGCAGTAGAGAGGGACATAAAAACTTTTCAAGTGATAGAAGTATCCTACTTCAACATTTACCCTGCCCCGTGTATTCTGGCTTTGGAAGAAACAGCCCATGGATAGCCCTGGTTGCCCCATTTAGCAGCCCATCTTGTAAGTGTTGCCTCCCAGCTGACACCAAAGTTGAGTCTTCAAAAGCCTTTCCACCAAGTGACTTCTGGATGATGTAATATGAGATAGAACCAGTGGGTCCCATAGACATAATCACCCTTTTGCTCTATTTCTTTTATGAAAGAGTGAATTTCTTGGTCAAAAACAAAGTTGCATGAGATATTGTATTCGTGAAACAACACTAAATTAAAAAATGATGCTCATGGAAGAGAAAGGGCAGGGAGGAAAACAAACTCTTATCCAAGCGTTTATTCCAGGGGGGGAAAAACAGTCCTACCCATGACTGAAGGAACTTGGTATCACTCACTCATCCACTACCATTCACCAGACTGGGAGGGGTCAGGGGTCGCTGTTCACAGGTTCATAACCTGAGAAGGGAAAAAAAAATCCATGTTATTGAACTTGTGCATAAACTCCAAATCTGTCACTATTTCACTTTGTTCATGGGCCAGTGAAACCAGCAGTGCAGGGAAAGAGACCAGTTCACATCTATAGGATAGATCATATCACCTACCTGGTAATTCAGCCTTCTCCACAGTAGGAGCCTTTGGTGAGCAGCCACAGGGGACACATTCTTACACTCCGGGTTTATTCTGAGCATTTCACTCATTCATTCTCCATCACTCAGGGTGCACACAAATTAAGATAGTTCAAGAAGGCAAAGAGGGTTGTTTATGAAGGTGTAGACAGCATGTATGGAAACCACGAAGGATAGTTCTAATACTCTAGTGCTGTTATCTCACCTAGACCCAAAAAGTGGAGGGAAAAGAGAAGTTTCCAGGACCCAGAAGAACAAAGTCATGTAGAGAGGGCCACTTAGAGGAAAGCTGTAACATTCATTTGAGATAAATAATCTTACTTCAATCTCCTTCTCATCTCCTGCTGGGGGCCTGTTTACCAAACTCAACCAGAAGCCAGAAGACAAAGGATGCAGACCAAGCAGCTCAGCCTCCCAGGGCTGAGGGCAGGACATGGACAGACAGGTGGAAACAAGTGAAAAACGGACCCAGAGAGACACACAAGAGTTATCCAGCGTACAGTTCTTTAAAAATTATTTATTAAGTGCAACTACTGTGTGACAAATGCTATTGCAGATGTTGGGGACAGAGCAGTAAAAAACAAACCCCACAATAATACTTAACTTCATGGAGCTCATGAAATACATACATAAAATATATAATATATTACATCCACAAGTAATAATGAGAAGATAAAGCAGGGAAGGGATATAGAAATTATTGGCTGAGGAGGACTAATCACCATCTTAAATAAGATGACAGAGAGGGCTTAGGAGAAAGTCTGAAGGAGGTCCAGGAGTGAGCTGGTAGATATCTGGGAAAGGCAAACGTGCACAGGGAATCGCAAGTGGAAAGACTGAGACGTTGAGGAACAGAGAGAAGGCCATTGAGTGAAGTAGGCTGAGCAAGAGGGACCGTATTAAGAGATAATATCAGAGAGGTGAAGGAGAGAGGGAGTTGGGGGAGGCCCCCACTCTATAAGGCTTTGGAGAACATTTCTGAAATTTGGCTTTTACTCTGAGTAAGATGGGAAACCATTGGGGGATTTGAACAGTGGAGCAGCAGCACCTGACATGTTCTTTCATCATCATTGTGGCTTTTGTGTTGAGATAGACTGACATGGAAAAGAGGATCCAGGTTAAGAAAAGGAGACCAGTTAAGAGGCTATTGTAATAATCCAGTCAAGGGACAATGATGCCTTAAACCATGACCGTAGCAGGGATAGTGGATGGCAAAGGTGGCAGGGTTTGCTGAAGGGTTAGATGTGGATATGAGAGGAAGGGAGAAGGTTGATGCCAAGGTTTTTTGGCTACTGGGGAAAAACGTAATTGCTATTTACTGAGATAGGACAGAAGGCAAGAAGTCTACGTTTGGTGTATATTGTACTGGGTGGATATTAGGAGCTCAATTTTGGACATGTTGTTTGACATCCAAGTGAAGATGTGAAGGCTATTAATAGGTGGATATATGAGTCAGGATTTTAGGAGAGAGGGGAGATTTAAATATGCATTTGACAGCCTGGTGCCCTGGAAACCAAGGAGAGGTGAACAGCCATGACAAGTGCTGCTAATAGTTTAAATAAGACTTGATCTAAAATTACCATTGGAAGATACAACGCAGGTGACATTTGTAAGAACAGTTTTAGTAAAGTGCTGGAATGTAAGGTGGTTTGATGTAGGATCAAGAAAAATGTGAGGAGGGACATTGGAGATAGTAAGTACAGACAAACCTTTCAAGGAATTTTGCTATAAAGAGAAGGAGAGGGAAGTGGGGTCACGATAAGGTTTTTAAAGACAGAAGAAACTAAAAATCTTTTCCCAAACCTCGTTGTCCCCAGTCCTTCAATCTTGAACAATTAAAATTTATCTCAGAAATTGAGGTGAGTCTATATAAGAAAATCTATCAACAAAATCCACAGCTTCAATAGACTAAAGGAAAAGTGCAGGGGGAGAAAAACGTTATACAATGAGGCAGCAAAAACATCTTTTTAATAAACACTTATTTATAATAAAAAATATCTTCCAGAAAACAAGGAACAGAAGAAAGTTTATATGCCAAAAACAAGCAGCCAACATAATTACTAGAGAAACTTTAGACCAGGAGCAAGATTAAGATGCCCTCATCTCTGCTATTTTTTATACTCAACATCTTGGCCAACTTTATAAGGAAAGAAAAAGATTGTAAGTGGATGAAAGAATTGGAAGAAAAGAGATAAAACTGCCATTATCTGCAGATGATATGATCATGATCTAGAGTCAACAGACTCAACCATCCATAATTTCTCTAAATCAATTAATAACCAACTAGAAAATGTAATAAAAATAGAACACACAAAAACTATGAAGTAACTAGGTTTAAATTTAATTCAATATACTTAAGACTTCTATGAGGAAAACTTTAAAACTCTAATAAAGTATATAAGGAAAATCTAAATAAACAGAATTTTATCTTCTTAAATGGTGCAACTTGATAGTATAATACTTTGGGGGGAAAAAACTAATCGAGGATATAAAGAGGATTATTTATTTAGAATAAATAAAATGTCATGCTTTGTATGGTGCAACTTTATGTTATAATAATGCTTCCCTTAATTCAACTATAATTTTAAACAATACAATTGAAAATTCCAGTTGGACATTTTGAGCAAGACAATAACCTTGCTCTTAAAGATGAATAAAAGTCACTTTAAGGACATTAAACCTTAAAAAAAAAAGTATAGAGGGGGAGTTTGCCCTACCTGATATTAACAGAATATTGGCTCTTTATACCCAATGTGAACAACTTTTGGCTCAAGAACAAGCAAATATACCAGTGGAATACAATAAAGAAATTAGAAACAACATTTACATATCAGAATTTAATGTAACCTAAAGAAGGCATGAAAAATTCACTGAGAAATGAAGATTGATTGATTGATTGATTAGTAGATGATGTTGAGGAAATTGGCTCACTATGTGGGTGATATAAACTGGATTATTACCTAACATTATCACTGTATTGAGAAATATAGGCTGGATCCTTACCTAACATCAAATACAAAGGGGATTCAAAACTTACAGAAGGAAAATTCAGAGAATATCTTTATGTCTGAGGAGTAGGAATGGACTTAAAAAAAACAAAAACAAAACACCATAGGAAACATAAACCATATGGCAAAATGTTGATGAATATGATTATATCAAAATTAAATCTTTCCAAAACCCAAACCTACTGGAATGGCTCCAATTTAAAAAAATGGAAAAGAACAAGTTTTGTCAAGGATGTAGAAACATTGAAACCCTTGTACATTGCTGGTGGGAATGTAAGGTAGTTCAGCGACTGTGGAAAACAGTTTGGTGGTTATTTAAAAAGTTAAACGTAGAATTACCACATATATCCCAAAGACTTAAAAAGAGTTCCTCAAACAAGTGCATGCACACACGTGTTTATAGCAACATTATTCATAATAGCCAAATGTGGAAACAGCACAAATGTCCATCCATCGAAGAATGGATAAACAAATTGTGGTATGCCCACAGAGTGGAATATTATTCAGCCATAAAAAATGAAGTAGTGATACATGCTATAACAAGGATGAACCTCCAAAACATTATGTTAAGTGAAAGAAGCCAGACACATTTTATGATACCATTTATATGAAATATTCAGAATAGAAAAATCCATAGAGATAGAATAGATTGGTGGTTGTCAGGGGCTGGAGGGTAGGGAGGATGGGGAGAAACTACTTAATGCATAAGGGGTTTTACTTTGGAGTGATGGAAATGTTTTGGGACAGGTTAGAGTGGTGGTTATACAACACCAAGAATGAACTACATGTCACTGATTGTTCACTTTAAAATAATTAACAAAAAATTCTTGGTGGAGGCACTAAAAAAAAAAGCTTTCTATCCAGGGAAAAAATTAATAGACAAATAATAGAATTAAAGAAAATTACTTGCACACTTTAAAACTGAGGACTGATATCTGGACTATATAAAAATATCTGCAAATTTACAAGAAAAAAACAGCAATAAAACAATATCCAGTAAAACAAGGGGCAAAAGATATAAACCAGCAAAAGTTGACATAAATGTGAAGAAAACACCCTAGCTGGTTTGGCTTAGTGGTTAGAGCGTCAGCCTGTGGACTGAAGGGTGCAGGGTTAGATTCCAGCCAAGGGCAAATACCTCAGTTGCAGGCTCCATCCCCAGCCCGGTCAGGGCACATACAGGAGGCAACCAATTGATGTGTCTCTCTCACATCGATGCTTCTCTCTCTCCCTTTCACTCTCTCTGAAAAACAATGGAAAAAATATCGTCATATGAGACCAAAAAAAATATGAAGAAATGCTCACGCTCATTAATAATCAGAGAAATTCAAATTAAACCAATAGCAAGGTATTAATTTACATCTATTAGATAGGAAATAATTAAAAATGTAAATAATACTAAGTGTGGTTGGGGGATATGTGAATTCCCTGAGATGTGGATTCATCTGCACGTGATTTATTAAGGAAGTCATCTCAGGATCAAGTGGTAAGGGAGTGGGGAACACAGGCCAGAAAAATGGAAGAAACCAAACAAGGATGTACTTCAGACAGAGTCCTAGCATCAACCTGATCTTGTGGGGGGATTCTGATGAGGAAATTACACCTTAGTCTGAACCATTTTAAGGTGTCAACCTAAGAAACATCCAAACCTATAGAGAATTTTTATGAGTTTATTTGACCCAAACTGACAATTACCAGGAAGCAAAATCTCAATGGACTGAGAAAATATTCCAAAGAATGGCAGTTTTGCAGTTTGTTTTATACATTACAATCAAAGGAGGAAGCATATAAGGAGGGTTACATGAAATTCATTGGTGGTAGGTTAGGGAGGCGGGAGAAAGTAAAACTGGGAAATCTCTGAGATTGGACAAAGGGGAAAAACAGACAAATATTTCTTTTACATTGGTGGGCATAGGGCAGTTTACAGTTAACATTTACAGCACCTGGAGATAGTGTGTAGGAAGTAAGATAACAATGAGGGGTTCTGGGGTCTCACATGCTAGTGGGAGACTGTGCCCCGAGGGGTCTGGAAAGGGAGATTACTCTGTCATTCCAAAGGTATGTTATGTAGATGCAAAAGACAATAGACAGGCTCAGTTAAGGAAAAGCAATTTTTACCTAGGAAGATACCAGACTAGGACATGACTACCTGCAACGACTCGCTTTTAGTTAGGCAGTTTTCATTTCAGACCATCCTCTGTGGTTACTTTAGGTCTTTGAGTTTGTAAAGCCCACCATGCAAGCATCCCCTGAGCTTGTCAGGTTTAGCATGTCCACAAAGGCAAAGGATCTGGGATTTAATACTTAATACTGCAGTCACCCATTGCCTGCAGGATGCCCTGGAGGGACCTAACCCCCCAGGCACTTCCTATTCTCTGGCTTAAGTTGCTCCAACTGCCCAAGGGCAATCCTCTAAAGGAGATTTTAGGACTGGCCAGAAGTAAATCATACAAAAACTGGGAGAGGAATGCACAGAGACAGAGAAAGAAATCCATGAGATGGGCAAAGCAAGAATAGTATCTGGGACAAGGTGGGGGGAGCACAGGAACCTCTGTGAACTACTGGTGGGAAGAGAGACAGGATGCCATTGTGGGGAGCAATGTAGCATTTCGTACATAGATTACATTCGACAGCCTTATGCATATCATTTGACCCAGCATTTTTATTTTCGGATATATTCGCAGAGAAACTGTGTAGTGGGTCCATAAGAGTAGTTACTTGAACATGTCCACAAAGACAAGGCTTTTTTTTTTTTAATTCCTCACTCGAGGATATTTTTTCCATTGCTTTTCAGAGAGAGAGAGAAACATCGCTGTGAGAGATACACATCAACTGGTTGCCTCCCACAAGTACCCAGACAAGGGCTGGGGATCTAGCCTGTAACTGAGGTATGTGTCCTTGACTGGAATCAAACCCAGGACCCTTCAGTCCACAGGCCAACACTCTAACCACTGAGCCAAACCTGCTAGGACAAAGACAGACCTCTTTCCCAGGCCCGAGGAGTCACTAATGTGATCCTGTTACCAAGACATCACACAGGCTCCTCCGATCATCCTCACATTTAGCATCATTGGATCTCCTGAATCATAAGAGCCAAGTCACAGAACTGCTTGTTTGCAGCCTGAACCAGCTGAAGAAATTTTTCTTGCTTTGGGATCCACTCAAATTGGGCAGTTTTTCAAGAGTCATCTGTTGAGTTTGTCAAGGCAGCACACTCATAGGTGTCATTTGTTGCCTCCAGGTATTGTGCCCCTTCCTTACTGTAAGGCAGGTCACTCCTTTACTCGAGAGGAGATATCCTCATATACCCCCAAACTGGACCCCTTAGAAGATCAATTGGTGTACAAGCCCTCAGATTTTCTACCTCGTGGCATTCATGTGTTTTACCAGGGCTCTTAGGAAACTTCCTGGACAGGCATACTTTTCTTGGCGATGGTGAGAGGATCAGGATCCTTGTATCAGTCAGGGTTCAATCGGAAAAGTGGAAACGGTGTTTGGTATTTCAAATAAAAGATATTTAATAAAGGTCATTGGTTCCATAATTGTTGAAACACTGAACAAGCCAAAAAAAGAGAGGTTGAGGTAACTCAGATATTAATACCTTTAGGAAGAAGCTACTATTCCTAGAGCTAGGGGAACAAAATGGTGTTATCAGAGCCTAAAGAAGGGGACACTTTACTGCTGGTGTGTAGACTGCTGAGGGAGTGTATGTAGCCCAGACCACTTAAGGGGATATGGCTAAGTGAATAATAGAATATGGTGGGCTTGGCTGCTACTTATATCTTGATGGGGCTTGGTGAGGTTATTGCTGGGAATTCTGGAAGAAGCTGGAGACTAGAGCCGGAGGGCATGCAAACTCATACTGAAAGGTGACAAAGGCTCCTCTTCCCTTCTCCTCCTGAAAGTGCCCCCAGTGGGCAGAACCTAACCAGAAGCTAGCTAGCAGGGGAATCTGGAAAATGAGGTTTGTACAGTCCAGTCCCAGAATCAATGCCTGACACACTTGCAGTGAGATGATGAGGGTGCGTTGCTGGCCCTACAGTTTATAGTATTTTGTATCCCAGCCGAGGTAACCTAGTGCCTGGCTGCGTCCACTGGGCACCACTAAGCTGCTGTTATTGGCTCTATTCTGCAGGGCAGAGTCTTGGGCATCACCTATAACATAGAGATATGATGGCACATGAGGCAAAGTAGAGAGAGGTGGAGGAGGTTTAAAAGGGGAAAAAGAAAGTGAGCAGAACACTCTCTTCTTTCTTCTGCATCCCTGTGTTTATAGCTGTCTGTGTTTTAAATTTTAGGTGTGTCTAGATAAACAGTACATGGCTGGGTTTTTAAAATCCAACCTAAGATTGTCTATCTCATAGGCTTGCTCTGAATATTGATTTATTTGGACTTATTTTCACTGTCTTATTTTTAATTTTCAATTTATCATGTTTTTGTCTTTGCTTTTATTCTTTTTCCTTTACTGACTTACATTGCATGAATTTCTTTCTGTTACCTTCTTTTTATTTGAAAATTATAAATTTATTTTCAGGCATCTCCCATTTAAGTCAATAATCCTTTCCTGAAAACCAGAGGTTCTGTATAAAAATGCTAAGCAGGAGTATTTCCTATAATTTTAAATGGGTTACATGTCAACAAAACTCTCCCAATCAAGTTCTTAAAACATAACTAAAACACCTATCGTTAATAAATCATTATGTTAGGAAGAAAAATGCTTAGAAATAGCTTTCTGATCAGAAGTAATCAATACAATTGTTAACAGTTGGTTTGATGCAATAATTTTCTTTCTCAGCACCAGCAACATCTGAAATGCATATTCCTTTGCCAATACTTGTGTTTTATGAAATGGCTACATATGCTTTCAGCATTCTGCTAATTGTATTTGGAATGTAAATCAACTTATTACTTGCATATCTTTAAAAATACATATTTTTAAAGGGTATAGGGTTTTGTGGACATGAATATAAATTTTTCTTAGATAAACAATGGATAGAAAACATTTTATGGAGAGATATACTTCTATAAAACTGGTATTAAAAGCAAGGAAACATTCACAATATTAATAAGCAAGATATTGTGTAGGATAGACCTGTATATCCTTCTAGGAATTACTCTTAAATTTTAACATGCAATTTTTATAAAGTTAAAAAACATATCCTACTCCTGAAGAGATGGAGTTAAAAAGGAAGACTGTTTACCTCTGAATTCTCCTCTACTGTTTTCCCTACTATTGACCATTATCTTGGTTCCATCTTGTTTTCTTGGTAACTATTCATTTTGATAGAATTTAAAACTTAGAGAAAAGTTGCAAGAATAGTATTTACCCTTAACCCAGACTGAACAGTTGTGTACATTTTGCCCCATTTGCTTTACCAGTAATTTAAAGAAATTTGAGCATAATATCTATGCCTCAGTGCTGGGTTTTTGTTGTTGCTTGTTTATCCTACTTTGGGTTTCTTGAGCCTCTTGAATCTTTTGATTAATAATTGTCTTCAAATTTGGAAACTTTGGGGCCATTGTCTCTTCAAGTATCCACCTCCACCCTCTTAACCACAGCCTCCAATTACACATAGGTTAGACCACTTGATATTGTCCTACAGATCACTGAGGCTTTATTCATTTTCCATAGCCATTTTTCTCTTTGTGCTCCAGTTTGGATGGCTTCTTTTATTATGTCAAAATATTACTCATATTTTCTTCCTCAGGGTCTATTCTATTAAGACCTTCGGTGAAATTAGAGATTGCATTTTTCTATAAAACATGTTAGACTCACTAAATGAGATCATAAAAAGCATACAAGGGTTTCCAAATATTAAAACAGTAATGTCACTGAATGTTTGAATCGTGTGAACTGAAGTATCTGACCAAACAGTTTTTGAATAGGATGATGTATTTCTCTTCTACATATGGATATCTCCCCCCATATTATTTGAGTTTTTTTTAGGTTAAGGTTTTAATCTGATATAGTGCATGTCTACAATTTTTTTCTTTTTATAAATTGAGTTATGAAACTTCTTAGGAGAATTTCCAAAAGTGTTTATAGACCAACATAACATCTCTTAGAGCTCCTGAGGGGCATTTGTAGACTAACTCCAGCAACTTGTCACATGGACTCTTTCCCCAGAAGACGAAGGCTCAGGTGAAGATTAAAGCCTGTAGATGTTGAGGAGCTGCCTAAGGCTATACAGTAAGAAAGAAGGAGGAGGGATACTCCCTGCCCCAGCCTCTAGCATATAAGTAACCACTCAAAGATGCCCGGACTTGTCCAGGGTAAAGAGGGCAAGTGTTGGTGAAACTGACTGGACTCATCCTTGCAGATCCAATTATATAAAGCTCAAATGTTGATTTAGTCACTATTTAGAGGTTATTTATCACATTCTAAATTATGAATTTGGACATCGAAAATATATGTAATAACTATTAATTTGGTCAGCTTTCCAATATCTATTTAGCTATATTGGTTCCCTCAAATCCAAATCAATATATTTTCCCCTTGGCTAATATTTAAACTGGCCCTAAAACTCAAAATTTTTCTGTATCAGCTTATGGATTCCTGAGTTATCCTTTCCCAAAGCATTTATTCTTAAAGTCATGGAAGAAAAGTCCCCCAATTGTTTATATTAAGGACTTTCTCTCTGTTACCATCAGAGGGCGACTTTCAGTAATTTCCTGGGTCTAGGCTCCCTCTTGGGGTGTAATTACAAATTGCTCCCTGATGTCACTCCTTTCCTCTTCCATTAAATCTCTCTGGGACCCAGTCATTTCCCCAGACCTACCACCATCAAAACATCTCCCCAGCCCTTTCCTAGTCTAGTCTTCCAATGTAAAAGCAGTTAGGTCCAGATATAAAACCAAAGGAGCATTCTTTTTTTCTTTAATAAAAGACAAGTTTTGACATTTGGGATCTCATATCTTACCCTGACTATCAATCTCTTTTCATTCATCTGTGGTATGTCCCTAATTTGCCTTCTGTCATTTCTAAAGCTAATGTTCTCAAGTCCTCCTTAGCTCTTCATTTGAAACACCCAGTAGGCTGGCCTTACCTGTGGATCCTGGCCCTCCCACCGTTTCTGGGCCAGCCTGACTACCTAATAAAGGCACACCTGATGCAGGTTCTCTACAGTGAATTTTCACCTTTCGAGATGGTATCGTTTCACTCTTCTTATAAGCAGAGGCCTCTTTCTCTTCACGTAGTCATTGCAACACTACTATGGTATTCACAAACATGATTGGGTCCTAACTAATGGACATATCAGGGCCAAACCGAGGGCAGAGAGCAGAAGGTGGGTAGGTAAGAAGGTGCCTCAGAGAGACTGTGGATAAGCCATATAAAAACCCCTTGATTTTGGTCCACGCTGAATTTTCCTTGCACTTAGTATTTCTTCTTAAAGAAGATTAACAAGGAAGAAAGTTCGGGATGGCTATCTAGCATCACCAACAATGCCTAGCACTAATAAATCAAACCTAGAAATTTCACATAGTCTACATGGACCTTTTCAGTTGAATTTTCAGTTATTTATCTAAACAACAAACATTTGCTGAGTGCTACTGTGTACCAAGTACTGCTGTTCCGGGCACTGGGGATATAGTAGTGAACGAAGCATGAAAAATCCTTGCCACATTGGAACATATATTCTCGAGAAGGAGATGGCCAATAAATGAATAAATATATAAATTTGGGTAAACCAAAGGGCTTTGAAGAAGAATAAAGCATAAGAGAGATAGAATGTGACTGGGGGAGAGTACCTATTTGGGGTGGCTCTGGAATGTCTCCCTTATAAAGTGACAGTTGCCCGGGAAAATGAATGAAGTGAGGGAGTAAGTCATTGGGATTCTTGGTGGGTAGTGTTCCTAGAGAACAGAATTAACAAAAGCCCTGAAAGGGCTTCTTGCTATTCCCTGAACCTTAGCATGTTCAAAGATTAGCAAGAAGTCCAAGACTGGAAGAGTCACTGACATGCTGGAGAGACTGGCAAGCGAGAAAGTTAGGGAGGGGGCGGAGAGAGTTATACACACAGGCTCTTGTATACTATGAGAGGAGTTTGAATTTTATGCTAAATGATATAGGGAGGTGTTGACAGGTTCTGAGCAGGAATAGTCTGTGTTTTCTTTTTTTGCACTAAAAAATATTTACAGAATACATTTGCCTCTTTCCCTTTTTGTGTGACTTTTTCACCGTCTCTGGGCCTCATTAGGTGCTCCTGAGGACATAGGAAAAGTGGGCGCAGCTTGCAAATGCAGGGACATGGCCGACTTAGGCTGTAGTTCATACTCTTCCGAAGGGCCTGAGAAAGATCGCTTAGAATTCCATCTTATAAAGTACCCATGATTTCTTAAGGGAAACAGAGCTGATAAGAACTGCCAACGTGCAGTCTAATCTCTGCCTGACATACTCTTGCTCCTTCCCTAACATTACTTCCCTTTCCCCCCTCACCCACAAAGATGATTCATCTCAAAGAAAGCTGCAGTTGTGTTTAGGCGGCCCCAAGTGAAAGGGAGCTTGGCTTGGGCCAGGGTGGTTGAAAAGCAGTCACGTTTGAAATATATTTGGAAGATTTTTGGTCAAACAACAGAATTCACAGCAATGCCACTTACTGAGACAGAAAGACGGAAGGAGGAATGGACTTGAAGGGCAGGGAGGACCTGTCAAGTCCAAGATGCCTGTTAGACATCCCGGAGCAGGCACAGCCCACAGCTACGTGTAGCCTCTGACCCGAATGTAAGCTCCCAGAGGATGGGGCCTTGTGTCTTTTCTGTTTATATCTGTATCCTTGGACCCCAGAAGAGGCCTTGGCAGGTGTTTAGTAAATATTTGCTGAATGAATGAACAAATAAATGAATAAATATGAGCCTGGGGCTTTTGTTGTTTGAAGCCCTGGCCTGCAGCCCTTGCTGAGCAGAATGATAAAAAACAAACCATGGCAAAAAATACCATTTATAAATGCCTAAAATACTGAGGGAAAGCAGGGTTTGAGGAGTACCTTTCCTCTGTCAGAACTCAAACCCAGATTTCTGGATTGACCCGCCACATGGGGGAAAGGAGATCAAAGAGAACAGGGGGCCAGAGCCTGAACAGGGGAGCGAGCCAAACCTATTTATGTGATCCTTTCATTTATAGGGTCTCCCCAAGAACAAAGGAAACCCAAAGAGTGACATAAATTTCCTTCTTGAGGGAAAGCAAATGGGAAAGGGAGGAAGAAGGGGCTTCCTCAAGATCTGCCTCCCACCCCTCAATCCCCAGCCCCCTACCCCTATGAATATTGATTTTTTTAAAGCTTTTGCTGGTATTGAAATTCAATATGTGGTTTGGCATGAAAATATAGTGTATAAAAAGATATGTATAATTTGGTATGATTACGCATTATCCTATGTCACTGTCGCTGGCCGTCACACCAGGCAAAGACTGGTGTTACTTAGAAGAAATGGAAGGACCAAGTAAATTTAAAAAGTGAGAGGGTGAGGGAAAGCTTCTTGGTTTCAGCTTCACTGAGGTGCCACTAAATCAGTGCTAGTTGCCCAGAGACTGCCTTTTTGGGGGTGGACTGAATTATGACACTCATTGTGTCTCAATTGTGACACTATATCTCCTACATCAGGGTAGAATTCTGTAGCATTACAAATCTTCTTGCTTGGAGAGAGGCATCCAAATTGATCATGTCTATTTCCTAAATCATTGTCTTACAATAGAGTCTTTGATGCTTGGACTTAAAAGATAAGAATCTGTGACCTTGTTCTGCGGTTTCATTAAGCTAGATCAGGAGAAAGGCTCTATCTAGGGGGACAAGGGAATGAAACGTGTCAGTGGGGCTAGGGAGGTGCCATGAGCGGGAAGCACATCTTCTGCTCCTTCATGTCTCCTTCCACCATAATTGAAACATTTAGAAATTTGTCATGGTGGGCATCTCCAGTCCCACGGTTTTTCCTGAGACTATTTTCCATCCCTTACTGTCCATCTTGTATATTTAAAAACCTTAATTTTTTGTATGTTTGTTTCTCCTTGGGTCCCCATATTCCCAACACCCCGGTGCTAAATCTGCTAAGTTCTGCGTTGAGAGACAGCTTCCATTCTTTCTTGTGAGCAGATATCCCCGTATTTTTAACAGATCTACAAACAATTTTTTTTTGCTTTGAATTTCCCAGATTTCCAATCTCCTGCTCTTTTTTATATTTCTCTATTTCTGGCAGTCTTTCTTAGCTCCCTATTTTTGTCAGAATGGCTATTACTTTTGCTACATTCATTAGCTCTGAAAATCAACTTCCATTCATTCATTGCTGAATAATGCTAGTTCTGTTCAGATTTGGTGTTGGTCAACAGATGAGATCAATGAATTTATAAACCCCGGTCCCACTCTGCCCACGGATAGCAGGCAGGTTGCTAGGCAAAGCTCTCTTCTCAGTCTCGTTTCTAGCAAGTTTTCATTTTAGCTTTGCTACGGAGATAACTTTCTGAAACTGCTATTTCCTGGTTCTCTGGTATGTGAACCAATATAGAACATTAAAACTATAGCTGCAGCCCGGCTGGCATGGCTCAGCAATTGAGCATCGGCCTATGATCCAGGGGATCCCGGTTCAATTCTGGCCAGAACACATCCCAGGGCTGCAGGCTCGATCCCCAGCAAGGGGGGCGTGCAGGAGGCAGCCGATCAATGACTCTCTCATCATTGATGTTTCTCTCTCTCTCTCCCTCTCCCTTCCTTTCTCTGAAATCAATAAAGATATATTAAAACAAAATAAAACAAAACCAACCTATAGCTGCAGCCAGGATGGTGAAGGATTTGTGGTACCAAACATATCTTCTCCCCTTACAGGTTCTGAAGCAATTAATAAAAACTTTCAACAATCAGATAAGTTAAAAATAAAAATCAGGGTTTCATTTGTTGTTGTTGTTGTTGTTGTTAGAAGTTGGCTTGGGGACTGTGGCTGGGGCCTGAATATAAATTTGGCTTCCTAATACATCCCCCTAGACACTGCTAAACCACAGGCCGCCCCTGACAAAGGAAGAGCCTCCCCAGATAACTTACCACATGTTGCTGGCAGGCTGTTTGAGAAAGGAAGAGCCAAAGTGGGAGAAGCTAGCTTGCCCAGAACTCCACGCCACTACTTTTTCATTGCAGAAGGAAAGAAGGGTGCATACCAATGCTGTCACAAAGGTCGAAGTTTCTGTTTCATATAGAAGTTTCTATCTTAGAAGTTGGAGGAAAGGAAGAAAATGGTTCCACAAAGAGCGCCTCCTGCCGGTGCCCTCAGTAACCGCTCTCTGCTCCTAAGGTCACATTTCCCAGAATGCACTGGGCCACCACTAGCACCCCATCCTTACTACCCAGCTGGTCCCTGGGCTGTGAGGGCTCCATCTGGACGTGGAGAGTTGTGGAAGTGAAGTGGTGAGGGGGAACCGTTCCTAAATCTTATTGTAGATCTTCTCCCCAAAGGGAGGTAGAAAGGAATGATCAATCCAGTTTTGGTTGATGTAGTACCTCCCACCCTCATGTCAAAAAAGAAGACAATCAGTGGGGAATGAGTGATGCCTTCGTATTATCTTTTATCAGATGGTCTCTCTTCAAGCAAATCTTGGCCCTGCCGTGAACTTAGCCTAGTAGGTTTTAACACTCTAGGTGTATTTGCCTCATAGTTGGTTGCAATGGATTGTTTATTAAGCTTTGGTAATTTTTGTGAGTTTTTAAAAAATCTTTTTCTATACTTTCCAAAGTTGCAGTTTAGATGCCTTAAAGTAGAGGTTCTCCCCCTTTTCATGATATTGTCCCTGTGGTTTCTGTGGCTCCTTTCTCCCGGTTCTCCTCCATCCTCTGGCCACTCCTTTTCAGTGTTCTTCATACCATCCACGCGCGATGTTCTTCCTTTGGTGTCTGCAACTTCTGTAGCTCTGTCCTATGCCTTGGCCTCTACTCAGCCCACCCTTTCTCCTGCTTGATCTCATCTATTCCAACAGCTTCAACTAGCACATATTCCTGAGGCTGAATCCCAAGACATAATTCTATCCCAAACCTCTCTCTCTTGAGCTCCATACCCGTATTCTAAACCATTTACTAGACAGTGTCCCCATCTGCACCTCATAGTCAATCAATCAAAACCAAAATCATCATTTATCTCCCAAACTTGGTCCATCTCCTTTATTTTCTAATTTGATAAATTGCGCTTCCCTTCTCTCAGGTAACCAAGCTAAAAAAGTGGCTATATCCATTAGCCCATAGATCCAATTGATTACCAAGTCCTATTAATTATGACATCTTTCAAATATCTCTTTTTTTATTCCTCTTTACTGCCAACACCTTGCTTTGGAGCCTGTATCAGTTTAAGTTTTTTTGGTTGCAAACAATACAAATCAACTCTGAATAATTTAAACAAAAAAAGGGGGGTGGATTTATTTGAAATGATATTGGGAAAGCTCATAGAACTGAAGGGAAACCTGAGTGACCATGCTTCAGGGTGGACTAGATCTGGGGCAACTGTGGGGACCTCAGCGAGTGGAGCTCAGTCTTTATGCCTGGGACACTGCATGTGGTAATTCAGCCACAATCAGCTTTCATCTCTGTGTGTCTTTATCAAACTTTAAATTCCTAGTAGAGAGAATTTGGTTGATTATCTTTGGATAAGCCATCCTGGGCTAGACAACAGGGATGGGTGGTGTAAATTTGTGAGCACTGCAGATCCTTAAAATTTCTCAACTCTTTCTCCGTACTGCCATAGCCTTCTCAAAGGCCTCTGCATCTTTCCAATCTATAATTCACACTGCCACCATTTTCATATCTCTAAAATATACATTGTTCAATGTATCTTCTTAGCTAAAATTCCTTGGTATCTCTTCATTACTCATAAAATAACCTACAAGCTTCTATCAGGGCCTTCACTCTAGGATTTAGACCCTGGCTACCTCTCTAGTCTCATCTTTTGCTACGTTTCTGTTAAATCTTATGTTCCAAGCATACTGCAGTTATTTGCAATTCCCCTAAACAAGCCATGCTTTGTTCTAGTCTCATGTTTCTGCTCCCTCTTTCTCTCAAATACCCACCTTCTCTTCTCATCACCTGGTTAACTTACACTCATTTTTGCAGGCCCAGCTTAGGTATTAGTTCCAAATCTCTCCTAGTCTCTTCTCATCTGGGCTAAGTGCTCTTCCTCTGTGCTCTGATAGCATTCTGAACTTGTCTCTAATATAGGCATTGCAATCTGTTGCATTCAGCTCTTTCCTTGTCCCTCTTCCTGGCTAAACTGTGAGCTCCTTGAGGTCAGTGACTATATCCAATTTATGTTTGGATCCCACTAGCTAGGATGGGGTTTAATGCAACATAAGTGTTCAGTTAAATATATTGAAATAAGCAAATATTGATTTTTGAATGTCTAGTATACAAAGCACTCTGGGGGAAAGATATATATATCTGTTAATTCTCTCTCTATATTTCACATTTCTACTTTTAAGGAGCTTACTGCCTGGGAGGTAAACAATACCTACATATAAGAAAATTAGGTAGAACTACAAGACACTATATAATTTCATGCACAAAAACAACGACCATAGGTTAGAATTTGGGGTTTAATTGACCTGGAAAGTCTTCTCTGAAGAAGAAAGACCTGAGAGGTAACATAAAGAAAGAAAGAAGATGCAAATAGTTTGAAGAGGGCAGGAGAATGTTTTAATTATGGGGACTAAGAGAAAAAGGCTCACTATATGTAAGGGACAGAAAACATTGGCCAAGATAGAGGTTAAGATAAGGTGAAAAGGTTGATGTGTGTGTGTGTGTGTGTGTGTGTGTGTGTGTGTGTGTGTGTGTGTAGGAAAGTCATAGGTTAGGGGAAAAAAAAATGGAGCAGATTTGGTCTGTCTTTGTGCTTTTCATTCTCTGATTCCAACATAGAACACCTCAGCATTCTAGATTGCCCGCTCATCACGAATTCCCAGTGTCTCCTCCAGAATCAAGAGAAGAATAATTCAGATATTTTCCAAATGGGAAGTTTCCACATCAAGGCATTTCCCCTTCCTCCCTGAAGTAAGATTTCCTGGTGCCATTTAAGGTATTGTACTCCAGATCTTTCCATTCTTATTTTTTGTGTGTAGTTTTTGTGTTTGTGTGATTTTTTTTCTACCCTGGGTTGCAGACAAGTGGCGCAAGATTTGTACCTTCCAATTTGATGGCTCCTATTTATTTCAGTTTCAATGTATACGTGAGCTGGAAAAACTAAACTTGAGAAAAGGGCGAGAAACTCATTAGGCTATTTCCCTCAAAGGGAACTTTCAGGGTTTAACTCGGTTTAATCATAAACTTTAGACAATCGTCTTTAGGGTTTATAAATAGACTGTCAAAGTAGATATAACCCTAAACAAGCACCTATTGATACTATCAACACTAATATAGATTTTTCCGGCAAACCATGGACTTTATAGGAGCTTGAGCTGATAGGCCTTATCAAAGTTCTACTTAATTGTCAAAGCCCCCTAGATTTGATCCCATCCCACCTATCTACTAGTAAGTCTTAGTAGTAGCTACTTAAAACAACAGCAAAAACAAATAATCTTCCATGTACGCTTCTTCTCAAACCATCCTGCAAGGCCCAGCTCAATCTCCCTCAAGTATCACTAACCTCTCTTTTCTCTAAATGGTGGATTCTAAATCCTCAACTCTTTTCTTCCATTTCTAATTATCAAAATGTAGCAACTCCCTGGACAAACATGGTTGTATTGAAAGGGGATGTCTGCTCTTCCAACTCTCTCTCATTACTGACACATGAATTAATTTTATTTCAGGTCTTTATGTAGGTAAATCTCACCAACATCATGGAATGAGAATGTTACCTTGAAATCATTTGGTTAACTCTCTCCATTTTTACAGATGAGGAAGTTGAGGCCCCAAGAGATGTGTCATTCTTGTTTCAGATTTAACAATCACATCCTCCTTCCTGCCCACATTTATCAACTAAACTTAAGTTGTTGAGGGCAAGGATCATTACGTCCTGTGCATTTTCTGCTTTCACAACAGTACGTATCAGTCTGCTCTTGTTTCCCACAGAGGATCAAGAACGGAGCTGCACACACAGTGTGCTAAGGAAACAATGTTTGGGTTGAACTGAAACCCTACAGAACGTGGACTGTTCAGAGGCACTGAATTTGGCCTCTGGGTGAATAATTGCTTCAGGTTGGTCCACTTAGCAGTGAACAGCAATGGGCCAAAGAAGATCTACCAAGTATGTAGTCTCGTTTGCTTAACTATGTTATAACTTATTTTGAACTTATGTGAACTTATTTTGTAGCCCATAGCACTTTGAACAGTACTAGACACAGAGTAAACCCTCATAAAAGAGTTTCAATTGACTGTCCTCAGATAAAAAACCAGATCTTGGTCTGTTTCATGCAGCAACTAGAGTAGTTTTGCCAAAAGAAAAGCACCAGACTGTTTGAGACGGACACTGCTGGGCCAAGGAAGCATTTTCATGCAGCTGTATGCCGTAAATTGGCCTTGAAGAAAAGTACCTGGAACCTGGTGCCACCTTTTAGATACCAAAGATTTATTTTGAAAGTGGTACAATAAAAATTATATAATTATTAGATAACTTAAGGTAATAGGACCCATCAAAAGGGCACAAACTTTAAGATGTTAAGATGAATTTTTTTTTGGTCTTCCACAATATATCACCTGCTCTTCTTGAGATTATTTTAAAGACCTCTGGCTTGAGGTAGAAGCAAGCCATCCTTGAATGGGACCTGATCCTGGATTTGTATCACGCTATAGCCAATTGACCCACCAACTACATAGCTTGGTTATTTCTACTTTTCTTATTTTAGTCCTGACTCAGCTACCCTCATTTTTAAAGGAGAGCGGTCTAGTTGAGGTAGTTGTAGGACCCTACTTAATTTGAACTAGTTTAATCCCCCCCAAAAGGTACTATCTCCAAGGAGAAAGCAGGCCACTTATTTTAGTCATTAACCCAATCTTACAGCTGAGCATCTTTATGTTCAGAAAGTAAATGGGTTTAGTAAGAATTAGTCAAGGAATCCAAAATACTTTATTACTAAAGATTGCAACTTCTGTCCCTTGCCCACTTTCCCACAAAGGGAGCTGGCATCTGGGTGGGAAATGGGAAAGTAAGTGAAGGAGCAGAGTATGAGAATATTTGCCATTGATTATTATTTTTGCTACCCTACTTCTAGGAAGAGAAACTTAGATTTGGTTAGGAACATAGGGGAGCCAGTGATCCAAGCCTGGTCATTAAAAATGGAAAATTTGTGAAGTTCTACTAACTCTGTTCCTTCTTAAGGAATCATTGACTAATCATTGGTGCAGGCAGAACCATTTCCATGTGGAGAGGCAGGTAGGCATTTGTAACAGTTGGTCGTCTTCAAGGATATTATGAGGGTCCAACCTAAAAGAATTCCTTAAGCAGTTTACTAGAGTGCTTCCTTTAGTGGTCTGAAACCCCTATTTTATTTTATTTTTAGAGAGAGAGGAAGTGAGAGAGAAACATCGATCGGTTGCCTCCTGTCAGGCACCCTGACCAGGTTCCAAACCAGCAACCTGGGCATGTGCCCTGAGTATCAAACCGGTGACCTTTTGGTGCACAAGATGACACTCAACCAACTGAGCCACCCTGGCCAGGGCTGAAACCCCTATTTTAGAAGAAATCAACTCATCAGATGTCTCCAAGGGGTCCCACTTGCTTAACTGTTCAACCTGAGGTTCTGTCCCCCCCAACCTCCCCCACAACCCCAGCACATAGGCTGGATAATGAATCCTCTTCTTTGCTACACATACGTTTTTCAATTAGTGACCACCTAAATTGGGCTCTTCTAAATCAGGCTTCTAAACTTTGTTAAGGAGACTGAGAACATGCAGAAGGCCAGGTCTCGGAGCCAACTAGATGTCCTGCCTCTTTTTCAGGTCCTCATATGGCAAATTAAAGACTTCGGGAACTTTTGAGAAAGGATTTATGGATAGTGATGAGGTAAGGGAGAGAATTAGCAAATGTTCATTTGTAATATTTCTTTGTACACTTAAGAGTATTTTTTAAGCTGTGTCTTACACACTTTTTGTTGAAAAGCATAAAAGGGTCAAGGTTCATATAGAAAGCAAGGTTAATTGATCCAATTTTATGAGAGGGAAACAGAGACATAGAAAACAGAAGAGACAAGAACACAACAACAATAAATTGGCATGCAAAACCCAGGGACCGGAAGCCTCTCGTAGGCCGTGAGTGTTAAACCCTGACTCATCTAGAATTCGTGGCCGCCTCTTGGAGCAAAATCTTGGTTGCCGCCCCAGGTTTATCACATTTAAGTGAATTTTCCAGGCCATCTTTTATTTCATCAGCCAGAGAAACTGCTGTTTAATGTAACAAAACTAAAACATATTCCAATTTGGACACTCTTGTGGGTTTCATCAACTGCTGGAGACTAATTTGGAACAGAAATGCACTACCTCAGAAAAATTCAAGAGTAAAAACATTTTTTTTAAAAAAATTTATTGATTTGAGAGAGAGAGAGAGAGAGAGAGAGGAAGGGAGAGAAAGAGAAACTTCGATTTGTTGTTCCATTTATTTACGCATTCATTGGTTGATTCTCGTGTGACTGGGGATTGAACCACAACCTTGGCATACTGGAACACCGCTCTAACCAACTGAGCTACCCGGCCAGGGCTAAAACATCTTGCCCAGAGACTTTCCCCACTAGAATTCATTAAAAACAAAGCAAAACAAAACAAAAAAAACGGTAAAAGAAAAGTCTTTACATCTTTTCCCCAAATAATTTTTTTCCTAGACTTCTATATGATTCTAAATACATATTTTATGTCATATCCGTGAAGCAGGTTTTTCACAATGTTTTTGTTTTGAACAAAGGGACTTCAGTTTTCCAAAAGGGAAAAAAATTTAAATTATTGCGTCTTTGGATTTGTCCCATATTTCATCCCACCCTCCCGAAGGAATGTATGGAGTGACTGCTAGACCTCCTCCCATTCCTCCCCCAACCCCCCGGGCTCGCCAGCTCCTGACATTTCCTTTCTGAAGCCTGATAGCGGGCTGAGCTCATCCCGCATGCCTGGCCCGTTCTTACTACTTCCCTCTTCTCCATTCACCTGCTTGCCTTCCGCACCCTGCAAGTACATGTTCCCTTTCTTCTGTACCCCACCTTACCTCACCTCCTTGGGGACATGGCAATCTTTAGAAAGGCTGATCCAAGCTCAGCAGTATGTTCCCTTCCTCTTGTTCTGCTTTCTGGGTTTGCTAAGCCCAAAGGGGGTAACTCAGCGTCTTTCACTTTGGGCTCTCACCCCTTTGAATTACTTGTCCTTAGATAACCGAGGGCTAAGCTCTAGGCAGGGCCAAAAGCCGGGGTCAGAAGAGGGAGGTGCAGGTGACCCAGCACCTCTACCACCAGGCACGACCCTCAATCTGCCAATCCCCAGCACTACCACCAGCAGAAAAATGCAAAGTGTAGATAGAGTGTTAGCAAAATTCAATTATTTTTGTAACATTTTAGGAAGAATCAGATACCACAGAAATATTAAAAAATACAAAATGTTGTTTCTCCCTTGGTCTGTGAGCCTGTCCCTCAGGGCTCCCTTCACGCACACCCTTAAATTATCGCCCTTTTGTAACTTGCTTGTCTCCTTAAAGGTTGCCCTCCGTGTTGATTTGCACCTGATTTTACTCCTACAGTAATGAAAAGGCAGGAGGAGGAGGTGTGATCCTTGGAGTGACTTGTCCCTGCCTGAACTCTGATGCTGCCCTCGTCTACCTCACCTCCTAACAGCTTGACCTGACATTTCATAAACTGGTCCGCATTTCCATGGACAAGCTGGCCCGTGAGGCTGTCCTTGCTGGGGCTCTCATTCCAGAAACCCAGGGTGCAAAACACGCAGCACAGGGTTCCCTTTACTTAACTTGAAGTAGGGACCACATTTAGTGAGAGTAAGCAATGGAATACTGTTTAGGATAGGTGCAGCTTGAACCCACTAATTTTGCTCATTGTTTCTAGATTTTTTATGCAGTCTCGCCATCAAAATCTGTTCCCAATAACCTTCTGCATTACACGGTCCATCCAAAATTGGTAGGTGGAACAAGCTTTCCCCTGAGATCCCTAAGAGCAAGTTGCAGCAGTGGGGCAGAGGCGCTGCCAAGTATCCCAAATGCCTCCAAGTGCTGCCCCTTCTGTGGCTGTGCACCTCCTAGGACAGGGGGGCAGAGCTGCCCTAGGACAGTGAGCCAGGGGCAGTGCTAGGAATGGCCCGGGTGAGGGAGGAGGGAGGGACTGGGAAGAGGGTGGTCCCTGTAGCCAAAATAGTCCTTTTACATTGAGAAAACATATTACTAATCAGAAGGTATTTCATTCTCTCCCTCTTCCTTCCTCTCCAATCCTCTGCTTTCCTTCTATTGACAGAAAAGCAAAATTAGTGGGACTGCCCCATCCCCCACCCGCATCTTAAGTAACATGCTGTCTTTGGGGACTGCTTCACCTTTTTAAACATGGTGCTTATTATGCATGGTAGTGTGGTTGTGCCTGTGGGAAAACGCTGGTGGGTGAGAATGTGGGGGTCACCCCCCACCCTCCAAACTCCCTGAGCAGAGATTCGGTCCCTGGCAGTTTCTAGTCTCTGTCTCCGAGGCTTGTATGGAGGTGTAACATAGAAACCTCTCTGTTTGCCCCACTGTGTTGAACAAATTCTGTTACGCTCTTTCAGAAGAATTAAGTGGGCTTTCTCCCTTTATTGTGGAAGCCTTCCTGTGTCATTTCCCCAGCCCCTCAGTCTATTTGTGAGGAATGCTCTGAGCAAAGGAAGGGCCAGCGAGCTTCAGACTTTTTCTGATAAACACACTTCAGAGCAGATTTGTCCAGCCTCTGTCCCTACCCCACGGAGGCAGATTAGCCAACGGATCTGTTAACCTTCTCTTGATCTAATCCCTTTGTCCCTCTGCAAATCTTTGGCCCTCTGTCTGTCTGCTCAGAGCCAGTACTATGAGCCTTTGAAGCCCACCGCACTGCAGAAACGCGTGGCTCGAAACAGGAAGATGTTAAGCTTCATGCTCAAGGTCACAGAATATGATGAGGATAAGACCTCACTTATAATGACCAACAATCCACTTCCCTGTCCAATGGAGCAACAAGGAAAGGACATCACACCAAAATACTTTTCCAAGGAGTTACTGCTCAAGGTAATGGCACCTGGGGAAGTTTCCTGGCGCCCTAAGTAAGGACCCTGAAGAATTAGGAGTTAGCTTGAAGAAGGAAGCTAACTTACCATGGTTCTCAGGAGCCAACCTCTTCCCTCTAATTCTTTGCCATTTGTGTCACCAAACAGAATGTGTAGAGCCTGGGAAATACTCAGGAAAAGAGTTAGACAAGCTTGGGTTGTGAAACTTCATTGCGCAGAGAAAAGAGAGTCTTACCTTGAAATTGTTTCTCCTTGGCCAGAGATATTTAGTTTGCAGTTAACAAAAGGTAAACTAGCCACTGGCTTTCTAGTTGAGCAGATAGTAGTAAAGGGTAAACTGAGAAGTAAAGGATAAGGGACAGAAATGAACACCTAAATGGGAAAGGAGTCAAGGTTATACTTTATACCCACTGCTTTTGGGTGTCAGGAGAAGGAAAGGGGAACAGGGCAGGGACTCTATTATCGCAGTATCCAGACATTTGGGACGCTGTTGTATACTAAAGAAGTTCAAATCCAACCTGATAACCAATCACTAAACATACACTAATCTAAGAACTAAAATATAAAGATGATTACCAGAAAGTCTGAAGGAACTTGGAGTGTACAGGAGAGACAGATCAATAAATATATCTGTAGTTGTGATATAATAAGATATATGAATTATAAAAGAATATACAAGACACAGAACTCATATACAGTAAAGAACAGTATTTCTGTTGGGAGAAAGAGAGTAATCAGAGAGGTTTTGCAGAAGAGATGACCCCTGACAAAAGAACAGGAAAATATTCCAATCAGAGGGAAGGGCCAAGCCACAGAGACATGAGAAAGTGAGGTGCATTTAGGGAGTTGTAAGAGAGTAAATGGATATAATCAAATTTGCATTAATTTAGAAAGACCTTTTTTTGGAGTTTGGGAGAAAGGTGCATTATTTGTGAAAAAGGCAAAAATCAGAAAGATTAGTTATGATGTTACTACAATCATCAAGGTATGAGACGCTGAGGAATTGCAATAAATCAACAGCAAAGGAAGTGAAGAAAATCAATTTAAGAGGTATTTAGGAAACAGGATCTAAAAAAGATCTTGATGGCCCTGGCTATATGCCAAGTTTTTGGGTTCGATCTCCGGTCAGGGCACGTACAAGAAGCAACCCAAGAATGCATAAATAAATGGAACGACAAATTGATGCCTTTCCCCCCCCTCCTCTCTCTTTCTAAAAGCAATAAATTAAAAAATTGAAAAGATCCTGATAGTCTTGAGGGAGGGCCTTAATATAACAAGAAGAAATTAAATGAAATGAATGAAAGTACAAGCAAAAGAATATAATTATAACAAATTTGAAGCTGGGAGTGGAATTACCCAAGACAGATCCTTATAACAGAGTGTGGTGAATTTGGAATTAGTATGTCCTTAGTTGCAACATGAATGGCAGTGAGAGATTCCTTCAAATGGAAGATAAAACAGTTAGTATCCAAAGGTATATGCTGACAAAGGAGTTAATTAACTAATTTCCTGCCTATGGTCTCTTTGGTCTCAGAATTTATGCCTTTGAATGTAAACTCAGTGGTTGCTTCTCATGGTAGTGGTATGGTAATGTGCAGTGAGAGAGGGACAAATCCCAGGCCAGGACTGCCCTGCTCAAAGTAGAGAAGGAAATACTAGACTATCATGTAACCTTGGTGCAAGAAGAGCTTTCTTCCAACAGCTGGCACCTGAGGGTCTTCCAGGTCACATGCAGGACCTGATCATACTCATGAGCAAATTGTGGTACTAGCCAGATTGTATTAACAGAGTTAAGGCTCTGATTGTCAAAGACTGGCACCACGGTAATTTTTTGGGGCTATTTGGAACAAGTCCAAGAAGATGGAACTGCCCAATATCTAGAATGCTGCTTTAATATTTATGCTGCATCCCCTCCTTCTCTTGCCAGAAAAATGTGACAATCTTCTGTGAGCCTAAGATTATGTACTAAAGAAACATTCTTTTGCCCAGGCATGTGTAAAAAAAGATTGTGGGTCCCAGCTGGCAACTTTAGAATGGACTAGACATGTCTATCACCGTAATGGTTATACTCACAGCCCCTTCTAAGTGAAATGGACACTACCACAGTTCATGAAGGAAAGGATGCCCTAAGAGGTCCTATTTTGTATAACGAGACTCGGCTCTCTACTCCTAGCTGGGACCAGAGAAGCACATCAGACCCAGTAAAGTAAAATTCATAGGCTGGTTAGTTACCTGTGGTGGTCACCACCAAACCAAAACCAAAACCAACTCAAAACAAAACCAACCAACTTACCCATAACCCAAATCTCTGAGCAGTGGGAATGAAAGCTGAAAGGACACACAGAGAAAGGCCATACAGTAGGTAGTGTAGGGACCATAATAGGGTCAGGGTAGGTTGAAGTCATAGGGAAATAAATATAAATGAATAAGCAGAAGCTATAGATAGAAAAAAGGTATACAGGGTAAAGTAAGGAGTGAATAGAGAGAGAAGGAAGCAGGTGGAAGAAGTAGGAGAGACATTAATGATATGATTTGGAATCAAGATACACAAACTTGTGCAGTGGAAGTTCTTAGCTAGTGCCGTCTTGGATTCCAAATAGCTTTTCCATTCCTGTTTTTCTGCAATGAGATCTAGCTCTGTTCAGGTTCTGCTCTTTCTGTGGCCAGATTGTTAGCTATGTCTTCCTTCTTAGGCATGTGCTCTTACAGTAAAACTCCTATTAGGTGAGGTAACTTGGATGGATGGGTGCCTGTTCCTCAAAACTGGAGGTGCTTAGGGAATGAGTACAGAATTAAAAGGACATGTTCAACAGCAAGTACTTTTTTCTAAAAAAGAGGCTTTAAAATTCTGAAAGAAAAAGCTCAATATATGTCAATTAAGTAGTTTGGTCATTCATTTATTCTTTCATTCATTCAACAAATATTTGTTGAGTACCTACTATGTGCCAAGCACTGTTATGGGTGGTAGGGATATATCAGTGACTAAACCGAAGTCTGCCCAAATGAAGTTTAATTCTAGTGAGGTACACAGACCATAAGCAATCACACAATTAATGTAAAAATCTGATAAATGCCAAAACAAAGCTGGATAAAGGAATGGAACATGATGGGTGTGAGTGGTGATTTTAGATGGTATAGTTTAGATAGTAATTTGGAGAGCAGGCTTTCAGAAGAGGTGCTGACATCTGAATAGAGAATTTATTGGGGTGTTGGGACATGTCCTGCAGTTGCCATGTCTTGCATATTGTTCTCACTTCAGATTGCTGCACACTGGGGATAAAATAAATTGTTTCTGAAATGTGTTATAATGAGACAAATCAGGAGAATGGGAACCCAAAGCCATGTCATATGAAGAAAATTTCAAAATATTGGCAATGTTGAGCCTGGCAGAGAGAGGGAGATAGCTTAGGAGGAACCTGATGGATTTCTCCAAATTCTTTAAGGACTCTGTGGAAGATACGCTGGATTTGTTCTGTTTGGATTATAAGTTAGAAGTTACAGGGAGACAGCTATCAGCTGATCAAAGATGAAATAGGTTGGGTTTTTAGGTATAGGAAGACTGACCACTTGTTAGTGACAGTGCATAGGTGAAGTGAGTGTCAGATGAACAGTTAGACTAGATGACCTGCACAATCCTTTCTGCAAGTCTCTGTGACCTTTAGTAATGATATTATTAGCTCACAAAACATCTGTGGCCTCTTCACTGCAGATAGAGAATGGAATGTGAATGGAGTAGCCATCTCTGAGAAAGGAAGGTAGAGTCCTATAGATTTTTCCCCAATTTATTATCAAATGTTTGATTTACTAAGCAATTCACTAGTAGAATCCTTCTCAAAAGCAGGTAAATTCTCCCGCCACTCTCTTCAAAGGGTCAGTGGGCAAATTCAATCAGTTACTTAGGAAACTAGCAAAGCTTTGGACAAGTCACCTGGCAAGGAAACAAACAGGTATTAATTAGCCCACTCAGACCTGTTTCCTCTTCTTTTGGTTTCTGAGTTCCCGCTTCCTTCTGGCAGGTTTGGTCACAACATGCTGGGAGGTTGGAACTTAGTCCAAGAACTTAGTTCGGCTTTTAAGTCCCAAAGTTTTCAGTTGATTCCCTTACTTACTCTTCTTCCCTCTGCTGCAGGAAAGTTATCAACTCAAACCCACTGAGAACTTCGGCCTATCCGTGTTGTCTCAGAAAAAAAGGTTAAGACCTGAGCTGAAACCAGTCTTCCCTGTGACACTGTTGAAGGACCCTACATCCAAGCAAAAACAATGGTTTAGGTGAAGTCCTGGCTGCTCTTGTTCTCATTTTCTTTCCTGTCATTTCCTTATTCATGTTACCATCTCTTTTCAACACGATTTAATACTTTTTGTTGTAGGGTACAGGTACAAGTGTATGTTAATAAGACAGCTTCCCTACATGATCCCCAATATCATTTACACCCTAATGAAAGAGAAACAGTAACGCAAAGCTAAGGTTTTTCACTAAGAAGGATTTTTAGTAAAACATTCAAAGGTCTATGATTTGAAGAAACAGAAAAAAATTTTCCCCCTTAGTGCTTGATAAGGGTTATAGCACAGGAACAATGTGCTATGAGATTTTATTTGAAACTAGTTCTAGGAGCAACCTCTATCCAGTTTGGAGAGGAGAGGAGATTTTGAATTTCCTTTGCAGGTTTACAAGGCTAGGTTCTAGAAGCATCCCTGTGGCTGAACAGTACTCCCACTCTGTACCAACAAATACCTGTTATCATTGTCCTTTCTCCTCCCCGGGAATCTGAGTGTAGTGACTGGTTCCACTAACCCCCGACCCCAGGATTTACTAAATGAGCTTTCTCTGTTAAGGTTTTCCACCAACAATGATTTCAAGAGTGAAGGGACGTATTCAATGGTCTGCACTTTGAGGAAACAGAAAAATATGTACCCTCAGCTCACCTTTGCTCAAGTCTATAAAAGAGATATGACGAAAGAAAGTAAGGTCCTCTCTTTCAAAGCAGTGGCCTATGGGATTGGGATGTGGGCAGGGGGGACAACCTATGGAGATGAGATTTAAGGGCAAATCGATGTATCTCATGGAGGTTATGGAGACTATTTTTCCTTATAGCTAAGAAGTGATATAGGCTCAAGTAGTGCTAGGCTTTGGATTCTGTTTAAATCCTCAAATTTCAAGAAGCCGTTGCAGTGTTTCCTGAACTGTATCATCTACCACTTTCAAAGTTTTTGTGTATCAGTGTGTTATATGCCCTATTGTTTATTTAATGTTTTTGTTCTTGTCCTAATTAATACTATATCATTAACATGGGTTTGATATACTATTACATGGTTTTTTTTTTCTGACACACACTTAATCAAATTCATAATAATTAAAATCTAAAATGTTTATGTATCACCTAAAACTACCCAGTGGTATGCATATTCACACTTGAAGAAAACTGTTCTAGAAGAGCCAAAGGATAAGTCTGTGAGTCTCAGAGGTGCAGGAGTCTCTTCTGGAATGAGGCAGGGCGTGGGGCGGAAGGGATTTGAGATAAGGTTGCGTGGAATGGAAGAGGGTATAACGAGAATGCTCCTTACAAATTATGATTCATTTAAGAACCTTTATGGGGTACCTAGGAAGTGTTGAACAGGTATCAAGCACTAATAACAGCAGGTTCAATGTAGGAGATACATGGGCTAGCTCATGACAACTGAGGGCTTCGGTTTTCTCCACTAGGCAGTTGGGACCCATTGAATAATTTCCAAGCACTCAATAGACATTTGAGACTGAACACCAGCACACTTTAGGAAAAGGCTAAGAGGTGTGAGAATCTACAAGTGAATGCACCTTATCTTAGGCAGAGCTACGTGAGTGCCAACATGGTAGTGGGTGGGATCGTTTGGTGAAACAGGGAAGACTAGCCCGGCAGTGTTTTCAACTGGGTGTTGAGGAAGGTAAGGAATCCAGAACTATAAAGAAGGTTGGGAATGGTAGCTCGTGGTCCAAAATCTACCCCGAGCTAGGAGTAAAGACCACTTTTCAGGTCCTTCCAGCTGGGTCAGTTTCATGCCTCACGATAAGCGTCCTTCTGGACCCTCTGAAAGCCCACATTCACCAGGTACCCTGTGTTTTGCTGCAGTCTCCAAGAAGTCAGACAGTGACAAGCCGACTGGGGAGATGAACTGGGAGCCACTAACCCTGCCGTCGCTGCAGGAACAGAAGCCCACCAGGACCGCGCCCGGGGAGAGCGCCTTCCGCAATGGGAGGGCCCAGCAGTGGTTTACAAGAAGTACCGCCGTCGTTAAGTAAAACCAACCCTTCAGGCCTCGCCCCTCGGCCTCCAGAGTCTGAGGGGCCAGCAGAAGTCGTTATCCAGAGCGTGTCAACCAAATAAAATCGCATTCTGCTCACTCGGGGCACGGGCTGCCCAGTCGCTGGCAGGGTGGGCCGGGGCGAGCCCGGGGTACGGACCTGAGGCAACAGCGGGCACCACGCGGCCGGGGACCCGGCGCCCGGCCCCGCCTCCGCGGGCTGGGGGGGGGGGGAGAGAGACGAGAGGGCGTGGCCACGCCCCCGCGGGACAGGAGTGGCCGCGACAGCCGAGGAGGGCGGGCCTTCCCCCCGAGTGACGCGACCGCGGCCCAACCCGCGCCAGAGCACCGGGCCGGCCTTCCTGCAGCCTCTTCCGCTCCCCGGCTGCGGCGCCTGGGAAGGTTGCTGTGGGTCTGGGCACTGGGAAGTCGTCCAAGATGATTAAAAAATTCGACAAGAAGGACGAGGAGTCTGGTACGCGCTGGGCCTCTGACGCCCACCCTCCGCCGCGGGGGGTCCCTTCCCCCGCCCGCCGCCACCTGCTCTGGGGACTGCGGCCCGGGGGGCGTGGGCACCGCTGTGCCAGGGGGCCGGTTCCTGCCGGGGGCCTGCCCCTAGCCCCTCCCCCGGCGCCGGAGCCTCCCCCGGTCGCGCGCTCCCGCCCGGGCGCCCCTCGCCGCATCAGCGTGATCGGCGGCCCCGCCCCCTCCCCTCGGCTGCCTCCCCTTCCCCCTCCCCTCCCCCTCCCCCTCCCCCTCCCCCTCCCCCTCCCCCTCCCCCTCCGAGGGGCGCAGCGACTCCACGCCGGCTCCGCCCCGCTCGCCTCGGGTGGGCCGCTCGCCGAGGCTGCAGGCGCTTGGCAGGTGGCGGAGGGAGTGTGTGGGAGCTTGTGAGAAGCGAGGGGTGCTGCTCGTGCGAGGCCCCGAGTGGGCCTCAGATCCACCGCACACTGTGTGTGTATATGAACTTTGAGATGCCCTGTACCGTACAGTCGTCCTGGAGACCTTTACACTGCCTGCCTCCCAGAGGGCAAAACCGTCCCATGGTACAGAGATCATTGAATGCGTCCCAAAGTGAGTTGTTCTTGATACTTTGGTCCAGAGCAAATGGGGAAGGTACCAAGCCACCTTATAAGCAAACAAACAAAACAAAAGTCAGCGTTTGATAGCTGCTCTCATAAAGAGTGGTGGAAGGTTGGCTTAGTAGGACCTCCATGGCCCCTTCCGTCTTTAAGGTTGTATGATTATCTGCTGAACTCTTCTTTTCTGCCTCGCAGTAACTGTTAGAAACACACAAAGTTGTTCTCCCCTTTAGGGAACTCCAAAGAGCCCTACCACGATCTCATTCATCTTGGTTGTGTGGACATGACAGGTATTTGTAACATTCATATAAAAAGAGGACAGGAGAAAGAAGACATTCATTTTGGGCAGGATTCCTGCAAAAGTATAAGATCTTACAGGAAAGCAATGACAGAAATATTTTCAGAATCAAAATGATTAGTTTATATGAAGATTAGTAATTAGCACTGTGATATCCACTTAGGTGAGATAGCCAAGCATTCAGTATCCTGTAGAAAATAAATTTGTGTAGTACAGCTATTAAAGATATGCTTTATTTCATACTATAGGTAGTGGCTCCAATCCTTTTCGGCATCTGGAGAAGAGTGCTGTCTTACAGGAGGTATGGCTTGGCAGTATATTGTATTTCTTCTTTTCCATTCCATTTTAGAATGGTGGGCAGAGAGCCCATTTTGAATCTTAGCTTTCAGAAAGCTGAGATTCAAAATAAGAATTAAGGAATTTAACTGAGTTCAGACAATATAGACTTGAGAGAAAAGGAAGGGGGTTGCTTGTCAGAGGAGAGAGAGAGTGCAGACTGTGCTACATGTTGAGATTTATTTATTTATTTATTTATTTATTTATTTATTTATTTATTCTTCACCTGAGGATATGTTTATTGATTTTTAGAGAGAGAGGAAAGCGGGGAGAGAGAGAGAGGAACATCGATCAGTTGCCTCCTGTACGCGCCCTGACCGGGGATCGAACCGGCAATCTGAGTGTGCCCTGACTGGGAATCGAACCTTTTGGTGTAGGGGTTGGTGCTCCAGCCAACCGAGCTACCCAGTCAGGGCCACATGCTGAGAATTTTGTAGCAGCGCAATTTACAATAGCTAAGATCTGGAAACAGCCCAAGTGCTTATCAGTAGATGAGTGGGTAAAAAAGCTGTGGCACATTTACACTATGGAATACTATGCAGCTGTAAAAAAGAAAGATCTCTTACCCTTTGGGACAGCATGGAGGAAACTGGAGATTGTTATGCTAAGTGAAATAAGCCAGTCATAGAAAGACAAGTACCACATGATCTCACTCCTATGTGGAATCTAATGAACAAAATAAACTGATGAACGAAATAGATCCAGAGACACGGAAGCATGGAATAGACTGAGGAATCTCAAAGGGAAGGTGGGGGGTGAGGGCGGGTGGGGAGACTTTAATGAAAGAACCTACATGCATAAGTGCATAACCCATGGACACAGACATTGGTATGGGGACAGCCTGGGGATGGGGCAGTTGAGGAGTGGAGGGAGCTAATGGGGGAAAAAAGGGGACATATGTAATACTTTCAACAATAAAGATTAAAAAATGAGAGAATTTTAAATAAAATGCCAGAAGAGGTGTTTAGTGCAAGGTTATTGAACGAAGTTATAGATATTAATTAAACTCATTGTATTCATGTGATGTAGATAAATATTGTGAATCTTACTTAATAGAGCTCACAGAGTTGAAGCAGTAGACCTAAGGGTAACAGAGAGTAAAAAATGGAAAATCAAGGGCCACTTCTAATCATTTATTGTATACCATTATAAATGGAAAACTATAGGTAGTTAACATTATTTGGATATTTATTGTAATTAAAATACATAATAGTCTTTATTTTCTTAAGGTTGATTTTCTGTAATCTGAGATAGGAAATGTAGAAAGTAAACTATATACAGCAGTGTATTTTGTTTCCAGGCTCGTCTGTTCAATGAAACACCCATCAATCCAAGAAGATGTTTACATATTCTTACAAAGATTCTCTACTTACTGAACCAGGTAAATTATTTTGATTTTCTTTGGATTTGTGTCTTGGTATAGAAATACATAATATGTAGTAAAGTACTTTCTGGAAAGTATAATTATTTTTTGAAAATTCACTTATTTAAAAAATCTACAATTTTTAACATAATAATATGTAAAACTTCTTGAGGACAAGGACTGTGACATCTTTTTATGCATGAGGTACTAAAGCAGCTAAGCACATTGTAGATTCTCAACATTGATTTGATTTTAACCAAATATTAGATAATGTTAAAACATGTTGTTTAGAATTGTTCAGAGGCCTTTATGTTCCTCCAAAAATGTAGTGCCAGAGCCTTAGACATATTCTAGATAGATATTTTACCTTTTTTAGGGGGTGGGTGGGTGGGTATATGGTGATATTTTAAAGCAGGAGTGGGGAACGTCTGGCCTACAGGCGTATATGGCCCGTGAAATCATTTGGTCTGGCCCTGTCAAGGCTACCTCAGGCAGGACTCAAAATTCAATAAATCTAGGAGCTTTTTTCATAGCTAATTTTTAAGTTGATAATTTCGTATGGCCTGCAAATGATGTTATAAATATCCGTATGGCCCTTGGCAGGAAAAAGGTTCCCCGCCCGTGTTTTAAAGCTTTGCTTTTAATATTCAGATCTTATATTTATTATTCCTCCTCTGCCATTACAAAATATGATTCTGGGCTTAACCATTTTATTTTTTAATGTCTTTTTCTATAAATGGGGATTATGATAATATCTGTTTTAGTGATTAAATGAGATTCTAAATGTAAAACATTAAGAATAGTCCTAGATACATAGTAAGCATTCAGAAATAGTTTTCTTTCACTCATTCAGCCAGTATTTATTATGTATCTGTGGTGTCCTATGCACTGTTTTAGACACTAGAATATAACAGACAAAACCAACAAAAATGTTTGCCCTAAATGAAATAGATTCTATTTGCTGTTGCTGTTATTAATTTTATTTATTTATTTTGTTGTTGTTGACTTAAAAATCTCATAAAATTTCTAGGGCCTGGGGGTGGGTACAGGGTGGAGGGGGTCAAAAGGAGGGACATCTCTAATACTTACAACAATAAAGATAAATTTTAAAAATTTTCCTAGGGCCTTAGAAAATGTGATTTTGTTTCTTAGACCACACACACACACACACACACACACACAAACAAACAGACACCAACACCCTCACATCCTCAGATGGTTTACATATGGTGCTAAGAAGACTATGGTTTCCAATTTGAATTCCATGAGAATATTTTATCTATGTTTTACTATGTTTCATGACTGAAGACCTCATCCAGAGACATAATAAAGTTCTGTAGTTCGCAAATGGAGATGAGCAACAAATATATACTTTTAAATAAAGTTCACAAAGTCATATCCCTCTGTGGTAGAATACTGGAAACATTTAAGGCACCATAATTTTTATTTAACTTTTCATAGCAGACGTTGTATCCAAGTTAACTAAACCCATTATATAAGCAGAGTTTTGAGTAGTTGGTGTTGGTTCAGAGTAGCATATACTTTGGTATTGGCCAATAGCTCCTTCACGGGCAACGCATGTTGAAACATTTAATTATCTTGATAAGGAAATTGCCAAGCACAGGCTGATACATAAACAGGTTTGGGGACCTTAGTTTTTTCTTTTGCCTAGAACTTGGGGGAGCTTTATGGAAAAATACTTTTAAGTTTCTACCAGAGTTGATATATCCATATGTTCTCTGAGTTTTAACAAGTAGGGACTCAAGTTTTATGAATATCACTGAAAAGTACATGACCTTCTAGGTATTCAGGAAATAGTTATGAAAGAAAGAGTGGAAATCGGTTACTGGTGAGCAAGTTGGATATTCTGATTGAAGCAGTTGTAAACTATTATACTTTATCTTTCATCCTAAGCTCTCAAAGTTTTTCATCAAAATTGACTTATTCTTAGACTCATGACAAATAGAGTGAAGACTAGTTATATTCTATGTAAGATCTGAAGTTCTGAAAGTGATTGGGCCTGACATATTTTATAGGATTGCTTTAATGAAGATATTAAATTGAAATGGTAATGTTTAAGGTAGCCTGTGATCTGCAGTGTTTTGACTATAAGTGAAATAGGTTATTTAACATCTTGTTATGCAAAAAATAAATAAAAATGTGGTTCTCAGATCAACAGCATTCTCATTATTGGAAGCTAGTTAGAAATGAAAAATTTCAGGCTTCAGCCAAGATCCTCAGCTGATTTATCGAGCAGATTCAAGTTCTGATCCAAAGCATGTTTTAGGGGCTTGAGCCAGTATCTAGAGATCTATTAGTGGCCCCTTAAGCCTTTTATATAACTAACCTGATTCCAGCCCTTTTAGTGGGTCTCTTTTAAGTTATATTTTCTGGATTCCTCATAGTTGTTTACAGTGTAATATTTATTATGTTCCTATGAGAATGTCAGGGTTTGCGCTGGTCATTGGATTATAGAAAGGTATAGGGTATGATCTCTGCTCATAGGCAGTGTAACAATAACATCGCAATCTGATTAGAATCTCAACTTGCTGTCATTTTCTACCTCCTTATAAATCACAGTTCTTCAGGGAAATTAAAACAGTTCCTGCTATAAGGTTAGAGACCACTATTCTAGGACTTTTATAGCATGGTGTGTGATATTGAATTATTTTAAATAAGGAACGGGTAAATGTCTATGCCAGAAAAATAGCAAAAAGGCTATTGTTTACAAATAGATTTTTTACCTGCATTCTAAAAGAGTTTTGCAGAAATAAAGAGAAAATCCTTAATTGTTGTTTTCAATTTTACTTAGGGTGAACACTTTGGAACTACAGAAGCCACAGAAGCTTTCTTTGCAATGACTCGATTGTTTCAATCTAATGATGTAAGTCCTTTTATTTTTTATTCTTTTAGGCTGAAAAGCTGCTTTTATTTGTTTTCCTTGGGGAACTTAGAGTGTTCCAAATTAGGGGAGGTTGCTTGAAATGTTTAAAATTATTTAAAAATTGTTTATTTTCATAAAATGTTCACTAAAGGACATATGAAAGTAAAGGAATGAAAGTATGTAGTATAAAGCTGTTCACCCACATATCTGCCTTGCAGTCACAAAGGCTTTTACGACCCAGCTCCTGGCATGCACTGCAGTAGGGAATGGTGTGGAAGTCAGCGGAGCTACCACATCTCTGCGTTCTTAGTCAAGGTTCTGCTGGGCCCGGGGTTGCTGCTGTTTAGCAGGGCTGGCAGTTGAGAGGAAGAGCTGGATGCAGAGTGGGAAAGAGGACAGGCAGGGGGAAAAAAAGAGTGAGGACAGACAAGAGCTGCCAAAACCTCTGCATCTGTCTCTCATTACCTTAGACCACCCTGACTTTCAGAGCACAATGGCTGCTGCTTTAGTCCTGTCTTCTAATGTGGCACATGCTGTATTTCTCTTTTGCCCAGCTCTAGCTCAGAACCATACAGGGAAGGGGATTCTGGAATATATATTTTCCACCTTTCTGTTCACATAAACTGTCCAAATCTTGTAGTCCATTTGGTATGTATTGCATGTCATCACAGGCCACATTTTTTGCCTGACCCCCAGGACCTTCTGGGATTTGAGTCTGGGTTATGTGTTTAGATAATGAGAAGTTTTGGGAGTGGGTCCTCAGGAACATCAGCAGTCCCTTGTAAGGCAACTAGCTCAGGGGAGGCCATTACACATCCTTCAGGCAAAGGGAGACAATGTTCCTCAGACGGGGGTAGAAGAACTACTTGTATTTGCAAAGGAGGCTTGGTGGAATTTAGGGGTTCAAGGTACTCAGCTTCATTGGAGTCTGCCTAAAGTCCCCGTTCCAGTTTTCAGGGCCCCAACTTCTTCCCAGTCAAGGTCCTGACTTTAACATAAGATGCCCCACAAGGGTGTGAGTTGAATTTGCATTGTAATTCATCCCACAGGATATGCCTTTCAGCAGTCTCAGCCCTGTGTCCACATGACATAGGCTTCTTATTAAGGCAATAGAGAAAATTTCTAGTCACTTACCTAGACCTTGAGCTGTGAATTTACAACTCTGAGCTCATCATTTTTTTTTAGCAAGTTCTCCAGTGTACTTAGAAGCAACTGACCTATTATACAACTCATTTTTATAAAAATGTTCTATGGCAGCAACTACTTGGCCAAAGCCTTGTCTTATAGGTTCTTGATTATACTGTCTGCAGGTGGTAATTTAGGTATTTTGCCACTGTATGCAATAGACTACTAGGGTCCCCTTTACCACTGGAAATGGTCATTAACGCCTTTTATCAACTCAGAGAAGCAATTTCAGATTCCTATCCTTAAGGTCCTATTTTCCTAACTCAGTGTTTAATCAGGGAAGCAGAACCACTATGATTATAGAATTATTATTGGCGGAATTAGATTAGAATGCTAGGCATTCCAAGCTGCTGTACTGGGGCCAAGGGGAGGGACTATTATAAAAGTTATGGAAAAAGACAACCCACTGAATGGGAGAACATATTTGCCAGTGATACATCTGATAAGGGGTTAATATCCGAAATTTATAAAGAACTTAAAAAACTCAACACCAAAAAAACTAACAGTCCAATTTAAAAATGGGCAAAAGACCTGAATAGACACTTCTCCAAAGAGGCCAATAGATTAATGAAAAGATGTTCAATGTCACTAATCATCAAAGAGATGCAAACTAAAACTACAGTGAGATACCACCTCACACCTGTCAGAATGGCTACCATCAATAAATCAATAAACAACAAGTGTTGGCGAGGATGTGGAGAAAAGGGGACCCTCATGCACTGTTGGTGGGAAGGCAGACTGGTGCAGCCATTGTGGAAAACAGTATGGAGTTTCCTCAAAAAATTAAAAATGGAACTCTCTTATGACCCAGCGATTCCACTTCTGTGTATTTATCTGAAGAAACCGGAAATATTAATTTGAAAGAGTATATGTACCCCTGTGTCCATTGCAGCATGATTTGTAATAGCCAACATTTGGAAGCAGCCCAAGTGTCCATCAGTAGATGAGTAGATAAAACGGCTGTGGTACATTTACACAATGGAGTACTACTATGCCATAAAAAGGAAGAAAATTTTACCCTTCACGACAGCATGGATGGACCTGGAGAACATTATGCTGAGTGAAATAAGCCAGGCAGAGAAAGGAAAGTACCATACGATTTTGCTCATGTGTGGAATTTAATTAACAAACTGAGTGAACTACCAAGCAAAATAGAGACAGACTGATAGAGAGCAGGGGGGTGTGTGTGTGGGGGGGGGGGAGGTGGGAGGATGGAGCCAAAAAGGAAAAAAAGAGAGAGAGAACTCATGGCCATGGACTACAGTGGTGATTGTGTGTGAGGGGGGGTGAAGGTGGAAGAGGGCATAGAGGGGATAAAGGGTGATGGAAAAAAAATTAAATAAACAATTATAAACAAACATGTAGGGCTGTTGCTTCTTTGTGGCTCTGAATTTGTAGTGCAAGTATCTGGGCCTGTGGTTGCTGTTGCTCAGAAGATGGGCAGTTGGGAGGAGGAGCTGGACATGGAGCAGAGAAGAAGATGCAGAGCAGGGAAGAGACAGTGAGGACAGACTTGAAGCCTCTAGCACAGAGGTGGTATTAAGAAAAGAAGGTGTGAAATAGTTTTCTAGGAAATGAATTGTGCAAATGTAGGACTATTGGACAGGACAAATGGCCCCTTGAAGTTAGCGGTCACAGGTTTACAGTATTAGCAGGCAGCAAGGCGAATGTTTTTCCCTGGTTACAGGCATCAGGGTAAGGCATGGATTGGTTAGGGTTGGGATTTTGCCGAGTTAGTCAACAGAGGCAGGAACAAGGAAGTTGAGTAATTGAAATACTGACTATGGAATCTGTGTTTGGTTAGGAGGCAAGTAAGAACGGGGCTGATTGAAACATTTAGGACCAATGGATATAGGTCATGATGGAGTGAAAAGAGTTGTTGGAGTCAAGGGTGGTGTTTGGAGAGTGAAATGCTTGGAAATGAAGTTATGAAAGGGATACTGTTATTGATAAAGACTGTGACAATGGAAGTGGGCAGTCACAGTAGGAAGGACAGGATCGTTGGAGGAGAAGTCAATTCCACAGCATGCGCAGAGTTTTAATATTGTCTGTGCGGATATTAAAATCACCAATAATTATTAGTGGGGTAATATTGGAGATAGTGATAGTGTACAAGGTAATACTATTTTTTAAATATAAGGGAAGTGCCCAGCCGGGCGTGGCTCAGCGGTTGAGCATTGACCTAGGGTCCAGGTGATCGGGGTTCGATTCCCGGTCAGGGCACATGCCCGGGTTTCGGGCTCGATCAGTGACTCTCTCATCATTGATGTTTCTGTCTCTCTCTCTCCCTTTCCTTTCCTCTCTCTGAAATCAATAAAGATATATTAAAAATAATAATAATAATAAGTAAATAAGGAAGTAACCTGGATCTATACATGCAACCAAGAATGGTGGCAGGCGATCAGTCTAATGGCATAAACTTTAAAGCCAGAGTTTTTTAGGGAAGAAGGAGGCACAGTGAGAGAAGGCAGTATAGGGATTTCGAAAAGCAACGAAAACTGACTTGGACAGCTTCCCCACCTGCCCGTGTGGTGGATGTGGCTTAAAGGGGAGAAAACAGCCACCATTGCAGAGGGCTGCAGGAAAATCCTCAGGGGAGAGCCAGGTATTAGTTAGAGAAAAGTTGGGACTGTTCGGAAAAGAGTCAGGATAGAAGGGGTTTTGCTGATGAAAGTGCCGGAGAGCATGATGGAGGGGCTTGGGATTTGTGGAAGGATGGGAGCTGCAGTCAGATTAGGTGCTGTACCCAGCTGCATGGTGATGAGTCATGACCAGGATGTTTTAGGTTTTTTGTAGTGACTGAGGTAAGTAACTGTGCAGAGCACAATGCTATTCATTCGGATGGTCCCTTAGGCAGAATATGGAATCGAGGGTGTGATTTATGGGGGGGGTTGGGGGGGGGAGAGTTGAGGATTTTGCCATCAGCAAGTGGAGTTCCTTCCTTTCCCAGAGGCTGATTACTACCTTGAGATTGGTGTCCTCCTGTCCATGTGTATGTATATAGATGTACAGTGGGACCTCAGTTTTCTAATGTAATCCGTCCGGAAGACCGTTGGAGTTCTGAAACATTCAAAAACTGAGGGATCCACAGCCGACAGTGAGGCCTCAGGATCTTGCCCTCAGTGGAAGCCATGGGGCATGTTCGACTTCTGAGACGTCTTCAAAAACTGAAGCATTAACGCCTAGGTTTATGGCATTTGTAAACCAAAATGCTCGTCAACAGAGACGTTCGAAAACCGAGGTGCCACTGTATTACATATGTTTACATCCATAATCTAAAGTTAGTATTTTTGTGTTTTTTAAAATAAAATATAAATAGTATCATCTTCATATTATTTTGCATTTTAAAAAACTAATATGTTTTTAAGCTCTACTCACTTGCTGCATGTACTTCTCCTTTGTTCAATGTCTCTGCTGAATGGAATCCCAGTGTGTGAATGAATGTACAGTATTCCTATTTATTTACCCATCTCTCATTGATAGATATTTGAATTGTTTCTGTGTTTTGCTATTACAAATGATACTACACATAATGTATATGTACATGTCTTCTTGTGCACACAGTGAGAATTCTTCTTTGGTAGATAGCCCATGAGTTGAATTTCTAGACATGCTAGTTATTCGATTTTGTCAAATTGATCTTTAAAGGGGATGGCATTGAATCTAAAGATCAGTTTGAGGAGAATTGACATTGTAACATTATTGAGTTTTCTGCTTCACAAACATGGTGTACATCTCTCTTTTTTCAGGTCTCTCTAATTTCTGTCAGTGGTATTTTAGCTTTCAGCATACAAGTCTTAGACATATTTTGTGAAATTTATCCTAAACTAGTTAATATTTTTTATGCTATTGTGTTTCTTGTGCTATTGTGTTGTTTGTGGGTAGTCTGTAGAAATTAAATTGATTTTTGTATATTGCCCTGTGTCTTGCGATCTTGTTAAATTCAGTTATTTGTTCTAGGAGTATTATGGGAGTTGCTTAGGATTTTCTTTTTCCTTTTCAGTCTGTATGCCTTTTATTTGTCTTGCCGTACTGTCTTACAACAATAGAATAGAAGTGTTGGTCTCAGAGACATCCTTGCTTTGTACCTGATCTTTAGGGGGTAGGTCTTGAGGCTTTCACCATTAAAATTAAGTACGTTAGCTCTAAGTTTTTCATAGGTGGCCTTTATAAGGTTGAGGAAGTTCCTTTTTATTCCTAGTTTGCTGAAAGATTTTTTCATGAATGGATATTTAATTTTGTCAAATGCTTTCCTATATCCATTGTATTATCATGGTTTTTCTTATTTAGTATATTGATATGGTGAGATCCATTTGTTTATTTTCCTGAAAAATATAAAATCTTTGGTTTCTGTTTGCTAAATCTTGTTAGGGATTTTTGAGTCTCTGGTCATGAAATATATTGATCTTTAGTTTTTTCTTATGGTTTTTTTTTGGGGGGTCTGGGTTTTGTAATTGGAAAATGCTGGCCACATAAAATGAATTGGGAAGGTGTTTTTCCTCTTCTGCTTTCTGAAAGACTTGTAGAATCAGTATTAATTTTTCGTGAAATGTTTGATGGAATTCACTATTGAAGCCATCTTCTTTGTGGGAAGGTTTTTGATAGTTAACTCATTAAAAAGAAATAGGTCTGGTGCTATTCAGACTATTTGTCTTGAGCAAGCTCTGGCAGTTCGTGTCTTTCAAGGAATTTGTCCATTTCACCTAAATTGCTGAACTTTGTTGGCATAAAACTGTTCAAAATATGTATTCCTTTATTCTTTCAATGTTTGGAGGATTTGTAGTGATGTCTCTTCTTTCATCCTGATATTGGTAAATTGTCTCTGCTCTTTTATGCCTGTAAAATTTGTGTGGAGGTTTATAAACTTGCTGATCTCTTAACACATCTAGCTTTTATTTCATTGATTTTTCTCTGTTGTTTTTCTCTTCCAAACTAATTGTGCCAAAAACTAGAATGTTAAAAAATCAAACAAGAACAAAGGGGAAAAAAGAAAAGAAACATAGATCAAGCAAGACAAACATAAATCATATAATAGATGGTAGATATAGACCATCATTATCTACATTAAATGTAAGTGAACAACAAAAAAACATTTACAAAAGTTGACTATTGAGTCATAAAGCAAGACAACACATTTCAAAGGAATGTAATGGTATAGACTGTGTTCTCTAATTACTGTGGATTGTGTTGGAGATAATAAAGGCGTAACTAGGTAATTCAACGTATATGTATTTTTTACCATATGTTTTGTTATTAGGAGCACATTTCTGTTCTGCTTCCAGCCATGATAAAAGGGCTAGATTTACCCTGCTACCATTAATAGCTAGAAAATCAAACAAAATATATTACACAGGATTACTAGGTATCCCGGGACTGCAACCTGAAGAAAAAGAAAAGGTGTGCCCTAGGATTACAGTAGCTCATTGCCCAGAGGCAGAGTACAGGCCTCTGGTCAGGAAGGGCATACTGAAAAGGAACCTAGTTATCTTTCTAAGTTGAGAAAACGTGTGGAATTGGGGAGGCTAAGAAAGCTTGAATTTGAAGGGCAGAGTAAAAGAAGAAGGAGGTAGGAAGAGAGGAAGTGAGGGGGAGAGAAGGGGAGAGAAGAAAGAAAGGTAGGAGGTAGTTCCAGCAATCTACTGAGGGCCCCCCTTGACTTTGGATAAGAACGGATCCATGCATATGTGAAAGGAAACTGCACCAGGCCAAAGAAAGAATTACCAGAGCCCTAGCCTGTTTGGCTCAGTGGTTAGAACATCGGCCCATGGACTAAAGGGTCCTGGGTTTGATTCCTGCCAAGGGCACGTACCTTGGTTGCAGGCTCAATCCCCGGCCCCAGTCGAGGTTAGTGCAGGAGGCAGCCAATCGATGTATCCCTCCCACACTGATGTTTCTCTCTGTCTCTCTCACTCTCTCTCTTCCCCCCTCCCTCCCTTCCCCTTCCACTCTCTCTGAAAAGCAATGGAAAAAATATCCTCAAATGAGGATTAAAAAAAAAAAGAATCACCAGAACACCAGGCTGAGAATAGTATATATTCCCACCGGCGAGAGTGTTAAGACTTTGTCATCTGGTATAGTTCTCAGTGAGGTATCACCTCAGTAATGGAGAATAGATCAGCCTTAGACTAAAGCTGTAAAATGCTTAAAAGTGAGCCTGAAGAGTGAAAAACAGATCAAAGGTAACTTAATTTTATGACAGAGTAAACAATACATACAATGCTATGTTAAAAAATGCAACAAAATCCAGCGCCTAACAATATAAACTTCACAATGTACAGCATGCAATAAAATATTATCCATAGTCAGGAGAAAAATGCATCAACAGACACGATCCCAGAAATGATAAAGATGATGGATGAGCAGATAATGACATTAAAACAGCCACTATAGATGTGGTCTAGATGCTTAATGCATAGAAAGACACGACAAGAATGAGGAGCAAAATAAGACATCTAGAGAGATACAGAAATTAAAAAAAAGATCTATCTATATATCTATCTGTCATGAAAAATACACCGCATGGGGTTAACAGCAGATTAAAGACTGCAGGGGGAAAAAAATCAGTAAATTTTTTTTTTTAATCCTCACTCGAGGATATTTTTTCCATTGCTTTTCAGAGAGTAGAAGGGAAAGAAAGAGAGAAAGAGAGAGAGACATTGATGTGAGAGAGACACATTGATTGGTTGCCTCCTGCATGCGTCCCTACTGGGGCTGGGGAGAGGTATGTGCCCTTGGCCGGAATCGAACCCGGACCCTTCAGTTTGAGGGCTGACTCTCTAACCACTGGGAAAAACCACCTAGGGCAGAATCAGTGAATTTGAAGATAGAAACTTTCCAAAATGAAACAGAAAAAAGACTGAATAAAAATAAACAGAGCAGCAGCAACAACATGT
This sequence comes from Miniopterus schreibersii, assembly GCF_964146895.1. Taxonomy (NCBI): domain Eukaryota; kingdom Metazoa; phylum Chordata; class Mammalia; order Chiroptera; family Miniopteridae; genus Miniopterus; species Miniopterus schreibersii. Next base: position 15,156,148 of record NC_138118.1, read on the forward strand.
GGGATAATAGTTTGAAAGTTCTGTTAGTGGTTACCCTAGAAATTGCAACATGAATTTTTGACTCATCAAAATCTAATATTCACCTTTATCTTTTTCCTGTTCATGAACATTTGAGAACCTTAGGTTACTTATTACTTATATGTATGTGAGCATATAAACATATTTATACATCATAACATTGGTTTTTGTTGTTCATGCAGATTTATTCATCTTTACCACTTTCTAAAACAGGATTTTTTAAAAAACAGTTTTAGGTTCACAGCAAAATTAAGAGGAAGGTACAGAGATTTTCCATATACTCTCTGTCCCCTCACATGCACAGCCTCCCCAATATCAGCATGCCCCAAACTGGTACATTTGTTGCAACTGATGAACCTACATTATTGATACTTTATAGTCATCCAGAGTCCATAGTTTATGTTGGTGTTCAGTCTTGGTGTTTGTACATCTATGGGTTTTGACGAATGTATAGTGACATGCATCCATTATTAAAATATTACACAGACTATTTTCACTGCCCGAAAAATCCTTTGCACTCTAGCTCCCCCCTAACTCCATCTCCTCTTCCCCAGCCCCTGGCAACTATGGATCTTTTTACTGTCTCCATAGTTTTGCCTTTTCTTGAATGCCATGTAGTTGGACTCATACAACATATGGCCTTTTCAGATTGGCTCCTTTCAGCTGTTAGTTAATATGCATTTAAGTTTCCTCCATGTCTCTTCATGGCTTGATAGCTCGTTTATTTTTAGTGCTGAATCATATTCTGTTTTCTGGATATGCCACAGTTTATCCATTCAGCTACTAAAAGGACATCTTGGTTCCCTCCAACTTTTGGCAGTTAAGAATAAAGCTGCTGTAGACATCCGTGTGCAGGTTTTTGTGTGGACATAAGTTTTCAGCTCCTTTGGGTAAATACCAAGGGGCACTATTGCTGGACTGCATGGTAATAGTATGTTTAGTTTGAAAGAAATCACCAAAACATCTTCCAAAGTGACGGTGCCATTTTTATGTCCGCCAACAACAAATGAGAGTTCTTGGTGGTCCACATCCTCATCAGCATTTGGTGGTGTCAGTGTTTTGGATTGTAGCCGTTCTGTTAGGAGTATAGTGGTATCTTGTTGTTTTCATTTGCCTTTCCCCGATGGCATATGATGTGGAGCATCTTTTTTTTATACTTACCATCTGTATATCTTCTTAAGTGAGGTGTGTGTTAAGGTCTTTGGCCCATTTTTAAGTCAGGTTGTTTTTCTTATTTTTTACTTGTAAGAGATTTTTTTGTATATTTTGGATAACAGTCCTTTCTCAGATATGTGTTCTGAAAGTATTTTCTCCCAGTCTGTGGCTTGTTCATCCTCTTGACATTGTCCTTTGCAGAAAAATTTTTCATTTTAATGAAGGCCAACTTATCAGTTATTTCTATTATGATCATACCTTTGGTATTGTATGTAAAAAGTCACCACCATACCCAGGGTTATCTAGGTTTTCTTCTAGGACTTTTACAGTTTTGCATTTTACGTTGAGGTCTGTGATCCATTTTGAGTTCATTTTTGTGAAGGTTGTAAGGTCTGTGTCTAGATTTATATTTTTCATGTGGACATCCAGTTGTTCTAGTACCATTTGTTGAAGAGACTGTCTTTGTGCCATTGCATGGCCTTTTCTCTTAAGTCAAAGATCAGTTGCTATATTTATGTGGGCGTATTTCTGGCTGGTCTGTTCTCTGTCTGTCTGTTCTTTTGCCGATACCACACTGTCTTGTTACTGTTTACCACTTTCTCTTTTTACTCTTTGTTCCTTGCTATATTTCTGATATTATCTAGAATAATTTTCCCTGTGTCTGAAGAACATACCTTTTAGAATTCCATCCTTCCGAGATGTTTTAGATTTCCTTCTTCCTCCTTCTCTAGCTAGTGGTGGTTTGTTTCTCCATTTTTGGCACCTATAAATTGACCTTCGTTTTGTCCTTGACTACATACTTAAATTTTTGTTTCTATTTTATTTAGTATCTCTGTGTATTGGTTTAGGTAATATTTTTTAATAGTTATGAGCCCATCTTTGTTAACACTTTGTATTGTCACTTTTAAAATTTTTAGTCATTTTGGCAAGTGCGAGGTGGCGTCTGAAGTGTGGTTTTAATATTTTGTATCTTCAGTTTTATTCTGCTGCATGGTGGGTTTTTATTTGGGAGGGGCAAATCATCTTCAGCTCTGAAGTTTTTATTCTTGTTTTCTGTTTTCTTCTCATCGTAGTTTCATGTGGGTGTATCTGCCCCGTTCATTTGCCCTGTACTGGCTTTCTCTTTCTAGGGGTGATGTTTTGTGTGTGTTTAATCCCCATGAGAATCCTCAGTCCCTTGTTCCCTTTTCTCGATGGGCTCAGTAGTCTCTACTGGATTCTGTCTACAGCTTGGACTCTGGAGCTGGGTCTGATGTGTTTGGTTTCACTACTTATACGTCATTTGAAGTTACTTGGTAGACAGTGAGGCTAGACAGGCTGGCGGAACCAGTGCCCATAGTGTATGAATAAATCAGAGATCCAGGTGAGGAGGAGGGGCACTTATTTAGCTTAACACTTATTAGCTTAACACTTATTTTAGATCCAGGTATCTAGAGATCTGGATCATTGAAAATGGGAGTTGGTTATATAACCACAAATATTTTAAGGAAAAACATCTGTATGTGCCGAACTGAGGAAAATGCAGTCTGCCTGTATCCACATATATTTTTTTCAAGAATTCAAAAAATACAGTTTCCAGGGCAAACCTTTAACAAGCGAAATAAGCCAGTTAGAGAAAGACAAATATCACATGATCTCACTTTTATGTGGAATCTAAAGAACAAAATAAACTGACGAACAAAATAGGGTATGGATGCATGGAACTGACTGACAGAGCTCAGAGGAGAGGAGTGGGGAAAACAGGAAGAGATCAGTGGAAAAATACGCCTATGTGCATAGCCTATGGGCACTGACAGTAATACTGTGAAGGCCTGGGCGGGGGCAGGGGGGAGGAAGGCAAAACTGGGGGAGGGGAAATGGGGGTACTGTAATAGAGTCAACAACAACAAAAAAAGAAAATCTTCAGTCTTTGGACTCACAACTTTGGATCTCTTTGCATAAAAACCTGTGTAATTAACTGAAATTTTGAGTTTTCATCTAGATACTTTCCGGTGTCAGTGCAGCAATTACTTGTGTTTAAGAAATAGTTGTATTCTGAATATTTATTTTCTCATCCAAATATTCTTGAAAGGACTTTTTTGGATGGATGAGAATCTTTTGAAGAATAACTTTCTAAATATATCTACTTGGGGTCCTCACTTCAAACAGTTTAGAAAACCATTTTCTTAGGAATAACCTGTTGCCTTTTATAAATAATTTCAGCAAACATTGAGAAGAATGTGCTACCTTACCATCAAAGAAATGGCTAACATCTCTGAGGATGTCATCATTGTCACAAGCAGGTATGCGAACGGTCAAAACCTAGGGTGGGGTACTCATATATTTAGTGGAATATTTGTTCTTTTGATATTAATTTTACTTGTTTGACTATAAGAAAGTCAATAGAAATTTAAAAGAATATAATATCTTAAAACATTCTTTTCTGAAATGTGGTGTCATTATGTAAAAACCATCCTGTATGATTACACAAAGAAAGACCTCACAAAGGATAATGCTAATAGATATGATTACATTTTAAATGTTTATAAAAATATATATAAACAAAACTAAAAAATTAAGTGATACACTGAAATAAAATATAAGTACATCAAAATATTTATAATAGAAAGAATTCTCATATTTCAAAAAATTCCAAGTGATAATAAAATAACCCATATAAAGGATCAAAATATCTTTATGTAGTCATTTTCACTAGTAACCAGAAAATGTAAATTAATTAGAGAATAAGTTATGATATTTTTACTCATCAAATTGGCAAAAAAAGAAAAAAGGCAGTCAGTACTTATAAGGGAGACTGATATTTTGTTTATAGAAAGAAAGTAGGATAATAAATTGATTCAGTTTTTCTAGAAAGCAAATTTGGCAGCTTTTGTTGAATGTTTGAAAGGGTTTATCCCTTTGACCCAGTGATGCCACATCTGTGTAACAATGCTCAGAAAATAATCAGAGAGAGCGCAGAAAGACTTGCATACAGTAGTGCTCACTGCAACACTGTTTACACTGGCAAAAGGGATCAAACAACTTAAATGTCTGCCATTGTTAAAAATTATTTAATTATTTCATAATCTGATTTTTAATTTTTTGAATATATTTTTGAAACATCTTTAATGATGTGGAAAAGTCCTCAGTAAAGTGCTAAATGAGAGTTGGATTCAAGTCTATGTACTTTATTCCATATAGTCTCACTTTAAAAAATATTTTATGTATGTACATAAAAATATATGGATGGAAATACACTGATATATTATCAGGAGGTTATTTCTGGATATTTGGGATTGTGGCTATTTATTTTCTTTAAACTTTTGATAATTTCCAAATGTTCTAGAATGAGTGTGTATAATTTAGAGTTCTAAAATATATAACACATGTTATTTAAAAAATAATTGCCTTTTTAATTATAACTCATTTAAGTGAATATGGTTTTTGTAAAACAAAATAAATTTTGGAGGAGGGTGCTTATGTTTACCTAGCAGTTGTGTTGAATATAGTTTCAATTTCCTGAACTTTCAGCTGAAAGTAACAGAAAGGCAGATATAAATCGTCACTGAAACAACATAGACGTAGAGTAGCTTGTGTTGGTTCAGTAGTTTGACAATGGAAGGGCTGGTGTCTCTTGAATTCTTGTGGGCATTCTCACATTATTGCAAAATAGATGCCTGAATTACCGCAGTGCACCATTCAAGGTGGGAGGGGTATCGGGAAGGGGGCCAGGGAGGGCAGCACCATCTGCCTCTTTATCAGGTATGCAATAGCTTTTCCCTAGGCAATTTTTAGATTTCATTTGGCACAGCTGTGTTATATGACTATCTGTAGGAGTCCAGGAAAGTGAGTATTTAGCTTTTACAGCTCAAATAATAGCGGCAGACAAGGAAGAAGGGGTTGGAAATAGCCAGTGAACAGTGTTGGCCACAAGAAAGAGAGAGAAAATCTTCACTTAGATGGCCAGCTTCACTAAATATTGGAAAAATTAAATATGGATTAGTCAGCCGTTGATTGAGGGTTTTTTGTTTGTTTTGCTGTTAATACTTCCCTCTGAGTCTTATCAGGCTGCCTTGAATTGTGGTTGGTTTCTAGTTCATTTTAAGCAATTGGTAAATGTAGTAGGCAGAATACCGCCCCCCCCCCCCCAAGATATCCCCAACCTGATTCCCAAGACCTGTGAATATATTACATTACACAGCGGAAGGGAATTAAAGTTGCTGATTAGCTGCTAGGGAGAGTATCCTAGATTATCCTGGTGGGCCCAATATAAGGATAAGGGTCCTTAAAAGTGGAGGTGGGAGAAAAGGGTAGGCGAAGAGATGTGTTGGCGGAAGCCGGGTCAGAGAGTCACAGTATTGCTGGATTTGGAGATGGGAAAGGGGGTGCTATGAGTCAAGGACTTTTGTCTTGGGTGGAAACGGCAAGGAAGTGGATTCACTCCTACAGCCTCCAGAAAGGAATGCAGCAGCCCTGCTGACACCTTGATTTTATTAGCCCAGTGAGACCTGTGTTGGACTTCTAACTTACAGAACTGTAAGATAAAGAAATGAAGGTTGTCTTAAGCCTTTAAGTTTGTGGTAATTTGTTACAGCAGCTATAGAAAACTAATAGATTTTGCAGTATAGAAGTGTATCAAGTCAATATGTTGCGTACCATAAACATACACAATGTTATATGTTAATTAGATCCTCAAAGCTAGAAAAATAAGAAAACTAATAGAGATTTTGGTACCTGGAAGTGGATGCTGCTGTAACAAATATCTAAAAATGTAGAAATGGCTTTGGAATTGGGCAGTGAGCAGCTGCTGGAAGAATTTTGAGGAGCATGATAGAAAAAGCCTGCATTGACTTGAACAGTTAGAAATGTGGTTGTCAGTGACTCTGCTAGACTGAGAAAGAAGTGAGGAGCAGGATAGAGAAAACATTTATCACCTTAGAGAATACGCAAATCCTTGTGAACAGACTGTTGGTATAAATATGGGCCTAAAAGGCGTTGCTGGTGAAAACTCAGAAGAAAATGAGGAGGAAGATGCTAGGAACTGGAGGAAAGGGGATCCTTGTTATATAGTGACAGGAAGTTTAGCGGAATTGTGTCCTGCAGTTATGTGGCAAGCAGGACTTCTCAGCAGTGAATTTGGGTATTTTACTGAGATTTCCAAACAGAGTGTTGAGGTGCAGCCTAGTTTCTTTTTGTGACTTATAGTACATTTCAGAGTAGAGAAGTAAATTGAAGAGAGACCTGTTAAACAAGAACCAGGAGTTCTTTACAAAAATCAAATCATTTTGTTGTACAGTTAACCCTCGATTTTGCGGACCTCGATTTAATAGACTTTGGGTTTAATGGACAAACTTTCACATATGTGAAAATCAACACCCGTTAATTTTTTGTTTTGTTTCGTTTTGTTAATCCTCACCTGAGGATATTTTTTCCATTGATTTTTATAGAGTGGAAGGGAGGGAGAGAAGGGGAGAGGGAGGGAAGGGGAGAGGGAGAGAGAGAGAAGGGAACATGGGTGTGAGAGAGACACATCAATTGGTTGCCTCCTGATAGAAAAAGCCTACATGGAACCCAGGTATATGCCCTTGGTTGTGAATCGAACCCGTGATCCTTCAGTGCTTGGGCTGATGCTCTAACCACTTAACCACACTCGCTAGGGCCACCTTGTTAATTTTAAAATGCTTTTAACTAAGATTTGCTTATAATTAACAGGTTATTTTTTGTTATTAATTCACTGTTATTTTTAACAAATTTTAGAGAATAGGCCATATGTTGGAAAAAACACTGTAATTTCACCTACATAATTAAATATTACATATCTACAACTAGAGTCTACATATTTAAATCCAAGAGCCTCGTAAACAGTGTTCAGGGAATGAGTAGCACGTGATGACACCGCATCGTGCACGTTAATTGGTTCTACCGTCGCGTGGCCGGCTTTCTGCTGCAGTTTTAACACCTGCCGCCGGTGTTCCCACGTGCACGCAGCCACCCCCAGCCGTGTGCAGTTGTTTCCTCGGGGTGACCTATTCGGTATAAATTTAAAATTAGTGATACATATAGAAAACTTTTCTGTGAAATTAAACTTTTCACACATACTTAATTTTAATTACACAAACGTGTCTACATAAGTAAAAACAGGTCAACTAACTAATTTTTCGATTTTTTTAACATACACATTTGGAAAACCTACTTTGTTATGTAACAGACTTTCTCGGCTTTGATGGACACCCCTTTGCCTGAATTAGTCTGTTATAGCGAGGTTTTACTGTAAACCTGAAACTAATATAATGTTACATGTCAGTTATACCTAAAAAAAGAGAGAGGAACCAGGAGTTCTTGATTTTGGAAATCTCAGCCTACCAAAATGGCAAAGGATGCTAAAAGTCAAAAGACTCAGTGGGAAAACGTGCTCTAGAGGAAAAAGTCAAAGGAGTTACTCCATAGCCTTTTCCTAAAACCTCGGAAAGATTCAAAGGTCAGAGTCTTCGCTCACACAAAACGCTCTGAAGAAGTCAAGGGTGTGACTCATAGATTCCCTCAGTTCCTAAGCAGAAGCCGAAAATAGAGGCAGGATGGTCTCGGCAAGGTCTCTGGAGCAGCCTCTTGTCTAATGGAGGGAGTGTCTGTGCACGCACGGTAGTCCCGCAGGCTCTGGGGAATCCCTACCAGCAGTAGCACTGCCCGTTGGACTAAAAGCTTCAGAGAGAGGATGAGGGAAAGGGGGCTGTTTGAGCCCCAGATTCCACATGCTGTCCTTTATGAACAGGAAGGGTGGCTCAGGGCAGAGTTTCGGCCCCGAGGGTGGAGCTCCGGACTGTAGAGAGTCCTGCCCAGGCCTTGAACCCTTTCCCTATTTGCCTGTCTGGATTTCAGATTTGCATGGGACCAGTGGTTCTCCCTTGCATTTCCCTCGTTTTGAACAGGAATGCTTATCTCTGTTGTCCTGTAGCAGTCCCTGGTATTTTGGGAGCCGAGAACTTCCAGTTGTACAGGTCCACAGGTGGAGAGGAATTTTGCCTCAGGATAGATTGATTATACCCAGTGTCTCACCCATACCTCATTTGGTGGATTTTGATGTTACGATTGGGACTTTGAGATTTAGATGAGATTTGGACTTTGCGTTGATGCTGTTGTCAATGTAAGGAACATCCAAACCTGTAAGAATTTTTATGAGTTTATTTGAACCAAACAGATGACAGTTGCTGGGAAGCAAAACCTCCGTGGATTAACAAAGTGCTCGGGAGAATGGCAGTTTTGCACCGTATTTTATACATTACAGTATGATGAGGAGGCATAAGTGGGTTACGTGAAATCCACTGGGGATAGATTAGGGAGGCGGGAGAAAGCAAAGGGTGTGTGTATAACCTGTGGGATTGGATAAAAAGTACAATGATAGACACGTATTTCTTTTACACAGGTGGGTACAGGATAGTTAACAGTTAACGGGATAATAGCAATGAGAGGATTTGTGGTCTCTGCTCTGCAAGTGGTGGTTGTGCTTGGAAGGGGGGAGGGGATTACTTTGTAATTCCAAAGGCATATTATCAGGTATGTCATTCTAGATGCAAAAAGACCATAGACAGGCTCAGTTAAGGTGAAGATTGACCTTTGTTAGGGAAAAATACTGCCCTAGGACATGACTGCCCACCTTGAACTGCTTTTAGTCAGAAAGTTTTAATTTCCGACCATCCTGTGTAGTTAGTTTTTCAGTTTCTTGAGTTTGTAAGGCTGCCACACAGGCCTCCTCTGAGCTTGTTAGGTTTAGTATGTGGCCCCTTTTCATCCACATGTCCCCTTTTTGGTCATAAATCAGTCCAAAGAATGCACTGATGACCAACCTTTTGGTCGGATAATGAGGTCCCATGGTGCTAGGAAGGCTCGTTCCTAGGAAGCCTCAGTATCAGCATTTGTCTTCCTGAATGATGAACCATTGGGGACAGCAGAACCTTGGATGGAAGTCAAGGCCAAATTTTCTCAGAAGTTAAAAGTAGATAAAGTGGGAGGCATTTGGGTCTTATGGGCCTTTATTAAGAAAACCACTCTGGATCATTTCTAACCTATAAGCTATTATGATCCAAGTTTTGCCACCTGTTTCACTTTTCTATATTTTGCATCTAGTATAACATTCACTTATAGTTTGAGGGCAGACCATACACCTTTTCTGTTTTCATAATCTGACCATTAGATGGGTTCCTGTTTACTGTGACCCATCTAGTTCCCATTGGAAGCACTCGGGTAGTTATTAATCTGATTTCCACTAGTTGTACAATTTGAAGCTGTAATCTTAAGTTTTAATCAGGACCAAGGCTGTAAGAACACAATGCTGTAAATTATAATTACCATTTAAAATTTCAGAAGTCAGGAGGACAGTAAGAGTTTCATAAGTGAACTGCCTGTGCCTCAGCAGCGCTTATAGAGGGCCATGTTTTTATAGCCATTTCAGCTTCTTTCTGAATTAATACAGTTAGTAGTCTTTGTTGGGTTAGGGGGTAAGCATATTCCCATAATTAGATTCTGGCATTTATATATAAAATTCCTTTCTTAATAGTTGTTTTCCACTAACTTTCAACAACTTCCCTGTTCTTAGTTTGTCTCTTCATTCATTCAAAAATAACCAACTTTTTAGGACAAACTATTCTCTTTTAACTTCTCTTAAAAATACACACATCCCTTCTTTTTGCAATAGCATTTCTTCTGAATTTCAAACGAGAAACTATAAAGATGGTATAGCAATTATTAACAGTTGGGCTATATACAAGGTTTGAGAAAGCCTAAAGAACAAGTGTAATAGTAATTATTATTAATATTTGCAGACAGGTAGCCACAAACAAAGTTCATCATCAGTTTGGAGGTGTACAGGCCTTGTTGATGTCTTGGGAAAGCTGTCTATCTCTGATGTTGGCAACATATTTGATCTCTGCTGTAGGTGGAGAAAAGTGTCAGAGATGGGGGCAGATGTCCGTTTGAGGTTAGGCCCCTGATATAATGTTAGAGAGTCTTTAATGAATGTCTTTTCCAATGGATAAAAATCTAGTTATAAGTTGTGGTCTTTGAAGTCTTCTCTCAGGAACACAGTGTGAAATGAATGTCACTAATTTATCAGTCCCTATAAGCTGGTTAATGAGCCCTTGATAATAATGCAGAATGCCTTCTTTTAGTAAAGTTGATTCATATGTCCCTTCATCTAGATTCATAGGGTAGCTGGTGACTGTTTCATAAGGAGAAAGGCTGTGCTTATCAAAAGAAGTAGATATCAGGTTGAGGATCTGTATAGGGAGAGCTTTTGGTCAAGGGAGATTAAAAGCTTCTGAAAATTTAGTTGAGTTTTTTTATTTTATTATTATTTTTTAAAATATATCTATTGATTCCAGAGAGAGGAAGGGAGAGGGAGAGAGAGTTGAAACATCAATGATGAGAGAGTCGTCGTTGATCAGCTGCCTCCTGCACATCCCTAACTGGGAATTCAGCCTGCAACCCGGGCATGTGCCCTGACTGGGAATTGAACTGCGATCTCCTAGATCCTAGGTTGATGCTCAACTGTTGAGCCACACCCAACCTGGCTCTAGTTGAGTTTTAGTTGTACCATTTGTGTGTTCCACCAATCCAGAGGACTGAGGGTGATAGGCACTGTAGAATAGGCCATATATTACAAATGGATTGCATTATTTGCCCAGTAAAATGAGTCCCTCAGTTACTGTAACTCAGAGGGAATTCCCCAATTGGGAATGAATTTTTTTCTAATAATTTACCTATCATTAAGGTTGCTGCTCTCTTGCAAGGAATGCCTCAACCCATACAAAAAACTAACACATATTTGTATTCCTGAGATGGTGGCATTTGGATAAAATTCAATTACCATACCTCAAATGGATCTAAAGGAAGTGGGAGATGTCCTTGAGATCCATGGAATGATTTCCCAGGGTTATATTTGAACAGATAGAATGTCTACTATATACTTTATGAGTTACAGTAGCAGTAATATTGTTTATGAAATTATTTTTTAAGGGCCCAATGTTTTAGCTTATGTACATGTTAAAGTATAGGTAATTAAGCCTCTATAGGTGAGATTGGTTTCTGATTTGGTCCAAGTCATATCTGTTTGCCCGGGACAAAGGTTCCCCATTTTTGTTGTCATAGTCTCTCTTTTCTTTTGCAGCCGTCCGTTGGAACTATAAGAGTTTTTCTTTTCTTTTTAAAATTAATTTAATAGAAAGTAAGGAGCATTCTCAGGTCTGGATAATTTGGCTGTTGAATGCTGCCTGCCTGGCTGCAGCATTGGCTAGATCATTTCCTTTTACTTCCATGGTGGCAGCTATTTAGAATGTGCCGGAATTTTGATAATTGCTGGTTGTTTTAATTTCTCTATGACATCTAATAAATTTACAACCCATTTTCCATTTTTTATGAGCTGCCCTCAGAAAATTAGAAGTCTTGGTACTCAACAATATTCTAAAGTTGTGAGCTACACCAAAGGCATGGCTACTCTCAGTGTAAATATTGGTTAATTGATCTCTGGCCAATTGATAAGTCCGAGTTAGAGCAATTAATTCAGCTTGCTGGGCAGATTTTTTTTTAGGTAGATAAGAACTTTTAATTATGTCCATCATGGAAGTTATTGCATAGCTAGCTCAGTAACATACCTGTTTATCTTTCAAAGATCCGTCTGTAAACCAAATTAGGTCAGCGTTATCAAGGAGTTTCCTATAAACCATTTGTAGGAGCAAGAAGGTGGTCAGTAAGCAAAACGCTTGCGGAATGTTTTCATCCTGCAAAGAAAGTAGCAAAGTTGCTGGGTTAAGACTGTTACATTGAGTTCAAGTAAAATCAGGTGCAGCAGGCAAGAGCCAGTTGACTGACAGAAGTGTTGAGTGCAATGAGAATACAGTGGAGATTCAACAGAATGAGGAACATAAAAGAGAGCCCATAACTGTTTTTTCTCTTTGCTTATACACCATGTCTATAGCAGAAATGGCTGTTATGCAGGGAGGGAGACCTTTGGCTACTGAGTCTAATTGCTGACTATAATAGCCTGTAGTTCTATGATGATCTGTGTCTTTTTGAGTTAAAACTCCTTTATTTTCATGTATAAAAAGTTAGAAAGTTTATAATTAAGGTGTCCCGGGGTGGAAGGTTTAGATAATTCTTTTAGAGGTTTTAGAGCTTGTTTTTCTTCTGGGTTTCACTGAATTGGATCAGGTCAATTTGACTTTAATAGGACATGTAGAGGCTGGGCCTTTAATGAAAAATTTGGAATCCAGTTGTGACAATATCCAGTCAAACCCAGGAACCTCTTTGCTACTTTCTTTTTTTTGGAAGAGGAAAAGATAGACTTCCTCTGAGTCTTTCAGGGTTAATTAGTAACCCGTTTTTAGATATGAGATCACCAAGGTATTTTACTTAAGGTAAGCAAAATTGAAGCTTATCCTTCAAGACCTTATGTCCTTTTAAAGCTAGCTGTTGTAATAGGTAAATTGTGTCCTTTTGGGAATATAGTAATGTTCTAGAGCATAAAGGGTCATTATTTTACATATTGGATTAGAGTGAAATCTCTAGAAAAAAATTAACATCATTTAAATCAACTTTTAGTGTCTAAGAGAAATAGGTGGGACTCTCTGTATATCCCTGGGGCATTACTATTCAAGTAAACTTGTGGTCTTCCCAGGTGAAAGCAAAGAGGTAATGACTGTCTTTTTCTACTGGAATGCTGAAAAAGGCATTACATAAATCTATTACTGAAAAATATTGGCAGTCCACAGAATAGCTGATAATAGGTTACGTGGATTTGGAATCACAGGATGTTTGGGAATAACATTTATAGCTATGAGATTTGTACTGATCTCCATTCTTTTCCATTGAGTTTCCTTATTGGAAGGACAGCAGAATTACAGGGGCTTGTGATGGAATTATAAGCCCCTTTTAAAAAGTAGTCTTGTATATTGGTCTTAATTCCAGCTCCTGCATAAAGGGTCTTAGTGATTGGCAGAGGTCTGTAGTTGCCTTGGAATGTCCTATAACGAACAGTCAGTTCATCTTGTCGAGGGAGGTTCCTTTAAAATCGTTATTTTCCCAATTGGTTTAGTATCTGATTTATTTACTTCCAAATACATTTCACTCTTCTGGAAAAAGAATATGTGGGAATTATTGGTTTCAAGAAAATCTTGCCCTATCAGGTGAATAGAGGCAGATTTGATGAGCAATATATACATATATATGTATGTGTGTGTGTGTGTATGTATATATGGTCCTGTAACATTCTCTATTTGGAAGGGACAGGTTCTGATTTAAAAACAGACATTGGTTGATTAGATATCCCTACCATCTGCACAGAAGCTTTATTCCAACTTAGTTAGGTATGGTTAAGAGCAGGTAAAGTAGCCCCAGTATTTCAAGGGTCCTAGTAATTTTCCCCCTTTTTTGGTAATTTTAATTTCTCCTAAACTGTTAGTAAGGAGAAAGGAAAACACCTTCAAAGCAAACCTTTGCTTGCTTCTCTCTTTTTTTCTCTTTCTAAATCCTGTTTCGGTTTCCTATAATCCTTTGTAGGATTACCTGGCTTTCTACAGACTCCTCTACAGTTTCCTAGAAGACCCTGTTTAGCAATTTTATTGCCTTGCTCCCAGAAACCAGTAGGTATATTAATTGGAATAGGTCAGAATAGCCAGGATTACATGCTGTAACAGTTAAATTAAATTCCTTTACAAACCCATCAGTGTCTGGAGAAAATCGGGGAACAGTTGTTGGTTTCTCTCTGCTTGAGACCAACTTTTGTCCAAAGGGAGCTGCTAGAGTTCCTAGATTATCCTTGTCTGAATTCCTATTCTCATTTTCCCTTAGTTCAGTAGGGAGTGATAGTGGAGGAGACATAGAGGAGATAGAAGGGGAAGGAAGAAGGGATGGGGAGGGCAAGTCCGGACCAGGAAGCTCAGGAAGCAGGTATAGTGGCAGAGCTGTGGAAGGGGCAGGAATGAGGGGCTGGCATTGATTAGCTTCAGAAGCCTTGAGTTCAGAGATAATCTCTAAACTTTCTTATTAACTTCTTTTTTTAAAAAACAATTTATCTATGCTCCACCTAGAATTTTCTAATTTCCAAATCAAGATATGCTTCCCATTCATTCAGTGTCATTTTAGAGCCGGCATTTTCAAATTTTGCATGCAAAAAATTAAGGTGCTGAAAGAAAACCACATTTTTAGCCATTTTAAGTGGATATCATTTCTAGTTAAATCTTCCCATTTCTGTAAAGTACTTGCAAGTAAAGGCTTCCTAACAGGGAATATTAATGGGATCTGAGAGTTTCTCGTCTTTTATATTTATTTTTTAATCCCCACCCACAAATATGTTTTTATTTATTTGAGAGAGAGGAAGGGAGAGGGAGAAAGAGAGAAACATTGATGTGAGAGAAACATCGATTGGTTGCCTCCTGTACATGCCCTGAACAACTGGGGATCGAACCCGCAGCCTGGGTATGTTCCCTAACTGGGAATCAAACCCGTGGCCTTTCGGTGTATGGGACAACGCTCCAACCAACTGAGCCACACCGGCCAGGGCATTATTTTGGGATCTGTAGAGTCTGAACAAATTTCTAGGGATGTTATGTGGTGGGTGGAAGTGTGCTGCTTACACGTTGAGCTCCACAGGACTCTCACCTGCCAAGTTGCATCAGCCCTCTTATGAGCCTGTGTTTCTCTCCGCCACTGTCTAATACAGCCATGAGGACTCAAAGCGCTAGGTGACCAAACTTTATACGTGCATCCCCGACAAGTCAATTGTTTAATTACAGTTGAGTTGGAATTCCTAGTGGGGCTCCTGCATGTCGTGGGGGATGCCCTCCGACACTTCCACGAGTATTCCTAGTCACCTAAGAATACCTGAGATTCAGGCTGGAGGAGGTAAGTGTCCCTTATCTTCAGAGCCAAACGAGTTCAGACTCTCATTTATCCAGCAAAAGGTATTTGTTCAGACTCCCAAAAAGCAATTCCAATGGAAAATCCAAAGTTAAAAAACAGCCACCCATTTTTCCTCCAGTCCTCACTTTTGCCCGGATCCTCTCAACCCTTAACCTTTAGTCTCACCTCGGGAATTAAAGAAAACAAAAGCAAAGCAGGTCAAATAAAATCAGGGCCTCTTACCTTAAAACAGGGAGGTCTGAAATTCCAAGGGAAACTCGCCCAAGTCCACCTAATGCAAAACTAGGAGCCGGTAGGGCTCAGTGGGCCCTTGCTGGTGCCTAGCTCGAGTCCAGGTCAGCAAGGTGGTCCTGGGTGGGCTTCTTCAGAATCCTGCTGACCACACCAAGTAAATGTCAACATAAGAAACATCCAAATCTGTAAGAATTTTTATGTGTTTATTTGAGCCAAACTGACGACAATTGCTGGGGAGCAGCACCTCAACGGATGGAAAAAATCCTCCAGAAAATGGCAGTTTTGCACTTTATTTTTTATGTATGTATGTATTTATTTATTTATTTATTTATTTATTTATTTATTTATTTATTTATTTATTTTTAATATATCTTTATTGATTTCAGAGAGAGGAAAGGAGAGGGAGAGAGAGAGAGATAGAAACATCAATGATGAGAGTCATTGATCAAGCCCGCAACCCGGGCATGTGCCCTGACCCGGAATCGAACCCCGATCGCCTGGATCCTAGGTGGACTCTCAACCGCTGAGCCACGCCCGGCCGGGCTTGCACTTTATTTTATACATGACAATGACAAAAGGCATAAGTGGGTTACATGAAAGCCATTGATAATAGATTAGGGAGGTGGGAGAAAGCAAAGGGGGAGCGGGTATGTTGTAACCTCTGGGGTTGGATAAAAAGTAAAATGACATTTTTTTACATAGGTGGGTACAGGATAGTTAACAGTAAACAATTAACATGATAACAATAAAAATGAGGGGATTTGTGGTCTTTGCTCTGGTGTGGTGGTTGTGCTTTGAGGGGTAAGGAGGGGAAAGGAAATTAGTTTGTAATTCCAAAGGCATTATCAGGTATGTTATACTAGATGCAAAAAGACAACTTACAGGCTCAGTTATGGTGAAGATTGACCTTTGTTAAGGAAAAATACTGCCCTAGGATATGACCATGAATTGCTTTTGGTTAAAAAGTTTTAATTTCAGACCATCCTATGTGGTTACTTTACATCTCTGAGTTTGTAAGGCTGCCGCAGGGCCCTCCCCTTAGCTTATCAGGTTTAGTATGTAGCCCCTTTTCATCCACACTGTAATATATTGAGATTTGGAGGATTCTTGTGATGGGGTGAATATGTGTGTGAGGGTCAATTTTGCCTATGAGAGGGATGTAGCCCTGCTGACACAATGATTTTATTTTAGCCCAGTGACACCTGTGTTGGACTTCTGGCTCAAAGAACTATAAAACATTTGTGTTCTTTTAAGACACTAATTGTGGTCATTTGTTATAGCAGATGTAAAAAACTAATATAGCAGATGACCATTAATTGTGTTAGCTTGGTAAGAAACCAAGGAGATGAGCAAAACCTGAAGGCAGGCCCTTCACAACTGAATATATATGGGTGGCCAGTAAGCACATGGAAATGGACTTAACGTAATTAGTTATCAGGGAAATACAAATTAAAACCTCAATGAGAGATTATTCCATACCCACTAGAATGGTTAAAATAACAAAGCCTAGCAATTCCAAAATCAAAAAGCCTGCTTCAGTACCAAGTGTATTGGAACGGCTGAAACTCAGACGTTGTAGGTGGGAAGGCAGTGCTGACATAAGAACGTTCGAACCTGTAGAGAATTTTTATAAGTTTATTTGAGCCAAACTGACGACATATGTGGGGGAACATGATCATAAATGCTCCAGAGCAGCGATTTTCAACCTTTTACATCTCATGGCACACATAAACTACTAAAATTGTGCGCCACACCAAAAAATATATTTTTTCTGATCTGACAATAAAAATAAGTATAATTTTAATTCATTCACACTGGACAGCTATTGTGTTGGTTGTCTGTTTTTTTATTTGACAACCATTGGACAAAGAGGTCAGTGCCCCTGACTAAATAATCAGGTATTGCATGTTTTAAAAATTCTTGCATATGGCACACCAGTTGAAACTCACTGCTCCAGAGAACACTTTTGCAGTTTCTTTTATACATATGAAATTAAGGAGGGAAGGTAAGGAAGATTACATGAAGGTGGGAGAAAGCAAGGTGGGGATTGGATTATAGGATAATTTACAAGATTGTGTGCTCTCTTGAGGGTGTGTTAACCAAAATGCACAGAAACAATGGCCAGGGCTTGCCTAAAGCAAAGATAAACCTTTTATTAAAAAGTCATATGCCTTGGGCGGGGCTATCTGCAATGACCTGCCCGGTTAGGAATTTGTGATCCGATCATCCTGTGAGATTATCTTTCCATAGAACCCCTTTTTCTGTCTTAGAAAAAGTGTCAGTTTCTCAAAGTTAAGTATATATCTGCTCAATGACCAGTAATTCCATTGCTAGATATTTACCCACAAAAAATAAAAATATGTGACCACAAAAAACACTACAATAATTTCATAGCAGCTTTATTTGTGATAGCCTTAAACTGGAAACAACCCAAAAGTTCATCCACAGGTGAATGGGTAAACAAATTGTGGTATATTAATACGGCGGACTACTCAGCAATAAAAAGGAACAAATCACTTACTCGGGTAACAACACAAATTTCTAAAACATTATGTTGGAATAAAAGATAACAGGGAACTCTATTTATGTAATTCTAAGGCCACCCGAAACTCAGCTGTGGTGATAGAAACCAGAAGTCTGGTGGGTTGGAGGGAATTGACTGTAAGTACGCACAAGAGAACTTTCTGATACGATGGAAATGTTCAGTATTTTATTTTGAGTGGAGGATACATGGGCGATCACGATTGCTAAAAGTCATCCAACTGAGCACTTAAGCTGTGCATTTTTATTGTGTATAAAGTACAACTCAGTTTAAAAAACAAAACAAAAACATGAAGAGATTTAGTTAAGGATGGTCAGGTATATCTACAGTCTGGTCATGCTACTTTACCCCTGTCTGATGAGACAACCCAGAAAAGAATGCATCTGAAGAATGCTTAGAATTCTGGAACTGCGTCCTGAGGAAGGATCTATCACTCACACTAGGGAGTAGTGGTGGCCGATGGAGTGGGGGTTGGGTATCAGTATGTGGTAAGTTACATCCCTAGTCTCAGAAAGTCAAATGAACAGTTCATAGACCCTGATTTAGGAAGAAATGAAAAGGTTGTAGAAACTGTTATCTGGCAGGCAGTTTTGAAGTCAATTGTTGGGATACTGAGGATTTGGGAAGGGGAGTTCAATATTCTGAGGTTCCTGAGGGAACTAAGAAGCTAAGTTCATCCACTTACTTGGTAAGAGAGAGTCCAAGCCTGAAACAGTTTTTCTACTTGAATGGGGCTGCTGTCTCTGAACATTACATATGAGGGGTCACTGCCAGGACTTGCTTTAGAACAAGAAAGGAAATGAGATTCTATTATAATTTGATTTAGCTGCCACTACAGTGAAACTTCTCTCTCACAGATCTCCAGTAACCTCTTAATTGCAAAATCCAAAAGCCAGTTTTCAGTACACATTTTACTTGACCTCTGTTTTAACACGATTAGACACTCCCTGAAGTTCTGCCATCCTTGGCTTTCAGAATGCTAGTCCTAAGTTTCCTCCCAA
The DNA here is from genome assembly GCF_964146895.1 of Miniopterus schreibersii. Taxonomy (NCBI): domain Eukaryota; kingdom Metazoa; phylum Chordata; class Mammalia; order Chiroptera; family Miniopteridae; genus Miniopterus; species Miniopterus schreibersii. Next base: position 15,174,985 of record NC_138118.1, read on the forward strand.
CTCTGAGTACTCCATTTACCCTTTACAGAAGTCACTTTTGTCTTCTGCTTGTCACCTAAATATTGGCATTTTCTAGGGTTTATTTCTTGTTGCCATTTCCCAAGCTCGCCCTGTTCTCCCTCCCTCCCTCCCTCCCTCCCTCCCTCCCTCTCTCTCTCTCTCTCTCTCTCTCTCTCTCTCTCTATATATATATATATATATATATATATAAATTTTTTTTTTTTTTGCTAATCCTCACCCAAGGATATTTTTCCCATTGGTTTTTAGAGAGAGTGGGAGGGGGAAAGAGAAAGAGAATGAGAAACATAGATGTTAGAGGGACACATTGATTGGTTGGCTCCCGCATGTGCCCCAACCGGGGCCTGGGATGGAACCTGCAAACCAGGTACATGCCCTTGACTGGGAATCGAATGTGCGACCCTTTCGTGCGTGGGCCGATGCTCTAATCACTGAGCCACACTGGCCAGGGCTCCTCTTGCTGTTTGATACCTTTGCACATGTTTCTCCCTGTGCCTGTAGTTATCCCATGTCCTTTTTCAATAGCTTAAACATCATTATATGCATTGACTTACCAATTCTTGACAGATCATTGTCTCCTCTGTTGTTCTTATAACACTTCGTTTTTAACTTCTATTCTAGTATTTAACACATTGTACTGTAATGACTTGGTTATATGTTTTTCTACCTTCTCTACTGTTAGCTCCTGGAGAGCAAAACCATGTCTCATATAACTTTGTATCATCAATTGCTGGAAAAGTGCCCTGCATGTATTAGTATCCCGCATGTGTTAGACACCCATAAAAGTTTGTTGCATGATGTAAGCAAAGGATAATCCACTTTTCCTTTTCAGCCAAGGGGCACTTGAATCTTAAAGATTATTTATCTCCCCCAGCTGAAGAAAGCAGTCATACATAGGGAGAAATGTGGGTATGCTAGTTAGGTTTCTCCATATATATCTTTCCATGTATCTACATAGCTGTATATGTAGATATCCTATAGATATGTATAGACAGCCTATAGATATATGGATATATGGAAAGAAATTTATTAGGAGGTATTGGCTCACATGATTATGGAGGCTAAGTCCCATGGTCTGCTGTTGCAAGCTGGGGGCCCAGGAAAGCCAGTGGAGTAGTTCCTGTCCAAACCCGAAGGCCTGGATTCCAGAAGTACTGATGTGTGAGGGCAGGAGAATCTGACGTCCCAGCTTAAGTGGAAAGCAAATTCTCTCCTCGCCCTTTTTGTTCTGTTCAGGCCCTTGGTGGACTGGATGATGCTCGCCGGCATTGGCGAGGACAGTCTTCTTTACTGGGACTACCAGTTCAAATGCTAATCTCTTCTGGAAACACCCTTAGGAACACACCCCACAGTAATGTCTTACCAGCTTTCTGGGTATCCCTTAGCCCAGTCAAGTTAAGATGTAAAATGAACCGTCACAGTGGGTGTAACGGGTGTTGAGAACCTTTCTGTGTGCTTCTTCCCTTCCCTCTCATGCCCAGTTGACAAGGAGACTGTCCTAGTCTGGTTGGATTAATACCTATTGTTTTTTAAAATAAAATTGTGGAAGACTTTTGAGGAATGATGCCGACTATGATGCCAAGTCTTCAATCTCCCTTCTCCAAAGCTCAATGAAATGAGTAACAGTGAATGAAGGGAAGCTGGGGGACTTCCAGTTACAGCCGATATCGAGTAAGGCCACTGCAGGCTAACTCTCCCAGTGGTTACAACAAACTGTCCAGACAAGTACAAAAAGCAGTTGCCTACGGCCTCAGAAAAGTGAATACAGTAATAGCAGGTGAATATGGGGAGAGAAAACAGTAATTAATGAATAACCAGTATGGTAACAGTGAGTTTCGTGGTTATTTTTCCTCTTTATACTCTGGGTTTGACCCAAGGCTAGGGTGAATGGGGGAACTGTGTATCAGGCAGGATCAGCCAAGACAGGAGCCTGTTCCTGAGGCTGAGCACCAGATTGAGTAAAAGGCCCCTGTAAGCTGGAGAGCATGGGGGGAATCCTTGTTTGTTTTGGTTTTTCTCTAGTTACTCTCCGGTACTGCCCTGAGGCCAGCCCCATTTGTGAACCGACTTCACTATGGTGTGACCAGTGATGCAGACACCTAAAAACCCTGTGATCAAACCTGTCCCTGAGAAAAGGTGCCCTTTTGTGTGAAGAATGGGGGGGAAATGCACATTTATTTCTGTCTTCTACTTCTGACTTGAGGATCCACTTGCACAGAATTATGCAGCTGCACCGGGAACTAAAACTGAGAGAATCCCATATCCCTGACTAGAAGAACTGGGGAAAGGGGTCCTTGAGAGACAGAGTGTGGGAAGAGTGACATGCATAAAAGGCCAGGCAGAAGTTGTGATCTGAAGCTAACTGGGTGGATTGCTTGCGGAATCAAAAGTCAACATTTCCCAGAGGCTTTTACCCGGACCCAGAGTCTCATGATAATATAAAAAATGTACATCCAATATTAGTCAACCAGGAAAGTCTGACCAGTTCTCAAGGGAAAAGATAATCAATAGATGCCAACCCCCAAATAACCTAGATTTTGGGATACTTTAAAGCAGCTAATGTAACCATGTTCCATAAAGGTGAACACTCTTGAAATGAATAGAAAGGAATTGTTAGCAGAGAGCTATCTGTAAAAAAAGAACCAAATGAAAATCTTAGAAATGACAAAGTACAATATGTAAAATAAAATTCAGACTGGCCTCAATAATAGAATAGCTTTGTCAGAGGAAAGGGGCAATGAGCTTGAAGATAATTAGTGAAATAATCCCAACTAAGAACAAAGAGAAAAAAGTAAAATAAGCCTCCTGGTTTTGAAAACTCTTTTGTTGGGCGCAGCAGTCTGGGTTGACAGGTTTGTTTGTTTTCTTTCAGTCCTATAAAGATGTTGTATTGGTTGCTCTAGGGATCATTCTAGTATCATTTCCCTTCAGCCTGAAACACTTCATTTAATAATTTCCTTAGAAATATTTCATTTAATATTTAATGGTGACAAATACTCTTAGTTTACCTTATCTGAGGAAGTCCCCTTTTTTTTAAAAAAAATGTGTTTATTGATTTCAGAGAGAGGAAGGGAGAGGGAGAGGTAGAAACATCAATGATGAGAGTTATTGATCGGCTGCCTCCTGCACTTCCCGTACTGGGAATCAAGGCCGCAACCCAGGCATGTGCCCTGACCAGGAATCGAACTGTGACCTCCTGATTCGTAGATTGATGCTCAACCACTGAGCCAAACCAGCCAGGCCATCTGAGGAAGTCTTTATTTCACTTTCACTCCTGAAAGAGATTTTTAGTAGCTATGGAATTCTGGGTTTTCAGTTTCTTTTGTTTCAGCATTTTAAAGATGGTGTTCCATTCCTTGTCCTCTGACATTTGTGTTTTCTGATGAGAACTCTATAGTATTTTCAACCAAAGTTCCCTTTCTGTAATGTGTCATTTTTCTGTAATGTGTAATGCTTTCTGTAATGTGTCACTTTTCTGTAATGTGTAATGCTTTCAAGAGTTTTCCTTTATTTTTTGTTTTCAGCAGTTGTGTTATATATCTGGGTGTGCGATCCTTGGAATTTGTCTTGTATATGTTTCATTAAGCTTCTTGAAACCATAACGTTATGTCTTTCTGCAAATTTGGAAGTTTTCAACCATTATTTCTTCAAAAAAATTATTTTTTGGTATCAGTCCCTTTTCTCCTCTTCTTCAGGTGCTCTAGTGACACAGATGTATTCCCACAGGATATAAAATTAACATATAAAAATCAATCGCCTTCATGTAGACAAACAACACACAGAGTCCCGTTACGACAGCACAGAAGATTAAATACTTAGGAATAATTTTGACAATAAATGCACAAAACTTATATGAAGTAAAAAAAAATTTAAACCCTGAAAGACTCAAAGTACACTTGAACAAATGTAAAGATATCCACTGCCTTTGGATAGGTCAATTCAACATTATAAAAATTTCAGTCCTCCCTAAAGCAATTTATAAATTCAGTGCAATCCCAATAAAAAACCAATTGGCTCTATTATGGAGTTAGAAAATTTGATACTAAAGTTCATGTAGAAAAACAAACATGTAAGAATAGGTAAGAAGTAACTGGAAAAGGAAAACCACTAGGGAGTACTAACTCTCCCAGTCTGTAAATACTAAGCCTGTAAAGTTAAAACAGTGTGGTGGTACTGACACATGAACAGATAAATAGACCAATGGAATAAAATGTGTGATGGCTTTGTCATGTGCCACCTCTGCCCTGTTGATCTTCATTTTCCAGAATTCTCTGATACAAATGGAAAGTACAGAATTAGACCCAAACATATGTGGAAATTTAGTATATGACAAAGGTGGCATCTCTAATCACTGGGGTAAACTTGTACTTTTTAATACATGATGCTGGGACAACTGAGTAGCCACTTGGAAAAGATAAAATTAGATCCATATTTCACATCATACACATGAGTGAACTCTAAATGGATAAGGAATATAAATTTAAAAGTAAAACCATATAAGTACTAGAAGAAAACACAAGCGTATCCTCTTTAATGTTGGTGTAGGGAAAAGCTTTGTTAATTCCTGAGGCAATGAAAGAAAAGATTGAAAAATTTGACTATATAATTTTTAAAAATTACGTGGGAAAACCACCATAAAATATAGGATGAATCGGGTTTGCAGTAGTCCAAGTTGTGGTACAAACAGTTATTCGTAATTGATTGCCATGGTGTTCTCTACGACATTGCCATTCATTTCATGACGGAAGTGGTGTGACAGTGGGCTCATGACTAGGAGACCCAGTAGTTTTACCATATTCTGCTTCTAGGAGCAGACAGCCTAGTGCAATGATGGGATAGCCTCCTGAATGCTCACTGGCCTAGTAGGTTCCAGATAGGACCCTGTGAGGCTGGGGAATTCTCTCCCAGGATGCAGGCCTGGGTATGGTACTGCCACCACTAGGTACATTTGGTTATTTAAAAATATGTAGATATCTAAAATTAAAAACAATCTGCCAATTGGAAAGATTCTCAAGTTATGTTATTAAGTAAAAAAGAAGGTGCCAGAAGGGTGGAGACCCATTGGCATGCATTTTAATAAGTCTCTGTTGTTTTCCATGTATTTTTAAAACTTCCTTAAGAAAACATAAGCCACTGTTCACAGGGTTATCTCTCGTTGAGTGGTACTGCAGGCGAGGGGAGATGAGGGGAAACTTAGGCTTGATATTTTATACCTTTCTGAATATTTTGAAAGTGTACCTGTTATATAAATGAAGTATTTTTATAATTGAAAAAAGAACGAAGTCGAAGGACTGTAACAGTTATTCACAACTTTCTCTTCTTGGTGCCCTGATGGAGTAAGTTGGAGTTGTGGCCATTTTGGTTGGGTGAGGGGAGCTGAGCAGGGGACGAGAGGGGTAGTCATGTTGGGGGTATCGTCAGTGCATGCGGACGAGGCAAGGGAGGGTAATAGGGTGAGTAATATAAAGGCCAAACACCTCTTTAAAGTATGGATGTGGAATTTTTTGGCTCAGTCCACACACTCTGTTTTTGAAATTCAACAGAAGGGTCTGAGGTCATTGCCAGTTGTTATTTTAGAAAGCTATGGCTGAGAGAGAGACCTCACGAGTTCATCATTTGAGACCATTTCTTTTAAAGAGTTACGTCTAGTCTGATGGGTTTCAGGATTTGTGGAGGTTTCAGCCCAGGGCTCTGTATACCATCATCTTAGTTTTTTTATGCCAATTATCAGTATCTAAAATATGATTCATGTGATTATTATCTCTCTGTTACCACTAGAACATAAGCTCCGTTAGGCAAAGACTTTGTCTTGCTCACTGCTGTATTCTTAGGATTTAGAACAGTCTTTTACCCAGTAGTTTTAATATTTATCTAAAGAAGACACTCAATATAACATTTGTTGAATCAACAACTGTGTTGAGATAATTATGGGGACAATTGGAATTAGCTAGGGCTGGACTCCACAAGAGAGGACTTGACTAATTGATCTCATAGTAACTAATCTGATTTTTCTTAGTCTGACCAAGGACATGACAGGAAAGGAAGATATCTACCGAGGCCCGGCCATCAGGGCTCTCTGCAGAATCACTGATGTAAGTTCTCTTCGTTTTGCTGAGGTGTTAAAGGGGTTACTGTGTTTGTCTGCAGGAGGCCGTGTAAAGTGAGTCGGATTCCCTAGTCTGACTGAAATCTTCAGTACAGGTAGACCTCTTTAATTGGGCTTCACTTTATTGCACTTCACAGATACTGTGTTTTTACAAATTGAAGGTAAGACCTTCCACCAACAAAAAGAACTTCTGGAAGGCTTAGATGATGGTTAACATTTTTTAGCAATAAAGTATTTTTAAATTAAGGTATGTACATTTTTTAGACATAATTCTATTCTTTTTTTTAAAAATCTTTATTGTTGAAAGTATTACAGGTGTCCCATTTTTTCCCTCCAATTGACCCCCTCCACCTCGCTCCCATACCTTCCCCAGGCCTTCACCCCATTATTGACTGTGTTCATGGGTTATGCATATATGCATATAACTTCTTTGGTTAATCTCTTCCCACCCCCTTCCTTCTTTCCTCTGAAATATGATCGTCTGTTTCCTGCGTCAGTGTCTCTGAATCTATTTAGTTTGTCAGATTGTTTTGTTCATTAGCTTCTTCTTAAAGAAGACCCTTCAACATTTCCTGTAGTGCTCATCTGGTGGTGATGAACTCCTTTAGCTTTTTCTTATCTGTGAAGCTCTTTATCTGACCTTCAGTTCTAAATGATAGCTTTGCTGGGTAGAGCAATCTTGGTTGTAGTTCCATGTTTTTCATCACTTTGAATATTTCTTGCCACTTCCTCCTGGCCTGCAAAGTTTCTGTTGAGAAATCAGCTGACAGTCGTATGGGTGCCCCCTTTAGGTAACTAACTGCTTTTCTCTTGCTGCTTTTAAGATTCTCTCTTTGTCTTTAACCTTTGGCATTTTAATTATGATGTGTCTTGCTGTGGGTCTCTTTGGGTTCCTCTTGTTTGGGACCCTCTGTGCTTCCTGGACTTGTAAGTCTATTTCTTTCCCCAGGTAGGTGAAGTTTTCTGTCATTATTTTTTCAAATAGGTTTTCTATTTCTTGCTCTCTTTCTGGCACCCCAATAATACAAATGTTGGGCCTTTTGAAATTGTCCCAGAGACTCCTTATACTATCTTCATATTTCTGGATTCTTTTTTCTTTTTGCTCTTCTAGTTGGATGTTTTTTGTTTCCTCATGTTCCAAACTGCTGATTTGATTTTCAGCATTCTCTACTCTACTGTTGATTCCCTGTAAATTATTCTTCATTTCAGTTCGTCTAGCCTTCATTTCAAATTGGTACTTTATTATGTCATTGATTTTCTCAGTTATTTTCGTAATACTCTTACTAATATGGTTGAGCATCCTTATAAACAAAATTCTGAACTCTGTATCTATTAGCTTGCTTGGATCTATTTCATTTAGTTCCTCTTCTAGAGATTTCTTCTGTTCTTTCCTTTGTGACATGTTTCTTTGCCTCCACATTTTGGCTGCTTCCTGGTATTTGTTTCTATGTATTAGATAGAGTTGCTGTGTCTTCTGGAATTGGTAGAGTGGCTTTGTGTAGTAGGTGTCCTGTAGGGTCCAGTGGCTCAGCCTCCCCAGTCACCTGAGCTGGGCCTTCTAGGCGCTCCCCTGTGTGGGCTGTGTGCACTGTCCTGTTGTAGTTGAACCTTGGTTGGTGTCACTGGGATGAATTGACCCCCAGGCCAGTCGGCTGTGAGGACCCACTCCAACTACAGCCAAAGAGCTGCTGTGCTGGAGACACCCCTGTGGAGCAGGATTTACTTCAGTGGAGCTTTGGTGTTCACCAAGTGCTCCCCTTGAGTGTGTCACTCGTGGATGTGGTAGGGTTGTAATCCAGCATGGTCGAGTCTGATCACCAGGTGCACTGTCTCTGGGGCCTCCTGGGAGGTGTAGTCAGCCTGTGCCAGTGCCTTGCCCAGGGCCACCCAGCATGAGCTACACAGCAAACCGTAGTTGGCTGCTACTTGTGCTGGGCTTGGAGGTGCCCAGGAGAGGCCAAGCTATGAGCCAATGCAGCTGCCGCTAGTGCCAGCCTGGGGCCGCTTATCAAGCTGTATGGGGCACGCTGCTGCTTGTTTGAGAGATTTTAGGAAAGTCCTAAGCATGAGGCTCGAGGGGCCACTTGCACAGAAAAGCCCCTGGAAATGGCCTGGATGAGCCTGCAGGTGGGGAGGGGAGGGGCGTCCGGGAATCACGGGGCGGGGCCAAAGGTGTGAGTCACGTGCTGGCGATTCAAACATGGCGCCTGCCCCCCCGGCTGTGTGGGGAGGACTCGCCAAAGGAGCAGTGGCCTCCACCATTTCTTCTGCCTGGGAGAAAGCTGCCCCTCCTTCTCTCACCCCGACTTCAGGCAGGTTAGTTCCTCCCCAAGTGTCCCAGGTTCCTTTCAAGCTGCTGCCCGGCGCTGGGCTCAGAGGGAGCGTCCGAGTGAGTCCGTGCCGGGCCCTTTAGAGGAGCTGCTGGGGCTCCCGCACCCTTCGCGACCCTCAGCCACAGTCCCCGCTGGTTTCACAGCCCGGAGTTGTGGGGACGTCTCTTCCCGGCCCTGGAACCCTGGGCTGGGGGCCTGCTGAGGGGCTGGGACCCCTCCCTCCTCTGGAGAACCCCCACCGCCGAGATTCCCTCCTGGGTTTAATCTGTGGCACCAGGTGTGGGCCAGTGGCTGTGTCTCCGCCATTCAGCCCCGATCCGCCCGCGTCTCGTCTCCTCCCCTCCTACCAGTCTCAGTGCTTCTTCAGCTCCCTGGTTGTGGGGCTTCTGTTCAGCGGGATCTCAGGAGGCTCTGAGCGATGGTGGTTCTGCATTTTAGCTGTAATTTTGATGTGGTTGCGGGAGGCGGCGGGTGCAGCTGCTACCTATGCCACCATCTTGTTTCCTCCCCATAATTCTATTCTTGCACACTTAATAGTCTACAGTATAGTGTAAACAGAACTTTTATATACTCTGGGAAACCAAAAAAATTCTTGTAACTTTATTGTGATACTTGCATTATTGCGTGGTCTGAAGTGGAACCTGCACTGTCTCAAAGGTGTATCTGTGTAAGAGAAACAGGACCACCAGAAAGGCTCATGTGGCTCCAGGCTTCTTTCCTTTCAGATTGGTTTTTCCTTTTGCTTATTTACATTAGTCTGTTTCTTTCTCTGTTTGCTCTCATAGACTTGTTATAGTCAGGGCACATTGCTTACAAGAAACAAAAACCCATTTGAATTCAGCTTTAAAAAGAAACTTTCTTACACAATATAGAGAACTCAGAATTTGAGGTAAAACTTAGAACTAGATGCCAGAGCAATAAATAGGGCAGCTCTAAGGAATTCATTGGCAAGATTTCTCAGATATTTACTGTTATGATCCATCATTCACCAGGCTCTAGCCTTGTCGTTCTGATAGTTGAGAAAGAGAACCTGGTTAACCATCAGCCAGCCCAGTGGCTTGTATACACCTGGGTCCGAGTCAGGTGTAACCTGTTCCAAGTTCACCTTGGAACTGTGAGTAGGAAAGGTTAAAATGAAGGGCAGGCTGGGCATTGGCAAACAAATTAAATACTATTTCAGCTATACTCATGCTTGGGTATATTTTTTGTGTATGTTTGCAGTCCTCTGAAGTTTTAAAAGTTGAGCAGGATCAAATGGTATATCTGGATTCTAGGAGTGATAGAAATGCTTTTTGCTACTCAGATGTTTTATTGTAGTTACTTTTTGTTTTTAGCATTAAATTGGCGGCATAGGACTTGACGATGCTAGTGCTAGCAATAAGATTCTCTTTATCTAAATATTGATACCAGTCTGTTTACGTATCTTCATGGGCCTCCACTTTTCCAGTGCTAAGCTTTCTTCCAGTTAAATTGAAAAGAACTTTGTTTTCAGAGGATTTCATATTGAGAGCTCATTGTTGTAATATATGAAACATGTAATTATGCATCTAAAGTAGTCAGAGATTACAGTTGACTTCTAAGGCTCTCTGGGATCCATATAAAATAGATCCCCTCCACACAGAGGTATCTTCAGACTTCAAGAGCAGCTTTCATCCTCATGTAGGAGTTCCTTTAACAACGTTCCTGATAGGTTGAGCCCTACTCATGGAATTCCTCAAATTGGAGCTCTCCATTTTGAGACAGTTTATTTCATTGTTGAACAGTTATTTGTCTTCCTTACATATAAATGTTCCTCCTTGAAGCTTCCACTCAGTCGTCTGGGTTCTGCTCGATGGGATATGATTACTCTATTATATGCTGATCCTTTTTAATGCATTCTAAATATTTACACAGAAACTCATATATGATGGTTTTTGTAAATTATTTTGAAGTGGTAATCTAACATGAGTGTCTTGCTTCAACAACTTTTTTTCTCTGCATGTCATTAGGGAACAATGCTGCAGGCCATTGAAAGATACATGAAGCAGGCCATTGTGGACAGAGTCTCCAGTGTATCCAGCTCAGCACTGGTGTCTTCCTTAGTAAGTGAACAAAGACAGTGGCTGCCTACTTCTTATGCATGGTACAGTTTCTAGTTGCAAAAGCAAAGTATCACTATGATTCTCTCACAGATGAAACATTTAAAAAATATGTGTACATCTCTATTATTTTATCCAAGAATGCTTTATTTGCCAGGGGAGCATTGAGCAATTAAAATGGGCAGTTAAAAACATTAAATTTTCATGTGTTTGAAAGGTTTTGGTAATCAGAAGCTTATGTTGTACTCATAGTAAAGATGGGAGGTAAAGGGTGAGGGGAAAATAGGGAAGAAACAGGGTTGATCTCTTTATTTTTTACTTTGTAAATTTTTATTTATTTTGGGGGGAGGGGAGAAGAGGAGGAGAGAGAGATCAATTTGTCGTTTCACTTATTTATACATTCATTGGTTGATTCTTGTACGTGCCCTGACTGGGGATCGAACCTGCAACCTTGGCATCATTGTATCAAGATGATGCTCTAACCAACTGAGCTTCCCGGCCAGGGCTTTCAATCTCTCTTTTTTTTTTAAATCTTCTATTATGACCTGCACTTTTACCTCTGTCCTCTACTTTCCTCGCTGCCTGTTTCCACAGTGTCCTTCAATCCAAAGTCTTCTGTCCCACTTCTAAATTTCCTTCCAGGAAGTAGCCTTTGTTTTAGACATACCTTTTCTTTCCCTTTTTTATCAAAACAAAATTTATTCCTTACAATCTATCACACTGCATTTAATTAAAATTGATTACTAATGTGTGAATGGATTCGATCATCTGAATTACAAGAGTATCTGGTTCTGGAACATAATTGGTCAAGTTTTACAGCAAAGGATATATTGGTATTCTGTTCTTCTAGGTGAGTTTTCTGGAAATAAAACCTATGTTAACATTATTTAAGTATCATTCTATTAACTATCCATCCTTTCTCGTCCCTCCCCTCTCATTACTTCCTTTTATGCGTCTCTCCCAGCCCACAAACATACACTGTACTCACCTTTGCACTGGGGGCTTGGAGAAAGTGTTTCTGGTTTTATTGGTGCCTCAGGAATAGAGACTTGAAATACTTTATAAAGCTACAAAGTTGTTTCTTTTTTTTTTGGAAATGTATTTTGGAAAAGAAAACTAACTCATGTTTCTAAACTTCAGTGATGGTGCATTATCTATTCTCATTTTTTTCTGCATTTAGCACATGATGAAGATAAGCTATGATGTTGTTAAGCGCTGGGTCAATGAAGCCCAAGAAGCTGCTTCAAGTGACAATATTATGGTCCAGGTACTGTCATTGAATGTTTCAGCTTCTGTCCCAAGATCAACTTTCTTTAACCTGACATGGTAGGGGCAATTTATTGATTCCCCCAGTGAGTATTAGCCGAAGGCTAGTATTAAACAGCATGTTAGTGCATATCCTCAAGTAGGTATCCCACTCATTATGATCACTGCCCTGCCAGTGTTCAGTCAAAGCTGTAAGAATGTTGGAGAAAGCTGCTTATATTCAGTGGCACTTTGAGATGCTCATTCAAAAGGTCTTTCACAGTACATTTCAGTCCTTTATTTGAAAAGTAATTTGTGAAGAAGGATGTTAAATTCCAAGTAGGCATTATAAAAACAGTGTAGAGTAATTTTTACTTTGCGAAACTGTAAAACCATTTTGTTGGAAAGGTCTCCTTTTGATAGTCATTAGGCCATTCCTAAATAAAAGGAACAAGATTAAATTCTTAGCTGGCAATTTTATGTCAAGTACCCCGTTTGTATTTGAGAGGGTCCTTATTTATCCCCTCCCAGTGCTGATAACTTCTCGTGTAAGCGTATTCAGCTGTGAAGAAGACAGTAGTCGTTTTCCCCATGGGAAAGACCCTCACCCTCCTAATTCTGATCATTGTGCTTTTACACAAAGTGCCATGATGATACACGCACATTCCTTAAGCCTTCCTCAGGAGGCGGATCCTTTAGTTCTTGGCTCTGCCACAGATGATTTAAAGCCACTCGGAGGCCTGCCACACTGGTAAAGCCTTGGACCTGAGACCTTTGTACTGAGGCTGTGTGGGGCAATCCCTACCTGCCAGGTGTACCTTCAGGCTATATGCCACCTTCTTAATGCTTGCCCACTCCAAATCTACACCTTCTGGGGGTAAATTAGAACCGCTTATCCTTTCAGTCTTGCCTGTGGGTGATTCAGTGTGAAAAAGCTATTCTGTTTGTGTACTTTCTACCTGGGTATGTTTTATTAAAAATCCGGCTCCATGTGATTCTACTTTCATGTAAGTTTCATCCTCTGCCTACTTGATTTTCCGCATGTTATGTTCCTTTTCTTGCTCTTTAGTACCATGCATTGGGAGTCCTGTATCACCTTAAAAAGAATGATCGCCTTGCTGTTTCTAAGATGTTAAACAAATTTACTAAATCCGGTCTGAAGTCACAGTTTGCTTACTGCATGCTGATCCGAATCGCCAGTCGTTTACTAAAAGAAAATGAAGAGGGGTAAGTGTCTTCATTTAAGCTTAAGTAATTTTTCCTTTGTTGGTAAATATGCCTCAGAATTTATTTCTTTTTGAATATTTTTTGGCAGGGCTGACTTTGCAGATAGATTTCATGTTTTTTGAATGTAAAAAAAGTCACGGGATTCCAAGTAACACAACGTTTTGTTTTTTTGTCTGTTTTTTTAACTTAATATATGCTCTGGTATGTGTACTTAATAGATTATGATTGCTAATAATACAATAACATATTGACTCTAAACAAAAAATATTTATAGATCTTAAGGTATACAATAATTAAATGTGAAAACTGGAAGCGACATTAAGAATCTTGTTTATCCCTTTTACTTTTATAAAAGAGACTGTAGAAGCACTGCATTTAATGATTTATTTAAATTATCTATTTACTTAAAGGGTAGGAGGGAGAAAGATAGAATTACATATGCAAGGTTCTTATATTGTTCATGAAGCAGCATTGTATGGTTTGATGGTAGACTGATAATACAAGGATAAATACTGTGACTTCTTGAGTAACCACTGAACAAGCCTAAAAGGCATAATGTAAATATTAACAGAGAAGATAAAATGGAATATCCAAAAATATTCAGTTGCACTTCCTCTAGTGGTGGAGTAGCTTGGTCATATTAGCCCTCCTGCAAATAATGATTATATCATCAGTATAAAACTATACCTCCCCCAAACAAGAAAACCCACAACTATTTTAAAGTACTGGTGAGTTGTGAAAAGAAGGCAAAACTGGAGGGAAGTTGATGCCTGAAAGACAGAAGCTGTACTGGATGAGATTTGGGTATTTCTGGCGAGTCTCCTGAGGGCAGCTCCCAATTCCCAGGTGGGATCACAGAAAGGCGGAGTATTTATTGCACAGAGGGGTCAAAACACAGTTGGAGATTGGAAGAGTGATGGAAACTTAGGGTGGAAATCCTGGAAAGGAGGGAGCCACAAATATGTGAGCCTCAAAATCAGTTTTAAACTACAAAAATCCTTGGCTGGCGTCTGAACTGTGCACGTATGGGGAAGACTCTAGGAAACGTGGCAAACAGTAGTAACGGTAAGCTGAAAGAACTGAGTGGAGAATGCAGCTGCAACTCACCATGGAGGAGATCAAGTTTGGAGTTTGATCCCAGCCAGGTTAACTGCTTGGTAGAGAAGCGTCATACGTTCTGGAGTCTTTGCCTCGTATCATTCACAGTTTCTGTAGTCATGCACCACATATGGTGTTTTGCACAATGATGGACCATAGATATGATGGTGGTCCCATGAGATTATAATGGAGCTGAAAAATTCTTATTGCCTAATGACACTGTAGCTGTCATAAGGTCATAGCTGTCATAACATGTTAGCACAACATACTCCTCACATTTGTGGTGATGCTGATGTAAACAAACCTACTACACTGCCAGTTGTGTAAAAGTATAGCACGTACAATTATGTACAGTGCCTAATACTTGATAATGATATTAAACAACTACGTTCCTAGTTCATGTATTTACAATACTTTATATTGTTATTTTTAGAGGTACTCTTTCTACTTGTAAAGAGAAAAATTTGCTGCAAAACAGTATGTTGTGTTATGCAGGCAGCAGCTCATGTTTACTGGGTCTCTTGATTGCATTATTTTCTCTTGTGCTTGATTTAGGCTCATGTTGTTTTGTTCATCATGGCCCCTAAGCATACAGAATCCTTCACTAATGTTGCCAGTAAGAGGTCACATTGAGTGGTTGACCTGGAAATGAAATGGAAAGTGATTAAGGGCTATGAAGGTAGAAAATCAGCAATGGTCACTGCTCACCAGTCAGGCTTGCCCCATTCCACCCTAACGATCTTGAAGAACAGGAACAATGCCGGAAGCTGTTAAATGATCTGCTTTATTGAGGGCAGTGAGCATAACAAAAATTTGAGAAGGGACTCTGTCAGACACGGAGAAACTTCTAATGATCTGGATTAAAGATGAGACATAGAAGTGTACGCCGCTCAGCATCGTGATAACCATGGCCAAAGCAAAAACAAAAAAAACAAAAGGAAGTTGCAGAAATCAGTAGGGCTGTGGGTGAGGCAGCAAACATCTTTAACCTGGCTGTGGGTGAGGATGACATTGAGGAGCTCCTAGAAGTGGTTCCCGAGGAATTAATGAGTGAGGAGTCATTGGAACTGGAACAGGAACACGTAGCTGAAAAAGGAGTAAAAGAGGAAATGAAACTGCAGGAAAAAAATAGCCCCAAGAAAATGCACAGTGAGGGGTTTAGCAGAAGCATTTGCAGACCTCAAGCTCCTTAAAAAGTTTGAAAACAACAAAAGGTTTTCATTAATAGGGAGGAATGTTCATGGTGCATTATCTGCTTACAAGCAAATGTATAATGAAAAAAAAAGAAACCAAGCAAACCATCATGGACATATTTCTGACGAGTGATACCTCCTCAAGAAGAGCTTCAGCGTCCTTCATGAGGCATTCCAGAAGAAGACATTATCATAGATGACAATTCCATGTGCATTATTTAGCCCCTGAAGACCTTCCAGTGGGGCAAGATGCGGAGGTGGAAGACAGTGATATTGATGATCCTGACCCTGTGTAGGCCTAGGCTAATGTGTGTGTTTGTATCTTAGTTTTTAATGAAAAAGTTTAAAAAGTCAAAAAATGAACAAAGTAAAAATAGAAAAAAAGTTCACAGAATAAGGATATGAAGAAAGTATTGCCTGGCCAGCATGGCTCAGCGGTTGAGCATCGACCTAGGATCCAGGAGATCGAGGTTGGATTCCCAATCAACAAATACCCGGTTCGGGCTCCATCCCCAGCAGGGGGTGTGCAGGAGGCAGCCAATCAATGACTCTCATCAATGATGTTTCTATCTTTCTCTCTCCCTCTCCCTTCCTCTCTCTGAAATCAATAAAAACATGTTTAAAAAAATAAAAGAAAAAAAAGCCTAATGATTTGAAAGACATAAAACTCTTTGCAGACAACATGATTGGGTATATAGAAAATGAAAAGTAATCTATACATTGTCTATTAAAATTGATACATGAATTTACCAAGTTTATTGGATAGCTCAGTATGCAAAATCAATTTTATTTCTATATCCCAGCAACTGGTCAATAAGATAAAATTTTGGAAAGATGCTACTATTATCAAAATAAAATCCTTAGGAATAAATCTACGAAAATTGTGTACATCTCTAGACAGCAAATTTTAAAATCTTATATAAAGTATGACCTGAATAAATGGAGGGATATATCATGTTCTTAGGTTGGAATATTCAATACCATAAGGATGTCACATCTTATTTTGCTTTGTGGATCCAATGAACCCCCAATCAGAATCTCAATTCTTTTAAATACCAAACAGAAATGCATGCATTTGTGTGCCAGAAGACAGACAAAGATATCTTTAGTACTGTTCTTCTTAATAGCCCTGAAATGGAAGCAGTCTTAAGTGTCCTTCAATGCCAGGATTAAAAAACAAATCATACAGTCAGTGGTATACAACGGAAAGGAACAAATTACTGTTAAATGCAACTACGTAGATGAGTCTTACTAAGAAGTCCACAAACAAATACATTTTGTGTAGTTCTATTTAAGTTAATGTCAGACTTAACAGACACAACTAATCTATAGTATTAAAAGTAAGGATAGTATTTATCTTTAGGGAAGCATCATGATAGTGTTTGGAAGATGGCATGTGGAAGCTTCTGGAATGTTTGAAATAATTCATTTTCTTAATCATGGTAGATTTGTAGTAATTTGCTTATAACTTGTACATGTAAGTTTGTAATAATTCACTTACGATTTATTTTTGCATAGTAAATTACTGCAAAGCTTAAATTGTCTTAAACATCCAGGATGGTAAAGGGAAAATTCTAAAACGTATATGAAAGTAAAGATATTTGACCCATAGTTTTACTTCAGATTTCTCCCAGCTGCAGTGCATGCTAATTTTGGGGGGAAGCAACTCTTCCTTGGCATAATGGGCCTGGGATCCAAACCTCACAGCTTTTTGACATAGCATGCCAGCAGCAGGAATCTCCATGTGAGCTTTCATGGGTGGGGAAGTACCAATCCTTCTGCTGGCATGATGGGAAGGAGCTCAAGTGCAAGCTTTGTGACTGGCCAGAATTGGTTTCCTTTCACATTTGGTTGAGTCCAGTTTTATGGAGGTTCATAGGAAACCAACTGCTTTTCTGCGTGGCCAGCTAATTTTGGATAAAATTACTCTTACCACTCACTTGTTAAACTCACTTGTTAATTCTCAGAATTTCTCTGGCAATTCTTTTTGAGTTTGTATGTATGTTACCATAGATGGTATTTCAAAAAAATTATAGTTTTTTATTATAAACTTCGCTCTTAGTACTGCATCCCATAAGTTTTGGTATGTTGTGTTTTTGTTTGTCTCATGATATTTTCTAATTTCCCTTTTTGATTTCTTCTTTGACCCATGTGTTGTTCAACAGTGTGTTAATTTCCCCATATTTGTAAATTTTCTAGTTTCCTTTCTGTTATTGATTTCAAGTTTCATTCCATTGTGGTTAAAAAAGATACTTGGTATGATTTAAATCTTAAATGCGTTAAGACTTATTTTGCGACCTAACGTGATCTATCCTGGAGAATATTCTGTGTGCACTTGAGAATGTTCTGTTCTGTTTGTGTGTGTGTTAGCCCCATTTGATCTATAGTGTTGTTCCAGTTCACGAACAGAGACTGTTTCTCTTTTTACTTAGATTTCTCAGCAGGGTTTTGTACTTTCCAGTGTAAAAGTCCTGAATTATTTTTATTAAATTTATTTCTAAGTATTTTATTCCTTCTGATGCTATAATGAATGGAATTGTATTAATTTTGTTTTGGATTTATTGTTGCCAACA
Organism: Miniopterus schreibersii; assembly: GCF_964146895.1. Lineage (NCBI taxonomy): Eukaryota > Metazoa > Chordata > Mammalia > Chiroptera > Miniopteridae > Miniopterus > Miniopterus schreibersii. Next base: position 15,192,856 of record NC_138118.1, read on the forward strand.
TACAGAAATATGATTGAGGTGTTTGTTTTTTAGTCCTTTGTTTTTTCTATTGCTTTTTCAGAGAGAGTGGGAGGGAAGGAAGAAGGGGTGGGGAGTGAGAAACATCAATGTGAGAGAGAGACATGGATTGGTTGCCTCCCGCACGCACCCTGACTGGGACCAGGGATCAAGCCTCCAACCGAGGCACATGCTCTTGGCTGGAATCAAACTCAGGACTATTCAGTCTGCGGGCCGACACTCTAACCACTGCGCCAAACTGGCCAGGGCATAATTGAGTTTTGCATGTTGATTTTGTATTCTATAACCTTGGTATGGTCATTTGACTCCATTTGTGTGTGTGTGTGTGTGTGTGTGTGTGTGTGTGTGTCTTGGGATATTCTATGTACAGAATCACGGCATCTGTGAAAAAGAGTTTTACTTCTTCCTTTCCAAACTGGATGTCTTTAATTTCTTTTTTTTTTTGCCTAATTGTACTGACTTGAACCTTCAGTACAATGTTGAGTAGAAGTGGTGAAAGTAGACATCCTTGTCTTGTCCTTGATACGAAGGGGAAAGCATTAAGCATGATGTTAATTGTGGCTTTTCAGAAGATGCCCCTTATCAGGTTGAGGACATTCAGCAAACTAGTTTTTTGAGAGTTTTTACCATGAATGGGTTTTAGATTTTGTCAGTTGCTTTTTCTGTATCAAGATGATCATGTGGTTTTTGTCCTTTATATTATTAATTTGGTATCTAACATGAATTGATTTTCTGTTAAACCAATGTATCATTCTAGGGATAAGTACCACTTAATTATGGTATTACGGGAGTCAGTTTGCTGATATTTTGTTAAGGATTTTTGTGTCTATGTCAGAGGGATATTGATCTTTAGTTTTCTTGTGAAAATTTGTTCTTATTGTTCCAGTAATGCTGGCATCATAACATTAGTTGGGAAGCAATGTGCCTACCTCACTTATTTTCTGAAAGAGTTTGTGAAGGATTGGTATTATTTCTGTACATATTTGATAGAATTAACCAATGAAGTCATTGGGACCTGTGCTTTTCTTTGAGGGAACATTTAAAATAACTAACTCATAGGTTTATTTAGATTTTGTGTTTCTTCATGAGTCAGTTTTGGTAGTTTGGTATTTCTAGGGATTTGTCCATTTTATCAAAGTTATTTTATTTGTTCGCATATATGCCCTTATAATCATTGCAATTTCTTTAGGGTTTGTAATTTGTGTTTTTTCTCTTTTCTTCTTGGTTGGTCTAGCTGAAAGTTTGTCAGTTTCATTGATCTTTTCAAAGGACTAACTATGGGTTTCATTGATTTTTAAAAATTATTGTTCTTCATTCCAGTCCACTGATCTCTGCACTCATCTTTAAAATTAAATTTATTGTGGTAACATTGATTAATAACATAAGTTTCAAGTGTACAGTTCTCTGTCATCTGTATATTGCATTGTGTGCTTACCTCTCAGAGTCTAGTCTCCCTCCATAACCATATATTTTACCCCCTTTATACTCTTCATTCTCCCTCAGACCCTCTTCTTTTCTGGTAACCACCCTTCTGTTGTCTGTGTCTATGAGTTTGTTTTATTTTGTTCGTTTGTTTGTTGCTTTTTGTTTTATATCCCACACATGAGTGAAATTACAGTAAGATCTATATGACTTCCATCTGACTTATTTTGCTTAGCATAATACTCTGAAGATTCATCTATGTTGTCTCAAATGGCAGTCAGTATGTCATCCTTTCTTATGGCTGAGTAGTATTCCATTGAATATATGTACCACATCTTTATCCAGTCATCCATCAAAAAGCACAGAGGTTGTTTCCATGTCTTGGCCACTGTGTGTAATGCTGCAGTGAACATAGGAGTACATATATCATTATGAATAAACGTTTTCAGCATTTTCAAGCAGATACGCAGAAAACGGATTGTTGGGTCACATGGTAACTATTTTAACTTTTTGAGGAACCTCCATAGTGTTTTACGTAATGGCTGTACCAGTTTCCAGTCCCGACAGCAGTGTGTGAGGGTTCCTTTGTCTCCTCATCCTCTCCAACATTTGTTATTTCCTGCCTTATAGGTAATAGCCATTCTAACAGATGTGAAGTGGTATTTCATTGTGGTTTTAATTTCCCTATAGCTTGTGAAGTTGAGCATCTTTTCATATATCTGTTGGTCATTTGCATGTCTTATGGAAAGGTATCTGTTTAGGTCCTCTGCACATTTTTTAAATAAGATTGTTCGGATTTTTGTTTTCGAGTTGTGTGAATTCTTTATATATTTTGAATATTAGCTCCTTATTGGAGGTATTGTTTGCAAATGCCTTGACCCATTCAGTTGGTTGCCTTTCTGTGTTGTTGACGGTTTCTTCTGCTGTGCAGAAGCTTTTTAGTTTGATGTAGTCTCCATTCGCTTATTTTTGCTTTCCTTTGGGGTCAAGTTCATAAAATCCTCTGAGACCAAGGTCTGAAGTTTAATACCTGTTTTGTTCTATGTATTTTATTGTTTCAGGTCTTATATTTAAGTCTTTAATTCTTTTTTGAGTTAGTTTTTGTGTATGATGTCATAGAGCAGTCTAGTTTCATTCTTTTGCGTGTGGCTTTCCAATTTTCCCATCACTTATTGAAGAGGATTTTATTTTCTCCATTGTATGTTTTTGGCTCCTTTGTAGAAAATTAGTTACCCATATACATGTGAATTTATTTCTGGGCTTTCAGTTCTGTTCTATTGGTCTGTGTGTCTGTTTTTGTGCCAATACCATAGCATTTTGATTATTGTAGCTTTGTAGTATAAGTTAAAGTCAGAGAGTGCTATATCTCCAGCTTCGTTCTTTTTTGTCAGGGTTGCTTTGACTATTTGGGATTTTCTGTGATTTCATACAAATTTGATAATTTTTTGTTCTATTTCTTTGAAAAATGTCATTTCGCTCTGATCTTTATTATTTCTTGCTGTGGGCTTGGTTTACTCTTCTTTTTCTAATTTCTTAATTGTGGAAGCCTAGGTTATTGATTTGAGGCCTTTCTTCTTTTCTGGTATAGGTGTTTAAAGTTATAAATTCCCCTCCAAGCATTACTACATCTCATAATTTTTGACTTGTTATGTTTCATTTTCATTCAATTTCAAATATTTGGTCACTTTCCGTTTGATTTATTCTTGATCCATGGGTTACTTAGAAATAACTTGTTTAATTTCCAAATATTTTGGGATTTCCCCATTTTATTTTTTGTTGTTGACTTACAGTTTAATTCAGTTGTGGTTGGGGAACATACTTTGATTATTTCTGTCCTTCTAAATGTATTGAAACTTGTTTTATGATTGGCATTTAATCTATCCTTGAAATGTCCATATGCACTTGAAAAAAATGTGTATTTTACAGTCATTGGGTTGAATGTTCTAGGTTGACTAATTGTTTTTCAAGTCTTCTATATCCTTGATGATTTTCTGTCCAGTCGTTCTATAGGTATAGATATCGCCAACTATTATTGTTAAATGATCTATAGCTCCTTTAGTTTTGTCAAGTTTTGATTCATGTATTTTGATGCTCTGTTAAATGTGTGTCTATGTTTATCATTTTTATATCATCCTGATGTATTGACCTCTTTCTCGTTATGAACTCTTTATCTCTTGTAATATTTTTGTCTTACATTCTATTTTGTCTGATGTCAATATAGCCACTTCTGATCTCTTATGGTTACTGTTTGCATGGCATATATATTTTCCCATTGCTTTCCTTTCATCCTGTTTGTATTTTTTAATCTAATGTGGTTACTTCTAGATAGTATATAATTGGATTTTGCTTTTATATCCTGTCTGGCAATCTCTGTCTTTTGGTTGGGGTGTTTAGTTGTATTTACCTTTGCCATTTTCTATTTGTTCTATGTAAGTCTCCTGTCCTTTTTGTTTTCCTCTTCCTCTTCGACTGCTTTCTTTTGTGTTAAGGAAACATTTTCAGTGTATCATTTTAATTTCTCTGTCAATATTTTTACTTTCCCCCTATTTTTTTCTTAGTTGTTACTCTAGGGATTATGATATACATTTTAATTTACCATAATCTACTTCAGATTAATACTAAATTCTAGTAAAATATAGACTCTTGGCTTTAATGTAGTTTCATTTTCTCTCTGCTTCTGTTTGCTATTATTGTCATGCATATTATATGTGTATGTGTTATAAATCTAACAATCTAGTGTTATAATTATTGCTTCATACAAGTTTATGTTCTTTTAAAGCAGTTAAGAGAAATGAAAAGAATGTACCTATATATCTTTTATATCACTATACATATTTGCCATTTCTAGTGCTCTTTATTTCTCCTTGATTATTCATATCACTGTTTAAAGTCAATATTTCAGTCTAAAGAACTTCCTTTAGCATTTTTAGAAAGTCAGATCTATTATCAGTGTATTCCCTCTGTCATTGCTTATTTGGGAATGTCCTTTTTCAGCCTTCATTTTTGTAGGATCTTTTTGCTGGATTAGAATTCATGCCTTTTTATTTCAGCACTTTGAATATAGTATTCTACTGCCCTCTCTTCCATCGATTTAGGTGAAAAGTCATCCATTAATTATATTGATACTCCTCCATACAAGGTGATCAGGAGTTTTTTATCTTGCCGCTGTTAAAGTTTTCTTTGTCTTATGCTTTCAGCAGTTTGTGTCTGTCTGTGGATCCTTTTGTATTTATGCTGCTTGGGATTTGTTGTGCTCTTAAGTGCATAGATTAATGTTTTTCATCAAATTTAGGAAGTTTTTTGGCTATTATGTCTTCAGATATTCCTTTTGTCTTCAGATATTCCTTTTCTTCTGAGACCCCTGTTGTGCAAATGTTGCTACACTTGGTCATATTCCATGGATCTCTAAAGCTTTATTCTTTTTCTTCTTTTTAAAAAAATTTTCCTCATCTGGATTATCTTAGTTTACCTGTCTTCAAGTTTACTGGTTCTTTCCACTGCCAGTACAAATCAACTGTTGAACTGTAGATTTGAATTTTTTACTCCAGTTATTATACTTTCCAAATCCAGAATTTCTGTTTGGTTCCTTTAAAAAACTTATTTCTATCTCTATATTAATATTCTCTTTGGTGAGGCATGATTGTCATGCCTTTAATTCCCTTTAATTCTGTGGACATGGCTTCCTTTACTTCTTTGAACATATTTATATTAGTTGACCTAAAGTCTTTGCCTAGTAAATCCAACATCTGGGCTTTCTCAGGAAGAATGTTTATTGACTGCCTCCCATCCAACATCTGGGCTTTCTCAGGAATAATGTTTATTCCTCCCCCCACCCCCTATACATGGGCTATACTTTACTATTTCTTTGTGTGTGTGATAAATTTTGTCAAAAAATGGATATTTTAAATAATACGATGTGGTAATTTTAATAATCAGGTTTTCCCTTTCCCTATCCTCAGAGTTGTTGTCGCTGTTTGTTTAGTGGCTTTCCTGGGCTAATTGTGCAGCCTTTATTCTGTGTTATGTGCAGACATTGAATTGTTTGCTTGGTTAGCTGAGTCATCAGATAATGACTTGACAGATTTTCTTAAATGCTTTAAACCAGCATGTCTTTCACCCCTTCCAGAGGGCATTTTGTGTGTTGGGGCATACCTTCCCTGCTCTTGCAGTTTACAACTGCCTCAGGCTTCATTTCCTGCTTGTACAGAAGCATAGGTGAGAAATTAGGGCTCTGTCAGGTCTTTCCTGGGCATTTGCACAGCCTTCCACATCTGCATGGCCTTTTAGGTTCCTAGCAATTGTCAAAGGCCACTATTGACATCTTATTCCTCAGATTTCCCTTTTAAGTGTTTTTGTCCAGCTTTTTGTTTGCCCCAACTGGGACCACTGGCTCTGGCAAATGTAATGTTAAACAATTGCCACTGATTTTGAGGGACAAACTCCCTGGGGATATAGGGCCTTCCTCACTAAATGAGCTATGAGTCAGATGAAATAAAGATTAGCTGCATGAATGGGGCTTTTCTAGGGAGCACCAGTCAGGTCAAATAGTGATAGTTCTCTGGGGACAGGGCTTTTGAGGGAGCTCCAAACCCATTTGCCTCCTCCAGTGCTGCTGGGCTTCTGCCTTTCATAGCTACTGGGATTGTTGCATGCCTTTGCTAATTTCTAGAGTGCTGAAAAAGTAGATTTTGAAAATTTATGCCATTGTTCTCATTGTTTTTTATGAAGGAATGGATTTTCAGTGGTCCTTCATCCATAATTCCAAATGTGCTTTTCAGCCTTTCTGCTTTTAACCATTGTGCATATTGCCTCTGTTGCTTTTGATATCTAATGATGGTCTATGTACATTTATTGACAGCCATGAAAGTCCACTCTTTGATTTCATTGAGAGCTGCTTGCGAAATAAACATGAAATGGTTATTTATGAAGCAGCTTCAGCTATCATCCATCTTCCTAACTGTACTGCAAGGGAGCTGGCACCTGCTGTTTCAGGTGGGTTGTATATTTGATAGCTGGCTTTTGTTTATATTCCTATGTTTGTTTTAAGCTCCATAGGTCTGCAGAATAGGTATTAGGAATGATTTTTGAATCTTAGCTCTGTATATATAGCCATTGCACTCTGATATATAAATGATATTTTTAGTTGTTTCTTTACTTCTTTTCTGAAGTTATCATTTCCCCATATAAAACATTTAAAAAGTAACTTTAATGCCTACAGTTCTTCTTAGTGTTTAAAAAATCCATTTGCTCTTATAACTATAAATATTCCCACCATTCAGGTATTGATGGGTATACTAATTCTTTTTGAAAAAAGAATAAACTTTGTATTCTATATTTAAAGTTTTTATACCTTAATAAAGGGTATTTTTCTATTTTTGATACATTATTCATGTGAATTTTTGATGCTGTGATCTAATTTCCTTATGCATATTTTGAATGTGATTGTTCATGCACTATATTTTCAGTTACATGCTCTATGATTAAATGAGCTATAGTTGCAGTGATCTTTTTTCTTTTCTAGTTCTTCAGTTGTTCTGTAGCTCTCCTAAGCCAGCTTTGAGATATGCAGCTGTGAGGACCTTGAACAAGGTAGGTGTCCCTTTGCTATTGACATTTATATCAATGTTTGATTGAGAAACAATTGTGAAGTATTTGACTTTCTCTCCAAGTAAATATGATTTATTGGCTTCAGTTCTATAGCATCTCACTTGTATTTGTGGCCTTAGGTATGGCCATTTTCACTATTATTCAACTAAAGATTATAATTCACTTCTGACTTTTAAGCACTGTATAGTCAGGAGCCACGCTGCCCGGCCGAGCGTGGCTCAGCGGTTGAGCATCGACCAGGGATCCAGGCAATTGGGGTTCGATTCCCGGTCAGGGCACATGCCCAGGTTGCGGGCTCGATCAATGACTCTCTCATCATTGATGTTTCTATCTCTCTCTCCCCCTCTCCTTTCCTCTCTCTGAAATCAATAAAGATATATTTAATAAATAAATAAATAAATAATTTTAAAGGTGAGATTGATTTTAATAATATATTTTATTTACCCTAATATATATAAAATGTATTAACATGTAATCAGTATAACGTTTTATAAGATGTAAGATGTATTTTGCCTTTTATTGTTTCCTACTAAATCTTGCACATCTAGTGTTTATTTTATATTTACAGCATATCTCAATTTGGGCAAGCCACATTTCAAATGCTTAGTAGTCACATGTCGTTATTGACTACTGTACGGCATGGGTCTAGAGGATGCAGTACGGAAATACAGAATCAATTAAATAACCATAGAATTTTTAAATGAAAGTTTAATATGGTAGAAGACTCGTCATAAGGTGGTATGTGATTGATTATGGATTAATTGTATGAATAATTGGACAAGAGAGAAGTTTAGAGTAGCCCAGGAAGAAGACTTTATAGAACAGCAATGTGAATTGTATTTACAAGAGTTGATATAGGGCCCAGCCGGACATGGCTCAGCGGTTGAGCGTTGACCTAGGATCCAGGCGATCGGGGTTCTATTCCCTGTCAGGGCACGTGCCCGGGTTGTGGGCTCAATCCCCAGTTGGGGGCTTGCAGGAGACAGCCGATCAGTGACTCTCATCATTGATGTTTCTGTCTCTCTCTCTCTGCCTCTCCTTTCCTCTCTCTGAAATCAATAAAGATATATTTTTTTTTAAAAAAGAGTTGATATAGGTCCACATTCCTTCATCTATGCTCTTGGAGCCAGATGTGTCTCAGAATTCTGTATTTTGTGAAATTTAGAAAGTTTATATGATGCTATCTCTTAGGTTATATACTAACGCCATTGGACCTGGAGCTATACCCCACCATTAGATACGTTAATATTTCTGCACGATACATATGACTATGCTTGCTAAGTGGGATAAATTAAGACTTAATTAGTGTTACATTAGTTTGGATCATATTTTGCTGTTAAGTGAATTTTGATGCCAATACTTTGCTGTTTTCAAATCTTTTTATTGCTATAGGCAAGGAGGTAAATGACATCTACAAAAAGAAACAGAAGAATGGCTGATATATTTTAGTGACCATGAGCAATCCAGTTTGGATGAAGTTTGCTTGCTTAAGTACAGAAGTGTTTTCTAAGTGATAAGATATTAACAGTCTTTGAGCAGTATCTACCATGCAAGGTCCTATTTCCAGAGATCCTAACGTCTAGTCCAATAGATATCCATGTACACATGTACTGTAGGGAAAAACAGGCCAACTGTAATAAAAGACAGATATTGTTAGAAAGGTCATAGAAACCTAGGAAGAGAAAGTGCTCTGCTGTACTATGACTATGGTTGTTAATCATTTATCAAATGGTATATCATACCTTTTTAATTTGAAACATTCTTGAAACAATTACTTTTAACCTATGTTGTCCCATTTAGATTTTAAAAAATTACTTACCTTAAATTAAAATTTCTATTTTTCTCTTCTTTCATTTTTTAAAATTCTTGCCTTTATCGATAGCAATTTGCTTAATATTTTTCTTGCCCTTCCACAAGGTGGCAATGAAGCACCCCTCTGCTGTGACAGCCTGCAATCTGGACTTAGAAAACTTGATCACAGACTCTAACAGAAGCATCGCTACCCTGGCCATTACTACACTCCTCAAAACAGGAAGTGAGAGCAGTGTGGACAGACTCATGAAGCAGATATCTTCTTTTGTGTCTGAAATCTCAGATGAGTTCAAGGTAAGAGTTTAAGTGTGATTATGTTTTCTTCCAGTCTCTCTGGCTTTCCTATTTCTTAACAGTGTCTTTTGATGAGCAAAAGTTTTAAATGCTTATGAAGTCTAATTTATTAATTTTTTTGTTTCACAGTTACTTCTTTCTGTGTCCTACGAAACCTTTGGCTATTTCCAGGTCTTAAAGATATTTTCTTATGTTTTATTCTAATTGTTTTATGGTCTTAGCTTTTACATTTTGGTCTGTGATCCAACTTGAATTAATATTTGTGTAGTGTGTGAGATAAGTTCAGTTTTTCCCCATATTAATATCCAGTCATTCCAGCATAATTTGTTGAAAAGACACATTGGTGTGCTTGGGCATCTTTGTCTGGAAAGCAGATAACCATATACTTGTAGGTATATTTCTGGGCTCCTAATCATATCCTATTGATCTTTTTGTCATCACTATGCAAATACCACACTCTATTTATTATTGTAGTTTTATGGTACCTCTTAAATGTCAAGTAGTGTGGTCTTCCAATTTTGTCCTTCTTTTAATATTCTAGTTCCTTTGCATTTCCCTATAAAGTTTAGAACCAGCTTATAACTTCTATAAAACAAAGCCTGCCAGAATTATGATTGGGGTTGTGTTGAATCTACAAATCTATTTGGAAAGAACTGACATTTTAACAATATTAACTCTTCTAGTTCATGAATATGGTATACCTTCCCTTTATTTAGGTTTGTACTCTGAGCAGTGTTTTGTAGCATTTATTCTACAGGTCTTGCACATCTTTTGTTAAATTTATATCTGAATATTTTATGCTTGTGATTCTACTTTATTAAAATTTCTATTTCATTGTTTATTACCAGTATATGAAAAATCTTTGTTTTTTTGTTTCTGATTTTTTTACTTTTCCATAACTTAGTATCCTTCCTAAGTACCCTTGTTAGTTTTAGTAGTTGCTATATATTTTATACATTCCTTAGGATTGCCTATATAAATAATCATGTTATCTGTTAACGGAGACAGACAGTTTTACTCCTTCATTTCCAATCCAAGAACTTTTCCTTTCTTTTTTCTTGCCTTATTAAAATGGCTAGAACTTCCAGTACAGTGTTGAATAGAACTGGTGAAAATGTTAGAGATAATCAGAACAGTAAATCTCAGTTAGAAGAATTAAAGTGGAAAGATTTTATTCTTTTTGTCTTCTCAGTCAAAGGGTATAATCGGTGCTATTTACTCTCTTCTAGTATATAACTAGTCTTTTAAAAAGCTAACTTGGCCTATATATTCAAGCAGACATTTTGGAAAACTTATGAAGGTCATTTTGTAGTATAATTTATTGACTGCATCTCCTATGCTTGAGCATTGAGATAGTTTGCAGTATTTTGCAATTACATAGAATGCTGCAATGGACAACCTTTTATGTATGTTTCCTCAGAATGTTGGAGATGTATCTTTAGGGTAAATTCCTAGAAGTCCATATGCTAGGTTGAAGGGTAAATAAATATGTAGTTTTGAAAAAATGCTAAGTTCTACCAGCAGTGTATAAGAGTGTCAGTTTCCTTGTAGCCTCACCAATGGAGTGTATTGTATTTTGATATTTTGTGAACCTGATAAATGAGAAAGGGTATCTGAATGTAGTTTTAATTTGGGTTTCTTTTATTATGAGGGAAGTTGCACATCTTTTCTTATTTTTTAGAATCATTTAATATTTCTTTTTGAAATTGTCTGCTTATCTTTTCCCCATTTTCTATAGGATTTTAGTTTTTTTATTTCCTCAATTATTTAGTTTTTTGTATATTAGGGATATTAGTTCTTTATCCATGACATGGGTGGGGAACCTTTTTTGGCCAAGGGCCATTTGGATATTTATAATACTGTTCGAAGACCATACAAAATTATCAACTTAAAAATTAGCTATAAAGAAACCTCCTAGATTTATTGAATTTCGGGTCCCACCTGCAGTTGCCTTGGCAGGGACAGACTAAATAATTCAGACGTTCCCTACCCCTGATCTATGAAATATGTTATGTTTTCTCCCAGTTTGCCATTTGTCTTTTAACTTTTTTTTTTATGATGTCTTTTGTTATGCAAAAGTTAATTTTGATGTAGTCAAATTTGTCAATCTTTTCTTTTAGTGCTTTGACTTTTGAGTAATAGAAAGCCTTTCCCTTCAGATTATAGAATCTGAATGGTTGAATAAGAATTCACCCATGTTTTCTTCTAGTATGTTTATAGTTTCATGTTTTACATTTACATCTCTGATCCATTGGCTTTTATTATTATGTATGATATGAGAAACAGATCTAATCTCATTCTTTTCCAATAACTATCCTGTTGCCCTTAACCCCCAATTTTTATTCAATAGACTGTTTTTGCTCAAGTTATTTGAGATACCATCGTCAACATATACCAAAGTACTACTGTATGTACTTGGGTCTATTTTGGGGCTTTCTATTTTATTATGTTGTTCTCTTTATTGATACATCGCTAACATGTACTATAGAAGCTTTGTAGAATGTATTAATATCTATTAGCTGCCTCTCATAGCTCTTTATTTTCATTGTTTCCCTAGCTAGACTTACATGTATATTTTTCCTTATGAACTGTAGTGTTAACTTGTCTAGCTTCATAAAAATATCTCATTGGCATTTTTATTGGGATCACATTAAATTTATAAGTTAACTTAGGGTAGAACATATTTCTTTTTTAAAAAAATTTATCTTTATTGTTGAAAGTATTACACATGTTCCCCTTTGTCCCCCATTGACCCTTTCTACTGCACCCCCCCCCCCCGCTGCCCCAGGCCTTCACCACACTATCGTCCATATCCATGGGTTATGCATTTATGCATATAAGCTCTTTGGTTAATCTCTACCCACCCATCCACCCCTGCCTTCCCTCTGAGATTCCCCAGTTTGTTCCATGCTTCTATGTGTAGAACTTTCTTTCTTTCTTTCTTCCTTTCTTTCCTTCTTTCTTTCTTCCTTTCTTTCTTTCTTTCTTTCTTTCTTTCTTTCTTTCTTTCTTTCTTTCTTTCTTTCTTTCTTTCTTTCTTTTTTTAAAATATATCTTTATTGATTTCAGAGAGAGGAAAGGAGAGGGAGAGAGAGAGATAGAAACATCAATGAGAGTGTCATTGATTGAACCCGCAACCCGGGCATGTGCCCTGACTGGGAATCGAACCCCAATCGCCTGGATCCTAGATCAACACTCAACCGCTGAGCCACGCCCAGCCGGGCAGAACTTATTTCTTAATGTTGAGACATTTTAAGCAAGAACAAGGGATATCTTTTAATTTATTGAAGTCTATTTTTGTGCCTTTCAGAATATTTTATAATATTTTTTATTAGTTTTGAATGTCTTTAAAATGCTTTTCCTAATATTTTATCTTTTTGTTTTTGTTATAAATGTCCATTATTTCTTTTAACTAGTTATTATTCATGCAATGAGTAGTATTGCTTTTGCATTTTAATTTTATATCCTGCTACCTTGCTGAATTATTTTCTTGAGTTAGTTTTATGGTAGCTTCTCTAGGATTTCCAGGAATACTGTCATGTCATCTGTAAATATAGTTTGCCCCACCAGCATGGCTCAGTGGTTGAGTATAGACCTATGAACCAGGAGGTCACAGTTTGATTCCCAGTCAGGGCACATGCCCAGGTTGTGGGCTTGATCCCCAGTAGGGGCGTGCAGGAGGCAGGCAATCAATGACTCTCTCTCATCACTGATGTTTCTATCTCTCCCTCTCTCTTCCTCTCTCTGAAATAAAAAATAAATGTGACTCCAAATTAAAAAAAAAAAAAAAAGTTTTGCCTTTTGTTTTCTAATTCTTATTCCTTTGTTTCCTCTTGTCTAATTGCATTGGCTCATAACTCCATAATATTGTTAAATAATAGTCGATATAGTGGCATTCCTATATTATTTCTGACCTTAATGGGAATGACTCTTGGTGTTCTCTGTTAAGTAATTTGTTGACATTAGGATTGAAGTGTGTGCATGTAAAATGAAACTATCCATCCCTTCCTATTTTATTTTTTCAAGAATTTTTATTAGGAATGGGTGTTGGATTTTATCAAAGGTTTTTCAGCACCTATGGATATAACCATATGATTTTTCTCTATAGACTTATTAATATGATGCATTATATTAACCATTTTTCTAAATTTGAACCATTATTGCATTCTTGGTATAAACCCCATTTCATCACAAAATATTATTTTCTTACAGTAGAGTTAGAGTCTGTTAGCTAATCTATCCCTTAGAATTTTTGCATTAATATTAAAAAATCACTTCCATTTAAACTTTTTTTGTTTTGCATATATACCATTTTTATTAGGTTTAGGTATTATTGCTTCATGAAATGACTAAATGTTTGCCCTGGCCAGGTGGCTCAATTGGTTGGGCATTGTCCCATACACCAAGAGATTGTGGGTTCAATTCCCAGTCAGGGCACATACCTAGGTTGCTGGTTCAGTCCCCATCAGGGTGTGTACGGGAGGCAACTGATTGTTTTCCTTCATTTTCTATGCTATGAAATGGTGTGTGTAGATTTGAGACTATCTGGTTGTTGAGAGACAATTCCCAGTTCTCCATGGGTTTCTTGCATTTCTGCACACTTGCAAGTTAGGCAGTAACACCCTTTATTTCCTACTGTCCCAGCTTTGTTTCCTTTGTGTAGTGCAAGGTATTTTCCAACCTTAGAAAATATAGTGTCTCCCCATAAAGGTCAGATTTCCATACAGCCCTAGAAGATACAGCTAGCTACTTCTCCCTGTAGAGCAAAAAGCAAACATGCTCTACAAAAACAAAAATAATGTTTCCCTTCAGAACAAAGGACCAGCATGCTTATTGCCCATTGTAAAATATTCATGCGCCATACCTCAGGGTTCTTCTGTAATGCAACTGACTGCAGGTCCAAGTGTTATCTGGCCATTTTGTATTGCCCTATGGGAATTAGGGCTCAGGAAACTGGCCCCCAATACTGATACTGTAGCTACTGCAATTGCTGTGAGTAATTTACTGTCTTTTATGTCTGACCTCAGTTTTGTTTTCTACAAGCATCAATGAATTTGTGACAGGCTAACTTGTTAGCTTGCAAGTAGGGTAACATCTCAAGCCTTCTCACTTGACACTGGTCTTTAAAGTTGTGGTAAAATTCTCCTAGAAACCATTTTTTGAAGTAGTTCCTTGGTAACTTGCTCTATTTTTTTTTTTATGGAAATCAGTCTATTTAAGCTTTTAATGTTTACTGTTCGATTTAAAAATTTTATGTGCTTATTTGTTTGGAGCAAAGGAATGGGGTCTCAGGAATGAACTTTTATTTTTCCTTGAGATTTTGCTTTCCTGAAGGACCATTGTCATTTTAAATAACTACAGCACCTTCTTAACTTGCAGTAAATAAGAAAATATGCTTAGTAGCTAAAGTTATAAAGATGAATGTCCTTTCTGTGTTTGTTTTTTTATGGGTGGTAGTTGTACAGTCATTATAAAGGTGCATGGCCTTTCTGTTTGTTTTTCTACAGGTGGTGGTTGTACAGGCAATTAGTGCTCTCTGCCAGAAATACCCACGAAAGCACAGCGTCATGATGACTTTCCTCTCCAACATGCTCCGAGACGATGTAGGTGGACTATTTTGTAATCATAGGAAGTTGCTCTCTTAAATTCTCACGATTCCCATTAAATATCATGGTATTTAAAGCAGCTTTCTTTATCATCTCAGCATGCCTCTCAAATAAAGCACTCACTTCTGGTTGCTGACTTGCCATTACTAAACATTCTATTGCTTTAGTTTTCCCTGGAGAAAAAACACTTCTGTTTCTTTCATAAAGGAAGGGAAATGAAATTTTAATATTATAAGCATGAACCTTGGAGTATAAGCATTTCTCCAAAAAGCATCCTCAGAACGAATGGCTGTTTTCTCTTTTGCCAGGGAGGCTTCGAATATAAGCGGGCCATTGTGGACTGCATCATCAGCATTGTGGAAGAGAACCCTGAGAGCAAAGAAGCAGGCCTGGCCCACCTTTGTGAATTCATTGAGGACTGTGAGCACACTGTTCTGGCTACAAAGATTCTCCACTTGTTGGGCAAAGAGGGCCCCAGAACGCCTGCTCCCTCCAAGTATATCCGCTTTATTTTTAATAGGGTCGTACTGGAAAATGAGGCTGTCAGAGCTGGTAAGTCATTGGAGCACTGATGAGGATGTCACTGCTGAGCTTTTGCAGTGCTTACCTCAAGGGGGTGGTGATGAAATTGGAAAATGGGCCTGCAGGATCTACTTGATGGTGGGGTCTTGGTGCATACTTAGGCCCCGGGTATGCAGCTGTTTCTCTGTACCCCATTGTCCGTCCTGATTCTGCCTTATATAAGAGACAGGTAACTCTTGACTTTCAGTAGGATAGGAATACTGTGATGGCATCATCCACTTTTTCAGAGTTAGAGCCATAAATATGAATGAATGTGTGTGAAATTTGTGTGTGCGTGTCTATATATTTTTAAGTGTCTTTTTAAACAGGTCTTAGGAATTTTTTTACTTCCTCCTCCCTAATCATTTCTTCTTCTTAGCATATGAACAGGTTCAAATTTCTTCTGTTAAAAATATAAACCCTCCTTTGATTAGCTGTCTCTGTTTAGCTACTGCCTCCACTTCCCCTATCAGGTAAACTTGAAGTAGCCACTACCAGCTGCCTCATGAACTTATTTTCCATTTTCTCTTCAACTCACTATAATCTAGCTCTCTTCCTTAAAAATCCTCTGAAGCTATTTTTTAAAAATATCACTTATAAGCTAGTTGGAAAATCAAGTTAGACACTTTAGTGTTTTTATCTTTGTTCACCTCTCAGTCAGTTTAATGTACTATTGACTAAACACTTCATGAAACTCTCTTTCCCTTGGTTTCCACAATAGCCTACATCTTTCCATCACTCCTCAGACTTATTTATAGAGCTTCTTTTCCATTCCCTAAAGTAATAGTTTTCCTTAGGGGTTTGTCTTCTTAACATACACATTTTTTCTGGTGATCATTTTCAGAGCTCTACTGATAGGCAATAACATTGCAGTCATGCCTCTTTCCTGAACTTGTATGTCCAACTATCTAAGACACTTCAAATTCAACTTGAAATTCAGACTCACCCAAACTGAGGTCTTCACCTTTATCATCCACTCAGTTGCAAAGGCAGAAACTTACTCCACTGTTTTATAACCTGCATCTATTCTTTGGGAAAATTCTATCAATTCTGTGTCCTTAATATTTCTTCATTCTCTTTTCCCTCTATTTTCACGGATGCTGCTTTAGGCTCTCATTCATTTCCAGTGCCCACCTAGTCTGACTGCTTCCAGTCTCATACAGATCCGGTCTGCTGCACACTCTACTACAAAAATGGACTTTGCATACAGAGGCTTAACAAACTTAATGAAGCACACTCTGTTGCTAATACACACTTTTATCCTGTATTTAACATCTTTTGATAATAACTTGGAGGCTAAACCAGAGCCTATTTTTGTTTTATCTCTGGTCTTGCACTCGTCTCCTCCTGCTCTCCAACACTGGTCCTGTTCTTCAGCCTTCTTTACCTGTGTCTGCTTCCAGTGTGACACCATGCTTTCTCCTCTGGGCTCAGGGCCTCTGCACTTACCATTCTGTCTGCTTCTAAAACCGTTTTCCTTCCATTTCCCTCTGGCTAATGCTACTTGTTCAAAACTTAGCTCAAGTAAAGTGCTAACTTCTTATCTCACTTCTCCACCAATTCTGATTTCAGTTTCTTTCTTTGCATTCACTTAGCTGTCTGGATATAGTTCTCTCATGGGCTTACTGTGCTGTGTTGTAATTATCTTTTTACTTACCTGTCTTTCCCACTAAATTACAATTTCTTCAAGTCAAGGGCTATGCCTTTTATCTTTCTACCCCCAGCACCTATCACAATTCCTTACATAAGTTAGGTGAGCAATAAATCTTTGCTGAATGAAGTGAATTTTAATAATAGAGCATCTTTTTATGCTTGGAGCTGGTTGATACTGCAGCTTAATTATATCAGTATCAACTGATACTGATATCAGTATAATTATATCAGTATATAAGAGGTTGTCGTCAGGGTGGAGGATAGCTCATAAAAGAAATAACATGATTTTTTCCTATGATGCATGGAGGATTTTCCTGTTCATAGCTCTCTTGGGCCTGCAGATTTCTGTTTATGCTTAAATGGATCAAAGAAATAAGATCAAGAAACAATAAAACAATAAGAGTTTATTCCCACTGAACATGAGGAAACTTATCTAATTTTTTTTGTATGATTATTACTTAACCCTAGAAACCAGTATTTATGTTGCTTCATTTTATGCTTCATTATAGCTGCTGTGAGTGCTTTGGCTAAATTTGGGGCTCAGAATGAGAACCTTCTCCCAAGCATTCTTGTACTCTTACAAAGGTAAATAAAAGAGCATCTTTGTTGTTGTTTTGTTGTTTAAATAAGAACCGCCATATGGCTGAATAGAGAGTTCCTTATTGTACCATATCAAATGCATTGCAGGGCCTGAGAGTAGAGCTGATGGAGTGAGGGGCAAATGGCATTTTTGTTCTCGTAATTTTGTATATGTTAAGTAAATATAAAATTTGATTTTGAATTTCTCTTTGTATGATTTTGAGAAAGCAGCTTAAATGCATGTGCCTCAATTTGTATATTAGGGGCTAAATAACTTCAAAGTGAGTCACTAAGTAGAGTTGAAACTGTCAGCTTTTCAAGGTCTCCATGACTCCCTATTTGATGAAGAATATACTTAGCGTTAGCAAAAACTGATTACATCTTATTATTGAAGCGGAAAAATGATAAGCCAAAGGTTGGCTGGGTTAAATGAAACAAATTGCCATGTGAGTAGTAACAGTGCCTGGATTTTGAATGCTTTTTAGTATCTTTAGAAAGTCTAATATTCCCATTTCTTAATTATAAAGAAGTCTAAGTCTTTACCAGGATCATGTGTTTGCAGATCCAAGAAAAGACTCCAAACTGCTATCTCATGTTACTGTGCTCTTCCTAATGATTTCAGTGCCTACTTATGTAGTGCTTCTGATTCATAATGACACCATTTCTTTACCAATTGAGAGTAGTCCCCAAGATTTATGGAGATTTTAGGATCCACCGTTGGCTGTTGCTGAGTTCCTTTATAATACAGGTAGTGTCAGCTGGCCTGATTGTGTTTTTTAGGTATGGTGGTAAAGCTCTTGGCAATCTTTAGGGTGCTGTGACCCGCCTATTTGTATCCCCTGGACAGGTGTATGATGGATACTGACGATGAGGTACGGGACAGAGCTACCTTCTATCTGAATGTGCTGCAGCAGAGGCAGATGGCACTGAATGCTACATACATCTTCAACGGTCAGTGAGAGCCAAGGATGCAGACAGAGACACTTTTGCTCCCCAGATGGTGTCTTGGAAGCACATCTTATGATTTGTATATGAGCTGATTTCACTAGGCAAAATGCTTGTTTTATGTCTTTGAATACACGTCCATTTCTAGGGAAGCCTAAAGTATGTAAAAGCCCAGAGAATATTGCTTGCCCCTGGTCCCCTTGAGCTCCTTCTTAGGTGGGTTTCCCGTATCCCTTCTTTAGCCTCTCATTGTTCCCATGTGGCTCAGTTGCTCTCTTTTCTGGAAGGTACTTATATTTTGTTGAAAATGTTCATGCTCTGCTCCCATGCTTCCTTGGATGCAATTATAAGGAAATTTTATATAATAGCCTTTACATTTAATTTCTTATGTTATAAAGTGTGTGGTTACATTTTTCCCCTCCTTCAGAAAGCGTAGATAAATCTGGGCCTATCTGGGTCCTAGCATTGGCAAGAAGTTATAATGCTGAGATTTCTGTTTCATAGGTCTGACAGTGTCTGTACCAGGGATGGAAAAAGCTTTACATCAGTATACATTGGAGCCTTCAGAAAAACCCTTTGACATGAAATCTATTCCTCTTGCTATGGCTCCTGCCTTTGAACAGAAAGCAGGTAATGGGAACACTTCACTGTTAGTTTTTCTATGTTTAAGTAGTGTTATTAGCATATTTTCTCTAGTACTTCCTTTGTTTGTTTAATTGTCACTCTATTTTTATTAGGTTTTAAAAAGTTTTTCCTGGTTTTTGCCTAAAAGCTAAAATGTGAAGTGTAACCCAGATTGAAAGTTTTTTTTTTCAGGGCTCAGTATTATGGCATTTGAAGTTAGTTGTCATTGTATCTCAGAGCAGTAATTGTGCTGTCACCTTCTTTTATTTTCTAAAGTTGGTAATTTCTTAATTTTGCTATTAGAGGTTTATCTAGAAAGAATGTATGGGACAAGATCATAAAAAAATATTCCCAAGGAATATCTAACTTTAAAACTCAGAAAAAGAAAGGAACAAATGTTCAGAACTGAGAATGAATGATCTTATTAACTTTAAACATTTTCAGTTTTCCTGTTGATACTATTGAAGTAATTTTTCCTATTTGAATCATGAGAAGATTTACTTTATAAATTGTTCCTCAAGAATAGTTTTTGTACATTCTGGCCCATTTAATGCAAATTCTATATTTTTAGAGCTTGCTTTATTGTATCACAAAATATGTTCACTAAATATATTTTAATTTGAACGTCCCTCTAAAAAAAAGTGACAGAAGCCTACTGGTGTTTTTAGCAATGGCTCCTTTTATGTCTGCTAGAAGTTTCTTCCCTGATGCCTTTCTCTCTGTGTTTTCAGCTTGATAGTGGGAGGGAAGCTCATTTGATTACTCATATCTGTCTTTCTAGAAATCACACTTGTGGCTACTAAGCCAGAGAAGTTGGCTCCTTCCAGGCAAGACATTTTCCAAGGTATGATAATTTGATGGGTAGAAGTAATAGTCTGCACCCTAGGCATTGTAAATATAACGAAGTCCATTACTTTCATTCAGTTTGATGAATTCTCAGTGCAGGAAATCTTTGTGTAGCTGAATATTTGTTGTCATAGGTTACAGTTGCTGGGGCTACCTGAAGTCTGTGGGACATTCCAGTTGTCAAAGCTAATGTACTAACTGGGAATGTTGTTCTTACTTTGTATCTTGGTTAACAGGGAACTCAAATTCTGAGAGATTAGGAATATAGGGTTTTTTGCTTTTAGTAATTGAGTATATATACTCTTAAAATATTATTTTAGTAAAGCTTGGGGACATATTAGAGTGTTCAGTTATTAGTAAGGTTCTGGAATCTCAAAAGCGTTATAAGCATCCAGAATAATGTCTTTCTCTGTCTTCGCATTTTGGTCTCTCCCTTCTTTTCTTTCCCTTTCCTTGATAGAACAATTGGCTGCTATTCCTGAGTTTATGAACCTGGGACCCTTGTTCAAGTCTTCTGAGCCTGTTCAGCTTACAGAAGCAGAGACAGAATACTTTGTTCGTTGCATCAAGCACATGTTTACCAATCACATTGTGTTCCAGGTGAGATGAGAGCCCTAACTGGCCCCTGTGGGAGCTCAGTATGCTTGGAGACAAGTATTAACTCCCCTTTAGTTTTTGATTCCAGCACTCTTATAGAGAATGAACTTGGCAGCATTTCTGGTTTTCTTTCCTAACTCCCATGGCTGCCATCATATGATGGGTTAAAAACTAAAAGGACTTAAAAACAAAATGTCTGAAGAAGTTGGACAACATAAAGTTTAACCTGTTAAAAAATGATCATCATTTAACATCAGGGTAAATAAAGTGGGTTGTTCTAAAAACTTAGCTTCTAAGAATCAAATTGAAATCCTTTAAGCATCTGCCATCTTGTTTGGTAGAACTAAGTCTCAGGAAAGAGGAAAAAAACTAGTGAATGATAGAAGCCCCAGAGCCTCTAGGATAAGGCTTCCGCAGTTCCTAAAGAAAAACCTTAGGAGGAAGCCCACAGTGCTATTTAGAGAGGGAAGGGATAGTGAGTTCCAAAACTGAGTTGTGGGTTCTGGGTGGGAAGGAACAACTTCCTTGCAAACCCCTCTTATCCTTCATAATGTTTTTCTGTTTGCTGACTTTCAGTTTGACTGTACCAACACTCTCAATGACCAGCTACTGGAGAAAGTGACAGTGCAGGTGGAACCATCAGATTCCTTTGAAGTGCTATGTTGTATCCCAGCTCCCAGCCTCACTTATAATCAACCAGGAATATGTTACACTCTTGTTCGCTTGCCTGATGATGACTCTTCAGCAGGTACTAACCCATAGAAGGGAAGAGAAAGTTATATGATTAAGAATGCATTACCACTTGAGCTCTTAAATGTCTGGACACATTCGGGGTTCAAGAATATGGTTCTTTTCTAGAATTAAATGTAATTATAATGATGGTATATTTCTAGTTATAAAATTAGTGCTGCAGAAATATTTATAACTAAATCTCTAAGTAAAATTTGCTGGACATTTAATCTTAAAAGAGAAACTGAATGTATACAGGGGTACGCCAAGAAGGACTTCAGGCTTCCTGGTAGAACAGTGTAACCACTGATGAGGGTTCACATACCTGATGTCTCCTGTGAAGGAGTATGACCTACTTCTCCCTGGTGTTTCTTTCCAGGGCATCCTAAGGACTTTTTATGGCATTTAAAAAAATATATCATTTTTGAGGGTCCTGTAGCATAAGGCTGGCATCTGAGAGTATGTCTCAGCCTAATAAGTGTCTTAATCAACATTTGTGTATCCATGTTTGAGAAAGGCTTATAATTCTTTCCTTGACCCATGTGGAGTCTGGGTGGGGGAGGGGGTTAGCTTCTAGTGCCCATAATAGTCTTTACAGGCTTGAGGATTTGAGGTCTTGTGACATAGATCTTGTGAATGTCCAGTATGTGTTGTACTTGATATCTTTTCCCCATTTTCCCACCTGAGTGCTTCTCTTCCCATATTCACTGCTGAGTATTCACAGTTACCCGCTTTTTACAGAAATAAGCACAAGCATTGCATTTATGTTCTGAACAACTTTTATTATTAGTACAGGAAAAAGCAATTTTTACTTCTAGTACAGGTAAAAACAATTTTTCTAGTACAGGTAAAAACAATTTTTACTACTAGTACAGGAAAAAACATAATAGTTAACAAATATTGGGGAAAGTACAGAGTTACAAGAAATCATAAAAGTACTAGTGAATTGTTATTCCTGGTCATCATTCAGTTACTTTTGGGGCTTAATCTGCCTTCTTTTAGCCCCTCTCCGAACTCCCTTTTTAGATGTTGGTTCTGGGAGCCCCTACTCAATCTTATCTATGGGATGATAGACCAGGCTACTCACTCTAGCACGAGGTAGATTCAAATTGGCACTGTTGCTGGGTCTGAATCCCAGGTTGTTCCCTCTGACCCCTGGGTGCAGCCACCCTGGATCCATAACCCGCTGGGTTAGGAAGGCACTTTCCTATCTGGCCTCTAGGATTTCTCCTTTGAGAATGAGGCCATCCGACTTCGACCTTTCATTACCTCCCTTATCCCTGTATGAGGTTTCTCTTGTTCCGTTCCTTTTTAGCTTCACTTTCTCTCCTGGTCTCTTTCCCTCTAGCTAGACTTGTCTAAAGCATGTCCACCAACCAGAAATTTAGCTGGCTGTACTCTTATGTAAAGTTAATTGTATTTACTCTTGTTCCAGACCAGTATCTGGGCCCAGTCTTAAAGTAGCCCTCTGGCTTGTGCCGGCACCCTGGGATACTCTGCACTTTTATCAATTTTTTCAAGTAGCCCCCTCTCCTTGTTTCATAATTCTTCCTCCCATGGTACTTCTCACCAAGTTTTTGGTTTTTAAGAAATGCAATTACTTCCCCACTTAATTTTAGAGGGAAGTGAAATGCTTGAACCCATCAAAGAATCTAGCTCCTCCCAAATGAGAATACTAGCTCTTTCCATTTCCCAGTTTCCCTTGGATAACTGATAACTCAGGTGCCTCACAGACCCCAGGAAATGTCTGAACAGAATACAGTAGTTTTACAATATCAAAATACATAAAACAACACTATCAAAATTACGGCAGTTACATATAGTTCAGGAGAAACAACAACAACAACAGAAAACATTTCTACTAAGAGAGTAAGTATAAGGGAGGTTTTCTAACCCCTCTATTTAGAGTAAGGGGTTAATTTCTTTTTAAAACATAAGATGTTACAAATTAGCCCAAAGGTTTCAACCTTTGATCTGCTTGGCTCTGGGCTCTTTTGCTTGATGGTTTGTTAGTATTTTATTTATAAAAATTTGGCATTTGGAGAATTTTTTTTCTTTTCTGTTAAGTTCAAAGGGTTTGCTGATTGGTGCTAAAAGTCAGTTATAAACTCTTGTCATTGCGTCTTGGAGAAGAGAAATGGTATTTTGTCTTGGGCTTTTCAAAGTGTTGAGTTGATTTATATTTGACCCATCATTTACCTGCTTAAAAACAAATTCCTGTCTATTCCTTTGTCTTTGTCAGAAGTTCTAAAATTTTTAATCTATGGCCAATCCAAAGTCTTTGCTATAAAATGAATAGATGTGAGATACCAGGACATAGAGGGTAATAAAAGTCTTTTACCCACTCCTTTTTTGCATTTTCCCATTGCAAATATGCCAGATTTTACCAATTACTTGAATATCTCTACATCACCTCTATTTTGTCTCATCTCAGAAAATATATTTTCCTTATAATCACAGGGGAAAAAAGAAATTATATAAATCGTGATTTCCTTCAACTTGAAAATTGTATAGCATAATAGAAAGGAATATAAGTTTTAGAGATAGACAAATTGGATTTGAATTCTGACTGCTACATAAGACTGTGTAACCATGGACAAGTTATTTGATCTCTCTAAGCCTTTCATCCTTGTTGTAAGGATGAAATGGCATTCACTAAGGTGATTAGCATGGTGCCAGACAGAGAGTAAACACTCAATAAACAGAAGCTATTATTGTTTCAGTTCTAGAACTATCCACTTTCTTCTTTTACCCTCCTTAAAAATCAAGTCTTCCACAGTTCAAAAGACACACACCCTCTAATCTCCAGAAAACGATCTTTGTTTTATCTTTCAACTTTCCCATTCTCCCTTACTTTATAAGTGTATAAAAAATCTACACCATCTGAAAAAATTTACTTTAACCCAATGTCAATATGTCACCATAACTCCTTCCCTCAAATTACGGGAAATTTGTAGAAAGAGTAAGTCTCAACTCAGTCCTACTTATTGTATCCTGGCCTCCAACAATTTACTCAAAAGTTTTTAGAAAGTCTTCAAGGCAGCATTCTTTCTTAGCATCCTTTTGCATTCAGCAACTTACTTTCTTATGAATATTTACTGCACCAGTAACAACATACTTTTATGCAGCAGTCTACAAATGTTTCCCCAATTTGGACCTCTGTAATATCCTTACCTATTTAATTTTATGTTCGATTACCTATTCAGAACTGTTCTAATCCCTATACTTTTATTATTGGACTGTCAGGCCTTACTGCATCATATTTCTCATCTTTAACCATTTCAGCATATTTAAATAACTCATTTAAAAAGCTCCAATAGAAAATATCCATACTAAGATCAAGTTTAACAGTACAACTATATTAGGGATGCTGTCTCTCAAATAATTTATAACTCTTTCATGTATGCTTCAGTTCTCGACTTTTCTGCCTACACTTCTTTAGACTTCCAGGTTAACTTGAGCTACCATAGAAATGTGATGGACGACAAACTCTCCTCTGAATCTGTAGTCTCTCTTCCAGATTTGTTGTTCAGTTTTAACTATATTAACTCCTGATACTCTGTATTAAATCTACAACTTCAATGAAGTAAAATTGATCTCAGAGTTTTTTACTTTGACTCACCTCCATCCACTCACTGGGATTCACATTAATTACCCTTGATGAAACTTTTTACATTTTTTCAAGCTAAGTGCATACTTTGAATTTTTATTCAAACAGTAAAACAGGGTGGAACATTACTTTTATCACCATTTTCCCTGTCTTTATCACTAGAATTCTTATCAATCTAGCCTTAAATCAACATTCCTCCAGTTTGGCCCATTAGGAAATTGTCCGGGACTCCCAGTGTGAAGCCTCCTGTTCACCTCATTCATCTTGTAACCCATCTACCTTTCATCACACATGTTGAAATGTCTAGCATTCCCTCTATACATTCAACCATTTGGTCATCCTGTTTCGTGTTCGCCTTTCACACCATCATCATCAATATCCATAATCTTTATTGCTGCTTTTCTGAAATGATAACTCTATCCAGAATGCAGTGTAAACATGGCATATCCATTCATTTCCTCTCTTTGCTTTTGGCCTTAGAAAAACCCTCTGCTTGTTTCACCACCCAGGCTTGGTTCAAAATCTGCCTGGCCTTTGAATGGATTCAGTATGTCAGCGTGTGAACTTCCTGCCTTCACTTACTCTTTTGACTCAGAACAGTGCCATCCTTTTGAACACATCTTCAGCTTTAGCCATCAGAGGTACTAGTGTTATGAGGATTGCTGCTGCTCCTTCTCCCTTCATGAATTTATCTCCATATGACCGTTTGTTTACCTGAATTTACCCACTTCAATATGATTATTTGATAGACATTTTAGGTAGCGACCAATTTCCATATGACAATTTCTTTTGATATATTTCTAATATTTCCTTTAGGATATGTAGCTCATAGCTCCCTCCATTGGGATCCATTAATTGTGATCAAGTTTAACAGGCAACATGGTGTGTCATAATCATTATAATGTTCCCCAATAATTCTAAGAATAATTTAATATGTATACTGTTGACTTAATCCCAATTTAATTTTAACCACTTCTTTCCACCTTTCCTCTTCTAGTTTTTATTGGAAAAACATGAACTATGTCAACCATCTATTGTCAACTGTGCATATTTTATCAGTGCCAAATGCCATTCTTTCAAAGTCCATTTGATTGCACTATACTGCCCTTATTTATATGTAGCGATCCTATAGCTTCTCCCTCTGTAAATATTCTACATTGTCTATTTTCCCATAAAACAGTGCTTGCCCACAGGTAAAACAGACACCACCTACCCTTTCTTATATCCATTAGTATGCTCCTACTGTCTGGTTTCAGTAGTGAACAATCCACCCCTCTTGTTCTCTGAGATCTGCCACATCCCCAGATTGTGGGCTCTTCAGGCTACTTTGCCCTTTGCAATGCCCCTTTACCCACCTAAACCCCTCTCACAATCAAAAGGTTTTCTCCTCTCTTCCATGCCATGCCATCCCTTTCTTGTCCCACTGCCAAACCTTAAAACAACTCAAATCCTATCAGCTGCCTTCTCATGAAGTCCGAGATCCCCTGTCTCTCTCTTTCTGTGCTGGGTGCAGAATAAACCTCGCTTGGTCGATCCTCTGCCTTTTCTCCCCTTCTTGTATTCGAGGACCCTCTGCTTCATCTTCGACATAGCATTCTACTTTTCATGCCACCTGCCAGCCATGCAGTAAGTTTACTGTTTTTTTCCATTGACAATTCCTCCCCTCTTGACCTGCACTCACACTTCATCCATTGCGAGCTTCATTGTCCTCAACCAGCTGTTACTGAATCCAGCTGCCATGTACATTGAGCCCTAAGCACCCACCTTTTCAGGTCTGCCATTGTGGAAAAGGGCATCACTTCTCTGGGCTTCTCCCTGACCTTCCATCATTTTACCATGTCATGCCCTGACAGGGTTGTAGTCAGCATTTTAAAGGCTCACTATCTCTACACTTCATCTGCCTTGTTCCTCTTCCCACCTGTCCCTGTTTCTCATGTGCTTTATATGCTTTGTGCTCTTCTGCATGGGCTAGCTCACACCTTTCTCACGCTCAGGAGGCAAAGTTCCTCAATTCTCCATATACACTCCCATCCTTAGGTTCTTCACCATCACTCTTGGCTCAGTGGTGCACTTTTCCTCTCAACAAACCTAACCTTTCATACCTGCGAAGTGCCATCCATCACCTACCCTTTTTCACTGTCCTAGCCCATTGGGCGCCCTCTCCTCTAACACATTCTCCTAGTGTATGAGGCAGTTCACTTGAACTCTGACCTCTGGGCAATATTTTCATTAATTCTGCTTCATTCGTAGCAAGAAACTGTCCTACCTGAGCCATGAGACATTCTTTCAGCTTCTATCTGTGGATCCTCCTACTAGATTCAGCAGATTGCTATCCTGTGCATTCCTTCATGATACCCAACCCATTACTCAGCCCAATCCAGTCATCATAGCTTCAGACATACTTTACTGACTCCATATTTTCCCCAAACCAACCCGGGCTCACACCCTGTAGACACAGACTGAGCTTTCATCCCAGACCCTGAAAATGAAACCCAAGGAAACCACCTGTCTTACCATTCAGATGCTTTTCATGCACACATATTAACACAACGCTCTGAGCGATACTTCTGATTCTCCTAACTTTAACCACTTACGCTGACATATTATGCAACTTACCACGTCCCTCTTCTACTAGATCTCCTTCTTAGGGCCCCACACTGCGCCTCCAATGCGCTCCACCCTCCTTCCTTATCTAAATGTATCCAGTCACTTGCTCTCTCCTTTCAGCCTGCATAGAGGCCCCATGAGGAAGGAACCTCCTTGCCGAGACCTTTCTTCAGGGACCTGTGGTCTCCCTTACCTCCTGGACAAGTGGCATCATCTTTCCTCTTCTCCAGGCCCTGTGCGTCTCTTTAAGGCCCCCCGTGTCTGCCCTGGACTTGTAGGGACCATCCCTGTCTGCCCTGCACTTATAGGGACCAACCCTTCTCAACGCAGTTGTCCTCCCTCAAACCCGACTCTTCTTTTCCCTACTCACTGTCTTACCATGCCCTCAGCAGGATACATTGTGCCCTGAAGCCATCTCTTCTCACTTGGTCCCTGCCTGCGGCCCCGCCCACCTTTCCCTTCCTTTAGCCATGCCCCGGCTCACCTTTCTTGCTGCCCTCTCCATGTGCTATATCCACCCCTTGC
This sequence comes from Miniopterus schreibersii, assembly GCF_964146895.1. Taxonomy (NCBI): domain Eukaryota; kingdom Metazoa; phylum Chordata; class Mammalia; order Chiroptera; family Miniopteridae; genus Miniopterus; species Miniopterus schreibersii. The sequence continues at coordinate 15,220,891 of NC_138118.1, forward strand.
CCACCCAACCATGAGAATCATCGCACCCCTTCCCTTTCCTCTTCATCCCCTCGCCTCAACTCTTTCCATCTCCCCTGCATAGCACCCTGCCCATCACCCTTGCCCTCCCGGCCCCACCCGCACTCTCCACATCACACCTTTACGCTCTGGGAATGTAGCCTTCAGCCCTCCCTATGCCCCCCCCCCCCCCGCACACCCCGACACCAGGAAGCCCAGTCCTCCGGACCTGCAAAGGGACCCGGGTACTACCCTGCACCCCTCCTCCTCTCCACCGTCTCCCAGGAGCCTTCTCTCTCCCCCATGCAAGTCTTCAGTGTGGCCTCCCTTCCCAGCTCCGCCTGCCTTCTGCGTGAACATCCCCCCAGGTGCACTCTGCTCTCATCAGCCCAAGCCATCCCAAGGTCGCCCCTTCAGCACTGCCCTCTCCCTCCGCCCTCCTCCTCCAGAGTCCTCGGCCCGGGCACCAGATCTTGGTGCTCCACTCCCTACTCGCCGAAGGTGCACCCGAACCCGCCTGCCCCCCATCCTTCCTGCTGACATTTAGGGTACATCCATTTGCTCGCTGTCTGCCTGGCCGAGGGTCCCTCGCCCCCGTTCTGACATTCTGGACCACTCTCATGCTGCCTCCACCTACCCAACTGGGGCTCATCTGCTCCCGCTTCACCTCTCTCTATCTGCCCGGCTCTCCACTCTACCCCCCTTCCACCCAGTGATGCTCCCCCGAGGATCCCTGACTCCCAAGGCGGGCCTATCAACAACATCTTAGGGGTGTGTTTTTGGGTTTAGTTTTTCAATGATTTTTTGGTTTTGTTGTTGTATTGAGCAGGGCACTGCTCCCCCCTTAGATGTTGTGATAGGCCTCCCTTGGGGGCCATTCCCGCCACCCACCCTCGGGTGGACCCCCTCCCCCACCCCGGGGAACAATCACTGCTGTGGAAGCCCAACCTGTCTCTTGTCCCACTCACCCTCGTGCCTCCGGCCGGCCTTCTACCGCTTGCCCCTCACCCATTTTCCTGAAAGAGCCCAGTATTCTCACACTGTCCCCACACTGTCCGCCCTGAGCCACCCACCCCCTTCCATACTTAAGTCTTCCCCCAACCCCTCTCTGCAGTACTCCATTTGCTATCCTGCACCGCCCGCCATCACCCCCCACACACACACGCAAACACTCACACGCGGGACTCCTTTCCCCCTCCCTGCCTTTAGGACTCCCAGTCACTGGGGATACAGCTTTGGCCCCTCTCTGCTCTTTCTCAGCACTGGATGTTGTCTCTATGCTCTACGTGACTCCTTTTCCCAGACCCCTGGCCTGATCCCCCTGCCGTGCCCCTCTGCTGCTCAGGAGTCCTCAAGTCCCCCAACGCCACCTGAAATGCCATGGATCTTAACGCTGCTTTCCTGTCCAAACCCGGCAAACCGGACCAGACTCCTGTCTCAATCCCCCGATCTCACCCCGCAACGCCCACCCCCTCGTCTTGTAGGGTGCAGAGCCTGGGCCGCGCGGGGGCGGGCCGGATCGTTCTACCCCCCTGCCACTTGGTTCCAGGTGCCAAGGCCTCTGGAACCGCCATTCCTCTCCACCCACTGCTGGCTGTCCCTTTTCCACTCCTCCTCCTCCGCCACCAGCTGGCCGGCCCCGACAGTGGGACCCTCTTTCCTCTGGGCTCCTCTGAGATCAGCCTGGATTTCCACTTCCACCTCCCTCTTCTCCTAGCTCCCCTTGTTGGTGCCCCGCCCTCTCCTGTCCCCTGCCCTCCACTCTCCTTCCTGCCCTGAGTGTCTCCAGTCACTTGCTCCCTCTATGGGGGGCCACCCTCCTTTCAGTGTGCATGGAGGCCCCATGAGGAGGGACCCTCTTGCCGAGACCTTTCTTCAGGGACCTGTGGTCTCCCTTCCCTCCTGGGCATGCGGCATCATCCTGCCTCTTCTCTAGGCGCCACGCGTCTCCTCAAGGACCCCCGTGCCTGCCCTGGACCTGTATGGGACCATCCCTTCGCCACAGGGTTATCCTCCCTGAACTGTCACGCCTCTTTTCCTTGCTCACCATCTTTCCATGCCCTCAGCAGGCTTCATTGTGCCCCGAAGCCATCTCCTCTCACTTGGTCCTGCCCGGGGCCACCGCCCACCTTTCCCTTCCTCTTGGTTTAGCCATGGCCAGCCTCACCGTTCTTCCTGCCCTCTCGTCCTCATTCTTCCAGCCCTTGCCCACCCACCCACCCATGAGGCTCATCACGCCCCTTCCCGGTCCTCTTCCGTCCCTCGCCTGTACTCTTTACATCTCCTCTGCATCGGACCCTGCCCATCACACTCGCCCTCCCGCCCCCACCTGCCCCGTCCACATCACACCTTTGCCCTCGGACTGCAGCCTTCAGCCCTCCCTCTGGCCCCTCGCGCACAGCCCGACACCAGGGCCCCCAGTCCTCCGGACCTGCAACGGGCCCTGGGTACGGCCCTGCACCCCTCCTCCTCTCCACCCTCTCCCAGGAGCCTTCTCTCTCCCCCATGCAAGTCTTCAGTGTGGCCTCCCTTCCCAGCTCCGCCTGCCTTCTGCGTGAACATCCCCCCAGGTGCACTCTGCTCTCATCAGCCCAAGCCATCCCAAGGTCGCCCCTTCAGCACTGCCCTCTCCCTCCGCCCTCCTCCGCAAGAGTCCTCGGCCCGGGCACCAGATCTTGGTGCTCCACTCCCTACTCGCCGAAGGTGCACCCGAACCCGCCTGCCCCCCATCCTTCCTGCTGACATTTAGGGTACATCCATTTGCTCGCTGTCTGCCTGGCCGAGGGTCCCTCGCCCCCGTTCTGACATTCTGGACCACTCTCATGCTGCCTCCACCTACCCAACTGGGGCTCATCTGCTCCCGCTTCACCTCTCTCTATCTGCCCGGCTCTCCACTCTACCCCCCTTCCACCCAGTGATGCTCCCCCGAGGATCCCTGACTCCCAAGGTGGGCCTATCAACAACATCTTAGGGGTGTGTTTTTGGGTTTAGTTTTTCAATGATTTTTTGGTTTTGTTGTTGTATTGAGCAGGGCACTGCTCCCCCCTTAGATGTTGTGATAGGCCTCCCTTGGGGGCCATTCCCGCCACCCACCCTCGGGTGGACCCCCTCCCCCACCCCGGGGAACAATCACTGCTGTGGAAGCCCAACCTGTCTCTTGTCCCACTCACCCTCGTGCCTCCGGCCGGCCTTCTACCGCTTGCCCCTCACCCATTTTCCTGAAAGAGCCCAGTATTCTCACACTGTCCCCACACTGTCCGCCCTGAGCCACCCACCCCCTTCCATACTTAAGTCTTCCCCCAACCCCTCTCTGCAGTACTCCATTTGCTATCCTGCACCGCCCGCCATCACCCCCCACACACACACGCAAACACTCACATGCGGGACTCCTTTCCCCCTCCCTGCCTTTAGGACTCCCAGTCACTGGGGATACAGCTTTGGCCCCTCTCTGCTCTTTCTCAGCACTGGATGTTGTCTCTATGCTCTACGTGACTCCTTTTCCCAGACCCCTGGCCTGATCCCCCTGCCGTGCCCCTCTGCTGCTCAGGAGTCCTCAAGTCCCCCAACGCCACCTGAAATGCCATGGATCTTAACGCTGCTTTCCTGTCCAAACCCGGCAAACCGGACCAGACTCCTGTCTCAATCCCCCGATCTCACCCCGCAACGCCCACCCCCTCGTCTTGTAGGGTGCAGAGCCTGGGCCGCACGGGGGCGGGCCGGATCGTTCTACCCCCCTGCCACTTGGTTCCAGGTGCCAAGGCCTCTGGAACCGCCATTCCTCTCCACCCACTGCTGGCTGTCCCTTTTCCACTCCTCCTCCTCCGCCACCAGCTGGCCGGCCCCGACAGTGGGACCCTCTTTCCTCTGGGCTCCTCTGAGATCAGCCTGGATTTCCACTTCCACCTCCCTCTTCTCCTAGCTCCCCTTGTTGGTGCCCCGCCCTCTCCTGTCCCCTGCCCTCCACTCTCCTTCCTGCCCTGAGTGTCTCCAGTCACTTGCTCCCTCTATGGGGGGCCACCCTCCTTTCAGTGTGCATGGAGGCCCCATGAGGAGGGACCCTCTTGCCGAGACCTTTCTTCAGGGACCTGTGGTCTCCCTTCCCTCCTGGGCATGCGGCATCATCCTGCCTCTTCTCTAGGCGCCACGCGTCTCCTCAAGGACCCCCGTGCCTGCCCTGGACCTGTATGGGACCATCCCTTCGCCACGGGGTTATCCTCCCTGAACTGTCACGCCTCTTTTCCTTGCTCACCATCTTTCCATGCCCTCAGCAGGCTTCATTGTGCCCCGAAGCCATCTCCTCTCACTTGGTCCTGCCCGGGGCCACCGCCCACCTTTCCCTTCCTCTTGGTTTAGCCATGGCCAGCCTCACCGTTCTTCCTGCCCTCTCGTCCTGATTCTTCCAGCCCTTGCCCACCCACCCACCCATGAGGCTCATCACGCCCCTTCCCGGTCCTCTTCCGTCCCTCGCTTGTACTCTTTACATCTCCTCTGCATCGGACCCTGCCCATCACACTCGCCTTCCCGCCCCCACCTGCCCCGTCCACATCACACCTTTGCCCTCGGACTGCAGCCTTCAGCCCTCCCTCTGGCCCCTCGCGCACAGCCCGACACCAGGGCCCCCAGTCCTCCGGACCTGCAACGGGCCCTGGGTACTGCCCTGCACCCCTCCTCCTCTCCACCCTCTCCCAGGAGCCTTCTCTCTCCCCCATGCAAGTCTTCAGTGTGGCCTCCCTTCCCAGCTCCGCCTGCCTTCTGCGTGAACATCCCCCCAGGTGCACTCTGCTCTCATCAGCCCAAGCCATCCCAAGGTCGCCCCTTCAGCACTGCCCTCTCCCTCCGCCCTCCTTCAGAGTCCTCGGCCCGGGCACCAGACCTTGGTGCTCCACTCCCTACTCGCCGAAGGTGCACCCCAACCCGCCTGCCCCCCATCCTTCCTGCTGACATTTAGGGTACATCCATTTGCTCGCTGTCTGCCTGGCCGAGGGTCCCTCGCCCCCGTTCTGACATTCTGGACCACTCTCATGAGGCCTCCACCTACCCAACTGGGGCTCATCTGCTCCCGCTTCACCTCTCTCTATCTGCCCGGCTCTCCACTCTACCCCCCTTCCACCCAGTGATGCTCCCCCGAGGATCCCTGACTCCCAAGGCGGGCCTATCAACAACATCTTTGGGGTGTGTTTTTGGGTTTAGTTTTTCAATGATTTTTTGGTTTTGTTGTTGTATTGAGCAGGGCACTGCTCCCCCCTTAGATGTTGTGATAGGCCTCCCTTGGGGGCCATTCCCGCCACCCACCCTCGGGTGGACCCCCTCCCCCACCCCGGGGAACAATCACTGCTGTGGAAGCCCAACCTGTCTCTTGTCCCACTCACCCTCGTGCCTCCGGCCGGCCTTCTACCGCTTGCCCCTCACCCATTTTCCTGAAAGAGCCCAGTATTCTCACACTGTCCCCACACTGTCCGGCCTGAGCCACCCACCCCCTTCCATACTTAAGTCTTCCCCCAACCCCTCTCTGCAGTACTCCATTTGCTATCCTGCACCGCCCGCCATCACCCCACACACACACGCAAACGCTCACACGCGGGACTCCTTTCCCCCTCCCTGCCTTTAGGACTCCCAGTCACTGGGGAAACTGCTTTGGCCCCTCTCTGCTCTTTCTAAGGACTGGATGTTGTCTCTATGCTCTACGTGACTCCTTTTCCCAGACCCCTGGCCTGATCCCCCTGCCGTGCCCCTCTGCTGCTCAGGAGTCCTCAAGTCCCCCAACGCCACCTGAAATGCCATGGATCTTAACGCTGCTTTCCTGTCCAAACATGGCAAACCGGACAGGACTCCTGTCTCAATCCCCCGATCTCACCCCGCATCCCCCACCCCCTCGTCTTGTAGGGTGCAGAGCCCGGGCCGCGCGGGGGCGGGCCGGATCGTTCTACCCCCCTGCCACTTGGTTCCAGGTGTCAAAGCCCTCTGGAACCGCCATTCCTCTCCACCCACTGCTGGCTGTCCCTTTTCCACTCCTCCTCCTCCGCCACTAGCTGGCCGGCCCCGACAGGGGACCCTCTTTCCTCTGGGCTCCTCTGAGATCAGCCTGGATTTCCACTACCACCTCCCTCTTCACCTAGCTCCCCTTGTTGGTGCCCCGCCCTCTCCTGTCCCCTGCCCTCCCTCTCCTTCCTGCCCTGAGTGTCTCCAGTCACTTGCTCCCTCTATGGGGGGCCACCCTCCTTTCAGTGTGCATGGAGGCCCCATGAGGAGGGACCCTCTTGCCGAGACCTTTCTGCAGGGACCTGTGGTCTCCCTTCCCTCCTGGGCATTCGGCATCATCCTGCCTCTTCTCGAGGTGCCACGCGTCTCCTCAAGGACCCCCGTGCCTGCCCTGGACCTGTATGGGACCATCCCTTCGCCACGGGGTTGTCCTCCCTGAACTGTCACGCCTCTTTTCCCTGCTCTCCCTCTTTCCATGCCCTCAGCAGGCTTCATTGTGCCCCGAAGACATCTCCTCTCACTTGGTCCTGCCCGCGGCCGTCGCCCAACTTTCCCTTTCTCTTGGTTTAGCCATGGCCAGCCTCACCGTTCTTCCTGCCCTCTCGTCCTCATTCATCCAGCCCTTGCCCACTCGCCCAACCACCCACCCATGAGGCTCATCACGCCCCTTCCCGGTCCTCTTCCGTCCCTCGCCTGTACTCTTTACATCTCCTCTGCATCGGACCCTGCCCATCACACTCGCCCTCCCGCCCCCACCTGCCCCGTCCACATCACACCTTTGCCCTCGGACTGCAGCCTTCAGCCCTCCCTCTGGCCCCTCGCGCACAGCCCGACACCAGGGCCCCCAGTCCTTCGGACCTGCAACGGGCCCTGGGTACTGCCCTGCACCCCTCCTCCTCTCCACCCTCTCCCAGGAGCCTTCTCTCTCCCCCATGCAAGTCTTCAGTGTGGCCTCCCTTCCCAGCTCCGCCTGCCTTCTGCGTGAACATCCCCCCAGGTGCACTCTGCTCTCATCAGCCCAAGCCATCGCAAGGTCGCGCCTTCAGCACTGCCCTCTCACTCCGCCCTCCTCCTTCAGAGTCCTCGGCGCGGGCACCAGACCTTGGTGCTCCACTCCCTACTCACCGAAGGTGCACCCCAACCCGCCTGCCCCCCATCCTTCCTGCTGACATTTAGGGTACATCCATTTGCTCGCTGTCTGCCTGGCCGAGGGTCCCTCGCCCCCGATCTGACATTCTGGACCACTCTCATGCTGCCTCCACCTACCCAACTGGGGCTCATCTGCTCCCGCTTCACCTCTCTCTATCTGCCCGGCTCTCCACTCTACCCCCCTTGCACCCAGTGATGCTCCCCCGAGGATCCCTGACTCCCAAGGCGGGCCTATCACCAACATCTTTGGGGTGTGTTTTTGGGTTTAGTTTTTCAATGATTTTTTGGTTTTGTTGTTGTATTGAGCGGGGCACTGCTCCCCCCTTGGATGTTGTGATAGGCCTCCCTTGGGGGCCATTCCCGCCACCCACCCTCGGGTGGACCCGCCCCCCACCCCGGGGAACAATCACTGCTGTGGAAGCCCAACCTGTCTCTTGTCCCACTCACCCTCGTGCCTCCGGCCGGCCTTCTACCGCTTGCCCCTCACCCATTTTCCTGAAAGAGCCCAGTATTCTCACACTGTCCCCACACTGTCCGCCTTGAGCCACCCACCCCCTTCCATACTTAAGTCTTCCCCCAACCCCTCTCTGCAGTACTCCATTTGCTATCCTGCACCGCCCGCCATCACCCCACACACACACGCAAACGCTCACACGCGGGACTCCTTTCCCCCTCCCTGCCTTTAGGACTCCCAGTCACTGGGGATACAGCTTTGGCCCCTCTCTGCTCTTTCTCAGCACTGGATGTTGTCTCTATGCTCTACGTGACTCCTTTTCCCAGACCCCTGGCCTGATCCCCCTGCCGTGCCCCTCTGCTGCTCAGGAGTCCTCAAGTCCCCCAACGCCACCTGAAATGCCATGGATCTTAACGCTGCTTTCCTGTCCAAACCTGGCAAACCGGACCAGACTCCTGTCTCAATCCCCCGATCTCACCCCGCACCTCCCACCCCCTCGTCTTTTAGGGTGCAGAGCCCGGGCCGCGTGGGGGCGGGCCGGATCGTTCTACCCCCCTGCCACTTGGTTCCAGGTGCCAAGGCCTCTGGAACCGCCATTCCTCTCCACCCACTGCTGGCTGTCCCTTTTCCACTCCTCCGCCTCCGCCACTAGCTGGCCGGCCCCGACAGTGGGACCCTCTTTCCTCTGGGCTCCTCTGAGATCAGCCTGGATTTCCACTTCCACCTCCCTCTTCTCCTAGCTCCCCTTGTTGGTGCCCCGCCCTCTCCTGTCCCCTGCCCTCCACTCTCCTTCCTGCCCTGAGTGTCTCCAGTCACTTACTCCCCCTATGGGGGGCCACCCTCCTTTCAGTGTGCATGGAGGCCCCATGAGGAGGGACCCTCTTGCCGAGACCTTTCTTCAGGGACCTGTGATCTCCCTTCCCTCCTGGGCATGCGGCATCATCCTGCCTCTTCTCGAGGCGCCGCGCGTCTCCTCAAGGACCCCCGTGCCTGCCCTGGACCTGTATGGGACCATCCCTTCGCCACGGGGTTGTCCTCCCTGAACTGTTTCCCTGCTCACCATCTTTCCATGCCCTCAGCAGGCTTCATTGTGCCCCGAAGCCATCTCCTCTCACTTGGTCCTGCCCGCGGCCGCCGCCCAACTTTCCCTTCCTCTTGGTTTAGCCATGGCCAGCCTCACCGTTCTTCCTGCCCTCTCGTCCTCATTCATCCAGCCCTTGCCCACCCACCCACCCATGAGGCTCATCACGCCCCTTCCCGGTCCTCTTCCGTCCCTCGCCTGTACTCTTTACATCTCCTCTGCATCGGACCCTGCCCATCACACTCGCCCTCCCGCCCCCACCTGCCCCGTCCACATCACACCTTTGCCCTCTGGGACTGCAGCCTTCAGCCCTCCCTCTGGCCCCTCGCGCACAGCCCGACACCAGGGCCCCCAGTCCTCCGGACCTGCAACGGGCCCTGGGTACTGCCCTGCACCCCTCCTCCTCTCCACCCTCTCCCAGGAGCCTTCTCTCTCCCCCATGCAAGTCTTCAGTGTGGCCTCCCTTCCCGGCTCCGCCTGCCTTCTGCGTGAACATCCCCCCAGGTGCACTCTGCTCTCATCAGCCCAAGCCATCCCAAGGTCGCCCCTTCAGCACTGCCCTCTCCCTCCGTCCTCCTCCTTCAGAGTCCTCGGTCCGGGCACCAGACCTTGGTGCTCCACTCCCTACTCGCCGAAGGTGCACCCCAACCCGCCTGCCCCCCATCCTTCCTGCTGACATTTAGGGTACATCCATTTGCTCGCTGTCTGCCTGGCCGAGTATCCCTCGCCCCCGTTCTGACATTCTGGACCACTCTCATGCTGCCTCCACCTACCCAACTGGGGCTCATCTGCTCCCGCTTCACCTCTCTCTATCTGCCCGGCTCTCCACTCTACCCCCCTTCCACCCAGTGATGCTCCCCCGAGGATCCCTGACTCCCAAGGCGGGCCTATCACCAACATCTTTGGGGTGTGTTTTTGGGTTTAGTTTTTCAATGATTTTTTGGTTTTGTTGTTGTATTGAGCAGGGCACTGCTCCCCCCTTAGATGTTGTGATAGGCCTCCCTTGGGGGCCATTCCCGCCACCCACCCTCGGGTGGACCCCCCCCCCACCCCGGGGAACAATCACTGCTGTGGAAGCCCAACCTGTCTCTTGTCCCACTCACCCTCGTGCCTCCGGCCGGCCTTCTACCGCTTGCCCCTCACCCATTTTCCTGAAAGAGCCCAGTATTCTCACACTGTCCCCACACTGTCCGTCCTGAGCCACCCACCCCCTTCCATACTTAAGTCTTCCCCCAACCCCTCTCTGCAGTACTCCATTTGCTATCCTGCACCGCCCGCCATCACCCCACACACACACGCAAACGCTCACACGCGGGACTCCTTTCCCCCTCCCTGCCTTTAGGACTCCCAGTCACTGGGGATACAGCTTTGGCCCCTCTCTGCTCTTTCTCAGCACTGGATGTTGTCTCTATGCTCTACGTGACTCCTTTTCCCAGACCCCTGGCCTGATCCCCCTGCCGTGCCCCTCTGCTGCTCAGGAGTCCTCAAGTCCCCCAACGCCACCTGAAATGCCATGGATCTTAACGCTGCTTTCCTGTCCAAACCTGGCAAACCGGACCAGACTCCTGTCTCAATCCCCCGATCTCACCCCGCACCTCCCACCCCCTCGTCTTGTAGGGTGCAGAGCCCGGGCCGCGCGGGGGCGGGCCGGATCGTTCTACCCTCCTGCCACTTGGTTCCAGGTGCCAAGGCCTCTGGAACCGCCATTCCTCTCCACCCACTGCTGGCTGTCCCTTTTCCACTCCTCCTCCTCCGCCACTAGCTGGCCGGCCCCGACAGTGGGACCCTCTTTCCTCTGGGCTCCTCTGAGATCAGCCTGGATTTCCACTTCTACCTCCCTCTTCTCCTAGCTCCCCTTGTTGGTGCCCCGCCCTCTCTTGTCCCCTGCCCTCCACTCTCCTTCCTGCCCTGAGTGTCTCCAGTCACTTGCTCCCTCTATGGGGGGCCACCCTCCTTTCAGTGTGCATGGAGGCCCCATGAGGAGGGACCCTGTTGCCGAAACCTTTCTTCAGGGACCTGTGGTCTCCCTTCCCTCCTGGGCATGCGGCATCATCCTGCCTCTTCTCGAGGCGCCGCGCGTCTCCTCAAGGACCCCCGTGCCTGCCCTGGACCTGTATGGGACCATCCCTTCGCCACGGGGTTGTCCTCCCTGAACTGTTTCCCTGCTCACCATCTTTCCATGCCCTCAGCAGGCTTCATTGTGCCCCGAAGCCATCTCCTCTCACTTGGTCCTGCCCGCGGCCGCCGCCCAACTTTCCCTTCCTCTTGGTTTAGCCATGGCCAGCCTCACCGTTCTTCCTGCCCTCTCGTCCTCATTCATCCAGCCCTTGCCCACCCACCCACCCATGAGGCTCATCACGCCCCTTCCCGGTCCTCTTCCGTCCCTCGCCTGTACTCTTTACATCTCCTCTGCATCGGACCCTTCCCATCACACTCGCCCTCCCGCCCCCACCTGCCCCGTCCACATCACACCTTTGCCCTCGGACTGCAGTCTTCAGCCCTCCCTCTGGCCCCTCGCGCACAGCCCGACACCAGGGCCCCCAGTCCTCCGGACCTGCAACGGGCCCTGGGTACTGCCCTGCACCCCTCCTCCTCTCCACCCTCTCCCAGGAGCCTTCTCTCTCCCCCATGCAAGTCTTCAGTGTGGCCTCCCTTCGCAGCTCCGCCTGTCTTCTGCGTGAACATCCCCCCAGGTGCACTCTGCTCTCATCAGCCCAAGCCATCCCAAGGTCGCCCCTTCAGCACTGCCCTCTCCCTCCGCCCTCCTCCTTCAGAGTCCTCGGCCCGGGCACCAGACCTTGGTGCTCCACTCCCTACTCGCCGAAGGTGCACCCCAACCCGCCTGCCCCCCATCCTTCCTGCTGACATTTAGGGTACATCCATTTGCTCGCTGTCTGCCTGGCCGAGGGTCCCTCGCCCCCGATCTGACATTCTGGACCACTCTCATGCTGCCTCCACCTACCCAACTGGGGCTCATCTGCTCCCGCTTCACCTCTCTCTATCTGCCCGGCTCTCCACTCTACCCCCCTTCCACCCAGTGATGCTCCCCCGAGGATCCCTGACTCCCAAGGCGGGCCTATCACCAACATCTTTGGGGTGTGTTTTTGGGTTTAGTTTTTCAATGATTTTTTGGTTTTGTTGTTGTATTGAGCAGGGCACTGCTCCCCCCTTGGATGTTGTGATAGGCCTCCCTTGGGGGCCATTCCCGCCACCCACCCTCGGGTGGACCCCCCCCCCTCCCGGGGAACAATCACTGCTGTGGAAGCCCAACCTGTCTCTTGTCCCACTCACCCTCGTGCCTCCGGCCGGCCTTCTACCGCTTGCCCCTCACCCATTTTCCTGAAAGAGCCCAGTATTCTCACACTGTCCCCACACTGTCCGCCCTGAGCCACCCACCCCCTTCCATACTTAAGTCTTCCCCCAACCCCTCTCTGCAGTACTCCATTTGCTATCCTGCACCGCCCGCCATCACCCCACACACACACGCAAACGCTCACACGCGGGACTCCTTTCCCCCTCCCTGCCTTTAGGACTCCCAGTCACTGGGGATACAGCTTTGGCCCCTCTCTGCTCTTTCTCAGCACTGGATGTTGTCTCTATGCTCTACGTGACTCCTTTTCCCAGACCCCTGGCCTGATCCCCCTGCCATGCCCCTCTGCTGCTCAGGAGTCCTCAAGTCCCCCAACGCCACCTGAAATGCCATGGATCTTAACGCTGCTTTCCTGTCCAAACCTGGCAAACCGGACCAGACTCCTGTCTCAATCCCCCGATCTCACCCCGCACCTCCCACCCCCTCGTCTTGTAGGGTGCAGAGCCCGGGCCGCGCGGGGGCGGGCCGGATCGTTCTACCCCCCTGCCACTTGGTTCCAGGTGCCAAGGCCTCTGGAACCGCCATTCCTCTCCACCCACTGCTGGCTGTCCCTTTTCCACTCCTCCGCCTCCGCCACTAGCTGGCCGGCCCCGACAGTGGGACCCTCTTTCCTCTGGGCTCCTCTGAGATCAGCCTGGATTTCCACTTCCACCTCCCTCTTCTCCTAGCTCCCCTTGTTGGTGCCCCGCCCTCTCCTGTCCCCTGCCCTCCACTCTCCTTCCTGCCCTGAGTGTCTCCAGTCACTTGCTCCCTCTATGGGGGGCCACCCTCCTTTCAGTGTGCATGGAGGCCCCATGAGGAGGGACCCTCTTGCCGAGACCTTTCTTCAGGGACCTGTGGTCTCCCTTCCCTCCTGGGCATGCGGCATCATCCTGCCTCTTCTCGAGGCGCCGCGCGTCTCCTCAAGGACCCCCGTGCCTGCCCTGGACCTGTATGGGACCATCCCTTCGCCACGGGGTTGTCCTCCCTGAACTGTTTCCCTGCTCACCATCTTTCCATGCCCTCAGCAGGCTTCATTGTGCCCCGAAGCCATCTCCTCTCACTTGGTCCTGCCCGCGGCCGCCGCCCAACTTTCCCTTCCTCTTGGTTTAGCCATGGCCAGCCTCACCGTTCTTCCTGCCCTCTCGTCCTCATTCATCCAGCCCTTGCCCATCCACCCACCCATGAGGCTCATCACGCCCCTTCCCGGTCCTCTTCCGTCCCTCGCCTGTACTCTTTACATCTCCTCTGCATCGGACCCTGCCCATCACACTCGCCCTCCCGCCCCCACCTGCCCCGTCCACATCACACCTTTGCCCTCTGGGACTGCAGCCTTCAGCCCTCCCTCTGGCCCCTCGCGCACAGCCCGACACCAGGGCCCCCAGTCCTCCGGACCTGCAACGGGCCCTGGGTACTGCCCTGCACCCCTCCTCCTCTCCACCCTCTCCCAGGAGCCTTCTCTCTCCCCCATGCAAGTCTTCAGTGTGGCCTCCCTTCCCAGCTCCGCCTGCCTTCTGCGTGAACATCCCCCCAGGTGCACTCTGCTCTCATCACCCCAAGCCATCCCAAGGTCGCCCCTTCAGCCTTGCCCTCTCCCTCCCCCCTCCTCCTTCAGAGTCCTCGGCCCGGGCACCAGACCTTGGTGCTCCACTCCCTACTCGCCGAAGGTGCACCCCAACCCGCCTGCCCCCCATCCTTCCTGCTGACATTTAGGGTACATCCATTTGCTCGCTGTCTGCCTGGCCGAGTGTCCCTTGCCCCCGTTCTGACATTCTGGACCACTCTCATGCTGCCTCCACCTACCCAACTGGGGCACATCTGCTCCCGCTTCATCTCTCTCTATCTGCCCGGCTCTCCACTCTACCCCCCTTCCACCCAGTGATGCTCCCCCGAGGATCCCTGACTCCCAAGGCGGGCCTATCACCAACATCTTTGGGGTGTGTTTTTGGGTTTAGTTTTTCAATGATTTTTTGGTTTTGTTGTTGTATTGAGCAGGACACTGCTCCCCCCTTAGATGTTGTGATAGGCCTCCCTTGGGGGCCATTCCCGCCACCCACCCTCGGGTGGACCCCCCCCCACCCCGGGGAACAATCACTGCTGTGGAAGCCCAACCTGTCTCTTGTCCCACTCACCCTCGTGCCTCCGGCCGGCCTTCTACCGCTTGCCCCTCACCCATTTTCCTGAAAGAGCCCAGTATTCTCACACTGTCCCCACACTGTCCGCCCTGAGCCACCCACCCCCTTCCATACTTAAGTCTTCCCCCAACCCCTCTCTGCAGTACTCCATTTCCTATCCTGCACCGCCCGCCATCAGCCCACACACACACGCAAACGCTCACACGCGGGACTCCTTTCCCCCTCCCTGCCTTTAGGACTCCCAGTCACTGGGGATACAGCTTTGGCCCCTCTCTGCTCTTTCTCAGCACTGGATGTTGTCTCTATGCTCTACGTGACTCCTTTTCCCAGACCCCTGGCCTGATCCCCCTGCCGTGCCCCTCTGCTGCTCAGGAGTCCTCAAGTCCCCCAACGCCACCTGAAATGCCATGGATCTTAACGCTGCTTTCCTGTCCAAACCTGGCAAACCGGACCAGACTCCTGTCTCAATCCCCCGATCTCACCCCGCACCCCCACCCCCTCGTCTTGTAGGGTGCAGAGCCCGGGCCGCGCGGGGGCGGGCCGGATCGTTCTACCCCCCTGCCACTTGGTTCCCGGTGCCAAGGCCTCTGGAACCGCCATTCCTCTCCACCCACTGCTGGCTGTCCCTTTTCCACTCCTCCTCCTCCGCCACTAGCTGGCCGGCCCCGACAGTGGGACCCTCTTTCCTCTGGGCTCCTCTGAGATCAGCCTGGATTTCCACTTCCACCTCCCTCTTCTCCTAGCTCCCCTTGTTGGTGCCCCGCCCTCTCCTGTCCCCTGCCCTCCACTCTCCTTCCTGCCCTGAGTGTCTCCAGTCACTTGCTCCCTCTATGGGGGGCCACCCTCCTTTCAGTGTGCATGGAGGCCCCATGAGGAGGGACCCTCTTGCCGAGACCTTTCTTCAGGGACCTGTGGTCTCCCTTCCCTCCTGGGCATGCGGCATCATCCTGCCTCTTCTCGAGGCGCCGCGCATCTCCTCAAGGACCCCCGTGCCTGCCCTGGACCTGTATGGGACCATCTCTTCGCCACGGGGTTGTCCTCCCTGAACTGTTTCCCTGCTCACCATCTTTCCATGCCCTCAGCAGGCTTCACTGTGTCCCGAAGCCATCTCCTCTCACTTGGTCCTGCCCGCGGCCCCCGCCCAACTTTCCCTTCCTCTTGGTTTAGCCATGGCCAGCCTCACCGTTCTTCCTGCCCTCTCGTCCTCAGTCATCCAGCCCTTGCCCACCCACCCACCCATGAGGCTCATCACGCCCCTTCCCGGTCCTCTTCCGTCCCTCGCCTGTACTCTTTACATCTCCTCTGCATCGGACCCTGCCCATCACACTCGCCCTCCCGCCCCCACCTGCCCCGTCCACATCACACCTTTGCCCTCTGGGACTGCAGCCTTCAGCCCTCCCTCTGGCCCCTCGCGCACAGCCCGACACCAGGGCCCCCAGTCCTCCGAACCTGCAACGGGCCCTGGGTACTGCCCTGCACCCCTCCTCCTCTCCACCCACTCCCAGGAGCCTTCTCTCTCCCCAATCCAAGTCTTCAGTGTGGCCTCCCTTCCCAGCTCCGCCTGCCTTCTGCGTGAACATCCCCCCAGGTGCACTCTGCTCTCATCAGCCCAAGCCATCGCAAGGTCGCGCCTTCAGCACTGCCCTCTCCCTCCGCCCTCCTCCTTCAGAGTCCTCGGCCCGGGCACCAGACCTTGGTGCTCCACTCCCTATTCGCCGAAGGTGCACCCCAACCCGCCTGCCCCCCATCCTTCCTGCTGACATTTAGGGTACATCCATTTGCTCGCTGTCTGCCTGGCCGAGGGTCCCTCGCCCCCGTTCTGACATTCTGGACCACTCTCATGCTGCCTCCACCTACCCAACTGGGGCTCATCTGCTCCCGCTTCACCTCTCTCTATCTGCCCGGCTCTCCACTCTACCCCCCTTCCACCCAGTGATGCTCCCCCGAGGATCCCTGACTCCCAAGGCGGGCCTATCACCAACATCTTTGGGGTGTGTTTTTGGGTTTAGGTTTTCAATGATTTTTTGGTTTTGTTGTTGTATTGAGCAGCGCACTGCTCCCCCCTTAGATGTTGTGATAGGCCTCCCTTGGGGGCCATTCCCGCCACCCACCCTCGGGTGGACCCCCCCCCCACCTCGGGGAACAATCACTGCTGTGGAAGCCCAACCTGTCTCTTGTCCCACTCACCCTCGTGCCTCCGGCCGGCCTTCTACCGCTTGCCCCTCACCAATTTTCCTGAAAGAGCCCAATTGTCTCACACTGTCCCCACACTGTCCGCCCTGAGCCACCCACCCCCTTCCATACTTAAGTCTTCCCCCAACCCCTCTCTGCAGTACTCCATTTGCTATCCTGCACCGCCCGCCATCACCCCACACACACACACGCAAACGCTCACACGCGGGACTCCTTTCCCCCTCCCTGCCTTTAGGACTCCCAGTCACTGGGGATACAGCTTTGGCCCCTCTCTGCTCTTTCTCAGCACTGGATGTTGTCTCTATGCTCTACTTGACTCCTTTTCCCAGACCCCTGGCCTGATCCCCCTCCCGTGCCCCTCTGCTGCTCAGGAGTCCTCAAGTCCCCCAACGCCACCTGAAATGCCATGGATCTTAACGCTGCTTTCCTGTCCAAACCTGGCAAACCGGACCAGACTCCTGTCTCAATCCCCCGATCTCACCCCGCACCCCCCACCCCCTCGTCTTGTAGGGTGCAGAGCCCAGGCCGCGCGGGGGCGGGCCGGATCGTTCTACCCCCCTGCCACTTGGTTCCAGGTGCCAAGGCCTCTGGAACCGCCATTCCTCTCCACCCACTGCTGGCTGTCCCTTTTCCACTCCTCCTCCTCCGCCACTAGCTGGCCGGCCCCGACAGTAGGACCCTCTTTCCTCTGGGCTCCTCTGAGATCAGCCTGGATTTCCACTTCCACCTCCCTCTTCTCCTAGCTCCCCTTGTTGGTGCCCCGCCCTCTCCTGTCCCCTGCCCTCCACTCTCCTTCCTGCCCTGAGTGTCTCCAGTCACTTGCTCCCTCTATGGGGGGCCACCCTGCTTTCAGTGTGCATGGAGGCCCCATGAGGAGGGACCCTCTTGCCGAGACCTTTCTTCAGGGACCTGTGGTCTCCCTTCCCTCCTGGGCATGCGGCATCATCCTGCCTCTTCTCGAGGCGCCGCGCGTCTCCTCAAGGACCCCCGTGCCTGCCCTGGACCTGTATGGGACCATCCCTTCGCCACGGGGTAGTCCTCCCTGAACTGTTTCCCTGCTCACCATCTTTCCATGCCCTCAGCAGGCTTCATTGTGCCCCGAAGCCATCTCCTCTCACTTGGTCCTGCCCGCGGCCGCCGCCCAACTTTCCCTTCCTCTTGGTTTAGCCATGGCCAGCCTCACCGTTCTTCCTGCCCTCTCGTCCTCATTCATCCAGCCCTTGCCCACCCACCCACCCATGAGGCTCATCACGCCCCTTCCCGGTCCTCTTCCGTCCCTCGCCTGTACTCTTTACATCTCCTCTGCATCGGACCCTGCCCATCACACTCGCCCTCCCGCCCCCACCTGCCCCGTCCACATCACACCTTTGCCCTCTGGGACTGCAGCCTTCAGCCCTCCCTCTGGCCCCTCGCACACAGCCCGACACCAGGGCCCCCAGTCCTCCGGACCTGCAACGGGCCCTGGGTACTGCCCTGCACCCCTCCTCCTCTCCACCCTCTCCCAGGAGCCTTCTCTCTCCCCCATGCAAGTCTTCAGTGTGGCCTCCCTTCCCAGCTCCGCCTGCCTTCTGCGTGAACATCCCCCCAGGTGCACTCTGCTCTCATCAGCCCAAGCCATCCCAAGATCGCCCCTTCAGCACTGCCCTCTCCCTCCGCCCTCCTCCTTCAGAGTCCTCGGCCCGGGCACCAGACCTTGGTGCTCCACTCCCTACTCGCCGAAGGTGCACCCCAACCCGCCTGCCCCCCATCCTTCCTGCTGACATTTAGGGTACATCCATTTGCTCGCTGTCTGCCTGGCCGAGCGTCCCTCGCCCCCGTTCTGACATTCTGGACCACTCTCATGCTGCCTCCACCTACCCAACTGGGGCTCATCTGCTCCCGCTTCACCTCTCTCTATCTGCCCGGCTCTCCACTCTACCCCCCTTCCACCCAGTGATGCTCCCCCGAGGATCCCTGACTCCCAAGGCGGGCCTATCACCAACATCTTTGGGGTGTGTTTTTGGGTTTAGGTTTTCAATGATTTTTTGGTTTTGTTGTTGTATTGAGCAGGGCACTGCTCCCCCCTTAGATGTTGTGATAGGCCTCCCTTGGGGGCCATTCCCGCCACCCACCCTCGGGTGGACCCCCCCCCCCAACCCCGGGGAACAATCACTGCTGTGGAAGCCCAACCTGTCTCTTGTCCCACTCACCCTCGTGCCTCCGGCCGGCCTTCTACCGCTTGCCCCTCACCCATTTTCCTGAAAGAGCCCAGTATTCTCACACTGTCCCCACACTGTCCGCCCTGAGCCACCCACCCCCTTCCATACTTAAGTCTTCCCCCAACCCCTCTCTGCAGTACTCCATTTGCTATCCTGCACCGCCCGCCATCAGCCCACACACACACGCAAACGCTCACACGCGGGACTCCTTTCCCCCTCCCTGCCTTTAGGACTCCCAGTCACTGGGGATACAGCTTTGGCCCCTCTCTGCTCTTTCTCAGCACTGGATGTTGTCTCTATGCTCTACGTGACTCCTTTTCCCAGACCCCTGGCCTGATCCCCCTGCCGTGCCCCTCTGCTGCTCAGGAGTCCTCAAGTCCCCCAACGCCACCTGAAATGCCATGGATCTTAACGCTGCTTTCCTGTCCAAACCTGGCAAACCGGACCAGACTCCTGTCTCAATCCCCCGATCTCACCCCGCACCTCCCACCCCCTCGTCTTGTAGGGTGCAGAGCGCGGGCCGCGCGGGGGCGGGCCGGATCGTTCTACCCTCCTGCCACTTGGTTCCAGGTGCCTAGGCCTCTGGAACCGCCATTCCTCTCCACCCACTGCTGGCTGTCCCTTTTCCACTCCTCCTCCTCCGCCACTAGCTGGCCGGCCCCGACAGTGCGACCCTCTTTCCTCTGGGCTCCTCTGAGATCAGCCTGGATTTCCACTTCCACCTCCCTCTTCTCCTAGCTCCCCTTGTTGGTGCCCCGCCCTCTCCTGTCCCCTGCCCTCCACTCTCCTTCCTGCCCTGAGTGGCTCCAGTCACTTGCTCCTTCTATGGGGGGCCACCCTCCTTTCAGTGTGCATGGAGGCCCCATGAGGAGGGACCCTCTTGCCGAGACCTTTCTTCAGGGACCTGTGGTCTCCCTTCCCTCCTGGGCATGCGGCATCATCCTGCCTCTTCTCGAGGCGCCGCGCGTCTCCTCAAGGACCCCCGTGCCTGCCCTGGACCTGTATGGGACCATCCCTTCGCCACGGGGTTGTCCTCCCTGAACTGTTTCCCTGCTCACCATCTTTCCATGCCCTCAGCAGGCTTCATTGTGCCCCGAAGCCATCTCCTCTCATTTGGTCCTGCCCGCGGCCGCCGCCCAACTTTCCCTTCCTCTTGGTTTAGCCATGGCCAGCCTCACCGTTCTTCCTGCCCTCTCGTCCTCATTCATCCAGCCCTTGCCCACCCACCCACCCATGAGGCTCATCACGCCCCTTCCCGGTCCTCTTCCGTCCATCGCCGGTACTCTTTACATCTCCTCTGCATCGGACCCTGCCCATCACACTCGCCCTCCCGCCCCCACCTGCCCCGTCCACATCACACCTTTGCCCTCGGACTGCAGCCTTCAGCCCTCCCTCTGGCCCCTCGCGCACAGCCCGACACCAGGGCCCCCAGTCCTCCGGACCTGCAACGGGCCCTGGGTACTGCCCTGCACCCCTCCTCCTCTCCACCCTCTCCCAGGAGCCTTCTCTCTCCCCCATGCAAGTCTTCAGTGTGGCCTCCCTTCGCAGCTCCGCCTGTCTTCTGCGTGAACATCCCCCCAGGTGCACTCTGCTCTCATCAGCCCAAGCCATCCCAAGGTCGCCCCTTCAGCACTGCCCTCTCCCTCCGCCCTCCTCCTTCAGAGTCCTCGGCCCGGGCACCAGACCTTGGTGCTCCACTCCCTACTCGCCGAAGGTGCACCCCAACCCGCCTGCCCCCCATCCTTCCTGCTGACATTTAGGGTACATCCATTTGCTCGCTGTCTGCCTGGCCGAGGGTCCCTCGCCCCCGATCTGACATTCTGGACCACTCTCATGCTGCCTCCACCTACCCAACTGGGGCTCATCTGCTCCCGCTTCACCTCTCTCTATCTGCCCGGCTCTCCACTCTACCTCCCTTCCACCCAGTGATGCTCCCCCGAGGATCCCTGACTCCCAAGGCGGGCCTATCACCAACATCTTTGGGGTGTGTTTTTGGGTTTAGTTTTTCAATGATTTTTTGGTTTTGTTGTTGTATTGAGCAGCGCACTGCTCCCCCCTTAGATGTTGTGATAGGCCTCCCTTGGGGGCCATTCCCGCCACCCACCCTCGGGTGGACCCCCCCCCCACCCCGGGGAACAATCACTGCTGTGGAAGCCCAACCTGTCTCTTGTTCCACTCACCCTCGTGCCTCCGGCCGGCCTTCTACCGCTTGCCCCTCACCCATTTTCCTGAAAGAGCCCAGTATTCTCACACTGTCCCCACACTGTCCGCCCTGAGCCACCCACCCCCTTCCATACTTAAGTCTTCCCCCAACCCCTCTCTGCAGTACTCCATTTGCTATCCTGCACCGCCCGCCATCACCCCACACACACACGCAAACGCTCACACGCGGGACTCCTTTCCCCCTCCCTGCCTTTAGGACTCCCAGTCACTGGGGATACAGCTTTGGCCCCTCTCTGCTCTTTCTCAGCACTGGATGTTGTCTCTATGCTCTACGTGACTCCTTTTCCCAGACCCCTGGCCTGATCCCCCTGCCGTGCCCCTCTGCTGCTCAGGAGTCCTCAAGTCCCCCAACGCCACCTGAAATGCCATGGATCTTAACGCTGCTTTCCTGTCCAAACCTGGCAAACCGGACCAGACTCCTGTCTCAATCCCCCGATCTCACCCCGCACCTCCCACCCCCTCGTCTTGTAGGGTGCAGAGCCCGGGCCGCGCGGGGGCGGGCCGGATCGTTCTACCCCCCTGCCACTTGGTTCCAGGTGCCAAGGCCTCTGGAACCGCCATTCCTCTCCACCCACTGCTGGCTGTCCCTTTTCCACTCCTCCGCCTCCGCCACTAGCTGGCCGGCCCCGACAGTGGGACCCTCTTTCTTCTGGGCTCCTCTGAGATCAGCCTGGATTTCCACTTCCACCTCCCTCTTCTCCTAGCTCCCCTTGTTGGTGCCCCGCCCTCTCCTGTCCCCTGCCCTCCACTCTCCTTCCTGCCCTGAGTGTCTCCAGTCACTTGCTCCCTCTATGGGGGGCCACCCTCCTTTCAGTGTGCATGGAGGCCCCATGAGGAGGGACCCTCTTGCCGAGACCTTTCTTCAGGGACCTGTGGTCTCCCTTCCCTCCTGGGCATGCGGCATCATCCTGCCTCTTCTCGAGGCGCCGCGCATCTCCTCAAGGACCCCCGTGCCTGCCCTGGACCTGTATGGGACCATCTCTTCGCCACGGGGTTGTCCTCCCTGAACTGTTTCCCTGCTCACCATCTTTCCATGCCCTCAGCAGGCTTCATTGTGTCCCGAAGCCATCTCCTCTCACTTGGTCCTGCCCGCGGCCCCCGCCCAACTTTCCCTTCCTCTTGGTTTAGCCATGGCCAGCCTCACCGTTCTTCCTGCCCTCTCGTCCTCAGTCATCCAGCCCTTGCCCACCCACCCACCCATGAGGCTCATCACGCCCCTTCCCGGTCCTCTTCCGTCCCTCGCCTGTACTCTTTACATCTCCTCTGCATCGGACCCTGCCCATCACACTCGCCCTCCCGCCCCCACCTGCCCCGTCCACATCACACCTTTGCCCTCTGGGACTGCAGCCTTCAGCCCTCCCTCTGGCCCCTCGCACACAGCCCGACACCAGGGCCCCCAGTCCTCCGGACCTGCAACGGGCCCTGGGTACTGCCCTGCACCCCTCCTCCTCTCCACCCTCTCCCAGGAGCCTTCTCTCTCCCCCATGCAAGTCTTCAGTGTGGCCTCCCTTCCCAGCTCCGCCTGCCTTCTGCGTGAACATCCCCCCAGGTGCACTCTGCTCTCATCAGCCCAAGCCATCCCAAGATCGCCCCTTCAGCACTGCCCTCTCCCTCCGCCCTCCTCCTTCAGAGTCCTCGGCCCGGGCACCAGACCTTGGTGCTCCACTCCCTACTCGCCGAAGGTGCACCCCAACCCGCCTGCCCCCCATCCTTCCTGCTGACATTTAGGGTACATCCATTTGCTCGCTGTCTGCCTGGCCGAGCGTCCCTCGCCCCCGTTCTGACATTCTGGACCACTCTCATGCTGCCTCCACCTACCCAACTGGGGCACATCTGCTCCCGCTTCACCTCTCTCTATCTGCCCGGCTCTCCACTCTACCCCCCTTCCACCCAGTGATGCTCCCCCGAGGATCCCTGACTCCCAAGGCGGGCCTATCACCAACATCTTTGGGGTGTGTTTTTGGGTTTAGGTTTTCAATGATTTTTTGGTTTTGTTGTTGTATTGAGCAGGGCACTGCTCCCCCCTTAGATGTTGTGATAGGCCTCCCTTGGGGGCCATTCCCGCCACCCACCCTCGGGTGGACCCCCCCCCCCAACCCCGGGGAACAATCACTGCTGTGGAAGCCCAACCTGTCTCTTGTCCCACTCACCCTCGTGCCTCCGGCCGGCCTTCTACCGCTTGCCCCTCACCCATTTTCCTGAAAGAGCCCAGTATTCTCACACTGTCCCCACACTGTCCGCCCTGAGCCACCCACCCCCTTCCATACTTAAGTCTTCCCCCAACCCCTCTCTGCAGTACTCCATTTGCTATCCTGCACCGCCCGCCATCAGCCCACACACACACGCAAACGCTCACACGCGGGACTCCTTTCCCCCTCCCTGCCTTTAGGACTCCCAGTCACTGGGGATACAGCTTTGGCCCCTCTCTGCTCTTTCTCAGCACTGGATGTTGTCTCTATGCTCTACGTGACTCCTTTTCCCAGACCCCTGGCCTGATCCCCCTGCCGTGCCCCTCTGCTGCTCAGGAGTCCTCAAGTCCCCCAACGCCACCTGAAATGCCATGGATCTTAACGCTGCTTTCCTGTCCAAACCTGGCAAACCGGACCAGACTCCTGTCTCAATCCCCCGATCTCACCCCGCACCTCCCACCCCCTCGTCTTGTAGGGTGCAGAGCGCGGGCCGCGCGGGGGCGGGCCGGATCGTTCTACCCTCCTGCCACTTGGTTCCAGGTGCCTAGGCCTCTGGAACCGCCATTCCTCTCCACCCACTGCTGGCTGTCCCTTTTCCACTCCTCCTCCTCCGCCACTAGCTGGCCGGCCCCGACAGTGCGACCCTCTTTCCTCTGGGCTCCTCTGAGATCAGCCTGGATTTCCACTTCCACCTCCCTCTTCTCCTAGCTCCCCTTGTTGGTGCCCCGCCCTCTCCTGTCCCCTGCCCTCCACTCTCCTTCCTGCCCTGAGTGGCTCCAGTCACTTGCTCCTTCTATGGGGGGCCACCCTCCTTTAAGTGTGCATGGAGGCCCCATGAGGAGGGACCCTCTTGCCGAGACCTTTCTTCAGGGACCTGTGGTCTCCCTTCCCTCCTGGGCATGCGGCATCATCCTGCCTCTTCTCGAGGCGCCGCGCGTCTCCTCAAGGACCCCCGTGCCTGCCCTGGACCTGTATGGGACCATCCCTTCGCCACGGGGTTGTCCTCCCTGAACTGTTTCCCTGCTCACCATCTTTCCATGCCCTCAGCAGGCTTCATTGTGCCCCGAAGCCATCTCCTCTCACTTGGTCCTGCCCGCGGCCGCCGCCCAACTTTCCCTTCCTCTTGGTTTAGCCATGGCCAGCCTCACCGTTCTTCCTGCCCTCTCGTCCTCATTCATCCAGCCCTTGCCCACCCACCCACCCATGAGGCTCATCACGCCCCTTCCCGGTCCTCTTCCGTCCATCGCCGGTACTCTTTACATCTCCTCTGCATCGGACCCTGCCCATCACACTCGCCCTCCCGCCCCCACCTGCCCCGTCCACATCACACCTTTGCCCTCGGACTGCAGCCTTCAGCCCTCCCTCTGGCCCCTCGCGCACAGCCCGACACCAGGGCCCCCAGTCCTCCGGACCTGCAACGGGCCCTGGGTACTGCCCTGCACCCCTCCTCCTCTCCACCCTCTCCCTGGAGCCTTCTCTCTGCCCCATGCAAGTCTTCAGTGTGGCCTCCCTTCGCAGCTCCGCCTGTCTTCTGCGTGAACATCCCCCCAGGTGCACTCTGCTCTCATCAGCCCAAGCCATCCCAAGGTCGCCCCTTCAGCACTGCCCTCTCCCTCCGCCCTCCTCCTTCAGAGTCCTCGGCCCGGGCACCAGACCTTGGTGCTCCACTCCCTACTCGCCGAAGGTGCACCCCAACCCGCCTGCCCCCCATCCTTCCTGCTGACATTTAGGGTACATCCATTTGCTCGCTGTCTGCCTGGCCGAGGGTCCCTCGCCCCCGATCTGACATTCTGGACCACTCTCATGCTGCCTCCACCTACCCAACTGGGGCTCATCTGCTCCCGCTTCACCTCTCTCTATCTGCCCGGCTCTCCACTCTACCTCCCTTCCACCCAGTGATGCTCCCCCGAGGATCCCTGACTCCCAAGGCGGGCCTATCACCAACATCTTTGGGGTGTGTTTTTGGGTTTAGTTTTTCAATGATTTTTTGGTTTTGTTGTTGTATTGAGCAGCGCACTGCTCCCCCCTTAGATGTTGTGATAGGCCTCCCTTGGGGGCCATTCCCGCCACCCACCCTCGGGTGGACCCCCCCCCCACCCCGGGGAACAATCACTGCTGTGGAAGCCCAACCTGTCTCTTGTTCCACTCACCCTCGTGCCTCCGGCCGGCCTTCTACCGCTTGCCCCTCACCCATTTTCCTGAAAGAGCCCAGTTGTCTCACACTGTCCCCACACTGTCCGCCCTGAGCCACCCACCCCCTTCCATACTTAAGTCTTCCCCCAACCCCTCTCTGCAGTACTCCATTTGCTATCCTGCACCGCCCGCCATCACCCCACACACACACGCAAACGCTCACACGCGGGACTCCTTTCCCCCTCCCTGCCTTTAGGACTCCCAGTCACTGGGGATACAGCTTTGGCCCCTCTCTGCTCTTTCTCAGCACTGGATGTTGTCTCTATGCTCTACGTGACTCCTTTTCCCAGACCCCTGGCCTGATCCCCCTGCCGTGCCCCTCTGCTGCTCAGGAGTCCTCAAGTCCCCCAACGCCACCTGAAATGCCATGGATCTTAACGCTGCTTTCCTGTCCAAACCTGGCAAACCGGACCAGACTCCTGTCTCAATCCCCCGATCTCACCCCGCACCTCCCACCCCCTCGTCTTGTAGGGTGCAGAGCCCGGGCCGCGCGGGGGCGGGCCGGATCGTTCTACCCCCCTGCCACTTGGTTCCAGGTGCCAAGGCCTCTGGAACCGCCATTCCTCTCCACCCACTGCTGGCTGTCCCTTTTCCACTCCTCCGCCTCCGCCACTAGCTGGCCGGCCCCGACAGTGGGACCCTCTTTCTTCTGGGCTCCTCTGAGATCAGCCTGGATTTCCACTTCCACCTCCCTCTTCTCCTAGCTCCCCTTGTTGGTGCCCCGCCCTCTCCTGTCCCCTGCCCTCCACTCTCCTTCCTGCCCTGAGTGTCTCCAGTCACTTGCTCCCTCTATGGGGGGCCACCCTCCTTTCAGTGTGCATGGAGGCCCCATGAGGAGGGACCCTCTTGCCGAGACCTTTCTTCAGGGACCTGTGGTCTCCCTTCCCTCCTGGGCATGCGGCATCATCCTGCCTCTTCTCGAGGCGCCGCGCGTCTCCTCAAGGACCCCCGTGCCTGCCCTGGACCTGTATGGGACCATCCCTTCGCCACGGGGTTGTCCTCCCTGAACTGTTTCCCTGCTCACCATCTTTCCATGCCCTCAGCAGGCTTCATTGTGCCCCGAAGCCATCTCCTCTCACTTGGTCCTGCCCGCGGCCGCCGCCCAACTTTCCCTTCCTCTTGGTTTAGCCATGGCCAGCCTCACCGTTCTTCCTGCCCTCTCGTCCTCATTCATCCAGCCCTTGCCCACCCACCCACCCATGAGGCTCATCACGCCCCTTCCCGGTCCTCTTCCGTCCCTCGCCTGTACTCTTTACATCTCCTGTGCATCGGACCCTGCCCATCACACTCGCCCTCCCGCCCCCACCTGCCCCGTCCACATCACACCTTTGCCCTCTGGGACTGCAGCCTTCAGCCCTCCCTCTGGCCCCTCGCACACAGCCCGACACCAGGGCCCCCAGTCCTCCGGACCTGCAACGGGCCCTGGGTACTGCCCTGCACCCCTCCTCCTCTCCACCCTCTCCGAGGAGCCTTCTCTCTCCCCCATGCAAGTCTTCAGTGTGGCCTCCCTTCCCAGCTCCGCCTGCCTTCTGCGTGAACATCCCCCCAGGTGCACTCTGCTCTCATCAGCCCAAGCCATCCCAAGATCGCCCCTTCAGCACTGCCCTCTCCCTCCGCCCTCCTCCTTCAGAGTCCTCGGCCCGGGCACCAGACCTTGGTGCTCCACTCCCTACTCGCCGAAGGTGCACCCCAACCCGCCTGCCCCCCATCCTTCCTGCTGACATTTAGGGTACATCCATTTGCTCGCTGTCTGCCTGGCCGAGGGTCCCTCGCCCCCGTTCTGACATTCTGGACCACTCTCATGCTGCCTCCACCTACCCAACTGGGGCTCATCTGCTCCCGCTTCACCTCTCTCTATCTGCCCGGCTCTCCACTCTACCCCCCTTCCACCCAGTGATGCTCCCCCGAGGATCCCTGACTCCCAAGGCGGGCCTATCACCAACATCTTTGGGGTGTGTTTTTGGGTTTAGGTTTTCAATGATTTTTTGGTTTTGTTGTTGTATTGAGCAGCGCACTGCTCCCCCCTTAGATGTTGTGATAGGCCTCCCTTGGGGGCCATTCCCGCCACCCACCCTCGGGTGGACCCCCCCCCCACCACGGGGAACAATCACTGCTGTGGAAGCCCAACCTGTCTCTTGTCCCACTCACCCTCGTGCCTCCGGCCGGCCTTCTACCGCTTGCCCCTCACCAATTTTCCTGAAAGAGCCCAATTGTCTCACACTGTCCCCACACTGTCCGCCCTGAGCCACCCACCCCCTTCCATACTTAAGTCTTCCCCCAACCCCTCTCTGCAGTACTCCATTTGCTATCCTGCACCGCCCGCCATCACCCCACACACACACACGCAAACGCTCACACGCGGGACTCCTTTCCCCCTCCCTGCCTTTAGGACTCCCAGTCACTGGGGATACAGCTTTGGCCCCTCTCTGCTCTTTCTCAGCACTGGATGTTGTCTCTATGCTCTACGTGACTCCTTTTCCCAGACCCCTGGCCTGATCCCCCTCCCGTGCCCCTCTGCTGCTCAGGAGTCCTCAAGTCCCCCAACGCCACCTGAAATGCCATGGATCTTAACGCTGCTTTCCTGTCCAAACCTGGCAAACCGGACCAGACTCCTGTCTCAATCCCCCGATCTCACCCCGCACCCCCCACCCCCTCGTCTTGTAGGGTGCAGAGCCCGGGCCGCGCGGGGGCGGGCCGGATCGTTCTACCCCCCTCCACTTGGTTCCAGGTGCCAAGGCCTCTGGAACCGCCATTCCTCTCCACCCACTGCTGGCTGTCCCTTTTCCACTCCTCCTCCTCCGCCACTAGCTGGCCGGCCCCGACAGTGCGACCCTCTTTCCTCTGGGCTCCTCTGAGATCAGCCTGGATTTCCACTTCCACCTCCCTCTTCTCCTAGCTCCCCTTGTTGGTGCCCCGCCCTCTCCTGTCCCCTGCCCTCCACTCTCATTCCTGCCCTGAGTGTCTCCAGTCACTTGCTCCCTCTATGGGGGGCCACCCTGCTTTCAGTGTGCATGGAGGCCCCATGAGGAGGGACCCTCTTGCCGAGACCTTTCTTCAGGGACCTGTGGTCTCCCTTCCCTCCTGGGCATGCGGCATCATCCTGCCTCTTCTCGAGGCGCCGCGCGTCTCCTCAAGGACCCCCGTGCCTGCCCTGGACCTGTATGGGACCATCCCTTCGCCACGGGGTTGTCCTCCCTGAACTGTTTCCCTGCTCACCATCTTTCCATGCCCTCAGCAGGCTTCATTGTGCCCCGAAGCCATCTCCTCTCACTTGGTCCTGCCCGCGGCCGCCGCCCAACTTTCCCTTCCTCTTGGTTTAGCCATGGCCAGCCTCACCGTTCTTCCTGCCCTCTCGTCCTCATTCATCCAGCCCTTGCCCACCCACCCACCCATGAGGCTCATCACGCCCCTTCCCGGTCCTCTTCCATCCATCGCCGGTACTCTTTACATCTCCTCTGCATCGGACCCTGCCCATCACACTCGCCCTCCCGCCCCCACCTGCCCCGTCCACATCACACCTTTGCCCTCGGACTGCAGCCTTCAGCCCTCCCTCTGGCCCCTCGCGCACAGCCCGACACCAGGGCCCCCAGTCCTCCGGACCTGCAACGGGCCCTGGGTACTGCCCTGCACCCCTCCTCCTCTCCACCCTCTCCCAGGAGCCTTCTCTCTCCCCCATGCAAGTCTTCAGTGTGGCCTCCCTTCCCAGCTCCGCCTGTCTTCTGCGTGAACATCCCCCCAGGTGCACTCTGCTCTCATCAGCCCAAGCCATCCCAAGGTCGCCCCTTCAGCACTGCCCTCTCCCTCCGCCCTCCTCCTTCAGAGTCCTCGGCCCGGGCACCAGACCTTGGTGCTCCACTCCCTACTCGCCGAAGGTGCACCCCAACCCGCCTGCCCCCCATCCTTCCTGCTGACATTTAGGGTACATCCATTTGCTCGCTGTCTGCCTGGCCGAGGGTCCCTCGCCCCCGATCTGACATTCTGGACCACTCTCATGCTGCCTCCACCTACCCAACTGGGGCTCATCTGCTCCCGCTTCACCTCTCTCTATCTGCCCGGCTCTCCACTCTACCCCCCTTCCACCCAGTGATGCTCCCCCGAGGATCCCTGACTCCCAAGGCGGGCCTATCACCAACATCTTTGGGGTGTGTTTTTGGGTTTAGTTTTTCAATGATTTTTTGGTTTTGTTGTTGTATTGAGCAGGGCACTGCTCCCCCCTTGGATGTTGTGATAGGCCTCCCTTGGGGGCCATTCCCGCCACCCACCCTCGGGTGGACCCCCCCCCCCTCCCGGGGAACAATCACTGCTGTGGAAGCCCAACCTGTCTCTTGTCCCACTCACCCTCGTGCCTCCGGCCGGCCTTCTACCGCTTGCCCCTCACCCATTTTCCTGAAAGAGCCCAGTATTCTCACACTGTCCCCACACTGTCCGCCCTGAGCCACCCACCCCCTTCCATACTTAAGTCTTCCCCCAACCCCTCTCTGCAGTACTCCATTTGCTATCCTGCACCGCCCGCCATCACCCCACACACACACGCAAACGCTCACACGCGGGACTCCTTTCCCCCTCCCTGCCTTTAGGACTCCCAGTCACTGGGGATACAGCTTTGGCCCCTCTCTGCTCTTTCTCAGCACTGGATGTTGTCTCTATGCTCTACGTGACTCCTTTTCCCAGACCCCTGGCCTGATCCCCCTCCCGTGCCCCTCTGCTGCTCAGGAGTCCTCAAGTCCCCCAACGCCACCTGAAATGCCATGGATCTTAACGCTGCTTTCCTGTCCAAACCTGGCAAACCGGACCAGACTCCTGTCTCAATCCCCCGATCTCACCCCGCACCCCCACCCCCTCGTCTTGTAGGGTGCAGAGCCCGGGCCGCGCGGGGGCGGGCCGGATCGTTCTACCCCCCTGCCACTTGGTTCCCGGTGCCAAGGCCTCTGGAACCGCCATTCCTCTCCACCCACTGCTGGCTGTCTCTTTTCCACTCCTCCTCCTCCGCCACTAGCTGGCCGGCCCCGACAGTGGGACCCTCTTTCCTCTGGGCTCCTCTGAGATCAGCCTGGATTTCCACTTCCACCTCCCTCTTCTCCTAGCTCCCCTTGTTGGTGCCCCGCCCTCTCCTGTCCCCTGCCCTCCACTCTCCTTCCTGCCCTGAGTGTCTCCAGTCACTTGCTCCCTCTATGGGGGGCCACCCTCCTTTCAGTGTGCATGGAGGCCCCATGAGGAGGGACCCTCTTGCCGAGACCTTTCTTCAGGGACCTGTGGTCTCCCTTCCCTCCTGGGCATGCGGCATCATCCTGCCTCTTCTCGAGGCGCCGCGCGTCTCCTCAAGGACCCCCGTGCCTGCCCTGGACCTGTATGGGACCATCCCTTCGCCACGGGGTTGTCCTCCCTGAACTGTTTCCCTGCTCACCATCTTTCCATGCCCTCAGCAGGCTTCATTGTGCCCCGAAGCCATCTCCTCTCACTTGGTCCTGCCCGCGGCCGCCGCCCAACTTTCCCTTCCTCTTGGTTTAGCCATGGCCAGCCTCACCGTTCTTCCTGCCCTCTCGTCCTCATTCATCCAGCCCTTGCCCACCCACCCACCCATGAGGCTCATCACGCCCCTTCCCGGTCCTCTTCCGTCCCTCGCCTGTACTCTTTACATCTCCTCTGCATCGGACCCTGCCCATCACACTCGCCCTCCCGCCCCCACCTGCCCCGTCCACATCACACCTTTGCCCTCTGGGACTGCAGCCTTCAGCCCTCCCTCTGGCCCCTCGCACACAGCCCGACACCAGGGCCCCCAGTCCTCCGGACCTGCAACGGGCCCTGGGTACTGCCCTGCACCCCTCCTCCTCTCCACCCTCTCCCAGGAGCCTTCTCTCTCCCCCATGCAAGTCTTCAGTGTGGCCTCCCTTCCCAGCTCCGCCTGCCTTCTGCGTGAACATCCCCCCAGGTGCACTCTGCTCTCATCAGCCCAAGCCATCCCAAGATCGCCCCTTCAGCACTGCCCTCTCCCTCCGCCCTCCTCCTTCAGAGTCCTCGGCCCGGGCACCAGACCTTGGTGCTCCACTCCCTACTCGCCGAAGGTGCACCCCAACCCGCCTGCCCCCCATCCTTCCTGCTGACATTTAGGGTACATCCATTTGCTCGCTGTCTGCCTGGCCGAGCGTCCCTCGCCCCCGTTCTGACATTCTGGACCACTCTCATGCTGCCTCCACCTACCCAACTGGGGCTCATCTGCTCCCGCTTCACCTCTCTCTATCTGCCCGGCTCTCCACTCTACCCCCCTTCCACCCAGTGATGCTCCCCCGAGGATCCCTGACTCCCAAGGCGGGCCTATCACCAACATCTTTGGGGTGTGTTTTTGGGTTTAGGTTTTCAATGATTTTTTGGTTTTGTTGTTGTATTGAGCAGGGCACTGCTCCCCCCTTAGATGTTGTGATAGGCCTCCCTTGGGGGCCATTCCCGCCACCCACCCTCGGGTGGACCCCCCCCCCCCCAACCCCGGGGAACAATCACTGCTGTGGAAGCCCAACCTGTCTCTTGTCCCACTCACCCTCGTGCCTCCGGCCGGCCTTCTACCGCTTGCCCCTCACCCATTTTCCTGAAAGAGCCCAGTATTCTCACACTGTCCCCACACTGTCCGCCCTGAGCCACCCACCCCCTTCCATACTTAAGTCTTCCCCCAACCCCTCTCTGCAGTACTCCATTTGCTATCCTGCACCGCCCGCCATCAGCCCACACACACACGCAAACGCTCACACGCGGGACTCCTTTCCCCCTCCCTGCCTTTAGGACTCCCAGTCACTGGGGATACAGCTTTGGCCCCTCTCTGCTCTTTCTCAGCACTGGATGTTGTCTCTATGCTCTACGTGACTCCTTTTCCCAGACCCCTGGCCTGATCCCCCTGCCGTGCCCCTCTGCTGCTCAGGAGTCCTCAAGTCCCCCAACGCCACCTGAAATGCCATGGATCTTAACGCTGCTTTCCTGTCCAAACCTGGCAAACCGGACCAGACTCCTGTCTCAATCCCCCGATCTCACCCCGCACCTCCCACCCCCTCGTCTTGTAGGGTGCAGAGCCCGGGCCGCGCGGGGGCGGGCCGGATCGTTCTACCCCCCTGCCACTTGGTTCCAGGTGCCAAGGCCTCTGGAACCGCCATTCCTCTCCACCCACTGCTGGCTGTCCCTTTTCCACTCCTCCGCCTCCGCCACTAGCTGTCCGGCCCCGACAGTGGGACCCTCTTTCTTCTGGGCTCCTCTGAGATCAGCCTGGATTTCCACTTCCACCTCCCTCTTCTCCTAGCTCCCCTTGTTGGTGCCCCGCCCTCTCCTGTCCCCTGCCCTCCACTCTCCTTCCTGCCCTGAGTGTCTCCAGTCACTTGCCCCCTCTATGGGGGGCCACCCTCCTTTCAGTGTGCATGGAGGCCCCATGAGGAGGGACCCTCTTGCCGAGACCTTTCTTCAGGGACCTGTGGTCTCCCTTCCCTCCTGGGCATGCGGCATCATCCTGCCTCTTCTCGAGGCGCCGCGCGTCTCCTCAAGGACCCCCGTGCCTGCCCTGGACCTGTATGGGACCATCCCTTCGCCACGGGGTTGTCCTCCCTGAACTGTTTCCCTGCTCACCATCTTTCCATGCCCTCAGCAG
Source organism: Miniopterus schreibersii (assembly GCF_964146895.1). NCBI lineage: Eukaryota > Metazoa > Chordata > Mammalia > Chiroptera > Miniopteridae > Miniopterus > Miniopterus schreibersii. The sequence goes on from NC_138118.1 coordinate 15,253,652, forward strand.
GCTTCATTGTGCCCCGAAGCCATCTCCTCTCACTTGGTCCTGCCCGCGGCCGCCGCCCAACTTTCCCTTCCTCTTGGTTTAGCCATGGCCAGCCTCACCGTTCTTCCTGCCCTCTCGTCCTCATTCATCCAGCCCTTGCCCACCCACCCACCCATGAGGCTCATCACGCCCCTTCCCGGTCCTCTTCCGTCCCTCGCCTGTACTCTTTACATCTCCTCTGCATCGGACCCTGCCCATCACACTCGCCCTCCCGCCCCCACCAACCCCGTCCACATCACACCTTTGCCCTCTGGGACTGCAGCCTTCAGCCCTCCCTCTGGCCCTTCGCGCACAGCCCGACACCAGGGCCCCCAGTCCTCCGGACCTGCAACGGGCCCTGGGTACTGCCCTGCACCCCTCCTCCTCTCCACCCTCCACAGGAGCCTTCTCTCTCCCCCATGCAAGTCTTCAGTGTGGCCTCCCTTCCCAGCTCCGCCTGCCTTCTGCGTGAACATCCCCCCAGGTGCACTCTGCTCTCATCAGCCCAAGCCATCCCAAGGTCGCCCCTTCAGCACTGCCCTCTCCCTCCGCCCTCCTCCTTCAGAGTCCTCGGCCCGGGCACCAGACCTTGTTGCTCCACTCCCTACTCGCCGAAGGTGCACCCCAACCCGCCTGCCCCCCATCCTTCCTGCTGACATTTAGGGTACATCCATTTGCTCGCTGTCTGCCTGGCCGAGGGTCCCTCGCCCCCGATCTGACATTCTGGACCAGTCTCATGCTGCCTCCACCTACCCAACTGGGGCTCATCTGCTCCCGCTTCACCTCTCTCTATCTGCCCGGCTCTCCACTCTACCCCCCTTCCACCCAGTGATGCTCCCCCGAGGATCCCTGACTCCCAAGGCGGGCCTATCACCAACATCTTTGGGGTGTGTTTCTGGGTTTAGTTTTTCAATGATTTTTTGGTTTTGTTGTTGTATTGAGCAGGGCACTGCTCCCCCCTTGGATGTTGTGATAGGCCTCCCTTGGGGGCCATTCCCGCCACCCACCCTCGGGTGGACCCCCCCCCCCCCCCCCCCGGGGAACAGTCACTGCTGTGGAAGCCCAACCTGTCTCTTGTCCCACTCACCCTCGTGCCTCCGGCCGGCCTTCTACCGCTTGCCCCTCACCCATTTTCCTGAAAGAGCCCAGTATTCTCACACTGTCCCCACACTGTCCGCCCTGAGCCACCCACCCCCTTCCATACTTAAGTCTTCCCCCAACCCCTCTCTGCAGTACTCCATTTGCTATCCTGCACCGCCCGCCATCACCCCACACACACACGCAAACGCTCACACGCGGGACTCCTTTCCCCCTCCCTGCCTTTAGGACTCCCAGTCACTGGGGATACAGCTTTGGCCCCTCTCTGCTCTTTCTCAGCACTGGATGTTGTCTCTATGCTCTACGTGACTCCTTTTCCCAGACCCCTGGCCTGATCCCCCTGCCGTGCCCCTCTGCTGCTCAGGAGTCCTCAAGTCCCCCAACGCCACCTGAAATGCCATGGATCTTAACGCTGCTTTCCTGTCCAAACCTGGCAAACCGGACCAGACTCCTGTCTCAATCCCCCGATCTCACCCCGCACCCCCACCCCCTCGTCTTGTAGGGTGCAGAGCCCGGGCCGCGCGGGGGCGGGCCGGATCGTTCTACCCCCCTGCCACTTGGTTCCCGGTGCCAAGGCCTCTGGAACCGCCATTCCTCTCCACCCACTGCTGGCTGTCTCTTTTCCACTCCTCCTCCTCCGCCATTAGCTGGCCGGCCCCGACAGTGGGACCCTCTTTCTTCTGGGCTCCTCTGAGATCAGCCTGGATTTCCACTTCCACCTCCCTCTTCTCCTAGCTCCCCTTGTTGGTGCCCCGCCCTCTCCTGTCCCCTGCCCTCCACTCTCCTTCCTGCCCTGAGTGTCTCCAGGCACTTGCTCCCTCTATGGGGGGCCACCCTCCTTTCAGTGTGCATGGAGGCCCCATGAGGAGGGACCCTCTTGCCGAGACCTTTCTTCAGGGACCTGTGGTCTCCCTTCCCTCCTGGGCATGCGGCATCATCCTGCCTCTTCTCGAGGCGCCGCGCGTCTCCTCAAGGACCCCCGTGCCTGCCCTGGACCTGTATGGGACCATCCCTTCGCCACGGGGTTGTCCTCCCTGAACTGTTTCCCTGCTCACCATCTTTCCATGCCCTCAGCAGGCTTCATTGTGCCCCGAAGCCATCTCCTCTCACTTGGTCCTGCCCGCGGCCGCCGCCCAACTTTCCCTTCCTCTTGGTTTAGCCATGGCCAGCCTCACCGTTCTTCCTGCCCTCTCGTCCTCATTCATCCAGCCCTTGCCCACCCACCCACCCATGAGGCTCATCACGCCCCTTCCCGGTCCTCTTCCGTCCCTCGCCTGTACTCTTTACATCTCCTCTGCATCGGACCCTGCCCATCACACTCGCCCTCCCGCCCCCACCTGCCCCGTCCACATCACACCTTTGCCCTCTGGGACTGCAGCCTTCAGCCCTCCCTCTGGCCCCTCGCACACAGCCCGACACCAGGGCCCCCAGTCCTCCGGACCTGCAACGGGCCCTGGGTACTGCCCTGCACCCCTCCTCCTCTCCACCCTCTCCCAGGAGCCTTCTCTCTCCCCCATGCAAGTCTTCAGTGTGGCCTCCCTTCCCAGCTCCGCCTGCCTTCTGCGTGAACATCCCCCCAGGTGCACTCTGCTCTCATCAGCCCAAGCCATCCCAAGATCGCCCCTTCAGCACTGCCCTCTCCCTCCGCCCTCCTCCTTCAGAGTCCTCGGCCCGGGCACCAGACCTTGGTGCTCCACTGCCTACTCGCCCAAGGTGCACCCCAACCCGCCTGCCCCCCATCCTTCCTGCTGACATTTAGGGTACATCCATTTGCTCGCTGTCTGCCTGGCCGAGCGTCCCTCGCCCCCGTTCTGACATTCTGGACCACTCTCATGCTGCCTCCACCTACCCAACTGGGGCTCATCTGCTCCCGCTTCACCTCTCTCTATCTGCCCGGCTCTCCACTCTACCCCCCTTCCACCCAGTGATGCTCCCCCGAGGATCCCTGACTCCCAAGGCGGGCCTATCACCAACATCTTTGGGGTGTGTTTTTGGGTTTAGGTTTTCAATGATTTTTTGGTTTTGTTGTTGTATTGAGCAGGGCACTGCTCCCCCCTTAGATGTTGTGATAGGCCTCCCTTGGGGGCCATTCCCGCCACCCACCCTCGGGTGGACCCCCCCCCCCCCAACCCCGGGGAACAATCACTGCTGTGGAAGCCCAACCTGTCTCTTGTCCCACTCACCCTCGTGCCTCCGGCCGGCCTTCTACCGCTTGCCCCTCACCCATTTTCCTGAAAGAGCCCAGTATTCTCACACTGTCCCCACACTGTCCGCCCTGAGCCACCCACCCCCTTCCATACTTAAGTCTTCCCCCAACCCCTCTCTGCAGTACTCCATTTGCTATCCTGCACCGCCCGCCATCAGCCCACACACACACGCAAACGCTCACACGCGGGACTCCTTTCCCCCTCCCTGCCTTTAGGACTCCCAGTCACTGGGGATACAGCTTTGGCCCCTCTCTGCTCTTTCTCAGCACTGGATGTTGTCTCTATGCTCTACGTGACTCCTTTTCCCAGACCCCTGGCCTGATCCCCCTGCCGTGCCCCTCTGCTGCTCAGGAGTCCTCAAGTCCCCCAACGCCACCTGAAATGCCATGGATCTTAACGCTGCTTTCCTGTCCAAACCTGGCAAACCGGACCAGACTCCTGTCTCAATCCCCCGATCTCACCCCGCACCTCCCACCCCCTCGTCTTGTAGGGTGCAGAGCCCGGGCCGCGCGGGGGCGGGCCGGATCGTTCTACCCCCCTGCCACTTGGTTCCAGGTGCCAAGGCCTCTGGAACCGCCATTCCTCTCCACCCACTGCTGGCTGTCCCTTTTCCACTCCTCCGCCTCCGCCACTAGCTGGCCGGCCCCGACAGTGGGACCCTCTTTCTTCTGGGCTCCTCTGAGATCAGCCTGGATTTCCACTTCCACCTCCCTCTTCTCCTAGCTCCCCTTGTTGGTGCCCCGCCCTCTCCTGTCCCCTGCCCTCCACTCTCCTTCCTGCCCTGAGTGTCTCCAGTCACTTGCCCCTCTATGGGGGGCCACCCTCCTTTCAGTGTGCATGGAGGCCCCATGAGGAGGGACCCTCTTGCCGAGACCTTTCTTCAGGGACCTGTGGTCTCCCTTCCCTCCTGGGCATGCGGCATCATCCTGCCTCTTCTCGAGGCGCCGCGCGTCTCCTTCAAGGACCCCCGTGCCTGCCCTGGACCTGTATGGGACCATCCCTTCGCCACGGGGTTGTCCTCCCTGAACTGTTTCCCTGCTCACCATCTTTCCATGCCCTCAGCAGGCTTCATTGTGCCCCGAAGCCATCTCCTCTCACTTGGTCCTGCCCGCGGCCGCCGCCCAACTTTCCCTTCCTCTTGGTTTAGCCATGGCCAGCCTCACCGTTCTTCCTGCCCTCTCGTCCTCATTCATCCAGCCCTTGCCCACCCACCCACCCATGAGGCTCATCACGCCCCTTCCCGGTCCTCTTCCGTCCCTCGCCTGTACTCTTTACATCTCCTCTGCATCGGACCCTGCCCATCACACTCGCCCTCCCGCCCCCACCAACCCCGTCCACATCACACCTTTGCCCTCTGGGACTGCAGCCTTCAGCCCTCCCTCTGGCCCTTCGCGCACAGCCCGACACCAGGGCCCCCAGTCCTCCGGACCTGCAACGGGCCCTGGGTACTGCCCTGCACCCCTCCTCCTCTCCACCCTCTCCCAGGAGCCTTCTCTCTCCCCCATGCAAGTCTTCAGTGTGGCCTCCCTTCCCAGCTCCGCCTGCCTTCTGCGTGAACATCCCCCCAGGTGCACTCTGCTCTCATCAGCCCAAGCCATCCCAAGGTCGCCCCTTCAGCACTGCCCTCTCCCTCCGCCCTCCTCCTTCAGAGTCCTCGGCCCGGGCACCAGACCTTGTTGCTCCACTCCCTACTCGCCGAAGGTGCACCCCAACCCGCCTGCCCCCCATCCTTCCTGCTGACATTTAGGGTACATCCATTTGCTCGCTGTCTGCCTGGCCGAGGGTCCCTCGCCCCCGATCTGACATTCTGGACCAGTCTCATGCTGCCTCCACCTACCCAACTGGGGCTCATCTGCTCCCGCTTCACCTCTCTCTATCTGCCCGGCTCTCCACTCTACCCCCCTTCCACCCAGTGATGCTCCCCCGAGGATCCCTGACTCCCAAGGCGGGCCTATCACCAACATCTTTGGGGTGTGTTTCTGGGTTTAGTTTTTCAATGATTTTTTGGTTTTGTTGTTGTATTGAGCAGGGCACTGCTCCCCCCTTGGATGTTGTGATAGGCCTCCCTTGGGGGCCATTCCCGCCACCCACCCTCGGGTGGACCCCCCCCCCCCCCCCCCCCCGGGGAACAGTCACTGCTGTGGAAGCCCAACCTGTCTCTTGTCCCACTCACCCTCGTGCCTCCGGCCGGCCTTCTACCGCTTGCCCCTCACCCATTTTCCTGAAAGAGCCCAGTATTCTCACACTGTCCCCACACTGTCCGCCCTGAGCCACCCACCCCCTTCCATACTTAAGTCTTCCCCCAACCCCTCTCTGCAGTACTCCATTTGCTATCCTGCACCGCCCGCCATCAGCCCACACACACACGCAAACGCTCACACGCGGGACTCCTTTCCCCCTCCCTGCCTTTAGGACTCCCAGTCACTGGGGATACAGCTTTGGCCCCTCTCTGCTCTTTCTCAGCACTGGATGTTGTCTCTATGCTCTACGTGACTCCTTTTCCCAGACCCCTGGCCTGATCCCCCTGCCGTGCCCCTCTGCTGCTCAGGAGTCCTCAAGTCCCCCAACGCCACCTGAAATGCCATGGATCTTAACGCTGCTTTCCTGTCCAAACCTGGCAAACCGGACCAGACTCCTGTCTCAATCCCCCGATCTCACCCCGCACCTCCCACCCCCTCGTCTTGTAGGGTGCAGAGCCCGGGCCGCGCGGGGGCGGGCCGGATCGTTCTACCCCCCTGCCACTTGGTTCCAGGTGCCAAGGCCTCTGGAACCGCCATTCCTCTCCACCCACTGCTGGCTGTCCCTTTTCCACTCCTCCGCCTCCGCCACTAGCTGGCCGGCCCCGACAGTGGGACCCTCTTTCTTCTGGGCTCCTCTGAGATCAGCCTGGATTTCCACTTCCACCTCCCTCTTCTCCTAGCTCCCCTTGTTGGTGCCCCGCCCTCTCCTGTCCCCTGCCCTCCACTCTCCTTCCTGCCCTGAGTGTCTCCAGTCACTTGCCCCCTCTATGGGGGGCCACCCTCCTTTCAGTGTGCATGGAGGCCCCATGAGGAGGGACCCTCTTGCCGAGACCTTTCTTCAGGGACCTGTGGTCTCCCTTCCCTCCTGGGCATGCGGCATCATCCTGCCTCTTCTCGAGGCGCCGCGCGTCTCCTCAAGGACCCCCGTGCCTGCCCTGGACCTGTATGGGACCATCCCTTCGCCACGGGGTTGTCCTCCCTGAACTGTTTCCCTGCTCACCATCTTTCCATGCCCTCAGCAGGCTTCATTGTGCCCCGAAGCCATCTCCTCTCACTTGGTCCTGCCCGCGGCCGCCGCCCAACTTTCCCTTCCTCTTGGTTTAGCCATGGCCAGCCTCACCGTTCTTCCTGCCCTCTCGTCCTCATTCATCCAGCCCTTGCCCACCCACCCACCCATGAGGCTCATCACGCCCCTTCCCGGTCCTCTTCCGTCCCTCGCCTGTACTCTTTACATCTCCTCTGCATCGGACCCTGCCCATCACACTCGCCCTCCCGCCCCCACCAACCCCGTCCACATCACACCTTTGCCCTCTGGGACTGCAGCCTTCAGCCCTCCCTCTGGCCCTTCGCGCACAGCCCGACACCAGGGCCCCCAGTCCTCCGGACCTGCAACGGGCCCTGGGTACTGCCCTGCACCCCTCCTCCTCTCCACCCTCTCCCAGGAGCCTTCTCTCTCCCCCATGCAAGTCTTCAGTGTGGCCTCCCTTCCCAGCTCCGCCTGCCTTCTGCGTGAACATCCCCCCAGGTGCACTCTGCTCTCATCAGCCCAAGCCATCCCAAGGTCGCCCCTTCAGCACTGCCCTCTCCCTCCGCCCTCCTCCTTCAGAGTCCTCGGCCCGGGCACCAGACCTTGTTGCTCCACTCCCTACTCGCCGAAGGTGCACCCCAACCCGCCTGCCCCCCATCCTTCCTGCTGACATTTAGGGTACATCCATTTGCTCGCTGTCTGCCTGGCCGAGGGTCCCTCGCCCCCGATCTGACATTCTGGACCAGTCTCATGCTGCCTCCACCTACCCAACTGGGGCTCATCTGCTCCCGCTTCACCTCTCTCTATCTGCCCGGCTCTCCACTCTACCCCCCTTCCACCCAGTGATGCTCCCCCGAGGATCCCTGACTCCCAAGGCGGGCCTATCACCAACATCTTTGGGGTGTGTTTCTGGGTTTAGTTTTTCAATGATTTTTTGGTTTTGTTGTTGTATTGAGCAGGGCACTGCTCCCCCCTTGGATGTTGTGATAGGCCTCCCTTGGGGGCCATTCCCGCCACCCACCCTCGGGTGGACCCCCCCCCCCCCCCCCCCCCGGGGAACAGTCACTGCTGTGGAAGCCCAACCTGTCTCTTGTCCCACTCACCCTCGTGCCTCCGGCCGGCCTTCTACCGCTTGCCCCTCACCCATTTTCCTGAAAGAGCCCAGTATTCTCACACTGTCCCCACACTGTCCGCCCTGAGCCACCCACCCCCTTCCATACTTAAGTCTTCCCCCAACCCCTCTCTGCAGTACTCCATTTGCTATCCTGCACCGCCCGCCATCACCCCACACACACACGCAAACGCTCACACGCGGGACTCCTTTCCCCCTCCCTGCCTTTAGGACTCCCAGTCACTGGGGATACAGCTTTGGCCCCTCTCTGCTCTTTCTCAGCACTGGATGTTGTCTCTATGCTCTACGTGACTCCTTTTCCCAGACCCCTGGCCTGATCCCCCTGCCGTGCCCCTCTGCTGCTCAGGAGTCCTCAAGTCCCCCAACGCCACCTGAAATGCCATGGATCTTAACGCTGCTTTCCTGTCCAAACCTGGCAAACCGGACCAGACTCCTGTCTCAATCCCCCGATCTCACCCCGCACCCCCACCCCCTCGTCTTGTAGGGTGCAGAGCCCGGGCCGCGCGGGGGCGGGCCGGATCGTTCTACCCCCCTGCCACTTGGTTCCCGGTGCCAAGGCCTCTGGAACCGCCATTCCTCTCCACCCACTGCTGGCTGTCTCTTTTCCACTCCTCCTCCTCCGCCATTAGCTGGCCGGCCCCGACAGTGGGACCCTCTTTCCTCTGGGCTCCTCTGAGATCAGCCTGGATTTCCACTTCCACCTCCCTCTTCTCCTAGCTCCCCTTGTTGGTGCCCCGCCCTCTCCTGTCCCCTGCCCTCCACTCTCCTTCCTGCCCTGAGTGTCTCCAGTCACTTGCTCCCTCTATGGGGGGCCACCCTCCTTTCAGTGTGCATGGAGGCCCCATGAGGAGGGACCCTCTTGCCGAGACCTTTCTTCAGGGACCTGTGGTCTCCCTTCCCTCCTGGGCATGCGGCATCATCCTGCCTCTTCTCGAGGCGCCGCGCGTCTCCTCAAGGACCCCCGTGCCTGCCCTGGACGTGTATGGGACCATCCCTTCGCCACGGGGTTGTCCTCCCTGAACTGTTTCCCTGCTCACCATCTTTCCATGCCCTCAGCAGGCTTCATTGTGCCCCGAAGCCATCTCCTCTCACTTGGTCCTGCCCGCGGCCGCCGCCCAACTTTCCCTTCCTCTTGGTTTAGCCATGGCCAGCCTCACCGTTCTTCCTGCCCTCTCGTCCTCATTCATCCAGCCCTTGCCCACCCACCCACCCATGAGGCTCATCACGCCCCTTCCCGGTCCTCTTCCGTTCTCGCCTGTACTCTTTACATCTCCTCTAAATCGGACCCTGCCCATCACACTCGCCCTCCCGCCCCCACCTGCCCCGTCCACATCACACCTTTGCCCTCGGACTGCAGCATTCAGCCCTCCCTCTGGCCCCTCGTCACAGCCCGATACCAGGGCCCCCAGTCCTCCGGACCTGCAACGGGCCCTGGGTACTGCCCTGCACCCCTCCTCCTCTCCACCCTCTCCCAGGAACCTTCTCTCTCCCCCATGCAAGTCTTCAGTGTGGCCTCCCTTCGCAGCTCCGCCTGCCTTCTGCGTGAACATCCCCCCAGGTACACTCTGCTCTCATCAGCCCAAGCCATCCCAAGGTCGCCCCTTCAGCACTGCCCTCTCCCTCCGCCCTCCTCCTTCAGAGTCCTCGGCCCGGGCACCAGACCTTGGTGCTCCACTCCCTACTCGCCGAAGGTGCACCCCAACCCGCCTGCCCCCCATCCTTCCCTCTGACATTTAGGGTCCATCCATTTGCTCGCTGTCTGCCTGGCCGAGCATCCCTCGCCCCCGTTCTGACATTCTGGACCACTCTCATGCTGCCTCCACCTACCCAACTGGGGCTCATCTGCTCCCGCTTCACCTCTCTCTATCTGCCCGGCTCTCCACTCTACCCCCCTTCCACCCAGTGATGCTCCCCCGAGGATCCCTGACTCCCAAGGCGGGCCTATCACCAACATCTTTGGGGTGTGTTTCTGGGTTTAGTTTTTCAATGATTTTTTGGTTTTGTTGTTGTATTGAGCAGGGCACTGCTCCCCCCTTAGATGTTGTGATAGGCCTCCCTTGGGGGCCATTCCCGCCACCCACCCTCGGGTGGACCCCCCCACCCCCACCCCGGGGAACAATCACTGCTGTGGAAGCCCAACCTGTCTCTTGTCCCACTCACCCTCGTGCCTCCGGCCGGCCTTCTACCGCTTGCCCCTCACCCATTTTCCTGAAAGAGCCCAGTTGTCTCACACTGTCCCCACACTGTCCGCCCTGAGCCACCCACCCCCTTCCATACTTAAGTCTTCCCCCAACCCCTCTCTGCAGTACTCCATTTGCTATCCTGCACCGCCCGCCATCACCCCACACACACACACGCAAACGCTCACACGCGGGACTCCTTTCCCCCTCCCTGCCTTTAGGACTCCCAGTCACTGGGGATACAGCTTTGGCCCCTCTCTGCTCTTTCTCAGCACTGGATGTTGTCTCTATGCTCTACGTGACTCCTTTTCCCAGACCCCTGGCCTGATCCCCCTGTCGTGCCCCTCTGCTGCTCAGGAGTCCTCAAGTCCCCCAACGCCACCTGAAATGCCATGGATCTTAACGCTGCTTTCCTGTCCAAACCTGGCAAACCGGACCAGACTCCTGTCTCAATCCCCCGATCTCACCCCGCAACCCCCACCCCCTCGTCTTGTAGTGTGCAGAGGGCGGGCCGCGCGGGGGCGGGCCGGATCGTTCTACCCTCCTGCCACTTGGTTCCAGGTGCCTAGGCCTCTGGAACCGCCATTCCTCTCCACCCACTGCTGGCTGTCCCTTTTCCACTCCTCCTCCTCCGCCACTAGCTGGCCGGCCCCGACAGTGGGACCCTCTTTCCTCTGGGCTCCTCTGAGATCAGCCTGGATTTCCACTTCCACCTCCCTCTTCTCCTAGCTCCCCTTGTTGGTGCCCCGCCCTCTCCTGTCCCCTGCCCTCCACTCTCCTTCCTGCCCTGAGTGGCTCCAGTCACTTGCTCCCTCTATGGGGGGCCACCCTCCTTTCAGTGTGCATGGAGGCCCCATGAGGAGGGACCCTCTTGCCGAGACCTTTCTTCAGGGACCTGTGGTCTCCCTTCCCTCCTGGGCATGCGGCATCATCCTGCCTCTTCTCGAGGCGCCGCGCGTCTCCTCAAGGACCCCCGTGCCTGCCCTGGACCTGTATGGGACCATCCCTTCGCCACGGGGTTGTCCTCCCTGAACTGTTTCCCTGCTCACCATCTTTCCATGCCCTCAGCAGGCTTCATTGTGCCCCGAAGCCATCTCCTCTCACTTGGTCCTGCCCGCGGCCGCCGCCCAACTTTCCCTTCCTCTTGGTTTAGCCATGGCCAGCCTCACCGTTCTTCCTGCCCTCTCGTCCTCATTCATCCAGCCCTTGCCCACCCACCCACCCATGAGGCTCATCACGCCCCTTCCCGGTCCTCTTCCGTCCCTCGCCTGTACTCTTTACATCTCCTCTGCATCGGACCCTGCCCATCACACTCGCCCTCCCGCCCCCACCTGCCCCGTCCACATCACACCTTTGCCCTCTGGGACTGCAGCCTTCAGCCCTCCCTCTGGCCCCTCGCACACAGCCCGACACCAGGGCCCCCAGTCCTCCGGACCTGCAACGGGCCCTGGGTACTGCCCTGCACCCCTCCTCCTCTCCACCCTCTCCCAGGAGCCTTCTCTCTCCCCCATGCAAGTCTTCAGTGTGGCCTCCCTTCCCAGCTCCGCCTGCCTTCTGCGTGAACATCCCCCCAGGTGCACTCTGCTCTCATCAGCCCAAGCCATCCCAAGATCGCCCCTTCAGCACTGCCCTCTCCCTCCGCCCTCCTCCTTCAGAGTCCTCGGCCCGGGCACCAGACCTTGGTGCTCCACTCCCTACTCGCCGAAGGTGCACCCCAACCCGCCTGCCCCCCATCCTTCCTGCTGACATTTAGGGTACATCCATTTGCTCGCTGTCTGCCTGGCCGAGCGTCCCTCGCCCCCGTTCTGACATTCTGGACCACTCTCATGCTGCCTCCACCTACCCAACTGGGGCTCATCTGCTCCCGCTTCACCTCTCTCTATCTGCCCGGCTCTCCACTCTACCCCCCTTCCACCCAGTGATGCTCCCCCGAGGATCCCTGACTCCCAAGGCGGGCCTATCACCAACATCTTTGGGGTGTGTTTTTGGGTTTAGGTTTTCAATGATTTTTTGGTTTTGTTGTTGTATTGAGCAGGGCACTGCTCCCCCCTTAGATGTTGTGATAGGCCTCCCTTGGGGGCCATTCCCGCCACCCACCCTCGGGTGGACCCCCCCCCCCCAACCCCGGGGAACAATCACTGCTGTGGAAGCCCAACCTGTCTCTTGTCCCACTCACCCTCGTGCCTCCGGCCGGCCTTCTACCGCTTGCCCCTCACCCATTTTCCTGAAAGAGCCCAGTTGTCTCACACTGTCCCCACACTGTCCGCCCTGAGCCACCCACCCCCTTCCATACTTAAGTCTTCCCCCAACCCCTCTCTGCAGTACTCCATTTGCTATCCTGCACCGCCCGCCATCAGCCCACACACACACGCAAACGCTCACACGCGGGACTCCTTTCCCCCTCCCTGCCTTTAGGACTCCCAGTCACTGGGGATACAGCTTTGGCCCCTCTCTGCTCTTTCTCAGCACTGGATGTTGTCTCTATGCTCTACGTGACTCCTTTTCCCAGACCCCTGGCCTGATCCCCCTGCCGTGCCCCTCTGCTGCTCAGGAGTCCTCAAGTCCCCCAACGCCACCTGAAATGCCATGGATCTTAACGCTGCTTTCCTGTCCAAACCTGGCAAACCGGACCAGACTCCTGTCTCAATCCCCCGATCTCACCCCGCACCTCCCACCCCCTCGTCTTGTAGGGTGCAGAGCCCGGGCCGCGCGGGGGCGGGCCGGATCGTTCTACCCCCCTGCCACTTGGTTCCAGGTGCCAAGGCCTCTGGAACCGCCATTCCTCTCCACCCACTGCTGGCTGTCCCTTTTCCACTCCTCCGCCTCCGCCACTAGCTGGCCGGCCCCGACAGTGGGACCCTCTTTCTTCTGGGCTCCTCTGAGATCAGCCTGGATTTCCACTTCCACCTCCCTCTTCTCCTAGCTCCCCTTGTTGGTGCCCCGCCCTCTCCTGTCCCCTGCCCTCCACTCTCCTTCCTGCCCTGAGTGTCTCCAGTCACTTGCCCCCTCTATGGGGGGCCACCCTCCTTTCAGTGTGCATGGAGGCCCCATGAGGAGGGACCCTCTTGCCGAGACCTTTCTTCAGGGACCTGTGGTCTCCCTTCCCTCCTGGGCATGCGGCATCATCCTGCCTCTTCTCGAGGCGCCGCGCGTCTCCTCAAGGACCCCCGTGCCTACCCTGGACCTGTATGGGACCATCCCTTCGCCACGGGGTTGTCCTCCCTGAACTGTTTCCCTGCTCACCATCTTTCCATGCCCTCAGCAGGCTTCATTGTGCCCCGAAGCCATCTCCTCTCACTTGGTCCTGCCCGCGGCCGCCGCCCAACTTTCCCTTCCTCTTGGTTTAGCCATGGCCAGCCTCACCGTTCTTCCTGCCCTCTCGTCCTCATTCATCCAGCCCTTGCCCACCCACCCACCCATGAGGCTCATCACGCCCCTTCCCGGTCCTCTTCCGTCCCTCGCCTGTACTCTTTACATCTCCTCTGCATCGGACCCTGCCCATCACACTCGCCCTCCCGCCCCCACCAACCCCGTCCACATCACACCTTTGCCCTCTGGGACTGCAGCCTTCAGCCCTCCCTCTGGCCCTTCGCGCACAGCCCGACACCAGGGCCCCCAGTCCTCCGGACCTGCAACGGGCCCTGGGTACTGCCCTGCACCCCTCCTCCTCTCCACCCTCTCCCAGGAGCCTTCTCTCTCCCCCATGCAAGTCTTCAGTGTGGCCTCCCTTCCCAGCTCCGCCTGCCTTCTGCGTGAACATCCCCCCAGGTGCACTCTGCTCTCATCAGCCCAAGCCATCCCAAGGTCGCCCCTTCAGCACTGCCCTCTCCCTCCGCCCTCCTCCTTCAGAGTCCTCGGCCCGGGCACCAGACCTTGTTGCTCCACTCCCTACTCGCCGAAGGTGCACCCCAACCCGCCTGCCCCCCATCCTTCCTGCTGACATTTAGGGTACATCCATTTGCTCGCTGTCTGCCTGGCCGAGGGTCCCTCGCCCCCGATCTGACATTCTGGACCAGTCTCATGCTGCCTCCACCTACCCAACTGGGGCTCATCTGCTCCCGCTTCACCTCTCTCTATCTGCCCGGCTCTCCACTCTACCCCCCTTCCACCCAGTGATGCTCCCCCGAGGATCCCTGACTCCCAAGGCGGGCCTATCACCAACATCTTTGGGGTGTGTTTCTGGGTTTAGTTTTTCAATGATTTTTTGGTTTTGTTGTTGTATTGAGCAGGGCACTGCTCCCCCCTTGGATGTTGTGATAGGCCTCCCTTGGGGGCCATTCCCGCCACCCACCCTCGGGTGGACCCCCCCCCCCCCCCCCCCCCGGGGAACAGTCACTGCTGTGGAAGCCCAACCTGTCTCTTGTCCCACTCACCCTCGTGCCTCCGGCCGGCCTTCTACCGCTTGCCCCTCACCCATTTTCCTGAAAGAGCCCAGTATTCTCACACTGTCCCCACACTGTCCGCCCTGAGCCACCCACCCCCTTCCATACTTAAGTCTTCCCCCAACCCCTCTCTGCAGTACTCCATTTGCTATCCTGCACCGCCCGCCATCACCCCACACACACACGCAAACGCTCACACGCGGGACTCCTTTCCCCCTCCCTGCCTTTAGGACTCCCAGTCACTGGGGATACAGCTTTGGCCCCTCTCTGCTCTTTCTCAGCACTGGATGTTGTCTCTATGCTCTACGTGACTCCTTTTCCCAGACCCCTGGCCTGATCCCCCTGCCGTGCCCCTCTGCTGCTCAGGAGTCCTCAAGTCCCCCAACGCCACCTGAAATGCCATGGATCTTAACGCTGCTTTCCTGTCCAAACCTGGCAAACCGGACCAGACTCCTGTCTCAATCCCCCGATCTCACCCCGCACCCCCACCCCCTCGTCTTGTAGGGTGCAGAGCCCGGGCCGCGCGGGGGCGGGCCGGATCGTTCTACCCCCCTGCCACTTGGTTCCCGGTGCCAAGGCCTCTGGAACCGCCATTCCTCTCCACCCACTGCTGGCTGTCTCTTTTCCACTCCTCCTCCTCCGCCATTAGCTGGCCGGCCCCGACAGTGGGACCCTCTTTCCTCTGGGCTCCTCTGAGATCAGCCTGGATTTCCACTTCCACCTCCCTCTTCTCCTAGCTCCCCTTGTTGGTGCCCCGCCCTCTCCTGTCCCCTGCCCTCCACTCTCCTTCCTGCCCTGAGTGTCTCCAGTCACTTGCTCCCTCTATGGGGGGCCACCCTCCTTTCAGTGTGCATGGAGGCCCCATGAGGAGGGACCCTCTTGCCGAGACCTTTCTTCAGGGACCTGTGGTCTCCCTTCCCTCCTGGGCATGCGGCATCATCCTGCCTCTTCTCGAGGCGCCGCGCGTCTCCTCAAGGACCCCCGTGCCTGCCCTGGACGTATATGGGACCATCCCTTCGCCACGGGGTTGTCCTCCCTGAACTGTTTCCCTGCTCACCATCTTTCCATGCCCTCAGCAGGCTTCATTGTGCCCCGAAGCCATCTCCTCTCACTTGGTCCTGCCCGCGGCCGCCGCCCAACTTTCCCTTCCTCTTGGTTTAGCCATGGCCAGCCTCACCGTTCTTCCTGCCCTCTCGTCCTCATTCATCCAGCCCTTGCCCACCCACCCACCCATGAGGCTCATCACGCCCCTTCCCGGTCCTCTTCCGTTCTCGCCTGTACTCTTTACATCTCCTCTACATCGGACCCTGCCCATCACACTCGCCCTCCCGCCCCCACCTGCCCCGTCCACATCACACCTTTGCCCTCGGACTGCAGCATTCAGCCCTCCCTCTGGCCCCTCGTCACAGCCCGATACCAGGGCCCCCAGTCCTCCGGACCTGCAACGGGCCCTGGGTACTGCCCTGCACCCCTCCTCCTCTCCACCCTCTCCCAGGAACCTTCTCTCTCCCCCATGCAAGTCTTCAGTGTGGCCTCCCTTCGCAGCTCCGCCTGCCTTCTGCGTGAACATCCCCCCAGGTACACTCTGCTCTCATCAGCCCAAGCCATCCCAAGGTCGCCCCTTCAGCACTGCCCTCTCCCTCCGCCCTCCTCCTTCAGAGTCCTCGGCCCGGGCACCAGACCTTGGTGCTCCACTCCCTACTCGCCGAAGGTGCACCCCAACCCGCCTGCCCCCCATCCTTCCCTCTGACATTTAGGGTACATCCATTTGCTCGCTGTCTGCCTGGCCGAGCATCCCTCGCCCCCGTTCTGACATTCTGGACCACTCTCATGCTGCCTCCACCTACCCAACTGGGGCTCATCTGCTCCCGCTTCACCTCTCTCTATCTGCCCGGCTCTCCACTCTACCCCCCTTCCACCCAGTGATGCTCCCCCGAGGATCCCTGACTCCCAAGGCGGGCCTATCACCAACATCTTTGGGGTGTGTTTCTGGGTTTAGTTTTTCAATGATTTTTTGGTTTTGTTGTTGTATTGAGCAGGGCACTGCTCCCCCCTTAGATGTTGTGATAGGCCTCCCTTGGGGGCCATTCCCGCCACCCACCCTCGGGTGGACCCCCCCACCCCCACCCCGGGGAACAATCACTGCTGTGGAAGCCCAACCTGTCTCTTGTCCCACTCACCCTCGTGCCTCCGGCCGGCCTTCTACCGCTTGCCCCTCACCCATTTTCCTGAAAGAGCCCAGTTGTCTCACACTGTCCCCACACTGTCCGCCCTGAGCCACCCACCCCCTTCCATACTTAAGTCTTCCCCCAACCCCTCTCTGCAGTACTCCATTTGCTATCCTGCACCGCCCGCCATCACCCCACACACACACACGCAAACGCTCACACGCGGGACTCCTTTCCCCCTCCCTGCCTTTAGGACTCCCAGTCACTGGGGATACAGCTTTGGCCCCTCTCTGCTCTTTCTCAGCACTGGATGTTGTCTCTATGCTCTACGTGACTCCTTTTCCCAGACCCCTGGCCTGATCCCCCTGTCGTGCCCCTCTGCTGCTCAGGAGTCCTCAAGTCCCCCAACGCCACCTGAAATGCCATGGATCTTAACGCTGCTTTCCTGTCCAAACCTGGCAAACCGGACCAGACTCCTGTCTCAATCCCCCGATCTCACCCCGCAACCCCCACCCCCTCGTCTTGTAGTGTGCAGAGCGCGGGCCGCGCGGGGGCGGGCCGGATCGTTCTACCCTCCTGCCACTTGGTTCCAGGTGCCTAGGCCTCTGGAACCGCCATTCCTCTCCACCCACTGCTGGCTGTCCCTTTTCCACTCCTCCTCCTCCGCCACTAGCTGGCCGACCCCGACAGTGGGACCCTCTTTCCTCTGGGCTCCTCTGAGATCAGCCTGGATTTCCACTTCCACCTCCCTCTTCTCCTAGCTCCCCTTGTTGGTGCCCCGCCCTCTCCTGTCCCCTGCCCTCCACTCTCCTTCCTGCCCTGAGTGGCTCCAGTCACTTGCTCCCTCTATGGGGGGCCACCCTCCTTTCAGTGTGCATGGAGGCCCCATGAGGAGGGACCCTCTTGCCGAGACCTTTCTTCAGGGACCTGTGGTCTCCCTTCCCTCCTGGGCATGCGGCATCATCCTGCCTCTTCTCGAGGCGCCGCGCGTCTCCTCAAGGACCCCCGTGCCTGCCCTGGACCTGTATGGGACCATCCCTTCGCCACGGGGTTGTCCTCCCTGAACTGTTTCCCTGCTCACCATCTTTCCATGCCCTCAGCAGGCTTCATTGTGCCCCGAAGCCATCTCCTCTCACTTGGTCCTGCCCGCGGCCGCCGCCCAACTTTCCCTTCCTCTTGCTTTGACCATGGCCAGCCTCACCGTTCTTCCAGCCCTCTCGTGCTCATTCATCCAGCCCTTGCCCACCCACCCACCCATGAGGCTCATCACGCCCCTTCCCGGTCCTCTTCCGTCCCTCGCCTGTACTCTTTACATCTCCTCTGCATCAGAACCTGCCCATCACACTCGCCCTCCCGCCCCCACCTGCCCCGTCCACATCACACCTTTGCCCTCGGACTGCAGCCTTCAGCCCTCCCTCTGGCCCCTCGCGCACAGCCCGACACCAGGGCCCCCAGTCCTCCGGACCTGCCACGGGCCCTGGGTACTGCCCTGCACCCCTCCTCCTCTCCACCCTCTCCCAGGAGCCTTCTCTCTCCCCCATGCAAGTCTTCAGTGTGGCCTCCCTTCCCAGCTCCGCCTGCCTTCTGCGTGAACATCCCCCCAGGTGCACTCTGCTCTCATCAGCCCAAGCCATCCCAAGGTCGCCCCTTCAGCACTGCCCTCTCCCTCCGCCCTCCTCCTTTAGAGTCCTCGGCCCGGGCACCAGACCTTGGTGCTCCACTCCCTACTCGCCGAAGGTGCACCCCAACCCGCCTGCCCCCCGTCCTTCCTGCTGACATTTAGGGTACATCCATTTGCTCGCTGTCTGCCTGGCCGAGGGTCCCTCGCCACCTTTCTGACATTCTGGACCACTCTCATTCTGCCTCCACCTACCCAACTGGGGCTCATCTGCTCCCGCTTCACCTCTCTCTATCTGCCCGGCTCTCCACTCTACCCCCCTTCCACCCAGTGATGCTCCCCCGAGGATCCCTGACTCCCAAGGCGGGCCTATCACCAACATCTTTGGGGTGTGTTTTTGGGTTTAGTTTTTCAATGATTTTTTGGTTTTGTTGTTGTATTGAGCAGGGCACTGCTCCCCCCTTAGATGTTGTGATAGGCCTCCCTTGGGGGCCATTCCCGCCACCCACCCTCGGGTGGACCCCCCCCCCACCCCGGGGAACAATCACTGCTGTGGAAGCCCAACCTGTCTCTTGTCCCACTCACCCTCGTGCCTCCGGCCGGCCTTCTACCGCTTGCCCCTCACCCATTTTCCTGAAAGAGCCCAGTATTCTCACACTGTCCCCACACTGTCCGCCCTGAGCCACCCACCCCCTTCCATACTTAAGTCTTCCCCCAACCCCTCTCTGCAGTACTCCATTTGCTATCCTGCACCACCCGCCATCACCCCACACACACACGCAAACGCTCACACGCGGGACTCCTTTCCCCCTCCCTGCCTTTAGGACTCCCAGTCACTGGGGATACAGCTTTGGCCCCTCTCTGCTCTTTCTCAGCACTGGCTGTTGTCTCTATGCTCTACGTGACTCCTTTTCCCAGACCCCTGGCCTGATCCCCCTGCCGTGCCCCTCTGCTGCTCAGGAGTCCTCAAGTCCCCCAACGCCACCTGAAATGCCATGGATCTTAACGCTGCTTTCCTGTCCAAACCTGGCAAACCGGACCAGACTCCTGTCTCAATCCCCCGATCTCACCCCGCACCCCCAACCCCTCGTCTTGTAGGGTGCAGAGCCCGGGCCGCGCGGGGGCGGGCCGGATCGTTCTACCCCCCTGCCACTTGGTTCCCGGTGCCAAGGCCTCTGGAACCGCCATTCCTCTCCACCCACTGCTGGCTGTCCCTTTTCCACTCCTCCTCCTCCGCCACCAGCTGGCCGGCCCCGACAGTGGGACCCTCTTTCCTCTGGGCTCCTCTGAGATCAGCCTGGATTTCCACTTCCACCTCCCTCTTCTCCTAGCTCCCCTTGTTGGTGCCCCGCCCTCTCCTGTCCCCTGCCCTCCACTCTCCTTCCTGCCCTGAGTGGCTCCAGTCACTTGCTCCCTCTATGGGGGGCCACCCTCCTTTCAGTGTGCATGGAGGCCCCATGAGGAGGGACCCTCTTGCCGAGACCTTTCTTCAGGGACCTGTGGTCTCCCTTCCCTCCTGGGCATGCGGCATCATCCTGCCTCTTCTCGAGGCGCCGCGCGTCTCCTCAAGGACCCCCGTGCCTGCCCTGGACCTGTATGGGACCATCCCTTCGCCACGGGGTTGTCCTCCCTGAACTGTTTCCCTGCTCACCATCTTTCCATGCCCTCAGCAGGCTTCATTGTGCCCCGAAGCCATCTCCTCTCACTTGGTCCTGCCCGCGGCCGCCGCCCAACTTTCCCTTCCTCTTGCTTTAACCATGGCCAGCCTCACCGTTCTTCCAGCCCTCTCGTGCTCATTCATCCAGCCCTTGCCCACCCACCCACCCATGAGGCTCATCACGCCCCTTCCCGGTCCTCTTCCGTCCCTCGCCTGTACTCTTTACATCTCCTCTGCATCAGAACCTGCCCATCACACTCGCCCTCCCGCCCCCACCTGCCCCGTCCACATCACACCTTTGCCCTCGGACTGCAGCCTTCAGCCCTCCCTCTGGCCCCTCGCGCACAGCCCGACACCAGGGCCCCCAGTCCTCCGGACCTGCCACGGGCCCTGGGTACTGCCCTGCACCCCTCCTCCTCTCCACCCTCTCCCAGGAGCCTTCTCTCTCCCCCATGCAAGTCTTCAGTGTGGCCTCCCTTCCCAGCTCCGCCTGCCTTCTGCGTGAACATCCCCCCAGGTGCACTCTGCTCTCATCAGCCCAAGCCATCCCAAGGTCGCCCCTTCAGCACTGCCCTCTCCCTCCGCCCTCCTCCTTCAGAGTCCTCGGCCCGGGCACCAGACCTTGGTGCTCCACTCCCTACTCGCCGAAGGTGCACCCCAACCCGCCTGCCCCCCATCCTTCCTGCTGACATTTAGGGTACATCCATTTGCTCGCTGTCTGCCTGGCCGAGGGTCCCTCGCCACCTTTCTGACATTCAGGACCACTCTCATTCTGCCTCCACCTACCCAACTGGGGCTCATCTGCTCCCGCTTCACCTCTCTCTATCTGCCCGGCTCTCCACTCTACCCCCCTTCCACCCAGTGATGCTCCCCCGAGGATCCCTGACTCCCAAGGCGGGCCTATCACCAACATCTTTGGGGTGTGTTTTTGGGTTTAGTTTTTCAATGATTTTTTGGTTTTGTTGTTGTATTGAGCAGGGCACTGCTCCCCCCTTAGATGTTGTGATAGGCCTCCCTTGGGGGCCATTCCCGCCACCCACCCTCGGGTGGACCCCCCCCCCACCCCGGGGAACAATCACTGCTGTGGAAGCCCAACCTGTCTCTTGTCCCACTCACCCTCGTGCCTCCGGCCGGCCTTCTACCGCTTGCCCCTCACCCATTTTCCTGAAAGAGCCCAGTATTCTCACACTGTCCCCACACTGTCCGCCCTGAGCCACCCACCCCCTTCCATACTTAAGTCTTCCCCCAACCCCTCTCTGCAGTACTCCATTTGCTATCCTGCACCGCCCGCCATCACCCCACACACACACGCAAACGCTCACACGCGGGACTCCTTTCCCCCTCCCTGCCTTTAGGACTCCCAGTCACTGGGGATACAGCTTTGGCCCCTCTCTGCTCTTTCTCAGCACTGGATGTTGTCTCTATGCTCTACGTGACTCCTTTTCCCAGACCCCTGGCCTGATCCCCCTGCCGTGCCCCTCTGCTGCTCAGGAGTCCTCAAGTCCCCCAACGCCACCTGAAATGCCATGGATCTTAACGCTGCTTTCCTGTCCAAACCTGGCAAACCGGACCAGACTCCTGTCTCAATCCCCCGATCTCACCCCGCACCCCCAACCCCTCGTCTTGTAGGGTGCAGAGCCCGGGCCGCGCGGGGGCGGGCCGGATCGTTCTACACCCCTGCCACTTGGTTCCCGGTGCCAAGGCCTCTGGAACCGCCATTCCTCTCCACCCACTGCTGGCTGTCCCTTTTCCACTCCTCCTCCTCCGCCACTAGCTGGCCGGCCCCGACAGTGGGACCCTCTTTCCTCTGGGCTCCTCTGAGATCAGCCTGGATTTCCACTTCCACCTCCCTCTTCTCCTAGCTCCCCTTGTTGGTGCCCCGCCCTCTCCTGTCCCCTGCCCTCCACTCTCCTTCCTGCCCTGAGTGGCTCCAGTCACTTGCTCCCTCTATGGGGGGCCACCCTCCTTTCAGTGTGCATGGAGGCCCCATGAGGAGGGACCCTCTTGCCGAGACCTTTCTTCAGGGACCTGTGGTCTCCCTTCCCTCCTGGGCATGCGGCATCATCCTGCCTCTTCTCGAGGCGCCGCGCGTCTCCTCAAGGACCCCCGTGCCTGCCCTGGACCTGTATGGGACCATCCCTTCGCCACGGGGTTGTCCTCCCTGAACTGTTTCCCTGCTCACCATCTTTCCATGCCCTCAGCAGGCTTCATTGTGCCCCGAAGCCATCTCCTCTCACTTGGTCCTGCCCGCGGCCGCCGCCCAACTTTCCCTTCCTCTTGCTTTAACCATGGCCAGCCTCACCGTTCTTCCAGCCCTCTCGTGCTCATTCATCCAGCCCTTGCCCACCCACCCACCCATGAGGCTCATCACGCCCCTTCCCGGTCCTCTTCCGTCCCTCGCCTGTACTCTTTACATCTCCTCTGCATCAGAACCTGCCCATCACACTCGCCCTCCCGCCCCCACCTGCCCCGTCCACATCACACCTTTGCCCTCGGACTGCAGCCTTCAGCCCTCCCTCTGGCCCCTCGCGCACAGCCCGACACCAGGGCCCCCAGTCCTCCGGACCTGCCACGGGCCCTGGGTACTGCCCTGCACCCCTCCTCCTCTCCACCCTCTCCCAGGAGCCTTCTCTCTCCCCCATGCAAGTCTTCAGTGTGGCCTCCCTTCCCAGCTCCGCCTGCCTTCTGCGGGAACATCCCCCCAGGTGCACTCTGCTCTCATCAGCCCAAGCCATCCCAAGGTCGCCCCTTCAGCACTGCCCTCTCCCTCCGCCCTCCTCCTTTAGAGTCCTCGGCCCGGGCACCAGACCTTGGTGCTCCACTCCCTACTCGCCGAAGGTGCACCCCAACCCGCCTGCCCCCCGTCCTTCCTGCTGACATTTAGGGTACATCCATTTGCTCGCTGTCTGCCTGGCCGAGGGTCCCTCGCCACCTTTCTGACATTCAGGACCACTCTCATTCTGCCTCCACCTACCCAACTGGGGCTCATCTGCTCCCGCTTCACCTCTCTCTATCTGCCCGGATCTCCACTCTACCCCCCTTCCACCCAGTGATGCTCCCCCGAGGATCCCTGACTCCCAAGGCGGGCCTATCACCAACATCTTTGGGGTGTGTTTTTGGGTTTAGTTTTTCAATGATTTTTTGGTTTTGTTGTTGTATTGAGCAGGGCACTGCTCCCCCCTTAGATGTTGTGATAGGCCTCCCTTGGGGGCCATTCCCGCCACCCACCCTCGGGTGGACCCCCCCCCCACCCCGGGGAACAATCACTGCTGTGGAAGCCCAACCTGTCTCTTGTCCCACTCACCCTCGTGCCTCCGGCCGGCCTTCTACCGCTTGCCCCTCACCCATTTTCCTGAAAGAGCCCAGTATTCTCACACTGTCCCCACACTGTCCGCCCTGAGCCACCCACCCCCTTCCATACTTAAGTCTTCCCCCAACCCCTCTCTGCAGTACTCCATTTGCTATCCTGCACCGCCCGCCATCACCCCACACACACACGCAAACGCTCACACGCGGGACTCTTTTCCCCCTCCCTGCCTTTAGGACTCCCAGTCACTGGGGATACAGCTTTGGCCCCTCTCTGCTCTTTCTCAGCACTGGATGTTGTCTCTATGCTCTACGTGACTCCTTTTCCCAGACCCCTGGCCTGATCCCCCTGCCGTGCCCCTCTGCTGCTCAGGAGTCCTCAAGTCCCCCAACGCCACCTGAAATGCCATGGACCTTAACGCTGCTTTCCTGTCCAAACCTGGCAAACCGGACCAGACTCCTGTCTCAATCCCCCGATCTCACCCCGCACCCCCCACCCCCTCGTCTTGTAGGGTGCAGAGCCTGGGCCGCGCGGGGGCGGGCCGGATCGTTCTACCCCCCTGCCACTTGGTTCCCGGTGCCAAGGCCTCTGGAACCGCCATTCCTCTCCACCCACTGCTGGCTGTCCCTTTTCCACTCCTCCTCCTCCGCCACTAGCTGGCCGTCCCCGACAGTGGGACCCTCTTTCCTCTGGGCTCCTCTGAGATCAGCCTGGATTTCCACTTCCACCTCCCTCTTCTCCTAGCTCCCCTTGTTGGGGCCCCGCCCTCTCCTGTCCCCTGCCCTCCACTCTCCTTCCTGCCCTGAGTGTCTCCAGTCACTTGCTCCCTCTATGGGGGGCCACCCTCCTTTCAGTGTGCATGGAGGCCCCATGAGGAGGGACCCTCTTGCCGAGACCTTTCTTCAGGGACCTGTGGTCTCCCTTCCCTCCTGGGCATGCGGCATCATCCTGCCTCTTCTCGAGGCGCCGCGCGTCTCCTCAAGGACCCCCGTGCCTGCCCTGGACGTGTATGGGACCATCCCTTCGCCACGGGGTTGTCCTCCCTGAACTGTTTCCCTGCTCACCATCTTTCCATGCCCTCAGCAGGCTTCATTGTGCCCCGAAGCCATCTCCTCTCACTTGGTCCTGCCCGCGGCCGCCGCCCAACTTTCCCTTCCTCTTGGTTTAGCCATGGCCAGCCTCACCGTTCTTCCTGCCCTCTCGTCCTCATTCATCCAGCCCTTGCCCACCCACCCACCCATGAGGCTCATCACGCCCCTTCCCGGTCCTCTTCCCTCCCTCGCCTGTACTCTTTATATCTCCTCTGCATCGGACCCTGCCCATCACACTCGCCCTCCCGCCCCCACCTGCCCCGTCCACATCACACCTTTGCCCTCGGACTGCAGCCTTCAGCCCTCCCTCTGGCCCCTCGCGCACAGCCCGACACCAGGGCCCCCAGTCCTCCGGACCTGCAACGGGCCCTGGGTACTGCCCTGCACCCCTCCTCCTCTCCACCCTCTCCCAGGAGCATTCTCTCTCCCCCATGCAAGTCTTCAGTGTGGCCTCCCTTCCCAGCTCCGCCTGCCTTCTGCGTGAACATCCCCCCAGGTGCACTCTGCTCTCATCAGCCAAGCCATCGCAAGGTCGCCCCTTCAGCACTGCCCTCTCCCTCCGCCCTCCTCCTTCAGAGTCCTCGGCCCGGGCACCAGACCTTGGTGCTCCACTCCCTACTCGCCGAAGGTGCACCCCAACCCGCCTGCCCCCCATCCTTCCTGCTGACATTTAGGGTACATCCATTTGCTCGCTGTCTGCCTGGCCGAGGGCCCCTCGCCCCGTTCTGACATTCTGGACCACTCTCATGCTGCCTCCACCTACCCAACTGGGACTCATCCTCTCCCGCTTCACCTCTCTCTATCTGCCCGGCTCTCCACTCTACCTCCCTTCCACCCAGTGATGCTCCCCCGAGGATCCCTGACTCCCAAGGCGGGCCTATCACCAACATCTTTGGGGTGTGTTTTTGGGTTTAGTTTTTCAATGATTTTTTGGTTTTGTTGTTGTATTGAGCAGCGCACTGCTCCCCCCTTAGATGTTGT
The DNA here is from genome assembly GCF_964146895.1 of Miniopterus schreibersii. NCBI lineage: Eukaryota > Metazoa > Chordata > Mammalia > Chiroptera > Miniopteridae > Miniopterus > Miniopterus schreibersii. Next base: position 15,278,758 of record NC_138118.1, read on the forward strand.
GATAGGCCTCCCTTGGGGGCCATTCCCGCCACCCACCCTCGGGTGGACCCCCCCCCACCCCGGGGAACAATCACTGCTGTGGAAGCCCAACCTGTCTCTTGTTCCACTCACCCTCGTGCCTCCGGCCGGCCTTCTACCGCTTGCCCCTCACCCATTTTCCTGAAAGAGCCCAGTATTCTCACACTGTCCCCACACTGTCCGCCCTGAGCCACCCACCCCCTTCCATACTTAAGTCTTCCCCCAACCCCTCTCTGCAGTACTCCATTTGCTATCCTGCACCGCCCGCCATCACCCCACACACACACGCAAACGCTCACACGCGGGACTCTTTTCCCCCTCCCTGCCTTTAGGACTCCCAGTCACTGGGGATACAGCTTTGGCCCCTCTCTGCTCTTTCTCAGCACTGGATGTTGTCTCTATGCTCTACGTGACTCCTTTTCCCAGACCCCTGGCCTGATCCCCCTGCCGTGCCCCTCTGCTGCTCAGGAGTCCTCAAGTCCCCCAACGCCACCTGAAATGCCATGGATCTTAACGCTGCTTTCCTGTCCAAACCTGGCAAACCGGACCAGACTCCTGTCTCAATCCCCCGATCTCACCCCGCACCCCCACCCCCTCGTCTTGTAGGGTGCAGAGCCCGGGCCGCGCGGGGGCGGGCCGGATCGTTCTACCCCCCTGCCACTTGGTTCCCGGTGCCAAGGCCTCTGGAACCGCCATTCCTCTCCACCCACTGCTGGCTGTCCCTTTTCCACTCCTCCTCCTCCGCCACTAGCTGGCCGGCCCCGACAGTGGGACCCTCTTTCCTCTGGGCTCCTCTGAGATCAGCCTGGATTTCCACTTCCACCTCCCTCTTCTCCTAGCTCCCCTTGTTGGTGCCCCGCCCTCTCCTGTCCCCTGCCCTCCACTCTCCTTCCTGCCCTGAGTGTCTCCAGTCACTTGCTCCCTCTATGGGGGGCCACCCTCCTTTCAGTGTGCATGGAGGCCCCATGAGGAGGGACCCTCTTGCCGAGACCTTTCTTCAGGGACCTGTGGTCTCCCTTCCCTCCTGGGCATGCGGCATCATCCTGCCTCATCTCGAGGCGCCGCGCGTCTCCTCAAGGACCCCCGTGCCTGCCCTGGACCTGTATGGGACCATCCCTTTGCCACGGGGTTGTCCTCCCTGAACTGTTTCCCTGCTCACCATCTTTCCATGCCCTCAGCAGGCTTCATTGTGCCCCGAAGCCATCTCCTCTCACTTGGACCTGCCCGCGGCCGCCGCCCAACTTTCCCTTCCTCTTGGTTTAGCCATGGCCAGCCTCACCGTTCTTCCTGCCCTCTCGTCCTCATTCATCCAGCCCTTGCCCACCCACCCACCCATGAGGCTCATCACACCCCTTCCCGGTCCTCTTCCGTCCCTCGCCTGTACTCTTTACATCTCCTCTGCATCGGACCCTGCCCATCACACTCGCCCTCCCGCCCCCACCTGCCCCGTCCACATCACACCTTTGCCCTCTGGGACTGCAGCCTTCAGCCCTCCCTCTGGCCCCTCGCGCACAGCCCGACACCAGGGCCCCCAGTCCTCCGGACCTGCAACGGGCCCTGGGTACTGCCCTGCACCCCTCCTCCTCTCCACCCTCTCCCAGGAGCCTTCTCTCTCCCCCATGCAAGTCTTCAGTGTGGCCTCCCTTCCCAGCTCCGCCTGCCTTCTGCGTGAACATCCCCCCAGGTGCACTCTGCTCTCATCAGCCCAAGCCATCCCAAGGTCGCCCCTTTAGCACTGCCCTCTCCCTCCGCGTTCCTCCTTCAGAGTCCTCGGCCCGGGCACCAGACCTTGGTGCTCCACTCCCTACTCGCCGAAGGTGCACCCCAACCCGCCTGCCCCCCATCCTTCCTGCTGACATTTAGGGTACATCCATTTGCTCGCTGTCTGCCTGGCCGAGGGTCCCTCGCCCCCGTTCTGACATTCTGGACCACTCTCATGCTGCCTCCACCTACCCAACTGGGGCTCATCTGCTCCCGCTTCACCTCTCTCTATCTGCCCGGCTCTCCACTCTACCCCCCTTCCACCCAGTGATGCTCCCCCGAGGATCCCTGACTCCCAAACCGGGCCTGTCACCAACATCTTTGGGGTGTGTTTTTGGGTTTAGGTTTTCAATGATTTTTTGGTTTTATTGTTGTATTGAGCAGCGCACTGCTCCCCCCTTAGATGTTGTGATAGGCCTCCCTTGGGGGCCATTCCCGCCACCCACCCTCGGGTGGACCCCCCCCCCACCCCGGGGAACAATCACTGCTGTGGAAGCCCAACCTGTCTCTTGTCCCACTCACCCTCGTGCCTCCGGCCGGCCTTCTACCGCTTGCCCCTCACCCATTTTCCTGAAAGAGCCCAGTTGTCTCACACTGTCCCCACACTGTCCGCCCTGAGCCACCCACCCCCTTCCATACTTAAGTCTTCCCCCAACCCCTCTCTGCAGTACTCCATTTGCTATCCTGCACCGCCCGCCATCACCCCACACACACACACGCAAACGCTCACACGCGGGACTCCTTTCCCCCTCCCTGCCTTTAGGACTCCCAGTCACTGGGGATACTGCTTTGGCCCCTCTCTGCTCTTTCTCAGCACTGGATGTTGTCTCTATGCTCTACGTGACTCCTTTTCCCAGACCCCTGGCCTGATCCCCCTGCCGTGCCCCTCTGCTGCTCAGGAGTCCTCAAGTCCCCCAACGCCACCTGAAATGCCATGGATCTTAACGCTGCTTTCCTGTCCAAACCTGGCAAACCGGACCAGACTCCTGTCTCAATCCCCCGATCTCACCACGCACCCCCCACCCCCTCGTCTTGTAGGGTGCAGAGCCCGGGCCGCGCGGGGGGCGGGCCGGATCGTTCTACCCCCCTGCCACTTGGTTCCCGGTGCCAAGGCCTCTGGAACCGCCATTCCTCTCCACCCACTGCTGGCTGTCCCTTTTCCACTCCTCCTCCTCCGCCACTAGCTGGCCGGCCCCGACAGTGGGACCCTCTTTCCTCTGGGCTCCTCTGAGATCAGCCTGGATTTCCACTTCCACCTCCCTCTTCTCCTAGCTCCCCTTGTTGGGGCCCCGCCCTCTCCTGTCCCCTGCCCTCCACTCTCCTTCCTGCCCTGAGTGTCTCCAGTCACTTGCTCCCTCTATGGGGGGCCACCCTCCTTTCAGTGTGCATGGAGGCCCCATGAGGAGGGACCCTCTTGCCGAGACCTTTCTTCAGGGACCTGTGGTCTCCCTTCCCTCCTGGGCATGCGGCATCATCCTGCCTCTTCTCGAGGCGCCGCGCGTCTCCTCAAGGACCCCCGTGCCTGCCCTGGACGTGTATGGGACCATCCCTTCTCCACGGGGTTGTCCTCCCTGAACTGTTTCCCTGCTCACCATCTTTCCATGCCCTCAGCAGGCTTCATTGTGCCCCGAAGCCATCTCCTCTCACTTGGTCCTGCCCGCGGCCGCCGCCCAACTTTCCCTTCCTCTTGGTTTAGCCATGGCCAGCCTCACCTTTCTTCCTGCCCTCTCGTCCTCATTCATCCAGCCCTTGCCCACCCACCCACCCATGAGGCTCATCACGCCCCTTCCCGGTCCTCTTCCGTCCCTCGCCTGTACTCTTTACATCTCCTCTGCATCGGACCCTGCCCATCACACTCGCCCTCCCGCCCCCACCTGCCCCGTCCACATCACACCTTTGCCCTCGGACTGCAGCCTTCAGCCCTCCCTCTGGCCCCTCGCGCACAGCCCGACACCAGGGCCCCCAGTCCTCCGGACCTGCAACGGGCCCTGGGTACTGCCCTGCACCCCTCCTCCTCTCCACCCTCTCCCAGGAGCCTTCTCTCTCCCCCATGCAAGTCTTCAGTGTGGCCTCCCTTCCCAGCTCCGCCTCCCTTCTGGGTGAACATCCCCCCAGGTGCACTCTGCTCTCATCAGCCAAGCCATCGCAAGGTCGCCCCTTCAGCACTGCCCTCTCCCTCCGCCCTCCTCCTTCAGAGTCCTCGGCCCGGGCACCAGACCTTGGTGCTCCACTCCCTACTCGCCGTAGGTGCGCCCCAACCCGCCTGCCCCCCATCCTTCCTGCTGACATTTAGGGTACATCCATTTGCTCGCTGTCTGCCTGGCCGAGGGTCCCTCGCCCCCGTTCTGACATTCTGGACCACTCTCATGCTGCCTCCACCTACCCAACTGGGGCTCATCTGCTCCCGCTTCACCTCTCTCTATCTGCCCGGCTCTCCACTCTACCCCCCTTCCACCCAGTGATGCTCCCCCGAGGATCCCTGACTCCCAAGGCGGGCCTATCACCAACATCTTTGGGGTGTGTTTCTGGGTTTAGTTTTTCAATGATTTTTTGGTTTTGTTGTTGTATTGAGCAGGGCACTGCTCCCCCCTTAGATGTTGTGATAGGCCTCCCTTGGGGGCCATTCCCGCCACCCACCCTCGGGTGGACCCCCCACCCCACCCCGGGGAACAATCACTGCTGTGGAAGCCCAACCTGTCTCTTGTCCCACTCACCCTGGTGCCTCCGGCCGGCCTTCTACCGCTTGCCCCTCACCCATTTTCCTGAAAGAGCCCAGTATTCTCACACTGTCCCCACACTGTCCGCCCTGAGCAACCCACCCCCTTCCATACTTAAGTCTTCCCCCAACCCCTCTCTGCAGTACTCCATTTGCTATCCTGCACCGCCCGCCATCACCCCACACACACACGCAAACGCTCACACGCGGGACTCCTTTCCCCCTCCCTGCCTTTAGGACTCCCAGTCACTGGGGATACAGCTTTGGCCCCTCTCTGCTCTTTCTCAGCACTGGATGTTGTCTCTATGCTCTACGTGACTCCTTTTCCCAGACCCCTGGCCTGATCCCCCTGCCGTGCCCCTCTGCTGCTCAGGAGTCCTCAAGTCCCCCAACGCCACCTGAAATGCCATGGATCTTAACGCTGCTTTCCTGTCCAAACCTGGCAAACCGGACCAGACTCCTGTCTCAATCCCCCGATCTCACCCCGCACCCCCACCCCCTCGTCTTGTAGGGTGCAGAGCCCGGGCCGCGCGGGGGCGGGCCGGATCGTTCTACCCCCCTGCCACTTGGTTCCCGGTGCCAAGGCCTCTGGAACCGCCATTCCTCTCCACCCACTGCTGGCTGTCCCTTTTCCACTCCTCCTCCTCCGCCACTAGCTGGCCGGCCCCGACAGTGGGACCCTCTTTCCTCTGGGCTCCTCTGAGATCAGCCTGGATTTCCACTTCCACCTCCCTCTTCTCCTAGCTCCCCTTGTTGGTGCCCCGCCCTCTCCTGTCCCCTGCCCTCCACTCTCCTTCCTGCCCTGAGTGTCTCCAGTCACTTGCTCCCTCTATGGGGGGCCACCCTCCTTTCAGTGTGCATGGAGGCCCCATGAGGAGGGACCCTCTTGCCGAGACCTTTCTTCAGGGACCTGTGGTCTCCCTTCCCTCCTGGGCATGCGGCATCATCCTGCCTCTTCTCGAGGCGCCGCGCGTCTCCTCAAGGACCCCCGTGCCTGCCCTGGACGTGTATGGGACCATCCCTTCGCCACGGGGTTGTCCTCCCTGAACTGTTTCCCTGCTCACCATCTTTCCATGCCCTCAGCAGGCTTCATTGTGCCCCGAAGCCATCTCCTCTCACTTGGTCCTGCCCGCGGCCGCCGCCCAACTTTCCCTTCCTCTTGGTTTAGCCATGGCCAGCCTCACCGTTCTTCCTGCCCTCTCGTCCTCATTCATCCAGCCCTTGCCCACCCACCCACCCATGAGGCTCATCACGCCCCTTCCCGGTCCTCTTCCGTCCCTCGCCTGTACTCTTTACATCTCCTCTGCATCGGACCCTGCCCATCACACTCGCCCTCCCGCCCCCACCTGCCCCGTCCACATCACACCTTTGCCCTCTGGGACTGCAGCCTTCAGCCCTCCCTCTGGCCCCTCGCGCACAGCCCGACACCAGGGCCCCCAGTCCTCCGGACCTGCAACGGGCCCTGGGTACTGCCCTGCACCCCTCCTCCTCTCCACCCTCTCCCAGGAGCCTTCTCTCTCCCCCATGCAAGTCTTCAGTGTGGCCTCCCTTCCCGGCTCCGCCTGCCTTCTGCGTGAACATCCCCCCAGGTGCACTCTGCTCTCATCAGCCCAAGCCATCCCAAGGTCGCCCCTTCAGCACTGCCCTCTCCCTCCGCCCTCCTCCTTCAGAGTCCTCGGCCCGGGCACCAGACCATGTTGCTCCACTCCCTACTCGCCGAAGGTGCACCCTAACCCGCCTGCCCCCCATCCTTCCTGCTGACATTTAGGGTACATCCATTTGCTCGCTGTCTGCCTGGCCGAGGGTCCCTCGCCCCCGTTCTGACATTCTGGACCACCCTCATGCTGCCTCCACCTACCCAACTGGGGCTCATCTGCTCCCGCTTCACCTCTCTCTATCTGCCCGGCTCTCCACTCTACCCCCGTTCCACCCAGTGATGCTCCCCCGAGGATCCCTGACTCCCAAGGCGGGCCTATCAACAACATCTTTGGGGTGTGTTTTTGGGTTTAGTTTTTCAATGATTTTTTGGTTTTGTTGTTGTATTGAGCAGGGCACTGCTCCCCCCTTAGATGTTGTGATAGGCCTCCCTTGGGGGCCATTCCCGCCACCCACCCTCGGGTGGACCCCCCCCCCCACCCCGGGGAACAATCACTGCTGTGGAAGCCCAACCTGTCTCTTGTCCCACTCACCCTCATGCCTCCGGCCGGCCTTCTACCGCTTGCCCCTCACCCATTTTCCTGAAAGAGCCCAGTATTCTCACACTGTCCCCACACTGTCCGCCCTGAGCCACCCACCCCCTTCCATACTTAAGTCTTCCCCCAACCCCTCTCTGCAGTACTCCATTTGCTATCCTGCACCGCCCGCCATCACCCCACACACACACGCAAACGCTCACACGCGGGACTCTTTTCCCCCTCCCTGCCTTTAGGACTCCCAGTCACTGGGGATACAGCTTTGGCCCCTCTCTGCTCTTTCTCAGCACTGGATGTTGTCTCTATGCTCTACGTGCCTCCTTTTCCCAGACCCCTGGCCTGATCCCCCTCCCGTGCCCCTCTGCTGCTCAGGAGTCCTCAAGTCCCCCAACGCCACCTGAAATGCCATGGATCTTAACGCTGCTTTCCTGTCCAAACCTGGCAAACCGGACCAGACTCCTGTCTCAATCCCCCGATCTCACCCCGCACCCCCACCCCCTCGTCTTGTAGGGTGCAGAGCCCGGGCCGCGCGGGGGCGGGCCGGATCGTTCTACCCCCCTGCCACTTGGTTCCCGGTGCCAAGGCCTCTGGAACCGCCATTCCTCTCCACCCACTGCTGGCTGTCCCTTTTCCACTCCTCCTCCTCCGCCACTAGCTGGCCGTCCCCGACAGTGGGACCCTCTTTCCTCTGGGCTCCTCTGAGATCAGCCTGGATTTCCACTTCCACCTCCCTCTTCTCCTAGCTCCCCTTGTTGGGGCCCCGCCCTCTCCTGTCCCCTGCCCTCCACTCTCCTTCCTGCCCTGAGTGTCTCCAGTCACTTGCTCCCTCTATGGGGGGCCACCCTCCTTTCAGTGTGCATGGAGGCCCCATGAGGAGGGACCCTCTTGCCGAGACCTTTCTTCAGGGACCTGTGGTCTCCCTTCCCTCCTGGGCATGCGGCATCATCCTGCCTCTTCTCGAGGCGCCGCGCGTCTCCTCAAGGACCCCCGTGCCTGCCCTGGACGTGTATGGGACCATCCCTTCGCCACGGGGTTGTCCTCCCTGAACTGTTTCCCTGCTCACCATCTTTCCATGCCCTCAGCAGGCTTCATTGTGCCCCGAAGCCATCTCCTCTCACTTGGTCCTGCCCGCGGCCGCCGCCCAACTTTCCCTTCCTCTTGGTTTAGCCATGGCCAGCCTCACCGTTCTTCCTGCCCTCTCGTCCTCATTCATCCAGCCCTTGCCCACCCACCCACCCATGAGGCTCATCACGCCCCTTCCCGGTCCTCTTCCCTCCCTCGCCTGTACTCTTTACATCTCCTCTGCATCGGACCCTGCCCATCACACTCGCCCTCCCGCCCCCACCTGCCCCGTCCACATCACACCTTTGCCCTCGGACTGCAGCCTTCAGCCCTCCCTCTGGCCCCTCGCGCACAGCCCAACACCAGGGCCCCCAGTCCTCCGGACCTGCAACGGGCCCTGGGTACTGCCCTGCACCCCTCCTCCTCTCCACCCTCTCCCAGGAGCCTTCTCTCTCCCCCATGCAAGTCTTCAGTGTGGCCTCCCTTCCCAGCTCCGCCTGCCTTCTGCGTGAACATCCCCCCAGGTGCACTCTGCTCTCATCAGCCAAGCCATCGCAAGGTCGCCCCTTCAGCACTGCCCTCTCCCTCCGCCCTCCTCCTTCAGAGTCCTCGGCCCGGGCACCAGACCTTGGTGCTCCACTCCCTACTCGCCGAAGGTGCACCCCAACCCGCCTGCCCCCCATCCTTCCTGCTGACATTTAGGGTACATCCATTTGCTCGCTGTCTGCCTGGCCGAGGGCCCCTCGCCCCGTTCTGACATTCTGGACCACTCTCATGCTGCCTCCACCTACCCAACTGGGACTCATCCTCTCCCGCTTCACCTCTCTCTATCTGCCAGGCTCTCCACTCTACCTCCCTTCCACCCAGTGATGCTCCCCCGAGGATCCCTGACTCCCAAGGCGGGCCTATCACCAACATCTTTGGGGTGTGTTTTTGGGTTTAGTTTTTCAATGATTTTTTGGTTTTGTTGTTGTATTGAGCAGCGCACTGCTCCCCCCTTAGATGTTGTGATAGGCCTCCCTTGGGGGCCATTCCCGCCACCCACCCTCGGGTGGACCCCCCCCCCACCCCGGGAAACAATCACTGCTGTGGAAGCCCAACCTGTCTCTTGTTCCACTCACCCTCGTGCCTCCGGCCGGCCTTCTACCGCTTGCCCCTCACCCATTTTCCTGAAAGAGCCCAGTATTCTCACACTGTCCCCACACTGTCCGCCCTGAGCCACCCACCCCCTTCCATACTTAAGTCTTCCCCCAACCCCTCTCTGCAGTACTCCATTTGCTATCCTGCACCGCCCGCCATCACCCCACACACACACGCAAACGCTCACACGCGGGACTCTTTTCCCCCTCCCTGCCTTTAGGACTCCCAGTCACTGGGGATACAGCTTTGGCCCCTCTCTGCTCTTTCTCAGCACTGGATGTTGTCTCTATGCTCTACGTGACTCCTTTTCCCAGACCCCTGGCCTGATCCCCCTGCCGTGCCCCTCTGCTGCTCAGGAGTCCTCAAGTCCCCCAACGCCACCTGAAATGCCATGGATCTTAACGCTGCTTTCCTGTCCAAACCTGGCAAACCGGACCAGACTCCTGTCTCAATCCCCCGATCTCACCCCGCACCCCCACCCCCTCGTCTTGTAGGGTGCAGAGCCCGGGCCGCGCGGGGGCGGGCCGGATCGTTCTACCCCCCTGCCACTTGGTTCCCGGTGCCAAGGCCTCTGGAACCGCCATTCCTCTCCACCCACTGCTGGCTGTCCCTTTTCCACTCCTCCTCCTCCGCCACTAGCTGGCCGGCCCCGACAGTGGGACCCTCTTTCCTCTGGGCTCCTCTGAGATCAGCCTGGATTTCCACTTCCACCTCCCTCTTCTCCTAGCTCCCCTTGTTGGTGCCCCGCCCTCTCCTGTCCCCTGCCCTCCACTCTCCTTCCTGCCCTGAGTGTCTCCAGTCACTTGCTCCCTCTATGGGGGGCCACCCTCCTTTCAGTGTGCATGGAGGCCCCATGAGGAGGGACCCTCTTGCCGAGACCTTTCTTCAGGGACCTGTGGTCTCCCTTCCCTCCTGGGCATGCGGCATCATCCTGCCTCATCTCGAGGCGCCGCGCGTCTCCTCAAGGACCCCCGTGCCTGCCCTGGACCTGTATGGGACCATCCCTTTGCCACGGGGTTGTCCTCCCTGAACTGTTTCCCTGCTCACCATCTTTCCATGCCCTCAGCAGGCTTCATTGTGCCCCGAAGCCATCTCCTCTCACTTGGTCCTGCCCGCGGCCGCCGCCCAACTTTCCCTTCCTCTTGGTTTAGCCATGGCCAGCCTCACCGTTCTTCCTGCCCTCTCGTCCTCATTCATCCAGCCCTTGCCCACCCACCCACCCATGAGGCTCATCACGCCCCTTCCCGGTCCTCTTCCGTCCCTCGCCTGTACTCTTTACATCTCCTCTGCATCGGACCCTGCCCATCACACTCGCCCTCCCGCCCCCACCTGCCCCGTCCACATCACACCTTTGCCCTCTGGGACTGCAGCCTTCAGCCCTCCCTCTGGCCCCTCGCGCACAGCCCGACACCAGGGCCCCCAGTCCTCCGGACCTGCAACGGGCCCTGGGTACTGCCCTGCACCCCTCCTCCTCTCCACCCTCTCCCAGGAGCCTTCTCTCTCCCCCATGCAAGTCTTCAGTGTGGCCTCCCTTCCCAGCTCCGCCTGCCTTCTGCGTGAACATCCCCCCAGGTGCACTCTGCTCTCATCAGCCCAAGCCATCCCAAGGTCGCCCCTTTAGCACTGCCCTCTCCCTCCGCGTTCCTCCTTCAGAGTCCTCGGCCCGGGCACCAGACCTTGGTGCTCCACTCCCTACTCGCCGAAGGTGCACCCCAACCCGCCTGCCCCCCATCCTTCCTGCTGACATTTAGGGTACATCCATTTGCTCGCTGTCTTCCTGGCCGAGGGTCCCTCGCCCCCGTTCTGACATTCTGGACCACTCTCATGCTGCCTCCACCTACCCAACTGGGGCTCATCTGCTCCCGCTTCACCTCTCTCTATCTGCCCGGCTCTCCACTCTACCCCCCTTCCACCCAGTGATGCTCCCCCGAGGATCCCTGACTCCCAAACCGGGCCTGTCACCAACATCTTTGGGGTGTGTTTTTGGGTTTAGGTTTTCAATGATTTTTTGGTTTTATTGTTGTATTGAGCAGCGCACTGCTCCCCCCTTAGATGTTGTGATAGGCCTCCCTTGGGGGCCATTCCCGCCACCCACCCTCGGGTGGACCCCCCCCCCACCCCGGGGAACAATCACTGCTGTGGAAGCCCAACCTGTCTCTTGTCCCACTCACCCTCGTGCCTCCGGCCGGCCTTCTACCGCTTGCCCCTCACCCATTTTCCTGAAAGAGCCCAGTATTCTCACACTGTCCCCACACTGTCCGCCCTGAGCAACCCACCCCCTTCCATACTTAAGTCTTCCCCCAACCCCTCTCTGCAGTACTCCATTTGCTATCCTGCACCGCCCGCCATCACCCCACACACACACGCAAACGCTCACACGCGGGACTCCTTTCCCCCTCCCTGCCTTTAGGACTCCCAGTCACTGGGGATACAGCTTTGGCCCCTCTCTGCTCTTTCTCAGCACTGGATGTTGTCTCTATGCTCTACGTGACTCCTTTTCCCAGACCCCTGGCCTGATCCCCCTGCCGTGCCCCTCTGCTGCTCAGGAGTCCTCAAGTCACCCAACGCCACCTGAAATGCCATCGATCTTAACGCTGCTTTCCTGTCCAAACCTGGCAAACCGGACCAGACTCCTGTCTCAATCCCCCGATCTCACCCCGCACCCCCACCCCCTCGTCTTGTAGGGTGCAGAGCCCGGGCCGCGCGGGGGCGGGCCGGATCGTTCTACCCCCCTGCCACTTGGTTCCCGGTGCCAAGGCCTCTGGAACCGCCATTCCTCTCCACCCACTGCTGGCTGTCCCTTTTCCACTCCTCCTCCTCCGCCACTAGCTGGCCGTCCCCGACATTGGGACCCTCTTTCCTCTGGGCTCCTCTGAGATCAGCCTGGATTTCCACTTCCACCTCCCTCTTCTCCTAGCTCCCCTTGTTGGTGCCCCGCCCTCTCCTGTCCCCTGCCCTCCACTCTCCTTCCTGCCCTGAGTGTCTCCAGTCACTTGCTCCCTCTATGGGGGGCCACCCTCCTTTCAGTGTGCATGGAGGCCCCATGAGGAGGGACCCTCTTGCCGAGACCTTTCTTCAGGGACCTGTGGTCTCCCTTCCCTCCTGGGCATGCGGCATCATCCTGCCTCTTCTCGAGGCGCCGCGCGTCTCCTCAAGGACCCCCGTGCCTGCCCTGGACGTGTATGGGACCATCCCTTCGCCACGGGGTTGTCCTCCCTGAACTGTTTCCCTGCTCACCATCTTTCCATGCCCTCAGCAGGCTTCATTGTGCCCCGAAGCCATCTCCTCTCACTTGGTCCTGCCCGCGGCCGCCGCCCAACTTTCCCTTCCTCTTGCTTTAGCCATGGCCAGCCTCACCGTTCTTCCTGCCCTCTCGTCCTCATTCATCCAGCCCTTGCCCACCCACCCACCCATGAGGCTCATCACGCCCCTTCCCGGTCCTCTTCCGTCCCTCGCCTGTACTGTTTACATCTCCTCTGCATCGGACCCTGCCCATCACACTCGCCCTCCCACCCCCACCTGCCCCGTCCACATCACACCTTTGCCCTCTGGGACTGCAGCCTTCAGCCCTCCCTCTGGCCCCTCGCGCACAGCCCGACACCAGGGCCCCCAGTCCTCCGGACCTGCAACGGGCCCTGGGTACTGCCCTGCACCCCTCCTCCTCTCCACCCTCTCCCAGGAGCCTTCTCTCTCCCCCATGCAAGTCTTCAGTGTGGCCTCCCTTCCCGGCTCCGCCTGCCTTCTGCGTGAACATCCCCCCAGGTGCACTCTGCTCTCATCAGCCCAAGCCATCCCAAGGTCGCCCCTTCAGCACTGCCCTCTCCCTCCGCCCTCCTCCTTCAGAGTCCTCGGCCCGGGCACCAGACCATGGTGCTCCACTCCCTACTCGCCGAAGGTGCACCCTAACCCGCCTGCCCCCCATCCTTCCTGCTGACATTTAGGGTACATCCATTTGCTCGCTGTCTGCCTGGCCGAGGGTCCCTCGCCCCGTTCTGACATTCTGGACCACTCTCATGCTGCCTCCACCTACCCAACTGGGGCTCATCTGCTCCCGCTTCACCTCTCTCTATCTGCCCGGCTCTCCACTCTACCCCCCTTCCACCCAGTGATGCTCCCCCGAGGATCCCTGACTCCCAAGGCGGGCCTATCAACAACATCTTTGGGGTGTGTTTTTGGGTTTAGTTTTTCAATGATTTTTTGGTTTTGTTGTTGTATTGAGCAGGGCACTGCTCCCCCCTTAGATGTTGTGATAGGCCTCCCTTGGGGGCCATTCCCGCCACCCACCCTCGGGTGGACCCCCCCCCCCACCCCGGGGAACAATCACTGCTGTGGAAGCCCAACCTGTCTCTTGTCCCACTCACCCTCATGCCTCCGGCCGGCCTTCTACCGCTTGCCCCTCACCCATTTTCCTGAAAGAGCCCAGTATTCTCACACTGTCCCCACACTGTCCGCCCTGAGCCACCCACCCCCTTCCATACTTAAGTCTTCCCACAACCCCTCTCTGCAGTACTCCATTTGCTATCCTGCACCGCCCGCCATCACCCCACACACACACGCAAACGCTCACACGCGGGACTCTTTTCCCCCTCCCTGCCTTTAGGACTCCCAGTCACTGGGGATACAGCTTTGGCCCCTCTCTGCTCTTTCTCAGCACTGGATGTTGTCTCTATGCTCTACGTGACTCCTTTTCCCAGACCCCTGGCCTGATCCCCCTGCCGTGCCCCTCTGCTGCTCAGGAGTCCTCAAGTCCCCCAACGCCACCTGAAATGCCATGGATCTTAACGCTGCTTTCCTGTCCAAACCTGGCAAACCGGACCAGACTCCTGTCTCAATCCCCCGATCTCACCCCGCACCCCCCACCCCCTCGTCTTGTAGGGTGCAGAGCCCGGGCCGCGCGGGGGCGGGCCGGATCGTTCTACCCCCCTGCCACTTGGTTCCCGGTGCCAAGGCCTCTGGAACCGCCATTCCTCTCCACCCACTGCTGGCTGTCCCTTTTCCACTCCTCCTCCTCCGCCACTAGCTGGCCGTCCCCGACAGTGGGACCCTCTTTCCTCTGGGCTCCTCTGAGATCAGCCTGGATTTCCACTTCCACCTCCCTCTTCTCCTAGCTCCCCTTGTTGGGGCCCCGCCCTCTCCTGTCCCCTGTCCTCCACTCTCCTTCCTGCCCTGAGTGTCTCCAGTCACTTGCTCCCTCTATGGGGGGCCACCCTCCTTTCAGTGTGCATGGAGGCCCCATGAGGAGGGACCCTCTGCCGAGACCTTTCTTCAGGGACCTGTGGTATCCCTTCCCTCCTGGGCATGCGGCATCATCCTGCCTCTTCTCGAGGCGCCGCGCGTCTCCTCAAGGACCCCCGTGCCTGCCCTGGACGTGTATGGGACCATCCCTTCGCCACGGGGTTGTCCTCCCTGAACTGTTTCCCTGCTCACCATCTTTCCATGCCCTCAGCAGGCTTCATTGTGCCCCGAAGCCATCTCCTCTCACTTGGTCCTGCCCGCGGCCGCCGCCCAACTTTCCCTTCCTCTTGGTTTAGCCATGGCCAGCCTCACCGTTCTTCCTGCCCTCTCGTCCTCATTCATCCAGCCCTTGCCCACCCACCCACCCATGAGGCTCATCACGCCCCTTCCCGGTCCTCTTCCCTCCCTCGCCTGTACTCTTTACATCTCCTCTGCATCGGACCCTGCCCATCACACTCGCCCTCCCGCCCCCACCTGCCCCGTCCACATCACACCTTTGCCCTCGGACTGCAGCCTTCAGCCCTCCCTCTGGCCCCTCGCGCACAGCCCGACACCAGGGCCCCCAGTCCTCCGGACCTGCAACGGGCCCTGGGTACTGCCCTGCACCCCTCCTCCTCTCCACCCTCTCCCAGGAGCCTTCTCTCTCCCCCATGCAAGTCTTCAGTGTGGCCTCCCTTCCCAGCTCCGCCTGCCTTCTGCGTGAACATCCCCCCAGGTGCACTCTGCTCTCATCAGCCAAGCCATCCCAAAGTCGCCCCTTCAGCACTGCCCTCTCCCTCCGCCCTCCTCCTTCAGAGTCCTCGGCCCGGGCACCAGACCTTGGTGCTCCACTCCCTACTCGCCGAAGGTGCACCCCAACCCGCCTGCCCCCCATCCTTCCTGCTGACATTTAGGGTACATCCATTTGCTCGCTGTCTGCCTGGCCGAGGGCCCCTCGCCCCGTTCTGACATTCTGGACCACTCTCATGCTGCCTCCACCTACCCAACTGGGGCTCATCTGCTCCCGCTTCACCTCTCTCTATCTGCCCGGCTCTCCACTCTACCCCCCTTCCACCCAGTGATGCTCCCCCGAGGATCCCTGACTCCCAAGGCGGGCCTATCACCAACATCTTTGGGGTGTGTTTCTGGGTTTAGTTTTTCAATGATTTTTTGGTTTTGTTGTTGTATTGAGCAGGGCACTGCTCCCCCCTTAGATGTTGTGATAGGCCTCCCTTGGGGGCCATTCCCGCCACCCACCCTCGGGTGGACCCCCCCCCCACCCCGGGGAACAATCACTGCTGTGGAAGCCCAACCTGTCTCTTGTCCCACTCACCCTGGTGCCTCCGGCCGGCCTTCTACCGCTTGCCCCTCACCCATTTTCCTGAAAGAGCCCAGTATTCTCACACTGTCCCCACACTGTCCGCCCTGAGCAACCCACCCCCTTCCATACTTAAGTCTTCCCCCAACCCCTCTCTGCAGTACTCCATTTGCTATCCTGCACCGCCCGCCATCACCCCACACACACACGCAAACGCTCACACGCGGGACTCCTTTCCACCTCCCTGCCTTTAGGACTCCCAGTCACTGGGGATACAGCTTTGGCCCCTCTCTGCTCTTTCTCAGCACTGGATGTTGTCTCTATGCTCTACGTGACTCCTTTTCCCAGACCCCTGGCCTGATCCCCCTGCCGTGCCCCTCTGCTGCTCAGGAGTCCTCAAGTCCCCCAACGCCACCTGAAATGCCATGGATCTTAACGCTGCTTTCCTGTCCAAACCTGGCAAACCGGACCAGACTCCTGTCTCAATCCCCCGATCTCACCCCGCACCCCCACCCCCTCGTCTTGTAGGGTGCAGAGCCCGGGCCGCGCGGGGGCGGGCCGGATCGTTCTACCCCCCTGCCACTTGGTTCCCGGTGCCAAGGCCTCTGGAACCGCCATTCCTCTCCACCCACTGCTGGCTGTCCCTTTTCCACTCCTCCTCCTCCGCCACTAGCTGGCCGGCCCCGACAGTGGGACCCTCTTTCCTCTGGGCTCCTCTGAGATCAGCCTGGATTTCCACTTCCACCTCCCTCTTCTCCTAGCTCCCCTTGTTGGGGCCCCACCCTCTCCTGTCCCCTGTCCTCCACTCTCCTTCCTGCCCTGAGTGTCTCCAGTCACTTGCTCCCTCTATGGGGGGCCACCCTCCTTTCAGTGTGCATGGAGGCCCCATGAGGAGGGACCCTCTGCCGAGACCTTTCTTCAGGGACCTGTGGTATCCCTTCCCTCCTGGGCATGCGGCATCATCCTGCCTCTTCTCGAGGCGCCGCGCGTCTCCTCAAGGACCCCCGTGCCTGCCCTGGACGTGTATGGGACCATCCCTTCGCCACGGGGTTGTCCTCCCTGAACTGTTTCCCTGCTCACCATCTTTCCATGCCCTCAGCAGGCTTCATTGTGCCCCGAAGCCATCTCCTCTCACTTGGTCCTGCCCGCGGCCGCCGCCCAACTTTCCCTTCCTCTTGCTTTAGCCATGGCCAGCCTCACCGTTCTTCCTGCCCTCTCGTCCTCATTCATCCAGCCCTTGCCCACCCACCCACCCATGAGGCTCATCACGCCCCTTCCCGGTCCTCTTCCGTCCCTCGCCTGTACTGTTTACATCTCCTCTGCATCGGACCCTGCCCATCACACTCGCCCTCCCACCCCCACCTGCCCCGTCCACATCACACCTTTGCCCTCTGGGACTGCAGCCTTCAGCCCTCCCTCTGGCCCCTCGCGCACAGCCCGACACCAGGGCCCCCAGTCCTCCGGACCTGCAACGGGCCCTGGGTACTGCCCTGCACCCCTCCTCCTCTCCACCCTCTCCCAGGAGCCTTCTCTCTCCCCCATGCAAGTCTTCAGTGTGGCCTCCCTTCCCGGCTCCGCCTGCCTTCTGCGTGAACATCCCCCCAGGTGCACTCTGCTCTCATCAGCCCAAGCCATCCCAAGGTCGCCCCTTCAGCACTGCCCTCTCCCTCCGCCCTCCTCCTTCAGAGTCCTCGGCCCGGGCACCAGACCATGGTGCTCCACTCCCTACTCGCCGAAGGTGCACCCTAACCCGCCTGCCCCCCATCCTTCCTGCTGACATTTAGGGTACATCCATTTGCTCGCTGTCTGCCTGGCCGAGGGTCCCTCGCCCCGTTCTGACATTCTGGACCACTCTCATGCTGCCTCCACCTACCCAACTGGGGCTCATCTGCTCCCGCTTCACCTCTCTCTATCTGCCCGGCTCTCCACTCTACCCCCCTTCCACCCAGTGATGCTCCCCCGAGGATCCCTGACTCCCAAGGCGGGCCTATCAACAACATCTTTGGGGTGTGTTTTTGGGTTTAGTTTTTCAATGATTTTTTGGTTTTGTTGTTGTATTGAGCAGGGCACTGCTCCCCCCTTAGATGTTGTGATAGGCCTCCCTTGGGGGCCATTCCCGCCACCCACCCTCGGGTGGACCCCCCCCCCCACCCCGGGGAACAATCACTGCTGTGGAAGCCCAACCTGTCTCTTGTCCCACTCACCCTCATGCCTCCGGCCGGCCTTCTACCGCTTGCCCCTCACCCATTTTCCTGAAAGAGCCCAGTATTCTCACACTGTCCCCACACTGTCCGCCCTGAGCCACCCACCCCCTTCCATACTTAAGTCTTCCCACAACCCCTCTCTGCAGTACTCCATTTGCTATCCTGCACCGCCCGCCATCACCCCACACACACACGCAAACGCTCACACGCGGGACTCTTTTCCCCCTCCCTGCCTTTAGGACTCCCAGTCACTGGGGATACAGCTTTGGCCCCTCTCTGCTCTTTCTCAGCACTGGATGTTGTCTCTATGCTCTACGTGACTCCTTTTCCCAGACCCCTGGCCTGATCCCCCTGCCGTGCCCCTCTGCTGCTCAGGAGTCCTCAAGTCCCCCAACGCCACCTGAAATGCCATGGATCTTAACGCTGCTTTCCTGTCCAAACCTGGCAAACCGGACCAGACTCCTGTCTCAATCCCCCGATCTCACCCCGCACCCCCCACCCCCTCGTCTTGTAGGGTGCAGAGCCCGGGCCGCGCGGGGGCGGGCCGGATCGTTCTACCCCCCTGCCACTTGGTTCCCGGTGCCAAGGCCTCTGGAACCGCCATTCCTCTCCACCCACTGCTGGCTGTCCCTTTTCCACTCCTCCTCCTCCGCCACTAGCTGGCCGTCCCCGACAGTGGGACCCTCTTTCCTCTGGGCTCCTCTGAGATCAGCCTGGATTTCCACTTCCACCTCCCTCTTCTCCTAGCTCCCCTTGTTGGGGCCCCGCCCTCTCCTGTCCCCTGTCCTCCACTCTCCTTCCTGCCCTGAGTGTCTCCAGTCACTTGCTCCCTCTATGGGGGGCCACCCTCCTTTCAGTGTGCATGGAGGCCCCATGAGGAGGGACCCTCTGCCGAGACCTTTCTTCAGGGACCTGTGGTATCCCTTCCCTCCTGGGCATGCGGCATCATCCTGCCTCTTCTCGAGGCGCCGCGCGTCTCCTCAAGGACCCCCGTGCCTGCCCTGGACGTGTATGGGACCATCCCTTCGCCACGGGGTTGTCCTCCCTGAACTGTTTCCCTGCTCACCATCTTTCCATGCCCTCAGCAGGCTTCATTGTGCCCCGAAGCCATCTCCTCTCACTTGGTCCTGCCCGCGGCCGCCGCCCAACTTTCCCTTCCTCTTGGTTTAGCCATGGCCAGCCTCACCGTTCTTCCTGCCCTCTCGTCCTCATTCATCCAGCCCTTGCCCACCCACCCACCCATGAGGCTCATCACGCCCCTTCCCGGTCCTCTTCCCTCCCTCGCCTGTACTCTTTACATCTCCTCTGCATCGGACCCTGCCCATCACACTCGCCCTCCCGCCCCCACCTGCCCCGTCCACATCACACCTTTGCCCTCGGACTGCAGCCTTCAGCCCTCCCTCTGGCCCCTCGCGCACAGCCCGACACCAGGGCCCCCAGTCCTCCGGACCTGCAACGGGCCCTGGGTACTGCCCTGCACCCCTCCTCCTCTCCACCCTCTCCCAGGAGCCTTCTCTCTCCCCCATGCAAGTCTTCAGTGTGGCCTCCCTTCCCAGCTCCGCCTGCCTTCTGCGTGAACATCCCCCCAGGTGCACTCTGCTCTCATCAGCCAAGCCATCCCAAAGTCGCCCCTTCAGCACTGCCCTCTCCCTCCGCCCTCCTCCTTCAGAGTCCTCGGCCCGGGCACCAGACCTTGGTGCTCCACTCCCTACTCGCCGAAGGTGCACCCCAACCCGCCTGCCCCCCATCCTTCCTGCTGACATTTAGGGTACATCCATTTGCTCGCTGTCTGCCTGGCCGAGGGCCCCTCGCCCCGTTCTGACATTCTGGACCACTCTCATGCTGCCTCCACCTACCCAACTGGGGCTCATCTGCTCCCGCTTCACCTCTCTCTATCTGCCCGGCTCTCCACTCTACCCCCCTTCCACCCAGTGATGCTCCCCCGAGGATCCCTGACTCCCAAGGCGGGCCTATCACCAACATCTTTGGGGTGTGTTTCTGGGTTTAGTTTTTCAATGATTTTTTGGTTTTGTTGTTGTATTGAGCAGGGCACTGCTCCCCCCTTAGATGTTGTGATAGGCCTCCCTTGGGGGCCATTCCCGCCACCCACCCTCGGGTGGACCCCCCCCCCACCCCGGGGAACAATCACTGCTGTGGAAGCCCAACCTGTCTCTTGTCCCACTCACCCTGGTGCCTCCGGCCGGCCTTCTACCGCTTGCCCCTCACCCATTTTCCTGAAAGAGCCCAGTATTCTCACACTGTCCCCACACTGTCCGCCCTGAGCAACCCACCCCCTTCCATACTTAAGTCTTCCCCCAACCCCTCTCTGCAGTACTCCATTTGCTATCCTGCACCGCCCGCCATCACCCCACACACACACGCAAACGCTCACACGCGGGACTCCTTTCCCCCTCCCTGCCTTTAGGACTCCCAGTCACTGGGGATACAGCTTTGGCCCCTCTCTGCTCTTTCTCAGCACTGGATGTTGTCTCTATGCTCTACGTGACTCCTTTTCCCAGACCCCTGGCCTGATCCCCCTGCCGTGCCCCTCTGCTGCTCAGGAGTCCTCAAGTCCCCCAACGCCACCTGAAATGCCATGGATCTTAACGCTGCTTTCCTGTCCAAACCTGGCAAACCGGACCAGACTCCTGTCTCAATCCCCCGATCTCACCCCGCACCCCCACCCCCTCGTCTTGTAGGGTGCTGAGCCCGGGCCGCGCGGGGGCGGGCCGGATCGTTCTACCCCCCTGCCACTTGGTTCCCGGTGCCAAGGCCTCTGGAACCGCCATTCCTCTCCACCCACTGCTGGCTGTCCCTTTTCCACTCCTCCTCCTCCGCCACTAGCTGGCCGGCCCCGACAGTGGGACCCTCTTTCCTCTGGGCTCCTCTGAGATCAGCCTGGATTTCCACTTCCACCTCCCTCTTCTCCTCGCTCCCCTTGTTGGTGCCCCGCCCTCTCCTGTCCCCTGCCCTCCACTCTCCTTCCTGCCCTGAGTGTCTCCAGTCACTTGCTCCCTCTATGGGGGGCCACCCTCCTTTCAGTGTGCATGGAGGCCCCATGAGGAGGGACCCTCTTGCCGAGACCTTTCTTCAGGGACCTGTGGTCTCCCTTCCCTCCTGGGCATGCGGCATCATCCTGCCTCTTCTCGAGGCGCCGCGCGTCTCCTCAAGGACCCCCGTGCCTGCCCTGGACGTGTATGGGACCATCCCTTCGCCACGGGGT
This sequence comes from Miniopterus schreibersii, assembly GCF_964146895.1. NCBI lineage: Eukaryota > Metazoa > Chordata > Mammalia > Chiroptera > Miniopteridae > Miniopterus > Miniopterus schreibersii. Next base: position 15,299,606 of record NC_138118.1, read on the forward strand.
TGTCCTCCCTGAACTGTTTCCCTGCTCACCATCTTTCCATGCCCTCAGCAGGCTTCATTGTGCCCCGAAGCCATCTCCTCTCACTTGGTCCTGCCCGCGGCCGCCGCCCAACTTTCCCTTCCTCTTGGTTTAGCCATGGCCAGCCTCACCGTTCTTCCTGCCCTCTCGTCCTCATTCATCCAGCCCTTGCCCACCCACCCACCCATGAGGCTCATCACGCCCCTTCCCGGTCCTCTTCCGTCCCTCGCCTGTACTCTTTACATCTCCTCTGCATCGGACCCTGCCCATCACACTCGCCCTCCCACCCCCACCTGCCCCGTCCACATCACACCTTTGCCCTCTGGGACTGCAGCCTTCAGCCCTCCCTCTGGCCCCTCGCGCACAGCACGACACCAGGGCCCCCAGTCCTCCGGACCTGCAACGGGCCCTGGGTACTGCCCTGCACCCCTCCTCCTCTCCACCCTCTCCCAGGAGCCTTCTCTCTCCCCCATGCAAGTCTTCAGTGTGGCCTCCCTTCCCGGCTCCGCCTGCCTTCTGCGTGAACATCCCCCCAGGTGCACTCTGCTCTCATCAGCCCAAGCCATCCCAAGGTCGCCCCTTCAGCACTGCCCTCTCCCTCCGCCCTCCTCCTTCAGAGTCCTCGGCCCGGGCACCAGACCATGGTGCTCCACTCCCTACTCGCCGAAGGTGCACCCTAACCCGCCTGCCCCCCATCCTTCCTGCTGACATTTAGGGTACATCCATTTGCTCGCTGTCTGCCTGGCCGAGGGTCCCTCGCCCCCGTTCTGACATTCTGGACCACTCTCATGCTGCCTCCACCTACCCAACTGGGGCTCATCTGCTCCCGCTTCACCTCTCTCTATCTGCCCGGCTCTCCACTCTACCCCCCTTCCACCCAGTGATGCTCCCCCGAGGATCCCTGACTCCCAAGGCGGGCCTATCAACAACATCTTTGGGATGTGTTTTTGGGTTTAGTTTTTCAATGATTTTTTGGTTTTGTTGTTGTATTGAGCAGGGCACTGCTCCCCCCTTAGATGTTGTGATAGGCCTCCCTTGGGGGCCATTCCCGCCACCCACCCTCGGGTGGACCCCCCCCCCCCCCACCCCGGGGAACAATCACTGCTGTGGAAGCCCAACCTGTCTCTTGTCCCACTCACCCTCATGCCTCCGGCCGGCCTTCTACCGCTTGCCCCTCACCCATTTTCCTGAAAGAGCCCAGTATTCTCACACTGTCCCCACACTGTCCGCCCTGAGCCACCCACCCCCTTCCATACTTAAGTCTTCCCCCAACCCCTCTCTGCAGTACTCCATTTGCTATCCTGCACCGCCCGCCATCACCCCACACACACACGCAAACGCTCACACGCGGGACTCTTTTCCCCCTCCCTGCCTTTAGGACTCCCAGTCACTGGGGATACAGCTTTGGCCCCTCTCTGCTCTTTCTCAGCACTGGATGTTGTCTCTATGCTCTACGTGACTCCTTTTCCCAGACCCCTGGCCTGATCCCCCTGCCGTGCCCCTCTGCTGCTCAGGAGTCCTCAAGTCCCCCAACGCCACCTGAAATGCCATGGATCTTAACGCTGCTTTCCTGTCCAAACCTGGCAAACCGGACCAGACTCCTGTCTCAATCCCCCGATCTCACCCCGCACCCCCCACCCCCTCGTCTTGTAGGGTGCAGAGCCCGGGCCGCGCGGGGGCGGGCCGGATCGTTCTACCCCCCTGCCACTTGGTTCCCGGTGCCAAGGCCTCTGGAACCGCCATTCCTCTCCACCCACTGCTGGCTGTCCCTTTTCCACTCCTCCTCCTCCGCCACTAGCTGGCCGTCCCCGACAGTGGGACCCTCTTTCCTCTGGGCTCCTCTGAGATCAGCCTGGATTTCCACTTCCACCTCCCTCTTCTCCTAGCTCCCCTTGTTGGGGCCCCGCCCTCTCCTGTCCCCTGTCCTCCACTCTCCTTCCTGCCCTGAGTGTCTCCAGTCACTTGCTCCCTCTATGGGGGGCCACCCTCCTTTCAGTGTGCATGGAGGCCCCATGAGGAGGGACCCTCTTGCCGAGACCTTTCTTCAGGGACCTGTGGTCTCCCTTCCCTCCTGGGCATGCGGCATCATCCTGCCTCTTCTCGAGGCGCCGCGCGTCTCCTCAAGGACCCCCGTGCCTGCCCTGGACGTGTATGGGACCATCCCTTCGCCACGGGGTTGTCCTCCCTGAACTGTTTCCCTGCTCACCATCTTTCCATGCCCTCAGCAGGCTTCATTGTGCCCCGAAGCCATCTCCTCTCACTTGGTCCTGCCCGCGGCCGCCGCCCAACTTTCCCTTCCTCTTGGTTTAGCCATGGCCAGCCTCACCGTTCTTCCTGCCCTCTCGTCCTCATTCATCCAGCCCTTGCCCACCCACCCACCCATGAGGCTCATCACGCCCCTTCCCGGTCCTCTTCCCTCCCTCGCCTGTACTCTTTACATCTCCTCTGCATCGGACCCTGCCCATCACACTCGCCCTCCCGCCCCCACCTGCCCCGTCCACATCACACCTTTGCCCTCTGGGACTGCAGCCTTCAGCCCTCCCTCTGGCCCCTCGCGCACAGCCCGACACCAGGGCCCCCAGTCCTCCGGACCTGCAACGGGCCCTGGGTACTGCCCTGCACCCCTCCTCCTCTCCACCCTCTCCCAGGAGCCTTCTCTCTCCCCCATGCAAGTCTTCAGTGTGGCCTCCCTTCCCAGCTCCGCCTGCCTTCTGCGTGAACATCCCGCCAGGTGCACTCTGCTCTCATCAGCCCAAGCCATCCCAAGGTCGCCCCTTTAGCACTGCCCTCTCCCTCCGCGTTCCTCCTTCAGAGTCCTCGGCCCGGGCACCAGACCTTGGTGCTCCACTCCCTACTCGCCGAAGGTGCACCCCAACCCGCCTGCCCCCCATCCTTCCTGCTGACATTTAGGGTACATCCATTTGCTCGCTGTCTGCCTGGCCGAGGGTCCCTCGCCCCCGTTCTGACATTCTGGACCACTCTCATGCTGCCTCCACCTACCCAACTGGGGCTCATCTGCTCCCGCTTCACCTCTCTCTATCTGCCCGGCTCTCCACTCTACCCCCCTTCCACCCAGTGATGCTCCCCCGAGGATCCCTGACTCCCAAACCGGGCCTGTCACCAACATCTTTGGGGTGTGTTTTTGGGTTTAGGTTTTCAATGATTTTTTGGTTTTATTGTTGTATTGAGCAGCGCACTGCTCCCCCCTTAGATGTTGTGATAGGCCTCCCTTGGGGGCCATTCCCGCCACCCACCCTCGGGTGGACCCCCCCCCCACCCCGGGGAACAATCACTGCTGTGGAAGCCCAACCTGTCTCTTGTCCCACTCACCCTCGTGCCTCCGGCCGGCCTTCTACCGCTTGCCCCTCACCCATTTTCCTGAAAGAGCCCAGTTGTCTCACACTGTCCCCACACTGTCCGCCCTGAGCCACCCACCCCCTTCCATACTTAAGTCTTCCCCCAACCCCTCTCTGCAGTACTCCATTTGCTATCCTGCACCGCCCGCCATCACCCCACACACACACACGCAAACGCTCACACGCGGGACTCCTTTCCCCCTCCCTGCCTTTAGGACTCCCAGTCACTGGGGATACAGCTTTGGCCCCTCTCTGCTCTTTCTCAGCGCTGGATGTTGTCTCTATGCTCTACGTGACTCCTTTTCCCAGACCCCTGGCCTGATCCCCCTGCCGTGCCCCTCTGCTGCTCAGGAGTCCTCAAGTCCCCCAACGCCACCTGAAATGCCATGGATCTTAACGCTGCTTTCCTGTCCAAACCTGGCAAACCGGACCAGACTCCTGTCTCAATCCCCCGATCTCACCCCGCACCCCCCACCCCCTCGTCTTGTAGGGTGCAGAGCCCGGGCCGCGCGGGGGCGGGCCGGATCGTTCTACCCCCCTGCCACTTGGTTCCCGGTGCCAAGGCCTCTGGAACCGCCATTCCTCTCCACCCACTGCTGGCTGTCCCTTTTCCACTCCTCCTCCTCCGCCACTAGCTGGCCGGCCCCGACAGTGGGACCCTCTTTCCTCTGGGCTCCTCTGAGATCAGCCTGGATTTCCACTTCCACCTCCCTCTTCTCCTAGCTCCCCTTGTTGGGGCCCCGCCCTCTCCTGTCCCCTGCCCTCCACTCTCCTTCCTGCCCTGAGTGTCTCCAGTCACTTGCTCCCTCTATGGGGGGCCACCCTCCTTTCAGTGTGCATGGAGGCCCCATGAGGAGGGACCCTCTTGCCGAGACCTTTCTTCAGGGACCTGTGGACTCCCTTCCCTCCTGGGCATGCGGCATCATCCTGCCTCTTCTCGAGGCGCCGCGCGTCTCCTGAAGGACCCCCGTGCCTGCCCTGGACGTGTATGGGACCATCCCTTCGCCACGGGGTTGTCCTCCCTGAACTGTTTCCCTGCTCACCATCTTTCCATGCCCTCAGCAGGCTTCATTGTGCCCCGAAGCCATCTCCTCTCACTTGGTCCTGCCCGCGGCCGCCGCCCAACTTTCCCTTCCTCTTGGTTTAGCCATGGCCAGCCTCACCTTTCTTCCTGCCCTCTCGTCCTCATTCATCCAGCCCTTGCCCACCCACCCACCCATGAGGCTCATCACGCCCCTTCCCGGTCCTCTTCCGTCCCTCGCCTGTACTCTTTACATCTCCTCTGCATCGGACCCTGCCCATCACACTCGCCCTCCCGCCCCCACCTGCCCCGTCCACATCACACCTTTGCCCTCGGACTGCAGCCTTCAGCCCTCCCTCTGGCCCCTCGCGCACAGCCCGACACCAGGGCCCCCAGTCCTCCGGACCTGCAACGGGCCCTGGGTACTGCCCTGCACCCCTCCTCCTCTCCACCCTCTCCCAGGAGCCTTCTCTCTCCCCCATGCAAGTCTTCAGTGTGGCCTCCCTTCCCGGCTCCGCCTGCCTTCTGCGTGAACATCCCCCCAGGTGCACTCTGCTCTCATCAGCCAAGCCATCCCAAGGTCGCCCCTTCAGCACTGCCCTCTCCCTCCGCCCTCCTCCTTCAGAGTCCTCGGCCCGGGCACCAGACCTTGGTGCTCCACTCCCTACTCGCCGTAGGTGCGCCCCAACCCGCCTGCCCCCCATCCTTCCTGCTGACATTTAGGGTACATCCATTTGCTCGCTGTCTGCCTGGCCGAGGGTCCCTCGCCCCCGTTCTGACATTCTGGACCACTCTCATGCTGCCTCCACCTACCCAACTGGGGCTCATCTGCTCCCGCTTCACCTCTCTCTATCTGCCCGGCTCTCCACTCTACCCCCCTTCCACCCAGTGATGCTCCCCCGAGGATCCCTGACTCCCAAGGCGGGCCCATCACCAACATCTTTGGGGTGTGTTTCTGGGTTTAGTTTTTCAATGATTTTTTGGTTTTGTTGTTGTATTGAGCAGGGCACTGCTCCCCCCTTAGATGTTGTGATAGGCCTCCCTTGGGGGCCATTCCCGCCACCCACCCTCGGGTGGACCCCCCCCCCACCCGGGGAACAATCACTGCTGTGGAAGCCCAACCTGTCTCTTGTCCCACTCACCCTGGTGCCTCCGGCCGGCCTTCTACCGCTTGCCCCTCACCCATTTTCCTGAAAGAGCCCAGTATTCTCACACTGTCCCCACACTGTCCGCCCTGAGCAACCCACCCCCTTCCATACTTAAGTCTTCCCCCAACCCCTCTCTGCAGTACTCCATTTGCTATCCTGCACCGCCCGCCATCACCCCACACACACACGCAAACGCTCACACGCGGGACTCCTTTCCCCCTCCCTGCCTTTAGGACTCCCAGTCACTGGGGATACAGCTTTGGCCCCTCTCTGCTCTTTCTCTGCACTGGATGTTGTCTCTATGCTCTACGTGACTCCTTTTCCCAGACCCCTGGCCTGATCCCCCTGCCGTGCCCCTCTGCTGCTCAGGAGTCCTCAAGTCACCCAACGCCACCTGAAATGCCATGGATCTTAACGCTGCTTTCCTGTCCAAACCTGGCAAACCGGACCAGACTCCTGTCTCAATCCCCCGATCTCACCCCGCACCCCCACCCCCTCGTCTTGTAGGGTGCAGAGCCCGGGCCGCGCGGGGGCGGGCCGGATCGTTCTACCCCCCTGCCACTTGGTTCCCGGTGCCAAGGCCTCTGGAACCGCCATTCCTCTCCACCCACTGCTGGCTGTCCCTTTTCCACTCCTCCTCCTCCGCCACTAGCTGGCCGTCCCCGACATTGGGACCCTCTTTCCTCTGGGCTCCTCTGAGATCAGCCTGGATTTCCACTTCCACCTCCCTCTTCTCCTAGCTCCCCTTGTTGGTGCCCCGCCCTCTCCTGTCCCCTGCCCTCCACTCTCCTTCCTGCCCTGAGTGTCTCCAGTCACTTGCTCCCTCTATGGGGGGCCACCCTCCTTTCAGTGTGCATGGAGGCCCCATGAGGAGGGACCCTCTTGCCGAGACCTTTCTTCAGGGACCTGTGGTCTCCCTTCCCTCCTGGGCATGCGGCATCATCCTGCCTCTTCTCGAGGCGCCGCGCGTCTCCTCAAGGACCCCCGTGCCTGCCCTGGACGTGTATGGGACCATCCCTTCGCCACGGGGTTGTCCTCCCTGAACTGTTTCCCTGCTCACCATCTTTCCATGCCCTCAGCAGGCTTCATTGTGCCCCGAAGCCATCTCCTCTCACTTGGTCCTGCCCGCGGCCGCCGCCCAACTTTCCCTTCCTCTTGCTTTAGCCATGGCCAGCCTCACCGTTCTTCCTGCCCTCTCGTCCTCATTCATCCAGCCCTTGCCCACCCACCCACCCATGAGGCTCATCACGCCCCTTCCCGGTCCTCTTCCGTCCCTCGCCTGTACTGTTTACATCTCCTCTGCATCGGACCCTGCCCATCACACTCGCCCTCCCACCCCCACCTGCCCCGTCCACATCACACCTTTGCCCTCTGGGACTGCAGCCTTCAGCCCTCCCTCTGGCCCCTCGCGCACAGCCCGACACCAGGGCCCCCAGTCCTCCGGACCTGCAACGGGCCCTGGGTACTGCCCTGCACCCCTCCTCCTCTCCACCCTCTCCCAGGAGCCTTCTCTCTCCCCCATGCAAGTCTTCAGTGTGGCCTCCCTTCCCGGCTCCGCCTGCCTTCTGCGTGAACATCCCCCCAGGTGCACTCTGCTCTCATCAGCCCAAGCCATCCCAAGGTCGCCCCTTCAGCACTGCCCTCTCCCTCCGCCCTCCTCCTTCAGAGTCCTCGGCCCGGGCACCAGACCATGGTGCTCCACTCCCTACTCGCCGAAGGTGCACCCTAACCCGCCTGCCCCCCATCCTTCCTGCTGACATTTAGGGTACATCCATTTGCTCGCTGTCTGCCTGGCCGAGGGTCCCTCGCCCCGTTCTGACATTCTGGACCACTCTCATGCTGCCTCCACCTACCCAACTGGAGCTCATCTGCTCCCGCTTCACCTCTCTCTATCTGCCCGGCTCTCCACTCTACCCCCCTTCCACCCAGTGATGCTCCCCCGAGGATCCCTGACTCCCAAGGCGGGCCTATCAACAACATCTTTGGGGTGTGTTTTTGGGTTTAGTTTTTCAATGATTTTTTGGTTTTGTTGTTGTATTGAGCAGGGCACTGCTCCCCCCTTAGATGTTGTGATAGGCCTCCCTTGGGGGCCATTCCCGCCACCCACCCTCGGGTGGACCCCCCCCCCCACCCCGGGGAACAATCACTGCTGTGGAAGCCCAACGTGTCTCTTGTCCCACTCACCCTCATGCCTCCGGCCGGCCTTCTACCGCTTGCCCCTCACCCATTTTCCTGAAAGAGCCCAGTATTCTCACACTGTCCCCACACTGTCCGCCCTGAGCCACCCACCCCCTTCCATACTTAAGTCTTCCCCCAACCCCTCTCTGCAGTACTCCATTTGCTATCCTGCACCGCCCGCCATCACCCCACACACACACGCAAACGCTCACACGCGGGACTCTTTTCCCCCTCCCTGCCTTTAGGACTCCCAGTCACTGGGGATACAGCTTTGGCCCCTCTCTGCTCTTTCTCAGCACTGGATGTTGTCTCTATGCTCTACGTGACTCCTTTTCCCAGACCCCTGGCCTGATCCCCCTGCCGTGCCCCTCTGCTGCTCAGGAGTCCTCAAGTCCCCCAACGCCACCTGAAATGCCATGGATCTTAACGCTGCTTTCCTGTCCAAACCTGGCAAACCGGACCAGACTCCTGTCTCAATCCCCCGATCTCACCCCGCACCCCCCACCCCCTCGTCTTGTAGGGTGCAGAGCCCGGGCCGCGCGGGGGCGGGCCGGATCGTTCTACCCCCCTGCCACTTGGTTCCCGGTGCCAAGGCCTCTGGAACCGCCATTCCTCTCCACCCACTGCTGGCTGTCCCTTTTCCACTCCTCCTCCTCCGCCACTAGCTGGCCGTCCCCGACAGTGGGACCCTCTTTCCTCTGGGCTCCTCTGAGATCAGCCTGGATTTCCACTTCCACCTCCCTCTTCTCCTAGCTCCCCTTGTTGGGGCCCCGCCCTCTCCTGTCCCCTGTCCTCCACTCTCCTTCCTGCCCTGAGTGTCTCCAGTCACTTGCTCCCTCTATGGGGGGCCACCCTCCTTTCAGTGTGCATGGAGGCCCCATGAGGAGGGACCCTCTTGCCGAGACCTTTCTTCAGGGACCTGTGGTCTCCCTTCCCTCCTGGGCATGCGGCATCATCCTGCCTCTTCTCGAGGCGCCGCGCGTCTCCTCAAGGACCCCCGTGCCTGCCCTGGACGTGTATGGGACCATCCCTTTGCCACGGGGTTGTCCTCCCTGAACTGTTTCCCTGCTCACCATCTTTCCATGCCCTCAGCAGGCTTCATTGTGCCCCGAAGCCATCTCCTCTCACTTGGTCCTGCCCGCGGCCGCCGCCCAACTTTCCCTTCCTCTTGGTTTAGCCATGGCCAGCCTCACCGTTCTTCCTGCCCTCTCGTCCTCATTCATCCAGCCCTTGCCCACCCACCCACCCATGAGGCTCATCACGCCCCTTCCCGGTCCTCTTCCCTCCCTCGCCTGTACTCTTTACATCTCCTCTGCATCGGACCCTGCCCATCACACTCGCCCTCCCGCCCCCACCTGCCCCGTCCACATCACACCTTTGCCCTCGGACTGCAGCCTTCAGCCCTCCCTCTGGCCCCTCGCGCACAGCCCGACACCAGGGCCCCCAGTCCTCCGGACCTGCAACGGGCCCTGGGTACTGCCCTGCACCCCTCCTCCTCTCCACCCTCTCCCAGGAGCCTTCTCTCTCCCCCATGCAAGTCTTCAGTGTGGCCTCCCTTCCCAGCTCCGCCTGCCTTCTGCGTGAACATCCCCCCAGGTGCACTCTGCTCTCATCAGCCCAAGCCATCCCAAGGTCGCCCCTTCAGCACTGCCCTCTCCCTCCGCCCTCCTCCTTCAGAGTCCTCGGCCCGGGCACCAGACCTTGGTGCTCCACTCCCTACTCGCCGAAGGTGCACCCCAACCCGCCTGCCCCCCATCCTTCCTGCTGACATTTAGGGTACATCCATTTGCTCGCTGTCTGCCTGGCCGAGGGCCCCTCGCCCCGTTCTGACATTCTGGACCACTCTCATGCTGCCTCCACCTACCCAACTGGGGCTCATCTGCTCCCGCTTCACCTCTCTCTATCTGCCCGGCTCTCCACTCTACCCCCCTTCCACCCAGTGATGCTCCCCCGAGGATCCCTGACTCCCAAGGCGGGCCTATCACCAACATCTTTGGGGTGTGTTTCTGGGTTTAGTTTTTCAATGATTTTTTGGTTTTGTTGTTGTATTGAGCAGGGCACTGCTCCCCCCTTAGATGTTGTGATAGGCCTCCCTTGGGGGCCATTCCCGCCACCCACCCTCGGGTGGACCCCCCCCCCCACCCCGGGGAACAATCACTGCTGTGGAAGCCCAACCTGTCTCTTGTCCCACTCACCCTGGTGCCTCCGGCCGGCCTTCTACCGCTTGCCCCTCACCCATTTTCCTGAAAGAGCCCAGTATTCTCACACTGTCCCCACACTGTCCGCCCTGAGCAACCCACCCCCTTCCATACTTAAGTCTTCCCCCAACCCCTCTCTGCAGTACTCCATTTGCTATCCTGCACCGCCCGCCATCACCCCACACACACACGCAAACGCTCACACGCGGGACTCCTTTCCCCCTCCCTGCCTTTAGGACTCCCAGTCACTGGGGATACAGCTTTGGCCCCTCTCTGCTCTTTCTCAGCACTGGATGTTGTCTCTATGCTCTACGTGACTCCTTTTCCCAGACCCCTGGCCTGATCCCCCTGCCGTGCCCCTCTGCTGCTCAGGAGTCCTCAAGTCCCCCAACGCCACCTGAAATGCCATGGATCTTAACGCTGCTTTCCTGTCCAAACCTGGCAAACCGGACCAGACTCCTGTCTCAATCCCCCGATCTCACCCCGCACCCCCACCCCCTCGTCTTGTAGGGTGCAGAGCCCGGGCCGCGCGGGGGCGGGCCGGATCGTTCTACCCCCCTGCCACTTGGTTCCCGGTGCCAAGGCCTCTGGAACCGCCATTCCTCTCCACCCACTGCTGGCTGTCCCTTTTCCACTCCTCCTCCTCCGCCACTAGCTGGCCGGCCCCGACAGTGGGACCCTCTTTCCTCTGGGCTCCGCTGAGATCAGCCTGGATTTCCACTTCCACCTCCCTCTTCTCCTAGCTCCCCTTGTTGGTGCCCCGCCCTCTCCTGTCCCCTGCCCTCCACTCTCCTTCCTGCCCTGAGTGTCTCCAGTCACTTGCTCCCTCTATGGGGGGCCACCCTCCTTTCAGTGTGCATGGAGGCCCCATGAGGAGGGACCCTCTTGCCGAGACCTTTCTTCAGGGACCTGTGGTCTCCCTTCCCTCCTGGGCATGCGGCATCATCCTGCCTCTTCTCGAGGCGCCGCGCGTCTCCTCAAGGACCCCCGTGCCTGCCCTGGACGTGTATGGGACCATCCCTTCGCCACGGGGTTGTCCTCCCTGAACTGTTTCCCTGCTCACCATCTTTCCATGCCCTCAGCAGGCTTCACTGTGCCCCGAAGCCATCTCCTCTCACTTGGTCCTGCCCGCGGCCGCCGCCCAACTTTCCCTTCCTCTTGGTTTAGCCATGGCCAGCCTCACCGTTCTTCCTGCCCTCTCGTCCTCATTCATCCAGCCCTTGCCCACCCACCCACCCATGAGGCTCATCACGCCCCTTCCCGGTCCTCTTCCGTCCCTCGCCTGTACTCTTTACATCTCCTCTGCATCGGACCCTGCCCATCACACTCGCCCTCCCACCCCCACCTGCCCCGTCCACATCACACCTTTGCCCTCTGGGACTGCAGCCTTCAGCCCTCCCTCTGGCCCCTCGCGCACAGCCCGACACCAGGGCCCCCAGTCCTCCGGACCTGCAACGGGCCCTGGGTACTGCCCTGCACCCCTCCTCCTCTCCACCCTCTCCCAGGAGCCTTCTCTCTCCCCCATGCAAGTCTTCAGTGTCGCCTCCCTTCCCGGCTCCGCCTGCCTTCTGCGTGAACATCCCCCCAGGTGCACTCTGCTCTCATCAGCCCAAGCCATCCCAAGGTCGCCCCTTCAGCACTGCCCTCTCCCTCCGCCCTCCTCCTTCAGAGTCCTCGGCCCGGGCACCAGACCATGGTGCTCCACTCCCTACTCGCCGAAGGTGCACCCTAACCCGCCTGCCCCCCATCCTTCCTGCTGACATTTAGGGTACATCCATTTGCTCGCTGTCTGCCTGGCCGAGGGTCCCTCGCCCCCGTTCTGACATTCTGGACCACTCTCATGCTGCCTCCACCTACCCAACTGGGGCTCATCTGCTCCCGCTTCACCTCTCTCTATCTGCCCGGCTCTCCACTCTACCCCCCTTCCACCCAGTGATGCTCCCCCGAGGATCCCTGACTCCCAAGGCGGGCCTATCAACATCATCTTTGGGGTGTGTTTTTGGGTTTAGTTTTTCAATGATTTTTTGGTTTTGTTGTTGTATTGAGCAGGGCACTGCTCCCCCCTTAGATGTTGTGATAGGCCTCCCTTGGGGGCCATTCCCGCCACCCACCCTCGGGTGGACCCCCCCCCCCACCCCGGGGAACAATCACTGCTGTGGAAGCCCAACCTGTCTCTTGTCCCACTCACCCTCATGCCTCCGGCCGGCCTTCTACCGCTTGCCCCTCACCCATTTTCCTGAAAGAGCCCAGTATTCTCACACTGTCCCCACACTGTCCGCCCTGAGCCACCCACCCCCTTCCATACTTAAGTCTTCCCCCAACCCCTCTCTGCAGTACTCCATTTGCTATCCTGCACCGCCCGCCATCACCCCACACACACACGCAAACGCTCACACGCGGGACTCTTTTCCCCCTCCCTGCCTTTAGGACTCCCAGTCACTGGGGATACAGCTTTGGCCCCTCTCTGCTCTTTCTCAGCACTGGATGTTGTCTCTATGCTCTACGTGACTCCTTTTCCCAGACCCCTGGCCTGATCCCCCTGCCGTGCCCCTCTGCTGCTCAGGAGTCCTCAAGTCCCCCAACGCCACCTGAAAAGCCATGGATCTTAACGCTGCTTTCCTGTCCAAACCTGGCAAACCGGACCAGACTCCTGTCTCAATCCCCCGATCTCACCCCGCACCCCCCACCCCCTCGTCTTGTAGGGTGCAGAGCCCGGGCCGCGCGGGGGCGGGCCGGATCGTTCTACCCCCCTGCCACTTGGTTCCCGGTGCCAAGGCCTCTGGAACCGCCATTCCTCTCCACCCACTGCTGGCTGTCCCTTTTCCACTCCTCCTCCTCCGCCACTAGCTGGCCGTCCCCGACAGTGGGACCCTCTTTCCTCTGGGCTCCTCTGAGATCAGCCTGGATTTCCACTTCCACCTCCCTCTTCTCCTAGCTCCCCTTGTTGGGGCCCCGCCCTCTCCTGTCCCCTGTCCTCCACTCTCCTTCCTGCCCTGAGTGTCTCCAGTCACTTGCTCCCTCTATGGGGGGCCACCCTCCTTTCAGTGTGCATGGAGGCCCCATGAGGAGGGACCCTCTTGCCGAGACCTTTCTTCAGGGACCTGTGGTCTCCCTTCCCTCCTGGGCATGCGGCATCATCCTGCCTCATCTCGAGGCGCCGCGCGTCTCCTCAAGGACCCCCGTGCCTGCCCTGGACCTGTATGGGACCATCCCTTTGCCACGGGGTTGTCCTCCCTGAACTGTTTCCCTGCTCACCATCTTTCCATGCCCTCAGCAGGCTTCATTGTGCCCCGAAGCCATCTCCTCTCACTTGGACCTGCCCGCGGCCGCCGCCCAACTTTCCCTTCCTCTTGGTTTAGCCATGGCCAGCCTCACCGTTCTTCCTGCCCTCTCGTCCTCATTCATCCAGCCCTTGCCCACCCACCCACCCATGAGGCTCATCACGCCCCTTCCCGGTCCTCTTCCGTCCCTCGCCTGTACTCTTTACATCTCCTCTGCATCGGACCCTGCCCATCACACTCGCCCTCCCACCCCCACCTGCCCCGTCCACATCACACCTTTGCCCTCTGGGACTGCAGCCTTCAGCCCTCCCTCTGGCCCCTCGCGCACAGCCCGACACCAGGGCCCCCAGTCCTCCGGACCTGCAACGGGCCCTGGGTACTGCCCTGCACCCCTCCTCCTCTCCACCCTCTCCCAGGAGCCTTCTCTCTCCCCCATGCAAGTCTTCAGTGTGGCCTCCCTTCCCGGCTCTGCCTGCCTTCTGCGTGAACATCCCCCCAGGTGCACTCTGCTCTCATCAGCCCAAGCCATCCCAAGGTCGCCCCTTCAGCACTGCCCTCTCCCTCCGCCCTCCTCCTTCAGAGTCCTCGGCCCGGGCACCAGACCATGGTGCTCCACTCCCTACTCGCCGAAGGTGCACCCTAACCCGCCTGCCCCCCATCCTTCCTGCTGACATTTAGGGTACATCCATTTGCTCGCTGTCTGCCTGGCCGAGGGTCCCTCGCCCCCGTTCTGACATTCAGGACCACTCTCATGCTGCCTCCACCTACCCAACTGGGGCTCATCTGCTCCCGCTTCACCTCTCTCTATCTGCCCGGCTCTCCACTCTACCCCCCTTCCACCCAGTGATGCTCCCCCGAGGATCCCTGACTCCCAAGGCGGGCCTATCACCAACATCTTTGGGGTGTGTTTCTGGGTTTAGTTTTTCAATGATTTTTTGGTTTTGTTGTTGTATTGAGCAGGGCACTGCTCCCCCCTTAGATGTTGTGATAGGCCTCCCTTGGGGGCCATTCCCGCCACCCACCCTCGGGTGGACCCCCCCCCCACCCGGGGAACAATCACTGCTGTGGAAGCCCAACCTGTCTCTTGTCCCACTCACCCTGGTGCCTCCGGCCGGCCTTCTACCGCTTGCCCCTCACCCATTTTCCTGAAAGAGCCCAGTATTCTCACACTGTCCCCACACTGTCCGCCCTGAGCAACCCACCCCCTTCCATACTTAAGTGTTCCCCCAACCCCTCTCTGCAGTACTCCATTTGCTATCCTGCACCGCCCGCCATCACCCCACACACACACGCAAACGCTCACACGCGGGACTCCTTTCCCCCTCCCTGCCTTTAGGACTCCCAGTCACTGGGGATACAGCTTTGGCCCCTCTCTGCTCTTTCTCTGCACTGGATGTTGTCTCTATGCTCTACGTGACTCCTTTTCCCAGACCCCTGGCCTGATCCCCCTGCCGTGCCCCTCTGCTGCTCAGGAGTCCTCAAGTCACCCAACGCCACCTGAAATGCCATGGATCTTAACGCTGCTTTCCTGTCCAAACCTGGCAAACCGGACCAGACTCCTGTCTCAATCCCCAGATCTCACCCCGCACCCCCACCCCCTCGTCTTGTAGGGTGCAGAGCCCGGGCCGCGCGGGGGCGGGCCGGATCGTTCTACCCCCCTGCCACTTGGTTCCCGGTGCCAAGGCCTCTGGAACCGCCATTCCTCTCCACCCACTGCTGGCTGTCCCTTTTCCACTCCTCCTCCTCCGCCACTAGCTGGCCGTCCCCGACATTGGGACCCTCTTTCCTCTGGGCTCCTCTGAGATCAGCCTGGATTTCCACTTCCACCTCCCTCTTCTCCTAGCTCCCCTTGTTGGTGCCCCGCCCTCTCCTGTCCCCTGCCCTCCACTCTCCTTCCTGCCCTGAGTGTCTCCAGTCACTTGCTCCCTCTATGGGGGTCCACCCTCCTTTCAGTGTGCATGGAGGCCCCATGAGGAGGGACCCTCTTGCCGAGACCTTTCTTCAGGGACCTGTGGTCTCCCTTCCCTCCTGGGCATGCGGCATCATCCTGCCTCTTCTCGAGGCGCCGCGCGTCTCCTCAAGGACCCCCGTGCCTGCCCTGGACGTGTATGGGACCATCCCTTCGCCACGGGGTTGTCCTCCCTGAACTGTTTCCCTGCTCACCATCTTTCCATGCCCTCAGCAGGCTTCATTGTGCCCCGAAGCCATCTCCTCTCACTTGGTCCTGCCCGCGGCCGCCGCCCAACTTTCCCTTCCTCTTGCTTTAGCCATGGCCAGCCTCACCGTTCTTCCTGCCCTCTCGTCCTCATTCATCCAGCCCTTGCCCACCCACCCACCCATGAGGCTCATCACGCCCCTTCCCGGTCCTCTTCCGTCCCTCGCCTGTACTCTTTACATCTCCTCTGCATCGGACCCTGCCCATCACACTCGCCCTCCCACCCCCACCTGCCCCGTCCACATCACACCTTTGCCCTCTGGGACTGCAGCCTTCAGCCCTCCCTCTGGCCCCTCGCGCACAGCCCGACACCAGGGCCCCCAGTCCTCCGGACCTGCAACGGGCCCTGGGTACTGCCCTGCACCCCTCCTCCTCTCCACCCTCTCCCAGGAGCCTTCTCTCTCCCCCATGCAAGTCTTCAGTGTGGCCTCCCTTCCCGGCTCCGCCTGCCTTCTGCGTGAACATCCCCCCAGGTGCACTCTGCTCTCATCAGCCCAAGCCATCCCAAGGTCGCCCCTTCAGCACTGCCCTCTCCCTCCGCCCTCCTCCTTCAGAGTCCTCGGCCCGGGCACCAGACCATGGTGCTCCACTCCCTACTCGCCGAAGGTGCACCCTAACCCGCCTGCCCCCCATCCTTCCTGCTGACATTTAGGGTACATCCATTTGCTCGCTGTCTGCCTGGCCGAGGGTCCCTCGCCCCGTTCTGACATTCTGGACCACTCTCATGCTGCCTCCACCTACCCAACTGGGGCTCATCTGCTCCCGCTTCACCTCTCTCTATCTGCCCGGCTCTCCACTCTACCCCCCTTCCACCCAGTGATGCTCCCCCGAGGATCCCTGACTCCCAAGGCGGGCCTATCACCAACATCTTTGGGGTGTGTTTCTGGGTTTAGTTTTTCAATGATTTTTTGGTTTTGTTGTTGTATTGAGCAGGGCACTGCTCCCCCCTTAGATGTTGTGATAGGCCTCCCTTGGGGGCCATTCCCGCCACCCACCCTCGGGTGGACCCCCCCCCCACCCCGGGGAACAATCACTGCTGTGGAAGCCCAACCTGTCTCTTGTCCCACTCACCCTGGTGCCTCCGGCCGGCCTTCTACCGCTTGCCCCTCACCCATTTTCCTGAAAGAGCCCAGTATTCTCACACTGTCCCCACACTGTCCGCCCTGAGCAACCCACCCCCTTCCATACTTAAGTCTTCCCCCAACCCCTCTCTGCAGTACTCCATTTGCTATCCTGCACCGCCCGCCATCACCCCACACACACATGCAAACGCTCACACGCGGGACTCCTTTCCCCCTCCCTGCCTTTAGGACTCCCAGTCACTGGGGATACAGCTTTGGCCCCTCTCTGCTCTTTCTCAGCACTGGATGTTGTCTCTATGCTCTACGTAACTCCTTTTCCCAGACCCCTGGCCTGATCCCCCTGCCGTGCCCCTCTGCTGCTCAGGAGTCCTCAAGTCCCCCAACGCCACCTGAAATGCCATGGATCTTAACGCTGCTTTCCTGTCCAAACCTGGCAAACCGGACCAGACTCCTGTCTCAATCCCCCGATCTCACCCCGCACCCCCACCCCCTCGTCTTGTAGGGTGCAGAGCCCGGGCCGCGCGGGGGCGGGCCGGATCGTTCTACCCCCCTGCCACTTGGTTCCCGGTGCCAAGGCCTCTGGAACCGCCATTCCTCTCCACCCACTGCTGGCTGTCCCTTTTCCACTCCTCCTCCTCCGCCACTAGCTGGCCGGCCCCGACAGTGGGACCCTCTTTCCTCTGGGCTCCTCTGAGATCAGCCTGGATTTCCACTTCCACCTCCCTCTTCTCCTAGCTCCCCTTGTTGGTGCCCCGCCCTCTCCTGTCCCCTGCCCTCCATTCTCCTTCCTGCCCTGAGTGTCTCCAGTCACTTGCTCCCTCTATGGGGGGCCACCCTCCTTTCAGTGTGCATGGAGGCCCCATGAGGAGGGACCCTCTTGCCGAGACCTTTCTTCAGGGACCTGTGGTCTCCCTTCCCTCCTGGGCATGCGGCATCATCCTGCCCCTTCTCGAGGCGCCGCGCGTCTCCTCAAGGACCCCCGTGCCTGCCCTGGACGTGTATGGGACCATCCCTTCGCCACGGGGTTGTCCTCCCTGAACTGTTTCCCTGCTCACCATCTTTCCATGCCCTCAGCAGGCTTCATTGTGCCCCGAAGCCATCTCCTCTCACTTGGTCCTGCCCGCGGCCGCCGCCCAACTTTCCCTTCCTCTTGGTTTAGCCATGGCCACCCTCACCGTTCTTCCTGCCCTCTCGTCCTCATTCATCCAGCCCTTGCCCACCCACCCACCCATGAGGCTCATCACGCCCCTTCCCGGTCCTCTTCCCTCCCTCGCCTGTACTCTTTACATCTCCTCTGCATCGGACCCTGCCCATCACACTCGCCCTCCCGCCCCCACCTGCCCCGTCCACATCACACCTTTGCCCTCGGACTGCAGCCTTCAGCCCTCCCTCTGGCCCCTCGCGCACAGCCCGACACCAGGGCCCCCAGTCCTCCGGACCTGCAACGGGCCCTGGGTACCCCCCTGCACCCCTCCTCCTCTCCACCCTCTCCCAGGAGCCTTCTCTCTCCCCCATGCAAGTCTTCAGTGTGGCCTCCCTTCCCAGCTCCGCCTGCCTTCTGCGTGAACATCCCCCCAGGTGCACTCTGCTCTCATCAGCCAAGCCATCGCAAGGTCGCCCCTTCAGCACTGCCCTCTCCCTCCGCCCTCCTCCTTCAGAGTCCTCGGCCCGGGCACCAGACCTTGGTGCTCCACTCCCTACTCGCCGAAGGTGCACCCCAACCCGCCTGCCCCCCATCCTTCCTGCTGACTTTTAGGGTACATCCATTTGCTCGCTGTCTGCCTGGCCGAGGGCCCCTCGCCCCGTTCTGACATTCTGGACCACTCTCATGCTGCCTCCACCTACCCAACTGGGGCTCATCTGCTCCCGCTTCACCTCTCTCTATCTGCCCGGCTCTCCACTCTACCTCCCTTCCACCCAGTGATGCTCCCCCGAGGATCCCTGACTCCCAAGGCGGGCCTATCACCAACATCTTTGGGGTGTGTTTTTGGGTTTAGTTTTTCAATGATTTTTTGGTTTTGTTGTTGTATTGAGCAGCGCACTGCTCTCCCCTTAGATGTTGTGATAGGCCTCCCTTGGGGGCCATTCCCGCCACCCACCCTCGGGTGGACCCCCCCCCCACCCCGGGGAACAATCACTGCTGTGGAAGCCCAACCTGTCTCTTGTTCCACTCACCCTCGTGCCTCCGGCCGGCCTTCTACCGCTTGCCCCTCACCCATTTTCCTGAAAGAGCCCAGTATTCTCACACTGTCCCCACACTGTCCGCCCTGAGCCACCCACCCCCTTCCATACTTAAGTCTTCCCCCAACCCCTCTCTGCAGTACTCCATTTGCTATCCTGCACCGCCCGCCATCACCCCACACACACACGCAAACGCTCACACGCGGGACTCTTTTCCCCCTCCCTGCCTTTAGGACTCCCAGTCACTGGGGATACAGCTTTGGCCCCTCTCTGCTCTTTCTCAGCACTGGATGTTGTCTCTATGCTCTACGTGACTCCTTTTCCCAGACCCCTGGCCTGATCCCCCTGCCGTGCCCCTCTGCTGCTCAGGAGTCCTCAAGTCCCCCAACGCCACCTGAAATGCCATGGATCTTAACGCTGCTTTCCTGTCCAAACCTGGCAAACCGGACCAGACTCCTGTCTCAATCCCCCGATCTCACCCCGCACCCCCACCCCCTCGTCTTGTAGGGTGCAGAGCCCGGGCCGCGCGGGGGCGGGCCGGATCGTTCTACCCCCCTGCCACTTGGTTCCCGGTGCCAAGGCCTCTGGAACCGCCATTCCTCTCCACCCACTGCTGGCTGTCCCTTTTCCACTCCTCCTCCTCCGCCACTAGCTGGCCGGCCCCGACAGTGGGACCCTCTTTCCTCTGGGCTCCTCTGAGATCAGCCTGGATTTCCACTTCCACCTCCCTCTTCTCCTAGCTCCCCTTGTTGGTGCCCCGCCCTCTCCTGTCCCCTGCCCTCCACTCTCCTTCCTGCCCTGAGTGTCTCCAGTCACTTGCTCCCTCTATGGGGGGCCACCCTCCTTTCAGTGTGCATGGAGGCCCCATGAGGAGGGACCCTCTTGCCGAGACCTTTCTTCAGGGACCTGTGGTCTCCCTTCCCTCCTGGGCATGCGGCATCATCCTGCCTCATCTCGAGGCGCCGCGCGTCTCCTCAAGGACCCCGTGCCTGCCCTGGACCTGTATGGGACCATCCCTTTGCCACGGGGTTGTCCTCCCTGAACTGTTTCCCTGCTCACCATCTTTCCATGCCCTCAGCAGGCTTCATTGTGCCCCGAAGCCATCTCCTCTCACTTGGTCCTGCCCGCGGCCGCCGCCCAACTTTCCCTTCCTCTTGGTTTAGCCATGGCCAGCCTCACCGTTCTTCCTGCCCTCTCGTCCTCATTCATCCAGCCCTTGCCCACCCACCCACCCATGAGGCTCATCACGCCCCTTCCCGGTCCTCTTCCCTCCCTCGCCTGTACTCTTTACATCTCCTCTGCATCGGACCCTGCCCATCACACTCGCCCTCCCGCCCCCACCTGCCCCGTCCACATCACACCTTTGCCCTCGGACTGCAGCCTTCAGCCCTCCCTCTGGCCCCTCGCGCACAGCCCGACACCAGGGCCCCCAGTCCTCCGGACCTGCAACGGGCCCTGGGTACCCCCCTGCACCCCTCCTCCTCTCCACCCTCTCCCAGGAGCCTTCTCTCTCCCCCATGCAAGTCTTCAGTGTGGCCTCCCTTCCCAGCTCCGCCTGCCTTCTGCGTGAACATCCCCCCAGGTGCACTCTGCTCTCATCAGCCAAGCCATCGCAAGGTCGCCCCTTCAGCACTGCCCTCTCCCTCCGCCCTCCTCCTTCAGAGTCCTCGGCCCGGGCACCAGACCTTGGTGCTCCACTCCCTACTCGCCGAAGGTGCACCCCAACCCGCCTGCCCCCCATCCTTCCTGCTGACATTTAGGGTACATCCATTTGCTCGCTGTCTGCCTGGCCGAGGGTCCCTCGCCCCGTTCTGACATTCTGGACCACTCTCATGCTGCCTCCACCTACCCAACTGGGGCTCATCTGCTCCCGCTTCACCTCTCTCTATCTGCCCGGCTCTCCACTCTACCCCCCTTCCACCCAGTGATGCTCCCCCGAGGATCCCTGACTCCCAAGGCGGGCCTATCAACAACATCTTTGGGGTGTGTTTTTGGGTTTAGTTTTTCAATGATTTTTTGGTTTTGTTGTTGTATTGAGCAGGGCACTGCTCCCCCCTTAGATGTTGTGATAGGCCTCCCTTGGGGGCCATTCCCGCCACCCACCCTCGGGTGGACCCCCCCCCCCACCCCGGGGAACAATCACTGCTGTGGAAGCCCAACCTGTCTCTTGTCCCACTCACCCTCATGCCTCCGGCCGGCCTTCTACCGCTTGCCCCTCACCCATTTTCCTGAAAGAGCCCAGTATTCTCACACTGTCCCCACACTGTCCGCCCTGAGCCACCCACCCCCTTCCATACTTAAGTCTTCCCCCAACCCCTCTCTGCAGTACTCCATTTGCTATCCTGCACCGCCCGCCATCACCCCACACACACACGCAAACGCTCACACGCGGGACTCTTTTCCCCCTCCCTGCCTTTAGGACTCCCAGTCACTGGGGATACAGCTTTGGCCCCTCTCTGCTCTTTCTCAGCACTGGATGTTGTCTCTATGCTCTACGTGACTCCTTTTCCCAGACCCCTGGCCTGATCCCCCTGCCGTGCCCCTCTGCTGCTCAGGAGTCCTCAAGTCCCCCAACGCCACCTGAAATGCCATGGATCTTAACGCTGCTTTCCTGTCCAAACCTGGCAAACCGGACCAGACTCCTGTCTCAATCCCCCGATCTCACCCCGCACCCCCCACCCCTCGTCTTGTAGGGTGCAGAGCCCGGGCCGCGCGGGGGCGGGCCGGATCGTTCTACCCCCCTGCCACTTGGTTCCCGGTGCCAAGGCCTCTGGAACCGCCATTCCTCTCCACCCACTGCTGGCTGTCCCTTTTCCACTCCTCCTCCTCCGCCACTAGCTGGCCGTCCCCGACAGTGGGACCCTCTTTCCTCTGGGCTCCTCTGAGATCAGCCTGGATTTCCACTTCCACCTCCCTCTTCTCCTAGCTCCCCTTGTTGGGGCCCCGCCCTCTCCTGTCCCCTGCCCTCCACTCTCCTTCCTGCCCTGAGTGTCTCCAGTCACTTGCTCCCTCTATGGGGGGCCACCCTCCTTTCAGTGTGCATGGAGGCCCCATGAGGAGGGACCCTCTTGCCGAGACCTTTCTTCAGGGACCTGTGGTCTCCCTTCCCTCCTGGGCATGCGGCATCATCCTGCCTCTTCTCGAGGCGCCGCGCGTCTCCTCAAGGACCCCCGTGCCTGCCCTGGACCTGTATGGGACCATCCCTTCGCCACGGGGTTGTCCTCCCTGAACTGTTTCCCTGCTCACCATCTTTCCATGCCCTCAGCAGGCTTCATTATGCCCCGAAGCCATCTCCTCTCACTTGGTCCTGCCCGCGGCCGCCGCCCAACTTTCCCTTCCTCTTGGTTTAGCCATGGCCAGCCTCACCGTTCTTCCTGCCCTCTCGTCCTCATTCATCCAGCCCTTGCCCACCCACCCACCCATGAGGCTCATCACGCCCCTTCCCGGTCCTCTTCCCTCCCTCGCCTGTACTCTTTACATCTCCTCTGCATCGGACCCTGCCCATCACACTCGCCCTCCCGCCCCCACCTGCCCCGTCCACATCACACCTTTGCCCTCGGACTGCAGCCTTCAGCCCTCCCTCTGGCCCCTCGCGCACAGCCCGACACCAGGGCCCCCAGTCCTCCGGACCTGCAACGGGCCCTGGGTACCCCCCTGCACCCCTCCTCCTCTCCACCCTCTCCCAGGAGCCTTCTCTCTCCCCCATGCAAGTCTTCAGTGTGGCCTCCCTTCCCAGCTCCGCCTGCCTTCTGCGTGAACATCCCCCCAGGTGCACTCTGCTCTCATCAGCCAAGCCATCGCAAGGTCGCCCCTTCAGCACTGCCCTCTCCCTCCGCCCTCCTCCTTCAGAGTCCTCGGCCCGGGCACCAGACCTTGGTGCTCCACTCCCTACTCGCCGAAGGTGCACCCCAACCCGCCTGCCCCCCATCCTTCCTGCTGACATTTAGGGTACATCCATTTGCTCGCTGTCTGCCTGGCCGAGGGCCCCTCGCCCCGTTCTGACATTCTGGACCACTCTCATGCTGCCTCCACCTACCCAACTGGGACTCATCTGCTCCCGCTTCACCTCTCTCTATCTGCCCGGCTCTCCACTCTACCTCCCTTCCACCCAGTGATGCTCCCCCGAGGATCCCTGACTCCCAAGGCGGGCCTATCACCAACATCTTTGGGGTGTGTTTTTGGGTTTAGTTTTTCAGTGATTTTTTGCTTTTGTTGTTGTATTGAGCAGCGCACTGCTCCCCCCTTAGATGTTGTGATAGGCCTCCCTTGGGGGCCATTCCCGCCACCCACCCTCGGGTGGACCCCCCCCCCACCCCGGGGAACAATCACTGCTGTGGAAGCCCAACCTGTCTCTTGTTCCACTCACCCTCGTGCCTCCGGCCGGCCTTCTACCGCTTGCCCCTCACCCATTTTCCTGAAAGAGCCCAGTATTCTCACACTGTCCCCACACTGTCCGCCCTGAGCCACCCACCCCCTTCCATACTTAAGTCTTCCCCCAACCCCTCTCTGCAGTACTCCATTTGCTATCCTGCACCGCCCGCCATCACCCCACACACACACGCAAACGCTCACACGCGGGACTCTTTTCCCCCTCCCTGCCTTTAGGACTCCCAGTCACTGGGGATACAGCTTTGGCCCCTCTCTGCTCTTTCTCAGCACTGGATGTTGTCTCTATGCTCTACGTGACTCCTTTTCCCAGACCCCTGGCCTGATCCCCCTGCCGTGCCCCTCTGCTGCTCAGGAGTCCTCAAGTCCCCCAACGCCACCTGAAATGCCATGGATCTTAACGCTGCTTTCCTGTCCAAACCTGGCAAACCGGACCAGACTCCTGTCTCAATCCCCCGATCTCACCCCGCACCCCCACCCCCTCGTCTTGTAGGGTGCAGAGCCCGGGCCGCGCGGGGGCGGGCCGGATCGTTCTACCCCCCTGCCACTTGGTTCCCGGTGCCAAGGCCTCTGGAACCGCCATTCCTCTCCACCCACTGCTGGCTGTCCCTTTTCCACTCCTCCTCCTCCGCCACTAGCTGGCCGGCCCCGACAGTGGGACCCTCTTTCCTCTGGGCTCCTCTGAGATCAGCCTGGATTTCCACTTCCACCTCCCTCTTCTCCTAGCTCCCCTTGTTGGTGCCCCGCCCTCTCCTGTCCCCTGCCCTCCACTCTCCTTCCTGCCCTGAGTGTCTCCAGTCACTTGCTCCCTCTATGGGGGGCCACCCTCCTTTCAGTGTGCATGGAGGCCCCATGAGGAGGGACCCTCTTGCCGAGACCTTTCTTCAGGGACCTGTGGTCTCCCTTCCCTCCTGGGCATGCGGCATCATCCTGCCTCATCTCGAGGCGCCGCGCGTCTCCTCAAGGACCCCGTGCCTGCCCTGGACCTGTATGGGACCATCCCTTTGCCACGGGGTTGTCCTCCCTGAACTGTTTCCCTGCTCACCATCTTTCCATGCCCTCAGCAGGCTTCATTGTGCCCCGAAGCCATCTCCTCTCACTTGGTCCTGCCCGCGGCCGCCGCCCAACTTTCCCTTCCTCTTGGTTTAGCCATGGCCAGCCTCACCGTTCTTCCTGCCCTCTCGTCCTCATTCATCCAGCCCTTGCCCACCCACCCACCCATGAGGCTCATCACACCCCTTCCCGGTCCTCTTCCGTCCCTCGCCTGTACTCTTTACATCTCCTCTGCATCGGACCCTGCCCATCACACTCGCCCTCCCGCCCCCACCTGCCCCGTCCACATCACACCTTTGCCCTCTGGGACTGCAGCCTTCAGCCCTCCCTCTGGCCCCTCGCGCACAGCCCGACACCAGGGCCCCCAGTCCTCCGGACCTGCAACGGGCCCTGGGTACTGCCCTGCACCCCTCCTCCTCTCCACCCTCTCCCAGGAGCCTTCTCTCTCCCCCATGCAAGTCTTCAGTGTGGCCTCCCTTCCCAGCTCCGCCTGCCTTCTGCGTGAACATCCCCCCAGGTGCACTCTGCTCTCATCAGCCCAAGCCATCCCAAGGTCGCCCCTTTAGCACTGCCCTCTCCCTCCGCGTTCCTCCTTCAGAGTCCTCGGCCCGGGAACCAGACCTTGGTGCTCCACTCCCTACTCGCCGAAGGTGCACCCCAACCCGCCTGCCCCCCATCCTTCCTGCTGACATTTAGGGTACATCCATTTGCTCGCTGTCTGCCTGGCCGAGGGTCCCTCGCCCCCGTTCTGACATTCTGGACCACTCTCATGCTGCCTCCACCTACCCAACTGGGGCTCATCTGCTCCCGCTTCACCTCTCTCTATCTGCCCGGCTCTCCACTCTACCCCCCTTCCACCCAGTGATGCTCCCCCGAGGATCCCTGACTCCCAAACCGGGCCTGTCACCAACATCTTTGGGGTGTGTTTTTGGGTTTAGGTTTTCAATGATTTTTTGGTTTTATTGTTGTATTGAGCAGCGCACTGCTCCCCCCTTAGATGTTGTGATAGGCCTCCCTTGGGGGCCATTCCCGCCACCCACCCTCGGGTGGACCCCCCCCCCACCCCGGGGAACAATCACTGCTGTGGAAGCCCAACCTGTCTCTTGTCCCACTCACCCTCGTGCCTCCGGCCGGCCTTCTACCGCTTGCCCCTCACCCATTTTCCTGAAAGAGCCCAGTTGTCTCACACTGTCCCCACACTGTCCGCCCTGAGCCACCCACCCCCTTCCATACTTAAGTCTTCCCCCAACCCCTCTCTGCAGTACTCCATTTGCTATCCTGCACCGCCCGCCATCACCCCACACACACACACACGCAAACGCTCACACGCGGGACTCCTTTCCCCCTCCCTGCCTTTAGGACTCCCAGTCACTGGGGATACAGCTTTGGCCCCTCTCTGCTCTTTCTCAGCACTGGATGTTGTCTCTATGCTCTACGTGACTCCCTTTCCCAGACCCCTGGCCTGATCCCCCTCCCGTGCCCCTCTGCTGCTCAGGAGTCCTCAAGTCCCCCAACGCCACCTGAAATGCCATGGATCTTAACGCTGCTTTCCTGTCCAAACCTGGCAAACCGGACCAGACTCCTGTCTCAATCCCCCGATCTCACCCCGCACCCCCCACCCCCTCGTGTTGTAGGGTGCAGAGCCCGGGCTGCGCGGGGGCGGGCCGGATCGTTCTACCCCCCTGCCACTTGGTTCCCGGTGCCAAGGCCTCTGGAACCGCCATTCCTCTCCACCCACTGCTGGCTGTCCCTTTTCCACTCCTCCTCCTCCGCCACTAGCTGGCCGGCCCCGACAGTGGGACCCTCTTTCCTCTGGGCTCCTCTGAGATCAGCCTGGATTTCCACTTCCACCTCCCTCTTCTCCTAGCTCCCCTTGTTGGGGCCCCGCCCTCTCCTGTCCCCTGCCCTCCACTCTCCTTCCTGCCCTGAGTGTCTCCAGTCACTTGCTCCCTCTATGGGGGGCCACCCTCCTTTCAGTGTGCATGGAGGCCCCATGAGGAGGGACCCTCTTGCCGAGACCTTTCTTCAGGGACCTGTGGTCTCCCTTCCCTCCTGGGCATGCGGCATCATCCTGCCTCTTCTCGAGGCGCCGCGCGTCTCCTCAAGGACCCCCGTGCCTGCCCTGGACCTGTATGGGACCATCCCTTCGCCACGGGGTTGTCCTCCCTGAACTGTTTCCCTGCTCACCATCTTTCCATGCCCTCAGCAGGCTTCATTGTGCCCCGAAGCCATCTCCTCTCACTTGGTCCTGCCCGCGGCCGCCGCCCAACTTTCCCTTCCTCTTGGTTTAGCCATGGCCAGCCTCACCGTTCTTCCTGCCCTCTCGTCCTCATTCATCCAGCCCTTGCCCACCCACCCACCCATGAGGCTCATCACGCCCCTTCCCGGTCCTCTTCCGTCCCTCGCCTGTACTCTTTACATCTCCTCTGCATCGGACCCTGCCCATCACACTCGCCCTCCCACCCCCACCTGCCCCGTCCACATCACACCTTTGCCCTCTGGGACTGCAGCCTTCAGCCCTCCCTCTGGCCCCTCGCGCACAGCCCGACACCAGGGCCCCCAGTCCTCCGGACCTGCAACGGGCCCTGGGTACTGCCCTGCACCCCTCCTCCTCTCCACCCTCTCCCAGGAGCCTTCTCTCTCCCCCATGCAAGTCTTCAGTGTGGCCTCCCTTCCCGGCTCCGCCTGCCTTCTGCGTGAACATCCCCCCAGGTGCACTCTGCTCTCATCAGCCCAAGCCATCCCAAGGTCGCCCCTTCAGCACTGCCCTCTCCCTCCGCCCTCCTCCTTCAGAGTCCTCGGCCCGGGCACCAGACCATGGTGCTCCACTCCCTACTCGCCGAAGGTGCACCCTAACCCGCCTGCCCCCCATCCTTCCTGCTGACATTTAGGGTACATCCATTTGCTCGCTGTCTGCCTGGCCGAGGGTCCCTTGCCCCCGTTCTGACATTCTGGACCACTCTCATGCTGCCTCCACCTACCCAACTGGGGCTCATCTGCTCCCGCTTCACCTCTCTCTATCTGCCCGGCTCTCCACTCTACCCCCCTTCCACCCAGTGATGCTCCCCCGAGGATCCCTGACTCCCAAGGCGGGCCTATCACCAACATCTTTGGGGTGTGTTTTTGGGTTT
Source organism: Miniopterus schreibersii (assembly GCF_964146895.1). Taxonomy (NCBI): domain Eukaryota; kingdom Metazoa; phylum Chordata; class Mammalia; order Chiroptera; family Miniopteridae; genus Miniopterus; species Miniopterus schreibersii. The sequence goes on from NC_138118.1 coordinate 15,326,854, forward strand.
AGTTTTTCAATGATTTTTTGGTTTTGTTGTTGTATTGAGCAGGGCACTGCTCCCCCCTTAGATGTTGTGATAGGCCTCCCTTGGGGGCCATTCCCGCCACCCACCCTCGGGTGGACCCCCCCCCCCACCCCGGGGAACAATCACTGCTGTGGAAGCCCAACCTGTCTCTTGTCCCACTCACCCTCATGCCTCCGGCCGGCCTTCTACCGCTTGCCCCTCACCCATTTTCCTGAAAGAGCCCAGTATTCTCACACTGTCCCCACACTGTCCGCCCTGAGCCACCCACCCCCTTCCATACTTAAGTCTTCCCCCAACCCCTCTCTGCAGTACTCCATTTGCTATCCTGCACCGCCCGCCATCACCCCACACACACACGCAAACGCTCACACGCGGGACTCTTTTCCCCCTCCCTGCCTTTAGGACTCCCAGTCACTGGGGATACAGCTTTGGCCCCTCTCTGCTCTTTCTCAGCACTGGATGTTGTCTCTATGCTCTACGTGACTCCTTTTCCCAGACCCCTGGCCTGATCCCCCTGCCGTGCCCCTCTGCTGCTCAGGAGTCCTCAAGTCCCCCAACGCCACCTGAAATGCCATGGATCTTAACGCTGCTTTCCTGTCCAAACCTGGCAAACCGGACCAGACTCCTGTCTCAATCCCCCGATCTCACCCCGCACCCCCCACCCCCTCGTCTTGTAGGGTGCAGAGCCCGGGCCGCGCGGGGGCGGGCCGGATCGTTCTACCCCCCTGCCACTTGGTTCCCGGTGCCAAGGCCTCTGGAACCGCCATTCCTCTCCACCCACTGCTGGCTGTCCCTTTTCCACTCCTCCTCCTCCGCCACTAGCTGGCCGTCCCCGACAGTGGGACCCTCTTTCCTCTGGGCTCCTCTGAGATCAGCCTGGATTTCCACTTCCACCTCCCTCTTCTCCTAGCTCCCCTTGTTGGGGCCCCGCCCTCTCCTGTCCCCTGCCCTCCACTCTCCTTCCTGCCCTGAGTGTCTCCAGTCACTTGCTCCCTCTATGGGGGGCCACCCTCCTTTCAGTGTGCATGGAGGCCCCATGAGGAGGGACCCTCTTGCCGAGACCTTTCTTCAGGGACCTGTGGTCTCCCTTCCCTCCTGGGCATGCGGCATCATCCTGCCTCTTCTCGAGGCGCCGCGCGTCTCCTCAAGGACCCCCGTGCCTGCCCTGGACGTGTATGGGACCATCCCTTCGCCACGGGGTTGTCCTCCCTGAACTGTTTCCCTGCTCACCATCTTTCCATGCCCTCAGCAGGCTTCATTGTGCCCCGAAGCCATCTCCTCTCACTTGGTCCTGCCCGCGGCCGCCGCCCAACTTTCCCTTCCTCTTGGTTTAGCCATGGCCAGCCTCACCGTTCTTCCTGCCCTCTCGTCCTCATTCATCCAGCCCTTGCCCACCCACCCACCCATGAGGCTCATCACGCCCCTTCCCGGTCCTCTTCCCTCCCTCGCCTGTACTCTTTACATCTCCTCTGCATCGGACCCTGCCCATCACACTCGCCCTCCCGCCCCCACCTGCCCCGTCCACATCACACCTTTGCCCTCGGACTGCAGCCTTCAGCCCTCCCTCTGGCCCCTCGCGCACAGCCCGACACCAGGGCCCCCAGTCCTCCGGACCTGCAACGGGCCCTGGGTACCCCCCTGCACCCCTCCTCCTCTCCACCCTCTCCCAGGAGCCTTCTCTCTCCCCCATGCAAGTCTTCAGTGTGGCCTCCCTTCCCAGCTCCGCCTGCCTTCTGCGTGAACATCCCCCCAGGTGCACTCTGCTCTCATCAGCCAAGCCATCGCAAGGTCGCCCCTTCAGCACTGCCCTCTCCCTCCGCCCTCCTCCTTCAGAGTCCTCGGCCCGGGCACCAGACCTTGGTGCTCCACTCCCTACTCGCCGAAGGTGCACCCCAACCCGCCTGCCCCCCATCCTTCCTGCTGACATTTAGGGTACATCCATTTGCTCGCTGTCTGCCTGGCCGAGGGCCCCTCGCCCCGTTCTGACATTCTGGACCACTCTCATGCTGCCTCCACCTACCCAACTGGGACTCATCTGCTCCCGCTTCACCTCTCTCTATCTGCCCGGCTCTCCACTCTACCTCCCTTCCACCCAGTGATGCTCCCCCGAGGATCCCTGACTCCCAAGGCGGGCCTATCACCAACATCTTTGGGGTGTGTTTTTGGGTTTAGTTTTTCAATGATTTTTTGGTTTTGTTGTTGTATTGAGCAGCGCACTGCTCCCCCCTTAGATGTTGTGATAGGCCTCCCTTGGGGGCCATTCCCGCCACCCACCCTCGGGTGGACCCCCCCCCCACCCCGGGGAACAATCACTGCTGTGGAAGCCCAACCTGTCTCTTGTTCCACTCACCCTCGTGCCTCCGGCCGGCCTTCTACCGCTTGCCCCTCACCCATTTTCCTGAAAGAGCCCAGTATTCTCACACTGTCCCCACACTGTCCGCCCTGAGCCACCCACCCCCTTCCATACTTAAGTCTTCCCCCAACCCCTTTCTGCAGTACTCCATTTGCTATCCTGCACCGCCCGCCATCACCCCACACACACACGCAAACGCTCACACGCGGGACTCTTTTCCCCCTCCCTGCCTTTAGGACTCCCAGTCACTGGGGATACAGCTTTGGCCCCTCTCTGCTCTTTCTCAGCACTGGATGTTGTCTCTATGCTCTACGTGACTCCTTTTCCCAGACCCCTGGCCTGATCCCCCTCCCGTGCCCCTCTGCTGCTCAGGAGTCCTCAAGTCCCCCAACGCCACCTGAAATGCCATGGATCTTAACGCTGCTTTCCTGTCCAAACCTGGCAAACCGGACCAGACTCCTGTCTCAATCCCCCGATCTCACCCCGCACCCCCACCCCCTCGTCTTGTAGGGTGCAGAGCCCGGGCCGCGCGGGGGCGGGCCGGATCGTTCTACCCCCCTGCCACTTGGTTCCCGGTGCCAAGGCCTCTGGAACCGCCATTCCTCTCCACCCACTGCTGGCTGTCCCTTTTCCACTCCTCCTCCTCCGCCACTAGCTGGCCGTCCCCGACAGTGGGACCCTCTTTCCTCTGGGCTCCTCTGAGATCAGCCTGGATTTCCACTTCCACCTCCCTCTTCTCCTAGCTCCCCTTGTTGGTGCCCCGCCCTCTCCTGTCCCCTGCCCTCCACTCTCCTTCCTGCCCTGAGTGTCTCCAGTCACTTGCTCCCTCTATGGGGGGCCACCCTCCTTTCAGTGTGCATGGAGGCCCCATGAGGAGGGACCCTCTTGCCGAGACCTTTCTTCAGGGACCTGTGGTCTCCCTTCCCTCCTGGGCATGCGGCATCATCCTGCCTCATCTCGAGGCGCCGCGCGTCTCCTCAAGGACCCCCGTGCCTGCCCTGGACCTGTATGGGACCATCCCTTTGCCACGGGGTTGTCCTCCCTGAACTGTTTCCCTGCTCACCATCTTTCCATGCCCTCAGCAGGCTTCATTGTGCCCCGAAGCCATCTCCTCTCACTTGGTCCTGCCCGCGGCCGCCGCCCAACTTTCCCTTCCTCTTGGTTTAGCCATGGCCAGCCTCACCGTTCTTCCTGCCCTCTCGTCCTCATTCATCCAGCCCTTGCCCACCCACCCACCCATGAGGCTCATCACACCCCTTCCCGGTCCTCTTCCGTCCCTCGCCTGTACTCTTTACATCTCCTCTGCATCGGACCCTGCCCATCACACTCGCCCTCCCGCCCCCACCTGCCCCGTCCACATCACACCTTTGCCCTCTGGGACTGCAGCCTTCAGCCCTCCCTCTGGCCCCTCGCGCACAGCCCGACACCAGGGCCCCCAGTCCTCCGGACCTGCAACGGGCCCTGGGTACTGCCCTGCACCCCTCCTCCTCTCCACCCTCTCCCAGGAGCCTTCTCTCTCCCCCATGCAAGTCTTCAGTGTGGCCTCCCTTCCCAGCTCCGCCTGCCTTCTGCGTGAACATCCCCCCAGGTGCACTCTGCTCTCATCAGCCCAAGCCATCCCAAGGTCGCCCCTTTAGCACTGCCCTCTCCCTCCGCGTTCCTCCTTCAGAGTCCTCGGCCCGGGCACCAGACCTTGGTGCTCCACTCCCTACTCGCCGAAGGTGCACCCCAACCCGCCTGCCCCCCATCCTTCCTGCTGACATTTAGGGTACATCCATTTGCTCGCTGTCTGCCTGGCCGAGGGTCCCTCGCCCCCGTTCTGACATTCTGGACCACTCTCATGCTGCCTCCACCTACCCAACTGGGGCTCATCTGCTCCCGCTTCACCTCTCTCTATCTGCCCGGCTCTCCACTCTACCCCCCTTCCACCCAGTGATGCTCCCCCGAGGATCCCTGACTCCCAAACCGGGCCTGTCACCAACATCTTTGGGGTGTGTTTTTGGGTTTAGGTTTTCAATGATTTTTTGGTTTTATTGTTGTATTGAGCAGGGCACTGCTCCCCCCTTAGATGTTGTGATAGGCCTCCCTTGGGGGCCATTCCCGCCACCCACCCTCGGGTGGACCCCCCCCCCACCCCGGGGAACAATCACTGCTGTGGAAGCCCAACCTGTCTCTTGTCCCACTCACCCTCGTGCCTCCGGCCGGCCTTCTACCGCTTGCCCCTCACCCATTTTCCTGAAAGAGCCCAGTTGTCTCACACTGTCCCCACACTGTCCGCCCTGAGCCACCCACCCCCTTCCATACTTAAGTCTTCCCCCAACCCCTCTCTGCAGTACTCCATTTGCTATCCTGCACCGCCCGCCATCACCCCACACACACACACGCAAACGCTCACACGCGGGACTCCTTTCCCCCTCCCTGCCTTTAGGACTCCCAGTCACTGGGGATACAGCTTTGGCCCCTCTCTGCTCTTTCTCAGCACTGGATGTTGTCTCTATGCTCTACGTGACTCCCTTTCCCAGACCCCTGGCCTGATCCCCCTCCCGTGCCCCTCTGCTGCTCAGGAGTCCTCAAGTCCCCCAACGCCACCTGAAATGCCATGGATCTTAACGCTGCTTTCCTGTCCAAACCTGGCAAACCGGACCAGACTCCTGTCTCAATCCCCCGATCTCACCCCGCACCCCCCACCCCCTCGTCTTGTAGGGTGCAGAGCCCGGGCCGCGCGGGGGCGGGCCGGATCGTTCTACCCCCCTGCCACTTGGTTCCCGGTGCCAAGGCCTCTGGAACCGCCATTCCTCTCCACCCACTGCTGGCTGTCCCTTTTCCACTCCTCCTCCTCCGCCACTAGCTGGCCGGCCCCGACAGTGGGACCCTCTTTCCTCTGGGCTCCTCTGAGATCAGCCTGGATTTCCACTTCCACCTCCCTCTTCTCCTAGCTCCCCTTGTTGGGGCCCCGCCCTCTCCTGTCCCCTGCCCTCCACTCTCCTTCCTGCCCTGAGTGTCTCCAGTCACTTGCTCCCTCTATGGGGGGCCACCCTCCTTTCAGTGTGCATGGAGGCCCCATGAGGAGGGACCCTCTTGCCGAGACCTTTCTTCAGGGACCTGTGGTCTCCCTTCCCTCCTGGGCATGCGGCATCATCCTGCCTCTTCTCGAGGCGCCGCGTGTCTCCTCAAGGACCCCCGTGCCTGCCCTGGACCTGTATGGGACCATCCCTTCGCCACGGGGTTGTCCTCTCTGAACTGTTTCCCTGCTCACCATCTTTCCATGCCCTCAGCAGGCTTCATTGTGCCCCGAAGCCATCTCCTCTCACTTGGTCCTGCCCGCGGCCCCCGCCCAACTTTCCCTTCCTCTTGGTTTAGCCATGGCCAGCCTCACCGTTCTTCCTGCCCTCTCGTCCTCATTCATCCAGCCCTTGCCCACCCACCCACCCATGAGGCTCATCACACCCCTTCCCGGTCCTCTTCCGTCCCTCGCCTGTACTCTTTACATCTCCTCTGCATCGGACCCTGCCCATCACACTCGCCCTCCCGCCCCCACCTGCCCCGTCCACATCACACCTTTGCCCTCTGGGACTGCAGCCTTCAGCCCTCCCTCTGGCCCCTCGCGCACAGCCCGACACCAGGGCCCCCAGTCCTCCGGAACTGCAAAGGGCCCTGGATACTGCCCTGCACCCCTCCTCCTCTCCACCCTCTCCCAGGAGCCTTCTCTCTCCCCCATGCAAGTCTTCAGTGTGGCCTCCCTTCCCAGCTCCGCCTGCCTTCTGCGTGAACATCCCCCCAGGTGCACTCTGCTCTCATCAGCCCAAGCCATCCCAAGGTCGCCCCTTTAGCACTGCCCTCTCCCTCCGCCCTCCTCCTTCAGAGTCCTCGGCCCGGGCACCAGACCTTGGTGCTCCACTCCCTACTCGCCGAAGGTGCACCCCAACCCGCCTGCCCCCCAACCTTCCTGCTGACATTTAGGGTACGTCCATTTGCTCGCTGTCTGCCTGGCCGAGGGTCCTTCGCCCCCGTTCTGACATTCTGGACCACTCTCATGCTGCCTCCACCTACCCAACTGGGGCTCATCTGCTCCCGCTTCACCTCTCTCTATCTGCCCGGCTCTCCACTCTACCCCCCTTCCACCCAGTGATGCTCCCCCGAGGATCCCTGACTCCCAAGGCGGGCCTATCACCAACATCTTTGGGGTGTGTTTCTGGGTTTAGTTTTTCAATGATTTTTTGGTTTTGTTGTTGTATTGAGCAGGGCACTGCTCCCCCCTTAGATGTTGTGATAGGCCTCCCTTGGGGGCCATTCCCGCCACCCACCCTCGGGTGGACCCCCCCCCCCACCCCGGGGAACAATCACTGCTGTGGAAGCCCAACCTGTCTCTTGTCCCACTCACCCTCGTGCCTCCGGCCGGCCTTCTACCGCTTGCCCCTCACCCATTTTCCTGAAAGAGCCCAGTTGTCTCACACTGTCCCCAACTGTCCGCCCTGAGCCACCCACCCCCTTCCATACTTAAGTCTTCCCCCAACCCCTCTCTGCAGTACTCCATTTGCTATCCTGCACCGCCCGCCATCACCCCACACACACATGCAAACGCTCACACGCGGGACTCCTTTCCCCCTCCCTGCCTTTAGGACTCCCAGTCACTGGGGATACAGCTTTGGCCCCTCTCTGCTCTTTCTCAGCACTGGATGTTGTCTCTATGCTCTACGTGACTCCTTTTCCCAGTCCCCTGGCCTGATCCCCCTCCCGTGCCCCTCTGCTGCTCAGAAGTCCTCAAGTCCCCCAACGCCACCTGAAATGCCATGGATCTTAACGCTGCTTTCCTGTCCAAACCTGGCAAACCGGACCAGACTCCTGTCTCAATCCCCCGATTTCACCCCGCACCCCCCACCCCCTCGTCTTGTAGGGTGCAGAGCCCGGGCCGCGCGGGGGCGGGCCGGATCGTTCTACCCCCCTGCCACTTGGTTCCAGGTGCCAAGGCCTCTGGAACCGCCATTCCTCTCCACCCACTGCTGGCTGTCCCTTTTCCACTCCTCCTCCTCCGCCACTAGCTGGCCGGCCCCGACAGTGGGACCCTCTTTCCTCTGGGCTCCTCTGAGATCAGCCTGGATTTCCACTTCCACCTCCCTCTTCTCCTAGCTCCCCTTGTTGGTGCCCCGCCCTCTCCTGTCCCCTGCCCTCCACTCTCCTTCCTGCCCTGAGTGTCTCCAGTCACTTGCTCCCTCTATGGGGGGCCACCCTCCTTTCAGTGTGCATGGAGGCCCCATGAGGAGGGACCCTCTTGCCGAGACCTTTCTTCAGGGACCTGTGGTCTCCCTTCCCTCCTGGGCATGCGGCATCATCCTGCCTCTTCTCGAGGCGCCGCGCGTCTCCTCAAGGACCCCCGTGCCTGCCCTGGACCTGTATGGGACCATCCCTTTGCCACGGGGTTGTCCTCCCTGAACTGTTTCCCTGCTCACCATCTTTCCATGCCCTCAGCAGGCTTCATTGTGCCCCGAAGCCATCTCCTCTCACTTGGTCCTGCCCGCGGCCACCGCCCACATTTCCCTTCCTCTTGGTTTAGCCATGGCCAGCCTCACCGTTCTTCCTGCCCTCTCATCCTCATTCATCCAGCCCTTGCCCACCCACCCACCCACCCACCCATGAGGCTCATCACGCCCCTTCCCGGTCCTCTTCCGTCCCTCGCCTGTACTCTTTACATCTCCTCTGCATCGGACCCTGCCCATCACACTCGCCCTCCCGCCCCCACCTGCCCCGTCCACATCACACCTTTGCCCTCTGGGACTGCAGCCTTCAGCCCTCCCTCTGGCCCCTCGCGCACAGCCCGACACCAGGGCCCCCAGTCCTCCGGACCTGCAAAGGGCCCTGGATACTGCCCTGCACCCCTCCTCCTCTCCACCCTCTCCCAGGAGCCTTCTCTCTCCCCCATGCAAGTCTTCAGTGTGGCCTCCCTTCCCAGCTCCTCCTGCCTTCTATGTGAACATCCCCCCAGGTGCACTCTGCTCTCATCAGCCCAAGCCATCCCAAGGTCGCCCCTTTAGCACTGCCCTCTCCCTCCGCCCTCCTCCTTCAGAGTCCTCGGCCCGGGCACCAGACCTTGGTGCTCCACTCCCTACTCGCCGAAGGTGCACCCCAACCCGCCTGCCCCCCATCCTTCCTGCTGACATTTAGGGTACATCCATTTGCTCGCTGTCTGCCTGGCCGAGGGTCCCTCGCCCCCGTTCTGACATTCTGGACCACTCTCATGCTGCCTCCACCTACCCAACTGGGGCTCATCTGCTCCCGCTTCACCTCTCTCTATCTGCCCGGCTCTCCACTCTACCCCCCTTCCACCCAGTGATGCTCCCCCGAGGATCCCTGACTCCCAAGGCGGGCCTATCAACAACATCTTTGGGGCGTGTTTTTGGGTTTAGTTTTTCAATGATTTTTTGGTTTTGTTGTTGTATTGAGCAGGGCACTGCTCCCCCCTTATATGTTGTGATAGGCCTCCCTTGGGGGCCATTCCCGCCACCCACCCTCGGGTGGACCCCACCCCCCACCCCGGGGAACAATCACTGCTGTGGAAGCCCAACCTGTCTCTTGTCCCACTCACCCTCGTGCCTCCGGCCGGCCTTCTACCACTTGCCCCTCATCCATTTTCCTGAAAGAGCCCAATATTCTCACACTGTCCCCACACTGTCCGCCCTGAGCCACGCACCCCCTTCCATACTTAAGTCTTCCCCCAACCCCTCTCTGCAGTACTCCATTCGCTATCCTGCACCGCCCGCCATCACCCCCCACACACAGGCAAACATAGTCAGGATTCCTTTCCCCCTCCCTGCCTTGAGGACTCCCAGTCACTGGCGATAGAGCTTTGCCCCTTCTTTGGTCCTCCTCATTACTGGATATTGTACCTATGCTCTCCCTGACTCCTTTTCCAGGACCCCGCACCTGATCCCTGTGCAGAGCGTTTGTGTTTCTCGGTAATCTTTGGGTTTTTTCCATCAACCGGACCATTTCCTTTCATATTTCTTGGAGTGTCTTTCTCATGTCTTGTTTGGGTGTTTTCACTCATCTTCCCTCCCCTGTCTTTATTTTGTCACCATTTCCCCCACCATTTGACGTGCAGTCATTGTACCAGTTCAGATAAAGATGTTGGTTTTCTAGGTTCTCCAGAGCTTGGCTCATCTATCCCTCATTCCCATCCCAACTCCCATTTTTCCCAACACTGCCTCCCCTTCTAAGCCATCCTACCCAATGCCCCTCCCCCCAACCCCATACCCATCCCCTATGCCAACTATACCCGTCCCACCCTATCCCCCCGGCCCACCCCATTTCCCTCTTCCCACCCCATCCCCTCCTCCCACCCCATTCCCGCCGGATCCGGATTAGTTTTAAAGAGCCTGGCCAAAACGTGTACCCTTGCCCCAACTTACAAGGCTATAGAGCTACTGTTGTCCGCCCTTTATATCCATTATTTGCTTGTTCCTTATTACCCTGTCACTGCTCTCCTTGTTTGGCTCGGCAATCTAAAATTACTTCTGGTTGCCTCTTCTGAAATCTGCTGGGTGCCCTCTCTGCCACCTTTCTCTTCCTCTTATTCTCCTATTTGGAGTCCAATCTTTCTCCAGTCCACTGTGGTCCACTCTCTGTCCTCTCCTCTTGCATTACATAACCTTGTCTGTGACAGGTGACCCATCACTGGCAGGGCTTCAAAACCCCAATTGGGTATCATTCCCAGAATCTTGCCTCAAGCTATGCATATTTTCTTTTCAGCCCAAGAATTCCCTGTTTCTTCTCTTTTGCCCGTGCATCTCAAAGCTTCCTAAAGTCTGTCATTTACTAGTTTTGATCATCCCTTCTTTGGAATGTGCTCCCACCTGTCACCTGCTGTGACCGTTTACACTCCGGTTTCTCCACTCCCTACTCACTAAAGGCTAACCCCAACCCGCCTCCCCCCATCCTTCCTGCTGATTTCTCAGCTACATCCATTTGTTCGCTGTCTGCCTGGCCCAGGGTCCCTCGCCCCCTTTCTGACACTCTTGACCACTCTGATGCCTCCACCTACCCAACTGGGGCTCATCTGCTCCCACTTCACCTCTCTCTCTGCCCAGCTCTCCACTCTACCCCCCTTCCACCCAGTGATGTTCCCCTGAGGATCCCTGACTCCCAAGGTGGGTCTATCAACATCTTTGGGGTGTGTTTTTGTGTTTTCTTTTTGAATGTTTTGATGTTTTGAGCAGAGCACTGTTCCCCTCTTAGATGTTGTGATAGACCTGCCTTGGGGCCATTCCTGCCACCCACCCTCGGGTGAAATTCACGTACACACACACACACACACACACACACAGGAACAATCACTGCTGTGGAAGCCCAACCTGACTCCTGGGCCGCAGTCACCCTCGTGCCTCTGGCCTTCGATGGGTTACTATTGACGTTTGCTCCTGAAAGATCCTAGCATTCACCCCCCTTTCACAATCTCCCGACACTGTCCTCTTGGTACCCCCACATTCCCTTCCATATTTATTCTTTCATACCCAGCATGCCCAAACCCCAGTCTGCAGTCCAGCCTTGGTTTTTTTTCACCTCTACTCCCCTAATACCCCTCTTATCCTCCACCCTTTATGACTCTCAGGAATTTTGACAGTATCTTTGGTCCAAATGTCATTCTTGGTCCCTGTGATCCTCACAGCTCTGTTTTTGCCGCCAGCCAGACCTTTCTCTTCCCCCTTTGTAGTAACTTTCCCATGTCCTCTGTGGGTGGATTCACTGATCTTGCCCTCCCTCTACTCAACCTGTCACTTGACATGGAATCAGTCTACAAGGTCAGTTAAAGATGGTTTCTCAGAGCCTGGAGTTGGCCCGTGTTCCCACCCCACCCCAATCCCCATTGATCCCTACCTTGCCCTCCCCCTCCCATTTAACCCCATTAAACCTGACCCACACCCAGACTCAAACCCCATCATGCTCCCCAACCTAGTTCCCACCCCACCCCCCGCCTCCCACCCCCCCCCACCCCCGCGGATCCGTATTAAAGAGCCTGGCGGAAAAGTTCTACCTTTGCCACAACATTCAAGGTCACAGCAGTAGCTTCTCTTCTTCCCCCACTGCTAGCCACCCCTTTTCTACTAGTTCCCCATACTGGTGTTCATAATGGCTCACACCAAAACTCAGGACTTCCTTCTGGTTGGCTCCCCTGAGACCTTCCAGAATGCCTACTCTGCCACATCCCTCTTCTCCTTGCTCCCCCTGTTGGTGTCCATACTGTCTCCCTTCACCTTCATTCAACTGTCCGTCATCTCCTAGGTGCCTCCTATCTCTGCGTCTGGGAGGTGACCCTTCACTGGTGCAGCATGAAGGCCCCACTAGGCATTCCTTCCTGCTACTATTCCTCACACAAAATATTTCCCTTCCCCCCCTAGGTCCATTGAGAGTGCCCTGCCTCTGCTCTAGGGCCCATGCATCTCAAAGACCCATAGTACTTCATTTAGTCATAATGGGTCACCCCTTCACAGGGGTGTGCTCCCTCCTCTGACTAGCTCTCACCACTCACTCTCTTTCCATCCCCTCACAGGCCACATTCTCGAGTGTTAGGGCCATTCCCTGGTCCAGGCACTGCCTTCCCTGTAGGCTCCCTTTTCTCTGGCCTCTGCTGTCTCACTTTTCTTCCTCTCCTCTCTTCCCTTCTAAACAAGACAGTGCCCAGAGCCCTTTACAGTCAGTCCCGCCACACCCTCCTCTTCCTTCCCTTGCCTCCACTGCTTCCATTTCTCCTCCCTGAGGCCCCTTTAGCACCCCGCCCATCACCCCTGACCTCCACTCTGTGGACACCGACTAGATTCCCCTTTGGCCTCTTTACTACTTGGCCATGATCCCCTCACAGGATCCACATCAGAGTTAAGACCCTTCTCTTGTCCTCCATGCCATTCTAACTTGCCTCATTGGTTGTCCACTAGATCGTTTCCCCGAACAAGAGCCTGTCCCCAGCCCCCTGCTGGCCACCTCTTGCTCTGTCACTGTATGCCCCTACTGTCCATGTTACCTGCTTAGACTGCACCTGTGACATCCCACAGCTTCCAAAGCTCCCACATTCTCCCCCACTTCAGTGTGGAGTCTGGGCTGCAAACAGACCTCCACACTTGACTGCCCTGGTGTGGCAGATGCGCGCGCATCAGGTGCTCGTTGTGAAATGCCACCCTGCCTCCATTTCCATGAGCTCCTCACCATTTCCATGCATATCTGCTACACAACAGTGTTCTCTTTCCACAATTCTCGTCCAAAATCCCTGAGGCAAAATATCTGCATTCTCCACATCCACTGCCTCCTTCAGGCTCTTAGCCATCCCTCTCTTGGCATAGTAGTTCCAAGATCCTCTCACCAGGCCTCTCCTGCCCTACCTGAGAGGCACCATCACCTGCCCTTTCTCACTTTTCTGTACCATTGGACCACATACCCTCTAACACACTCTCCTAGTGTTTGAGACTGCTCACCTGATCTCTGACCTGGGTTCATCATTTCTCCTGCTTTGCTTCTCTGCTGCATACACAGCAAAGGAACTGTCCTACCTGGGCTATATGACATTCTTTCAGCTATTCTCTGGGTTAGCTGAAATCTTCTAGCTGGATTCAGTAGTCTTCTCTGCTTTGTGATTCCTTCCTGATCCCCCACCCACTACTCATTCCAACTCAGTCCATTGCTTTAGACATACTATACTGAATCCCCACACTCCACCCACCAACCCCAGCTCACACTCTGTGGAACAGTTGTGGTTTCCTCCTGGGACCCACAAATGCCGCTCCCTGTAATCTTTCATGTTTCCATTCAGACCACTTTGTTGCACACTCTTTGGACAGAGAGCTCTTGGGAGCTCCTTTGACTCTCCTACCCTTTTCTTGTCACCACAGGACTTTTGCCTTCAGCCCACCCTGTTACTCCAGCACCTGTGATCCCAACACCTGACACCAAGGCGCTTGGTCTTGACCTGCACAGAGCCTTCAGTACTACCATCCACCCCTCCTCTCCTTCCTCTCCCAGCAGCCATCTCTCTCCCACATGCTCTTCAGTGCTGTATCCTGTCCCATCAGCCCTTTCCTTTAGAGTGGACATTCCATCAGTTGCTCTCTGCTCACATCCACACAACCCCAGTTCCATTCACTCACACTACCAAGTGATTCAGCCCTATTCCTCAGGTGTCCTTGGAATACCATGCTGGTGCTCAAATCCCTAATCCCAGCCTACCCCCAGGTGATTTCTTGGCTACATCCCTTTGCTTGCTGTCTGCCTGATCCAGGGTCCCTCGCCCCTGTTCTGACATTCTTGACTCTGATGCTTCCACCTACCCCACTCAGGGGCTCATCTGCTCCCACTTCATCTCTCTGCCCAGCTCTCTACTGTGCCCGCCTTCCACCCAGTGATTCTCACCCGAGGATCCCTGACTCCCCAAGGCCTATTAGCAACATCTTTGGGGTGTGTTTTTGTGTTTTCTTTTTGATGTTTTGTTTTGTTGTTTTGAGTAGAGCACTGCTTCCCCCTGGAATATTGTGATAGGCCTCCCTTGGGGGCCATGCCCACCCCCCCCTCAGGTGGAAGCCCAGTTGACCCCCTGAATGAACACTCCCCCTTTGTGCCTCTTTCCCTTCCATTGGTTGCCCCTGACGCTTTTTCCTCAAATTCACTGTCCTGGGACTGTCCTTATGGAAACACCACATTCCCTTCAGTATTTACTCTTTGACACCAAACATGCCCCAAACCCAGGGTCTGCATTAGAGCATTGCTCTTTTCTCTCTCTCTCTCACACACACACACACACACCCTCATACCCCTCCTGCCCCCATCTTTTATGACTCTTAAATTGTGACAGTATTTTTGGATCATCTGGTCCTTCTCAGCACTTTCCCTTAGTTAGATCCATGCCACTGTCCTCCTGCAAAGTTTTGCCCCTGTGGTCCTCATGTCCCTCTATACTTCCCACCAACCAGACCTTCCCTCCCCCCTTTCCTTCAACCACTCCCCTGTGTCCTCCCTGGGTGGACTGTCCACTCTCTCCTTAACCTGTAGTCATCACCCCCAACATGACTGGGAATCAGCCTACAAGCTCAGTAAAAGATGGTTTTCTCAGAGGCTGGAGTTTGGTTCATGTTCCCCATCCCCACCCCAAAGCCCATCCCAATCCTGCCCTCCCATCAAACCAGAACTATAATAGGCAAACCTGAATCCTTTCCTCACCCATCACCTCCTCCCACCCTGTCCCCATTGGATCCATAGTAAAGAGCCTGGCCAGAAGGTTCTAGCCTTGCTGCAACATTCAAAGCTGCAGGATCATCCACTGTTCTCTGCCCTCGCTAGACACCCTTTTTTTGCTCCTCCTTCCCTATGCTGCTGCTTGCACTGGCTGGCCCCAAAGTTCTGAACTTCCTTCTGGTTGGCACCTCTGAGATCTGCCCGGATTCCTCCTCTGCCACCCCCCTCTTCTCCTTGCTCTGTTTGTTGGTGTCCAACCTGTCACCCTTGCACTGTACTCTACTCTCCATCTTCCCTTGGATGCCTCCTGTCACTTTGTCTGTCTCTGGAAGGTGACGCTCTCATGTTGCTACATCAAAGCCCATTTGGACATTCCTTCCTGTGACCATTCCACCCATTTCTTCTCTTTCCATGTTGGCCCAGGGGAGGTGCCCTGCCTCTTCTCTAGGGCTTATGGATCTCAAAGCTCCCTAATGCCTGCTATTTACCTATATTGAGTCATCCCTTCTCCATAGACTTGTGCTCCCTCCTATGACCTGCTCTCACTGCTCACTCTTTCTATCCCCTCATCATACCATGTTCTTTCTGAAACCATCTTCTGTGACTCGTCAGGTCCTTTCACTGGCCTAGTCACCACCTTCCTTTTATGCTCACCATTCCTTAGCCTTGCCCTGTCTTACTTTTCTTTCCTCTTTTCTCTTACCTTTGAATCAAGCCTTTGCCCACAGAACAACACAGCCAGTCCCACCACTTCCTTCCCTTGCCTCCACTGCTTCCATTTCTTCTCCATAAGGACCCAGAACGCAGCCCTGCCATTTGCCCTTGACCTCCTACTCTCCACAGACACAGTCCAGATCCCCCGTGCTCTCTTTCCCTCTTGGCTACGCACCCCTCACAACACCCATGTGCAGATTTTAAGATGGTCCTCCTGTTCTCCATCCCATTTTGCCTTGCCCCTTCTGTCTTTCACCCAGTCTAGCCTCCTGAACAAGAACGCCCCTGCCACCCACCCCGACATCCTCCCCTTGCCTGTGCCCCTTTGCTACCCACATTATCTTTTCAAACTAGACCTGTGACACTGAACTGCTTTTGAAGGGCCCCATCCTTCCTTACTTCCCTTGCAGTCCCCCTGCCATGTCCTAGACCACCACTCTGCCCAGCTTCCCTGGAATAGCACAGTGTGGATTTGGTAATCATTGTGGAATGTCACCTCCACCTAGGTTCCCATCCCCTCCCCTCCCATTTCTGTGTGTATCTGTTACCCAGACACTGGACTTCATCCACATGAGTCCATCCCAGTCCCCAGGGATACCTGCCACAGTTTCTGTGCAGGGTCAGTCTTAATGTGCAACACTGCCTATTTCCCTTTCATGTCACTCATTGTGTCCCTTTCCCCATGTGCTCCTGAGTACCTCTACTCTGCAAATGCCCAGGCTGTTCCATCCCAGCTCTGCTCTGCTCCTGTAGTTTGGTCACAATACCTCACATGCCACCACTGTTGCCCCGAGATCTGCTGATGTCCCCAGATTGGGAGCTCTTCAGGCCACCTTCCCATTTTCCCCAGTGTCCCCTTTATTGATGCCAAGCCCCTCCCATGTTCATGAAGTTCTCTCCATTCCTTGCTGTCCATTTCTTGTCCCTTCCACGCCCCTGACCATCTCCCCTACCACCTGCCAGTCATCCCATGGATTCACTGCTCTTCCTTGACATCTGCTTCCCTCTTCACTTGTGCTCATGCTGCCCCGGGTGCCAGCTTCTTCATCCCCAGTGTGCTGTACTGAATCCATCTGCCATCCGTAATCACTCCCTGAACACTCTACATTATCGGGTCTACCATTCTGGAGATAGCCGTTGCTTCTCTGGTCTTTGCTCTTACCTTTCATCTTCTCACCATGCCATTCCCTGACAGTTGTCCCCATGTTTTCCACAGGCCACTGTCTCTCATCCTCTGGCTTCCCGCCCCCCTCCCTCCGAGTTCTTTGATTGCTTTACGAGCACTGTGCTCTTCCTCCTGCATGGGCTTTCTCACGCCCTTGGTCCACTTTTGTGGGCAAAATACTGGGATTCTCCATTTCTACTCCCTCCTTTGGGCTCTCAGCCATCCCTCTCTTGGCTCAGTGATACCCTGAACCTCTCAATAAGCCTCTCCTGACCTAGATGTGAGTCGCCATCACCTGCCCTTTCTCACAGTTTTATCCCATTGGAACATGTCCCCGTAACACACTCTCCCAGAGTTTGAGCCTGCTTACTTGATCTTGACCTCCTGGGCCTGGCTTCATCATCTCTCCTGTTTTGCTTTTCTACTTCATACCTAGCAAAAGAACTGTCCTACCTGAGCCATGTGACAATCTTTCAGCTACCATCCATGAATTTACCAGCTAGATTCAGCCTCTGATGAGTCACTACTCATCCCAATTCAGTAGCCATTGCTTCAGACACAGTACTAAATCCCCCTGCTCTGCCCACCAACCCCTGCTCACACCTTGCGGTTTTCTGCTGGGACCTGCAAATATCACTCCCTGTAACCATCTATGTTCCCATTCAGACCCCTCTGTCGCACACTTTCTGACACAGCTCCCAGAGAGCTTCTTCCTTTGACTCTCCTACCGTAGTCCTGTTACCACAGGACTTTTGCCTTCAGCCCTCCCTCTTGACCCTCCACTTGCCAACCTTACTCCCGACACCATTGCACGCAGTCTCAACCTGCACAGAGCCCTCACTACTGCCATCCACCCTTCTCTCCTCCCTACAGGCAGTCATCTCTCTGCCGATGATCTTCGGTGTTGTCTTCCGTCCTATCTGCCTCTTCCATCTGGCCCGCATGGTGCTCTCTGCTCATATCCATGAAACCCAACTTCCTTTGCCACTCCCATCTCTCCCAGCCTTATACCTCAGGCATATCCTTTTTTGGGACCACTATGTTGGCACTTCACTCCCTACCAGTTAATGATGAATCTCAGCCCACCCACCACATGCCTCTTTGGCTACATCCATTTGCTCGCTGTCCGCCTGTTCTAGGGTCCCTTGCCCCCATTCTGACATTCTTGACTCTGATGCCTCCACCTACCCCACTCAGGCTCATCTGCTTACGCTTTACCACTCTCTCTGCCCAGCTCTCCACTCTGCCCCCTTCCACCCAGTGATGCTCCCCCGAGGATCCCAGACTCCCAAGGCGGGCCTATCAACAACATCTTTGGGGTGTGTTTTTGGGTTTACTTTTTAAATTGTTTTTGGTTTTGTTGTTGTTTTGAGCAGAGCACTGCTCCCCTCTTAGATGTTGTGATAGGTCTTCCTTGGGGGCCATTCCCGCCACCCACCCTCGGGTGAAATTCACCCCCCACCCCGGGGAACAATCACTGCTGTGGAAGCCCAACCTGACCACCTGAGTGGACATTCCCCCTTCGTGCCACTGCCCTTCCATCAGTTGCCATTAACACATTTTCCTGAAAGATCCCAGCCTTCACCGTATTCTCACAGTGTCCCGACACCGTCCGCTTGGAACCACCCACTCCCTTCTGTATTTACTCTTTCATACCTGAAATGCCCCAAACCCCAGTCTACTTTACAGCTATACTTTTGTTTTCTTAGGTCTGTCCTTCTTTTTTGTCAAGAATCATTTTTAGTGTGACCTTTATTATTTACTTAACTTTCTATTCCATGCTTCATTCATCCCAGTGTTTAATTTTATTTGTTTTCAAGGTCCCTAGTGTTTACTTTCTCTGATAGAACTTTGGAAATCTATGCATTGAAACACCCATTCTTTCCATATTTAATATTTTCTGGACATGCTCAGACCTTTCTCTCTCATACCATGTTCCCCTACTCCATTCTCCTTGCTAGTCTCTCTTCATTTCTTTCTCTTCTAGATCTTGTTGAAAATTTGAGCCTTCCTCGAACTAAACTATAAAAAGTTACATATACTCTTAACCCCTTATTCTTCTCTTTCCCATTGAATATTTTCTTTCATTAATACTTCAGGTCTTATAGGTTTACATACTGTGGCAAATTTGGCAAGATCCTCTGTCCAACCGCCATAATTTACCCACTGTGCTGTCAGCCTCTATCATGCATTGGGTTTACTGTACACTACACTAAGTTTTTCACTGTCTTTGTATATAGTATAAGCCATGCAAAGTACCTCTGCTTTGTGGACATTTCATCTCATTTTTGTTTTTTTCCCCTCGGGGACTCCTTTAGTCCTATGTGTAACTCTAGTTTCACATATCCATTCTGTGTGTGTCTCTCTCTTTGCCATATTTAACCCCCTGCCTCATCCTGCCCCATTCCATAACTGGTTCGGTACCATCTTTCTGAAAGAGTTAGAAGTCCTTTCTAGTCCTGGCTGTGCAGTTTTCAGTTCCATTCTATGGTGCCCTTTCCCCTCATGTCAACTGAATTCTTCTAGATCTATATCTTAAACTTTTCCACCTCCTTTGTTTAGATTGGATTAAATGTACAGGTCAGTCTATCCTTTCCACTTGGCCTTTTTCTCTACTCCCGTGCATTTAGTTGCCTTCTGCCTTGTTTCCATCCTGCCTTCAATTTCTTCAATACCTTTCGTCAATCCTATGCCCATTTCCTTGGTTTATGCACTACTTCTATTGCCCTCATATTTCTAGGTCTTTTTGTGAAGCTATTTTACCCTGTATTTACTCTAGTTACTCTGATATAAATATGCAATCCCTACAGTGCTCTTTTTACTTAGCTTCTATCATCTACATTCTTCCTTGTTCCATTAGATACAATTAGAGTGCCAAACCTTGTTTTTCAATGTTCGTCCTCACATGACCCTTCCCATTTAAAGGTAAATTTTGCTTTTCCATCAATTTTTTGTGTGTTTTTCCCCCTCTCCTCTCTTTTATTAACCATCTAAATAGTGAGTATGTATTATTCTCATAAGCTAACTCACACCTTCCTCTTTGGGTCCTCTCTTTGTTCTACATCCATTACTTAACCCATTTCTGTATTGCTTGTTTCCTACATATTTTGCTGAATTGCTTTAGTCTTCCATTTATTCCTTGGTAGCATCCCTGCAACTTGCCTTGTTTTATGTCCACTTCACTGAACCTGTCTCTAACCTTTCTTTCTATTGACTGTTCCTTTCCATGTAAACGTACTGTTCTGGATACTGTCCCTCTAAGTCTCATCTTTAGTTATCACTTTATCTGCCTCTTCTTCCCTTGAGAACAGCCTCACCACAGTCCTCTTACTGACTCCACTGCTTTATAAGTACAAGCAATTCCCATTACCCTGTGTGTACAATATGCCAAAGAACAATATTTGTTAGTAAACACTTATATTGCAATATCTTGAATTTGATAAAGCCCTCAGCCATCTCCCTTTTTAAAAAATCCAACATATTTTTCAACCCATCACACAAATACTATTGTAAAAACTTTTAAGTATTTCTTATAATATGCCAACTACACACTTATTTAACACGTAAGTCATTAGCTGTGTGTGTGGACGCGTTACGGAACGATCCCACACTGTAAGAGTGCACTTGCATCCTCTCTTTACAGAGCAAGAGACAGTGGTAGGTTCTTCAAGATAAATAAATGCATACACATTTTTTAAAATGAAATATAGAAATTTAGAAACTTTTTGGAAATATTTACTTACCGATTGGTGAATTGCTTGAGGTGTTCCACGCATGTTGTCGGGAAGATGATAGATAGAATGCACAATACATTTAAAAACCTCGAGCATAGGGAGTAAGCCTATCAGTAAAAGAACTATGACCACAGCAAACATATATCATCCCAAACAGTCTTGTGTACAAAGTTAAAGCTTTTGCTAGCACAAGAATGCTAACTCACTGTACCATGTTTCCCAAGCACATGGTGAAATACGGATACAAACTTTTCATGTTAACAAGCATTTTGACCATGTGAGTAGAGCTAGGGATACCTGCATTCCTCATTCTGTTCTCAGTAATATTTGCTATTTGGCACCTTGCAGATTACAAACCTGGCCTAATTCGTATATCCCCTCTCCAGCCAGCATCTTCTCTCCCTTCCCCTTTCCTATTTTTTTTTTTTAATACAAATCTTTTCTGTTGTTTCTCTCACTTTCAGCCAATTCTAACATGGTTCCTTAAATTCTCGGCAAATTTAACCTCTCACACTTACAGAAAGGTCTTCCCATAAGTCCTTTTGAATATTTGCTCTGCCAGATCTTAAACATTCTACATTATCTTTTACTCACTGATTCTATACAATCAATGAATACAGGACTGTTACCTTGAGGTTTACTTCCTAGTGATTCCCAACCCCTCCTCAATCAATAGACTCATTTGTTCTGCATTAAAAGTATCCAATCCACACATTCTAAAAGGTCAATGGTGATGTGTTTAGTTTTCACTAATGGCTTCTTATCAGAGTTTATCTTAATCCATCTCCTTCTAACCATCCCTAGCAAAGCCGTCACTTTCGCCATAAAGAGCCAGCCTACCTACTCTTTCCAGGCCCTGGATCCTCTCCCCTTCTACACACCTTTCTAAGATCTGACAGCTCTGCGTTTCCTTCGTTCACACCTGACCTGTCTTGTTGCGGTGCTGTCTGCTCAGAACTGCTCTTGAACCCATACAGTGCCCCTTTACTTACTTGCTGACCTCTGTTTTCCTTTTATTCTACCACCTTTGGCCTTAGTATGAAGCAATCACCATTTCTCCCATCAGTTTGACTCCTCAAATAACATCTTTCTGTGTGCAAGCAACTTGAGCATCACTCTTCTGTTCCCTTTCTCCTTTCAGCAAGCTCTGTACATCTCCCACGTTCCTCCTTTCAGCTGTCTTCCCAACCAGTCTAATCATTTCTCCTGGTCATGTACACTTTGGATGTTTAGCACGCAGTTCAGTCTTCTTCCTTCTTCCTTATTTCTTACACTTGGAATCTGTTTCCACCCTCCATTCAGTCTGGGCTTTCCTGGGGCTCCTGCTCCGGCCCATGTAAAGTCCACCACATTTAATCTCTCTAACCTCTCATTCTGTTGACTACACTGACTGTTTCGAATCTTCTTCAACAAAGCTTTCTGGGCAGCAACACATCATACTCCAAGTTTTATTTAGCCATATCCTCACTCTTTCCTCAGCCGTGTGATACCTGGCGTAGCATACAACTCTTCACAGAACTTCCAACTCTGCTCTCTCAGTGGTCCTCACCCTGGCCCTGTCCACTGCCCTTCCTTGTTGAACATGAGGAAAAACTACACCCTGCCTCATACTTCCTCCTCCTTACTTAGATTTCAGCCTTAATGTTTCTCTGCTTTTCCTTTTCTTTTTAAATACGTCTCATTAGTTTCTCTCACATATATTTTAATTTCTGAGCAAACAACATCATTTTTCAACAAGTTCTTCCTGATTTCCTTTGATTATTTGCTCTGTCATATATATTGACATCTATATTTTCAGCTTCCCTCTCTAATCATAGCGAGAGATACCTTATTTTTTTCTTGAGGTGTACCCTAGAGGTACACTTCCTTCCTGATACCCACCACTTCTTACCCAATACAGCTCATCCTCTCACCAGATAAACTACCCACCCAAGCTCTCTAGTTGGTCAAACCAGTGTCCTTCAGGTTGCTATCAATGGCTTTTCATCAAGATTTATCCATGCCCGGCCAGTGTGGCTCAGCAGTTGAGCATCAACCTAGAATCCAGGAGATCGAGGTTCAATTCCCGGTCAGGGCACATGCCCGGGTTGTGGGCTCGATCCCCAGCAGGGGGCATGCAGGAGGCAGCCGATCAATGACTCTCATCATTGATGTTTCTATCTCTCTCTCCCTCTCCCTTCCTCTCTCTCTGAAGCCAATTTAAATTATATATATAAATTTTTTTTTTTTTTAAAGGGGAGATTTATCCTTGCCCTGGCTGGGTGGCTCAGTTGGTTGTAGCATCGTCTCATGCTCTAAAAGGCTGTGAGTTCAATTCCCGGTCAGGGCACATGCCAAGGTTGTGGGTTGGATCCCCGATTGGGGTGGATACAGGAGGCAACCAATGGATGTGAGAATTTAAAAAAAAAATTTTATCCTGATCTTCCCCCTTTAGCTGTTCTTATCAACCAAGCCCTTTACTTTTTCCATCCCACAAAATTCATAGTCACCACCGTACTTCTTTATATCTTAACTTTGTGGTATATTTGATTGAGGACTTTTTAAAGAAATAAAATATTGCACATATAATTGAGACTTCCTTTTTACCACTTCAGAATCATTTACCTCTCTCCCTTCCAAAAGAAAATCACTATATAATTTGATACCTATCCTCATACATAGTTTTTATAATTTTAATAAATATTTATATATCCATAAATAACATGTATATAAATTCTTTTAAAAATGTTTTCCTCATCAAGCTTTCCAGATCTCATCTACTTTCTGAATCCAGTCTTATGCAGGCCTTTACTTCCTCCTCGTATGCACCACTCACTGCAGTCTTTAACACCAAACATTTAACCAGTTAACCCCTTGCCTTTTTGCCACTCTGACAACTGAGAACCCTGCTCTATTCATGCAGTGCCCCCATTAGAGTAAAATCCTTCTTTCTTATTCTGTTAGCTCTGCCATAGCTTAGCTATCCAGCTCAGCTGCTATCACTATATCATTGCAGTGGATACAGTACTTTTCTCCTTACGTTTACTATTCTCATGAGTCCCAGCCTTTCCTCCAGAAGTAGATAACCTTCTCTACAGGCAGACCACTTGCCTGTGCTCCTGATGTACTTCAAGGTTGCTAGTAATGTCTTTTTAGGAGAATTCATCTTAATAAAACTCCCTTAAACTTTCCTGTTAACCAAGTTTTAATTTAAAATTTTTACTCGTGGCATTAATAGCCAGTCTGCTCTCTAATTCCTATTCCTATCTAGGTCCTTGAAACTGTCAGGTACACCACTCATTGCCACTGGGCTTTCCCATCCAATTTGACCCATTTCAAGGTCACCATTCATGGTCTCTTCATTATGCACCTGAGCTGATTGTTGTCAATCCATTTACTCTTAAATCTTCTCTAACCCATACAGTGGTCCTTTACTCAGCTAACACACTTTCTCCTCATTGCATCATAACCTAGGTCTAAGTGTGGTCCGTAACCCACCGGTCAGTGTCTGTTCTGCCATTCTTAAAATCACCCCTTCATATCTGTAGGGACCTTCGCTTGGCTCTTCCATTCCTTTCCTCCTCGCTCTTCCTTTTCCCCTGGAGAAATGCGCTGCCTTACCTCCCGTGTCCCTCCTTTCACCTGCTGCCTGCGTGCGTATCAGGTACAGGCTTCATGGTCTCTTCTGGATAGAGACTCCCCTCGTGTTGGGCACTCACTGCTCAGCCCACTGCCATCTCCCTTGTGTCCGACGTTCTCCACTGCATTTGTGTGGACTCTCGGCTCAGCATAAGCTTCCATAGGGGCCTGCCCCTGGCCTGCCTTTTATGTCCATCCCATTCAGCCTATTTCTGACCTTTCACTATATTGACCACACCCATCACTTCCAGTATTTTCCCAGCAGAGCATTCTGGACAGCAAAACCTCATACTCCAATTCTTACTTTGCCACATTTTTACCTCACTCTCTCTCCTTGTTAATACATCACTCTGACAAATTTCCAACTCCTTTTTCCTTCTGCTCCCATTTAGCCCTCTTTAATGCCCGTCCACACTTGCTGTTTTCTACACTGCGTGTTCTCCACCCTAGTCTTGCACACATCCCCTTTCCTTATTAGTTTCCAGCCTCCATCTTTCGCTCTCCTTCTCTATTTTTTCATACAAGTTTCCTGAATCGCTTCTCTCATTTTCTCAAACACTACTGTCACCTTATTTCCTGAGTGAGTCTTTCATGTCCCTCTTATAGGACACTGTTCTTTCCAGTTTTCCTTTGGAGTTTTCCCCATATATCTGAACCTTTCACAGTAATGAATACTTATTCCTTTTGAGATTTCCTTCCCCTCCTGATCCTCACTCTCTCCCTCATTCAAAGCCAGTTTTCTACTCATTAGACAGTCTTTCCCTTGGGTAGCTTCTAACCTGTCATCTTCCTTTCCCGTCATGACCTTTGGCCCAAGTCCGGTGCCATATTCCTCCAGTTAGTACCAGTGAAATTTTCTATGTCAGTATTAAATGGTACCTTCTCAACTGGCAGCAGTTTTATCTTTGCTGTTATACCCTTCTTTATTTTGCCGTATAAACACCTCCTCACATTCAGCATCCCGCCTTCACTCAGAGACCATGTATGTACATCACTCCCATACTCAGTAGCACCTTCTGGACACAGACACCTCGTCTTCAGCACTCACTGTTCAGACTGTGTGGGCTGGGTTATGGGGCCGCCCCTTGCAGCCTCTCTGTGCCCCCTGTTCCACAGCTTCCTGAATGGTTCTCCTTCCTAACCTCCGTTCTTATTTACCCACAGTTCCTCTCTCCTCTCTCCTCTCTCCTCTCTCCTCTCGATAACCTGAATTAGCATAAACTCATTCTCCTCAAGCCCCTGCTGTCCCATGTCCCAGTATTCCTCATTCCAGCACCCTTCAGTGCCCGAACCAGAGGCCATGTCACTCTCTTGCGTTCGCCACCCTAACGTACCTTGTGTGGCTCCTTCCCTTTCCTAAGCCTTCGTTTTCTCCTCCACTATCTTTTTTAAAATATGTCTTTATTGATTTCAGAGAGAAGAAGGGAGAAGGAGAGAGAGAGAGAGAAACATCAATGATGAGAGTCATTGATCGGCTGCCTCCTGCACGCCCTCTGCTGGGGATCGAGCCCGAAACCCGGGCATGTGCCCTGACCGGGAATCGAACCAAGATCTCCTGGATCCTAGGTTGATGCTCCACCGCTGAGCCACGCCAGCCAGGCTCTCCTTTCTTTTTAAAAATTTAAGTAGAGTTGGTGTTAGTTATATCCTTTTTTACAAGGCTTCTCTTACAAGGCTTCTCTAATTCTCAGCTAATCCTAATGTTAGCTGCAGAGCTAATTTTAATGCTCCTCTGAGCTTTAACCTCTCCTCTTACATGTCTTTTGGCCCAAGTATGGGACCTTCTCCCTCCTGTTAATAACTGCCATTGTTCAAATGACCTTTTAATCTTGGGGCAGCTGTCATGTCTCTCTCCCATTCCCTTCCCCCTTGTTTCCTATCATTGCCCTAAAGAAATGTGCTACCTTATCTTAAACCACCTTTCTTTTAGCTGCCATGTTCAGTTCATTCCAATGGACTCAGTCTCCTCCTGAACATATACTATTAGCTGGCAAAGACTTTTTATCAGAACTACTCTTAATCTACCCTCCTCTAAAGCAGTGTTGCTCAAACTGCAGCTTAGGAAGACACAAACTCCTGTGCCCCACCCCAAGTTTCTTATTCATTAGGTCTGACGGGGCTGAAGAATTTATATTCCTAACAAATTCCTAGGTGATGCTGATAGAACACATTTTAAGCAGCATTGCTCTAAACTTTCTCTTCAACCATCCCCTTTAATTAAAAATTTCCTACCAAGGCATCAGACTCGCTCTACTTCTAGTGACTCCTTCACTAGTCACTGCATTCTGGCCTTATACCCACATATTTGACCAATTAGGCCCGTCATATCTGACAGGATTCCCATTCTGGAAAGCTTTATGGGCATGTGGTTTTTCTTATTACCATGCCACCTACTCAGCATTGTTCTCTAGTCCATACAGTGCTCCTCTGAGCTTTAACCTCTCCTCTTCCATGTCTTTTGGCCCAAGTATGGGACCTTCTCCCTCCACTCAGTACCTGCCATTCTTCAAATGACCTTTTAATCTGGAGTCAGCTGTCATGTTGCTCTCCCATTCTCTTCCCCCTTGTTACCTATCTTGCCCTAAAGAAATGTGCTACCTTATCTTAAACCACCTTTCTTTTAGCTGCCATGTTCAGTTCATTCCCCTGGACTCGGTCTCCTCCTAAACAGCACCCCCTAGCCAGGTTCCCTGCCCAGTGACTCTCTGTCACTTCAGAAAATCTTCACAGGACAGAGTAAACACTAAGAGTAACTTTAATGTGGCATTTGCACGATAATCGTTTGTATCTCCCTTCAATGGTTTGCCCTCCCACACCTTAATTACATACAGTATAACTTCATCTATCATCTGCACATGGGAATAACAAATGAAGTTTCACACTTAGGTTGGCTCCTAAATACCATGATCTCTAGCCACTCGTCCCCCATATTAGTCACCATGCTACAGTCACCTACTCAGAGTTATCCTGGGGTCTTCAAGGTTGCTGTCTGGCTTCATACCAGGGTTCATTTTAATCCATCTCCTCCTAATTAAAACTCCTGTTACCTTTCAGGCCTCGATTTTGTCCCATTTTATATATACTGCTTTTCAAACTCTGGCATGAAGACCCAACATTTGACCAAATAAACTCATTATAAGATCTTACAGGATTGTCCATTCTGGGAGACTATTCCTCATCTTATCTGCCCATGACAGTCCACCTACTCTCAATACTTTTCAGATTACTCACTTTACATAGTTCCCAGTCTCTCTCTTATTTAATCATGATCTTTGGTATAAACATCGTACCATATCCTTCCTGCCAAACCTGCCAATCTTCAAAACAAACCATCTCTTCTTCAGGCTCTTCCACTCCTTCCCCTGACTGACCCTACAGAAATACCTATGTTACCTACACAGTCCCTCATGTTTTCAGCTACCGTCTTCGTCATGTCTCATGGATTCAGTAGTCTTTCATGTTTCCTCCACTCCCTTCTAAATACATTTGCACTCTCAGTTCAATCCAGACCTTCACAGGACTGCCGCCACTGGCCATGGCTGAAACTCACCCCATTTAGACTCCTTAGCCTTTCGCTCTATTGGTCACACTTGTTTCAAATAAGATTCCACACGGCACTCCTGCAAACACCAGTTCTCCAGTCACTTCTTGGTCACATGCTCTCCCCTTTGGCGTTGATCTAGCTTAGCTCACACCTCTCTCATTAGTAGACAGCCCTGCCAGGGTCCAGCGTTCCTCATTCTGGCGCTCTTTAAAGCCTTTCCCTACTCACACCTTATATCCTGCACCCCAGCTTAAATCCTCTATCTTCTCCAACCTCCGTCCTCTCTCTCCTCCTCCACGGTATTTCATACAAGTGTCTCTCTGGGAAATGTCTTTGACTTTTAGCCAACCCTCACATGGCAGGACAGCTTCTAAGAGCAACCAGCTTTAATGACACACTGTGCAGTAGACTAAGGTAACCTAACCATCCATCATCCCTTCTCTTGCCATCTTTCTACAGAAGGAACAGATGCCCAGTACTTCAGCTGTCCCTCCCTCATAACCCTCACCCACTCCCCCCCAACATGTCGTCTGCTCTCTGGACAGACCACCACCCACATGCTCTAGGTCAAGCCTTGTCCACCTCTAAAGGGGCAGCAACAGCTCTTGATCCACATTCATCTGTCAGCTTCCTTATAAACTTTCCTGTCACCCAAGTCCTTTAATTAGCAATTTCCTTCCAGATTGGTGCTTCAAGAGCTAGTCTGCTACTGCCTCCTACTCTTGTCCTTGCTCCTCACTTTCTTTATACTTCCCAAGATGATCTTTACACCCCAAAGGTGACCAGTCCGACCTGTTCTGAGCTCTGACAGGATTCCTCATCTCAATCTGTTCCATGCCTGCTCTACCCTGTGGGCCCTCCACTCCAGTGTTTCCTTTTCTTTGCCTCCAGTCTCTTCTTTCTTATTGCCTCATGACCTGTGGCCCAGGAATGCTGTCCTTTCCTTCCAGTTGATGTCCATCATTGCTTAGTGAGCCCTTTTCATCTGCGGGCCACTTTAATGTTGCCTTTCTGTCCCTCTCCTTGTCTCCTATATTTGCCCTAGAGAAACATCTCATCTTGGGCAGCCCTCCTGCCACGCGTGTAGCCTCCCCGGGGACTCGGCACGCCTTCCCGATACCAACAGGCTCCTCACTTTCGGCACGCGCTGCTCCGCTCGCTTATCTTCCCGGGTTCCTACACACTAGATGGAGTGTGTTTCCCACCCGGTTCAGCCCAGACCTGTGTGGGCTGCTGCGGTTCGCCTTGTTCCGATCCATCCCTCTTACCCCCTTTCTGACTGTTGCTCCATGGGCCAAGTCCTGTTCTTAATTATTATTCTAACAGAGCTTTCTGGAACCTCCGTCTTATTTAGTGGTCATCTCCCCTCCAGTGGCTGAGACCTGGCAACTCCCGCCAAATCTCCCCCTATGCCATTTGCCACAGCACAGGCTCTGCACTCCTGCCTAATTCACACACGTCTCTCCTTACGTAGCTTCCAGCATCCATCTCTCCTCCAATTCTGTGTTTTCATACCAGTCTCCTCAGTAGTTCTCTCATGTCAGTCCACACAAGACCAGCCCCGTCTCTGAGGACAGCTTTAATGTAGACCTTCAGGGCATCCTTCTCTTACTCCCTTCCACCACTTGCCTGGCTTTGTTCATGAAGCTCTCATCTTCATGTTATGGCAAGGGACTCGTGTTGTCCTCTTGCCATGGAGGTCCCCTCTCTCCCCTTCTGTTCATCACCTATTGTCAGTCATCCTTTCTAGCAATATTGATAGACTGCTACCAATGGTTTTTACTGGAGCTCACCTCAGATTCTCTGTGACCTTTCATTGTATCAACAAAACCATTTCATTAAAAATTTGCCACTAAAGTTTCAGGAACATAATCTCTACTAATAGCATTCCTCTTTCCCTGTTCCGCGTCTCTGTATCACTTACTTACACATAAGCATCTTCTGGCTTTTCTTGTACATAAAATTTAACCAGCTTGCCCAGGCTGTGATCTACCACTGTAGCTGCTGGTCTGTACGTGTTTCATCGGAACCAAACAGGCCATTTGATCTTGTATTACTAATGTCCGTCTGCCTCTCTGCTCTTATTTGATCATGGCCTTGGTCCTTCCATAATCCCATCTCTCTCCTTTCACTGTTTTAAATACCTCAGCAGACCCATTCCAGGTCTGTGCTAACTTCCACCTTTTTCTTTCTTCTTCCCTCTTCCTTGGCAGGAAACCCTGGCTGGATGTAACCATGATCATTCTTCCATCACTGCATTAAAAGGGATTTTGTAGTCTTGAAAGGTACACTCTTTCTATGTGGGTCAGCCTGCCACCATCATGTTTTCAACATGCTCTACTAAGTCCGTTTGTTCTCTGAATTCAGACCTCATCTTCATAGGATTCCCACCAGTGACCTTACTTATCTCTAACTTTTCAATCTCCTGACTGCTCAGCTCACCAGAGCCTACTGGAAAATATCTAGTCTCCTACATTTGAAATACAAAGTATTTCAAATCTGTTCTTAAACAGATTCTCTTCTCAGCCCCTATTCATTAGTATCTCTTACTGTTTCCAACTACCCATGGTCTTTCTGGCCTCTTTCCTGTAACTCATGTACCTTCCTCTGCTCACCAAAGCTCTTTCACATCTTTTGAGGTCCAAATGAACTGTTATATCCTTTCAAATGTTTTGTGATTTTGCTAGGCTGTTACTCCTGCATTCCCACACTGCCTTCTATTAAAAGTTATACTAGAGAACCTATGGCATGAGTTGTGATGTCATAGCTATATAGGTAGATCTCTCTCACACACATACTCTTTAACTCCTAGACAATCAGCTATTGGAAAAAGAGGTCATGTCTCAGCCATCCTTTTATCTAAGGGTCTGGCACATTACACTTTCACAGGTAATGTCAACATGTACTGACATTTACTGTCTGTTTGTAAGGAGGGAGTTTAAAGTTAAGACTGAGCCGATATCATCATGTGTGATCTTTATATCTGAGTTTGTTCTTTCCTGTCCTTGCCTATGCCCCAAATCATTTTTGAGCCCCCCAGCTTGATTTAACCATGATCGTTTCTAGTATTTGTGTACCTATAAGCCTTTTCCAGACCATGGATTAGACCCTTTTCTTCACCCGGTTAATAAATGCCCTCCTTCAGACAGTTCAGAAAATCCACTCATGGACTTCACTTTCCAAAAATGTGCCCCTGCCTCCGTTTCCTATTACTTCCACCAGTTGCCTCAAAACATATGATCATATGATCGCCCACTTGCTTTTCCATTTAAGACACTGACTTTACCAATACTGGTGTAGCACCTCCTTACTGACCTACTCACTGCAGGTTGAAAGTTCAGATAAAACAAGTTCACCCTGGTGGTCTGTGGATGCACAATCTAAAAGTGGTATTATCTTTTGATATTTAGACTGTGTTGTGCTGTTTAATGATCTGTGTGTTTTTTACCACCCATATTTTTTGCTTTGTTGTGCCTGAAGTAGTGGTTCTTACTTTTTTTCCACATGTAGCTCCCTTTGACAGGCATGGCAAAAAGCCCCCCAAAGTCTCCCCTGCTGCTTGCTTTATACCAAAACAAAAACAGTTTTGCCAATGTTGTCTTTTCTGTACTCTTCTAACCCACAGTGGGGAATGGATTTTAAAAGCATACTTTGTGAGACTGCCTTTTGACCAGCTGACAGGCTGCTTTTAAGAACTACTACTCTGGAAAGAGTGCTGTGTGTTTTATTTGACGGTACAGAGCACAGTGCCAAGTGCAGACGGTGCTCCGTTACCATGGGAATTTGCGCTTGCACTGCCCACTGACCCAGGCCTGCCCGCTCTCTCCTCCAGCTGCAGGCACCTTTAGCTGCACCATGAAGTTTACTGTGCGGGACTGCGACCCTGACACCGGGGCTCCAGCTGAGGAGGGCTATGACGACGAGTACGTGGTGAGTCCCCTGCACAGACACTGGGACGCGCTTCCACCACGGACTTCCACCTGAAGGGGACACTTTTCTAGGGACATCTGACATGAGCTTACAGGTTTTGTTCTTAAATTACACCTGTGGAGGGCCTGCACTGTCCCTCCTGTGTGTGTGCCGTGCCTAAGAGAAGGGAGATTTACCGCTTCCTGATTAAAACAAAACTCACGCTTTTTTGTCTTTATAATAGGGATAATTACAAGGTAAAAAAGAAGTACATGATTTTCATCGAGATCAATGAGCTTTATTTGAAGTATTGGGGTGGTTGTTTTGTTCAGCTTTAATGTGCTTATAATGGAGCTACCTCATGGACTGAAAGCCTTCGCAAAATGCAGGGGGCAGCTAGAGAAATATCAGCCTGTTAGTGAACGCGAAGTTCAGAATGCCCTGGTGGCCTGAACTTGGCGCTTGGGTGTGGCAACATGATTGCTTTGTACCCCAGGGTTGTAGATGTTTATCTGAATATGCTTTTTGTCATAGTTTCTTGCTTTTGTTTGCTAAATCATTAGATTTACCCAGACTATAGGACTTAAACTAGTTGGTAATAGTTTTCCCAAATGATACCGCACAGAATGATAAGGCCACATGAGTCAGCCCCGTCCAACTTTGTTCTGTACTGAAAGGACTCACTCACTGACCCTGCTTGTCCCCACCAGCTGGAAGATCTTGAAGTGACCGTGTCTGACCACATTCAGAAGGTTCTGAAGCCTAACTTTGCTGCTGCCTGGGAAGAAGTGGGAGATAGTTTTGAGAAAGAGGAGACCTTTGCCCTCAGTTCTACCAAAAGTCTTCAAGGTGAGAACAGTTTTGCTCTCAGTGTCCTACCTGACAGCTGCATAAAACCAACCAGGAATATTCACCATTCCGGAGAACACGCTGGTTTAAATACTGCAGAAACTAATTCACTTAAAAGGCAGCGACCCTGTCATTGAATTGAGTCAACCGGTTTCTAGCCCAGTGGCCTCCGTCCACACACCTCCCCTTCTAGCCCCCAGCTCCCAGTAGGTACTGGTGCAGAGCAGACCCCTGTGCTGACCTTTCCTGATACTGTTGCATCAATCTTGTCAACACAGAAGCTGTCAACAACATCATCACATTTCTGGGCATGCAGCCATGTGAGAGGTCAGACAAAGTACCTGAGAACAAGAATTCCCATTCCCTCTACCTGGCAGGTAAGAAACTTCACTGGATTTCCCATTTTGTTGCAAAATTTAATAGGAAGGCTATGCATGGGCATCTCCTGCCCTGCTATTGTCCCATTGTATGCATTCCAATTTGAAGCCCTGTCAAAATGAATAATTTGCTTTAGCTATTTAATTTGCGTGCTATGCTTACGTTGTCCTTTTAAGATGTATGTTTGGCCTGAAACACTTCCTTAATCTCTCCCATGAATACTAGTGCTAGTCTCCCCATTTGAATACTCTGAATTGGTATTCTTGATACCTTCTATGTACCTGGTATCATGGGAATATAAAAGATTTTGAATTTGTATGCAGGATTCAATTCCTACCATAAACACAAAATCTCTAGAAAAGCAAACTAAAATAATAGAAAGGAAATGCAGAGGGCATGATAATTTCAGTGGTCGGAGCTTGCTGTGAGTTCTTATATGGTTTTCCTCACCTTGTTCTCTCAGGTGTATACAGAGGTGGCTATGACTTATTGGTGAGGTCCAGGCTGGCCTTAGCAGATGGAGTGACCATGCAAGTGACTGTCAGAAGCAAAGAGGAAACACCTGTGGATGTCATCTTGGCTTCTGTTGGCTAAGTTTTTACTGGGCAAGATTAAGTCGGTGTACTTCACTGTCAGTGGGCTTTTAGGCTAGTGGCATGAATTTCCCAGAATCATACACCTTTAAAGATTAATGATTCTGGAGAAGCAAATTAAATGTTTGGCCCTGAGCCAGCAGATCAAGCAATTGTCTGTCCTTGTGCATGTCTTTTTTGTTTTCCCCCCTTTTCATTACACTGGTCAACTTTGGTGTGATAGTACTGCTTTGAGTAAACTTGTAAAGCAAATACTATCCTATATCCCAGCTGCTTAACTTCCTTATCTTCTTTAATGTGTCTGAAAGCTCCTGGCAATGTTGGAAAGCTTTTACCCCGGAGGGATGGTGGGGAGGGGAAGGCAGAGTCCACTTTTGTCAAAATTCATTTTTATTAATAGAAAATAAACACTTATTCCACTTTCAGTTGTTATACTTGAAGTTGCTAATTTTAAAAAAAAGAATTTAAAATAATCACCTAATCCTACTTTGACTAAAACAATGAAACTGTGGCTTAAAAAAAAAGTATTCAGCACCATTTGCTCATCGGCCTTTCAGAATTTGTTCTTAAAGTTTCTGGAACTTTCCTGTCTGTGAAGTACAGGAATTGAGGAGCTACGTGAGGAAGCCTCTCTGGGCTAACCACTAAGTTAAGCGATCATCATAAAAGGAATCCGTGTACACTCAGCAGGGTACCTTGGACTGTACCACGCTCCCCTCCCCTCCACATTAGCTTCAAAGCACTGAGGTATAAAGAGTCAGACTGTTATTTGCTGTTAGAATTGGTCTTTCCAGCTAATAACAGTACATCTCTGGCATAGACACTATTGGTCTTCATGTCCTGTGACTTTTAGGACATTGTGTAAATAATTTGGATTTAGTTCAATGTTTAATAAAGTTCACTACTCTGCTAGAGTAAGTGTCTGCTGGGTTACTACCCTTCTAAAGTATATATAATACGTGTAAGTAAATCATAGTCTTAAAGTACACTTAGAATACTGCAATTATTTAAAGCAAAAAATCTATTTTAACAAAATGTCTACAATTAGATGTAGCCAATGAAACTAAGCCAAAGTTATGACAGGGGAGACTCTCTCCCTTGAAGCTGTGCTGCATAGAAAACTTAAAAAAGCATGTGCCCTTAAAGCCACTCAAGGAGAGGGAAGCAGGCAGCCTCTCCTCATTCTTCACTCTAAGATGCCAGCTGGGCTGGGCCCGAAATCGGCACATCTAAGTATTTCACAACAGTCCATAGAAAGTTAAAAGACTTATGCAAAAGAACGCCTGTCTTTCTGCATCCGTGAGTAGTAGCGCTCATCAGAATGTCCTAATAACACAAAGGCAAGTCCATACACTTGATCAGATGACAAAGGAATGGGAGGTGGACTATTAGGTCACCCTTAGTCGGAGCCTCTACTGGCTTTTCACTATATGCTGTTCACCAGTGTGAGTCAGGTGGACCTTTGTGAGAGAAGTGCTTGGTGGTCAGGACCTCTTTGGGGCGTTTCTAAGTGGAATACACAACAGATAAGGGAATAGGGGAGGTAATACAGGGAAGCTACTCTTTCCAGCTCAGAAGGAGTTGATGAAGCCCATATATGCATTCAAGAAGCCCATGGGATCCTCTAGCTGTGGGTAGTGGCTAATGTGGTCATCCAGAATCGACACTGTGGACCGCGGCAGCGTTTTCCTAGTGGAAGAGAACAGCATGTAGGTGAACTTGAGGCTGGAGGGGGGGAGGTAAGCCAGTGGGCAGCCCCGGTAAATGCCCCTGCAGACATACCACACTGGAAAGAACCAACAAAGAGCTTATTCAGCTTCTATTTTGGAATTGTATCTTAGTCAGGTAAGCGTGCCAATTCCATTTACAACATATACAGACTAGACTTCAAATGTTCATAATCCAACAGACAACTTAAAAATATAACACTTTTGCAACATATGTGAAAGCAGGGTGACCTCAAGCTCCCTAGAGAAGCATGAGGCATCAGACAAGTGGACCACTGTCCAAATAAAGGTAGCAAAAGACCTTCCTTAACCCCAAGGGGAAATGAGAGGGTATTTTGTTGAAAATTAAATGCAAGCTATTTACTACTGGGTTGTTTCTACTAGGCCACTGAAGGAATGGAACAGTCGTATGGGACAAAGTCAGTCAAGATTTCGTATTCCAACCTTCCAAGTAAGCACCTAGAGAAAATAACTACCAACGAGTAGGCGCTTTTCCACAGTGAGCACCTCCATCTCTCCCTGCAGTTGCTCAGCTGACGTGGATGAGCTGGCTGTGCAATCAGACTAAAGCAAACATTTCTCATGAATTGTACACACTTCCGTTCCTCAGATCACATGACAGCATTTCCTTACCTGTACACCTATGAATATGCGGCAACCATGACAGTGAAACAGGCTGTATGAATCAAGAGACGTGTAACAACTTCCTGAGCTTTACATTTAGGTGAGAGTAAGGTTCCCTAGCTCGCCCTTTATTATACCTGGATGAACAGCCAGTGAGGTCAGAGACAGTGGCCAGGGCACTGTCGGGACAAGGAACTAACAAAACAAAGCTGCTGAAGGAGACTCACCTGTACAGCTCCAAAAACTCCGGGTAGGGATTCACCGGATCCAAAGGCCCGTAGATAAAATGAACTAGGAACAAGAAGAGGAAGGAATGACTAACAGCTCTCACATCTATCCTTCCCCCAGGCCCACATACCCCTTCAGAACAAATTTTCTTTAAAGAAATTACTTTATGATAGAAGTCTGGCTTCTTTCAGTAAGTAAGTTACAAGAAACTTCTGGGAATACACTGAAAACAGTCCGTTTGGGATATTTTCTCCTGTGCATAGCCAGCGACTCAGCCCCACTGCAGCATTCACTTTCTCTAAATCCCAGGTAGTGTCCTTCTTCAAGTCTCTCTCTCCAGCAATAATTGACCCTTGACATTTGAAATCAACAATTTTTTGAGCACTAACTTTTATATGTGAGACACAGCACCGATTTTTTCTTTTTTTCTTTTTAAATCTGTAAGAATGAAGAGACAAATGAGCAGATACCACCTGTAGGCTCTTGGTTAGTAATCTAAACAGCCTTCTGTCCCAGAATTCAGCATTTAATGTGGTAGCCACTGGCCATGCACAGCACAGAAGCCAGCCTAACTCCTGCTACGGTAGTAACCTTGGCAATAGTACCTGTGTTCTGTGTACTCCACTCTACAGCACGGCAGCACGCAGCATGGCGGCGGTGTTCCGGGTGTTGGGGAGGGTCACCAGATTAAATAAAGCATGACCAGTTACATCTGAATTTCAGATAATGATTTTCTTAAGTATCAGTATGCCCCACATATTGCACAGCACATACTTTTCCTTAACGGAGAGTATTTGTTGTTTATCTGAAATTCAAATTTAGCTAGGTGTCTTTATTATGCTTGTATTTGCTAAATCTGGCAATTATTTTAACCCCTGAGTTCCTCAGTTTTCCTATCAAGACGTAATATAGAAATACTCACTGGGAATAGTTACAGAGGCAAGAGCTCCCACCCAGCGTCTTCTAAACTTCTTCCTCTGGTTGATGTACTGTAAGAGACTACAGGACAGGTGAGTCAGCAGGAGCACAACAAGCAACTTTTATTGTTAAAGGAACACAAATGCCTGACATGAGCCACAAGGAACACACTATGTGTTTTCTTAATCCAGAGCAACTTGGCATGCCTGGGATTAGCCTGCTGAATTTATCATTTCTGTTAACCTCTAGAGTTAGCCTCCATGAAGTGACGGCAATGATCATGCCTCCTACCGATGTAAGAATTATGTTCCTTCGTGCTTGTTAAACAGGAAGTGAGATCTAGGAAGGTTGGAAGCTAATTTGGGTGATGTAACAAAAGCCCAGGTTCAGGTTGTGCCTCCACCACTAATTAGCTCTGTAACTCAAAGGTCTAACACACCTTTTGACCTGTTTCCTGCGCTTTAAACTAAGAGGACTGAACTACAAAATCTCTAAATCGATGTCTACGTCTATACACAAAGCTTCCTTCTCTGCATTTTGTCTGACCACAGATAAAATGGAGAATTTCTCCTACAGCGGTAAGACACCACAGCCACATTTAGAACTCATACTCAGAAGTGTTTTTAACATTTTGGAAAGGAAAGGATGTGGGAATTTTAAAAGAGGGTTTTGTTTTGTAATTTTTTATATTAAAACGAATCTTTGGGATCTCGTGGGGGTTGGGGTGGGAGGGAGGAATGGCTCTCTCTCCCTCTCAATTCCCAGCAAAGCCACCAATTAAAGCAGTGGAAGCTACACTGGCCCAGCTGGCAGAAGGACTGGGCCTTATCTCGGGTGATTATATCACTACCTCTCGGTCCCTCTGTGAAAGCGGCCTCAGAACCAAGCAGTGGGAAGTCCTTGCACAAGACAGAGAAATCTCCCTCTTAGTCCCTGTTGCTACAGAAAAGATATGAAAAAGAGACTAGTACTTTGAGAAGGGCACTAAATGCCTTTCACAACTATGATTAGACATGTTGAAGCATTTAATATTAACAAAAAGTCCAAAGAAGGATTTGCCAAAACCAATCAGCCCGTTACAACTGAATTAGCACGAGAATGTGCAGCTGTTTATCCAAACTTTTTGTGCCACATCACTGAGGCTCCGGGCTCACTCTATGCTCAATTGCTTTCTTCTTAGAAAGTACAGAGCATGACTTTGTTTGGTGTACCTCATCAGTCATAACCAACCTTCTTAAGAGATGGTAGGGCCAGCCAAGAACAGAACAAGCAATCCCACATCTCTCCCCATGTTCCAAAAAGAAGCCTCTCTGGAAACCGAAGCAAAGGGTTCTTTCTTACCTGTCAATAACTAAGTTCCCATCATTGTTGCGTATCCCTGCCCACATGTCCCACAGCTCACTCTCAGAGGGTCGGGTGTATGGCCCAAAGACAGGGGTGAGACTGAAAGAGTCCAAAAAAGCCAAAAGGTACGTGTGAGAAGACTTCAGAATGTCAAATATGATTGGAACCTCAGAGGTCATGTAGCCTGACCCTTAACTGATTTATGAATTCCTACTACTCCTTCCCTGGCAAATAGCCAACACCTTTGCTTTAAAATATC
Organism: Miniopterus schreibersii; assembly: GCF_964146895.1. Taxonomy (NCBI): domain Eukaryota; kingdom Metazoa; phylum Chordata; class Mammalia; order Chiroptera; family Miniopteridae; genus Miniopterus; species Miniopterus schreibersii. The sequence goes on from NC_138118.1 coordinate 15,365,036, forward strand.
AAACCCTAGGATTTGGCCCAGAATTTTCATGGCAGCAGCTTTCCAGTACATTGTTCCCAGGCTGCAGTAAATCAGTCTTTGACAATGACTTACCCTCGAGAGAATACAAAGAAGTTCATCAATCGTGTGAGGATGGGTGACAGCAGGCCTCCATCTTTGAGAAGCTACAGGTAAGTAAGCAGAAGTAAAAATCAAGAATCCAGAGAGAAGAGACAACTAACCAGCACAAAAGGTTTTGTACTAAGAACTAAAAAAGGGCTTTAGCCAGATTGCCTGTGGAAAGTCTTGGTCACTGGCTTTCGTTTTCTGCTTTGCACACCCACATCCATCTCGGAAAGCAGCCTGCTTCTAACTGCCTTTAAGATTCCGTTTCCATGCCTCACTAATCCCAAAGACTTTTAACTGATACATTCAACCTCAGACCAGGATCCCAATTTGTTCAAACATCATGCTGATGACACAAATCTTTAGATAGCTGTTTCTCCAAATGCTGTTGATCTCCAATTCTCAAAGAGTTTTAGGCTTTATGTTAGGGGCCATGTCCACTGCTTTATTTGCATAACAGGAAAACACTAAGTTCACTAATGTAAATTGATAAGAAAGATTTTAACTATGGCCTTTTACAGCACAAAAGGCCCTTATAAAGGTCCCAGCACTATTTATGTCAGTGTAAATCTTAAGAACTAACTACCTAGTCAGTGGAATCACCTACCTTTTGGAGAAGGAGAGGACGGTGAGTCTCAGGAAATATACCTGTATGAAGAGAGACTTATGTTAGTCATTTTCCAACGACTTAAAGGCAAACATATGTCCGTTATTGGAGACTGTCCACCCTACTCACTGTCACCTTTGGGGCCTTTACTGCTAAAAAACAAATTACAAATAAAAACTTAGTATTGTCATCTAACTCCCCCCCCCCCAGGGAATTCTGGGTTGAACAGGTCCAATTATATCCCACTGGGATTACTTTCCAGATTGGAAAGGTAGAGAAACGGGAAAAATAACGTATACAGCCATCCATGCTGCTGCTGACTAGGCTCCGACTCCCCTTAGTGTCTCCTCCCATTCCTCAGAACACAGTGTTAATGATTTGGGCAGCAAGAGAAACCAGGGATTTTTCAGGAAGCGTAGGTCCTTAAAAACAACAACAAAAAACCTAGGCCCAGGGGTAGCTCTGTAGGTTAGAGTGTCATCTCAATATGCCAAGGTTGTAGGTTTAATCCCCCATCAGGCCACATATAAGAATCAATCAATCAGTGCACAAATAATGGAATAAACCAATGTTTCTCAAATCTACTTTTAAAAAAGCACATATTACTTATAACATAGCTTTGTATTAACTATCACTATAATCAGTTTTCTTTGCAATCCTATTTTTTTATATATATTTAAAAACATTATTTTGAGAAAGTAATTATATCTCATCAGACCACCAAAGTGATTCATGGCACAAAAAAGGTCAAGATCCCCTGGTTAAACTGTGTCTGTCTATAATACTAGCAGATTACCATTTAGGTGTCACTGATAGCAAAATGTGGCCCATGTCACCTTCCACCCACTGCCAAAGCAATTACCTCCATTTGACAGACAGAGACTCTTTATGGTAAGCCGGCCAGATCGATTCTGCTTGAACCTAGAAGCGGGAGGCAAATGCATCTGACTGAGCGGACATGCACCAACGCAGCGCCTGAAGACAAACTTCCAAAAGGCAAAAGGGCTAGAAAGTACCCAGGACCAATTTACTTTTCCAACACCTTAAATGAGTGAAACCGCTTCACTGACCTATAGAGAAGCTCCTGAGCAACAATGTCTCCATAATCATGAGACAAAAGGTTGACCCTGCGGTTCTGAAGCCCCAGATGCCGCAACAGCGCCTCCACGATGCTGGCCTGCTCAAAGATGGAGTAGTGATGTGGTCTCTAAGGGAAGGAAAGCCCAGATATCCAGGATTAATCAGGACTGCACATCCGTCTCCGGCCTGACCCTCATCTCACCCACCCCGTCCCACAACACTGGTCCCGCCCAGATGCTGCTTACCGGTTTGTCGCTAAAGCCAAAGCCTAAGAAATCAAGGGCAATCACCCGATGAAACCTCAGCGTCAGGCCTTCCCAAATCTATAAGAAAGAAAGGGATGTTTCGGCCTTTTTGATCCCGCCCCGCCCCGCCCCTCCAGCCTACAGCAGCGTAAGGGTTTCATCCCTTTCTGAGCTTAACAAATAGACTTCAAAAAAGGGAAAATTCACATGGAACCACCACAGGCCACGACGATCCCCTTGCAGTGCTTCATTCCTAATAATTAATCTCTATTGAGGGAGGAACTCCAGCATTTTTAACTTGGTAATGAGCCTTCCCAATTGCCAGGTTTTTACTCCCTTACAGTAAATGAAAAAGTTATACATTTAATACTATTTTATTAAGCAATTCAAAAATGCAAGTGCCTTTCCGTGCTGATGACAAAATCCTTGACTTTTGCATTTTTAAAGACATAGTAGGACCCAGAAAGTCTGATGTCATTACCTTATACCAATCATAGCTGGATGTCGGGAAGCCATGTAAAAGGACGACTATCTCAGGACTTCCAACCACACCCACAGAGTCTGGGAAGAAGGAGAGAGATCCGTTAGGCCAACTCCCTATCAAAATAACCTTGAAGATAATAAAATCTAAGTAATCAATTTCTTTTTAAAATGCAAGCTTATTGCTTTAGGTAAAAATAGGCATTTGATTTTCTAAAATCTGTATATTAAAAAATTATAAATAGGACACTTTATATGAAAATACTTAAAGGGAGTTGGCTTAATTTCACTGAGATTTTTTTAAGCATTTCTGCTATTACTGTGTATTGTTAACATGTAAATTGCTTTTCACATTAAAAAGTAAACTTTCAGTTAAATGTATATGATCACAATATATAAACAAATTATTTGTACCTTATCATTAATAACCACACAAAAATTCTCTAAAATATAGCAACTCTTCTTCAACCCTGTGAGTATCTTAGTTTATATTGTTTGTCCCACACTTTTATTTCCCACAGAGGAGATAAATATTCAAAAGCATCATGCTCAAACTATTACAAAATTCTAACTATAAAAAAGGATTAATCAATATAGACCTGAACATTTTTTAATGACTAAACATCTTTTAAATTACCCAAACATTTAAATAGAAGACCTTGCTAACATTAGATTAAAACTGATACATTCATATACTGCCAGTGGCATGAGATGTTGAAAATAAAGTTTGCAAAATAATTTAGTTAGAAGCAATTTAAAATTTTATATATTTTAGCCTATATGTCTTATTCTTTAGAATCCCTGCAAATAAAATAATTCTATTTACAAGTAGTATAGTTTGAAAATATATAGAAAAAATAAACACATATATGAAGGTTTCCCTTCATATAAAACATTGAAACTAAACACTGAACTAAAACATTGAAACTAAAACATTGAAAAACTGGAAACAACCTAAATGACCAACATAAAGAAAATTATATACTTACTTAATTGAATACAGCAAATGAGAGGAGGTCAGGAGCAATAATGAAAAACGGTTTATGACAAACATTTTTCGTTATTGCTCTTGACCCCCGCCCAAAAGAAATCTTTTCCAATCTCGTTTCTCAGGTTCTTTACCTAAAAAATGATGTCAAAGGCACCTATTTCCAAGTACGGTTATAGGGATTAAATGAAATTATAAAGATTGAAAATATAATTCGATGCCTGGCATACGGTAATTACTGGGTAAGTAGCAGTCATAACAATAATTATCATTAGCAAATTAATTTATACAAAGGTATAAGACTTAAATCACAGTTACACAACGGGAAATAAAACCAGTGGTAGCTTTATCTGTGAATACTATTTATATTACCCAACACTAGGGGCGCTCAAAAGAAAATATCAATACAAATCGGCTACAAAAAAAAATTATGCTAAAAAGTCAGTTCTATAGAGATTGGAATTTCAATTCCACGACCTCCTCCTCCCAGTAGTTTTCTTGTGTTTCCCTACTATCAAGTTAAGGGGGGGGTTAGTCCATTCCTTCAAGCATGCTTCACAGAAAAGGGGGTTTTTTTTCCCTCTATTACTGAGGGCCAACAGAGACCAATGGACACAAAGTAAGTACCTCAGTGGTACTTTGGGGACCTATATGCACAGGGTGTTCCAAAAGTCCTGTTCTTACCTTGATAGAAGATGCGCAATCCCTTATAGGTGAAGAATTTGCCAGAAGATTTCCATGAGTGAAGAGCGGGGGAAAGCTGGGGGGGCGGGATGTGTAGATAGGCCGCAAGCAGCGGCACCGCCAGCAGCCCCACCTGCACCCACCACTCCCGCATCCTGTTGGAAAGTCAGAGACCAGGGCTAAGCAGTCAGGTGACCCTGTACATGCATCTACAAGCCCCAAACTGGTAAGATAGGGTAGGAAACTGCTGTACCATGCGGTGACTTCCTCGCCCTCATATGAACCACGGTGGAAAGTTTTCCAAAAAAATGTAAGCGCACCTCTGCCTGCCATGGCAATCACCATATATGCTCACCATTCTAATCTTCAGGGGGAAAAAATATATTTTAATATGTAATCTTCCTCCTCTTCTCCCCACTTTAATCCCTCAGCCCCTCCCCTAGTGCTGTTCCCAAGACCTACTGGAGAGGTTTTACGTGAAGGAAAGGATGGTCACAGTATTGTGGTGGTGTGGGGCGCCTCTTCATGGGCTTTTCCCGGGGGGTAGGATTTCCCTCACATGTAGTCAACAGCTCTACCACCACCAATAAAATATTATATATTTTTTAACTGTTTTAAAATATGTGTGATAATATTACATGTCCTTCTGCAGAGCGGTGCTCTTCATCTGTTGGTGTTTACCAACCCTCTCACCCCAGTGAAGCCGTTTGGTGCCACTACCTGGATCTGTGTGGGGTACCTTTACTGCTCGGGGTAAAGCGTCTGAGAGAGAAGATAGGTGCACTGCATACTCCAACATAAGCAGCTTTGTCGTGACCCTGAATATCTAATCTCTTGAGAAGTCGGGGCAGCAGATTATATTTCTGCTTTTCTTAGCAGACTCTTGAGGAAGCTCCCATTTATTTAATTTCTTAGGACTCCCCTCTCCGCCCCCCAAATAAGGTGGAGCTCATACCGAACATCTGGGAATTGATTCTGTCATTGGAAGGAGAGCATGGTTTGCACACCCAACTTGCCATGCCCAGGACTTAAAAGGTCCAGGTCAATTTGTCCACAATAACAATGACTGCTAAACAGGAACTAGAAACAGTTCCCTGTTTCTATCTTGTCACTTCTGATGACCACCAGGGAAAGAATTATCAGTAGAATGGAAGTTCTCTCAAAACAGCTAGAATGGAAATAACTTCTAAAACTAAAATTAAAAAACAAAATAACCCAGAGCTATATATAAGAGAAATTAATTGCTGAAACCCTGGTAGAAATGGCTGTGTGTCTGTACATACACCCTTCTACCATATGGCCACAATCCCTACCCACCACAAAATATTTTTTTAACTCTAAAATAAATAAGCCCGTGGTTCTATAGTAGTAAAATAACCACATTCCTTAATGAATATAAGCTATTTTGCCTATTTTTAGGTACCACTACTGCAGGCTTTTCTTCCCCTCCAAAGTACCTGTCTATAAGACAAACCCAGTCAGTGATTTGGTTCTACCTTTCAAAGTAATATTAGAAATTATTTTTTTAAATGCCTGGAATGTGATGATTATATCTGTTTAACAATAGTAGCAGGCTACATCCCAACATCTCTATGAAAGAGGAGATGACAAAAAAAAAATTAGGTTTAGACTGTCATCTTCTGAGCTATCCGTACTATACTCCAGCTCACACATTTTCAGGGGTACATTTCATCACACCTTATCCCCCAGCTTTTCCTCTCCTCCATTCAGGTCTCAGCAGCCAGATATCTGCAATGACTCAGCAGAGAGCAGGGGAGAGGTTGCTGGAGGAGCCAACAGGGGCACCCCCCACCCAGTGGAGAGGGGTAGACAATCACACATTCTGCTCCTGGACATCCCCACCCTCCACACCTTGTCTTTTACTGCAAGAAAACCAAGACGCTACCCCTCTGGAAGCCGTTTTTCTGTCTTTATCACCTCAGTAAAAATGCCCCAATGACATTTTAGGATTTTTAGTAGGGAAGCAACCTGTAAGTAAGCAAAATGGATTAAACATTTTTTACCAAAATCTCCATTATCCATGAGTTAGGAGAATAAATTTGGCAAATCCCAGTACAAACCTTCTAGAAATTAATGAACCTTTCCCAGCACTGATTTCATCTTGTAAACAGGAAAAATACGTTTAATACCACCAAACCTGCCCCACCTTACTGCATGGTGGGAGACCTGGGACTACTTGCATTGTAAACGAATGCAAACAATTCCTGTGTAACATGATGATTGGTCACATCACCATTTTCACTCAGCTTGTTACTGACATCTCAAAAATACTTACGCTCGGTGATAAGCTAATGCTAGCCCTCATCACAGCTATGCGGTAACTCACACCTCGGCGATACCAGGGACTTGAAATCCTTAAACTGCCCACGGCAAAACCGGAGTCTTGAAATTCTAAATCGCGCCAGGACGATATCCGGTGTTAAAATCCTAAATCGCGCCAAGGTAAAACCTGGGTCTAGAAATCCTAAATTGCGCCACAATACCTGGGTTTTCAAATCCTAATTGCACCACCACAATACCGGAGTCTTGAAATTCTAAATCACGCCAAGGAGATGCAGGGGTCTAAAAATCAATTGTGCCAGGGGATATCTGGTGTTAAAATCTTAATCGCACCAAGATGAAACCCGGATCTAAAAATCCTAAATCGTGCCGGGGCGACGCCCGGGTCTAAAATTCCTAAATCTCACCAAAGGAGATGATGGGGTCTAGAAATCCTAAATAGCGCCTGGGCGAAGCCGGGGTCTAAAATTCCTAAGTCGCTCCAGGGCAAATTCGGGGTCTAAAATTCCTAAATCTCACCAGGGAGATGCTGGGGTCCATAAATCCTAAAGCGCGCTAGGGCGAAGCCAGGGTCTAAAATTTCTAAATCGCGCCAGGGCGAAGCCGGGGTCTAAAATTCCTAAATCGCATCAGAGTGATGCCGGGGTCCAGAAATCCTACATCGCGCCAGTGCAATGTGAGTATCTAAAAAATCCTAAATCGCATCAAACAATACGGGGGCGTAAAAATCCTAAACCGCATCAGAGGCGAAACCAGGGTCTAAAAATCCTTAGTCGCGCTAGGGCAATGACGGGGTCTAAAAACCTTAAAACACACCAGGGTGATGCGCCAGGGTTCTAGAAATCCTAAATCAGGGAGATCCCGAGTTCTACTACGTGCAGAAGTGGCTTTCCCTCCCAAGTAGATAGAGCAGCAGGGTCCCCCGCCCAGCCCCCGGTGGGGTTTTCCCTCCACTGCGGGAGCAGGGTCCGGCAGCCCCAGCTCGGACACACACCCTACCCGCTAGCCAGCGCCCAGCGCCCGACGGCGGCTCGCAGCCAGCCACACCCCCTCGCGCCGGCCGCGGGAACCCACCTGCGGAGGCGATCTCGGCGCACCATGGCTGCGTCTTATCCCATGCCGCGGGCACACCGACCCAGAGCACGGGCGCCGAAGCAGGGCAGACACAGCCCGCGAGGGTGGCGCCGGCCGCGGCCGCGGCAAGCAGCGAACCGCCACCCGGGCGAGCGCTGCGGCACTGCGCGACTGCCGCAGAGGAGGCGCCCGGATGTGCTGGTTGCCGCGGCAGCTCGGAACCAGTGGGCACCGACTTTTAGAGCCCACCCATGCCCCGCCCCCTTGCCCGCCCACCGCGCCGCAGTGGCCCTCCCACCGCCCCTCCCCGCAGCCCCAGCTCCTGCTGGGGGGATGGAGCGTCGCTCTCAGAGGCTCCTCCAGGGGGCACCTTCAGTGTGTTGACCCCCGCCAGCACCCCGCTGCTCCTTCACAGCCCCAAGCCCTGGGCTCCAGGTTCTGCAGCAGAAGTCCTATTCTGGCGAGTTAACGCCTCAGGAAAAGACAACAGACCTCTGAAATCCTAACCCTCCCCTTAGACCACCCAATGGGCCCCACAGCCCCCGAGGTGGCCGCTCAACCTCAGGTGTGGCATCAGCTCGTGTCCGGTGCCATGCCCGAGGTGAGGGCTGTGAAACTACGTGAATGCCCGATTCAAAGCAGCAGTCCACGAGTGTCCAACACCTCCCAGGTCCGTGAGTATGGGTTGCCGCCAAGGGCGCAAACAAGTGGCTAGGGAATGGCTCTACTCAAGCTACCACCGGGACAATCGCCTGATTCATGGGACAGCTGCTACCGAGCAAAAAGGTCACAACTAGCGGAAAGTCTGAGTCTCTCGCTCCGCCTCTGGGCACGTTTCTTCCTTTGCAGCAGCGCGAGGTGGGCCTCATGCTAGAGCCCAAGCACCCAGCCCTCCCACGGCACCCACTCCCAGCAAAGGATCCTTCCCACGCCAGAATGACCGGTCATCGCAGTTATGAGACCAAAGCTCCCCTTTATGCAAGATTGAATTCACAACGCAAGGGTCCCAGAGGTACTGAAAAGTGGAAGGAAAGGATTTTTTTCAACCACAATCCTTTAAAAGGCACCTATTACACCCTTGAAAAGAAAAGGGTAGAGAATCACAAGGTCTGTGTTCATTTTCTGGCTGTAAATAGAAATTCGGAGGAGCGCACGCGGGCTGCAAGCGAGCCAGGCAGCCCAAGCAGTGCCGAATCCCTCCAGCGGGGGCGCTACAGGCCTCTCTTCACTCGTGCCTGCCTGCCGCTCCTCAGCCCAAAGCGCAGGCAAGTACGAATGGCAAAGGCCAGTCCGGTGGAGCCCAGTCCTAACAGTGCACCAGGGCACCGAGGGCCACCAACCCCACATGAGAGAAACCACCATCTAAGAACATGTCATCAAAACATGTGGCGCAATCCAGGGAACACTTCTACTGGTGTCCAGTTAAGAGGGTCTGGAAACAAATGCTTATTTAGCACCTACAATGCGCTAAGAGGTGGGTATACAAATATGAACGAGATTGTCCCCTACCCCAGAGCAAGTGGCTGACCAACCGGTGGGGAAGCCAGACAAGAGCCGATGCTGCTTAAATTTTCCCTTTAATTTCTTGGCCACATTTTGTGACAGGTTAGCCCCCTCCCCCTAACATGTAAGGCCCTCAAAGGCCGAGCCCAAGTATTATTCACCTTTTGTATCCCCAAGCCCGCCACAGTGCCCGCCACAAAGCAGGCCCCTAATAAATACTGCATGAATAAGTACAAGAACTTGAGGGCGCACAGAGGAGGAAGTAATTAAGGGGAGGGGGAGAAGGGTTGTCTTGAATGATGAATAGACATTTACCAGAGAGACAAAGAGCATTCCAACCAGAGGGGACGGCATTTGCAAAGCACCAGAGGCGCGGGACCGCACAACCTTTGGGGAAAACTGCCAGTCCTTTGGGCTGGAGCGCTGACCGGCAAAAAATTAGGCAAGAAAGAGTATTTCATCCTAAGGGGTTTGGAATTTGTCCTAAAGAAAATGAAAAGCCACAGATGGATTTAAACCCTTTATGGCCTTAATTGGTTACTTAACAAAATTTAAATTAGTCCCTTTACAAATGGAGGATTACCTATTTTAAATAACTACCACCTTTAAAAGACTGAATTACTTTGCAAAAATTTAAATCGGTCCTTTCAAGGTCCTTTCAACAGAGTAAAGGCTTTCCTATTTTAACTAAGACGACAATAGTAACCACCTTTGCATTATATCTTTTTCATATTTATTGTCAATGGAACCTATGAATCCTACAAACAATTCTGCACTTTCATTCACACCACACCAGAAGCACTGGCATCCAAGATGAAGGCAATTTTGTGTTTAATGGACTGAGTGCTCACAAAAGATCTGATTCTGAAAGTAAGAGAACTTGCCCAGCCACGGAGAACAAGTGGGCAGACAGGAGGAAAGACCTGGGGAGGAGGCTCGGGAGAGGGGACCAATGGAAGCTCTTGAAGACAACAGGAATTCTAAGCCTAACGCTCAAGAAAAACCCTCCTGGAGAGAGTGACTAGGAAAAACTTCCTTCGAAAAGGAGGGACTGAAGTTGGGAAGGACTTCTAACCTGGAACTTAGGGGGAGAAGCAGTCCTGTTGGGAAGAACCACCAGTGCAGAAGCTAGGAGTCTGAAAAAGGCAGGGGATACTGTAAGAGATGCGCTCAGCTAAAGCTGGGAATTTGCTTTGAAAAAGTCCAGGGAGAAAATCCTAGCTATAAGCCTCCAGGAGCCAAAGAGTTAATGACTTTTGTAAAAGTGCCTGACTTATTTCCAGAGAGAAGCTCCCTCCACCGGGGGAGAATCTACCCAAGGTATGAAACCCTTGCAGCGCCTGAGAAAACATGCAGCCATACATAAATGCAAAGTCGGCCTCTGACTTGTTCCAGTGCACCCTTTCAAGTTGCTGGCTACCGATGCCACACCTGACTGACATCACATGCAGCAGTATTCCCTCAACCAGTAGCTTATCATACATTCCTGTCACATTCCAATTCTGAGACAGTCCCACCTAGTAAGACCTCGAATTTGTGCAAAAATTAGTGTAGAGCACTTGGCATTTATTAGCTCGCTGATGTACCACAGCCGTATGAGATCAGCGGGGCTGGTACCACAAGTTCAGTAATCATATTTTTCTAACCCAAGTTTGAGACCCATAATATGATAAACACAAGGATATTTATGGAGACAACAGGACAGAACTGGGACTGCCACTTTCAAGAGCCATAATTACCAATTCAGATAAACTAAAGAAATTCAAGATGGGAAAAACTTGGTTGAATAGCAGCACGTGTTAAAGAGACAGGGTTTTAGTTGACAGTCTATGTGATACGGTTCCAAAAAAGCCATTGTAGATTGTAGACTGTAATTAGAGAGGTACCCAGCATAAGCTAATCCTACTCTATTCTGTTAGTTAGACCTCACAGAAAGTGTTTTATTCTGCTCTACAGAGCAGACACTAAGAGACACATAAACAAACAGGAATTTGTTGAGAGAAGATCAATTAAAATGCATTGCAAATTATGTCACTTAGGGTGTAAAAGTCCTCATATTTTAAGCTCATACTATAGCATGCATCTTTACTCAATTTATCCCTAATCCTCACAATAACTTGGCTAGATGAGTATTTCATCCACATTTTTTCAGAGAAAGATACAGCAGCTCAGAGCACTGAGTGTTAGTATGTGAAGGGACTGGGAACTGAACGCAGATGTGTCTGGCTTCAAAGCTGGCGTTCTTTCCACTACCCTACACTGTCTCCCTGTTTAAAATAACCGTACATGTTTAGTTGGAAGAAAAGAAGCCTTGTGGAGTAAGTGGAAGAAGGAAATGTGTTAGCAGTCCTCAAATATTTGTGGAAGCAGCATTAGACATTTTATTCTGTATGGCTCCAATGAGTGCAAATTGTAGAGAAACAGATGTCGATTCAACATAAAGAATTTTCCAAGTCAAGGCTGTCTAGGTGGCTCAGCCATTTTGGGACATGACAAGCTCCCTGTCACTAAGGGCTGGGTAACCCTGTGTCAGGTATACAAGCTCTAAATGAGTGCACGAATGACCTTTAAGGTCTCTTCTCATTTGATACAAACTATGGCTCAGACAGGTATTAGAATTTGGCCAGGGTGACCCCTCTACTGAAGGGTCAAATCCACAACTAGGTCTTCCCTGGTTGTCCCTCAGCTCAGAGCTCTTTTTACAACACGCTGTTTCATGCCAAGGGCAAGACAAATTAAAGAAATTATTACTATAATCACATCAACCGCCCTCTCAACCAAATTTAACCAATATATTCCCAAACTGACTGGTGTCTTCCCTCCTCTTCGGGTTCATTTTTGGTTAAAAGTCTTTGGCTGCAAAAACATGAGTGGTAGAGGAGACAAGCAACGGTCCACCAACCAGATTAGTTTTATTGGGCACTTCTCTAGATTAGTTTTATTGGGCACCACTACCATATCGTTACACACCCTCTGCATTACTGGGCACATGCCAGAATCCCACACCTGGTACTAGTCCACTGTCCCATCCCTAGAGTACGTTTTATACACTCATACAAAGAAACAGCTTGAAGGATTCGAAATAAAATCATATCTTGTATTTGTATGGCTCTTTACCCTTTCACATATATTATCTCATCTGATGACGCTCACCACCGTTCTCTAAGGAAAACAGCTACTTTCTTTAAAATTGACACGCCATTTCCTAGCTGCCTAAGACACACAACTCACTTTTTAAAAAACAAAAAGACAAAACGACTTTCCAGATTAGATTCTTCTTCCAGCCTGGGTGAGTCCACCCAAAAGCAAGTGTCTCGCTTTCCCCGGATTGCTCTCACCATCGCCTCACACCTTCAGCTGCGCTCCAAGCCCGCGCCCTCTGGGGCTCCCAGATCTCCACGCTATGACCGCACAGGTGGGCGAGGCCGCACGTGCCGCCCAACCCCCAGCGGAAACTGCCCCTCCCCCCCACCGCTTCCCCCCCCCCCCACGCTCGCCCAAGCCCTGTGGCTGCCACCTTCCCAAGCACCCCAAGTGGGCAGGCCCAGCCTCCCAGGAACTCGAGCCCCCATTCCCTTAAGGGGTGCTCAAGCCCACTAACGGAATGACTAACAGGTGTAAGGGAGTCACGCCTCGGGGGAAGGGTAGGGGGGCTTTTGTGTTCTCGACAGACCCGCCACGCGGCCTGATCCCCGCGTAGCCCTGCAGCCCCCGCCCACCCTCACGCCCTCCTGGGCCATGAGCGCTCCACGCGTGGCTGCCGGGATTGGTGTGGCTCACGTGCACTAGCCACATGCCCCAGCCGTGGCCATGCCCGCTCTTCGGGTGGGCTGGAAGGGTGATTCCCCCCAGGCCGTCTCCTACCTGACGCAGGGAAGCCCCGCACTGCAGGACTCCATGTTGGGGAGAACCCGGCGCGCATGCGCCGCCCATAGGCCCCCGTCGCAGGCCTCGCCCGGCGCCGGTGGAAGACCCCGCGAGCTACCAAGCGCGGGCTCCGGGCTAGAGCGTCGCCGCCTCTGCTCCCCGGCCCGGCGCCCGGCGCCCGGCGCCCTGCACGTGCGGCGCCTTCTGCGCGCCCGGCGGCCCCGCCACCTGTGACTAAGGGCCCGGGACGGCGGCCGCGCGGGGGTCGGGAACCTGCGCCGCGGAGAAGAAACTTCTCTCCGGCCCAATCTGAGTCATTGCACGTGACTGAAGGCCGGGGACGTGTTCTTTTGATAATTCACTGTGCAGGGATCTTTGGTGAGCCTTTCGTGTCTCAGCCATTCCCCTAATTTCATAGTTACCCTGAAGATGCCAGACCCACACCTCTAGCCCTACCCTCCACCCCGGACCCCGGAGCCTCTGTTTACCTTCCTTCCGCGCCCCTTCGCGTGAATGGCCCGCACTCGTCTCCTCCACAAGGGCCGAGTTAGAGGCACTACCCTTCCCCCAGCTGCCTCGCACCTGCGAACTGGCGCCCCTTCCCCAGAACCTGTGCTGCTCCTGTGCCCCCTGTCGTGGTGAACGGCAGTGCCGTCCTCCCCGCTCTCCCGCGCGCCATCACCGGGACCTGCGGCGTAATGGAACCGGGGCTCACGGGCTGGCGACTGTGGGTACAAGTCCCAGCAAGTTCCCTCCTTCCCCTCCTTCTCGTCCTACCTCCCAGGCATCTCCCCGATTCATCTTGCCCCCCCACCCCCACCCCTTTTTGCCCTATTCGGGCCTCATCATCTCTCACCCGGACTACTGTCTCCTAATGGGTTTCCACCATCACACCTTTCGACTCCATCATTCACACACCTGCCAAAGTGATTTTCCCAAAGTGCAAATTGATCGCATCTCTTTACGGAATCCCTATTGCCAGTGTTAAACCGAAGCTCTTTAGCTTGACATGCAAAACATTTCAAAATCTGGTCCTTGCCTTCCGCTAGAATTTTCTTTCTTATCACCTGACCTTGCCCACCCCCACCCCCACGCTTCATCATCGGACCAAATGTTACTAATTGTAGTTCCTACCCAAACACCATGTGTCTTCCTTTCTCCCTGTCTTTACACACGTTCTTTCCCCACACCAAATACATTCTTCCCCACTTGGGCTACCTAAAAAATGCATTCCTCATAACTCAAGTATCGCATCCTCCTGCAAGTCCTCCCTGAAACCTCCCTCGGGAAAGAACCACTTCCCTCCTCTGTTCATCTCTGTCCCTCCTACACAATGCAGCAGTTGCACTTACCACTCTGGATTGTGATGCCGTTTGTGTGTCTGTCTTGTCGCTTCTACCACATTGCTGAGCTCCCTGAGGACAGGGACAGCATCTTACTCATTCCTGACTCCCTTGTGCCAACTCAGCATTTTATAATGATGATGATAAGAATGAATTAAACACACGTTTGTTGATCACTCTGCACCAGACTCTGTGCTAAACTCCTTATGTATATTATATGATTCAATTCTGATAACTCTATGAAAGAACTATTGTTATCCGAATTTTACCAATGAGAAAACTGAGGCATTGAAAGGGGAGGGATTTTGCCCGCGCTTGCCAAGCTGATAAATTGTGGAGCCAGGTTTGAACCCAGATATGTCTGTTCATGTTTATCAATTCATCAAAAGGATTGTAGAATTAAAATATTTGAAAAATCAAAGATCACTTGTTTAACCATCCATATTAATACTTAGAGATCATTTATTTGTTAAGGGATAATACATAGCTATTGTACTCTAGTGGGTGGAAATAAAGTATTCCAATTTAAACTACTGGGGGGCTTGGGTGGGGTGGGAAATAGGGTGCAGGGAGTAAGGGGGGGGAAATGGGAGACATCTGTAATACTCTCAATGATAAAAAAAATAAACTAATGGTATAGAAGTCAAAATAAGGAAACAATCCTATTATCCTGTATCATACAGTATGTCCTTATTATATGACTGTTACCAATATTTTTGCTAAGAGACTGATATATTGTAAAGCAATAACAAGTAGATTTTTTTCAAAATCCCACCTGGATAAGTGAGGGAAGAGAGATCAAAATTGAAAGAATCACCACAGAATGTTCAAGAAGTTGCCAGATACTGGGACACCAAGATTTGAGGGTTGTGTGAGGTCTTTATGAGTTGATATGTGTAAACCTCTTAGAAGAGTGCCTGGCACATAGGAATCACTAGATCCTTGCTGCCGCTGCTGCTAAGAACTGCAATAGCTCACAATCCAGTTGTAGAGATAAACACAGAAGCTGATAAACAGCAATGTGACAGATGAATAATACAGTTGAGCAAAAGCCTCCGGGAGTTCCCGGGGGGGGGGGGGGGGGAGTATGCCAGGGAATGAGGGTGCAGGGAACAAGATAGACCCAGAGGTCACATGCCTGAGGATGAGCATGTTGCTGGGACCAGAGAAACACCACCTAACTTCTGCAGAAACATTTTATTTGTTGGCAAATCTTTTACTACTCAAGGCTCTATTTCTTAGTACCCTGTGTTTAAGTTCACTAGTCCAAGCATTCGTTTGCCTCTGGCACAGCAATGGGGCCTTGGCCACTGCGCAAATGGACAAGACTTTCACCAAGGTGACATGAGAGGGTGAATGGGAGGGTGTGGGCAGTGACTGAAGCTTAGGATGCTGGGGCCCAGTACTCAAAGGAAGTTCCAGCTCCACCCAGAAGTCCAACTGGGATCATCCAGACTCTAGAAAGAGGAAACACATTCCCATCCCCCCTGGGCTGCAGAGGAGAAACAGTTGGGCACAGGCTGGGGGATGTGCGCACTGAGCAAGAGGAAGGGCTCGGCGCAGAGGCCCTCATCCAACTTGGCAGGCGCTTCCCAAGAACGCCCACCTTTCCCCTCCAAACCCATGCCAGGTGTCTAGCACACTAACCCAGTGTTTCCCAAGCCAACCGACATGGAAGGCTGCTTAAAAGTCTACATTCTTTACCACAGGCCATTAACTTTACATGTAGGCAAAACATATTTATGTTCCTCCCGGGCTTCAATAAACACAGAGAAGAAACTTTCCATGGATAGTTCACCCAGACCAGTAAAATGAGAGCAGCTATTCTGATAGGAATAATTAATGAGACACATACAGGGGGGAAAAAGGCAAACATTAAACAGAGGAACACTGTTGGTAGAATAAAATAAATGCAAAGTTTGGAGGGCACTTTGGTATCAGCTATCAATAATGGACCAGACAATTCCACTTTGCCAAATTCATCCTAACTGTATATTCCCTGATACATGTCCAAGGATGAACAATGCTGCATTAATTTGGGGAAACTTTTCTAACTGAAAAGAAGCTAAATGTCCACTTATAGGGTGCTAGTTATGAGGCAGAGCTTCTGGATGTACACGAAAAAGCAAGATTCACAACAGCGTGCATATCATTATTCTACTTGTGTAAAACACACACACCCATGCCGTGTATCTCAGTATCTCTATTTACAACATCGATATGTTTGTCTACGTATTACAAGTGCCTGGAAAGATCCAGAAAATGGCAAACTGGGTGAGGGACCAATTTGGCCTACAGGGAAACTTGTTTATTTTTGTTTCTTTGTTTTAAATTTAAACCTGAATGCCTTTTAGGAAGGGCCCTCCCACTATTATCTTTACTCCACGGTCCTTACACCCTGCCTTTCCCTCCCCTGTTACCTGCCTGGCCAAATGCAGGCGGGAAGAGAAGTGGACATGCGGGAGAGGAGCTGGAGGGATGTTTTTAGTTTTCACTTTCCTCTTCCATACTATAAGCAAACAACTTTTATGACTTAAGGAGGGTGGGGTGGGGACTGACGTCTTTCTGTGTGGGAGAGGAGGACTGGATAAGTAAGAATCTTAAAAGAAGAGGCATGGATTTGGAAGCTTTGCTGTAATCCTGATAAGACGCAAGGAGAGGCCGAACCAGCAGGGCCAGGAGGGTGAATTGTGACACCCAGATTGGAAACTTCATTTCAAATCCCTTATCAGCCACCGCAGCTGAAAGACTGGCCGGCCTCTTTCTTCTCCCTTCTTTCCCCATGATGAAGAATTGCAGCCTCTGGTTCATCACAGAGGCGCCCCCCGGGCAGGGCTCTGGGGCCCAGGGACCCGGGGGGCTCTGTGGCAATGGGACTGTGCGCGCAGCGCCCCTGGCCAGCCCCATCCTCTAGCGCCTGCAAGTTCAAGTTTTCTCTTCCCTGTGTTGGCACCGGCTGTATAGAAAACAGGCGTCTTCAACACCAGAGGTAGAGAGGAAACTCGGGTGTCCGTGGACAAAGCCTACCAGATAGGACTGTCCTGGTCCTTGTTGTCTACCTGCTAGGATCAGTGGTTTCCACAGTTAACTTTGAGATAATATTAGAAACCCTACAGTCTGCAAATCAGAGGAAAGCTTTACCTTAAAATAAGAGCAAGGAAAGCTTCCAAATGAAACATTCCCGTGCTTTTGGCAGCCGCTGAAAGACAGCCTGGTGTGGGGCCTGGATGCCATACTATGCTCTTTCATCTGCTGGAAATCCTTCAGTTGAATGAAATTATTTATTTGAAAAGGTTTCATTTAATTTAGGCTGGTATTTCAGAGGCTTTCTCTTCTGTGATCTGAACAGTGGGGAATAGAGCATGGTACTAAATTGGGGAAATTAGGTCATGAATAAAGTCAGATCCATGGTTTACTCACCTTTTTGGCGGGTTTAATCCAGAGAGAGACAGAGAGAGCTGGGGAAATAAAATGTGGTATATGCATATAATAAAATAATATTCGGCAATAAAAGGATTGAGGTTCTAACACATGATACAACGTGGATGAACCTTGAAAACATTATACTAAGTGAGTGAAGCCAGACACAAAAGACTACATGTTTTATGATTTAATTTCTACAAAATGTTCAGAATAAGCACATCTATAGACAGAAATTAGATTAGTGGTTGCCTTGGGGTGAGGAAGGAAGGGGGAAAGAGGAGCGATTGCTAGTGGGTCCAGGGGTTTTGTGAGGGAGGTGGTGAAAATATTCTAAAATTGGTGATGGTGATGGTTACATAACTGTAAATAAACTAAAAATTATTGAATTGTATAGTTTAAATAGGCAAATCAGACGGTACATTAATTATATCTCAATAAAGTTATTATTAAAAAATAAACGGGAGAAAAAATGTGTTGGGAGAAAAAATGTGTTCCGAGAAAACATTAATTTAAAAAGCTGAAGTGGTTTATAACATTAGAAAAAGATTACAGAACAATGAATATTACTATGGGTAAAGAAGAATTTCACATTAAAAAGGGGATCAATTCATTTTTGTTAAAATCCTAAATCTGTATGCATATGATGACAGAACTTCAAAATAGCTGAAGCAAAAACCAATGGAACTGAGAGAAGAAACAGACAAATCCACAGTTACAACTGGGGGTTTTAATGCTCCTCTCGCAACAATTTATAGAGGAAATAAACAGAAAATGAGACCCTAGGACACTTGAACAACACTATCAATCAACTCAAACTAATTGCCGTTTAAAGAAAACTACCCAGCAAAAGCAGAACACACAGTCTTTCCAACTGAACATGGAACAGTCACCAAGATAGGTCATGTTCTGGCCCATAAAACAGGTCTCAGTAAATTTAAAAGGACAGCACTCATATGACATAGGTTCTCCAACCACAATAAAATTAAACTTTAAATCAATAACAGAAAAGTATATGAAAATCCTCAAATATTTGGAAATTAAAAAATAAACTTCTAAATAATCCAGGGGTCAAATAATAAATCACAAGAGAAATTAATATTTGAACAGAATGGAAATAAAAACACAACATATCAACCTTTGTGAGACACAAAGCTATGCTGAGAAGGAAATTTACAGCAATGGATGCTTATATTCAACAAGAAGAAATGTCTCAAGTAAAAAATCTAATCTTCCACCTTAAGAAACTATAAAAAAAGAGCAAAGAAAACCCAAGTAAATATAAGGAATAATAGAGAGCAGAATCAGTAAAATAGAAAAACAGAAAAACAATGGAGCAAATTGATGAAAATAAAAGCTAATTCTTTGAAAAGATCAATAAAATTAGTAAAACTTTAGCCAGACTAATCAGGGAAAAGAAAAAGACAAAATTTACCAATATCAGGAACAAAAGAGGAGAGAATACAAGTCTTCAGATATTAAAAGGTTAAAAAGGGAATATTGTGTGCAACTTTATGCCAATACTAAATCCAACAACTTCAGTGAAATAGACAAATTCCTTGAAAAATTGAAATGACCAAAAATCATTCAGGAAGAAAAAGATAAACTGAATATCCCTATATCTACCGAATAAATTGGACTCATGGTTAAACACCATTTCAAAAAGGAAACTCCAAGCCTGGCTTAATTCACTGATGAATGCTACCAAGTATTTTAGGAAGAAATAATCCCAATGTCACAGTCTTCTAGCACTAGAAGAGGAGGGAACACTTTCCAAATCATTTGATGATGCCAGTATTATCCCCTGGCCAAAACCAAACAAAGGCATTACAGGAAGAGGAAACTACACACCAATATCTTCATGAACACGGATGCAGAAATCCTTAACTAATTTTTGGCAAATTGAATCTAACAATATATAAAATGAATGATACCTCATGACTAAATGGAGTTTATCCCAGAAATTAAAAACATTTAAACATTCAAAAATCAATCAATGCAATTCACCACATTAATAGACTAAAAAAGAAAAACCATCTCAATGGATTCAGAGAGCTTTTGACAAAATTTAAACCCCATACTTAATTAAAAACTCTTAGCAAACTAGGAATAGAACTTCCTCAACCCCAAAAAGGACATGAGAATAAGACAACTGACATTATTCTAATGCCTTCCCTCCTAATATTAGGCATAAGGCAAGGATGTCTACTCTCCACATTTCTGTTCAGCATTATACTGGAGGCCATACCCAGTGGAATAATGCAATAAAATGAAAAAAAAGTTGTACACACTGGGAAAAATATAAAACTGCCTCGATTTATATACAACATCATTGTGTATGTTGGAAATTCTAAAAAACCTCCCTAAAAGCTACCAGAACAAAAAGTGAGTTTAGTAAGATTGTAGAATACAAGATTAATACACAAAATTGACTGTATGTCTATTTACTAGCAATGAACAATTAGAAATTGAATTTTGAAACAATACCATTTACTGTAACACCCAAAAATATAAACTACTTTGGGATAAATTAAATAAGATATTACAAGATCTGTACACTGAAAACATTACTGAGGAAAATTAAGGAAGATCTAAATAAGTAAAGACTTATATCATGTTTGTGGATTAGAATATCCAATATTGTTAAAACATTAGTCCTCCCCAGATTGATCTAAAGATTTGACACAATCACAATGAAAAGCCAAACAGGCTTTTTTATTTTTTATTTTTTGTAGAAAATAACAAGCTGATTTTACAGTTTATGTGGAAATGCAAAGGACCTAGAATTGCAAAAAAAAAAAAAAATTTAAATAAAGAACAGAGGACTTAGACTATCTTATTTCAAGACATATTATAAAGCTGTAATAATCAAGGAAAGGTGATATAAGTGTAAAAATAGACATGTATAGCAACATAACAGAATAAAGAATCTAGAAATAGATCCACATTTGCATGATCATAATTTTGATTTTCAGTGAAGTTGCCAGAGCAATTCAGTAATGAAAGGATAATACTTTCAGAAAATAGTACTGGAACAAGTGGATAGCCATATGCCAAACACACACACACACACACACGGGGGAAAATACCCTGGACTCTCACCTCACATCATTTACAAATTTTAATTCAAAATGAATCATAGCCCACATTAAAAATAGATCACAGATATAGACATTATAGGAACTATAACTGTAATAGTTCTAGAAGAAAATTATATAGGAGAAACTCTTAGTGGGCTTTGGTTAGGCAAAGATATCTTAACTAGGACATAAGAATATAAAATATAACAGGAAAAATGATAATTTGGACTTTATCAAAATCAAAAGTCACTGTGATGAAAAGGTAAGCCACAGACTGAAAGTCTTCATATACATATAACTTATAAAGGACTTGCATCAAACATATATAAAGAACCCTGCAAGTCAATTAAAAGACAGACAACCCAATTTAAAAATGAGCAACAGATTCAAACAGACACTTCACCAAAGAAGAGATATGAATGGCAAATAAGCCTACCATCATTCTTCATTAGTAAAATGCAAACTGAAGTCACAGTGAAATACTACTTCAGACCTAGTAAGTGACTAAATATAAAAAGACTGACATTAGTGTAGATGAGGCCATGCGATTAGAGCCTCCATGTTGGGATTAGTTTCCTTACAAGAGGAGAAGACTAGAGCTTTCTGTCTCGTCACTGTCCTCAGATACATTGAGAAGGAAGTCATCTAGAAGCCAGGAGGCAGGCCCTCACCAGACACTGAATGCTGGCACCTTGGTCTTAGGCTTCCCAGCCTCCAGAAATGTAAGAAACAAATGCTTGTTGTTGTAGGCACCCAGTCTATAGTATTTGTTATAGCAGCCAGAGTTGACTAAGACACCCACGTATAGCATTCTTTTGTTACTGGCAATGTGGGCTCTTGGTTCTTGAGTTCAGCAAAGAAAGAATTCAGAGCCAAGAACCCTAGCACAAGAGGAGGTTTATTTAGCACGTAAAGCGAAAGTACCCTCGAAGATTAGATTCGGCCAGGTTGTCATATAGCTGCCTTAGCCTTTAGAAAGAAAGTCACAGAGGCAGAAGTGAGCCAGCTGGGCTGCGTGGACTCAGGAAACAAGTTACAGGGGCAAATAAAGGACCTTTGGAGACAGGTTCAGGGGGTTAGCCCAGGACAAGCTGCCACTGCCCACTGCTGCCCTGGTTGCAAGTCTCATGGGGACCCTTAGAGCTTAGGAGAAAGAAGGCAAAGATACACGCCTAAAGAAAGAAGGCAAAGGCATGCTCTAGAGAGAAAGTGTGCACTCGTTCCTTTGTCTTAAGGGTTTTTAGCTGTTTTCTAAAGGTGGGAATTTATGGGAGTTCTCGGGGGAGGATCTCAATAGAATATTCATCAGCTTTCCAGGTGTGTCCTTTCAGGGTTGTGGTCTCTACTGATAGGTCAGCGCTAGGATAGGGGGCCATTGGTCACTGCAGCTGGTCCCGATGGCAGCCATGGCATGGCTTCTTGTGGTTTTGCTGCTTTTTGGAGCCTGGGGCTGAAACACAACTGAGGCCTAGATGTTATCTCTAGTTTGACCAAAACCCTGTCTCTGTGGTCAACACACTCAAGGCTTTGTTCCTAAGATTATTTGATGCGGGTCAGAACCTCATTGTCCTGGGAGCTTAATGCTTAAGGGAATTGACGTGCAAGGGAGAGGTAGGTGGGTGAGTCAGGGTGCCGGGTGGGGCCAGTTTGAATCAGCTGTCTATCGCAGTTTCCCCATTCCACTTGCCAAGGAATTGTCCTGGCTTCTTACTATCCTGTCTCACTCTGAGATAGATTGGAGAGGAGCTAAGGAAGATGCCATCCAAGGGGAGCCCTATCCTGGCCAAAGCAGAAGGTAATTTGTAAAAAGGGGTGGAGGTAAGATTGAACTTGGAGGGGATTAGTGTAGTCCCTTGAGGGAAATGGCATAAGAAATTGACTAAGAATCAAAAAAGGATTTCCAAGTCAAGCTGAGGGTGGGTCACATTGGACCATTCGACCATTCTGGGGTATGGGGATGGCTAAAGCCCCCGTGGAGTCACTTCCATGTATCACCTGCCCTTGAGCCCCAGGATAAAGATATTGAATGTCTGAAGTGCCCGACCAGTTTTGCTCGATGGTAAATAATTTCAAGAACCTCTATAGTAATACAAATAGGAATGCATTATGAAGTAGACTGCAAGAATTATATGAACTTTAAATATAAAATACAACCTTCTTGCTTGCAATAACCCCTCCAGGCTGCCTCTCACTCTCTGCTCCATGTGAACTCATCTCCTCTGCCCTTAGAAACGCCTTGGTGGAAATTGGAGAAATATTTCTTTAAGGAATAAGGTCTGGGGATAAGGGACGTTCTTGGGGTTTTTACAATGTCCAGACACTTTGCCAGAAAAGGAAACCAAGCAAGGATTTGGAATTGAAAGAGATGGGATTTTGAGGACAGGGCGAACATCTGGAGGGATTGGCAGAACTGATGGAAGTATATGCATTAGGGACTGAGGTTCGGGGCTGCTCACGCGAACCCGAAGAGCAGCTGCATTCCTGGGTAACATCTCATGTGGAAAGTACGGATCCTGCGCTGGCTTGGGGTCTGGGTTAGTGTCTCTTGATAGGAGTAGGAATCTAGTGTTCTTGGAGAGGCAGATTCATTTCTGGGGTCAGGGGAAGTTCATCTCAAAACAACAAGCTCTGGTGAGCCAGCTTTTAGCTTCAGAATTGGTGGGGGAGAGACGGGGCCCAGAGGTTTTGAGTTCCCAGGTTTCATAAAATATGGGAAATCAACAAAGGGTCATAAAAATAAAAAGACATTTTAACACCAAAAAAGGAAGAAGGACAAGATGGGAATGGCAGCCCTTCCCCCAGAAAAAGACCAATAGCTGGTACCTGGTCTCCCTTCAACCCTTTCTTCACAAAGCAAAAAAAAAATTTATCACAGATCTCATCATGCTGAGGAGCTGGGCACCAGTGAAGGGCAGGATGGGTCCTTCCTTTCACACATTTTGGGTGACATGCAAATTACTTCCAGGACTTAATTAAAAGACAGAGAGACCACCTAACACTACTGTAGTAATCGTATTGCAATATATAAATGTACCAAACCTACGCATTATACACCTTAAACTTACACAATGTTGTATGTCGATTACATCTCATTTAAAAAATAAAAAACAAAAAAAAACACAAAGCCAGACGAAAGAGCGGCTCATGGCAATCAGCTGGACATCCAGAGCCTGACTGCAGGCCAGCCAGGCACTGCTGCTTCTGTCTCTCCTGGGCGGGGGCCTGAAACCCTAATCAGTAAGTCTCAGCTCTCCCGGTAGACTGTAGAGTCCAGGGAGCAAGGAGGGGTGGAGCGGAATGGGAGAATTAAATTGGCAAGATAGATTCTTGGACTGAGGAGGGTGAAGAAATTAAATAATTACAAACCCAAAGGCCAAACAAAAGAAACAAAAAAACAAAAAAAACCCCCAATCAGCCCAAACCTGGAGCGTTATGTCCTAGAAATCCAATTTGCACATAGAGAGTGGAGGGGCCTTGCAGAGGGGAGCCCGAGCTCAGGACTTGCTCGTGAACAGAGGACGTTGCCCTGGAGACAGTCTGAGCTTGGAAATGGCAAATAGGGAAATAACAGGGGCTTAAGGGAAAGGGGCCCTGCTTAGGGCGGTTGACATCTTAGAAACCAGACCAGTACATGGAAGAAATGTATTTAAAAGGACAAATACAGATTTAACTGTTTTGAAAAGTGAAGCTAGGAAGAAAGAAGCGGTTTTAGTTGTTTCTAGGTTAGCGTGGGTAAGCAGACACTCGAGATTTAATAGAGGGGGAGAGGGAAGTTTTTTAGGAGCAGAAACTGGGATAAGCTTGCCTGTCTCCTAGCCTCTGTCCCAGAGGGTACTATCAAAATGTGCTCTCCGAGAGCCATTGAAAGAAATAATAGTAAAACTACATTCAGGGATCTGCCTCCTCGGTGTCCATGCTAATAACTTGAGGTGGCAGATTGAAGAGGGGGAAGCCCAGAGCTATTAGCATGAGACCCACGGATATGAATTGGCTAGTTTCAAGGCAAGGCAATGGTTGAGGGGAAATGGCTTGGGCAACTATGGCCAGGAGATTTTGGTGTTAGGACTTGATAAAAGTTGATCTGGACACCCGCCTGCAAGATGGCTATGTGTCTGGAACTAAATTTGAAAGTCTGAAGGGCTGGACTAGAGAAGGCGCTCCCACCTGGGTGACCTGGAGCAGGAAGAGCCAGTGAGATAGGCCAAAGGGCTTAGGATAAGAGGACAACTGGGAGAGCCAGGATGAGCACAGAGGACAGACGTGGAGCTAACAGTAGCCAATAACAAAGGAAGAAAGAATGGGGGCAGGGGGATATTACAGCAAGGAGGGCCCTGGACAATTGCTGAGAACGGGCTCAAACAGTGGTTCTCAAAGTGTGGCCCCCTGACCAGCATCAGCATCACCACCTGGGATTTGGCAAAAATGCAAAAGCTCAGTCCTCCCGAATCAGCATCTTTTGAGATGGGACCTAGCAATCTGTATTGCAACAAAACACTCCCCGTCATGGCAATGCACATTATAGTTTGAGAACAATCCTGCTAAGACACCCCTGACTTGTCTTTAATGGCTGCTGAGTACAAACTTGCTGGGGAGCAGGGCTCCCTTAAAACCTTTGGGTCAGCCTAGACGGGTGGATAAATGGTGGGGCTCACTGAAGGGAAGCCACAAGAAACCACGTCTGGGGTTGACATAGGTGTTAGACTAATGGTGGGAGAGATTTTAAACAAAATTACTCAGCTCATAGAAGAGAGCTAGACAAGGCTAGTTTAAGTAATAGGACTTTGGAAAGAATCAGAATCCACTAATAATCTCTCCCCATCGGAGAACAAACTTTGGAAAACTACAGGTTTGTAATAGAAAAATTAGCGAACCCAATAACAGAAAACAAACACAGATGACCCTCTGATCTTAATATTGAACAGGTCTACAGATCAGAAGGCCCCTAGGAGATGGGAAAGGAACGTTTCCAGCTTGGAGAGATCAGGTAGTAAAGCAACAAGAAGCTTTATACATCAAGAACAAAAAACATGCAGAAATAACTAGATGGGGTCAGGGCACTAATGGAGAAGACTCTAAATGACTGTAATTTTCAGAGCTGTGAAGCCATAAATTGCACTGGGAGGACTGCCTGCTATTAGTGTAGCACTCTCTGCTCTCAAGATGAAGCAGCTGAAGGCTGTGGAATTAGTTACAATTATTCCTGGAAAAAAGAGAGAAAATTGAATATGAAGAATAAGACGTCTTCTGCCACCCCTCAGAAGGGATGGGGCCCCCAGCCCCGGGTACAGGGGCCTGGGCCACCTTCAGAGGTGAGGCTGTCTTCATGTTTTTGTAATCCAAAGACGGAGTTTTGAAACTAAAACTTCAAGGGCACTAAAAGGTATAAACAGACTGCCAATTCTTGCCACCATTAAACTTTTGGTTGTTTTTTGGTTTGGGTTTTGGTTTTAATGAGGATTTTTTTTCCCCCCATTGATTTTCATTTTTTAAGAGAGAGAGAAGGGAGGGATGGAGGGAGAGGGAGAGAGAAACATCGATGTGAGAGAGACATATTGATTAGTTGCCTCCCACACAAGCAGGGGCTGGGAATCCAACCCATGACCCTTTTGGTGCTCGGGACCTATGCTCTAACCACTGAGCCACACCAGTGAGGGCTAAACTTTTGGTTTTATAGCGAGGCAGTGAAAGGGCCTGAGCCTGGGAGGGTGGCAGCTCTACAACTCTATACAAGATGTACGCAGGGAACAGAAACTGTTGCTCTGGAAAGTGTCTTAGTTTGGGAAAAGACAGAAGGCAGACTAGGAACATAACAGCGGCTTAAGGGAAAGAATGATAAGAGCCAGGACCCTCTCCAAGTTCTAACCCCCTAAGCTGCTGACGCAGCAATAGGAAATAAAAGATAAGATACAGAATAATCAAAACGAGGGCAGGTCAAGGCACTAGGAAATCCAAGAATGCGAACCAGGCAAGTGAGGCAGAGGACTGCCAGAGACTGAGTCCATTCCAAAGCTTCCCTCAGGCCTCTCTCCTTTTTTCTTTTTTGCTTAGTTTTTAACAGCTTTTACTGAAATATAGTTGATGTGCAATAAACAGTTAAAGTGTATAATTTCATAAATTTTGACATATGTATACACCCCTGAAATAATCAAGATAATGATTGTGAACATTTCATTACCCCCAAAATTTCCCCCTGCCCCATTTCTCTCTCCCTTCCCCAACCTCCTCTCCTCCACTCCCATCCCCAAGCAATCACTGATCCGATTCCTGTCACTTTTCTAGAATTTTATGCAAATAGAGTTATGGAGCATGTACTCTTTTTAAGAGGACTTCTTTCACTCAGCATAGTGATTTTGAGATCCATCCATATTGTTGTGTGCATGGATACTCTGTTTCTTTTTATTGCTGAATAGTATTCCATTATGTGGAATCAACTATATAGCCATCAACTATCAATTCATTTATTAATTTATCTAGTCATCTGTAGATGGACATTTAGGTTGTTTCCATTTGGGGATATTATAAATTAAGCTATTATGAACATTCATGTGCAAAGCTTTGTGTGGATATATTTCTCAAGTAAATGCTGATAATGTATTATTTGATTTGGGCTTAATTTGCTAAACTATTAAGAATTTTTGTGACTATGCTCATGAAAGAGATTGGCATCTAGTTTTCTTTTCTTATAATGTTTTTGTCCAGTTCTGGTATCAAGGTAATACTGGCCTAATAAGATGGGTTAAGAAATGTTTCTTCCTCTTCTGTTTTCTGGAAACTTTTGTATAGAATCGATACGTTTCTCCCTTAAATTGTTGGTAGAATTTTTAACTAAAGCTATCTTGGCCTGGAGGGTTTTTTGGTTGTTAGAAAGTTTCCTGGGGAAGGGAGATTTTTACAAATTCAATTTCTTTTTGAGAAAGCTTTAGTAATTTGTATCATTGTCAAATTTATTGGCGTACATTTTTCATAAGTCTTATTATCCTTTTAACGTCTGTTGGGGCTGTAGTGATATCCCCTCATTTTTTCTTGATATTGGTAATTTGTGTCTTCTCTGTTTTTCCTTATCAGTATGGCTACAGAGTTATTTACTTTATAAATGTTCCCAGAGAACTAGCTTTTAATTATCTCAAAGAATGAGCTCTTAAGCAAGTTTCCAGGACCTTGAAACATTAATTAATACCTTATCACAAAAGCATTCCAGACCCATGTCTAAGGCACTCACTGATGGTGCAACTAAAGTAAGTCAGATTATCAAGGAAATATGCTTGAACATAAATTCAGCATCCATCTCGATACAGAGGTCCAGCAGTATCAACAGATTTAGCTTTCATGATACCAAGAAATTCATTGAGAGTCAAAATTTATAGGTTTTCTTAACCCAGTGTGAGAGTTCTGCAGATCATGATTTTCTAGGCGCTCTGTGAATGCTCTGCCCGTTAGAAGCCAAACATTAGCACACTAACCAAGAAAAAAGAGAGAAGGTAAAAATTACCAATATAAGAAATAAGAGAGACCCTCACCAACACTGAAGAATAATAAGGCAATGTTAAAAACAACTCTATGCCTCAAAATTCAAAAGCTTTGATAAAATGGACCAATTCTGTGAAAGACACAAATTATCAAAACTCACTATAGAAGGAAGAAATAAAAATATTCCTGATAACCCTGTATCTATTAAAGAAATTAAAATTGTGGTTAAAAGCTCCCTCACCCCCCAAAAAAAGCTTCATGGCAAGATGGTTTCTCTGTTCATTCTATTAAACATTTAAGGAAGAAATAACATAACTCTGTACATTCTCTTACACAAAATATGAAAGGAAGGAACATTTCCCAACTTATTTTATGAGAAGAGCATTACCCTAAATACAAAACTCAAAGACATTCAAAAAAGAAAACTACAGACTAATATCTCTCATGAATTAGGCACAAAAATCCTTTAAAAAAATACTAGCAAATTGAATCTACCAATATATAAAAAGAAAAATACATATGACTACATGGGGTTCATATTAGGAATGCAAGGTTGAACCAACATTCAGTAGTCAATCAATATAATGGTGACTATAGTTATTAATACTATATTTTATATTTGAAAGTTTTTAAGTAAGTAGACCACACACACACAATTGTAATTTTGTGAAGGGATGAAGTCATTAACCAACCTTATTGTGGCAATCATTTTGCAATATATACATGTATCTAATCATCATATTGTACACCTTAAATTTACATATGTTATATGTCAATAATACCTCAATAAAGCTGAGAAGACAAATAAATCATATAATTCAACACATTAATTGACTAAATGAGAAAAATCATATGACAATATCAGTAGATGCAGAAAAAGCTTTTGACAAAATTCAACATGAACGCATGATTTAAAAAACCAAAAAACTAAACAAACAAACAAAAAAACCTCTCAGGAAACTAAGAATAGACGGAAACTTTCTTTTTTTTAATTTAATCCTCAGTGCGGATATTTTTTCCATTGATCTTTTCGATATGAGAGTGGAATGGAGGGGGGAGGGGGAGAGAGAGAGAAACATCGATGTGAGAGAGACACATCGACTGGCCCGCAGGTGCCCCGACCAGGGCAGGGAGAGGTGGGGGGATGGTAGGGGTGGTGACTGAACCTACAACCCAGCTACGTGTTCTTGACTAGGAATCAGACCCACAACCCTGGTGTGCATGCCGACACTCTAACCACTGAGCCACGCGGGCCAGGGCAGAAGGAAACTTTTTTAACCTAATAAACGGTATCTACAAAAACACCTACAGCTAACATTATACTTAAAGGTAAGAGATTGAATGCTTTCCTTCTAAGACTAGAACAAGGAGGTCCTCTTCACCACTCCTATTCAACATCGTACTTGAATTCCTAGCTAGTACTATAAGGTAAGAAAAAGAAATTTAAAAGTATAGAGATTAAAAAGGAATAAATAAACTATCTTTAGTCATAGGCAACATGTAGAAAATCCCACAGAATCTACAAAGAAAAGCCTCCTAGAACTAAAAAGTGAGTTTCTCAAGATTGCAAGATACAAGATTAACACAGAGAAGTTAATTATGTTCCTATATAGAAGCAAGGAACAACTGAAGCCTGAAATTAACACAAAACAATACCGTACCATTCACAAGAGCACCATCCTCGAAAAGGACTTGGATACAATCTAACAAAATATGTGCATGGTCTATATGTAGGAAACTAAAACTAAAAAACATTAATGAAAGAAATAAAAGAAGATATAGCATTTCATGGATGGGAAGACTCAATATTGTTAAGACATTAAATCTACCGAATATGAGTTATAGATTCAATGCAATCCCAATCAAAATCCCAGCCTTTTTTTTTTGTGGATTTTTATAAGCTTATTCTAAAATTCACATGGAAAGGCAAAGGAATTAGAAAAGCCAAACAACTTTTGAAGAAGAACACGTTATCTCATTTCAAGACTTACTATTACTATAACACTACAGCAGTCACGTCAGATACAGATTAACCAGGATCTTGGGGAAATCCCAGGATGGAATGTGACAAATAAATCTAACTGTATTACAGATGTATGATATAACCACACTTAAGGGTGTGTGGAGAAAAGGAGCTGACCTAAGTAACTTTGGAAACTGCCTTTGAAGTTTTAAGGTTAAAGACAAAAGAAACCGTACATAAAAACTGTATTCTATTGTAAATTTGTTTCTTACTGGAGTACAGGTTCACAATTCTGAGATTACATGTGTATAGGGGATGAACAATTAAGTAAATAGAGATGGGTGATGGTAGCCTGGTTTCTCACTATTGGAGAGGGAAGTAACAGGAAAAAAACAAAGGCTAAAGTGACCCTTGTGGTCCTGGTTTGGAGTCAGAGGCATCAATGTGAACTTACATCAGAGGCATCAATGTGAACTTACGTATGTATTATATATATGAACTCATGTCTGTGATATTTATATGCACACACACATACGTAGATGCAGAAATAATTATAGATATGTTTATGAGTTAGTATACATACATATATTACCTAGCTCTGTCTGCTGGGAGGGCCTAAAAGCAATGACATCCAGGAGTAATGAACAAACCCAGTGCCCACATTTTCATTTCTATATACCATTTTTAAATTAAAATAAATAAAACAGGCATCTTGGAGAAATGGCTGATTCTAAGACTGTGGTGAGGAAAATATAAGAAAGAAGCATCTTGTAGTACCAGAAAGAAAGTGCTCAAAAAAACAAGAGAATGGGGACACGTCAAGGGGACATAGGAACCAACCTGAAAAATTTCCCAACTCGAGCAACAAAATAAATACCAGTATTGGATTATAACCCAAAATAAAAGTAAATATACGTGAGTCCACACTTATATAACTAATTGATTCACAGAATTAATTAATTAAAGTGAAACTACTAATCTTCTCTAGATAATATAGAGATATTCTCCACTCCAACAGGAGAGATTCAATTCCTTCCTCCCTTGACTTAATCTAATTTCTAAAGTATAAAATATGGAAAGGGAGAGATAGTAACTATACCATGGAGAAACCTAGAAACACCATCTTAACCAAATAATCAAGGCTAACACCACCAGTGATTTTATGTGCTCATCATGTCTCCTAATAGGATGTGATGAGAAGGGCACCTCACTTCTGTGATCTTCCTTCCAAAAACCCAGAACTCTAGTCTAACTATGAGAAAAACATCAGGAAAACCCAAATCGAAGCACAATGTGTAACATACCTGACTAGGACTCTTTAAAACTGCCAAAGTCATGAAAAACAAGGAAAGACTCAGAAAGTATCACAAACCAGAGGAGACGAAGGACACGTGATTACTAAGTGCAGTGTGGTGCCCTGAAGAGGAGCCTAGAACAGAAAGAGGACACTCATGGAAAGTTCTGGAGTTTAATTAGTAAAAACGAACCCATGTTGGCTTCTTAGTTTTGGCAAATGTGCAATAATAGAGGAAATGCTAAGACTTATGAGAATTCTGTTATCTTTGCAACTATTCTGTAAATCTAAACTTATTCAAAAATAAAAAGGTTATTCTTTTAAATGAAGGTGAAATAAAGACATTTTCAGACAAACACAAAGCTGAAACAATTTGTCTCTGGCACTACTATACTACAAGAAATGTTAATGAAACTTTTAACTGAAGAAAAATGCTACCTGAAGGAAAATTTCTCCTTGAAAGAACCTCAGATACACACACAGGCATCAGAAATGGCAAGTGTGTGGGTTAACATAAATAAATTATCTCACTTTTGTAATTTCTTTAAAGTATACTTTACTCATTAAATTAAAATATTAAGAATGTATCTTGAGATTTATATAAAGAGGGTGTAAAATTATGACAAGAACACAAATGACCAGCAGATTCTATAGAAGTATACAATTGCAAACTTAATATTAAATACAATATTATTTGAAGGTGCAGTGTAATAACTTAAAGATGGCTATTATAAGACATGGAACAACTGAAGAAAAATAAAACAAAGAGCCATAACTAGCAATGCAATAGAGGAAGTAAAATGAAATGCTAAAAAATACACAATTAAAGCAAACGTCAACAGAAAAGGGGGAAAAAAGAACAAAAATCAGAAAAAAAGAAATAGAAGAGCAATAGCAAGATGGTAGACATATGCCAGACCATATATGTAATTAAATAAAATGAAAATACTCAATTACAAGGCAGAGGTTGTCAGAGTGAGTTACAAAATAAGACCCAACTTTACGATGACTAAAAGGAACACACTTGTTATATAAAGAAATAGGCTAAAATAAAAATATAGAAAGAGACATAACATGCAGATCCTAGTCATAAGAAATCTGGAGTGACTGGATAATATCAGAGAAAGCAGACTTCGGAATAAGGAATATTGGCAGAGACAAAGAAGGCTGTATCGGTTTTCCATAGCTGCGTAACAAATTACCTCAAGACTGACAGCTTAGAGCAGCGCCCAAGGACTAGTTCGGATTCCGTACATAAGAAGTGTAGTGTGGCGTGACTGGGTTCTCTAGCCAGGGCACCCCAACCAATCAGCAAGGCTGAGGTTTCATCTCCAAGCTCTGGGAAAATAATCTACTTTCAAGCCCACTCTTGCTGGAAGAGTTCAGTTCCTTGTAACTGATTGAGTAACTGGGTTCCCTTTTCTTTGCTGGCTGTCAGCACCTTGAATCCTCAAGCTTCAAATTTCGGACTCCCCTTCTGTGACCAGTTGCAGAAAACTCTGTTTTTATGTGATTAGGTCAGGCTGACCCAGATAACATCCCCAGTTTAAGGTCAATAGTGCCAACACAACGTCACCTAATCCTGGGGGTAAAATCTATCATATTAACAGTCCCAGAGATTATTCAGGTCCTGTGTACAAGAGGGGAAGGGCATTTTGTGGGTCATCTTGGAATTCTTCCTGCCACAAGGTCATCGCATAATGATAGAATGATCGATTCATCTAGACATAGCAAAACTAAATGTGTTCGAATCTAATGACAGAGCTTCAAGATATACGAGGCAAAAACTAATGGAACTAAAAGAAAAATTATACACAGATTCGCAGTTATAGCTGGACATTTCAGTCTTTCTCAGTAATTGATAGAGCAAATAGACAGAAAATTAGTTCAGACAGAGAAGACTTGAACAACACTATTAACCAAATTGACCTCATTAACATTTGTAGAACACTGCTCCCAGTGATTTTTGAATGGCCATTCTTTTCAAGTCCATGTGATACAGTCACCACTATAAATTATATGTTAGGCTCTGGCTGGTGTGGCTCAGTTGGCTAGGCATCCTCCTGTGCACCAAAAGGTTTCTGGTTTGATTCCAGGGCCGAAGGCAGCCAATTGATGTTCTGCTCTCAGATCAATGTTTCTCTCTCTCTCTCTTTCTTTCTCTAAAAATCAATAAAACTTTTTTTTTTTTAAACTATATGTTGGACCATAGAACAAGTGTCAACAAATGTAAAAGGATGGCAACCACACAGAGTGTATTCTCTGAGTGCAAAGGCATTAAATTACAATTCAATAAAACCCCTGCTACGGCAACTCCACCATGACATGGAGACACTCCAACTTTATGTTTGTCACCTTAATGTCAAGGTGACAGTAGTCCTTTGGTAATGATCAAAGAAATATTAATGACTCACATAAAAGTGAAAATCCCAACGGGAGTGGTGGGGAGGATTGCTTTCTCTGGAGAAAGTCCAAAATAGAAAGAGAATGAATAGTGAGTGTACAACGTTTTGTAAAAGGAAAGAAAGCCCTGCACTATAAGATTTGAAAGAAGGTCCACCCAGCATGGAACTTCAAAGAGACAACAAGAGGACACATGTGCTTATGGGGCCTATGGGTGAGTGAACTTTGTCAGGTGCTACAGGAGGCAACAAACACAGGCGTGCAATAGGCTTCAAGTTGTCTGGCACCAAACGAAATGTCAATGGGAGTTCTATAAAGTAAGCTTTTTTCTATATGGCTATCATAACTCCAAATCAAAGGAAAGTAAACAACACACACAAATAATTTATAGGTCAAAGATGAAATCACAAGAGAAATGAGTAGATATTTTGAACTGAATGACAATGAAAATACAATACATTAACATTTCTGGGATGCAGCTAACTCAGTGCTTGTCGAGAAACTTTTACCTTATTGAAAAGAGAAAGATCTGAAATCAATGGCCTAAATTTCCATCTCAAAAAACTGGAATAAGAGAGCAGAGTAAATCTATAATCCATAAAGGAAAGAAAGAATAAACATAAGAGCAGAAATTAACAAAAGATAAAAGAGGTAGATGGTGGAAAAATTAACAAAGTAACTTCTTTGAAAGTTTTAACAAAACTGACAAACCCTTAGCTAGACTGATCCAGGAATAAAGAACATAAATCACCAATGTCAGAAATAACAGGCGTCATCACCACAGATCCTATAGACGTTAAAAGGATAATAAAATAATATTTTGAATAATTGTATGCCAATATATTTCACAACCTATATGAAATGTAGAAAATTCTTGGAAAATACAGTTAATAACCAATACCCAAACAAAGCAAGTACATATTCACAACACATATATCAGAAAAAGGACTTGTATCCAGAATATATATATAATCTTACAACTCATTAATAAGAAAACAAATTACCCAATATAAAATGGGCAAAGAATTTAAAGAGATCTTCACAAAAAAGATTCAGAATTAGCCAATAAGCACATAAAAAGATATACAATGTAATTAGTCATCAGGGAATTGCAAACTAAAACAATAATAATTTACCACTACACACCCACTGGAATTATTATAACTTTAAAAAGTGAAAATTCTAAGTGTTGGAGGAGATATGGAGCCATTTGAACTCACATATTGTGGGGGGGAATGTAAAATGGTGCAACCACTTTAGAAAACATTTTGGCAGTGCCTTATAAACACACACTTGCTATACAACCCAGCAATTCTGCTCCTATTTACCCAAGAAAAAGAAAGACATATGCTCATACAAAGGCTCTACATGGATATTCTTAGCAGCTTTACTCATAATAGCTAAAGCCTGAAAACCCAAATGTCAAATAACAGGTGAAAAAATACACAAATTGTAGTATATCCACAATCAGCAATAAAAAGGAACTAAGTACCGAGACCTACAGCAATGTAAAAAAAAATCTCCAAAAACACTATGATGGATAACAAGAGCCACGCCACATGATTCCATTTAATGAAATTCTACAAAATGCAAGTCTAATCTACAGTGAAAGAAAATAGATCAGGGGTAGCCTAAGACAAGGGTAAGGTGTGTTACCTGGACCGAGGCCTGGGGATCTTTTAAGGGTAATGGAATTGATTGCAGGTGTGGTTACATGAATATCTACATTGTCAAAATTCACTGAATTGTATGCTTAAAATAGGTGCATTTTATTGCATGCAAATTATAACTCAGTAAAGTTGAGTAAAAAATATATAAATTAGGCAGACAATTTGTAGGTGCTCTAATATCTTTTAAACACTTCTTCCTCCAGCTGAGTCTTATCCAATGTGGGGGAATATGATCCCCACGTGCCAATTTGCCCCACGCCTAATCACCAGCTCTGATTCGAAAAACCTTTGCATTACCCGCACCCAGGCCCACGCCTGCATGACGCCTGCAAGGCTCAGGACAGGCATTCCGACAACCACATCACCCTTGTTTCCTGCCTTCTGTGTTGAAAGGCTTCCTTCGTAGAAAGGGCTTGCATCACTGTGGCAATCACACTGGGTTCTGGGATTTGTTGCATTTTATTTTCTCAGCGAGCAACATCCGGATATTTGCTCCAGACAAGAATTCCTGTCTGGTGCTCCCGTCCTCCCCAAACTTAAGAAGCTAGTGAAAGGGGCTGCCTGCCCTCAACCCAGAGGCCTCCAAAGGAGACTTCACCACAGCCAAATTTTGCATTTAACAGCCACCCTGAACCCCAGAAACCGTCTCCTCACTTAATCCCTGGGCAGCAGGACTCAGCTCCTGTTTCCAAACCTGGTCACTTACCTAGATCCTTGCAGCCAAGGTGAGCCTCTTGCCCTGTACTTCCAAAGAAGCTTCAGCCAAGCCACAGACACGGGAAAGTACATTTTATAAGGATTTTTCAGCACCCCAAGTCCCAAGTCAGACCTTGACTCAAGGAGCCCGGAGAGGACTACCCCGCGGCTGCTCTCACCCGTGACGGGTGGGAAACTGCGAGAGCGTGGGGCTGGGCCTCAGGTCCCCTGCTAACCGCAGCAGGTGGAAGAGGGATCCAGCGATTGCCTCGCAGTAACTCGGGAGGAGTCAGCTTGACCCGAGGGCTCACCCAAGGTGGGGTTTAAGAAGTGCCTGAGAAACTGGCGGAAACCTCAATGCTTTTGTTGGGGAGCCACGCTCAAGCCCTTCAACCCTCATTCCCAGGTCCATTTTTGGTACCAGACCGGCTCTCCGTCTGGTTTTATGTTTTCATAGCAGGCCCTGGGTCACATGCTGGCTTCCTCTGCTGTCAGCAATTAGGGGGGCCACAAAATTTGTCATCCAAACTGGGATACGTTTGAGAGTGGAAAGTGGGTGCTATTCATTATTACACTGTGACAACAGGTATAAACTGGGGTTGTCCCAGGAAAACCAGGACTCAGGGCCACTCTAACAAGGATCCCTCCATCCCAAGGAGTTCTCCATCTACCAAAACTAACTGGAGAGCCACAGCCACCACACCATTCTCTTTGCTCCCCCCACAAAAACGTGGGCAGACTTTTAACTTTAAGGGCTTTATTTCTAGTCGGGAGACATAAATTGACAATGATAACTGAAAAAACCAATAAGGGAAAGTTAAAAGAATATAAAGTTCCTAACTTAAGGTCTCTGGTCTGAATAGTCCAATTCCCTGAGATGGCAAACTAAAATTTCAAGGACTTTTTAGTTTTAGATGTTGTTCTTTATGGAAATGAACATTTATTGCAGACACATCACATGTATATTGTGGAATTTTAGAAAATGTAGACAAACCAAAACTACAACATAGTATCCTACACGCCCATCACCAAGAGATTATCACTGCTGAGTGGTGTTAGCAAAAATAGTGGACTAAGAACCTCCAAATACTCTCCTCCATAAAAGCAATTTTAAAAAACAGCAAAGAGCATCAGAATCAACTTTACCAGAACTCTGGAAATTAAACAAAGGCTTACAGCAATCCAAAGATCATTTACTAAAAAATAAATTAATAAATAAATTAATTAAAATGTGAATCTCAGTAAGAACCACACGTTTTGTGAAAATTTGACTTCCCCTATTTCCAAGTACCTATTTCTAGCTCCATGGTAGCCTTGAAAACCAACAGCCTGGCACCCAGCAGAGAGGACAGAATGGAACTGGAGCGTCCTCAAAGCCTTCCTTAGTCGTAAGGAATTGTCATTATTTGACCTATCTGGTGGCCCCCTGGTAGAGCCCATTTGCAAGGCTGGCTTTATTTAACTGACTCAGGATTCTTCCAGTGCAAAAACCTTTTCCCCAGAACATTTGTCTAAAGCAATTAGAGGTACCCTGGCCGGTGCTGCTCAGTTGATTGGAGTGTCGTCCTGTGCACTGAAGGGTTGTGGGTTCGATTCCCAGTCAGGGCATACACTTGGGTGGTGGGTTTGATCCCTGGTTAGGGTGAGTGTGGGAGGCAGCTGGTTGATGTTTCTCTCTCCCTTCCCCTCTCTTTAGAATCAATGGAAGGGACGTGTCCTCGGGTGAGGATTTAAAATAATAATAATAATAATAATGATAAATAAAACAATTAGAAGTAATAGTTTAACCCTCAGCTGACTGTGTCATTGGGTAATAGTTGGGGCAAATAATAGGCTTATTTTAAAAATTTAAAGAAAAATTTGGGAATGAAATGTCCACAGGGGCTTTAAGAAGATCTGCATAGCCCTGGGAATCTAGAAGGCTGCCGCATGTGTGGGGCTGTGCTCATGCCCAGGGCTGTGTGTGTAATCAGCAAAAACCTCAAGGGCTCACTTTAACAACCACAGGCAGGGAGTCAAGGCTCAGGAAGAATTTTCAAGCCCATGGCCAAGCGTTGAAGGTGTGCCCAACACACACACTGAACTCATCTACAAGCACGGGAAGACTTATCAGTTCTAAGCATTTAAGGAAATCTCTGTCCTATTATTAGCTGACCACTAAGCTAACAGGGCAGAGACTTCAATGGTCACATACAACAGAGTCAGACTTTACAACATTTGTTCAGAAAAGTCACTGTACAAACAACAAAGAGCAACAGCAATGACAAAACCTGGGGAGGAGAGAGAGTCTGATTTACAGATTATAGTCCAGATTGCCAATCTGAATTCTAGATTACCATATTATATTATTAAAAATGTTCATTTTTCAGCAAAAAAAATTATGACACATGAAAAGAAATAAGGTGAATACATGAGGAGATGGGGGGGACAATCAATAGACACTCTGAGGAAGCCCAGATGTTGGACTGAAAGAACAAAGATTTAAATTCCCTTTTATAAATATGTTCAAAGATTTAAAGGAAACCATGTCTATAAAAGCTAAAGGAAAGGACAAGAACAATGTCTCATCAAATAGAAAATATTCATAAAGAGGTAGACATTATATTTCTTAAAAAGAACTAAAGAATTCTGTAGTTGAAAAGTACTATAAGAGGAATTTAAAATTCACAACAGGGGCTCTAAAACAGATTTGAGCAGGCAGAAAGAAGAATTTTCTTTTTTTAAAATTTTTATTTATTGATTTTTAGAGAGAGAGAGAGAGAGAGATCAGTTTGTTGTTCCTCTTCTTTATGCACTCATTGGTTGCTTCTTGTATGTGCCTTGACTGGAGATGGAACCCACAACCTTGGCGTATGGAGATGATGCACTAATTAACTGAGCTACCTGGCCAGGGCAGAAAGAATTTTCAAACTTGAAAATAGTTCAGTTGAGGTTATCCAGTCTGAGGAAGGAAGGAAGGAAGGAAGGAAGGAAGGAAGGAAGGAAGGAAGGAAGGAAGGAAGGAAGGAAGGGAGGGAGGGAGGGAGGGAGGGAGGGAGGGAGGGAGGGAGGGAGGGAGGGAGGGAGGGAGGGAGGGAGGGAGATGAAACGAATCTCAGAGACCTGTGGGACACCAT
Source organism: Miniopterus schreibersii (assembly GCF_964146895.1). Taxonomy (NCBI): domain Eukaryota; kingdom Metazoa; phylum Chordata; class Mammalia; order Chiroptera; family Miniopteridae; genus Miniopterus; species Miniopterus schreibersii. The sequence goes on from NC_138118.1 coordinate 15,404,422, forward strand.
CAACAACTCAATAATAGCTGGAAACTTCAATTACCTACTTTCAATAATGGGTAAAACAGCTAAACAGATTAGCAAGGAAATAGAAGACTTAACACTATTAACCAACTAGATCTAACAGACATGTATAGAACACTCCACCTAACATCCTTCTCAAATGCACACGGAACATTTTCCAGAATAGACGTACGTTAGGCCATAAAATAAGTCAATAAATTTAAAAGATTGAAATCATACAAGTATGTTCCCTGACCAAAATGGACTGAAATTATAAATCACTAATAAAAGGAAATGTGGGCAATTCACAAATATATGGAAATTAAACAACATACTCCTAAAATATCCACTGGGTCAAAAAAAAAAAAAGTCACAAATGAAATTTGAAAATACTTTGATCAATGGGGGGAAAAAAGGGGGACATCTGTAATACTTTCAACAATAAAGATAAATTTTAAAAGAGAGAGAAAAAAATACTTTGAGATGAAAACACAACATACCAAACCTTATGAGATGCTGCAAAAGCAGAGCTCATATATAAAGGTAGAGCTTTAAATAGCTATATTTAAAAAGAAAAAACTTTCATAATATAATATAAAACTTTCATAATATAACCTCACACATTAAGAAACTTAGTAAAGAAGAGCAAAATCTGAACTCAAAGCAAACAGAGAGACAGAAATAGTAAAGGGTAGAGCTGAAATAAATGAAATAGAAAATAGACAAACAATAGGGAAAATATACTAGCGATGAACAATTCAAAAACAAAATTAGGGAAACAATTTTATTTATAATAGCATCAAAAATATTTAAGAATGAATTTAACAAAAGAAGTGCAAGACCTGCACAGTGAAAACTATGAAAACATTGTTGAAATAAATTAAAGAAGACCAAAGTAAACAGAGAGACATCTTGTGTTAATGAGTTGGAAGATTTATTATTGTTAAGATAGCAACACTCCCCAAATTGGTCTACAGATTCAGTGCAATCCCTATCAAAATACCATTTTTTGCACAAACTGACAAGGTGATCCTAAAATGCAAATGGAAATGCGAGGAACCCAGAAGAACCAAACAATTTGGGAAAGAAGAACAAAGTTGGAGGACTCGCACGTCTTCCTAGTTTCAAAACTTACTACAAAGCTACAATATTCAAGACTGTGTGGTTCTGCCAAAAGGATAAACGTATAGATGAATAGACTAGAATTGAGAGTGCAGAAGAATCAATTGTGATCAATTGGCTTTTGACAAGGGTGCCAAGGAATTCAGTGGAAAAAAATTAGTCCTTCCAACAAATGTTTCTGGGGCAACTGGATACCCACCTGAAAAAGAATGAAGTTGGACCCTTACCTCATATTAATATACATAATACCTACTCACATACATATCGCATACTATATACAAAATGCATCAAAGATCTAACTGTATGAGCTAAAACTATAAAACGCTTAGGAGAAAATAGAGATAAATTTTCATGAATTTAGATCAGGCATGATTTCTTAGCTATGACACCAAAGACACAAGCAACAAAAGGAAAAATAGATAAGTTGAACTCCATCAAAATTAAAAACTTTTGTGCTTCAAAGCACACTTTTTTAAGAAAGTAAAAAAAACAACCCACAGAATGGGAGAAAATATTTGCAAGTCACATTGATGACAAGGGTCTAGTATCCAGAATATATAAAATAACTCTTACAGCTCAGCAGTAAAAAGACAAATAACCTAATTTTTAAATTGGCAAGGGACTCGATAGACATCTCTATGAAGATTTACAAATGACCAGCAAGCACATGAAAAGAGGCTCAACATCATTAGCTACCAGGGAAATGCAAGTCAAAACCACAATGGGCTACCACCTCATACACAGTAGGATAACTCTAATAATAGTAATAAAAACATGCACAATAACTAGCTTTGGCAAGGATGTGGAGTAATTAGAACCCTCCTATGTTCTGGTGGTAATGTAAAACCGTAAGGCCATTTTGGAAAACAGTTCGGCCGTTCCTCAAAAAGTTAAGCAAAGTTACCATATGACCAACAATTCTACTCCTAGGTATATATAAAAAAGCGTTGAAGGTATGTTCACACAAAAACATGTACACCGATGTTCATCGCAGCATCATTCATAACAGCCAAAAGGTTAAAACACACCAAGTATTCATCAACTGATGAACAGATAAGCAAAATGTGGTGCATCCACACAATGGAATACTATTCAGTCATAAAGAGAGATGAAGCGCTGGCTCATGTGCAAAATATGGATGAACTTTGAACACATTATGTCAAGTGAGCGAAGCTAGACACAAAAGGCCAGATAGGGTGTGACTCCGTGTATATGCCATACTCATAATAGGCACACCCAGAGACGGAAAGTAGGTTATTGCTTGCCAGGGGTGGGAAAAAGGAAACATAGGGAGTGACTACTAATGGATATAGGGCTTCTTTTTGGGGTGATGGAAGTGTTTTGGAACCATATAGTGATGATAGTGGCACAACCTTGTAACTCTGTTCAAATCCTCTGAATTGTACACTCTAAAAGGATGAATTTTATGGTATGTAATAATACATTCATGCCTTTTTGGATCTTTCTATGGTTATATGTAAGATGTAATGTTTTAACCAAAATGACATATTACTAAATATACTCTTTGAAACCTTCTTTTTTAGTCACTTTGCCATTTCTATAAGTTTCATTCATCTAATTATTCATATTCAAATTTCTCCATTTGTTTAAAAAAAATGTTCTTTACAGCTATTTTACCCAAATCAGTATCCAATCCAGGATCATACATTACATCTTGCTTTCTGTTGTTGTTGTTGTTGTTGTTGGGCGGGGGGTTCTTATTTGTTTTTTTTCTTCCTTTTTTAAAAAAAATTAAAGTATAGCCCGGCCGGTCATGGCTCAGCGGTTGAGCGTCAACCTAGGATGCAGGCAATCAGGGTTCGATTCCCGGTCAGGGCACATGCCCGGGTTGTGGGCTCGATCAATGACTCTCTCATCATTGATGTTTCTGTCTCTCTCTCTCCCTCTCCTTTCCTCTCTCTGAAATCAATAAAGATATATTTTTTTTAAAAATTAAAGTATAGCTGACATACAATAATCTATTTGTTTCAGATGTAGAACATGGTGATTTGACATTTATGTACTTTAAAATGTGATCACCACATTAAGTCTAGTATACATTTTGTTTTGATATACCTTAACTAGTTTCTTTTTAAAATTTTTATTGATTGATTGATTTTAGAGAAAAAGGAAAAGAGAGAGAGAGAGAAACACCCATTTGTTGTTCCACTTATTTACGCATTCATTGTTTGATTCTTGTATGTGCCCTGATCAGGGATCAAACCCAAAACCTTGGAGCATCAGGATGATGCTCTAACCAACTGAGCTATCCAGCCAGGGGTTAAGTCTCTTTTTTAATTTAAATATAATTGGTATACAATCTTATATTAGTTATATTCGTTTCAGGTGTACAATATAGTGATTCAACATTTTTATACCTTACAATGGGATCACTCCACTAATTCTAGTAATCGCCTATCACTGTGCAAACTCATCTATATAATACTGTTGACTATATTCCCCTTCACCTTTTCACACCCTCCCCACCCCCTTCCTCTCTGGCAACCATCCCTTTGCCCTCTGTTTCTAGAGCTCGGTTTTGTTTTGTCTTGTTTGTTTGTTTCCCCCTTTTCGGTAACACTGACTGTTGAAGAGGCCAGATCAGTTGTCTTGCAGAATGTGCTACCCTCTGAATTTGGTTGCTTCCTCCATCTCCTGTTTTCCCTATAAAACAAAAGTTATATCTAAACTATATATTCGAGTTAAATATATTTGGCTAGAGCATATCATAGGCTATCTTATATTGGGTCACATCAGAGGATACATAATATCTGGTTGACTCTCTCTTAGAAACACTGAGATTGAGCCCCGGCCACTGGAAAGCTATCCACGATGTGTGGCTTTGGCACTATGCAAGTATCAGCTCCCCAATAGCCACTCACCAAATAGCTTTTTAACACCAGCTGAAGCACTTTGTCTGCAGAGATATTTTTACTGGTTTCCAAATGACTGTTTTTTCTCATTGTATAATTCTTTCTACATTTATTTGCTGGTCTTCCTCTGGCAGGGTTTTCCTCATCAGCTAGGGCTATTTGCTTACCCTGAGACACAGTTCTTACTAGAAAGGGAGAATGACTGCTTAATTCCTTTTATTTAATTACAAATTTTCAGGGTTTTTAAAAATTAAAGTAGGGTTTCACCAACCCCACCCTCCTTCCCTGTATTTTCTACGGATCTTTCTTTCAGCCTGAAAAATGTACTCAAGGCTTTTGTCCAGCCCAGCGTTGATCCATTCCAATTCACTTAACCCCTAACTTTTCCTAGAACTCAAAACAGCCCATTAAGACAAAGCACCCCACAGCATGCTCAGAGGACTACCAAAGTCAATAGTTGAGGCCTTGGGGCCTACAGAAATCGCCCAAGCAACCATCTCAGCAAGTCACTCAACCAGGTAGAGGCTGGTCGCCTCCTCCTTCCATTCTGATGGAACCCCAGCCCCTGCCACGCTCATCTCAACTCCAGCCTTGTTCTCGGAAAGTATTGTTTTTAATCCCTGACCTCTGGACCCGATTACTAAGGTAAATAAACACATCAGCAAGGAGTCATGGTATGGGAAGATGAGAACTGTATCAACAGCAGAGGCCAGGTTTCTGAAAAGGAAAGTAAGTCCTGGGAAAAGACCCTCACGACAGCACCAATCGTGGGTCCAAGGCCCTTTCTTCTACAAAGAAGAGGTAAGTCCAAAGCAAGACGGGCTCGAGGAGCTGTGGCTGACTCGTGCTACTCTTTCCTCAGCCCATGCTGGGGGGAAGCAGCACCTCGGCAGCCCCTGGGGTGCAGAACTGACTGATGTATAAACCAGAACACAAATGCATTCATATACAAAGAGGACACTCCTTGCCAAATGGACCAGATGTTCATGTTGACTGGTCAGCGCATTCTCTCCTGTTGGAAAATCTACATGGAAAGCCAAATTATAATCAAGAGGTTGTTTGTGAGCATGAAATCAGAACAAAGGGAGGGAATTGGATGAGCTCTGTGGCATCCATAGGGATATAGGGTGGACTGCATATTTGTGTCAATGGTCAAAAAACAACTCTTTCCCTTGACAGGGCTGGAGACATAATGACAAATGTTTGTTCCTTGGCTCCACTTTTCAGCGCTCCCTACAGACCGCCCCCCTCCCCTGCTCACATATTCTTTCTTCAGCTGTTAAGGCCATTGATTTGGTTACAGCTTTCCTCCACATTCCGTCATGCCTTGATTAAATTTCCAGGCACTGCTACATCCTGTTTCTTAGGATGACATTAGCAGACATTTATCACATCTATTGTGTGTAGGTTTCACTAGTTTAACAATCACAGGATAATATATATTTATCAGTTTGGGGGCTACCTCACCATTCTACCCCAGGTTCTGATACACTAGACAGCAGGGGGGAAAAAATTTGAAATGACCAGTGTGATAAAGCCGTAGATTTCTGTTGTTTTGGTCTTTCTTGTGCCTTCGTGAGCACTGTCATGGAACTTGATGCATTTGACAAATATTTGTGTGCATAGCATACGCCAGGCACCGTACTGGGCACTATGGAGAATCACTGAAGAGTTCTAAAGTCTACTTTGTCTAAAATTAATGCAGCCAGTCCAGCTTTTGTTTTGTTTTTATTGTGGTAATATATACACAACGCCAAGTTTACTATTTTAAACGTTTCTAAGTATGTAGGTACCCATATTTTGTTTATCCATTCATCACTTGATGAACACGGGTTATTTACACTTTTTAGCTAGCCCAAATAATGCTGCTATGGATGTTGGTGTACAGATATCTGAGTCCCTGTTTTCATTTCTCATGGATATATACCCAGGAGTGGTAATTCTAGGTTTATGTTTTTGAGGAACCACTCTACTGTTTTCCACAACATTGCACCATTTGCATGCCTCCCAGCAGTGCACAGGCTTCCAGTTTCCCCACATTCTCACCAATACTTTGTTCCTGGGGGCGGTTGTTACTGTTTTTATATAACAGCCATCCTACTGTGTGTGAAGTGGTAGCTCACTGTAGTTTTGATTTGAATTTCTCTAATAAGCACCTATTCGTGGGCTTATTGGCCATTTATGTATCTTCTTTGGAAAAATGATTATTCAAGTCTTTCGCAAATTGTTCGAATTGGGGTTTTTTTAGTTGTGGAGTTCTAGGAGTTCTTTATATACTCTGGATATCAATTCCAGATCAGATACAGTATATGATTTGCAAATATTTTCTTCCATTCTGCAGGTTATCTTTCCATTCTCTTAAGAGCGTCCTTCAAAACACAAATGTTTTTAATTTTGATGAAGTCCAATTTATTATTTTTGTTGGTGTTGCCTGAGCTTTTGGTGTTACATTTAAGAAATAACTGCCGAGCAGGATGTCGGCTCCTAGGGGTTTGTTTAGATCACATTCTCCTGCTCTTTGAGCCGACTTAGTTGACATGACACTTACTTCAGGCTGGTTCTTTAGAGAAGTGGCGGCAGGCTCCGAGAAGGCTGCCTTATATTTTTTTCCACAAAGTCAAGCTAATACAACTTTTGTAAATCTGCACATTTCAGGACGGCCTGCTCTGCTTTTTCTCCATTGAAGCCTCAGCCCCCCGGTCGGATGAAGGCTCTGACACTGACTCTGAACGCAGTTTGCCTCCAAGGAGGCAAGAGCGCAGGAGCCCAACCCCCTTGGCAGCAGAGCAGCTTGAAGAACTGGAGCTGGCTTTTGAGGGACCCACCACCCTGATGTTTACACCAGGGGGGAGCTGGCACAGGGGGCCAAGCTCACCGAGGCGGAGGCGAGGACAGGCCTCGTTTAGCAACTGCCGTGCAAGGTGGAGGAAGCTAGCTGGGGTCAATCAACTGATGGCTTTCAACCATCTCATTGGGGGGGATTCCCTCCCATTGCCAGGCCCACCTTGCCAACACACCAGCTGTTGGAGACCCCGTACCAGCCCCCCGCTATTCCACCGGGACCAGAGGAAAGGGGCCCAGGTGTTTAATGCAACTCCCGGTAGCTTTCCCTGCTGCTGATTCTAAGGAAGCCACGGTGACACTGTGGCTGTTTGGATGTTAATGACATTACACCAGGTTGTCCTGAATGTACCAGACACGTTTCAGAAACATGGTTTGTTCTGAGACATATCTGAATCTCTCTGGATAAATTGAGTTGGAATATGATCCTATTTCAGTATTTGAAAACAACACAAAACAATGAAACCAAACAATGATCCTAAGAAATATGCAATTTGCTTTTCTTTTGTTAATATTTTCCCTCTCCATTTGTACTTCGGTGTGAAATTCACTGAAGTTCTTTCAACGGGTGCTAAGTGCGGTAGTAATTGCGGGAGGGCAGCTTTGATAAAGCTGCTGTTTGTTGGCACGTGCAGGTGAATGGGATAAATAAGATGAAATTATTTTGGATTATAAAAGATTGCATTCTCAGGCATTTGCAAATACACTATTGCACTAATACTTAGGTGCTTTGCAAATATATTTGCTAAAGAAATTTGAGACCTGCAACTCTTACGTCAGTTAATTCTTATGTTGATTAATAACATTCACTATCCACATAGGTTTGTTAGCATCGTTAGTGTGATTTCTGAATTCCTGTTCTGGGTGAGTTTGCCATGAAAGCACATACATAAATTACGTATTTGCACACATGTGCGGAGATAGTGTCATGTTAAGAAATGCAGTTGGAAATGAACATGTGGTCTGACCCGTAGATGCCCCTGAGGGCTTGGTGACGGTGAACTTTTGTGCTGAACTTTCTGTGCTGGTCCACAAAGGAACTTGATGGCTGACCGTCACTGCAGCCGTGTCACATCCCAGCAGCATCATGCACAGACCTCAGCCACTTCCCCGGGCACTGTACCCCGAAGCCCTCTTCCTTCAAACCCAGACAGCAGCTCTGCTGTCTCCCCAGCACCGGGCATGGATTTTCCAGCTATGAGGACAGCTTTGTGCCTCTGTCTGGACCCTCCAACTCCATGAACCCCGCCATTGGCAATGGCCTTTCACTTCAGATCAGGCCTGTTTCCAGACAGCCGATTTGCTGTACACCAGGACCAAATAGCCAATTCCCTGGGGCAGGGAAATAATGCATTGCCAAATTTAAACCATAATATATTCTTCATACAGGCCATAAAATTTCAGTTTCCTAGTTTCCTTTCTCTCCAACCTTCCCACGGGGTGTATCAAAAGTTGTAGCTTAGGCTTAAAATTCAAGTGATTTATAATGTAATCATGGAGACTATGTTTATACATAGTTGTCAAGATGTTTGTCATCTCTGCTCTTAGTTCTGGTCTTTGGGTAAGGAACTTCCACATGTTTAAAAAATGGGATTTGGTCAGCTGAGGGTTGTGAGCAAAAGCAACTATAAAACATCAGATTTTATAAAACGATCAAGAGTAAGCAGCCCTGGCCAGTTTGGCTCAGTGGTTAGAGCGTCAGCCCGTGGACTGAAGGGTCCAGGGTTCGATTCCTGCCAAGGGCACGTACGTCGATTGCAGGAGGCAACCAATGGATGTGTCTCTCTCACATCGATGTGTGTGTGTCTCTCTCTCTCTCTCTCTCCCCCTTCCACACTCTCTGAAAAGCAATGGAAAAAATATCCTGGGGTAAGGATTTAAAAGAAAAAAAAAGGGTAAGCAAACAAATTGTGTGGGGAGAGACCCAGCGGATGACTATAGAACTCTGGGGTAAATGAAGCATAAATGCATGAATTAGGAGAATTACTGCTTTTTGGAAATGTAGACATATTTGAATATTGTAATTGTTTTTTCTAATTTGCTTTGGACTATGAGCTTTTCTGGAGAGATTATATTATTAATAAATTGCCTTGATAATTACAAAACAAAAAAAATAATTGCCAATTCCAATGTCATGAAGATTTCCCTCTATGTTTCTTCTAAGAGTCTTATGGTTTTATCTCTTACATTTAGGTTTTGATCTACTTTGAGCTCATTTTTGTATACAGTATAAAGTTCGACTTCATTATTTCATATGTATATATCCAGTTTTCCCAATGCCATATTTTAAAAATCGATTCTTAGAGAGAGAAAGAGGAAGGGAGAAGGAGAGAGAGAGGCATCTATGTGAGAGAGAAGCATCCTCGGTTGCCTCCCGCATGCACCCCCACTGGAGATAGAGCCTGCAACCCCGGCATGTGCCCTGACCAGGAATCGAACCCGCGGCCTTTCTGTGCATGGGATGTGATGCCCAACCAACTGAGCCACACCAGCCAGGGCACGTTCAGCTTCCTTTCATTTAGTGGTTGCAGTTTTTTACATTCATTTACTTTTAACCAATCAGCATTTTATTTAAAGTATATTTCTTATAGATAACAAAGAGTTGGTTTTCTTTATCCAATCTGACAATCTTTGCCTTTTTAAAAAATATATCTTTATTGATTTCAGAGAGAGGAAGGGAGTAGGAGAGAGGGTCATTGATCGGCCGCCTCCTGCACCCCCTGACTGGGGATGGAGCCCGCAACCCGGGCATGTGCCCCGACCAGGAATCAAACCTCAATCTCCTTGATCCTAGGTCGAGGCTCAACCGCTGAGCCACACCGGCTGGGCCAACCTTTGCCTTTTAATTGAGATTTTTATACCAGATGTTGGCAAATGTTTTCTGTAAAGGGACAGACAGTAAACATTTTAAGCTGGCAAAGTCATCCAGTCTCTGTTGCAACTGCTCGGTTCTGCCACTGTAGTAAGAGAGAAACCATAGACAATTGATCAATCAATGGGTCTATGTTCCACTAAAACTTTTTTTTAGCTTTAAACAACTATTTTATTATTTTCACAATTCTTTCCATTGATTGAGACTCAACTGGATGCTTCTTCACTCTTCTTTCTTCTTATTTTTTTTTCTAAAATTGAGACATAATTGATATATAATGTTATCTTAGTTTCATGTGTATACATAATGATTCTATTTCAATAAAACTTATTTTATGAAAACAGACTTCAGGCTAGATTTGAGCTGAGAGCCATAATTTACACCCCTGGTTTAGAGCATTTATATTTAACTATTAACATGGTCTGATTTATTCTGAACATCTTGCTACTCATTTTCTATTTTTCCTATTCAGTCTTTTTTTTTTTTTCCTGTCTTCTTTGGAATAACTGAGTATTTTTAATTAATTCATTTTATGTCCACTATTGAGTTATTAGTTATGACTCTTTTTAAAAAGTGGTTGCTCTAGGGTTTATAATATACATACTAAATTTATTATAGTCTATCTTGAAATAACTTCCCACTTCATGTACAGTTTAAAAACTTTACAATAGTACCCCTCAATTTTCTCTCCTACCTTTTGTGTTATTGTTGTCATGGGCTTTAATTCCACATGTTATAAATTCCATAACACATTATTACTATTTGTACTGAGACAGCAAATTCCCTTTTAAAGATAGCAAAAAGAAAAAAAGAAAATGTCTTTAATATTTGCCCTCATTTTATCATTTCCATTGCTCTTCATTTGTGTATGTCAAAACCTCCACTACTATGAGACTCTTTCTGCCAAAGAACTTCTTTTATGTGATGTGTGTTTATTGGCAATGAATTCCTTCAGTTTTTGTTTATCTGGGGGAAAAAAACTTATATAATCATCATTTTAAAAAGATACTTACACTGACAATGGAATTCTAGGGTGACTTTTTTTTCCTTTCCACACTTAAAAAGGGTCCCTCCATTGCCTTCTGTTTTGTATAGTTATTTACAAAAAGTTTGCTGTGATTTTACTTTTCTTCTTTTGTGTGTAATATTTCTTTTTTGCCTGCTTTTGAGTTTTTTCTCAAAAGAGAGAAATCTTTGGTTTTCAGCAAATTGACTATGATGAGTGTATAGGTATGTTTTATGTTGATTTTGGTTACATTTCTGCTGTTTGAGGTTCTCTGAACTTCTTGAATCTGTAGCTTGTTGTCATTCATTAATTTTGGAAAATTCTTGGTCATTATATATAAATTTTAATATGTTTTTATTGATTTGAGAGAGGGAGAGAGAGCTAGAAACACTGATCAGCTGCCTCCTGCATGCCCCCACTGGGGATCGAGCCTGAAACCCAGGCCTGATTCCTGACCGGGAATTGAACCGGCAACCTCTTGGTCCATGGGGCGATGCTCAACCAACTGCACCACAGCGGCCAGGCTCAGTCATTATGTCTTTAAATGTTTCTTCTGCCCCATTCTCTATCTTCTCCTTGATATGTTCCCCCAGTTTAAAAATTCTATCTTCTGTACCCTTTTCCCCCAGCTTTTTCTCTTTGGGTTTCATTTTGGATCATTTCTAATGTACTATCTCCAATTTCACAGATACTTTCATTAGCAGAAGCTATTCTGCTGATGATCCTAATTACAGGGATTTTTCTTTGATATTATATTTTTAAAATCACCTTTCCTTTTTATAGTTTCCCATCTATCTGCCAAAATACCGCACATGTTCGTCCATATCTTTTCACTAGATCTTTTAATATATTAGTCGTAGTTATTTAGAAGTTCTTATCTGATAGCTGCTTATTACTGAGATCTGGTTCTGTTAATTGCTTTTTCTCTTAATAAGCCTCCCCCAACCCTCTGATTTTTCTCTTCTTTCTTTATTGTCATAATTTTTTAGCGAATGCTGGACATTCTGAGTAGAAGCCAATGGAGACTGAAGCAAATAGTATTTCTGCCTGGAAACTGTCATGCCTCTTCTTCTGCTAGGCTATTATTGGGGGGGTTTGAGTTAATCTAGTCAGTAGTTGAGCTGATTTTAGCTGTTACTCTCAGTACCCTGCGTGTAGTGAGTGCCACTACCTTGTGTTGAGTGTGAGGAATGGGGTCCTGGATGGCTTTTCTCAGTATTCCTGCTCTGTCGTTGGCATTCAGAAGTACCTGCACACTTGCACCACCAAATGGGGTTTCCTCCCCAATCTTGCTTTGTTGCTTGTTGCTAGGTTGTGGTGGAGGCAGGTGGTAGTGCTGATTCTTCTGTCCAGCTTTATTCTTGAGCAAGGCCTGTGTATCTGGGTCTGAGGAGTGGGCCCATCTCCATGTTTCTACCTTCCTCCCCTCACTTCCCTCATGATAACCAAACTTTGTCTTGTATCTTTGGTGGGCCTTGGGCAGAAGAGAGGTACCTGGTTCTGTTCCAGTAGTAGTCTGCCTCTGCTTTATATTGGTGCAGGTTCTTGGACCCAAGACGTTTTCATGACCTCTCTACCCCATGCCCCTTTCACCAGAGCAAATAGCTTTTGTTTCTATTCTTCCCCCTGAAACAATAGATGTTTTCTGGGTTTCTGGGAGTGAGAACAACAGTTTCCTGCCTTCCCCAAGATAGATAGGTTTTGCATCTACCCCTTCCCCGGTGACCCTTAGTGGCTTGAGACTTTTTTGTTTTAATAAGAGAAGGGCCAGATGATATAGGTGGTGACTTATATCTGTCCCCAGGAGTAGCTAGGCACCTCCTACAAACCTATACCACCAAAGAGGGGGCTCTCCCTGGGCTCCTACCCCTAATCTTTCTTTTGAGCACTAGTGAACACCCATGGAGAAGAACTCACTAGTGAACATAAACTCCCCTTGTGTCTGGGACTCTGTGTTAGTCAAGGTTCTCCAGAGAAACAAAACCAATGTTTATAGATATAGGTACACATATCTACCTATCTAGTGATTTATTTTAAAGAATTGGCTCATGCAATTATGGAGGCTGGCAAGTCCAAAATCTGCAGGGTAGGCCAGCAGGCTGGAGACCCAGGGAAGAGTTGATGTTGCAGCTCAAGTCTAAACGCAATCTGCTATCAAGATTCTGCCCTCTTTGGGGAACCTCAGTCTTTTTCTCTAAAGTCTTCAACTGATTGGATGAATCCTACCCACATGATAGAGGATAATCTGCTTTATTCACAGTCTACTGATTTAAATATTACTCTCATTTTAAAAATACCTTCACAGAAACATCTAGAATAGTGTTAGACTAAATATCTGGGTACCATGCCTAGCCAAGTTGACTCAGAAAATTAACCACCATAGGCTCCCAGTTATTCTAAACTGATCCACTAACCCAAACTCCGTCTTTAGGAATTAGTGAAAATTTTAGCTGGTATTTTCTTACCCATTTCTATGGTAGTCACCTTTTCTTCGGAGCTCTGCCAAATGTGAAACAGTTTGTGCATCTCCCCTCTCCTCAGTAGGGCTTGACACTTTTTGGAATTTGGTTATGTGATTATCTTGCGATCTCAGCTCTCTAAAGGATTCAAGAAAACGTATGATTTTTAGATTATTCATTTTTTCTTACTGGAAGGATGGGAGTGATATCCCTTGCAGCTTTCTACATCCTAAATGGAAGCAGAGCTCCCACTGTTTTTACAACGGGTGCAATCTCCACGGACAGGAATGATACAGTATTTGCAGAGTTTAGCACAAGGGTTGCAAATTAGTGGCCTGCAGATTTCACATGAAAACCTACATCTCTAGATTATTTTGAGAAGAGTGAACATCTGACACACTTGAACCACATTTACTGGCCTTTTCGTGGGGCACAGGCTTTTCAGCTGTCCAGTGGGCCCAGAGTGACACAGTCACCTCCCGACACTGATTCCTCTTCCATTCCCATGGGGCAGACCATCTGAGACCCCGGTGGGCTACTCATTGTCCCCTTGAAACTGGGTCTGTGATAGAACATTGTTCTATGCCAGAAGCAGAATGTGGCATGTGATGGCTGAATGCCCTGGGCTCCATCACAGGTGGTGAAGGAGATCTTTGATCTCCTGGGAGGGGTCATCATAGGCCTTTCCTACCACAGCTAGGAGCCCCATGTGGCTCTCAAATGTGGCTGCAGAACTGCATACGTGAGAATAGCAACCCAATCAAGTAAGCAACCTGAATGCTATTTCTTTGTTTTACCAGAAAGCAATGTAACTTGTGACAGTCCCAAAGAAATCCTGGGAGATACCTGGGAGAGGCTGCAGGGATGGTTGAGGCCTTTGGGCTCAGGCCATGTCCTTCAACTTCAACTCTCGCCTAAGTGGGAGACAGACCACTCTGTCCTGAGTGGTCATCCCTCCACTCAGAGGCTAGTGTGCTCCTTCCTCGGGCACATTCCACCACCAGGGAGAATGACACCAAACTGTTATCGGAACTACAGGAACTTTATCACAGGGTGGAGCTTGTGGATCTGTGGATTCACTGCCTCCACTGCTGTTCCATTTCTGGGGCACAGAGGAAGGACCCCAGGACTGGAATGAATTGGGCAGAATTGTTTCCTTAAGCATCTGAAAGTGTATGTCATTTAGGGAATGAAGGTAAACGGAGCCAAGGAAGAGGGCCATGGCCCATATTCGAGAAGCAGCCTCTTGAGACAGGTCTGAGGGCAGGGTGCTGGGCTCTGATCAGGAAGCCAGGCTGAGAGCTGAGGGTGAAGGCATGGGGAGCTAATTGGGTGGTGTGTGCTGGACAAGAAGATGGATTCTGGATGAAGGGGGTCCATCCAAAGGGTTTTAGGCTCAGAAGAGGGCCAGACTGCTTGACACCCACATACCCACTGACCAAGCACAGGAGCACCTAAAACACTCTCCTTAAACCAGTCACACCTACCTACCTACCTGGCTCTCCCACCAACTCTGCAGAAACTAAAGGCTTTTGGGACGCACACAGGGTTAAAAAGGAGACATCAAGCAAAGGAAGTTCACAAGAGCACTTCTAACTTCATGAAAACCAAGATTAATCAGTGGAAGTAGGAACTTTTAAAGAAAAGAATCAGAACTTCTTCTCTTACAAACAAAGCTCGAACCTCTTAGCAATTACAACTCTGATTGCAAGGATCTTACTCAAGTGCTTGAAGGGTCTTTTACTGCCAAGAAGGAGCAAACTGCACTTCAAATAGCGGAATTACCCAGAATTCAGCTCCAGTCTAAATGAGCGCAGACAAATGCCACAGACAATTTTCAGGCTGAAGAAAGAATGAGGTTTTTTGTTTCTTAGAGGGTGAATGTTTTTATTAAGGTATAAAATTAATTCATAGTCACTGAAGAAAACCTGCAAAACACACAAAACTGTAAAAAGTAAAACAAATATCCATATTCCATAACCCAGGATGGTTTACATTTTAAATATTTTTAAAACAATTTTTTAATGGATACTTTTTTCTCCCCCATCAGGTTTATATTAAATTAAAAACTGTTTCCAGCTCTTCCTTTTACTCTATCAGGAGCAGTTCTCCATTGCCTTAATTATTCCTCAAAACATACTTTTTAATATTGTTCAATAATATTACATTTTATGGGTATGTTGTCATTTATTTTAATCATTTTCAACTGATGATCAGTGTGGTGGTTTCAATTTTTTATCACTTTAAATACAATTCCAGTAAATATCTGTGGCTGTAATCTTTGTGCATCTCTCTCATTATTTCCTTAGGAGGAGTTCTCAGACTATTAAGATTTGAGAGTTTCTCCACACTCACTTTCAAATTACTTTTCAAAATGGTCACACTTCTTTTTACTCACATTAACGATGTATAAGCGTGGCACTGAGCATTATCATTAAAAAAGAGAGAAAACAAAAACCCTTTGTCCATTTGTTAGTTGAAAAATGGGACCTAGCTGTTTGGTTTTGTGCTTCTTTCATTATTAGTTGGACATTTCTTCGTATGTTTATCGAATGTTTTTCTTCTATGAATTATCTTTTTGTGCCATTTACTGCTTTTCATATTTAGAGTAAGCAACTTGCTTTAATTTTGATGCATTTTTGCTATAGCAGGACCCAAAGGGAATCCTAAAAAGAAACTCACGATGCTAAAAGCCTTTTGATTTATAGCTCTAAGCTTTCCAAGGATTCCAAGGCAAAATGTAAAGGAATTGGAGGTTTTTCCAGGGCACAGTCTCTCAAGGTGTTGCCCTTGGACTCTATACATCAGAACCAAGGGGTGAGGGGGGCATGTATTTAAATTCCAGATTCCTAAACTCCACCCTAGGCACATAGAGTGGGCACCTCTGACAGATGGACCTGAGAATCCACATTTCTGTAATCTCCATGTATGTTCCCTTTTTCTTGAGCTTGATTAATGAATTATCACTCATCTTTTCAGTCCCCCAAGTTAGACAAATTATAGCCATCCCATTCTTTGCATCCCTTACCTCTTCTCATGTATACAGTAACTTAATTTTACCAAGAAATGTCTTCAAGTCTCTTTTCTGCTCCTCGCCACCTCTTAGTTTAGTCCCTTACTATCTTCCTCCCTTCTTTCTTTTCCCGTTTATTCTACTCATAATTTCTATCATCGCCCTATCCTCACAGTGCACTGGATAAGATAAGCTTACATTCTAAGTAGTAATGCGTCTAGAAGTTTCTGCTTGCTGTGCAAAAGGTTCTAGGTAAATATCCTCCCCACCTCTCCCCTTCCAATTTTTTGCAGCCCCTTAAACTCTTCCTTATTCTAGTGAAGGGGTGAGAAACGGGGGATTTTAGAGAGGTTGACGGACTGGAGAACACTAGGGAAGTTCAGACAAAACTCAGTAAAAGTAGCTTGAAAGTGCAAGAGACAGATGTGGCCAGCGTCAGATCCTAGGGTCAGTCATCTGTGAGTGACAGCACCATTCAAGCTGTGGCCCTGAGGGTGGGATGCTGAAGTGACTGAGAGACAGGACCTGCGGGGCCATGCTGAACGGTCATCTGCACAGACCCTGAAACCGCTCCCATGTATGCTGTTATTCTCAAGCAGGGAGCCAGGAATATGAACAGCTCCGAGGAACCTTTCTCCGTCCCTGGAAAAACAACTTAGAGCAAAGAACAAAGGGTTACTGTGTTGTTCCTCCCACGTAAAAGGAAACAATAATTTTGATGGATTTGGTGGGACATTTTCGAGCCAAGTCAAACTGTGTGTGATTGTTTCGTAAAGGTGCTAGGACTTAATTTTCAGATCTGGAATAAGAACAGGTGGTGGCTGATGGCAGGAGTCACAATGGTTTCCATGACAACGGGATTGGTTTTTAGTCATCCTCCCATCCTCCACTAAACCTTCTGCAGCGTTTCTCATAAGGTGCTTATTAAATATTTGTTAAATGAATCATGAATCACAGAATGGCGTGTGTACTTTGCAATTAAGGCTGCGGTTCTCTAGCTACCTAAAAGCTTTTAAAGCAACACTAATTACTGTATTTACACGATATTTTGCATAATTTGCATATTAACTTAACCTGAAAATAATAAGCTACGGATTCCCACCCCTGCTGAACAATCCTGTCCCTTATCTGTTCCCTACGGTGGAAGAAGTAGTTGAGACGTTGGAAACGGCCTTAACGGGGGTGGTTGTGGTGGTGTGTGGGTGGGCGCCCCGTGCACTATTTGTTCTCCCACATTTGCTAGACTTGTTTCCCGTTCCACCGCCACCACCTCCTCCCCATTCTCGGGCTCCCCCCCCGGCCCCCCCAGAATCTGCGCAGCCGCCCACGTGCGGGCGCCAGCCCGCCCCTCCCCCGCGGCCCTCTTCCCGCGCGAACGCTGGAGCGGGTGGGGCCCAGCGGGCAGCACAAAAGGCCTCCGCAGCCGGCGTCCCGCGTTGCCCTTGGCAACCATTGAGCGGAGTCTCGCTCTACACTGACCCTGCAAAGAGTTAGTAAGCGGGGCCTCCATTGGCTGGCCGGGGGAAGGCAAGCCAATCGGAAAAGAGGTTGTAGGGAGGCGGCCGAGCGGAGATGGGGGGGTAGGAAGTTAGGGTTAGAGGCAACCGGCTAGAACCCTGAACGTGGTCGGTTGGAGCAAATATGTCTGTCCGGAGGCACATTGGGAATCCTGAGGTGAGGGCCAGGTCCGGATCGGAGAGGCGGAGGGGGCGGGCGCACCGGAAAAGGCTCCACGTGGGCAGGGAAGCGCAGCCGGTGACTTCCGCCGCCCGGAAGGCGGGAAGCGGCCCGAGTGAGGAGGGGTCTGGAGGGAGAAGGGAGGCGGGGCGGGCCTGGGGCGCGGAGCTTCGGCCCCCAGCCCTCACGTGCCTGCTGTATTTGCCTCCGAGAGGAGCAAAGTGCATAAAGACACAGCCCCTTCCCTCAAAGGGCTTGCCGTCTAGGAGCGGCAGATACAAAACATAAGTGACATCCGACGGAAGCCCCGAACACTAAAGGAACAAAATCAAAAGCAGCCATCATGTATGAGGGGCCCAGAAAGAGCAGCAATCAACCGGCCAAGCCGTTAGGGAAGGACGTTGAATGTGACATTAGGTTTACCCCCTCCCCGGAGGACCTTTTACTGTGTTGGCTGTTTCACCCCTGGCGCCCCCGCTGCATTTGTGTTCATTCCATCTCAACTAGTGTTTATCGGACCTCGGAGGAGGTGCTAGAAATACAAAGAGAGTAAGTCAAGGCCTTTGTCCATTAATAAGTTCAGTCTAGGGAGGGAGGCTTGTACACCGAATTCGAAGGCCCCGTGATTGGGGAACAAGATGTCCAGAGGACATTTGGGAGAGAGAGGACTGCACTCAGTGCGAGCAGGGTCCTGGGGGTGGCCTGAGATGGGGGGGCATGAGCCGGGGCAGATAGGCCAGCAGGAGTCAAGTTAAGGGGGTGCCAGACGGGAGCGCAGCGGGAGTCAAGCCGGGAAGGGCCTTCTGTGCCTTGCTGAAATTCCTGGCCTTTCTGCTGAGCAGGAGTTGCAGACTGTGTTGAAGTTGTGAGGCCGAGCTGAGGCCCCGCAGGAGAGGGCCACGAGGGATGATGATCTCCCCGCTGGAGGCCGGGGAGGCGGGCTGGAGAGTGGCAGGCAGACGCCCACATTTTTATCTTGTCTGCCGGCCAGAATTCAAGAAGCTTTCGAGGAGATTTAAGAGTCACGCGATCAGATTTGCATTTTTAGGCACGTGGTTGAGACACTTTGTGGAGAATGGATTTGAGGGGCCCAAGACTAGGCATAGGGAAATTGGTTGGGTGGTTATGATGTTATAGAGTAGGCCACAGAAGGAGGGACAGAATTGAGAAATATTTAGGGGGTAAAGTCAAGACGGTCATTAGCTTTGAGAAATGAGAGAGGGATGGATGACAGGGTTCCCAGCTTGGGCTGCTCATTGGTGCCGATGCCGTAGGAGTGAGGTAGGAATAGAGGTGAAATAGGTTTGCAGGGAGGAGCAGGGATGTGTGATTGTACATTGGTGACCTAAAGGAAGATGTCCAGCTTGTTTTAGTGGAACACAGTTTCCTGAGAAAGAGTACATAAGAAATAAAAATTTTTATTTAAGCCTAAAATGTTAGGCATGTCTAAAAATGTTACTGCTCTACCTTCACATGTATTTGCCTGAAAGTTTGGTTGAGTACAGAACTGTTGGTTGGAAATCATCAGCGTTTTGAAAACACTGTGTTGTGGTCGTCTAGCGTCCAGTGTTGCTGTGGAGGAATCCAAAAACATTCTGTTCCTGTGTACCGGACTTGATTTGTGCTTTCTGGAAGCTTGTAGAATCTTCTCTTTGTCCCCAGTGTTACGACCTTTCACAAAGGTATTCCTTGCTCTGAGTCTATTTTCACCCATATTGTTGGGTACCAGAAACTCATGTCTTTCTGCTCAGTAAAATTTTCTTGAATTATTTTGTTGTTGACTTTCCCCCTCCCATTTTCTCCATTCTCTCTTTCTTGAATTCATTATTCTGTTGTTCCTTCTATATGACTGGTTCTCTAATTTTTTAAAATTTGATCTCTTTTTTTGTTTTTATTGTTGTTAACTCTATTACAATGTCCCCCATTTCCCCCTTTTGCCCACCTCTACCCAGCCCCTCCCCCTCCCGTGACCTCACCACACTCTTGTCTGTGTCCAGGGGCCATGCATCTATTTTCTTTGGCTAACCACATCTTTGTCTTTACTCTCTTTGGGAGATTTGTTTAACTTTATCTTCCAGTCCTTCAGTTGAGTTTTTCATTTCTGCCATAATGTTTTTAATTCTTAAGAGCTCTCTTTTGGACTCTGATGTCCTTTTTAAAAACTTTTATTTTGAAATAAATAGAGTCACAGGAATTTGCAAAAATAGTACAAAGTCATCCCATATACCCTTCACCCAGTTTCCCACAATGATTATATTTTACATAAGTACAGTACAATATCAAACTAGAAAATTGGCCTTTGTACAGTGTGTGTATAGTTCTAGGCCTTTTAATCATATGTGTAGATTTAATATAATCAAGATTTGCACGTGTGTAGATTTTGCAATCGAGATAGAGAACTCTTTCATCACTACAATATCTCCCTTATACTTCCCCTTCCTGGTCACCTCCGCTTTCTCCCCTTCATTATCCTAACCCCTGACAACCACTGGCGTGTTCTCTGTTTCTGCAATTTGTAATTTTGAGAATATTACATAAATAGAATCAAGCAGTATGTGACCTTTTGAGATTGGCTTTTTCCCACTAGAATAATGTTCTTGAGATGCATCCAAGTTGTTGCCTGTAGCAATAGTTCATTCCTTTTTATTGCTGATTACTATTCTGTGGTATGGATGTATAACCGGTTATTTAACCATTCAACTACTGTAGGATATTTGGTTGCTTTCAGTTTTGGGATATTACAAATAAAGATGTGAACTTTTGGGTACAGTGCTTTGTGTGATATTAAAATTTTCATTTCTCTACGACAGATGGCCAGGAGTATAGTTGCTGGGTTGTATGATAAGCTTACATTTAGTTTTTTTAGAAACAGTATATACGATGATGTCTGTACTCCATACCATATAGCCTAGGTATGTAGTAGACTATGAATGTTTGCACAATGATGAAATTGCCTAATTTCTCAGAACGTATCCTTGTTAAGTGGCACATGACTGTACAAGTTTTTGTGTGGATGTGTGTTTTCATTTCTCTAATAGTGTTTTAAAATATTTGTCCCCTGGCATAGTCTCAGTTTCCACCATATTGCTATTTTCCTATTTGTTTTGTTGGAGATGTTTATATTAGTAAACTTGAGCTGCCATAACAAAATACCATAGATTGAGTGGTGTGCACAACAGAAATTTTTTTCTCATAGTTTGGGAGGCTGGGAAGGTTAAAATCAAAGTTCTGGCCTATTTGGTTTCTGGTGAGAGCTCTCTCCTGGCTTACAGATGTGCTCATGTGACCTCTTCTTGCTGTGTGCACATGTGGAAAAGGAGCAGGCTCTTTAATGTCTCTTTTTAATAAGAACACATCCTATTGGACTTGTGCTCCACCTATATGACCTCATTTAACTTAATCACCTCCTAAAGACCCTATCTCCAAATACAGTTACATTAGAGATTGGGGTTTCAATGTATGAATTTTGGGGGACACAATTCAGTCTATAGCATGTTCTCAGACTTCTTTTATACCACTGAGCCAAACCAGCTAGGGCTATTCCTAAATTGTTAATTTATGTTTTACTGTAGGAGACTTAAAAATGTGATTGGGATCTTCATCTGTTTCGGAGGGGCTTGGTGATGATGAGCTTAATTATAGGAAGATCTTACTGAACCACGATTTGGGGACTCCCTCTCCCAATGTTCCCTCCCTTCATCTCTGCTCTTTCAGGCTGGTCATTTTCCTCAGAGCACCCCACTCTCCTGAGAGTAAAAGCCTGGTCGAATTCCTGAAGGAATTACGGCTAGGGGCTAAATCTCAACACTAGTGTGCATCACTTACTTAAGACCCCTGTTTTCAGTAATGATATCTCTACCTTTCCCTATCTATGTCTGGAGACCTCCCAGTCCAGAAACCCTTTACAGGGAATAAATCTATAGATACGCACCATGGTGGAGAGAGGCAATCACCCCATGGCACAGAGAGGAGAAGGTTTTGGAGATCCAGTTGCTTCTCAATTAGTCTCCATCCATTCTTCCTTATTTCAGCTACTCCTTTTATGCCCTTCTTTGGAGGTGCTTGAGGTTGTCGATTCCTAAGCTTTTAAGAATTGTTTTTGACTCTCCCTTTGACTTTCTTGAGTCCATCAAGTCATTTTCACCTGTTGTTGTGCTTTCTAGATTTCAGAAATCTATTGCTATCACTTTTCCCATGCTCTCTGTTTTTTGGGCATTATGTCCTTAAAATAATATTCTTTCAATGAGGTTTTAGTGAGGTTTTGAAAGAAAGTGAAATTAGATGCACTTGTTCAGTCTGCTATCTTCAGCCAGTAGATCATGGTCTACTGGTAATTATTTTATTTGCTTGTTTATTTTTGGCACACTTACAGGAACATAAGATAGGGACCTTGTCTGCATTGCCCCACTGCATGGCACACAATAGTTGTTCCTTAAATATCTGTTGAATGAGTAAATGAATATATGTCTGAGCTGGGAGATGTCAAGGCTAGAGTTCACCATTTAAAAATCAGAAGCATAGAAATGGAATTAAACCTACGTGTTTGTCCCACAGAAAACCTATAGATTGACAAGATAGAATCCTGGGCAACACAGTGTTTAAAGTGGCTGACAGAGGAATGCTCTGTGTGTCATCTTGAAAAAAACAATATATCACAAGTGGTAGCTGCTGGCAAAGTAGGAGGGGCTTCTGTATATGCGAACATGGGTCAAGGTTGTTATTTGAGATCAGTTGAATTGGACCAGATTAAAACTTCCAGTAAGAAAAAAGTTCTCCTTTAAAAGACCTATTTTAAATGTGAGATTGCCTTAAATGAGGCTGTCTTTAAAATTGACACCCACTCCCTTCACTTTATGGACTTCCTCTCTGTGAAGGAGATAAGTAGAAAACTTCTGAACAAAATGTATACTGGAATTTTTTAAAACCTTTTAAGTGTAAATCTTATTATATATGTTGAAATTCGAACAACCTTGTGAGTTCCATATTAAGAGAGGTGGGAAGTCAGAAAAGCTCATTCATTTTTGAATAATTTATGATTCAGACAATCTCACTCATTTTTTGGTGATTTTCTTTCAGAGAAATCCCATTGTCACCTTCCCATTTTCTCCCTTCTTCTTTAATATCCATGTATTCACAAAACCCAGTCTTACTTGCATATGCTAGTAATCTGCCAAAATACTCTTTTGATTGTGTGGCTCACAGCTCAGTATTTTTAGTACCTTCCATTGTCTTCAGGTTCTAGTCCATTCAGGGTCCTCCACTTGGAGTCGTCTTATCCATGTCCAACCTTACGCCACAGGATTCCATACACCTGTGGTTATTAACCCTCTTTGGGTTATAAACTCCTTTGAAAATTTGGTGAAAGCCAAGGACCCTTTCCCCAGAAAAATGCACATATACTCAAAAATTTGCATACTGTGTCATAGGACTCATGGAGCTCCTAAAACCCATCAGTGGACCCCTTATCAGAACCCTTGCCAGAATGAGGCAGCAGTAGAGTGTTTAAGAAATGCAGGCTCTAGAGGCAGACTACCCAGTTTAAATCCACGTTCCACCACTCTTACCAGCTCAGTAACCTCGGTAAGTCACTCCACCCCTCTATGCTTCTGTTTCCTAATATGTAAGATGAGGAAAATAATATGTACCTCACAGGTGGTTATGAAGATTAAATGAGATAGTGGAGGTCAAGTGCTTAGGGAGTGCCCGACAACATGGTTAAGTGCTCAGTAAATGTCAGCAGCAATTACCTTTGTTATTGTTGCTGTTCTTGGACCTTCTCCAGCAAATAAAGCAGCAAATTTGCCCTTCTTTACACATGCTTTTAAAGATGCTTTGCTATTAAAATTTTCTCCACATGGAATACTTTCTCCCTCCTTTCCCCCTGTCTTTTTATCCATAGGAGTTCAACCCTTAAAACCCAGTTCCAGAGCCATTTCTTAGATGAGTTCGCCCTTTTCAACCCCGGTGTGTGAGCTCTTTCTTTGTCTCACGTTCCTGGAGCCGCCGATGTTTGTGCTGCTCGTGTGGCACTAGCACGCACTACGTGTTGCTCAGGCCTCAGAACCATCCTCCCATTCGGCTGTCACACTAAGGCAAGCCTCGCAGCAGCTCCAGAGATCTATAAGGTAGAGCCCCTTTTCCAAGCACGGGAAGTGAGGAGTGCTGTGACAGTCCAGATCTGGAAAATTTCTCCCTGACTGGGACCTCCAGAGGAGTCTTCCTGGAAGATATGTTTGTGCTGCGTCTTGAAAGCTGAATAGGAGTTAAGTAGCTAGGATGGGGTGGGTAGTCAGGATATTATCTTTTTTTTTTTTTTTTTAAATCCTCACCCTAGGATATTTTTTCCATTGCTTTTCAGAGAGAGTGGAAGAGAGAGAGGGAGAGAGAGAGAAACATTGATGCGAGAGAGAAACATGGATTGGTTGCCTCCCACACGCATCCCGATTAGTGCCGGGGGTTGAGCCTGCAACTGAGATTCGTGCCGTTGGCCAGAATTGAACCTGGGACCCTTCAGTTCAAGGGCCGACGTTCTAACCACTGAGCCAAACTGGCTAAGGCAGGATGTTATCTTTTGACCCTCCTAGAATGTAAACTCTCGAAGGCATTTTTGATTGCCCTCAAAGAACCTGTAATCATACCACAGACATGAGCTTTCTCAACTTCTCTCTCCTAATGAGAGCTTTATCATGACCACCTATCTTATATCTTTATCTTAAATGTAGTAAATTCAAAGCTGACCCTTCCACCTGGGCTCTGGGCCTCATCCTCTCCCTGTTTCCATACCTCCCTGCCTCATTTTCAACCTTTCCTATCTAGTTCATTAGCCTATAAACATCCTCAGATCTTTTCTTTTTTCCAAAACACAATAATAAAAACTATTCCTTAGCAAGTATCAAGGGGAGAAAAAAAACACCACCTGGCTACTGTCCTTTCCTACCTGCCCTCTGGTATACCCAACCTGCTGTCTTAGCTTCTCCTGTCGGTTTACTGTAACCAGCTTCACCAGGGTCGTCAGCAATGTCCTGCTTTACTCAGTTCAAATTCACTTTTCCATTGTTCTCTTATTCGATGTGCATTCTTTTTTTTCTTTTTTTTTAATTTATCTTTATCATTGAAAGGATTACAGATGTTCCCTTTTTTGCACCATTGACCCCTTCCACGCTGCACTCACCCCCCGCCCCAGCCTTCACCACACTATTGTCTGTGTCCACCGCCCACATCACTGTTGGCCGCTCCCTTTTTCCTGAAACTCTGCTTTTACTTTTCATGACCCACTTTCTTCTGGTCTCTGTGAGTCTCATCCATGACACTTTTCTCCACGTGACTTTAAATGGTGGGGTTTTCTTAGGCTACATACTCTCCGACAGTGATTTGTCCGTTCCAATGGCTTCCCCTGCTGCCTGTATGCTGCTGACAACCCCCAAATCTTGTTTTTTCTAGCCCAGATCTCTCCTGATCTCCAGACCCAAATAGCCAGCTCACCACTTGCATTTTGGATAACCCACAGATGCCTCATACTCAACACGCTCCAAATAGAACACAGCATGTTTTTAATATCTGCTTCCTCCCTAAGTTCCTTTTTGGGGAAATGGTATCACTGCCCTCCCCCTGTTACACTAGTCAGTTTTAAGTCATCTTGATTCTATATCTTAAAGATTTCTTGAAATTTTCTCTTCCTTGCCATCTCTACTGCTACTTCCTTAGCACCATAAATCCTCTTAGCACAACCACCTCTTAACTGATTCTTGTGTGTCCATTCTTGACTGTGATCCTATTGGTTCTCCAGAGTGCTGCCAGAGTGATCTTTCTAAAACCGAAATATAATCTTATCACTCCTCCTCAAACTGTCTTCAGTGACTTCCCATCATCTACACTAGGGTTTTCAGCTTTAGCACTGTTGACATGTTGGGCCAGCTGATTTTTTGTTGTGAGGACTTTCCTGTCATTGTAGGATATTTAGCAGCATCCCTGGCCTCTGCTTACTAGATGCCAGTAGCCCACCCACCACCCAGTTCTGACAACCTAAGATTTCTCCAGACATTGACAGTTGTCCCTGGGGCAGGGGGAGAAAAATTGCCCTTGTTTGAGAACCAGTTATCTACAGGATAAAATCCTGGTTTCTTAGAATGGATACAGCCCCCTTTATGATCTGCCCCTGTCTGTCTCTCCAACCTCATTTACCCCATATGGCACCCTACGGTTGCCCTCAAAGAGGGCCATAAGTTTTCTCTGCTTTGTGTCTACCCTAAAGCTCCCACCCACTACTCCCTTAGCTAACTAACTAGCTCAGCCCTCAGATTTCACCCTCAGGAAACAGCTCTTGACTCCGGTCTGGATTAGGGGGCCAATCTTACACACTCCTGTTGCCCCCTCTGCTTGTTTGTCAGGCAGTGTGGCATCTGTTCACTTGCCTTTCTTTCCAGCATTAGGGAGAGCTGGACGGCAAAGACTGTGTCTTTCACGCCTGGGTCCCCAGCAGTGCTTGACTCCTAGACGGCACCCAGTGCATGTCGACTGAATGAATGGTTGGTGCCCAATAAGGCTTTGTCGAATGAATGGTTTTCCTTGAAAGGGCTTCTTTTCCAGCTCTCTCACATTCCACCATCCCATCCTGTTTATGTAATTGAAAAAAAGCCAGTTGGTCAGTAGGTCAAGAAACAGTCACCCCAAAGCAAGAATTTTAATGAAAAAAGTATGGCAGTTCCATAAAACCTACAGTGCTCTGCTTAGAGTGAGCACAAATAATTTTCCTTTGCGGTTGGTACTAGAAAGTCAGGAACAAGAAATTGGACCAAAATGGAAAAATGGGAAAGAAACGCTGCATTTTCCTACTGCAGCATGTGGATTTCTCATTAGTGTATGTAAGGGAAAACCGGGGGCGGGAGGGCTCAGCGACTGCAGCTGTCCGCACCCCCCCATCACTCTGCTGCCACCACACCTGGTCCCCGGAGGCACCCTCACTTCTTAGCAATGTTGGCTTAGGTAGGGACAAATCCCCTTGGTTCAGCAGAGACTAGCCTGGAATTTTTCAGAAGAAGCTTTGCTAGGCAACTATGGGAAAAACAAAATAAAAGTAAAAACAGGAAATAGCATATAGAAATTATAAAAAAACCGAGAGCAAAATAGAAAAAAAGAAAGAAAATTTCTAGCCTGAGATAACTGAGTTCTAGTATTAGCTTTTCTTGACTCAATTTACCTGACACATGTTTTCCCTGTTTTTTTTTGTTTGCTTTTGGATTTGGGGTTTTTTTTTGCTGTGATATTGTCTTCCTCTGGGAACTCACGCTAATGTCCCCCTTTTTAGTCTGAATATATTCTTTCACTTAAGACTCTTCTCCATCTTCATCTAGGAAGGAGTTGAGATTGGCAGTAGAGTCCCTTTCTCTTCTAGACAGCTGGTGACTGATCAGATGGAGAAACCTTTCTTTCAGGATAAAATAGCTAAGGGGTCCCACAAACACATCTGAGGACCAACGCTAAGCATCCTTTTACCTAGTGTGAAAGGAAAAACATAGGTAATGTCAATGAGTTTTTGTGTGTTTTTTAATATGTTTTTATTGATTTCAGAGAGAGGAAGGGAGAGGGAGAGAGAGAGAGAAACATCAATGACGAGAGAGAGTCATTGATCGGCTGCCTCCTGCAGGCCCCCTACTGGGGACCGAGCCCACAACCCAGGCATGTGCCCTGACCCAGAATCGAACCTCCATCTCCTTGATCCTAGGTCCATGCTCAACCGCTGAGCCATGCCAGCTGGGCTCAATGAATTTCTTAATAATAATAAAGGACCGATCTTTTTATTTTGAGATTTTTGTTTTTCTTTCTTTTTAGGTATTAAAATTGCAGATGGTAGTTGTGAGTCATTAACTAAATGCTGTAGTTACCTCCATTTTCAAGGGCAAGTGAGACAGGTTTTAAAGTTTGATGTTCTCGTCTTAGGAACTACCGAATAGTTGCTGTAATACAGTCCTCAACCTAGATATTCACTTCTTGATTGAATATTAAGTCCTGGGTGAATACAAATTTAAGTAAGTTACTGTCCCCGCCTTCAAGGAAATCCTAGACCAGGAAAGAAGGTGGAGGTGTGAACAGTGGCACAGGGTGTCCATATTCTGGAGCCAGGGAAAAAAGAAAGTGCTGGATTCCACCTGGGACAGCTTATAGAGAAAGTGAAGTTCTGTCCAAGGCCAAGCTGAGAAAAGGCTTTCTAGACAGACATTTGCTAAGACTGGAGACCTGAATGACTATGGCATATTTTGGGGACAATTCAGGCACCTTCAGCTTGGGAACGTGGGGGTGAGTGGCAGAAGATGAAGCTGGAAAGGTATTACCCAGTTTTGATTTCATATTGCACAGCTACCTGGGACTGAACATATGGTTTTCATACTTGCAGGCCAGAAAAAAGCCCGAGCAAGAAAGCTGTATTTTGTAATGTCTTTATTATCAGCCTTTCCTCACTTAATGGGTTTTGAAAATGCCACTAAAATTTAATATGGGTAAATGTCCTGAGCTTGGATTCAGAGTTCACTGTCAGAATACAGGAGAAGGAAGACCCGAGATAGGCATTTTTGCTGACCATAAACCACCCCCCCCGAGCCCGTGATGTGCCCCAGCTGCACTGAAAGCAGATGCCATCATAGTGACATCTGTGGAGCCTCAGACTCCAGGCAAGCAGCGGGAGAGGCCTGCCAAACTGGGTCCTGGCCTGGCGACATCTGGGCGCTGTGCGCAGGTCTGGGTCGGTGTACTACTTTTTTAGAGGAGATGTGGGTAAAATCTAGAGGATCTCCAGAGGAGATGGAATGCAAACCATCATACAAAGAGTAAAATTAAAAAGAACAAGAGAGCTGCCTTTACTTATTTTAACTGATTTTTTGAGGCAGAGGCGGGTGGCTTATTCTGGGTTGCAACAGTAAACTGGATGGAAATTAGGGACCAATTTTGGCTCAATGTCGGAAGTAATTTTTAAGAGCTTTTTTCCTAGTCTTTATTTTACATACAACTATGAGATTGTTTTGACAAAATATGGAAATGTTTTGACAGAAACTAGACAGCAATCTTAACCTGTAGAGATGCTGTAGCAAATAATCCTATTTTGAAGGGTTTGTTGGACCTCTTGAACTCT
The DNA here is from genome assembly GCF_964146895.1 of Miniopterus schreibersii. Taxonomy (NCBI): domain Eukaryota; kingdom Metazoa; phylum Chordata; class Mammalia; order Chiroptera; family Miniopteridae; genus Miniopterus; species Miniopterus schreibersii. Next base: position 15,433,401 of record NC_138118.1, read on the forward strand.
TTGCATCTTTAAATTCGATGAAATTTTAGCATTTGTTCTATTTTTTGAGTATCTGACTCTTCCCCACTTTGCCACCCTTATCTTTAGATTAACCCAATTTATTGTGAATTTTAAATTTTTTTTTAGTATCTGACCAAAAGGATACCACAAAACCCAAAGTATCAGCATGTCAAGTCAAGACTGGACACTGGTGAGTAAAGATTAGAAAATTAAAACTTTTTAAAAAATGCAATAGCTAATTATTGACAGGCAGCTAAAAGTTTCTCACTGTCTTGTTTGATGTCTTTCTGGGCTCAGGGACTTGTCTTTGAAACCTGTTTTTCAGATTGTCAGTTAAAATTTCCATTCACATAATTAGCTTATTATAAATTGAGAAATTGATGAAAACATTGTTCAAGAAGTTGCAGGGCTGAGGCTAAAAAATACCAGGTAGTCAACTTCTATTTGGGGACACCTCAAGTGTATTTCTTTAAACTGGGAGTAATAGATTATACTTGTGTACGTTTTTTAATTTGGTATTTTCAGAGTTCCAGCTACGTGCAAAGTTATGACCTATGGAACTATAAAGATGAGTGTGAATCGTGATTTTTGCAATCAAAGAGCTTAGATTCCAGTGGAGGCAGACAGACTTGAATGAGTAACTGAAATACCAGGCAAAATTAAATTAGTGCTGCAATCCAGGTAGAATGAAATTTGAGTGCATTACTGCTTATTTCCATGCTGTTAACATTTTTCACAGGCCCCTGGTGGATTTGCAGCCCTGTGAGATTTTGGTTGTTTATTTGTTTAGTTTTTCCAAACTTTTAAGGCCTGCTGTGGAAAATCCATCCTAAAGATGATTTCGCTAGTAGATTGGGGTACTGCATGCCTTTAGTAATATTGAACATTCATTCCACCAGTAACCTGAAGACAACTGAGAAAATAAATTGGGATGTCAACTTTGTTGAAATCTCATACATTTTGTCTTTGTCTTTCTCCAGTCTCCTTCAAAATCATTATCTCTCACTATCCATGTTTCCTCATATAAAATAGACTTACATGCTTTAAATGAACCCATTTGCAGATACAATTTCTGGGGATCTTTCTTTCCAACATTTCCTGCTGTACAGATGTTTCCTTGCAAATATCCTGTTTGATGGGTGGTAGAAAATACTGTCTGTTATTGAGAAGGAAGAAATTGTGGCACAGAGATTATGTGGTTTACTTGAAATTCAGTAAAGGAGAGAGAACAAGGATTTGTATGCAGGATTAGAAAGTCGCTGTTGGAGACCTGGCACAAAGTCCTGTGTACCGTCTCTCAGTCCTGTGTACTGTCCTAATTTTTCTCCAGCCTCATCTACCACAAACGCCTTCAACTCGTCCAACTCTACCTATGTCCCCCTTAATGACAACTGTGACCCACCCTTCTAGAATAAGCTATTCTGTGAGGGATGCCAACTGCCATATTTTCTCTGAGCTGTCCAAATAACATTTTAAAGACTACTATGAAGGAATGCATTTCTTTTGCAACCTTAAAATTAAAATTTTTTAAGAGCTGAGGGTTTTTTCCAAATATATAGATTTGTCTATAGCTTCATATTTTTGTCTCTTAGAAATTGAATTGGGATTGGTGAATGAAAATCCATTTATTTCTCTTCAACTTCTCAATTCATAACCAAAGTTTCAGTCAATATAATGGTACCTGAAATTAATTTTAGATTTTTTAATTGAGATACTTATATCTTCTTTTTATAATACATAGTAATTATCTATATCCTTTATATCGTGAAACTGTGTGTGTGTGTGTGTGTGTGTGTGTGTGTGTGTGTGTGTGTGTGTGTGAGTGAATCCTTACCCAAGGATAGTTTTTCCATTGATTTCTAGAGAGAGTGTAAGGGGGCGGGGGGAACATCATGTGAGAGAGACACATTGACTGGTTGCCTCCTGCATGCGCCCCAAGGGGGGCGGGGATTGAACCTGCAACCCAGGTATGTGCCCTTGACCGAGAATCAAACCTGCGAGGGACCAATGCTCTAACCGTGGAGCCACACTGGCCAGGGTATCCTGAGATTTTTAAGCTGGTGTTTTGCTAATTAAACTTTTTATTTTGAGGTAATTATAGATTCACATGGAATTGTAAGAAATGAAACAGAGATTTCATGCATCCTTTACCCAGCTTCCCATGGTAACATCTTGCAAAATGTTACTGCAAAATCACAACCAGAATATTGACATTGATGCAGTCAGTCTAGATGCAGGACATTTCCATCACCACAAGGATCCCTCATGCTGCTCTTTTAAAGCCACATCCACTTTCCACCCTCACCTCGTCCCTAACTCCAGCAACCACTAATCTGTTCTCCATTTCTATAATTTTGTAATTTCATAAATGCTATATAAATGGAATCATACAGTATGTGACTTTTTGGATTGGCTGTTTTGCTCAGCATAATTCTCTGGAGATCCATCCAAGTTTTTGCGTGTATTAGTAGTTTGTTCCTTTTTATTACTGAGTAGTTACGCCACGGTATAATACAGTATAGCCAGTTGCCTGTTGAAGGACATCTGGGCTGCCTCCACGTTTTTTTTCTTTTTTTTAAATATATCTTTATTGATTTCAGAGAGAGGAAAGGAGAGGGAGAGAGAGAGAGAGAAACATCAATGATGAGAGAGTCACTGATCAGCTGCAGCCCGCAACCCGGGCGTGTGCCCTGACCGGGAATCGAACCCAGATCGCCTGGATCCTAGGCCGACGCTCAACCACTGAGCCACGTCGGCTGGGCTGCCTCCACTTTTTGACTGTTACAAATAAAGTTGCTGTATACATTTGGGCACAGATTTTTGTGTGACTGTAAGTCTTCATTTCTCTGGGATAAACGCTCAGAAGTACAATTGCTGCATCGTATGGTAGTTAGAGTTGTATGTTTTTAAAGAAACTGCGACACTGTTTTCCAGAGTGGCTGGACCATTTTATATCCCCACCAGCAATGCATGAGTGATCCAGTTTCTCCACCGCCTCGCCAGCACTTATTTGGTGGTGTGGCCATTTGTTATTAGCCATTCTGATAGATCGGTAGTGGCACATCATTATAGTTGTGATCTGCATTTCCATATGGCTAGTGGTGTTGAGCATCTCTCATGTGCTTATTTGCCACCTGTATATCTTCTTCAGTGAAATGTCTGTTCCTGTCTTTTGCCCATGTTCTAACTGAATTTTTTTGCTTTTTAATTGTTGAGTTTTAAATGTTCCTTATATACCCTAGTACTAGTCCTTCGTTGGCTACAGGGTTTGCAGATATTTTCTCCCGTTCTGTCGTCTGTCTTTTCATCCCCCAGCAGGGTCTTTCAAAAAGCAAAAGTTTTTAATTTTGGTAAAATCCAGTTTTAATGTTTCCTTATACGGGTCATGCTTTATTGTCAGGTCTGAGAACTTTTTGCCTAGCCTAGATCCCAAAGATCTCCTATCATGCTTTTTTCTAGAAGTTTTTTAGCTTTAAGTTTTACATTTAAGCCCATGATACATTTTGAGGTAATTTCTGTGTAAGATGTGCAGCTTAGATTGAGATTAATGTTTTGCTATGGATGTTCAATTGCTCTAGCACCATTTGTTAAAAAGATGACCTTTCCTCCATTGAATTGCGTGTTCACCTTTGTCAAAAACCAGCAGGACATATTTATGTGCATCTATTTCAGGTTCTCCATTCTGTTCCATTGACCTATGTGTCTGTCCCCCTGCCAACACCACACAATCTTGAGTACTGTAGCTATATAGTAAATTAGATAGTTAAACTTGGTTACTGATTACTCCCACTTTATTTTTCTTTCCAAAATTATTTTAGCTATCCTAATTCCTTTGCTTTTCCATGTAAATTTTAGAATAATCTTATTTACGTCTATAATAATATTACTATGATTTTTTTAGTAGCATTGAACCTGTGTATCCATTTGGGGAGAATTGACATCTTACTGTGTTGAGTCTTCCAATTCATTAATATACTATGTTTCACCATTTATTTAGATCTTCTTTGATTTATTTCATCAGCATTGTATAGTTTTCAGGATATAAGTCCTGTACATGTTCTGTTACATTTACACCTAAGTATTTAATTTTTTGAGCAATTGTAAGTGGTGCTATATTTTAAATTTTGGTATCTGTGTGTTTATTGCTAGTGTGTAGAAATACAGTTTCTTTTTGTGTTTATTTTGTATCCTGGTCCTTGCTAAACTCACTTTTTTAGGTACAGGAGACACTTTGGGGGTTTTTGGGGGGGGGTGTAGATCTTGCACTTTCCTATGTAGACAATCATGTCATCTACAAAAAGGGACAGTTTTATTTCTTCCTTTCCAGTCTGTATGCTTTTTCTTTTCTTTTATTGCCTTATCACACTGGCTAGAACTTCCAGAACTATGTCAAATAAAAGTGAAGAGAGTGAACATCCTTGTCCTTTCCCAGCTTTAGGGGGAAAGTATTTAGTCTTTAATCATTAAGTATAATGTTAGCTACATCAGGTTGAGGAAGTTTTCTCCTATTGCTGTTTTTCTGAGAGTTTCTATCATGAGTGACTGTTGAATTTTATTAAATGCTTTTACTGCATCAATTAATATAATCATGTGGGTTTTTTTTTCTTTAACTTGTTAATATAGTGGATTTTCAAATATTGTACTAGTTTTTTATCCATGGAATAAACCTCAGTTATTCATGGTGTATAATTCTTGTTGTGTATTGTTAAATTCTGTTATTATTTAAAGGTTTTTGTGTCTGCATTCATGAGGGACATTGGTTTATAGTTTTTTTATTTTGTTTTATTTGTCTTTGTCTGGTTTTTGTATCAGGATAATACTGGCCTCATAAACTCAGTTGAGAAGTGTTTTCTCCTGTTCTTTTTCCTGGAAGAGTTGTGTATTATTGGTATTAATTCTTTCTTAAACATTTAGAAGAACTCTCCAGTAAAGCCATCTGAGCCTAAAGATTTCCTTTTTGAGAGTGTTTAAATTTTGAATTCAATTTTTTAATAGTTATGGGGATATCAAAATTATTTGTTTTACTCATGGACACAAACAGTAGTGTGGTAGTTACCAGAGGGAAGGGGGTGGAGGGTGAGTGGGGTCCTAATATATGGTGACGGGAGATTTGACTTTGGGTGGTGGGCACACAGAGCAATATACAGATCTTGTAACAGAAACCCACACCTGAAACTTATATGTTCATATTAACCGTTGTCACCCCAATAAATTTAATTTAAAAAATCAAATTATTTGGTACTCACCTTGGCAGCACATATACTAAAATTGGAATGATACAGAGAAGATTAGCATGGCCCCTGCACAAGGATGCCACACAAATTCATGAAGTGCTCCATATTTAAAAAATAAAGTCAAATTATTTGTTTCATAATTGGCTGAGTTGTGGTAATTTGTGTTTTTTGAGAAATTAGTACATTTATCCAAGCTTTCAAATTATGTGTGTAGAGTTGTTTTTAGTGTTCCCTCATTACCCTTCTGATGCCTGTAGTGTCTGATGCCCGTTTCATTCCTGATATTGGTAATTTTTTTACTCTTCACTACAGATTTGTCCATTTGATTGACCCTTTCAAGGAACCAGTTGTTGGTTTCATCAATTTTCTCTATTGCTTTTCTGTTTTAAATTTCATTGATTTTTGCTTTCATCTTTATTATTTCCTTCCTTCTGCTTACTTTGGGTTTATTTTTGCTCTTCTGTTTCTAGATTCTTGAGGTGGGAGCTTAGATTATTGATTTAAGACTTTTCCTCTTTTTTTAATCCATGCAGTTAGTGCTATAAATTTCTCTCTGTACTGCTTAAGTGACTCCCACAAATCTTGATATATTTTCTTTTTCATTCAGTTCAATGTATCTTTTTATTTTCCTAAGACTTCCTCTTTGGCCCATGAATTATTTAGAAGTATGTTGTTTAGTTTGCAAGTGTTTGGAGATTTTCCTGTTAAATTTCTGTTATTGATTTCCAGTTTGATTCCCTTGTGGTTAAAGGATGCACTCTGTATATTTCAATTTTTAAAAATGTATTGATGTTCATTTTATTATGCAGGATATGGTCTATCTTTGTTTATGTTCAGTGGGCATTTGAAAAGAATGTATATACCCATACTTTTGATTACAGCATTCTTTCTTCTTTCTAATGTTCTGAGGCTCCATCTTTTTTTTTCTTTCCATTTCTAACTAGAGAACTTCCTTTAGACTTTCTTTCTTTAACCAGTGACAGATTCTCTTATTTTTCCTTCATATGAGAATATCTTTATTTCCCTTCATTCCTGAAGGATATTTTTCTCTGGGTTGGCAGTTCTTTTCTTTCAGCACTTGAAAAGTATTGTGCTGTTTCCTCTTGGCTGCCATGATTTCTGATGAGAAATTTGCTGTTATTCGAACTGTTTTTTCCATATAGATAATAAGGTGTCATTTCTTTCTCTTAGTGCTGTCAAGATTTTTTTTTTTTTCCAGTTTTCAGAAGTTTAATTATGATGTGTCTTGGTTTGGGTTTCTTTGGGTTTGTCCTGTTTGGCATTTGCTCAGCGTCTGTATAAATCTGTAGGTTTATGTCACTTACCAGATTTGGGAAGTTTTCAGCCATTATATATATTTTAGTACTTTTTCAGCTCCACCCTCTTCCTTCTTTCTGGTACCTTGATGGCATCTCATCATGGCTCAGCAAGGATGGAAATTAAGGCTTCTCACTTGGCCTTTGTTGGCAAGTGGGGCCACACTTTTTATGTGGGGTTTGACTGGAATAAGGCAGTTACAGTCTGATGGTCTTCTGTCTTGCTAGGTTGCTCCTTTCCCGGTTCTTTGACTGGAGACAGTAGGCCTTTGTTGGGGATTTTTTTGTCTATTTATTGTTATTTCTAGGTTGCTAGCTTCTTCAGCTCCAAGTCAGGGCATATGAGGCAAAAAACAAACAAAAACCTAGGTAACTCAACTATTCCTTGGTTCCTGAGGTCCCTGGCCAGTTGTCTGCCCCTCTCCACCTCTCAGAGTCTTCTTATGGTTTTTTTTAAATATATGATGTCCAGGATTTTTGTTTTGTATTTTTAATTCAATCTTTTTTTCTAATTGGTGTGTTATTTTCTTAAATTGATATATATTTACATACCATAAAATTTACCCATTAAAATGTACAATTCAGAATTTTTTAGTACATTCACATGGTTGTGAAAACATCACCACTATCTAATTGCAGAACATTTTTATCACCCCATAAAGAAACCCCTTACCCAATAACAATCACTTTCCATTCCTTCCTTTTACCAGTCCCTGGTAACCACTAATCTACTTTCAGGATCTATGACTTTACCTGTACTGAACATTTCCTGTAAATGGAATCATGCAATAGTGGTCTTTCGTGCCTGGCTTCTTTCACTTAGCATAAGGTTTTCAAGGATCAGTGTTGTTGTAGCATGTATCCGTGCTTTAGACCTTTCTATTACCAAATAGTATTCCTTTGTATAGGTATTCCACATTTTGTTTATCCACTCATCAGTTAATGGACATTTGGTTCATTTACACTTTTTGGCCATAATGCTGCCATAAACATTAGTGTACAAGTTTTTGTGTGAACATATGCTTTCAGTTCTCTTGGTTATATACCTAAGAGTTGAATAATTGGTCATATGTTAACTCTGTGTTTAATTTTTTGAGGAACTGCCAAACTGTTTTCCAACGTATCCGCAATGCAGGAGGGCTCTATCTTCTCCACATCCTCAACAATCTTTTTTACAGCCCATCATTTTTATTATAGTCACGGTTGTAGGTGTGAAGTGGTATCTCATTGTGGTTTTGATTGGCATTTTCCTAATGACCAGTGATGTTGAGCACCTTTTCATGTGCTTATTAGCATTTGTATATCTCCTATGGAGAAGTGGCTATTCAAACCATTGGCCTGGTTTTTTAATTGTGGGTCATTTTTCTCTTTATTGTTGAGTTATAAGAGTTCTTTTATATTCTCTGGATTCTAAACCCTTATCAGAAATACGATTTGCAAATATTTTCTCCCATGTTGTGGGTCGTCCAGGGTTTTTGTTGTACTTAGCTGGAGGAGTAGGGAAAAATACATCTACCTCATCTCCCTGGAAGTAAATGTCTCCCAAACTGGTTCTTAATCACTTTGGCAGGGTCAAAGTGTGCTTCATTGCTTAAAACTGAAAGTTTATTTTAAAGTCACTGTGGGAGAGAAATCTTATCCTAGTTTTCAGTTTCTTTTGTTGTTTCAAATTAAATTATTTTAAAGACAATTTAGGGGAAAGATTGGATTTTAATTTTTTTTATTCATTTTTATGACTTACCTCCCTGTGTATTCGGTATAATAGCCTGTGTGTTATATGCCAAGATATGCAGATCCCTTCAGCCCTCTGGGTAGCCATCAGAGCCTGAGACAATGCAAACCTGTGTTCTGTCCAGATAGTAACACTTATATGTGTGCCATAAGGTGAAAAGGGTGAGTAGTCCTGGTTAAGAAAACACAAGAATGACCTTATGGCCCAAGTGAGAGTAAAGAGTTCCCATCTGTGGGATGTTTTTCAGCTCTGCCATCAGAGCAGTAGAAATAAGCACAGGAATGAGTGAGTGTTTCTCATTTCTAGGCTAAATAGATAGGTCTTTAATCTTTGCTTACCAAACAGTGAGTAATTCAGAGTTAATCACAAGAAATCAAGAATTTCGTAGTATCTGCTGTCTTCGCCCAAATCACCTTCTACTGAGTTCTTCAAAGACTAATACCTTCTTCCTGGATAAAGACTGTTTTCTAATTCTCTACTTCTGATTCTACGTCTCTTATAAACTCAAACAGCAGTGTATAGCCGTGGCTAGAAATATCAGAATTACTTTGAACTTCAACTATTTCTTTTGTTCCATAGGTGCCTGGGTGTATCTTACCAGCTCCCCAGCATTGCCAGACTGTGCCATGAATGGATTATGCTTCTGATGAAATCCCTGGCGGCGTTTTGTTCAGTGTCCACTGCAGGGTTCTCGTGTATTCTCAAGCACCCTCTCTGGGCTTCTGTTCTGTAGCACCACGGGCTGATTAAGGAACACTTTTCAAACCCCAGGGCTCTCCCTTTGTTAGTCTCCTGCCCTCTTTCATTGCTTGTATTATCCTCTCATTTCACTCTATTTTCAGTCTAATTTCAAATTTCTTTAGCTTTCTAAAATTCTGTAGATTTGCTCCACTCAGTGTGTTCTGGCCTTATTTTTTTTTTAATTCACCTTTTATTATCTCTACACAAACTTGTAGTTTCTTTTTTCTTTAGTCTTTACTTTTCCTGAATTTTTTGCTAATAGCCTTGATCTTTAGCAGTCAAACTCATTACAGACTAGGTACTCTTCATTTTTTTCAGTATTTAATTCTGTTTCTTATGTCAAAGGAAGAAACGTATGTGAAAGCCTTTTACAAACCAGAAAGCACTATACACTCGTATAACTTATTGAGATTAACAAAGGACCACTGTGCCTCTTTTCACGCTTTCTGCTCCTTCTGAGCCAAAAGAACTTCTCCATAGAGGAGGGGAATATTGAAGAAAAATAAAGCAATGGAGTTGTCTCTTAGCAACCAAGTCCGTGCCTTATAAATCTTACTTTAGATTACTGCTGCTCAAAATCACTTGCTTTTCTTACTGGCTTAGTACAAATAATGTTATTAAATTATAGGAAAAGAAAGGAAAAATCTACTGAATGAGTCATTCAGTTCATGGGCTGTGCTCTATCTTTGCATAACACTATTGATATAGTTGGGTTGTCTCTTTCCCTTGATTCAAATTGTAAAACTTTTAAAATATATCTTTTGCTGCAACTTAAGTTATATACTACATAGAAACTAAATGCCACCTTATACATTTCTAGGTTACCTGACTCCTAAAACAAGATGGGTCGGATAGGTAGCATATAACGTGTACTGCATATAAATCAGGTTGTACATTTAAAGGAAACCAGATGTACAGAAACTCAAACCAAATTGGGGTATGATTATTTGCATTATAAAAATAACTCATTAGGAGGATTCTTCAGATAGCAGATCTTCATAGTATATTTTATTGAGCAAATATTTGTTAGTGCCTCCTGTGCTAGACAATGGAAGAGATGAAGATATTCTGTGTGTGTGTGTGTGTGTGTGTGTGTGTGTGTGTGTGTGTAAATAGCTTTGGGCTTTCCCAGTAATAAGGTAGATAAGACTTGCACACAAATAAGGGAGTAAAATGATAAATGCCTATGACTGGTAAGCCAGGCGCTGTGGAGGTTCAGGGGACGAACAGGTCACCCCAAGCTGGGTGAACTATTATGATTACATGGACAAAGCGACACATTCAAGAACCCAAGGCTAGCAGAGATCTTGTCAAGTTTGGTAGTTAAGGCAAGAGGGAAGAGGTAGGTAAGACGGTGCCCTCAGCACTAGAGCAAGGAGTTTAAATTTTAGCCAGTAAGCAATGGGGAGCCACTGACTTTTTTAAAAATCAAAGTCTGGTCTAGGAAGTCTATCTCGCAATAATGTGTAATTTTAATTTTTTTAAAAACTGGTTTGCTGATAGTCCTTTAGGCTCCTTTTGTATAAAACAAAGATGTGTTTATAAGTGAGTCAATTATAGAATTGTTTCGTTTCTGGTCTCTTTAAATGGTAGCCAAAAAACTATTTTCAGATGAAATTAGATCTGGTACAATAAGCTGCTTAGTTAAGATATAAGCATTATATGAAGTGGGGTAGAGTACTACTTTGCACGCATTCTCAGATCACTTTTAGGGAATTTTGTGTCAATGAGTCAGCCGTCCTACTGTCTCATTTCTCCAGTTGGGACAATGCAGAATTCCACCATTTTCTTTTTTTCTTTCTACTTGGATAGAATGAATATCTTTAGTGCAAACAGCTTCTTACAATAGCCCTCTTAGATGTGTTCTTAATTTGGCCAACTATTTGCCTACCTGTGCAGAAGACTGTTTCCCTGCCTTCTCCTCTAGCAGGAAAAACACACAGTAGGACTGACAGCTTGTGAGGTGCTGCTGTGCAGAGATGAATGGCGGTGTAAACACTCTGAAAATGCTGATAACTGACTGAGAAATGGACCTGAGACCCTTTGTTAGTGGAAGTGCAGGGCTTTAATAATGAAGACTGTGTAATAAGGTTGGCTGTCGTTTCCCATGCAGTGTGCCTCGGGGGGCTTAGAGCATGAGCTGCTTCCCCCTGCTTCTGTGAAGGAAGCCGCACGCCCTGCATATGCACCTCACAGTGAATCCGGGTTTTTACACCGCACAACTGGAGAAGCAGGGTGTTTCCGTGCGCCTGGGAGCCTAACGGGGCCACTGCGTTCATGTAGCTGTGCGCTGGCCCTGTGGCTGGCTGGCTGCACTGCCCTGGCCCAGAGAAACGGCCCTGTCAACACGCGGCTGCCGGGACTCGGGCACATGTGACCCAACACCGTTCTGGAAAATAGTTTCAGAGTAAGACTGGGGGTGCTGTTTTCTACCCCTACTGTGCTGACCACACCGAGCTCCCACCTGAGTTCAGAGTTGCAGGGAGAGGGGTATGTGCCTGGGAAGGATTCATGGTTTCCACTCTGGAGATCTGGTCGCATCTCGAGTCTGTTCCAGCCTGAAGAACCTAGGAAAGATCATATTTGGTTTTAATCCTAGTCTTTGGTGCTATGTGGACCTGTTCTGAGACATCCTCAGTATCTCCTTTGAGAAGGCTCAGGCAGTTATGTCTCTGAGCTTTCTGGAAGAGAGAGAGTCTGGCTCTAGGACTGCACACTGAGTCCCATCCCAGAGAGTATGTGTCTTAAGATGAAAAAAAAAATTTTTAATTCAGTGGAATTTTATTCCATGATGAATTCATGGTAAAGGTGTAATAATAACAAATGACATGAGTTGTTTTTGAAAATGTATTTTGGGTTTTAGAGTAAGACTTTTTTTTCTCTGCTGCTGACTTAAACATGAAGAAAATTTCAGAATAATCCTTACAAACAGCAGTTCGTGCCATTAATTGAAAGCATTTCTTTTATCTGGAGTTGGGACTGAATCTGACTAGCTCTTCCTCAAGGCTTAAAAGTTAGGAGCACAGTTTTAGAAGTGAGAAATTATTTTGAATGTTTTCCCTCTTTGCAATAGCTCGTAGGTGCCAGATAGAGCTTGCTGTGTTGACTTGAATCAAATTAAAGCATGTGCAGTAAAAATCACCCCTGGCTTGAGAACTAGACTGTAGTTCATTCAGAAACCAGAACGATCCTGGCCCAGTTTTAATGTACGAAAACTCTCCAACCTACATTGGCTGGAGCCTAGTATTGTAGAACCAGGCTATAAAACATGCAGGCTGGGGACTCTGCACAGTGTGGGAATCTGCTGCTATTTCTCAGCAAATCAAATCCACAGTGAATCCTGGTGTGCAGACTGTGTGGTCTAGTTCAGGCTGCAACATCAGCATGAATAGTGGAGGCCAAGTTTAGGAAAGAGGGAAACCACAAGACTAAGTGGAGAGAAAGGGTTGCTTGGGCAGCCACAACGGCACATTTTAGACATTTGAAGATCACTGCTGCTTTCTTTCTCTTCCTCTGTGTATCTTTCCCACAAAAAGATTATGGGGGGACAAAAGGAGGACAGCCTTGACTTAAAGGAAAAAAATTACATAAAGTTATCTGTACTGCCTGGGACTTATTAATGCTTATTGGGTATGCACCCCAACTTACCGCATTTGACCAAAGCATTTCACACGATTCCTTGTCTTTTAATGATGCTTTATAATCCAAAAAAGATTATTAGTATGTGTGGCCCATTTGCCTCCTGTAATTCTGTAAGAACAGGATAGGAAGGCTTAGAGAATACTTGTACTCCATTCTGTTTTCACAGTGTTACTAATTTCCTTCCATTAAAAGCATATCTAAAATCCTTGTTCTCTTTTTAGGTAACAGTATGACTAAATACATTGAGAAGCTAGAAGAGATCAAAAAAAGTGAGTACCACTATTGACGGGTTGGCATAATGCAGCCCTGTAGTAGTTCTGTAAGTTGGTTATTACAACCCTAACCACACTCTGTAGCAGACACACGGAGAGTTACGGGAGCCCACTGAGCCCGGCAGGTGGCTAGAAAGACGTGGGAAACACTACCATCCTGGTCAGCTGCTAGGATTGTGGCTCGTGGGCCAAACTGTGCCTGACTTAGACCCCGTAGGAGATGTGAATGCTGGGACGTAGAACGAGCAGTGAGAACCCGAGCTGCTAATTTCATTGTGCCACAGTCTTCATGGCCTTTTTCAAGGTACTTAATCTTTCCTATTTTCTTATTTTCTCTATACCTGAGGTAGGAGTAATAATATCTTATTTCATAACATTCTTTTGAGTATAAATTAGACAGTACTCATGAAAGCCTTAGAGATGTGAGAAAGAGCTTATTCTTAAAGTGATGTTATATGTTATAAATTCATTGCAGCCTGCTTTCTTTTAATTAAAAATCATATTTCATGCACATTCTTTTTAAAAACTAATCTTCTGCAAAGATATGCTACTAGTCATTGAGTGTATTGCTCTTGCACAAAAATCATAATTTTTCAGTCTGTGTCCAAAACAGATGTAAAATGTACACATCAAGGCCAGAATTAAAGCAGCAGCAGAAACATCTATTTTCTAAGACGGATTTGCTTATATCTTCAGAGCACAGTGCTAGGGGAGCATTAGCTAATGCTAGTAAAGAGGGACTCAGGCACCAGTTCAGAAGCTGGCTCTGGTATATACATCTTCTGGGAAGAGATTACTACAAATCCAGAATTCACAAGAACTTTGTTTTTACGCAGCAGGCCTTTTAATTTAAATGATAATGTTTCTGTTCCTTTTGAATTGCTGAGAAACCCCAGATAATAGATGTGGGCTCTGGAGCAGCTTTCTGCTGACTCTGCTGTTTGCCTCGTTGAGCTATAAGGGCTCATGCTGTAGAAATTTGTTTTCTAGTGTGTAATGTCACAGTAGCCTTTTCTTCTTATTCTATTCTATTTTATACATTATATTGCATTTTATGTTATATAAGCATATATTTTAAGGATATATTAAAATTTTAAACTATAAAAAAGGTCTTGTTTACTCACCTGGGCTGTACAACTGTCGTCCTTAGTTCATCCATGGCAGGGAAATTCGGCCGGCCTGCTTTGAATTCAGTGTGGAGTCTGTTTCACCTCCTGCCCATTTGTAGCTGAGTATAAAAACTCACATGTCCGCACCGAAATTTGTCCCCTAGAAATGTTTCATTCCACCCAGATTGCTGAAACCCTGTTTATAACATTTCTTAAAAGCACAGTGCGGTTTCTTTAATATCTAAACTTTAAATGGAGCTTATCTCCCCAAAGAAATACCTCTGGAATAGAGTCCTTGAAAATGCTTTCCTCTTTACAAGCTGTGGGCTTCCTTTTAGTAAGACAGGAGGTTCCTCTCACCTGGTTTCACACACTTTGTGCTGATTGCCTGACTAGAATTACTGCAGATTCTGGTTTAGGATCTACACTTTGGACGCTGTTGCCTTCTCTTTTCCCACTTTCTGTTGTAGGTGTTCTCTCGGGTCAACGGGAGGAGAACATTGCCTTGTTTAGGACACCCTAGACCCCTCGTTTCTCTCCGGTTACCTTAGATGCCATGTCTTTCTGTGAAATCACAAACCTCGTTCTGTTACTTCCTTCGATTTGTCTTCCACTGTGAGCCCAACTTCCCTTTGCTAATAACGTGTTTTAACAGAACCCTGAAAACGCAGAATTCCTTTGTAATCTGAATATTCTTTCAACTCTGCCTGGGGAAAACAGACACTGTGTCTATTGACCATTTACAAAGCCTATTCTCGGCTTCTGGTGGTGAGATGACACTAGTTGGACCCAGTGTGAAACATCCTAGATAGTTAGGTCTCTGTCCTTCCAGTAACTCGAGAGAGACAGACTGAGACTCCAGACTCACTGGAGAAGCAAAACTTGATAGCTTATCTGAAACTAGGGTTAATTGTCTCCATCGCGGAGTTGGGAGAAGTGACAGGAGCAGAAGCTCCATTCTTAAGGCTCTGTTCGCCCTTGCAAGGACAGACTGACAGAGCTTTCCAAGCCATCCTTTTCTATAAACTTTAAAACTTACTATACAACGTTCTAGTTTGATCTTTTTTATCTCTGAGTAATAATGTCAGAGAGTCCTAATGATGGCTGCCCTTCTAAACCAGAACCAGGTATGTAGAGTTCAGGCTCAAATGTGCAGTGGGATTTCTAGTGCTTGGGAGAGGACACTAGAAATGTCAATCATTAGAATATAGCTGAGCTGGTTTTTTGTTTGAGGTAATTTCTACTTAGTTAAAGGGGATTTTATTGTGTACATTTGTACTTAGAATGTGAAGAATTGGAGAAGTATTTCAAACTATGTAACTATACCAAAGGAATATCAGTGGATAAATGGCACAGTGCAAACTACTTGAAAGCTATTGACTGTTTTCATTGGCTGATTTATTGCCATTTTAATTTAAATAAATGACTTTCGGTGGACAGGTTGGTGGTGATTCATTTGTACTTTTTATAGCTTGTGCCCAGCCTTTTGGGTCTGCATCCTGGCGGGCTTTTGAAATTCCTTTGCATCTAGGCTTGTTACCTTGTTGTATCCAGAAGAAGCTGTTCTAAGAATTTTCTAGAAGTAATGGTCAGTTATTTGCCAGATTACTCTCTTTAAGACATTTTAGAACAGAGAATCTTTAATTTCCTGTAAGAAGGAGTATTGATATATTTACAAAGGCTAGTTTTTAAGGTAATATTTATTTCCTGACTCTGAGTCCTAAGGTGTTTGGTAAATCAAGCAAACATTATCCTCTGAAATAACTCTCCAGCCTGTGCTGGTTTTTTGGAAAATTCATAGAAATGATAAGTGCACCAGGTAAACAGTCTTAAAATACCTTAATCCTTTCCTTTGTTGCTAGGAGTCTTGGCTTACGAGACGTGTATGCTGTGAAGGCCACAGTAATTACCCAGCTAACCTTTAGTAATTCTGAAATAATGACAGTCTTTAAGGAGCCATGGGCTCCAATATGAAAACCTAGAAGAGGTATAACGGGTAAGAGTGGGAGGGGGTTCGTGCTGAAAACTTCAGAATTGGCAGTCATTTTCAGAAAAGTTTAAGGTAGCTACCTTTCAGCATGCCTCTTTGGGACAGAGACTAGGTCAAGTGAGAGTGGCTGATTTTTTTAAAAACTGTTTAATGTGATATGAAGAATTATTAACACAATTACAGAAGGACCCTTGTTGGAGAAGTTATGTCTCAGAACTTTAAAGAAAGCACTGAATCAATATTGATGTTTTAGGTTAATTTCTTTTTAATTGTAAAAAACACATACCATAAAGGTTACTATCTTAACCATTTTTAAGTGTCTACAGTTCAGTAGTGTTAAGTATATTCACATTGTTGTACAGTAGATCTCCAGAACTTTTTCATCTTGCAAAACTGAATAGATTGCTTTTCATTGAAGTGGAGTTGAAGAGAATTTGACACAAAAGATGATCACAACCAGTCATAACTTTGCACCCAGCATTGTACGCCAGGGGGAAGGAAGTGTTGTCCTGTGTGTTTAGCACAGTTTGTAACCTCAGGAATATGGTTGTTATCTTTTCAGGCAAGGGTTAGACTGGTAGGGCCTAAGTGTCTTACCAGCTGTTTGACCTGGGGCCACTCAGCTTCTGGGTCTCTGTCCTTGTTTATAAAATGCAGAATTATTTCCCCGTGTTCTGAAAAGGATTTAAAGCGGCTTACAGAAAGGTGGTACAATATGGCCAAAGTAGAGAGAGCATAGTAAAAGGAAAATGGTAGGCTAGTAAAATGAAGGCAGGGGATAAAGTCTCTAGACACAAAGAGGTGGCTTATATATTCAACTATAGGCTTTCTACTGGCCCAAGCAAAGGGGGGGAAGTGAAGAGATGATATAATACTGGCCACTTTTAATTTTGAGGCTATCATGAGGATCAAATGAGGTAATGTATGCGAACACATATAAATAACTTGAGAAATATACCATATAACTTGATGATTAGAAAGAATGAATACCTCTAAGAAGGCAAAAGAAACCTAGAAAAATATTTGTCCTTTCCTGCTTTTCAGATTATAGATACAAAAAAGATGAGCTTTTCAAGAGACTAAAAGTTACAACCTTTGCCCAGCTGGTAAGTTTAATGATCTTCTTTAGGAGTAAAGTTTGTCTCTCTGTGTGAGTTTGTCTCTCTGTGTTTGCTGCTCTGTGTGAGTTTCTCTGAATTTGACTCTAGGTAATATTTGCAGAGGGATTTCTTATGATTCTTTATATTTCACCTGTGGGAGAATTAATTGGTATATGAGGTGTGCGTTCATTCAAGGATGATGTGAAAGTTTTCTCTTTTCTTTGGTAAGAATTTTAAAAAGTAAAATGTGCATTCTACTTTTAAATCATCAAATTTGTAGTTTAGGTTTTTATCTTGTCCATTTAATTTAATATTTAGAACCTAGAGTTCTGGACTTGGGATTATTTGGACATTTTTCTCTGTGTAAACCGGGTGATTGCCCTTCTCTAAATGAGTTCTTTTTCCAAGTCTTTCTTGGGCTATTTTGTTACTTTGGGAAAGCCACTTCTTTCGTTTGAAAGTTACGGACCAAGAGTCCCCAAGCAAGAGTTCCATTGATGTAACTCAAGATGGATCTTGGGTCTTATGAGCTTACTTGTAAAAAGTACTTTAAAAACTATGTGTAGGTACACAGTGTTATAATCAATATGCTCATAATTACATTTATTTCTTCCTTGCGTGAAGAATTGCTGATACAATTCTGTTATTGTAAGTATTGCATTTTCAAGAAATAACATGTTATGTTGGGACTAGAATATATATGGATGCAGTTTTAGACTCTTACTCATGTTTCTTGTCCTAAATTATCCTTTTGGCCTTTTAAGCTTATTGTGTAATGTTTTAAATGAGCCTTTTCTTCTGGAATGATCATCTGCAGTGTAATTACCACTCCCAAAGTAAGGGGACCTGAGATTTAGTCTCTAGTTGAGGACACTGACAGTTTCTTAAGACAAGAGATCTTTGATGTTCCCTGTCTTTTGTAAAAGACAGGCTTGCCTCTGTTTAAAGACAAACAAACATACACACATCTACACATTTCATTCCTTTTTCTCTCAGGTCATCCAAGTTGCTTCCTTGTCTGATCAAACACTGGAAGTGACAGCTGAGGAGATCCAAAGGCTAGAAGGTAATGAGAATCGAGGCTTCGGGAATGTGGCAGGTTGACCGTTCAACTGAGGTACTCGCCCTCTGCTGCTGTGTCCCAGCAGCTTGGGACTTTGATGTACCTGTCTGTCATTAGATTGTTACTCCCTGAGAAATGCTATCTGGTACTTTGTTAATTCTTATTTCTTCAAAAAAGCCATCTGAGTGGTTCTGGCTCTATCTAGCATTTGGAGTTTTCACTGTGTTTAATATACTAATTACTTTTTTCAGCAAATATTTTTAGTGTTTTCTATGTATGCACAGGCCCCAGAATTGGCTGCTGTGAGACTACCAAGGTGCATAGAGCCCAGTCTAAAAACCCTAGAACGAAGTTCACTCCTGACAGGTGAGAAGCCCAGGCCCAGGGTTCAGTGACTCGCTGAAGGAGAGGCAGCCAGCGAGGAGCGGCCTGGGACACGAGTCTGTGTCCCCGCAGCAGCCGGGCCGTGGCTGCGGGGGTTCCGAGGAAGGGAAGGGAGCTTCCCCTTGGAAACAGGCAGACTCGCTTCGGGCTTTTGGACTAGACCCGCGAGGCTGCTCCCGGCCGAGCAGAGGCCCCAGGGTAGAAAGCTGAGCGGAGGGCAGGGAGAGGAAGCTCCCGGTGTGTCCGGGGAATCGGAGCCAGCCTGGCTGTGTCTGAGGGAGGAATAGGTGCCTGGTAGGGGACACGGCCACACAGCAAGGCTCCAGGTCTCCCCTCTTGAACCCCGAGCCGCAATCCCAGTTCTCGGTTGCACCTCGTAAAAGGAACGCACAGAGCTAAGGTCTTCACTGTATCCCGCCGCTCTCCCCACTCGACGTGCGGCTGTTGGTTGAAGGACAATGTGCTTTGTCAGGGCTGATGTAGGCCAGGAATTTGACTTCTGATTTCAAGACAAGTTTCTCAGGAAGTCTGAACACTGGGTTTGTGCAACTCGACTGTCATTTCCCTGGGCTTGTTTTTGTTAGCGAGGATAAAGGGAATCTGGAAAAGGCAGGAATTTATCTCTGACAGATGCCTCTCACACAGCAGAAAGAAGGGCTCTTTGTAACAGAGATAATTGAGTCTCCTCACACAAATACTCCCAATTTTAACCTGGTTATACAAGTACCTGGATTGGGTCTTTTAATTCATTATAGAGATTGCAGCGCCAGGACATATGGGCTCATGCAATTTTCTCTTCTGAGATGAATTTGCACAGCAAAATAGGCTCTTGTAAAATAGGACACCATAATGTGTGAGTAATATTAGTGTTTTTCTAGTGCTCTACACAGAATAATAACTCACTCAGGAATGCCTGTAGAACAGATTGTATCTGTTTGCATATTGGCTATCTTTGAAGGATTACAAAATCTCCTTTTATAATGTTTATTGTTTTTTCCTGACTTAAAAGTATATGTTTAAAAATTAGAAAACTACAAAAAATATATAAAGAAGAAAATTAAAATAACTGATAACGCCTGTTAACATTTTGACCTGTTTTCCCCCTATCTAACTCCCACCCAAATCCATACTCTTTGTATGTAGTTTTATATTATGCTGTTTCCAGTTAACATTTTATCATGCGCACTCTCCTTGGTCATTAAACAGACTTCCAGAGCTTCAGTGTAAAGGTCGTGTGGCCACATAATGCCTACCCTTTGGGCATACCATAATTTATTTAATTATTCTCCTATTGCTGGGGCACTATAGTTTTTCTAACTTTTCACTTTTATAAAATAATGCCGCAATGTAAATACATAAGTGTTTGTGTGGTTCTGATTATTTCCTGGTGATAAATCGCTGCAGATGGACAAGGGGTAGGACCACTGTGAGACACTCAGTACTGATTCCACGTTCTCTCCTGAGTGGTCCTACCCCTCTGCATTCCCACCGAGTGAATGAGAAGACATATTCCTCCCCATCCTAGCCAATGCTGAATAATTATCATTTTTGTAAACATTTGCCAGTTTGATAGATGAAGAATGGTATGTAATAGTTTTATTTTGAATGTCTCTGATAATGAGAGTGAGCTTTGTGTATGTGTGTGTGTGTGTGTGTTTATTGGTCATACACATTTCTGCTTTTGAGGACATTACAGGTCCTTTCCCATTTTTTTTCCTAATGGAATGTTCATCTTTTGCTTACTGATTTATGAAAGCGCTATATAATTATGATATCTTTTTACTTTAGAAACCAATATAGCCTTGGAAATAAATGAGAAAAATCTTTACTTGATGATTTGGAACAATTTCCAAGCTGTATTATTAAGTAAAAATAAAACAACAAAACAGAAACCAAAGCATAGAGCAGTATGAACGGCATACTCCTAGGCACATAAAAAGGGGAGGAAATAAAATATATGCAGAAGTATGTAGTTGTTTTATTTCTGGAAGGAGACATAAATATGTGAAGCTGGTTCCCTTGGGGGAGGAGGCCTGAGGGCCGTGGGGCTGGAATCGGAAGGCAGCTTCCTTTCCACATTAATTTATCTTGTTTGCATTTTTACCTTTTACACATGATCCTTTTTTCACTTAAAGAGCTAGTTAATTTTTTTAAAACTCTGTAAATTAAGTGTATTAACCTTTTTTCATCCGTATATGTTACAATATTTTTTCCTAATTATTCACCTTTTAATTTTCTTTGTGTTGGTTTTTGACATATATGAAGTTTGCATTTTACATGATTAAATTTATTAGCCTTTCATGTTTTGTTTTGTTTTATTGCTTAGATTCATAAATTCTAAAATAAGATAAATTATTTACCTCTATTTTCTTCTATTAGCTTGCTTGTTGTTTTTGTGGGTTTTTTTTAATATCAATTCATCTGTTATATATAGGGTGTCTCAAAAAATGTATGCACACTTTAACAGCTGATAACTCACTTAATTTTCACTCCTTTTCAGGTTTAAGTAATTTGAAATAATGGGTGAAGCCATTCTAAGCTTTGAACAAAGAAAATTTATCCTAAAGTGCCACTAGACTTTTTTTTCTGGGGATACATAAAAGAAAGTTTACGGTACAAAACCATCAACAGTTGATGAATTAAGGGCACACAAATACCAAACGAAATGATTCTTGATGTTTGCGATTCCATTGCTTTGAGTTATCAACAGTGCCTGGACCAGAACAGTTATCAGTTTGAAAACAAGCATTGACAAAAAAAATTATTCATTTCTGTGGCTTCTTTTAAATTTTGACAATGAACTGTGTGTTAATAAACACTTTATAATCATTCAAAGTGCATATACATTTTGGGGGGACACCTTATATTTTGGTATATGATGTGAGGAGGTTATCTAAATGTGATTTTTCTAGATAGTTGACAGATTCCAACAGCATTTTTTCAGTCGTTCTTCCTTTGTCAACTGATCTGTGATGCCATCTTGGAAAAGCATTAGCTTTTCATGTATGTTCCAGGATTTGTCTCTGTGGTCTCTGTTGTGCTGATTGTAGCTCTGCATTACTTTGATCATGTACCTTTTCAATATATGTTACTATTTGATGAGTCAGGTTCTCTAAGTTTTTATATATGTATGTAGAATTTTTTTTTTGTTCCCCTTATAGTTAAAATCCTTTTAAGCTTTTTTAAAAATCCCATTGAGATTTGTATTAAGGTTAAAAATTAAATTAAATCTGGAAAAATTAACATCGTTTAACTTTTAGTCACAAGTCAGGAATATTCAATGTATGTCACTTTCTTCATTCAGGTCTTTAATATCCCTAAGTAAACTTTTATAAGACCTATAAAGGACCTTTACATTTTTTAATAGGTTTATTTTCGAGGAGAGCATATTGTGTATCTGTAATTGTTACTGTAAATGAGATCTTCATATTATTTTCTGATTGGTATATAGGAAAAGTATTTTGTTTGTTAGTACTTATTTTTTTAACTAACCACAATTTATTTTCCTTATTCTTACAGGATTCTCTTGAAGTTGCTCAGTATATTATGTCATATCCAAATTAAGACCTCATTTCTATTTCTTGTTTAATTATACTGGTTAGAACAGCAAATTCTCAAACTTTTGGTATCAGTCTCCCTCTACACTATAAAAATGATTGAGGACCTCAAAGAGTTTTGGTTTATGTAAATTATACCTATTAATATTTTAAACTGAAAACTTAAAAAATATTTACTTACTATTTCACTTAAAAATAACACTAACCCTATTACAAACATAAATAACATTTTTATGCAAAATAGTTATATTTCTAAAACAACAAAAAATTTACTGAGAATGGAATTGTTTTACTTTTTTTTGGTAAATCCCATTAATGTCTGATTTAATAGAAAACAGCTGATTCTCCTATCTTCTGTATCACTGTGTTGCAATATGCTCTTTGGGTTGAAGCTTATGAAGAAAATCTGGCCACACACAGACCTGTAGTTGTAAAGGGTGGAGTGTTTTAATAGCCCTTTCAGTTATTGCAAATATTTTTCTTTGATACGACAACTGATAGTTTCCTAAAGGTTAGTTGTAATGTAGAATCTGAAACCATATTAATGAACTTTACAGACTCTGTTACATTAAAACCCATCGATCTGTCTTGCGCTTTGAATGAATCTTTTATCCATGTATGATTTTATAACATCATGCCCTGGTCGTGCAAAAATTACTGGTTCGCTGAGTTATGAAGATCTTCCCAATGTTGACAAATTTCATTACACAATATCAAAAAAAATCACATTTATCAATCTCACTGCCTATCTTATCAGAAAAGGCATTAAGTATGGGGAACAGTCAAGCTGCTGATGGCACATAGCTTCCAAAATTATGATTTTTATTCAAAATGTAATCATTGCAGCAAATGCCATCAATTATTTTCCTTGCAATGACAAATTCACTTTTCACTTAGATCATTTTTTTGGAAAATGTCTGCCGAATGCACAAGTTTAAGTAACCATAGTTTTTCTCAGTTTTTCTTTCAAGTAAAAATGGTGTTCTTGGCAAAGCAGCAATAATCAGACTAATGCTTTTCCTTGAGAGAGCCATGGCACTGGGGTATGTAGCTAACTGGCCATATGCAGTTCCCCATTTTATCACACAGAATATTAGAAAGGTGTGTATGTAAGGGTGAGATTTAATAAAATTATTCATTATTACTGCGTGATCAGGGGCGTTTTTTACTGAGACTGCCACATTAACTGTGATTGTGGGTTGGTGAAAATAGAATGATTACTGAGAAAACTTAATGCCATTACCTGGTTCTTGCTACGGCACTAGCGGTTTTATCCACCATTTCATTTGTACCAGCAGGGCAAATATCAACACAGTAAAGAGAGATAAATAAGGTCTTAGCATTATTATGAAAACAATTTTTACTTTGCAGATCCCCTGAAAGGGCCTTGGGGACCCCTGCGGTCCCCAGACAACTTTGTTTGTTTGTTTTTATTCCTCACCAGAGGATATTTTTTCATTGATTTTTAGAGAGAGTAGAAGGGAGTAAGGAAGAGAGAAAGAGAAACATCGATGTGAGAGAGACACATCAATCAGTTGCCTCCCACAAGCACCCCGACCGGGGCCAGGGGTGTAGAACCCACAACCCAGGTGTGTGCCCCTGACGGGGACTCGAACCCTTGATCCTTTGCGCCACTCTAACCACTGAGCCCCACCAGCCAAGGGCCACAGGCAGCATTTTGAGAACCTATATACTAGAATTTATAGAACAATTTAAGTAAGGTGATGTGAGTTAATTCTTGACTTAATTTCAGTGGCGCTGCCTGACAGGTCAATTCAGATTCTACAGTTAAATGTACTTATTTCTTCATTTGCAAATTTTAGATAATGATTCTGCGACTTCGGACCCTGATGCTGAAGTCACTGCCAGGACCAATGGGAAGGGGAGCCCTGGGGAGCAGTCGCCGAGCCCTGTCCAGTTCATAAATAGCGTGGGAGCAGGGGACTCCAGTCGCTCGACGCTCCAGAGGTACTCTAATCGGATTCGTGCTTTCACTGCATCCTACCTTCATATTAGGCCAGGGCCCGATTTCAGTGACTTAATTACCTTCGAAACAGATTGGCAGTGGTGAAGTCCCACATTTCCCCCAGCCTTCTACTTTCTCTTTATGGAAATGCCACCTCCTGGATCTTTTCACAGCATTTTCCTCCAGTTAACGTAAGACCCTACTGATGGGAGAGCACTCATTTTCACACCTTGCTTCCACTGCTCCCCACCCTCCTGTGTGCACGTTTGCCGTTAGGACCTAGCCTTGCCACTACTGTCTTTTGACTCAGAGAGTATGACTTTCTCCGCCTTTTCTGTCTGCTGCCCCTTATAATCACCCTGACTAGAGTCAGAAGGAAAATAGATTGGCGCACATATGCTCTGGTATTAAACAGGTGTAAATAAAAGTGAGGGCAGCCCCTGGGTCGATTCTCCAGCTGCACGTGCCTGGTCTTATTCCATACACTGTGACGCAACACTTTCTCACAAACACTAACAGCTGGTGACAGGGCAGTGCTAATTTTCGGCACATACCCATCCCTTCTACTAGTAAAACAGTTCAGCTAGTGAAAGAATTGCTATCATCTATACCACTATTATTATTTTTATAACTGTTCTTGCACAAGGACTCTAAAATTACATTCAAAACAAGATAGGCCAACGAGACTTCCACTGAGGATAGAGTTCCTTTTCCTTTGGTTCAACGAAATATGTACTACATGGCCTGTAGTTCTAATGTTTATCAGATTTAAATGCAGGATTTGATTTGCTGTGATGGGGGAGGAACGGTACTATATGCCAATCTGTGGTTTGGCTGATATGTCTTCATATTTGCCTGGGAAAGTAAGCATCTTCTAATAGAGCCATTTTTGTTCATAACAACTACTCTTCTTATTCCTTTGGTTC
The DNA here is from genome assembly GCF_964146895.1 of Miniopterus schreibersii. Classification (NCBI taxonomy): domain Eukaryota; kingdom Metazoa; phylum Chordata; class Mammalia; order Chiroptera; family Miniopteridae; genus Miniopterus; species Miniopterus schreibersii. Next base: position 15,458,433 of record NC_138118.1, read on the forward strand.
ATGTTTTAACCACATTTTGCCTGTAATATTAATATGATGACCAATTTTAGTGATTTTATGAACCTTAGAATGGAGCTGTCAGTGGTAAACTCCCTCATTTTAATCCTAGCTTTTCCAGTGTCTGATTGTATGAGTGTCACCAAATCTAAAAGCCTCTTTTCAACCTCAACATGGTAACTTATAAAATGGAAGTAAGTACAGGTAACTACTGAAAACATTAAGGTTCAAAACCCATATTGGATAGGTTGCCATATGAAAAATTAAAACATTATTGTCACTTTCCATTACATATAATACACATAGAAACGCCTTCATTTAGCCTGTCCTATCCGCCTGTCCTTTCCCCCTTTGCTCTGCTTCCTTATGCCCCTCAAAATTCCAGTGGATTAATTGTTCCCCTCTTCCTTTCTCTGAATGCTGCCTTGGTTGCTGGAGGCAGCATGCGCCCTACAGTTCCTATCCCTCAGCCACGCTAATGACCCAACATACATTGTCTGAAGGTGAGTGTGGACCTATGAGTCCTCCCTTTGGGGTCCAGTGAGATAGAAAAGGAATCCGTAGGGTCTTATATTCAGAGGCAGAACTGAGAAACTGTATCCATTTTCCTTTTTCTTTGAAGTGTCTTTTGAAAAGACACTGAGCACTCTCTCGCTGTTCTGAAGAAACACAGTTGACCTTTAAGCCACCAACCCCTGACTAGTGTCTGCTGACCTACTTTTCCCCTTGCAGCGTCATCAGTGGTGTTGGGGAACTGGATCTAGACAAAGGGCTAGTGAAGAAAGCAGAGCCCAACACCAAAGACAAGCCTTATCCCGACTGCCCCTTCCTGCTGCTAGATGTGCGCGATAGAGACTCTTACCAGCAGTGCCACATTGTTGGAGGTAAGAGAGAGGCGGCTTTGTAGTGCCTCACTCCCAAGAACACAGCCCATTCTCGCATCCCGGCCTCCTGGACCACATCCCATGGTCAGCAGTTAAGGAACCATGTGTTAGCCTGATCCATTATGGAAACCTGTGAGTTGGCTTTACCATAATGCTCTGAGACAGGCTGGTGACCTCAGATGGCTCAGGGGCCCAGTGCTAAACATCAGAAACAGTCAAGTGAAGCTTCATATTTTGTTTATAGTGTCCTGTTTCTTTTCTTTCACGAAAGTATTTAGGTTTATGGCTTGTTGATTTTGAAAATATATTTCTTTTAACTCTTAGTTCGACTTTAAACCAACTGGGGAGCAGGGCCAAGTTGTACGAGGTGAGCTGCAAACTTCCTAATTTTCCTTTCTTTACAGCTTACAGTTACCCAATTGCAACTCTGTCTAGAACAATGAACCCGTATTCAAATGATATTCTTGAATATGTATCCTTTGTTGCATTTTACGGAGTTGGGTGATGACGAGGATTGTAAGAATCAGACATCACGAATCACGCTCCTGGTAGGAAAACTCTGTGAAGGACTTTTGATGATAATTAGCTTACTTAGCATACTTTAGAATTTGGATTCTTAGCTGTTACTGAGTATGCTGACCATGAGGGCAGATGCTTCCAAGCCACACTGCACTGGGCCAGAGAACATCAGGTTAAAGATTATGACCCATTAAGAGTTAGTCCTGCCCTGGTTGGAGTGGCTCCGTTGGTTGAATGTCGTCCCATGTACGGAAAGGTTGCGGGCTCGATCCCCGGTGGGGGCGTGCAGGAGGCAGCCAATGGATGTTTCGCTCTCACATCGGTGTTTCTCGCTCTCTTTCCCTCTCTCTTCCTCTTTCTCTGAAAATCCTTTTAGAAAAAGAGATAGTCCTAAGACTTTTTTCCCCTAGAAGCTTTCCCAAGTAAAACTTACAAAGTAAGTTTTCTTCCTTCTATTTTAACTTTTCTCTTCTTATAATTTTTTGTTCATAAAAGTCATACAAGTAGAAAATAATTTAAATACCAAAATATGTGAGAAAGAAAATTGAAATCTTTGCTAATCACCCATTTGAACAACTCTTTATTACATTTTTTGTATATTTTATTCCAGACCATCTTCTATGTATGTTTTAACAAAGTAGAAGTCATACTGTATATATCTTGCTTTACACCAGTTGATATTACAATGTATTTTGCCATACTAACACACACTCTATATAAACTCCATTTTTGATACAGTGTAAATGTCTTCAGATTTATTATAATTTACTAAACTTTTCCTCTCTATTGTACTTTTACGTGATTCTCATTTTTTTACTGTTATAAACAAAGCTGCATTAGAACATATTGAACATAAAAGTTTTTCTGTTTCCTGGCCTGTAAAGTGGAGCTTGTAATGCTTTCCAGGGTTGTGATGATAACAGAGCTGAAGGGTGTACAGTGTACCCAGTGCTGTCTTGGACCACGGTAATATTAGTTCATTAAAAGAGAAGAATACCAGCGCGTGTGGTTTCCATGACAGGAAGAAATCTAGTAACTGCCAGTGTGATGGGTAAAGAGAGGGGTCGTCTGATGTTCCCCTGAACTGAGAAAGGTGAACTTTGACAGCTGTTTGTGCCTTGGAGGTTTCCTACAGCCTAGGAGTATTAACTCGGTGTGGTCAGACCTTAACCCGGCTAACTCAGAAAAATGCCCACGGCAAGATCATCATTCTGTATGACGACGACGAGAGGCTGGCGAGCCAGGCGGCCACCACCATGTGCGAGCGGGGCTTCGAGAACCTCTTCATGCTTTCCGGAGGTGAGCGGGCCCGGGTGCTCCCAGGCCGTTCGTCCTGCAGCCCCACTTTGCCGCCTTTATCCGCAGAGTGGCCAGAGCTCAGTGCAGGCGTACCTCGGAGGTACCCAGACCACCACCACCGCAGAGCAAGTATCGCTGCAAAGCGAGTCGTAATCTTTTTGCTGGTGGAGGGTCTGGCCTTCAATTTGTAAAAAAAAAGAAAAGAAAAGAAATCTGTGAAGTGCAGCAAAGCGCAGTGGAACGAGGGCGGCCTGTGTTTCAGGGAGAGAGAGCACGGCTGCAAGGAGGCCGCGCTCTCAGAAACATCCGTTAGCTTTATCAGCGCATGTTTCAAATTCCTGAAATACTGACTTGCGTCAGGGCTCGGTGAGAAAGCCTTGATGCTGAAGACTTAAGCAGAAGGATTTCTGGTGGAATTCTCAGAATCCCACATAACAAGCGACATTTTCTGGTGTAATTTTCTTAATCATGAAGCAGTTAGGAGAGATTTCCCGTCTTTGTGTTGGCCTCGCCTTGGAGACCAGAGATTAGGAGACACGCAGGCTCCTTTTCAGGTTTTGCCCTGGCCTCGCAACGTTAACGCTGCTTTTTCTATGATCTTCCACACCTAGGTTTAAAAGTCTTAGCTCAGAAATTCCCAGAAGGACTGATTACGGGTTCCCTGCCAGCATCTTGCCAGCAAGCCCTTCCTCCTGGTTCTGCCCGGAAACGATCCAGCCCCAAAGTGCCACCCCCACCAGCAGAGAATAAATGGAGATTTACCCCAGAAGACCTAAAAAAAATAGAATATTACCTGGAAGAGGATCAGGGTCCTGCAGACCATCCCAGTAAGACACTTTGACCTGTAGAGAGAATGCTTTCTGTAGAGCTTGAGATTTATGATCGCTTATAATATATTCAGAGTCTTAAAATATTTGTGTTTGGGGTTGCAGGTGCTCTGCAGGGAGGGGGGCAAGTGGAGGTGATCCCAGATTGTGACAAGAATTAGGCATTGTGCACAGACATAGAAGAGAGTCTATCGAAGTGCACTCCAGGCAGAGTTGGGAGGCTAAGCTAAGGCATTCAGAGTCCTTCTTGGAAAGTTTTCATTCCCTTCCGCTGCTTCTAGGCACATCAAAACCACTCTGGCCTTTCCTTTGCACGCTGCTTCCTCTTCTATGCCCCTTCTCTAACAAGAAGGAAGGTGGGAGAGGCCAAGTTGGCTGGGAACAATGGAGACGAAGAAAGAAAAGCTATTAGGGCTTCCTTTCATCCCTTTTCCCCACCTTAAGTTGATGGCAAGGATAAACAATAGGTTTTTAGCCTTAAGTAAATGCTGAATAGGCCTTTATTAGCTTAAAAGTGGTTGTAGCGTAAGACTTCATTAATTTAACAGTGTACTTGGCAGATTGTCCCCGAGATCACTCTTGCAGCTCCGCTCCCGCTTCCTTGCTCCCTCCAGGCCGGCTGAGCCAAGTCAATGCCTCCGGAAGAGACTCCAAGGTTCCAGGCGCCCGCAGCAGTCAGAACCTGCCCACCGGGGCCCCCGCCGGCCACCAGAACCCCCGCTCACAAGGCAGCGGCCACCTGCAAGGCAAACCCTGGAAGTAAAGACTTTGTCTTACTCAAATAAATGTTTTCTCTCCTTTCGGAACCCCTGAGCAGTTCCCCAGTCAGTCATTTTCAGAAACTGGTGCAGAGGAAAGACCACGCATGGCATGTGCAATAGGCCCCTTCCCTCCTGCTGTCTCCAGCTCCTCTCCCTCATCCAGCTCGGGAAGGGTTTGGACACAACCAGAGGCAGATCAGGCTCTAGTGTCTGCGTGATATCCATAGAATATTTACGTCTCTGAAACAGAGTCAGAAGAAAGTCTCATTTGGGGGCTTTAATGTGTTCTAATAAGGTGCAGCTTGTTTTGGTCTGTATCCTGCGTTGTTTTGTAAATACTTCAGTTATATCTGATGTGTTCCTCCCAACCAGTTCTTTTTCACTCACGTTCTTGGTTTCATGAAGGTTCTTCAGGTAGGCTTTGCAGCCTGAGAAGCTGGCCTGGGAGTGCCAGTGATTCTTGGCTTTCAGCCTCCCCACCCCCACCCCGAGTGGGCCCACTGGCTGAGGCGCTCTTCCCAGCACTGGAAGCAGGCTCTGTCGTGAGTTTGGTACCCGCAAGCATCACTCAATTTTAAGGTTCAGTAAAGCAGCGCTCACGCTTCCTGAACCTTCCTCCTCACTGCGCGATTCCCGGAGCCAGCAGTGTTGATAGGCGCTCAGCTGCCTCCCACAGGGCACGGCCCGCACCGAGAGTCCTCTACAGGGCTGCTGAGAGCCTTTGAAGCCCCCTGGAGCTGCCCCTCATTGGCGTATCAGTTATGAATTTCCACTCCCCAGCTCGGGTCCATCCACCTTAGATGGGCAGAAATTCTGGCCACTTGAAAACATCAGCTTCGGGTGGGCCGCCGAGGGCACACAGGTGAGGACGACTCCAGGGTCCTTTGTCGGAACTGACAGCCCCTTAAGCCCTTGCTTAAAATACAGTATTAGTCTAATTGAGTAATTAGTGCAATTTCCTACTTACTTTTCATTCTCATGACTGAGCTGTGATTAGGAGGTTGTGATTATAGATTCTGGTTTGGGCCAGAATTTTGAATCAGCATTAATTGAATTGCTAGATGACTGACATTCATTCCATTTAATTGGGGGAACAAAAGACCTCAGGTAAGGATGAGGAACTCTGAAATCATCAGGAAAGGGAAAAGAGCCTTGTTAATTTTTATGGTCTGTGATCTGTAGCTGTGATAAGGAACTGAGGAATAAATTGTGCTTTTTGTCATGGCAACCAGCTTCTGAAAAGCCAACTGAAAATTGCCTATCCTTAGGTGGTTACTGCTGCTGCGTAAGATTTGCCTTAACGGCACTATTTTCTCGCCATCAAAAAAAAACGTACCACAGTATTTCTAGCGTGGGGGGCTGTGTTTGTAAGAGAAGTAAAGGTAATAAATATCTCATAGAGAATATGGAAAAATAACTTTCAGATTCCGCCCGGTTCTGTTTTAGTATGTTTATTTCTCTCCACTCGATTTCCAAAGTACAGCATTTTCCGATGCTTTAAAAATCAAACAAACCAGCGACATTGTTCAGATGTGAAGCCGTGCCCGGTTTTCCACAAGATTCAAGAATCTTGTATAAAATTCAGCCAACGTACACATAGCTTTAATGAGGAGCCTGTCATGTTTCCCCATAAATTTATTGCCTGAGAACTTAGTTCAGCCTTTTGCTAATGCCAAAATGCTCTGGCTTTTTATTTTCTTTACAACATAAATTTTTTTAAATGCAAATTTTTCCACACTCAACTTTCCCCTAGCATGGACAAGATTTTCAGCCATTTTTGACACATATACATTTTTAAGAAAAAAAAAAAAAAATGTTTTCTCTGCAACAAAGTTCTGGTTATGCCATTTTAAAGTTGACTAGTCAGGAGTTTAGGTTCCCCCACTCGATTCTATTTTGAGTGTAAAAGCTACGTCGTCCCCCTTTCTTCCTATTCTGTTTCCCCATCACCAAATGACATTCAAGTGCTGGGAACTACTGTATATATGTGGAAAGTCAGGTTTGCCGAACCTGTTAGAATTGTTGTGCATTTAGCTGAGCATTCTGGCAGGTTGAGTGTATTTATGTATCATTCTGCATAGTGCTTTGCCCTGTTGGTAAGGATTTTAAGTAACTACGCCTCAAAGACCTGACTCTGCACTACAGGCGTTAAATGTCACTCGCAGTTTTTATATGCTCAAGGTATTGCTTCGAATGTTTGACTTTACTCATTTCTTCACTAGATTAACTGACATGTATTATTTAAGTGATCAGTGATACTTTGTACAGTTACGAATGTTGAAGATTAAAGTACATAGTTATTAATTTGTTGTTTGCCGTTAATATGCTGAGATCTGCCAACTTCTCTCTTCCTCTGGTGAGATGAGTTGAGGGAGCCACGTGAGACTGGGGTGATTTGAAAGAGGACCTCTTTTTGCTGCATGTCCCAGGAAGGCGTATATTCCTTGTGTAAATAAATCAGGAAATCATTCCAGTTAGGGCAAGGGACCTTCGGTCTCATGCTCAGCAGGGACTAATTGCCACCTTAAACACATTGCAGCAGGACTTTCTTGACAGCGTTTCAGGGGTTGACGAGACGCCCTTGCCTTGTGACCCCCCCCAAATGGAAGGCACTTTATCAATGTACAGCTACAGCTCCATCTGCACAGCGGCAATGGCCCAAGTCTAAATAATACTTTCAGTGCTCTGAAGGGGTACGTATTTAAGAAAGAAAGGAGGGAAGGAAGGGGAGAGGCAAGGAGGCAAGAAGTGGGGGGGCTACATTACTCATTCGAAAACAAAAGAATGATCTTGGGTTGTAATAATGTCAGATTTAATCTATTGAAAGGTAAAGAATGATTCGAACGACCTTAAAGTCATTTTATTTTTTACCTCGAGTGGAAAACCAGAACCTGCACAATCACATCGGATGTGGTGTAAATCAGAATGAAAAGAGAACAAATAATGCTCATTAGTTGCTGAGGGATTTTTCCTATGGTGCTGTTGAGACCAGGCAGAAATTCTTAAGACTTTAGACTACTCACCAAGAACACAGTGCAACACAGAAACCTTCTTTTCTCTAATTCCCTTCTGGAATAGAAGTGAAATCAGAATCCTAGACTAGGAAGAAATATGTAGGTAATTTTTCTTGTTTGGTTTTGTTTTCTGTCATGTTATATATGGGTTATAGATTCTGTCTTTTACGCTATCTGACTTTTTTAAGGGAGGTAATTAATTTCTGTCCACCTGGATTTAAATCCATGCCTCCCTCCTTGCTCTGCTCTGAAGATAATCACTAAGAACCTTTCTTTCCCCAGTTCCAGAATGTTCTCAGTGTCTTTAATGCGCCTTATTTTCTTCACAATTCTTTCCAAGATGTAACTCCCATAATACTTTTCCTTTTTTTTTCTCTCAAACAACAGAAACACGGATTCTGATTCATCAGTTTGATTATGTGAGCATGATGACATGCTTACATGCAGTTCAATTACTTTTTTGATTAACAAATATATTTTCCCCATAAAAAAAACACACACAGTAAATAAGACACGCTGTGCTTGCAAAGTGCTCATAACACATTTCGCTAGCAATGCTTTCCCACAATTGTAGTAATTATTGAAATTGTCTGTTGTCGTGTTCTTAAATTGGTACACAGGTCAATTGTAGCATAAAATATGTAACAGCAATTTCTCATCGTTGAATGCTGACAGAATGGGACTCGGGGCCGGGTTTTATGTGTGCTTGCAAAGCTGCGTTGCTCGTGCCACGCTCCCGACGGCCTCGCTCTCTGATGCTGACCCTCTTTGTTCTTAAATGCAGCAGATTCTTCTCACGTGTGTAACATCCTGAGGCACATGGCAAAATGTGGGCCATCAGAGGTCACTCATCAAATGTTATTACCTGGTGGGCTACATTTTTTTAATTATTTGAAATTTTATTTGGACTATAAGCTCCTAGAGGGTGAAAATCGCCCACTATATGACAGTGGCCCTTAATAAGGGTGTGTGACTCAGTGAATTGACCCTGTCAGGACTGCAGTCTGGGCTGCGATGCCCATTGTGGGCTCCTCAGTGCGGGTCTGCCATTCTGGACTCGCCGAAAGCGCTTTCTCTTTTATCCCCTTGTGTTACCTCCTGCTTTTGTCGAGAGGCATTCACAACCCTGAGGTCTTTAGATTCCCCTCTGCAGGAGGCCCCGGGGCCGTTAGGGGCCTCATTATTGCCCCGGCTGTCTGCTGTCCGCCAGGCTGTTTCCATGGCCCTCTGAGGCTGGAGGTAGCTTTCAGCATTCACCAAATACAGGTCACACTCCATCCCCAGCCGAGAGTGGGTTATTTTTCTCCTTTGTTTTAAATCTTGAAGATGTCCAGATAATTTATATTAGCAGATATTTAAGGAGCGCTTACTCCGTGTTAGGCAGCATTTCCAGACTCTTTGTTGTATGTTTTGACACAGTTAATTCTCACAGCAGTCCTACGAGGTAAGCACCATCATTTTCAGGTGAGGAGACTGAGGGTCTAGTGGAAATTAAGCAACTCTCCCTGAGTCACTGAGCTGGAGGGTGAAGAAGCCAGGATCCAACTTGAGAACTGTGGCTCCAAAGCGAGTTCGATCAGCTGGGCACAGCCATGCTCTCCCTCGGCGATGCTCCAATTGACCAACAGAAATGTAACTTTCCCTCGGCCGTTGGCCTCCCTGCTCCCCACCTGAGACTCCACAGGAAGCTGGCCGCCTCTGCTGCGCAAGAGGCGCTGGAAGTTCAGGGACTGACATCTGCTCCTGGGCTGTGTATTTCCATATTTCCGCCGTGTCTGGGGACCTGTCCTGAACACAGGTGTTCCAGTGTTTCTGGGGCTTGTTCCGTTTCTTAGTGAACATCTACTGAGGTGTCACTTCAGGAATGAGTTACAAACTTTTCATTAAATTGTAGGAAAAAAAAGTAGGCTGTTTTCCCGAGAGGCTGAGCTGTTCGTTCAATAAACCATATTGATATGATTTGTGTCTGGTCTTTTCTCTCCTTTGTGGTAATGTTTCTGATTTAGGCCGAGACAGAAATTACGTGAATTGGCTCGTGGCCGCAGCCCTGGGTGGGAGGAAGCAGCGGCAACCCTGTGCGCCTCGTGGGTGTCAGCGGAGGCCTTCCACGCCACTCCTGCAACGCAGCTGAACTCCGCTGCTGTGGTTAAGCAGAAGCCTTCGTTTTTCTTCTTTCAGTTGGCAAGAAACATTGGGCAGTCCCAGCTCTGGGGCTGTTAGATCATGCTCACAGTTTGAGTCCCCAATGTAATGCGGATGCTGAAAGCTTCGGGGAGGATTCCTTACCCTTCGACAGTTTTTCAGGGTTCACGGGTGTCCCGTGCTGTTTTCTTGGAGCTCTTCCTTCATCCGGCCAATTTGAATGGTGGAGTTGGTCATATCAGTTTCCTGAAAGTAGCATCTGGGTCTCAGTGTGTTCACAGAATGAGGTTTCTGTCCTCAGAGTCCTCGCAGCAAGAGTCCGCCCGCACCTTCACATCCACCTAGTCCCACTCACCCTTGCGGAACAATTGCTGAGATGATGATAGCCTGTGCTGGATGAGGGACCAGTGAGGTCATCTCTGGATTGTATTCAATGACATTTCAATTTTAACTTCAGGCCAGAGCCAGAAAGCTACATGTGCGTATCTGAGCATTAATTCAGGAGACCACCCTAGGGGTTCTCATGGACCGCCAGTGGCTCACAGGCCATATATAATGGGCTAAGAAAAAGGTAAAGTGAGTTCATTGAAAAATAAGGTTTTTTGAGAAGCCCTGGAGAATTGGCATAGTCAATTAGCACAGTCAACTCCCCAGGTTGATAGGGGAGCAGAATCTGAGCAGAAAGGGCTCTTGGGAAGTTTCCTCTGAGCTACGGCAGAGCGCTCAGGGAATGGTCCCCACCTGGGGGCATGAGTACCCTGCCCCTTGGTGGAAACACTGCTGCTTCCAGCTCTATCTGGAGTGTAAGTTTTTCCAAAGACAAGACAACTGCATTGTTCTGGGCAATTGATGGTGAAATATGAGGCCAGAGCAGAAGAAATGACAAATTATAGAAAAGAATCTGGGCTTGAATTTATTTTATTTTTTTGTTAATCCTCACCCGAGGATATTGTTTCCATTGATTTTTTTTTTTTTTTTAATATATTCCATTGCTTTTCAGAGAGAATGGAAGGGAGAGAGAGAGAGAGAGAGAGAGAAACAATGATGTGAGAGAGACACATCGACTGGTTGCCTCCCTTATGAGCCCCAACCGGGGCCAGGGATCGAGCCTGCAACCAAGGTACGTGCCCTTGGCCAAAATCGAACCCAGGACCCTTCCATCTGTGGGCCAACGCTCTGACCACGGAGCCAAACTAGCCAGGGCTCCATTGATTTTTAGAGAATGGGAGAGAGAGAGAAACTGATGTGAGAGAGACATATCGATTGGTTGCCTGACTGGAGCCAGAGATCAAACATGCAACCCAGGCGTGTGCCCAACCAGGAATAGAACCCATGACCCTTCAGTCCACGGGCCGACACCACTGAGCCACACAGGCCAGGGCTGGGCTCAAATTTAGATGACTATTCAGATGTTTGATGTTGATAATAAGTTGATACTAGATAAATTTACCCACAGGTTTTTGAGACAACTCCCCTACCCCCATTATTAAAGTTCATTGCAAGAAATTCAGAAAAGTATAAAGAGGAAAACCACCACCACTACCCACTTACGATATACAATTTAGTGTTATAGTAAATCTACAGAGTTGTGCAACCATCCACAATCCTGTTTTAGAACATTTCCTTCATACAGCCGGCTTCATTCACTTAGGATATTGTGGCCATTTTCCCCTGTCCACATAGACCTCGATGGCTGCAGGATACGCCATGTGTAAATCTGTCATATCAGCATCAATACTGGTATCTACTTAGATTCTTTTTACTTAAATTTTTACTATTGCAGCCATGTACATACATATATTTGAACTTATCTGAATATTTTAATAAATTCTTCCAAGTGGACTTTCTGGGTCAAAGGGGCCATGCACTGAAAACTTTCATGCACATTGCCAAATCGCCCTCCAGGAAGCTGGTGTGAATGTATCCTCCCACCAGTAGGATGTGACGGCTCTTATTTCTTCACAGCCTTGTTGCTCTTTTATTCTTTGTCAATCTGATGAGAGAAAAATGACGTATTGGGGGGTTTTAAGTATGCAAAAAGATTACTCAGAGGACCAGTATCTTTCATACATTTATTGGCTTTTTGTGTTCTTTTGGGAATTGCCTATTTTTCTTTTGAAATATTAGTCTATTTTTTGAACCCCTTTTACTTATAAGAGCTCAAGGTTATTAATACTTTTTCGTATATGCTACAATACTTTCTAAAATTATTGCTTCTTTTAGCTTTTGTTTTTATAAAATAAAAATTTTCACCAATAGATTTTTTAAAATATGTATCTGCAAACAAAACTAATGCTCTTCCTACATTGAAAATACAAAAGAAAAGTATTAATGACTTCTATGTCTCCATTTAGCACGCATGTGTTAAGTGCCTACTGTGTGCCATGTACTTGGCCAGCCATTAGGGACTAAGGGTTGACGAAAATGATGCAGACCCTGCCCTTGTGGAATTTTCATCCGAGTGCTTCATTCCTTCTTTTTTTCCCACTTTCTTGACTCTTAACTGCTCAGAGCCTTACTTTCTAAACTACACCGTGGGGAATTCAAAATAACTTGCAAGCCTATAATATACAGATTATGAAAGTCATGAGCTCGTTAGTAAGTGTAGAGAACATTCATTCAACAAATATATATTGGACATCTGTATGTCAAGTACTATTGATGGTTTTGGAGCTTGAATGTCAAACGGAGTGCTTCCTACTATCAGGGAGCACAGTTTTAAATTAAGCAGTTTGACCTCTTGAAATCTAAGTAATCCAGTTTTGTAAAATGATACAATTTCTTGCTAACAATATTTTTTCACTTATCAGTCTTTATTAAACAAAAAACAAGATCAGCCTTTTACTTCACCAAATTGCACCATTAAAGTGGGTTTCAACTTATCTTCATAGATTAAAAGGAAATGTTTCCCCAAAAATAACTTGAAGGAAGTGTTTTAAAATCTTTAGGTCATGTTTCTATAAAAACCAAAACACTATTTTATCATGTCTCATATAAGTTTATGTATAGTGTATGTATAGTCAGCTTTATTACTTTTATTTTTTAGAATGTTTGGCAGCAAATATATATATTAAAATAAGAAAACTTCAAGATGAAAATTACCTAAAGTTCCCTTTAAATAAATAAATAAGTAAGTAAGTAAATAAATAAATAAATAAATAAATAAATAAATAAGCATTTGATCCTCAGGTCATTTTATGTGGAAAAGACAAGACTTTTAGTCAATGGAGCTGCGTGCATTGTGACATCCCAACCTGACTGATACAGGAAGAGCTGCCATCCCCACCCCCTTCTCTGCTTGGGGAGCTACCAATCCATCCCCACCCACTTCCCAATGACTTCTTTAGAAAGAAGTCCATCTTAGGTGGGTAGAAATTATGGCTACTTGAGGTATCGGCTTCAGTTAGGATGTGGGAGTAACTCACTGCTCTACAGTCAAACACATTTTAAGAGATCTGGAAAAAACAAGGTAGATTCTTGCTTTGAAAAAAACTGAGATATCCTATATATTGTTGTGCTGGCCACTAATGTGATATGTCAGCCATCAGAATCACCAAGCCAAAGGAGGGAAGGCAAATTCTAGGCTCTGGAGGGTAGGAAGAGGAGAGCCTTGTGTCTGAGAAATTTTGCAAATGTTAAGGAGTGGTCGTGGGTGGGACGGGAGAAGGGAGCGGAGACAGTGGACTGAAAGATCCTGGAAAGGAAGTGCAAAGGTAAAGAAAACTACTTCCATCCCTAAAGGCAAAGTCTGCATGATAAACTAGTTAATAAAATGTCCTGGGATTGGTGTCCTTCATCTTCAGAAAACGATTCCATTTAAACTAATTGCTCTCCTCCAATTTCATTCAGGAGTGGGAGGCCGTATTTGCTTGACAGAAATTTGCCTTGCCTGGCTGCAACATCTCTTTGGGACTGCAGTGGCCACCAATTATTCTATTTCATACTAAAAGTTACTGCTGTTGTAGATGAATGGATCCAACCGGCTAGACTATTGTACTAGCGGAATTCCTCACCACAGCAGGGTGCCAGGCATTTGGTTAGCAGCTGTGACTGCTGCTTGCCACTAAGGTATGAACAAATCACCCCACTGACGAGCTGAGCTCAGGGTGGTCTAATTAAAACAGATGCCACTTGGATACAACTTCACAGGACCTTGGAATGCGGGGGGATTTAGGGGTCATCTAGTCCAACCACCCACACATTTGCAGTGAGGCCTGCAGGAACTAAATCACTCCTGCCCCAGCTTGAAAAAGCAGGCGCACCACATGTGTTCCCACATGCATGTCCCAAGATTCTGTTCCGTGTACACTCAAACTTTATTTGGTTGCCAGAGAGGCTAAAGAAGAGAGAACCGAAGGGCCGGTTCAGTAGGGGTGATTCAGAGTGTGCTCCATGATGGTCTGGAGAGCCAGCCAGGTCTCCTGGGCCGTGGGGATGATCTGGGAGGCTGGCAGCAGGAAGCCGTAGCGCCCAGTGTCACGGAGCTCGAAGGTGTAGGAGTACTTGATGCCCTGGTTGTAGGTCCAGTCAATGGTGCCACCACTGGCTCGGTCTGGGGCAGGGACAGAAACGGGAGAGCAAAGGTCAATGACATTGAAGCATTTCCCTGGGCCCAGCTGATGGTCCAAAGCCTCTGCAGTGTTGACTGGAGTCAGCGTCTACGCAGTGCCTGCTGTTGGCCAGGCAGCCCGGCTTCCTCCCAAGTAGCTCCCCTGAAGGTTCTCAGCCCAAGAAGCCCAGGGAGGTGGACCAGCAATGGTTCTCCTCTCCCTGGGGGATGTGAGGAAGTTCCTGCCATTGCAAAAGCCCCACTGAAAACCACCTGAGTCCTCCAGGAGCCACTTTGGTCAAGCCTCCAAATGGACCAGAGTTACCCACTTGGGTAGCCAGGATTTGTCCCCCGGGACTGTGGTCTGCTGGGGAGAGTGCAAAGGGCCAGAGTCAAAGCAAAAATTCCTTGTCTGTCTCTCCAGAAGAAACTTGGCCCAGATTTGCAGTTACCAAGCAGTTAGGAAGCTGCTTTCGAATTGGGCAGGGAAGAGGGAGGCGGCTGCGTATCAGAATTTAACTTGACAGCATTGAATGAAGCAAAAACCTTCGACTGAGGGTTGAAACAGTTCCCAGAGAAGGCCTGGAGTCTGAAAGCAAGGCCAGCCCTGGGGAAGACTGCGACCCAGCGCCCGGGCAGGAAGTATGTGAGAAGGGCGAGCCGCAGCCCCCCACCCCGCCCCCTCTGACCCTGTCCCCTGCTTTCTCAGTGCTCCCACCTCCTGTCAGCTGGTAAACTTGGTGCATTTCTTCAGGGCCCCACAGATGTGCCTGCACCCCACCTGTCTGCAACTCTGTGCTCTCACTCGGCTGTAGCCACTAGGGCCTCTGTGCTATTCCTGCTATTCCCCCAACACTGGGCCAAACCACGTGGTAGGGCCTTTGTTCTAGAAGGTTCCTCTGTCTGGAAACTCTTCGCTAGATAGATAGCCTCTTGGCTCTCTCCCTCATTTCCTTCAACACTTGTCCAAATTTCACTCTCATTCAATGAGTCCTCCCCTTAACCCCCCGCCCACGCCCACCCCCAGGTTCCTGAGTCCCCTCACCCTGTTCTAGTTGTCCTTTTACTCCCTAGCATTTATCACCTAACACACAGTATCACTTACTCATGGTCATGGACAGTCTCCCCGGCTAGAATGTAAATTTTTTTATCTACGCTTATTTTATTCCCAAGCATGTAAAACAAGGCCTAGTGCATAGTAGGTGCTCAGTAAACATTTGCTGACTTGATTTCACTCTGTGTGCCAGTGTTCCTCCCACGGGCACTGCATATATAAGTAAGTTTGGGAAAGAGAATATATTCTCCAATTGAAAGGCATTGCAGAAGAAGGACTTTTCAAGTTGAATTTCTTGGTGATCTACAAATGCCAGCAGAACCCTCCACCTTCTCCGTGCATGAAGCTGGACTTAAGCCCAAGACAAGAGGAGGACAAGAGTTCCCAGAGGAACTGCTATGTCTCTTTGAAGGTATCAAAAAAGGCAGAGAAAGCACTGCCCACTGAGCGGCAGTTATCAGGCAGGGTCAAGGGCCATTCTCCTTGCCCACGTCCCCGGACCTGGGCACCCTTGACCAACTGAGGTCACCCACAGAGACCATGCACCCACTTACAAATTGCTTTGATGATGCTGCCGTACTTGAACTTGGTCCCATACAGAGAGGCCAGGGCCGTCACAGCAGACTTGGCCAGCTGATCCTGGAGAAAACGCCAAGCAAGACAAACCTGTCATGGCCCAGAACAGCAGGGCCAGGGGAGCCCAGGGGCTGACAGGGTGACCCAGGAACATGCACCATACAGAAGCAGGTCCCCAGCGGAGAACACTGGGCCTGCAAGGGTGTGGAGGGCCAGCTCCCGTCCAAGCTCAGCGGCCCATGATCCTCTGACCCTGCAGGATGCCCGGCTGGCACTTCGCTGCCTTTTGGTCATCCTGCAGCCCCAAGTGTGAACTTGAGGTGTAAGCGAGCCCTTCCTCTCACTCTGTCATGTGACAGAAGTGACTCAACCACTCTGTGCCTCGGTTTCCCAGACAGAAAGTAAGGCTAGTCTGCCTTGGCTGGTTTGGCTCAGTGGTTAGAGCACCAGCCTGTGGACCCAAGGGTCGCAGGTTCGATTTCCCATCAAGGGCATGTACCTCGGTTGCAGGTTCCATCCCCAGCCCGGTTGGGGCACATGTGGAAGGCAACCAATCGATGTGTCTCCCTCACATCAGTGTCCCTCTCTCTCGCTCTCCCTCCTTCCTCCCTTCCATTCTCTCTGAAAAGCAATGGAAAAAAATATCCTCAGGGGAAGATTTAAAAAAAAAAGTGCCCGGCCGGGCGTGGATCAGCGGTTGAGCGTCAACCTAGGATCCAGGCGATCGGGGTTCGATTCCCAGTCAGGGCACATGCCCGGGTTGCGAGCTCGATCAATGACTCTCTCATCATTGATGTTTCTATCTCTCTCTCTCTCTCCCTCTCCTTTCCTCTCTCTGAAATCAATAAAGATATATTTAAAAAAAAAAAAAAAAGTAAGGCTAGTTTATCTTGCCAGTCTTCCCAGGCCACCGGGGGCCCAGGGAGGAACAGAGCGTTAAAAATCGTGCAGGCACTCGTGCCTTAAGCAGATCTGATGGACAAAGCCCTAGGCCTGCCCAAAGCTGCCTTTGGGAGAGGAGGGCAAGCAGGGGCGAGCACATACCAGCTCAGCCTGGTCGGCGGCTGGTTCTGTGGTATAGCCATAGGGATAGAGGAGGAGCTGGGAGTAGCTGTGGATGGAGATGAAGGCCTTGATGTTCCCATGGTTCTTCACAAAGTCCACGATGGACTTGACCTCCTTTTCGGAATTGGCAAACTTGCCATGGTAAGTCTCCGAGCAGGGGTTGCTGCTGGCTCCGGCCTCTGCGGGAGGAGAGAGGGGGTCGTTGGCATTCCTTACAGCGACAAAGGTGGGTGGGAAGGCATTTCCAGTGGTCCCATCCCTGCTCCCCAGAGCACACTGGGCCTTACTCCCAAAGCCGGCGTCCCAGTTCCGGTTGGGGTCCACCCCAACACAGGAGGAGCCTGCTGTGATGGATCGAGTCTTGCGCCACAAGCGGTTCTGAGGAAGGAAGGGGACACTTGTCAGTCACCATCACCGCGCTAGCCTGGGGCTCAGAGCCCATAGGGAGCAGTGTGGGCTGGAGCGGCCTCGATCAACACAAAGCACCCGATCCGGAGCTCGGGTGTGGACACAGCACGGGATCAGAAACCACTTTCAACTGGTTGTCAGGGAGGAAGGTGTCCAAAAGGGGGTCTTGGTTGAGGGAGAATGGAGGAGACAATGGATGGCATTTGGCCAGAGGTTCTTCTGGTGGAAAGTGAAAATGGCCTGAGGTGCCCCCACCCCCATACACATTTGATTGGTAGCATGAAGTACCTGCCATAAAAATAAAATAAAACTAGGAAGTAAGGACTGGGGCAGTGGGTCTCCACTGGGACAGTTTTGTCCCCCCACACCCGGACACGTGGCAATGTCTGGAGACATTTTGGTGGTCTCAACTGGAGGGTTGCTGCTGGCATCTCATGAGTACTTGTCAGGGTGTGCTAAGCACTCGGCATGCACAGGACAGCCCCCCACAAAGAATTATCTGCCCAAAAAGTCAAGAATGCCAAGGTTGAGAACCCTGGTCTAGGGAGGCAAATCTATTTGCCCTTCCCTTGATTTCTGGAGCTTGAGCATAAGGACAAGTGACTTGGTCTCAGGGACCAGAGCCCACCCTGCTTTCCCCAAGAAGAGAAAGCGTATACCTTGCTGTGGGTGAAGGCAAAACCATCAGGGTTGGTGACAATCTCCAGGAAGATGTCCATTTTGTCAAGAATGGCGGTGAAAGCAGGGTTTTGGCCATAGTCCTGTGTGATCTGGTGGGGGTGTTGGAGGCAGAGAGGCAGAGTGGGCCAGGTCAGGCACCCACCCTGCTAGAGCAGTAGACACCTGCCCTCCGCCTCCCTCTGCGGTCACCGTTTCAGGATGGGGAGGGGAGGCCAGGGCTTCTGTGAGCCTCAGACACCAGTGACCCACTGGGCCAGAGCCCCCCTCCGTTCCCCAGGCTTACCTTCTTTGCAAACCAGATCCCGCTGGCCTGAGTGACCCACTCCCGGGAATGGATACCAGTGTCGATCCAGATGGCGGGACGGTTGTTTCCCCCAGTGCTGAACTAAGCGAGAAGAACAGAGAGGTGGTCCAGGTGGGGCCTGCTCTCACCTCCTTGAAGGGAAATGCACCCGGGCCAGAGGCCACCTGCTCTCTGGGTATCACAGGCTGAGGGGCCATCACTGAGGCGGGGACTGGGGGCGTGGGCTGGACGGGGACCCACAGAACTTGGCCTCCTGCCCTCAGCCCAAGCTTGGGACAAACATGATTCAGCCAGACCTCCAGACCCCACCCTGTTCCTCCGTCGGAGATCACAAACAATACATGTTATCTGGATTACCCCAACTCCAGGATAATTTCCACGTGTGACACTTGATTGGAAACACTTGGGTCACTTAAAAGTTTAAATTGTGCGTACAGATATGCACACACCTAGGCCAGCATGGAAATTCAGACCTTCCCAAATGTGGGCTCGGGGAGTTGGTAAACAGTGTGCCCATGGGCTCACCCTACACACACACGTGGGCGCCCATTCTTGCACACGTGCCCGTGTACACCCACAGGCAGGCGCCCATTACCTTCAGCACGTAGATGGGACGGCCTTCAAAGGTGCTGCCGATCTGGAGCTTGCTGACCAGCTGTGGGTGCTCAGCCACCAGCATATCCATGAAGCCATAGATCTGAGAAGGGAGAGGGTGGAAGGCCAGCTTTAACGGCTTCCAGGTGCCCAGATGCCTCCCTTATCAGCTCCATTAGCCAGCCAGCTGTGAGCCCTGCAATATGGAAGAGCCACGGCCCAGACCTCCCAGGCCACACGGAGACGGGCAGGTGCCACCCACACCCAGGTTCTGGCCGGATTCCGCCAGCCTGACGCAGAGCCTGGTGCCCGTGGGGCCTGGCCCCAGAGGTCCCTCACCTCCTCCAGGGTGTGGTAGGTGGCATAGTTAAAGGTGTCGGTGGAGGCGGCCCGGGCCTGGAAGGCAAACATCTGCTCCTCTTCTTCGTCCAGCAGCGACTGCACGTCCTCGATCATGACCGTGTACTCGATGCCATGGGCCTCCAGGAAGACTTTGACAGCCTGGAGGCTGGGGAAGGGCACTCGGACATCGATGGGGGAGCCAGGCTGGGCAGGGCCCCGCCAGAAGTCCAGCTGCGGAAGACAAGAACCACCCTGTCACAGCGGGCTGGGGAAGGGCCAGCCTGGGAGGGGGTGCTGGCTCCAGAGTAACCCTTATAATTGGGGGCGTTAGGGGCAGAAGGTGAAGGCAACCCCTGGGCACAGGACAAAGTCCAGTATGGTCAGAGAAATGGCCCAGGAAGCAGAGTGGGGTGGGGAGCACTTTGAGACAGCAAGGGAGGGAAAGCTACTGGAACGGGGACCCCCCCCCCTTTGCTCAAATGCTCAAGGACACCAAGATTCAGGAAGTGGGGGGTTAATCCCTTCCTAACAGGGATCAGTCCCATGATTCCTTTCTGGGAGGCATGGAAGAGATAGCCCAGGCTCCAGTGGTCGGTGGGGGCCAAGGGTGGGCCCAGCTGGTCTGAGAGGTACCCTGGGGCCTCAGGGAGGGCTCCTTTGTCCTCTGACCTGCAGGTGCTCCAGATCCTCCAGCTCCGTCACCTTCTGGACCTGGGCTTCATCAGCCACAGAGATTCGGAGCACCTGGTGCCTGGGCAGAGCAGGAGGGGAGACTGAGGGTCTGAGAAGCCCCTATTGGCCATGCGAATCCCCAGGGTGGGAGAAGGGCAGAGGGGGCCTAGAAACCCTCAGTCCTCAGGCTGAGCAGGGGGAAGCACGAGGGGTCTAAGCAATAGATGGCCTGGGCTCCTTAGAGCCTTCTGGACACTGCTGATGTCCCCGATCCCAGTTTAGACTCTACGTCTCTCTCCAAAGCCAGCCAGACCTCCTCCTGTATCCTCTCCTAGAAATTCCTCCTCAGAGCTCAGACATTTCCAGGGCTCAGGAGGCTGTCCTGAGAGACAGACCCCTCCTCAGATCTGGTCCCTGGTCAGCCTGCCTCCCAGGGCGTGTCTGTCTGTCCATCTCCCCCAGTCAGTGGCTGGAGGCTGAGTCCTCCCTATCTCCCCTCTGAGCACCCCCTCCTCCTGTCCACACCCTTACCCCACAAAGTCCTCTTTGCCAAGGACAGCCCCTAGCAGGGCACTCAAAATTAGCAACGCCCGCATGCTGAAGGCAGTTGGGAAGGTCAACTGAGACTGAAGAAAGATCCTGGGGCCTTTTAAACTCTCCCAGGACAGAGGTCTCCTGGCTGTGCCTCCCCCTTGCACCTGGACACTGTCCCACGGGAAGGGAGGGTGGGAGTCCTGAGCTCTGATACCTTCTCACCCTTCCTGATAACGTGGCAGGGAACAGGGCAGCTGGAGAGATAAGCTGGGTCTCAATCCTTTGGCCAGGAAGGGCCAGCCTGGGCCTGAAGGTCAGCTGGGGCTTCGGGCCCCCAGCTGGAACCCTGCTCGCCCACAGCCCACAGTGCTGAGCCCACAACCCCAGCACCCACCGGTGGCCTGGGCAGTAGAGAAGGAGCCAGGACTTTGGAGTAGCCACACCAGCGGGGGCCTTGTGCGAGCACCCCCTTCTCCCACATCCCTGAGTGCCAGCTAGTTTGTTCTTGTATCAGAGCAAGCCAGGACCCTCTACCCCGTCCAGCTCCTGTACCTGCTGCTCCAGGCCACCCTGGCTCTGTCCAGGGCTCTCCCTACCCTGTGCATGGCACACCCCCGTCTGGGTTTCAGCCCCTTGAAGGGCACTTCCCAGCCCCACTCCTAGCAGCCTCGGTGGCCTTGTGGAAGTCGGGCCCCAGCAGCAGCAGCTGGGGCAGGAGCCCAATTCTTGCCAGCATCTCCCTCCACCCCCACCCTATAGGGCTCTGGGATCAGGATTGCCCTGGATGGGAACTGTAAACAGATGTCATCTGAGTAGACAGTGTGGTGGTGAGAACCAGGGCCAGGCCATGGGGACTGCACAGTGTACAGGAGAAACTGGAATTCACAAGGAGGAATTTGCTCTGGCTCTGGATGCTGATCTCATTGCGGAGACATTTAAGGAAAATCCACCCTAATCCACAGGGGCCCCCAGCGGTTCCCTGCACCATCTGAGGGCCCTGCTCTATGTCAGAGTCTCGGGCTTGGGAGCTAACAACAGCCAAGGTTGCCCTTTCTGGTTTCCATCTGTTCCCTCTGCCTCCATATCCCACCCCCTACCTGGGCAAACCTCCTATGCCAAGGCAGAGTGACCCCATGACATTTACCCACAGCTCTCTCCTGCACCAGCTCCGGGAAGATGACAGAACACTAAACCCACCCTCCACAGACGTTGCGCCTCCATGAAGACTTGCTTCCCACTCCGGCAGCCTCCAGGCCCACTTCTCCCAGAAGCTTCCTCTGGCTTCTTTCTCTCTCGCTTGCCTGCCCCTTCTCTGAAGTCTCACCCTTGTGTTCATTCATCCTTCTGGGCAGGCTGTGCTCCACTGTGGACTGATGCCCCAGAAGACTGGTCCCTGATCTCAAGGATCACGGTCCAGCAGGGAAGTCAGCAGGAACCAACTAATCCTCGGATCCTCCAAGAAGCTGCCACCAAGACAAGACTAGACATGCCAGAGATTCATGGGGAGAAATGCCCACGGGGGATAAAGAGGAGGGATCGGGAGAGGCGGGAGAGCCTTCCCCAGGTGCCAGGTCTGACTCCTGGGAATGGAGCGGGGAAGGAGGGGGGGTTGGGCAGGAAGAGCTCAGAGAGCAGCACAGGGCTGAGAGCATCTCGAGGGGCCCGTGTGAAATCCTCGAGCCAACATTGCGATCGGGTTGGGGGGGGGAGCCCTGGGCACTGCTGCTGGCTCTGCTCTGGCACCAGCTGGCAACAGCCATGGGAAGTGTGGCCTCATCGCAACATGGCAGTGGGGCCACCAGTCAACCATGCTCCCCACCGACTGGTGCCTGATCTCAGAGAGCTCGTGGTCTGGTGGGAAGGACACAAGTAACCAACTAACGTGCTGGTTCGCCGACAGGTCTTACAAGACGCTGTGGCCCAGACAGAATTAGACACGCGAGAGACTCCCCGGGGATGCTCTCTCCGCTGCAGGAGGCCTGAGCAGCGCGTTTTCTGTGATATGGCGTGAAAAGTGCCAGGAGGGCTCTGGACTCAGCACTATGGGTCCACACGGGAGGGTCCGGGGAAGACTTTACCAAGAAGGTGACATTTCATCTGTGTCTTCAAGACAGGATTTGCCAGGCAGGGAAGGGAGGGGTGCTTATCACACGATCCAGTGCTTGAACTCAAACACACTAATTCCTCCTACATTGCTGGAGTGTTATTTCTATCTCCCCAGAGAGGCTCTAAATTTCCTCCGACCAGGGCCTGTCTTGCAGGCCCTCATATTCTCCTCACCTCAGTGCCCTGCAGTCTTTGCAAGCTTTCCAGTCCGCCCCCCACCAGGAAAGAGGGTTTTGTAGAGCCCTTCTTTGGCCTGCATTATAAAAACAATATTTATTTTTCTATGTCTAAATCTAAAGCTGTCCTATAATTTCTGACTCTGTTTTATGTACACTACACATGTTTGGGGTGTTGGTTCGTTCTTAGGCCTTCTGTGAATTCCAGAAAAGACAAGCCCATGGGAAAAGGGAGGAGGGGTGGGAAAGAGCACAGCCTCCGTGAGAGGGCCTCTTGCAGCCTCCAGCCAGCAATCTAAGGTATCCAAGAGTCATATAATCTATTTTCTTGCAAAGCTGGAAAAGATTAATTCAATGCTGTAAACAAATTAGGGCCTTCACTGGCAGGAAGCTGAGGAATTGGGTCTCAGGTGGAGACTAAACCTAATTCCCCAGGTTTTTCCAAAGCACCTCAGGAAGCTGAAAATTGCCTCTCGGTGAAGGCCAATTTGCAAGAACGGGTCCTGGGACAGAGGGCCACAGCTCTGCCTTCACGTCCCATGGGCTTGTCTCAACATTGGTCCATAGCAAGAGCGAAGGTGAAGGCCATTAGGCTGAAAGCTGGGGGAACAGGCGGAGAACCAAGACCTATTAGCATGAGAAAGAAACCACCAGGCTGGCATCTAGATTCAAGGACAGGTGACCGGGCAAGTGCCTGAATGCAAATAGACAGAGGCTTGCTGTAGCCACACTGACTGGTGTTCACAGTGTCCCTCCCTTCTTCCTGGCAGAACAAACCCAGACTGTGTGCAGGCCTCACCCCTCAGAAAAGTCACTGCATTCCTAGTGCAGGGACTAAGTCTAAGCTCCTTCTAAGACAATTGAGGAATCCCATTCTTTTCTGCAAGTGATTGGTTTAGGGGTGGGCATGTGACTCAGCTTTACCGATGAGATGTGAGAGGAGGCCAGCGAAGAAGTTTCTAGAAAACGAATCCTCACTCTTGAGAAAGACACGCCTTTCTCTGGATATTGTCAAGTCTGTTGCCCCTCCTTAGGACCATGTGATATAAAAGAATATACATTTCCTTTTTACTAATCAGGGTTTCTGTTGTTGCTGTAAAAAGCATTCCAACTGATGCACTTATTTAGCTTTTAAGTGCTTGTATTGTCAGGAGACAATACAATTTTAAGCCCAGGGAACATTTATGGGACATGGGGAAAGGCCCCCCCCCCCCCCCCCCGGGCAGACAGTCCCTGGTCCTCCCAGCAGAATGCCTCTGTGCAGAGCACAACCTGGACAACTACTCATGATAGCCCTGTGGCCAGAGAATGCCCAAGCATGGTAAACAGAGTCTCTGAGACAAGGCTCAGAGACCCTCCAACCAAAACCTAGAGAATAGGTTGTTAAAGGGGAAGAAGAAGTCCCTGTGCCCATATTAGGGACCAAAGGGGACAGTGGACTAAGGAGATTCTTGCAGAGAGCACAGACCAGTGCAGTCAGACTGGCTGGATCCAGCAGAGGGTGAGATTTCAGCTGTCTCCCTTTGACCAGTGTGTTTAAGGTTGTGTGTGGCACAGTGTGTGTATGTGAAGAAAAGCCTTTGAGAACTTAGGGCGGCCAAGAGGTTGACTGTAAGGGACACCCCATCTCCCCCTTCAGTATCATTCTCCTTCTGATAACAGCACCTCCGTTTCCCTTCCTCTGAGGCTCTGTGATCCAGGTGGCCCTTGCCAACCACACCCACCCCAGCTCTAGGGATGAGCCAACAAATTCCTTTTTTTCCTTAAGCATTTTCAAGTTGGTTTCTGTCACAGGTGACTGAAAAACTGAGCAGCAACACAAAGACATTCTCCACCTTCAGAAGAGAGCAAAGTGGAAGAAGGAACGCCTTCTAAAGCCCACAAACCCACTATGTGATTTCAGGCAGGGCACTGTCTCAGTTTCCTCATCTGTGAAACGAGGAAGTTTGTCAGAATGATCTCCATGGTCCCTTCCAGCTGTGACACTTTATGATTTTAGGACATTTGCAATTTTTTTAGCCCCAAATGAATCACAGCTGTGGAGGCTGGTTGGGACAGAGAGAGGCTTTCCAGGATTGTGGGGAGATCAGAATAGAGCCCCAGGGGCCCTGAGCCGGCTCGCATGGTAAGTGCTCCCAGGGCAGTGTGGGTCAAGAGGGGCCACATCCTGCTGAGGCTCAGATGGGGGTCGTGGGCTTGGGGGTGGCTGGGAGGCCGGGAGGAGGGAGCTCTGACAGGGGCCTCTCTGAGTTTTGCTTTCAGAGCCAAGTGCCCAGAGCCTGCTGGTTTGTTTGCTTTGAGGCTGCAGAACTGTCACTTTAAAGTGGCCAGTGGTGCTTGTCTCCAGAAGGGGGCCAGGAGTTCTCTGTTGAAGAGTCACCTGAAGAGAGAAGAGCTCCAGGGGGTCTTTAGGAAACATCAAGTCCCAGCACAGACATCTGGAAGAGAGGAACTGAGCAGGAATGGCCCACAGTGTACAAGGAAAACTGGGAGAGGGGAGGCTTGCTTCTTACTGCTCCTGAGAGAGAAACTGGGGAGGGGCTTTCTTGGACTTGGGGGGCAGGATGGGCTTCCCCTGCGATGTGGGAGCAGGCAGAGGGTCATGGAGAGTGAACTCCGTGAACAGGGCCTGCCTCATGAAAAGACAGGAAACAATTCCAACACCAGCATCCAGTAGAAGTGTTCTGCTTTCTACATTGTTTTTGCCTTCTGTATTTCCACGTAAAATTTTGTGAAATGTTACCCTGTGGTCTTAGCTAGGCTTTGGGGAATGGGGGGAGGTGAGCTGAGGGGCAGGAGGGTGGATGGGGAGCCACAGAGCTTAGGGAAGCTGGTTGGGGGAGAGCAAGGGGCCAACTCCAGACCCCTGGGGGGGCGGGGAGTCCAAGGAGGGACAAGCCGAAAGAATGGATTTGCAAAGCAAGTCCTCATTCCAAGGACTGTCCCAAGTACTCAGGGAAGGAAAGCCGCCGGAGGCGCAGCAGGCTGGAGTTGTGCTTCAGGACACCACCCCCTCCCAGAAGACACTTATTTGCCCCCTACCCCCAGCTCCAGATGCGATGTGGCCTCACCAGTCTGTGGGACTGACAGGCCCCATTCGCTGGATTCTCTCTCAGCTTATGCTAAATGGCTGCCTGGGCCTTCTTATGTTTCTAGAGAAGCCCTTTTTTTTTTTTTTTTAAATAAAGATGCTTTTTTAAATTAAAAAAAATTTTTTAATTTTTTTTTTTTGTAAAGTCATTTTCTCCCTGGCCTGTCTGGGGCTGTCAGAGGGGAGACAGGGAGGCTGGGGGTGCACCGCACCGACTCCCCGGGCCATGGGCCTGGGCCTCCGCCCGCCGCCCTCACACGGGCCCCTTTCACATTCCACCGCCGGCCGGGTTTGTTTTTTTAAGAAAGCAATAACCGCAGCACATTCACTGTGGTTCTTTATGGCTTTCCATATGTATAATCGCTCTTTCTCCCTTCAGTTTTTCCAGTGTTTTTTTCTTTTAAATAAATGCTCATAAATTTTACTGGTGAAAGGATGAAAAAACAAACCTAAAAGGAGCAGTTTGTTGGGAGGGAAAAAAAAAAACCCTAAGCTGAATGTAGAAAAACTGAACTCCTGTTTAGCATTCTATACCTAAGAAATACATATTTTTGAAAGTTAAGGTTTTATGAAAAAGGCGTTATTCTGCAATATCTCTAAAGCACGCGCGTGTAAGCCTCGAGCTCTTATTTGATGAATTAAACCCCCACCATCACCGCCTGGGGCTTGCTGAGGAGACCCCTCAGTCCTGGGAGGAAGACCCTGCCTTTATTTCTCCAGCCACTGGGTTCACGTGGGACGTTGAGTAAGTCGGACGATCCAGAGGCCCCCAGACTTTATATAACTACAAAACGAGGGGGCTGGACTAGAAGCTTTTAAGGACCCTTTCATCTGGAGAGTTCAGTGGCTTATAATTCAGTCAGTCACTTGATAAACTAGAGCAGAGAGCCTGATCCGGGGGCCCCTTCCGAGCAGCTGCAGCAGGCTCTGCTGGCTGCCTCCCGACGTCCATTCTCCCGGCCCCCTTCCCAGCAGAGCTCCAGTTTTCATGTGGGGCAGCAAGGTGCCCAGCTATAGCTCTCCCAGCCTGCCTCGCACCCGGGCATGGCCCCCCGACACAGTCCCAGCCAGAAAGATGGGAGTTTAAATCCATGGGTGGGCCGAGTCAGCTGGCTCACATTTTTTGCCCCTTGCCTTTCCTGCCTGGAATTCAGTTACACTTTGGAGGTCGACTAGGGGCCAAAACGGTAGCAGAGTGGCAAACAGAAACGGCCCGAGGGGTCTGGGTCCCCAAATACAAAGGGGTCGCTGAACTAGCCTGAAACTTCCCACCTCGGGTGACTGTGACAAAAAGGAGCCCCTGATCTGGCTAACCCACTGTAAAGTGGGTTTCTGTCACTTAATGCTAAACCTAGTCCTAATTTGTACTAGGCCGAGGGGGAAAAACAATCCTTTAACAAGCATTGAGTACCTACTGTGTGCCTGATGAAACTGAGTGAGGGTAAATAACCCAGGCACATCCCTACCCTCTCAGAGATCTCAAACTGGTGGTGCAGACAAACAATAGCAAATAGACAGAGATCAATTATTATTATTGGTGGGGAGGAAATAAATAAGGCCTTGGAAAATAGAATAACAGAAGGTCTGCTTCCAGTGGGTGGGCCTAGAAGGATCAGTGAGGAAATGATGCTGTAGCGGGGGTTAAGGAGTGGGCTGTTTGAGGAAGGGTATTTCAGACAAGAAGGAACAGCCCATGCGAAGGCCTCTAGTTGGGAAGGAGCAGAGGAACGGAGAGGAAGCCTGTGAAACGGAGCTGGGCAGCGAGGTATGGAAACAAGAGGGAGAGGTAGGCAGGGCCAGCCATGCAGCGCCTGGGGCGGGTTTTATTTTAAATCATTGAAGGATTTTTAAGGAGCAAATTGCCTTTTTAAGAAGGCACGCACATGAAAAGCAGTTTCAGCCCCAATTTTTGTGGGCTGTTGGCTGCACAGAGATCTTGCCAACATGGCTGTGAGAACAAGTTCCAGGCCCATTGTCCTCAGGGGCTTTGGGCGTGTGACTCAGGTTCACCTGAAGGCCAGTCCCAGGCTTGCCACTCAGTGGCTGTGTGCCCTTTTGTCACTATCCTCTCTGAGCTCCCTCATCTGAAGACAGGGACAGTGACAGTCCTACCTTTTACAGCTGTGAGGAGGCAATGTGTTGAATCCTGTAACGCACTTGGAACCATGCCTGGCACATAGTAAGCGCTAGAAAAGGGTTTATTATTTTCATTGTTTCTGGGAAACCCACCAGGGTCCAGATACTCCTTCCTCTAGGGCAATGCTTCTCCAATGTTAGCATCACCAGGGTCCCATCCCCAGAGATGCTGATTCAGTAGGTCTGGGGTGGCCCGAGAACTTGCATTTCCAAAGAACTTCCAGGTGATACCGATGCCTGTGGTCTGCAGACCACACTGCTTTAGTCCAGGACCCACGCAGCCCTTTGGGAATATTTTGGAGGACAACTGGCCCCCCACTGTTGTAGCCACCTTCAGCCCTAATGGACCATGGTAGAGGGAGGGAGACCCAAAGCCCCAACTCCCCCCTGGAAGATTCAAACACGTTCCCTCTAGGAGGCAGGAGAGCAGGGATGAGCGGTCCTCAGCCCTTAAGGGACCTCAGAACTCCTGGGGCCGGTGGTAGGAATGCAGGATTGAGGAGTCTACCCCCAGAGATTCTGTTTCAGCCTGAAGGTAGAACCCAAAAATATTCATGTTAAATGGCTCCCCATGAATTCTGCTGCAGGTGTGGCCAAACGGTGGTTTTGTGACACTGGTTTTGTTTTCAGACAAACCCAAGTTCAAATGTCCTCCCACCACTTTCCATCCATGTGGCCTTGAATGGCTTTTAAAACCTCTCCAAATTGTGCTTTCCTTATCTGAAAAATGAGATTATTAATACCAATACTATCCTCCCCATGAGGATGAAATAAAAATATTTATGAGGAGGGCATAAACGTTATAATCACAGACTCCTGTGTGCACAGGTATAACTTGCTTTATTTATCTGTAGTTTACATTAACTTGGCCCATGACCTCATATTTCCACTAATAGCAGAAAACTGCAGCTTTGAAATTCGACATCACTCACATAACTTCCAGCTTTAAAAAAAAAAAAAAAAATCACTTTTTTGGGAAACTGATGCCCAAATTCGGATTCTCTCCTCCTCTGTTGCTGGTCTGTCCCCTGGAGATGATCTGGGTTCTTCAGGGGTTCATTACCCTGACTGCCTCAGGCCTCCCACATGGCACCTCTGGACCTGGGCATGAGCATCTCCCCTGGGCTTGGCCTTCTTGCCTATACCTAGGCCTCCCTACCCTCTTCTGTCTTTGCTCAGAAGTCTCAACAGCTGCTCCGCTGAGGTGTGCCCAGACATATGGCTGCCTCTAAGCACCTGCCCAGGCCCCTTGCTCGACCACTGTTTATGTGCTGCTCAGGTGCTATATTGGAATGGGTCTGACCGAGAGTTTTAATCACCACTGATCTCCATCCATTAACTGGTCCAACCTCTGTTCTCTTTTACAGATTGGGTGGATAGGGGGACTTGTTCTGATTTCACCCTGCTTTCTTCTTTGTCTGTGATTTATAGTAAAACTCTGTGCTCTGCGTCCTACAGAGACCGACCCACGGGCTCCCACAGTCCTTTTCTTTTACAGCAACAACAACAAAAGTCTGGCCCTTTCGAATAAAAGTCTTGCTTTCTGCTTCAGACTCACACAAATCCATTCAGCTCTCCAGCTGACCTCTTGCTCCTTGGGGTTACCTGCCCTCCCCCAAGGGCAGGACAAACAGACCCCTTACTCTGCTCCCTAGTGGTTGGGGAAGTCACAGGGTGCAAGGAAGCCTGAGGATGGGAGAAGGCTCCTCACTTGTAGCTCAAAATATTACCCCTTTCTCTCCCTTAATAAAGTGCGTCCTTAGCATGTGGCCTGGCCTGAGCTAACCACCAGGATGACTACAGAGAAAGGACTTGACCCTGAATGTGTGGCGCTTCGCTGTGCTGGCTCCGATTGGCTACGACTCTGTGCTCCCGAAACTAGGGAAGCCTGTGAGGGTGCCGAGGAATAGAAGGTCACAACCAGTGACATTCGCTTTCCTATACGGGGAGGGTGGGATCTTCTGAGTGGGGCGTCTGAAAGGGGCCCCTGCCCCCTACCCAGCATGGGGAGTGAAGCAGGAAGAGAAGCTGCCTCTCTGTGCCCACCTCTCCCTCAAGGTGCTGGAAATGCCAGCACTGGAGACCCACTCTTAGATCAAGCATTGTCCCCTCCGGGGTCATCTTAAGATGTAACTACCACCAGGGGGACAATGTGTATGCTAGTAGCTCCCACAGGGTGAGTTTTCTGTTCTGGGCCCTGAGCACATTGCAAGAGGAGAGAAGAGGCACTCGGAGCTGTCTCTGTCCCCTCCTCAATGCTGAGCCCAAAGGGGCAGCGGCCCAGTGCAAGAGGCCACCAAGCCTATTGAAACTTCCTTTTATTTTCTAAGGGGTCAAGGCAGGGTTTTGGGGGGAGAGTGTATAATTTGGGGCTCAGGAGGGGCCCCAGGCCTTGGGCAGGAGGATGACTCCTCCTGCTCTGCCTCGGTCGTGCTACTTGTAGGGGTGAGTCAGGGTGTGCCTCATGATGGTCCGAATTGCGATCCACGTCTCCTGGGCCGTGGGGATGATCTGTGTGGCCGGCAACAGGAAGCCATAGTGCCCAGTGTCCCGGAGCTCAAAGCTAAAGGAGTACTTGATGCCGCTGTCATAGGCCCAGTCCACGGTGATCCCACTGGCCAGATCTGCACACAAAAGGGCAAAGAAACGCCCCAGAATGGAAGGACAGGGTGTGGCCATGGGGTACAGAAATATCCTGAGTGCAAAGTGGGCCCTGGAGGCCAAACCCCCACCCATCCCAGACCATATCAAGCCTCCCAACCCAGGCCTTAACCTGGGCCACACCCTGCCCACCCAGCCCATTCTCTGCCCCAGCAAAAAGAAAGCTCCTTGAGGCCACTAGGCATGGGATCTTTGCCCTCCAGGAATGCCACAGAAAGCCAGGCACTGGGAGATGTGCGCTAGTGAATGCTACAAAGAAGCGGCATCCTGGTGAGGAAATCAGCTCTGGCCCAGCCCAACTAGCCCTGTGGCACTGCCCTGTGGCCAACTAGGCCTGCCAGGCAGCCAAGAGCCTGCACCTGCC
Source organism: Miniopterus schreibersii (assembly GCF_964146895.1). Taxonomy (NCBI): domain Eukaryota; kingdom Metazoa; phylum Chordata; class Mammalia; order Chiroptera; family Miniopteridae; genus Miniopterus; species Miniopterus schreibersii. The sequence continues at coordinate 15,489,189 of NC_138118.1, forward strand.
CAACCCCAGGTAGATGTGGTGCCTGAAGAAGCAGCCAGGGGAAGGCTCACTCACAGAGGGTGGTGCCGATGCTGCCGTAAATGTACTTGGTCCCGTGGACCTGGTACAGGTCCTGCACTGCGCTCTCAGCAAGACTGTACTGCAAGATGACATCCAGAGGGTGAGAGGCCGGGGCTCCCCCACCCACACCCTCACCAGCGGCTGAGAAGCAGGGAGTTAGGAGTCCTAGAAGTTAAATATGTAGATGGCTCTCATGAAAAGGGAGCCCAGCACCTCGAACTCTGGACTTGATCACACATGAGACCGAGCTCCCCCCTCCTTCCTACCATGGGGTCACTTGGTGCAGACCCTTGTTTCAGAGTGAGGGTCTGAACCCTCTGGGAGTCTGCCAGATGCCTCCCCCAAGTCCTCTGTGGCCAATCTCACCAACTCCTCCTCGTTTGAAACTGGCTCCAGCGAGTGGCCATAAGGGTACATAAGCATCTGAGAGTAGCTGTGGATAGAGATCAGAGCCTTGATGTTCCCATGGGCTGTGATGAATTCCACAACGGCAGACACCTCTGGCTCCGAGTGAGGGTAGGGTCCACGATATGTCTCTGAGCATGGGTTGTCATTGGAACCATTTCCTGGAAGTAAAAGAAAACCACCCAAAGGGGTCAAATTCCCAGGTTTTGGAAAGACACTTCATGCTCACAAAATATCCATGTATTCTTCTACATTTCCCAGCCTCCTTTGCAGTTTGTTTGAGGCCATGTGACTATTCATTAGTTCAAGGCTACTAAGAGCAGGCATGCATGACTTCTCCACAATCTGTTCTGTCCGTGTGGTTGGAAGCAAAAAGCTCTAGATAGAAGAAGTGTCTTGGATCCCTCCATCACCATCGGAAGAGATCTGCAAGGAAAGTCACCTGCCCACATTGGACTTAGTGTGCATAAAAAACAAACTTTTACTGTGCTGACCCACTGACATTTGGAGGATATTTGTTACTACTGCATACCCTCGTCTAATACATCAGGGGAGTGTAGCCACACTGCGACTCAGCAACTCTGTGGCCCTGTAAGAAGCTCCCTGGGCTTGTCCTTTGGTTAAGTCATGACTGTGGTTCCATTAAAGAGGTGGGCCTGCCTCCACAGTTGCCTCCAGAGGAAACTCTAGGTCTCAACCCCAGCTTCCCCTATGAGTCGTGACCCCTTTGAGCTGACCCTTCATTGCTGACCCTCTGCTGCCGTGGGGAAGGGTTGGGTCAGTTGAATGCTCAAACCCAGTGTCTGCTCACACTGTGCCCCAGCCCCAGCCCCAGGAGCAGCATGGATTGGGGGCCAGGAAAAGAGGCACTAGATGTCCATAGTTGCCTGAGGCTGGTCTGGGAACCACAGATACAACAAGTCTTTGAAAATTCTTCTTGGGGACCTAAATTGGAGGAGAGGAGCTATGCCTCTATTTTGTTCACAAATTTCATTTGTTCCCATCTCCTCCTAGATTCTTTGCTCCCCAGCTCTTTCCCTCCTCTTCTGTTTTCCTCTCCTCCTCAAGGGCCAAGTTGTGGAGGGGTGGGCTGGACTGGTCAAGATTTGTGGGTTAGGAACACGTTTGGAAAGAGCCATCCCAGTTCCTCCTCTTGCTTCTCCTACCTGAAACGACTGCACACACGCCTGGTCCAGAGGCCAGGGGTCACCCCAATTTCTGAAGCTTCCTGAGGGTGCGAGAGCACCCCCTTCAATTCCCAGCACAGTGGGCTGGCTGGAGAGCTGGGGGCCGGCCCAAGGACCAGTTCAGGTGCTGCTCTAAGGACTGCAGCAAACGCTCCTCCCCAAGAGTGCAGGTGAGGGCGGTGCAGGTGGGAGGGATGCTCTATAGATTACTCAATGTGCAGCAATTAAATCAAAGCAATAATAAAACCATAAACAAAAATCTTCCCGCCTGAGTCACCAACCCAGGCATGTTATTCCTGGCCAGGGGGCAATTCTGTCACCGGAAGCACATCCCCTCTTGGTGTGCAGGTCCTCACCTGGTGTGGGGACCCAGGTCAGCAGGGGATGTGCCCCAGGGAGAGAGAGAATGAGGAGCCATCCTGTGGGCTGGCTGAGCCCAGCTAACAGTGGCCCTGATTGTTGTGTCTGCCAGGAGCTCCTGCACCTGCTACACTTGATGAATGACAAATAGCAACAGATGAGCAGAGCGGGGGAGGCTGAAAGCTTTGTCTGCGTTTGCAGCCCACGCTCAGAAAGCCGTTCCCCTGCCAACGACCAGGTGGCTTTGCCCAAATATGGAGGAACACTTCAGGCCATTAGTTCTGGTTTGAGCTAAGCAGAATAAACTAATCTTCCCCTGACCAAATGGGAATTAGCTGCCTGCCTTTCTCTGCCGCTCACAAAGCCCTCTGAGCCTGCCTGTTTCACAAGTACCTGCTAATGGATTCATTAGCTATTTATTTTTCCTTCTCTAAAAATGTAATTTGTAGCATGGGGAAATCTCTGGAAGGACATGGTAAATTATTAAAAGCAGTAATCTTTGGGTAGTGGGATTATGGGAGCTTTTTGTCCCCTCTGGGCTTTTCCCCCCATATATATATATTTTTTACATTGTGTATATATTGATTTTTTTTCCAGTGGTGAAACAACAAACGTTATTTTCTTTAAGAAGTAATTTGTCTTTCTACCAGCCAGTCTGTCTCAGAGTCTGTGGGTACTCGCTTCAGCCAGTTCTGAGGGGCCGCATGGATGACCACTTGGGGAAGGCGTCTGGCCATTTGGAGGTGGAAATGGCTAATTTTACACAGTTGTGTTCCCTTACACAGGCGGTTACACACACAGCCTCAGTCAGAATCTCAGGAAACCCCCACATTATGGACTGGGGGGCTCCTCTGCATGCTTCAGAGCTGTCCTTATTTTTCAATGAGAGCAGACTGAAAGAAGCCAAATTTTCAAAGGGATGGGCATCCAGACCTAGAATATTCTATCTCATGGGTTAGCCGCCCATCTGTGGATCTTTTCAACAGCAATGGCACTGTCTCCTGTGGAGCCAAACCCCGATCCCCCAGCATAGTGTGGGTGCCACGGCTGTACCCATGAAACCCTCTCCTCTGAACACTGTCCTCTCAAGACCCAGCATCCCACCCATTAGGGTGCTGCGTTCCCAGGTCCACATACTTGTCTCTGGGCTTTCTGGAGGCCTCGGTTTCCTCATCTAGTCCCACGCCCCCGGCGTGGTAAAGGAGATCATCTGAAGAACACCCAGGAACTGGGGGGGAAGCTGCCCGCCCCTCCCTGGATCCCACAGCCCGGCGATAACCCCACCCGTCAGCCCAGGGTTACAAAGTAATTGGGTCAAAAATTAAAAACCAAGCTCAAGCGCTGGAGAGGATAAGGAATTGGCTTATTCTATATGTGAAGTATGGTTCTGCCCTCCCTGGAGGGCAAATCTCAGCTCACAGCTCTCAGGAAATGAGTTTGGAGGCATTTTCTTGTGGCCCGCCCCCTCCAAGGAAGGGCTCGAGGCCTTTCCGAGGCATCGGAAACTCTGGGTTGGAAACAGCCAGCAAGATCACCTCCTTAAGCCCTTCTCGGCCGTATTTCAGATTTGACCCTGGCAGTTAGTCCCCGTGCGAGACGCTGCTTCCATGTTTCTCAGGAAGGCTGAGCGAACGCGTGCATTTCACACGCGTGTGCACCCTATCCCCGCACGTGCCCGTTCCTGGCCATGACTCACCTCCCTGAGCTAACTACCTAGCCTCCCAGGTTAAGAGTCAGCATAACCTGACCGTGCGGGAGACGTGTCAAGGGACATGTCCTTCTCCAGCCTGCCCCCAGGTCCGGCCAACTGCCATACCTCCAAAGCCTGACCTCCAGTTCCTGTTCAGGTCCACGCCAATGCAGGAGATGCCCGTTCGGTTGGACTTGTTCTTCCTCCACAGGCGATTCTGAGAAAGCCCAGGACAGATGACCTCATTACTGAGCCCGTTCCCAGGGCTGGGAGCCCCTGACACCCTGGCCTAAGAAAGAGGGCCTGGCAGGACAGGGAGGGACAAAGGGAAGGAATCTCTAGGGCAGGAGGAGGCTGGCATGGGACAGGGCCAAGGGTGCAGATCAGAATCCTTGCAGTTAACCCCAGGGTGTGGGCAGAGGCCTGAGCACAGGCTGCCAGCAGTGGCCTCCCTGGGCAGCAAGAGGGAGGTCAGGGGACAAAAGCTGCAGCTTCAGAACTGAGCAGCCCACCTGCCTCAGGAACCCAAGGGGCCGGCCCCCAGGGAACCTCAGCCCAGCTCCCCAAAGCCAAAGGGACCTCTCCTCCATCCCCCCAGACCTGACCCTGGCCCCTGACCGCCTCCCTCCCAAGTGCCCTCACCATGCTGTGGGTAAAAGCAAAGCCATCAGGGTTGGAGACGATCTCTAGGAAGATGTCCATGGCTTTCAGTACATCTGTCAGGATGCCATCTTTGCCGTATTCACTGACAATCTGCAAGAAAAAAAAACAGTGGGAACAGGTTGAGGGATGGGAGGCCCCACTGGGCTCTCCTCCAAGGTGAACAGGACGTTTGCACAGCCAGTGGCTGCAGGCAGAGGGAACATCAGGCCGTTAGGTGCATCCTTTGTACAGAAACAAAGGCTTGGATTTTAAGCAACTAAAAGGCAGAGGCTAGATGTGAGCTCTGTGCTGCAGGAGACCAGCTGGCAGCTGTTCCAAAGGGCAGGAGGGTAGAGAGCACCCTGAGTTTAAAAAAACCAAGTATAATATTTCATCTGGAGGTGCCCTTAAATAGTCAAGCAGCCCCCGCCCCCTGCCCCAGCCCCCATCGTCCATGCTGACCTGCTTGGCAGTCCAGATGCCGGTGGCATGGGTGATCCACTCCCGGGAGTGAATTCCAGCATCTATCCAGATGGCCTGGCGCTGACAACCTCCAGTGCTGAACTGCGGAAAAGCACGGGGACCCATACAAGTTTGAATCGAGACAGCTACAGGGCTGTCCCTGGGCTGCCTGGAAGGAGGCCCCAGATGTAGCCTCACTGCCTGGGGTGGCCCTAGATGCCCAAGAGTGGGGCTGTATGTGCAGGTTCCTATGCATGAGCCCACGAAGTGCACACATGTTGGAGCCCTGGCAACACAGTAGTGGTCCTGGAGAGCAAAGTGATCCAGCCCGAAGCACAGAATTTCCCAGGTTTGTAAGCATCTTAGATATTTCTAGTGCTTCTCAAACTTTAAAGGGCACAAGAGCCCCCCTGGGGATCTTACTAAAATGGAGATTCTGATTCAGTAGGTCTGGGGAGGACTCTGAGGTTGGGCATTTCTAACAAACTCCTGGGAATGCTGCAGCTGCGGCTGCAAGGACCACACTTTGAGTAGTAAGGTCTCAGAAGAAAGAAAAGAAAGAAAAGAAAGAAAGAGAGAAAGAGAGAAAGAGAGAAAGAGAGACAGAGAGAGAGAGAGAGAGGAGAGAGAGAGAGAGAGAGAGAGAGAGAGAGAGAGAGAGAGAGAGAGAGAGAGAGAGAGAGAGAAGAAAGAAAGAAAGAAAGAAAGAAAGAAAGAAAGAAAGAAAGAAAGAAAGAAAGAAAGAAAGAAAGAAAGAAAGAAAAAAGGGAAGGAGGGAAGAGAGAAGGGAAGGAGGGAAGAAGGAAGGGAAGGAGGGAAGAAGGAAGGGAAGGAGGGAAGAAGGAAGGGAAGGAGGGAAGAAGGAAAGAAAGAAGGAAGGGAGGGAGGGAGGAGCACAGATGGCCCCTGGGGGAAAGGGACAGGGGAAGTCAGGTCCCAAGTTTGGCAGATCACTTGGCCCTCAGAAGAGTCCCCCAGGGCACTGCAGAGAGCAGCAGTGCCTGTCTTCTCTGAGGGCTGGATGTCAAATGTCCTGCATGGTCCCCACTCCTGAGTGCCCTTTGGGGCACAACTAAGAATTGTTTTCCTTTTGGTCCCACACTCTATCCTGCCTCCTTCATGACCCAGGGCACTGCCACTGCTAAGTTTGCCCAAACTCTGTTTCCAGTGGTCCTCGTGAAGGGCTGGGAACCAGGTGACCTCAGTCATTTGTAAATGAGGCCTCCAGGTATCTCTCTCGCCATCTAACAGATGAAGTAACTGAGAAAACTGGAAGAATGCTGACTCACCCCCACTCATACCCCAAGTCCAGGGTGGTGACTGACGCTGTGACAGTCCATCTCGGTAGCAACCCTCCCACCTACTTCCTGACCCAGGACATGCCAGGCCACCACGCTGTCACCTGTCCATGCCTACAGGGGTGGGTCCCTGATTACCACAATCCCAAAGTTTATGGATCACCTCAGGACAGGAGTATACACATCTTTTCTTTCCCTACAACTATCACCCAGCCTAGGCCGGTGTGGCTCAGTGGGTCCGAGCATTGTCCAGGGCACGGAAGAGTTGCGAGTTCAATTCCCGGTCCAGGCACATGGGGGAGGGAACCGATTGATGCTTCTCTCACATCGATGTTTTTTCTCCTCTCTCTCTCCCTTCCCCCTCTTTCTAAAGGCAATGAACATATCCTCAGGTGAGGATTAAAAATATAAATAAATAAAAACCTCCCATCCAGCCACGACTCTACATGAGCTCAATCTTGTGCCAGAGGCTCTCACTGTAGAGTCTAGCGGTCAACGCTGCTAGCTTTTACCTTCAAGACAAGAATGGGCCGATTTTCAAAGCTGAGGCCAATCTGAATTTTTGAGACAATATCTGCATGCTCAGTTACGAAGCTGTCAATCCAGCTATATATCTGAAAGGAATGAAGTTTATCAGACCGGCAGTTAAGCAAGGAGAGGGTGAGCCCCAGGACCTCTCTAAATAGACTCCTTCTCCCATCCCACCCTCCTTAATGCTTTCCCACCTCCCATGAGGATCTGAAGGAACCCAGATCGAAAACTACAAGCAGACAACCTCTAGGCTTAAGGCAACAAGCTGCGGTTGGCCTAGATTGCCAGGCGTCTCACCACCATGCAGAGCTAAGACTTTGCTTGGAAGAACAGCATGTGCTGAGCCTACTCAGTGCCCAGGGTTGGCCTGCAAGGCTCACTCAAAAGGAAAGTTTCTCTTGCTTCCATTCAATACATTTGACAGATCTCGTAGACCTCGTAGTGTCATTTTTAGTCTTCTTGCTCCTTTTAGATTCTAAGCCACTTGAAAGCAGCGTTATTTATCTCTGACATCAGTAAATGTTGATGGACTATATTAATTCATTCTCTTATTCTTTCAGTACATATTACTGAATTAAATTTGTGAAAGAAAATGGATCCTCTGTTGCAGGCCTTGCGAAATGGGAAGGGTGAAGGTGATATAATGCAGTGGACAATACCAATGTCCCACCCTTCTCATGGAACTGGGAGCTGTGCCTTGTTTCTCCCTGGACTCTCCATGCATATTGTCCTTTATAAACAAGTCACAATCGTTCGTGCCTGCCCTAACCAGCTGTAACCGTGATCATGAATTTTCTCCAGCTGAAGGTAACTCTCTTTGTTCTACAAAATGGCTCTCCAATGTGCCTGGATTCCTGCCCTTTCTACACTCTAGTACCCACAGCTGGGGCCACTTAACACCAGGAGTGGTCGTGGAGACGTCAAGACCCCTGGACCACTAGCCAAAGCGTTAGATGTGAAAATGGCTCTACCTGCTCCGTCCTGGCCAATGATGGATCCTGCTTTAGTGTTCCACCTAGTAGACTCATTACCCTGGCCTCGTACCTGCCATGGGCTGACTGCTGAACCCCGGTCCCCTGGATCTGAATCCTGGCTTCTGGATCTCTGAAGGTGACTGTCTACCTAACAGACCTTCACCCAATGTTTGCTGCATACTCCCCAAGTGTCAGTTCACAGTCTCCCATAGACCCCAGAGTCCTTCACTGGTCTCTGCTTGAGTCTGGAGACGCTGAGGACCCAAAAGGAAAACAGAGGCCAGAGCTTAACCGAGGATACCTACCTCCTCCAGGGTGTGGTAAGAAGAGTAACTGAAGCTGCTGGTGCTGCGCTCCAGCCGGCGGGATGTCGCCATGGCTTCTCTCTCCTGATCCAGCAGCACCTAAGTGAAGGAGCACATGTTGGAAGGGAAGGAGTGAGCTGGGACAGGACGCCTCTTCTGAACCCTGCCGATGTGGATGCACAAGGACAGCATCAACACAGGAGAATGAGCCACAGGGAGCATGAGCTGCAAGACAAGAGGAGCTGCTGGGTTTCTGGGGGATTCTTCTGCTTGACAAGCTGGCATTCATGATGCCATTTCCCAAACGAGCACAGGGCAAGGAGTTGGAGAGCCATGTTCTAAGTCTGCCACTGCTACTAACTTGCTGTGGAACCTTAGCTTTGGTTTCCTCAGCTTGATAATTGGGACAGCAATATCTGCCCTGCCCATCTCATAGGATAAAATGTAATCATGGATACGAAAGTGTTTTGGAAAAGATGCTCATGGCCTACTGCCAACATTGCTTTTGCCCTCTGTGAACACTCTGTTGAGTTAAGGCCCGTGCTGAGCCATGAACCCTGACCCCCTGAGGGAACAAAGGGCTCCCCGACCCACAATATCCACTCTACCCCCAGGAAGTGGCCTAGACAATTGGTGTCCAAGCCATTTGGAAAGCCAATCCAGATCATTATTATTAAAGTAGCAACAGACTTTCACTCACCACCTTAACTGCCCCTTAAGCACAGCATAGGTGACCCAAAACCAATGCCCTTGGGCGTCAATGTGGATTTGGCCCTCAATCCTCATGTGGTACTTCCCACTGACCACAGAGAGGGCAGTTCAGTGCCTGGCTTGGGTTGACCTCCCACATCATGCTGGAACATTTTTCCCATATTGGGACTCAGTGAGGGGGGCAGGTGCCCTTCACCCCACGTCTATATACCCTTACATTGGCATCCAGGGACCAAGGCAGCCTAGGATTCAGCACTGACTGTGCAGCGTGGGAAGTGCCATGAAGGGCACTGGGAAAACAGGACCTCAGCCCAAAGTTACCCTGGTTTGCAGCTCACAAGTAAGTCTTGACGGTGCCTTGCTTCAGCCAGAGCCTTTTGGATGACCGGTCACCTTTAACCTCATTCATTATACCATTTGATCTGGTCAGATGACCAGATGACACGGCAAGAATTAATTATTCATGTTTTAGACAGAGCAGATTAAAGAGTTGGAGGGATTTAATGGCAAAATTAACAAAGGGCAGAGTTGAGATAATAAACCATATATCCCAGTTCCTAGCCTTGGATTCCGTAAGGCTAGCTAGCTATCAAAACTAACAATAATTATACCTACATATAGATATAGATACAGATATAGATACAGATGCGGATGTAGACACAGATATACACACATAGATATATATGTATGTGTGTATATAGATATATCTGCGTGTCTGTGTGCGTATGTGTATACTCAGAGGGCAAGGGCAAGCAAATATTTAAAATGTTAACAACAGGTGAAAAGCCCATCCTATTATTCTGCAATTAAAAAGTGTTTTAAAATAACAAAAGAGCAACAGCCTGAGCCAAGGACACTAGAATGCCAAAAAATAGACCAAAATGCTAACAATGCCTGTTAGGATAGAGGATTATGACTTGACACATTTTTCCCCTTCTCTCTGCTTTTACATTTTGGCAACGTCCTTATACAACTCCAATAAGTAAAATCTTCTAAATGAATAAATAATACTAAAACTAAAACAAAACACCCTAGGGGCGAAAATACAGCACGGAGCCTGCAGTCCCAGGGCTGGAAGCGAGCCCCCCCACGCCCACCTGCCGCACACCAGGCACTGCTCACTCGCAATCCTGCTCAAGTTCACAGGGGCTAGGGTAGGACTGGAAATCCATGTTTGGGGCTCCTTTTATTTTCTCGCTGAGCACCGGCTACACGCAAGGCCGCTGTACTTGCAGTGTTTTCTGGTAGAACTGGCTGGGCTGAGGACGGTCCCCCTGGGGCAGAGCTGGGCTGCGGGCTGAGTTAAGGGTGGCCGGAGGAGCCCTGGTCCTCACTGGCACAAGCACCAGCCTGGGAAATTCTAACAAAAGGAATCTGTCTTCTGCCCAGGAAACCAACGGAAATCTCAGCAGCCCCCCCCCCCCCATGACCGATGTGTGCCCGTCTCTGAGCTGGGCACTGCCAGCTGTGGTGAGCAGCTGCAGGGGACAGAGCAGGCCCGGCCAGCACCAGAGTCAGGGCCCATCCGTCCCCGCCCTGGCCCCACCAGAGTGAAGTTAAAGGGCCCGTAAGTCTAACTTCCTGCGGACTGGTGGGGGGCTGAGGCGCTGGGGGAAGGTGCAGGGCAGGGAAGAGAAGCTGGGAAGAGAGGCCCAGGGGCCCAGGGACCCCCGCAGGAAGACAGCTCCCATAAGGCTGTCCTTTGTTCCGCACAACAGCTTGGAGGCAAATGGGAAGTCGGCACCAAACTGCAAATATCTTTCCAAACACCCTCACAGCCCCGTGAATGGCTGTGACACCCGCTTACAAACTGGGAACGCTCAGCCCTCACAGCTGGGCCCCAATTCCAGGAACATTAATCTCCCCTGGCCCGAAACCCACACAGATGTTTGCTCCCCTCCCAGGGCTGAGGGAAGGGGCTGGGAGAACCAAGAATGCGGTCTTGCCACAGGCCCAGGAATGCCTAATTACAGCCCTGTCAGGCTTCTCCGAGGAGAAACGGAAAGCAAAAACCTCAGACGTCAGCCATTTGCCCCCTGGAAGCCATAACCTGCCAGGGAAAGTAATACCTCGGTGTGAATTAATTTATGACAGGAGTAGGGAAGGCTGGCGACATTAAGCAAAGAACAGCACCTCCCGGAAGAGGGAGGGGAGGAGACTGAGGGCCCCCAAAAGAGAGTTGACACCCGAGGGAGCTCACTGGGCAGGGGAACTCCAACCACAGACGTAAAAGGGACACAGCTCTTGGAAACAGCACGGGCGGGGCACAGGAGCTGGTCCCCGGCCTTCTCTTCCAGGCCTAAGGCTTGCAACAGCAGCTAAAGGCCGGTGGCAACTACAGTCCATGCCTACATGGGAGGGGGGCATAGGTTGGGGGGGTTAGAATGGACCCCCCGACAGATCGAAGCAAAACTGTGGCATCGCTGCCCGAAAGGCAAACTTAAAACGCCACACGAACGATGACGACAACCTCTGAGGAGGCAGATGGCACGACAGTAAAGGGTGCCAGGCCTGGAGCCAACTGTCCCAGATGAAATCCCGACGCTGTCACTAACTTGGGCAAATTACTAATTTCTCCGTGTCTTCATAATACGGGGGTCATGTTATCACATACTTTAGCTCGTGTTCTCGTGAAAATTAGAACGGTTAATACATGTAAAATGCTTAGCACGTTGCCCAACATGTAGTAAATACTAGATATGATGATGACGAGCGTGACAATGACGGGACGACAGTAGTAAGCCTTGGGGTGACTCCAGGACTCTGTGATGGAACAGTCATTGTGAGGCATGACCAGAAAATCTGGATGCCTCCAGAGGGGAGTGGTGTGTGTAGGACTTGGGATGGCAGATCGTCCTCATGAATGGTCACTTGGGTGAATCAGTGAGCACTTGCTCCTGCCAAGGACCAGCAGAGGGGCCAGTCCTTCTTCTGTCCCTGTCCCTGTGGTGCAGCCAGACTCTCCTTCCCTTGCCTTTTCCTGCACTCGGCCCTGCCTGTCCTCGCCTCTTTAGAGCTTCCCCCGCTCCCACCCCAGCCAACAGCATTTCCACTGGTGAATCCCTTCCAAACAAGTGTTTGTTGAGCACTAAAGATATGGCAGCCATCAAAACAAAACTGCCTGCCCTCGTGGAGTTTATAGTCTGGTAAGGGAGACAGACGATAAACAAGATAAAAAGGTAAATTATATAGGCTATTAGAAGGCAGCGAGTGTCGAGGAGAGAGGTGTGCAGAGGGAGGAGGGAGGGTCAGGGGGAGTGTGAAGAAGGGTACAATTCAAAGTAAGGTGGAAAGGTGACGTGGGTAAGGTTTTGAAAGCAGCGAGGGAATGAGCCATGCGGATGTCTGCAGAAACAGCATTCCAGCTCTAAGGACTAGCATGTGCAAAGGCCCTGGGGTGCGAATCTAGTCAAGGACCCTGAGGCAGGAAAGGGTCAGGCGAGTTTGAGGAACAGCAAGGAGGCCCAGGTGTCTGAAGCTGAGTGAGCAAGGGAAAAATAGTCAGCGATGCAGGCGGGACATAGATGATGTAGAGCCTTACAGCCATTAAGGGCTTGGCTTTTACTCTGAGCTGGGATGGCATTGAGGGTTTTAAACAGAGGAGTGATATAATCAGACTTGCATATTTTTAAAGGACCCCTCTGATTGCTGTTTTAAGACTAGGCAATAAGGAGGCAAGGGTGGGACCCGGGAAGGCGGTTCAAAAACTACTGGAATAATCCAGGTGAGGGCTGATGGAGTGTTGGCCCAGGTGGTAGCATAGGCTGTGGGGAAACGTATTTGGACAGGAGAGCTGATGGGGTTTGCTGATGGATTGGCTATGGGATGTGAGAAAGGAGTCAAGCATGACTCCAAGTTTCTTGTCTGGTGTTGCCATTTCTTGAGATGAGGAAGGCTGTGGAGAGGTTGTTTTTTTGGGGGGGGTGGGGGGAGCCTGGGAAGTTGAGTTTGGACCTGTGAGGTCTGAGATGTCCAGCAAAGTGTATGAGTCTGGAGTTCAGGACAGATATATGAGTGGCTGGAGCTGTAAATATGGGAATATTCAGGAGGCTGAAGGTACCCAATACTGATCCTGGATGAGGGGACAGAGGAAAGATCAAAGGACAGAGCTGGGAAACAGGAAAACAACACGCGATGGAGCAGCCAGTACGCTGGGCTAACCCAGGCGAGTGCAGATTTCCAGGTCTGCTCTACAGGAAGCGGGGAGATGAGGTGATAGCTGGAGGTGGGAGAAATAGATCTAAGGAGGATTTTTTTTTTTAGGATGGGAGAAATAACTCTATATTTGTATGCTAATGGGAGTGATTCCGTAGAGAGGGGGAAATTGGTGAAGCAATATTTACACTAAATTGTATTTTGCTCTTGATGCTCAGAGCATGGGTGATTTTTGTTTTCTCCTTTGTGCTTTTTCCCTATTTTCCAAATTACCTTGCATGAATATTTATTAATTTTGTAATCAGAAAAAAAGCCATTAAAATCCACAGAGCTGATTGCTCAAGTGAAGCTTCTCCACCGTGACTCATCCTACAGGAAAAACAACCACCACCACCAAAGGGCTGAAAAGAGCGAGGAGGTGAGGAAAATTAAATGCAAATAGCGCTCACTCGGAATCAGATCGTTTCTTGCCTGGCCCACTGCAATTTCCTCACCGCCTTCCCTCCCGCCAGCCTCTCCCTGCTCCTGTCCCCAGCACAACATTGTCAGGCAGAGGGATTTTTCTTCAACGCCAATCTGATCATGTCAGAGACCTCCACCGGCTCCCCCACGGTTTTCGGGATAAAATCTTGACCTCTTCACCCCACCGAGGATGCCCTTTGTGATCTGGCTCGGCCTCATCGCCAATCTGGGGCCCCCTTCCCCTCCCAGGCCCCCCTTTCTGCTCTTCAGCCACACCGTAATTACCGCCTTTTCAGAGCGACTTGGGGCCTCTTGTACTCGCTCCCATAGCAACCTGCTCCACTCCCTCGGTGCACTCACCCACCCCATTGTAATCACCGATGCACTCCCTCGGCTCCCCGCCCCCACGGCACTCAGCTCCCCTGGATACAGCCCCAGTTCTCATCGTTGGGTTTCCAGCCCCTTGCCTGATACCCAGCACACAGTAGGCATCTATCTGTGTGCAGAATGAATGAACCCACCTCTTCTGATCATGGGGGCATTGGGGGGGGGGGACCTCCCTCCTCAAAACTCTCCAGCGCCTCTGGCTCGAGTGAAAGCCAACCCCATGACTTTTCACGCCCAGCTCGGCCCAGTACGTCCAGCAAGCATCCCTTCTGTCCTTCCCTCTCACATCCACTAATTCAACTGACATTTATTAGGCCCCAGCTAGGTGGCAGGTCCTAGAGTAGGTGCTGGGTAAGGGGCATGATCCTGGGCCTGGGAGGCCTCAGGGGAAGAGGGGTCTCTCTGGGCATCTTCTTCCTGCCCTGCTCATAGAGTAACTGGGCGGACAGTTGCTGAGGGCCCACTGTGCAGGAAACACTAAGCCGAAAACCGGGGCCCAGAAGATCCAGAAGACGGAGAAATCAGGCCTGTGCGTTAATAGCTGCAACATCAGACTGGGGGCCAGAAACCTGAGTGGTGCAAAGCCCTTCCCCTCCTGTTAGCGCCTCTGAGCTTTCCTCCTCCTGGACACCTTTCCCCATCACCACCACAAATCAACTCCACACCGCGGCTCCCCCACCCCCAGCTCCCTCTAAGCCAAAATCTGATCTCAAACCTGACAATCAGAGCTTGATGGGTTGCAGACAGAGCGAGTTGGTGAAAATCCTGCCTGGCTGGGTTAGGGCTGAGAGTTCAGGCATTTTACTGAAAAAGATTAAAAAGCGCCCCCCCCCTCCAGCCCCCACCTCTAGAGATTCCGGAGCTGGGGACTAGGGGGGAGGACCGGCTGCGAGGTGAAGACGACCAGCTTCAAAGGAGCCAGGGGGAGGCTCGGAGGTGCCTCTGGAGCTATTCCTGACGTGCAGAAATCAACAGAAACTTTTTAGAGACCTCTTCATATCTGTTTGCCAAATGCTGCGGGGTTTCCAGGATGGAGAAGGCAGGGAAATGCAAACTTCAAAATGCAGGCCTGGGCTACAATGAGAGCGGAGCGCCGTTCCCTTTGATGTGGTGGCCTCTCTTGTCTGTGGGAGTTTCCCCATTTTTGTTTGTGGGGATTTAATTAGAGAAATAGCCCACCCCCCACATGTTGAGCGGGAAACAGATGTGCCTGGTGAGGATGAAAGTCTTTGAATGGACCTAAGTGCCCCAGCCCTGTGCTTGCCTGGGAAAGGAATGCAGCCTAATGCGTTTATCCCCTGGCATGTGGTGTCAAGTGTGTGCGCGGCAGGAGGCTCCGTGTTCCCACACTCGGGCGGAGGGGGGATTAGCTGCAGCACAGCATGGCTGGGAGAGAACCTCTGTGGGTGCAGCACAGCATCTGCAGAGGGGTGCCCCCAAAAGCGCTGGGGGAAGGAGGGTCCTGGGAATCTCCTTGAAGACAAAACAATTGAACTAGAACCCCACAGTGTTCAGAAAAGATGCTGTAAGGGGCAGAACCAGGGGGCATGGGGAGAAGAGGTGCCCAAGATGAAGTCTCCCCTCGCCTGACCCCAAGGGTGGGTCTGTACCCACTTCTGCCAAAGCTGCTCCTCTGGGATAATCCTGCCTGGGAGAGGGACCTAGTAATGAGAGCCCTGGGGGGGGGGGGGGGGGGGGGGCTTCTCTGGAATGAAGGAATTCCCTGGTATGGATGGCGGAGACACAACCAGGGCAGGAGGGAGCAGTCAGAAAGCAAAGGGAGCTCTCTCCAAAGCTGCCTCCCCGTGGTGCCTTTAAAAAGCCTGAGCTATTTCCTCCCCTCTCCCTCCTCCACTTTTAGCCCTGGATCTTTTTTCTCCATGTCAAGCCCACACTAGAAAGACAGCGCTGGGCAGGACCTCACCTGGATGTCCTGGATCATGATGCTGTAAGCAAGGCCATGAGACTCCAGATAAGCTTTGACGTCTGTCAATTCAGAGAAAGGAATTCTCATGTCCACAGGGAGGCCGGGCCTGGCCGGGCGACGCCAGAAGTCCACCTTGTCCACAGAGGAAAGAAATGGGGGTGCGTTTATGTCATGTGCTTACACACAACCCTGTAGGCGCCCTGGAAAAGCAGGTGATCTTCTCTTACAGAGATAAAGGGGCCCCAGTTCCATAATGGAAACCCTAAGGCAAAGCAGACAGATGGACAAAAACAAAAAATCCCCAAGGCACTGAGTTTCCGTCCCTAATTTGGGGCTCTTTCATCACCCAGGCTCACACTGCAACTTTGTCCAGATCCAAAGGACCCAAAACGGTTGCTGAAAGTGAGACAGCTCCTCGTGTGGGACATTAACATGGACAAGAACCCTGGTCAGAAGACAGAGACATCGCTGCCCACAAACCTAATGAAGTAGGAGCGGCCTAACCTAGAGTCAGTCCCAGGTCGTCCGAATGTTACGTCCGTTTTTGACTTTATAAAATGGAGAGAATTACTCTAAGGACTCTGAGAGCTGGTTGATGGGGACACTCCTGCAAATAGGAACAAGGACTCTGGGCCACATCCAGAAATATCTGGTTGTTTCAACAGCCCTCAAACAAAATCCTTCTATTATAATAGTTGAAGGAAATGTTTTCCACTGTGGAATACTTGCAGAGGACAAATGTTCTTGGAAACAAACGCTCAGGCTGACAGGGACGAACCCAAATAAAACACAGGTTTGCCAAGCCAAGCCCTTCCAGTCCTTTCAATTGGCAAACAGATGTGTCCAGTCTGCGTGCTGCATGGCATCCCACCCAGAGACACATGTGTCCCCTGCCCCCTGTGGCCTCAGGACATTTCAGCTGTTTTCAGAGCAGCCCTGACAGGGTCCCCTCAGCAGCCCCCCATCCAGGACAGAGGGGAAAGCCAGCAAGAGCTGCCCAGCCTTCTGGGCAAATGTTCCCAACCTTTCCTGAAGAGGAGCCACAGCTGATTTTTCCACAGTTGTGTGATCTTTGGCACAGCCATCAGAGAGCAGGTTTGGGGAGGGGGAGAGCAGGACAGATTGCCAAAGGTGCAAGCCTCTGTGAAGAGGGGAAAACGTGTCTCCAAGCCCTGAGGAGTCCTCACCTTCTGGGGCTTCATGCCCTCCAGATCCCTGAGAAGTGAAAGCTGCTTCTCATTTTTAGCCAGGACTCGAAGAACCTGGTCTCTGGAAAGACACAGGGAGGGGCAGAGGGAGCTGCTGAGTCACAGATTCCTGGAAGGCTGTGCTGCTTGGAGGAGGCAGCGTGGAGAAGACACCAGGCTGAGGGGACCTGGTAGGAAGGCTGGGAGGCACCTGGTCACGGGGAGGCTGAAGGACTGAGCAGAAGGATTTGTAGCTCTGGGAGGCATGCAAGCCCTCGTCCTGGGGCCAGCAATCTCTCCAGCCCCGAGAACAGACCACCCAGTGGACTAAATAAAACCTGTCAGTGTTACTAATGAACCCAAGGACAAGACAGGGAGAGAAAGACGGGGAAGGAATGTGGGGGACAGAGAAAGGTGCAAGAGCAAGAGGAATGAAAGGGAGAAAGGAACAGATACTGGGATTATGGGGACAGGCGACAGCCCCAAGTGTTCTTCATGCAACTGACCCAGGGTCATGGTCTGTCCCTCTACTGCGGGATCTTTGGGAGGCTGAGAAACCATGTCCTGACTGGCCTGGTGCATAATACTGGTGCTTGTTGTTATTTAAAGGAGTATAATACTACATCCATCTGTGGTGGGGTGAGTAGTCTTTTGGGGGGTTATTAACTTCTTTAAGAATCAGGAAAGCTATGAACCCTTCCTCCAGAAAAGAAATACATACACAGCCGGTGTGTTCAGTGGTTAGAGCGTCGGCCTGCGTACCCAAGGGTCGTGGGTTCAATTCCAGATCAAGGGCACATACCTGGGTTACAGGTTTGATCCCAGGCTCTGCTGGGGTTGTGCAGGATATGTCTCTCCTATTGATGTCTCTCTCTCTTTCTCTCCCCCCCCTTCCACTCTCTCTAAAAAAAAAAAAAAAAAATCAATGGAAAAAAATATCTTCGGGTAAGGATTAACAACAACAACATAAATAAATAAATACATACACAAAAAATTTATGTATGATATCAGGGGGTTCTTAGAACCCTAAAAGCTTACCCAAGAACACTAGGTTAAGAATTCTGGGTTTGGGAGGGACAATAATACAGCTGTGTCCTACCCTGGAGCATGAGAGTGGGAGATTACAGAGCTGGAAGTGGGTTCAGGATGAGAACCGAAGTCCTGACTCTCTACGCCTTGATCAGGTCCCAGCAGGATAGCCACCTCCCCAATGGGACACCCAGGTCCCGAGCTCCTGGCAGCCCTCCCTTCTGCTACGGAGCAGCCACTCACCCTGTGAAATTCATTTGGCCCAAAGCTGTTGCCAGGATGAAGCTACAGCCCAGGAGCGTCAGTCTGTCCACAGCACACAGCCCAGGACCCAAGCCTCCTCCGAGGGTGCCCTGCATGCTTCTTTCTCCAGGCGGGCTTCAGGGGCTTGCCTCACGCACAGGCATGGCCAGGGCCTCAGGACAGCACAGCACCTAAAGGCCGGCAGGCCCGGCCTGAGAATAGCCATGGGGTTAGGTCTCTCTGGGGAGGCCCAGTGTGTGACTCCCACGCCCTGGCTTTGGGAGCGCTAGGGCCCCCCCTCCCCACTTCTAGGCACATCCTCTCCTGGTAAGGGGAAAGGAAAGAGAGAGAGAGGAAGACAAGGCCCTTAGCTTTCTCTCTTCCCTGGAAGTTTACTGGGCCAGCATCCTGTAAACATCAAATCTTGGAAGAAAGATAAGAGTAACCAGAGACCCACGGGAATCAGGCCTTTCCTCCTTCCTCATTTAATTCTTTCCTTTTTGCTCTCCTCTCCCTCCTCGCCCGCTCACACCTTCCCTGGGCCATACCCTTGTTACACAGAAGGGTGTGAAAGCCATAGAAAGAACGCTGGGCTTAGAGACAAAGAACTGGTGCTCACTTCCTGTCTAAAACATCTGGGGCAATTCACCTATTCTGTCTAAGTCTCAGTTTACTCATCAGTCAAATGGGTTTAATGACACCCTACCTCACAGGTTGTGGGAGGGGGGGTTAAAAGAAACAACTTGGGTGAATTGGCTCAGCAAAGCCTTCAAAATGGAATGTATTATTATGTCAAAGGCCTTAACTCTTAGTCACAGCTGCATCTTAGGTCAGTACCCCGATTGCAACGGAGGAGGGGAAGAAGGGAACGGAGAGGGGAACAAAGGAAATCTATTGTGCGGGAAGGAATTCAGGGAAGAGTCCCTCTTCTCGGCCTTCAGGTGGTCCCCATTATGCTGGGGGAGGCAGGGAGTTTTCTGCTGGCCAGGAAGGTCCCTGCAATCATTATTATAGTTCTCAACAGAGGGCAGAGTCCATTTCTCGGGCCTGCTAAAGCCCGGCGCAGCCCCCTTTATGGTCTGGCAGTGGCAGGAATAAAGCTGAGGCGGGCGCACAAAGCAGTCGTGTTGGAAGCAGAGGCTGCAAGGTGCTGCCTGAATGGTACATGAGTCTAACGGACAAGCCGCAGGAGGAGGGGGAAGGCAGAGACTAGCCCCAGCCAAGTTGTTCAGCAGAGGATGTCAACAAAAGGCCACTTAGCTGTCACCGGCGATTCTCAGAAGCCCCCCTCCCCAGCCGTACCTTCCCAGAATGGCCAATGAGCTGGCCCTGTGTGCAGAGAAGGGAGCTCTTTTCTAGACAGAACGCCCCGCTCCCACACCCCGCTGTACCTACTCCATTATTTCGTGGGTCAGCCGCTCAGACACGCCAAACTCTCCTAGAACCCCGGCCTTGGGAACTCTCAGAGAGAAGCATTAGCCGAGGGTTGAAAGGACCTAAAAAGAAAGCAATTACGCTTTCCACCCGAGTAACATGCAGGGTTAGGAGAAATAGGAATAAAAGAATGTCTTAGTAAACAATAGTTCAAAGAAAAAAGTGGGGATGGTGCTAGTCATCCAAAGTACCCAGCGTCTTCTTGTTCAAAAGCATCATTTTAAGACACTGAGGCTAAGACATCTATCCCTGTGCTTGGTTTGGGGCTGGGGGGAGAGAGAGCAAGAGCGAGAGAGAAAGAGAGAGAGGGGGGCAGCTAAGCATTCAGAATTCTATGACCACTTCCAGTAGAACTTGCTGTGATAATGGAAATGTTCTAAGTCTTCACTGTCCAATAGGATAGCCACTAGCCACTAGCCACTGAATTTTTTATTTTATTTATTTTAATTCATTGTAGTAGCCACAGGTGGTAATGGCTACGTATTCACAGCACAGTTCTACAGGAATTCACCAGCCCGAAAACACTGCCTCCAATGGCTGGATTTGAAGGAGAGACTCATAGCAGTGTTTGCTCTAATACCTAATATTGTCGTCTCCCTCAAAATTAATTACTCATTTCATCATTTATTCAATAAATGTCTACTGAATACCTACTATGTGCCAGGGACTAGCTAAGATCTAGGAATGAAATAGTGATACAAACCTGGCCCTTTGACTTCTAATGGGGTAAGTAGAAAATTAATGTAAAGCATATACAAATAAATAGAAACATGTAGCTGGTATATGTGCTGCAAGGGGAAGGTCCAATGTGCCGAGAGGACAGGTGACATGGATTCCATAAAAACTGAAGAGACAGGGAGAGTTTCCCTGAAGAAGTTTTGACGGAATACTTTTATCTCCTGCGGGTGGGTGGATTCGATAGATACCTAAACACTCCTGCTCAAATGAAACTAAAATGCAGGATAAGGTATTTTAAATAATTTTTTTAATGTATCACTCAGTTGCATGAAAATAAGACTGCAGATCCCAAAAAGGAGTATAAATAAGACACCTGAGCCCTGGCCGGGTGGCTCAGTTGGTTGGGCATTGTCCAAAAGGTTGCAGGTTCGAACATCAGTCAGGGCACATACCTAGGCTGCTGGTTCGATCCCTGCTCTGGGCACTTATGGGAGGCAACTGATAAATGCTTCTCTCTCACATCAATGTTTTTTCTCTCTCTCCCCTCTCCTCTCTCTCTCTCTAAAAATCAGTGAAAACATATCATTGGGCAAGGATTAAAATAATAATAGTAATAAATCAGATACCTGAGAGGTAGGCAAATTTTCTCCCTGAAGATTTCACTGAGCCCTTTCCTCCTAGAAGAATATACCTGGTATTTGGGATCATTTACCTTCTGCTTGATGTGTGCCTTTTAAAACATTCCTTGAGTGAAGTTCTCTGTTTTTATTTGTCTGAAAATTCTTTATTTTGCTAGGTTTCAATTCTAGGTTATTATTTTTCTCTGGGCAGGTTGAAAACGCCCCACCATCTTCTGGCTTCCGTTTTTTACTGTCAAAAGGTAATCATTGGTCCATTTACTGTTTTTTAGTAGGTGATCTTTTCTTATCCCTGGTTGTTTTGAAGATCTCTTTGTCTTTGATGTTGTGCAGTTTTATCTTCATGTATTCTTCAGATACACTACAGTGTGTCTAGGTAGATATTTCTTTGAGTTTATTCTGCTTGAGTTTTATTTAGATTTATTTATATATATAGTTTTAATTCTCACCCGAGGATATTTTTTCCATTGTTTTTTCAGAGACAGTGGAAGGGGGATAGAGAGAGAAACATCGATGTGAGAGAGACACATTGATTGGTTGTCTCCAGAACACACCCCGACCGGATACATGCCCTTGACTAGGAATCAAACCTGAAACTTCAGTGCTCGAGCTGACACTCTAACCACTGAGCCACACTGGCCAGGGCCAAATATTTGTTTCTTTATTCCAGTTAACTGATTCTCCCATCAACTGAGTTTAATCTGTAATTTAATCAATCTGCTAAATTTTAAATTTCAATTTCTACAGTTCATCAATTCTGAAACTATTTTCCCCCACATTTTAATATCTCTGAAATTAGAGTGCATCTTATAATCAGTGGCATCTTGCGATGATAGTTGGCAGTGTTTCTGATGGCACATAAAATTATGGTGCATCTTACAGTCAGTTGTGTTTTATAGTCAACACAATATGGTATACATTTTTACAAGTTCTATTTTATTTTTTTTCAAACTCAAATGACTTAAATTTCTTATCTATTTTAGAGCTCCTTGTTTGTTTCCTTAAATTTATAAAATATAACTATTTTATATTGTATGTCAGATCATTGCAGTATCTGAAGACTTTGTAAGCCTGTTTCTGTTGCATATTGTTTCTATTGGTTCTCACTCCTGGCACATTGTTTTCTTGTGTCATTTATCCACTTATCTGGGAGTCAATCATTTTCTTTGGGCCTTTATCTGTAGAAAGCCTTGAGGCCTGGATTGAAGTTGAATTCTTCCAGAGAGGATTTGCACTTACTTTTGTGAGCTGTCTGGGGGGCATTACCAACCTGAGACCAGTCTAAATTAAATTATTTGCTTGAGTTTTTGTTGTTGTTGTTTTGTTAGTTAGTTAGTTTTTGACCACATAATTAGCACAAATTTAGATCACAAACTCATGCAGGGGGCTTACTCATTGTTATGAATTCTCAGGGGATATTTTCTTCCCAATCACCTATCACCAAGATTGTAAATCCTGGACAATAATAGCATATTATTTGCAAGTGGATAATCAGAGTTAGTGTTTTAAGGTCCTGGAGTTGTTGGGAGAAATGGCAGATATTGAAAATTTTTCTAGACTTTGGTGAGTATGCAATGTTCAAATTGCTAGAATAGGAACTAAACGACTCCAAGCAGGTAGAAAGGATAAAGATGAAATGACAAAAAAGGGGGGGAAATAAAGCAAAAGAAAATGAGAAAGGTTTAAAAAGGAATTTTTAAAAGTAGGACAAGTCAAAAGGACATAAAAAGAAGAAAGTCACCTAAATCTATTTTCAATCGAACTAAATGTAAAAGGGTTTTTAGCTCTTCAGTGAAAGACAAAAATGATCAAAATAGAGTTTTTTAAAAAGCTACCTATATGCATTCACAAGAGATATGCTTAAAGAATAAGTACAAAGGAAAACTTGGTCAGCAACGGAAAAAGAGTATTCCAGGTAAATGCTAACCAAAAAACAGCTTCTAGAGGTTTATTAATATCAAATAAACTTCAAGGCAAAGGCATTATCAGAAATAAGTGGGTCACTACATAATAATTTCCCAAGAATAGTGAACATATAAAAATATTCTAGAATAATTCTAACAAATAATGTGCAACATTTCTGGAAGATAATTATAAAACTTTATTGAAAAATGCTAAGGTTCTAAACAAATCTAAAGATATTCTCTCTTTTTTTTTTTTTTTTTGGATAATAAAATTCAATGTCATAAAATTATCCATTCTCCCCAAATAAATCTAGAGAGTCAATGTAATGCCAGTCAAAAGCCCAACAGTTCCACAAAACTTCAGAAGTTGATGAAAACATATATGTAAACATAAAGATCCTAAGAAGAGTCAAGACAATCCTGAATAACTAAGTGGGAGATATTTCTATACCAGACAGCAAGGCATATTATAAAGCTGTAATAACTGATACAGTAGAGTATTGGCACAAATAGACAAATAGAACATACACAGAAACAAACCCAAGCATACTGGAAACTTTATTTTGTACCAACTTGACATAGCAGATCATTGTAGAGTAGTTAGACAATTCAATAAATGTTGCCAGGACAGTTGTAGATCTATATGGAAAAATGGAATTAAATCCTTATCACACCACATACCAAAATTAATTCATTCTAGGTAGATTAAAATATTTAAAAAGGCAAAAAACTGTAACACGCTTAGAAGACAATATTTAGAAAATATTTTTATGACATTGGAATAGGGAATCATTTTTCTAAAAAAGACACAAAAGAAAAAAAAAACCCATAAAGTTTCCCATAAAGGAGAAAATGTATGAAATCAACTACATTAAAATTAAGAACTTCTGTTCTTAAGACCCTTGACAGAGGGAAGAAAACAGACCTCAAACTGAGAGGACATATTTACAACGCATAAAAACAGGTCAACAATGAAGACGCATGACACATACAGAACAACTGTTAATTCATTTTTTAATGGGCAGAAAACATGAAAGGCCATTTCACAGAAGAAGACTCACGAATGATCTATAAACATATGAAAACATGGGAAAACTAAATTCTTATTTTTCATAGTGAAAAATCAATAGATTTTAAACCTGAGGAATCAAGAAGTAGCAATGGAAACACCTTATCTAGGTTTCTGGATGCAAATGTCAAAGCTAAAGAATGCAATATGGCTATTGCTGCAGAGCAAGGCACAGAAGAAGGGGAGCAGGACTCTGCTGCTTTTTATCACGTTTTGCGGAAATACATGGCTCTTTAAACTATTTAACCTTATAACTGATTAAAATAAAAGGGAAGTTTAAAAAGTGGCACCTAATACCTAGGTGGTGGCCCGGGGCTGGTGGGGAGAGGGGAAGACAGAAAGGCCACTTCACATAAGAGGATTAGTGTTCAGCGGGGAAATGAAAAGTCCTGGAGATGGGTGGTGCTGATGGTTGTACATCAGCGCAAACGTGGTTACCATCACTAAACCGTACACTTAAAATGATTAAAGTGGTAAAGTTGATATTACATATACTTTGCCACACACAAAAATTAAAGCCCAAAGAAAGAGAGTGACATTTGAGCTGAGTTAGGTGAAGTATGAAGTAGTTAGTTAGCTGAAGCGGGGTGAGGGGGTTACAGGAAATCTGATTCTGGCCCTGCACCCCTTCGTTATTAAAGGTATTCATTCCCCCTGCTGGTTGGGAACCACCCCGAGGGTCTCCAGAGATTGCATGAGGTGCTCCAATATTTGCAAATAAAACTCCCAAACTAAATTATGTTTAATGTCCACAAGTCCCCTTTGGGTGCTTCATGGGAATAAATATATCAAGTGTAATCTTAAAGCACACACACACACACACACACAGAAAAACAGGAGTGTCAGCATTCGCAGTGCAAAAGGATTTTTTGATTAGCAAAGGGATTTAGCAGTTTCTTAATGTAGCCAGCTCCCACGGTACACTCAAAATGTCACTTAATTAACAAAAATATGGGCTATCCCACCTTCCAGAAATATGCCAAACAGGTTCTTTCAAAGGAAATAGAGTAATGAAAATCCAAGAAAACAGTGATCCACCAAAAGGTGGGTTAGTGATGCTCTAGACTAGAGTTTCCAGATCTTCTTCATTCAAAATCATCATTCAAAAGCCTCTCCCCACCCAGAAGCCCTACTAACCACATCTCAACTAATCACACTGTGTGCCTCTCTACCATCACACATTATATAGATTCTAAGCCTGTATAAGCATCCTTCTAACATGAAACGAACTCCTCATGGTCTGGGGCTGTGCTATATTCATCTCTGTGACCCTAGGAACCCTGCATGCAGCCAGGCCACTGCCCAGGACCTGCTTATTGATGGATTCACTCATTCAAATGACTGCCTAAAGCTTAGGGAACAAACTCTTGCTTCCTAGGCCTTCACCTTTGTCTCCTAAATCTTTGCTCTGTCCCACTCCTCATTTTTAGTTACTGGACCTCATTCTCACCACCCACAGCTAGAGATCTCAAGTGGCATCATCTTTAAGTGCAGTCCACCAACACCAGGATCTTGCCTTCCCCTCCCCAAGGACAGGTGTCCAACCCCAAGCCTAGGCCCAGCAGTTGATGACAGGCTCTTAGGTCACCCTCTGCCACATGGCTACCTCCACCTAAGCACCCAGACACCTCCTAAGGGAGCCCCAGCTCCAGCCCACCTCCACCCAGTCCCTGAAAAGAAGAGGGTTTGCCCAGTGACATGCCCTGGCTCTCAGCCCATAGCTCTCACTACCCTGTGGCCGAGGGTCTGGCTACCCAGGACCACTACTCTGTGAGGTGCCCACAACCACAGTCCACGAGCCTGCTCCCAGTGAGGCAGAGGGTTGGCAGCCACCACCAAGGAGGCCACTTCTTACTCTTTGGAGGAAGGGTGCCTACAGGCCCAGGGCTGTGGCTGCTCCCAGGGCCTGCTCTGTACAGCTCTGGGAGGTCCCTGGGAAGTCCCTGCTGGAGGAAAGGCAAAGGTGACCCAGACACAAAGGTGACCCAGGGGCCAGCAAATTCTTTCTGGAAAGGGCCAGATAGGAAATATTTTAGGCTTTGGGAATCCACGAGGTAAGCTAGAGCTAGCGTTCTCACTGAATAGTCTTTCTTACATTGAAAAATATAAAAGTCAGCCTTAGCTTTCAGGCTGTACAAAAATAGGTGGACGCTAGACTTGGCCTGTCGGCTCTAGTTTGCCTACCCTTGGTCTAGTTGAAGAGGCAGGTGAATGAAACTACTAGAAACTATTAGAGAGCTCAAGGGAAATGGGAGACAGGGGTTAGAAGCATGCTTCAGTCAAATCCTGTGATCTCCAGAGTGAGGCATTCGCTCCTAGGAGGCATAAAGGAAGAATTCTTAAGACTGCTACTGTATATGTTCACCTCATCCTTCTGATTTCAGGTTTTGTTTGTGTTTTATAAAATACCTAATGTGAGTACAATGATATTTATACAGAATTTATAAATACGTAATTGCATGTGTTGGGTGTGACATGCTAAAATTTTTTTAATTGTGGGGGTGCAGGAGGAAAAAACGTGAAGAAACCTGGCCTGATGATCTGGCACCAGTTGATTTTGAAAAGCTGGGCATTGTCATGCCTTTGTCTTTCCAGGTGCCTCTTCTCGTACACAGTGCTGGGCCACAGAATCTGACTTTTTAAATTAAAATTTATTTAAACCAATGTTGACAGATACTGGAGAATTTTACCAACCTTAACAACAATGTATTATGGGGGGGAAAAAAAGCTACTTGAGCACCGCTATGAGCAAGGTCCTGCCTTTGGAAGGCCGTGTCTGGTTGGGACTTTGAAACTTTGCTGCTCTTTTTTGTCACGTAGAGTCAGAACCAGCTTCCCCATGGCAGATCCTTGGGACCAAGAATTTTAAGACTATGGCCCTGGCCTGTTTGGCTCAGTGGGTTTGATCCCGGCCAAGGGCACATACCTCGGTTGTAGGCTCGACCCCAGGCTCCGGTTGGGGTACATGCGGGAGGCAACTGATCAATGTGTCTCTCACATCAATGTTTCTCTCTCTCTCTCTCTCTCTCTTCCCCTTACCCCCCACCCCCACCCCACCCCACTCCTTTCCACTCTCTCTGGAAAGCAATGAAAAAAAATATCCTCAGGTAAGGATTAAAAAAAAAAAAGAAAGAAAATGAAAAAAAGAATTTTAAGAGTATGTCCTGCAGGATCCCTGTTCACTTCAGGCCCTTCTTGAAGTGCATCGATTACACTGTCACATTACCTGTTTATGCCGAACTCAGTCTCTTATACGACACCAAGACTCTGTGCAGCAGTGGAAGTTGGGGGGGGGGATGCCTGACAATTTAACTCCTGAACTTCCTTGATTTCATCTAAGCAGCAGTGTCTGTGCATTTTCCCCCACATTTTGTAAAAATGAAAAACCAAAATTGTTAGTGCACATGATTAAACAATTGAGATAAATTTGATGCAACTGAGATAAAGATGGAAATAAACATTCTGGAAGCAAGTAGTTAGCCTCACTTGGAGATTCCTTGGATCAATCCAGGTAACTAGTTATTGATCTGGCCCGAAAAAGAAGAAAACTATAAAAGATGTTGTCAGGAACTCTGAAAGGTCGAAGAGTTGACCCTGACTTCAAGGTAACAAATTAGCTTGCCACAGCTTCATGGATACCAGCAGAAGACACAAAACTCCTGGGTCACAGTCAAAGGACTTTATTACTAATGGCAATATCAGCATCTGTGCCAGTTCCCTGCGCCCCACTGTCCACAGAGAAGGGCAGGTGACACCTGCGCGGGCCGTAGGTCAACATGCAGGAGAGGAACCCTGCGTGTAGGAACCCGAAACCTTCTATGATTTCCATCCTTTTTAAATTTGTTAGGTGTTTTGTTGTTTTGTTTGGGGGGGTGTTTGTTTGCTGTTGTTGTTGTTTGCCCAGGATGTGGTCAACCTTAGTGAAAGGTCCCTGAGAGCTTGAGAAGTCTCCCACTGCTGTTGGATGGAGTGTTCCATAAATGTCAATTAGATCAAGTTGATTGATGGTGCTGCTCAGGCCAACTATATTCTTACTGATTTTCTGACTGCTTGACCTATAAATTACTGAAAGAAGGGTGTTAAAGTCTCCAACCAGATAGTAGATTTGTCTGTTTCTCCTTGCATTTCTGTCAGTTCTTGCCTCATGCGTTGTGACACTGTCGTTAAGTGTGTACATGTTGAGAATTGTTATATCAGCCTGGAGAATTAATCCTTCATTGTTATATAGGGCCCGTTGCTATCCCTAATAATTTTCCTTTTTCTGACATCTGTTTCATCTGAAATTAGGATAGCTACCACAATTTTCTTTTTGATTAGTGTTAGCATGGAGTAGCTTGCTCCATCCCTTCTCTTTTAACATATCTGAATCTTTATATTTATAAAGTGGGTTTCTTGTAAACAACTTAATAGTTAGTTCTTGTGTCTTTGTCTAGTCTGACAATCTCTGTTTTTTACTTGTGTATTTAGACCATTCACATTTAAATGTATCACTGATATACTTGGAGTAATATCTACTGTGTTTGTTACTGTTTTCTATTGATTATACCTGTTCTTTGTTTCTTTGGTTCCTGCCTTCTCTGGTTTTAATTGAGCATTTCCTACAATTACATTTTATCTTCTCTCTTGGCATATGAAGTACACTTTTAAAAAATTATTTTAGTAATTGCCCTAGAGTTTGCCATATACACTTTTAACTATGTCCACCTTCAAATAACACTGTGTCACTACCTCAGTAGTTTTATAGCAGAGTTTTCTCAATCCATCTGCCTATCCCTTATGACATTGCTGAAATATATCTCACTTCTCCATAAGCTATAATCACACAATGCAATGTTACTATTATTACTTAAATACTATCTTTTAGATTAGTTAGGAATAAGAAAAAATATTTTATTTTACCTTCATTTATCTCTTCTCCTTCCCATTCTTTATGTAGATACAAATTTCTGACCTATATAATTTTTCTACTCTCTAAAGAGCATGTCTTTTTTATGCTTGTGATGAATTCCCTTGCTTTTTGTTTGTCTGAGAAAGCTTTTCTCCTTTCCTCAAAGAATGATCTCATAGGATAAGAATTCTAGGTTGGTGGGTTTTTCTTCCAATTCTTTAAATATAGGGTGTCCCCAAAAATGTATACGCACTTTGAATGATTATAAAGTCAGTGTTTATTAACATACAGTTCCTTTTCAAAATTTAAAAGAATCTACAGAAATGAATAATTTTTTTTTTTTGGTCAACGCCTGTTTTCAGACTGATGGCAGTTCTGGTCCGGGCACTGCTGATAACTCGAAGCAATGGAATCGTGAACATTAGAATCATTTCATTTGGGATTTGTGCTCCCTCAATTCGTTGACTGTTGCCGGTTGTGTACTATAAGCTTTATTTTTTATGTAACCTCATCAAAAAGTCTAATGGATAAATTTTCTTTGTTCAAAGCTTAGAATGGCTTCACCCATTATTTCAAGTCACTTAAACCTGAAAAGGAGTGAAAATTAAGTGAGTTATCAACTGTTAAAGTGTATATACATTTTTTGCAATACTCTGTGTCCCTCCCCAAAAATGTATACACACTTTGAATAATTATTAAGGCAGTGTTTGTACTTCAACTGCGTTTTCAGACTTCCAGTAGCATTTTAGGATGAATTTCCTTTGTTCAAAGCTTAGTCTGGCTGAAAAGAAAGAAACATCAGTTGGGCTATCAGCTACTCAAGTGTGTAAACATGTTTCTTGGGACATCCTGTTTCCCTCCACTCTCTTCTTGCTTGCATGGTTTCTGACAAGAAGTCCTCTACAAGTCTAATTCTTGCTTCTCTAGAGAGAAGGTGGTCTTTCCCCACCTCTGGCTTCTTTCAAGATTTTCTCTGTATTTTTCTGCAGTTTGAATATGATGGTTATTTTTATTATACTGGACAGTAAATAAATCTGCCCTTCACTCCAGAGGGAAACATTATCTCTGTCTTTCTGGGCTATTTGTTGTTCTACATCTGTGAAAAAATAATCTGGAATAATCTGGATGTGCAGAAATGGAAGAGGTCCATGGAGCATTGTCTCCAACTGATGTATAAAACATTGGGGGAAAAAGCACTGGAAATTGGGTTTAAAACAATGGTTCTCGGCCTTGGCTGTCCATTAACACCACCTGAGCAGATCTTTACAAAACCAATGTCCAGAGATTCTGTTTTAATTGGTCTGGGGTGGAAGCCAAGCGTCAATAGTTTGCAAAAGCCCCCAGGTGATTCTAATGTATAGCCAGGGTGGAGAACCTCTCTTTAAGGTAATGAGGTAAGGTGTAATTAGTTTATATATATTAGCTCGTTGTTTCCCAAACTTTGCTGGGCACATGAATTACCTGGGAATCATGTTAAGTGCAGATTCTGATTCATTAGGTCCGGAGCAAGGCCAGAGATTCTGTTTCTGACAAGCTCCCTGGTATAGCCTGATGTTTTCACTCCACTTTGAGTAAGAAGGTTCTGGCCCACTGGGAATACACTTCTCATGACAATCTGTGTCCACTGCTAGACTTCATAGTTCAGGCTTTATAAACATACACGTTCAGGAATTTATCAGGTATGAAAGGAGAAGGCACCCTGACTCTGGAAGACGGTTCTTGCTAAGAGTGAAGCTCATCCTTTCCTGGGACCCCGAGTTTTGAGATCATAGGAAATTGGAGAGACATTTCACGGTGTTGAAAAACAGAGACTTAGAACCCAGGGCCATTAACTTCTAAGCAACAACTTTATTCTGAATCTTACGTGGCTCAAATGTTGATGAT
Organism: Miniopterus schreibersii; assembly: GCF_964146895.1. NCBI lineage: Eukaryota > Metazoa > Chordata > Mammalia > Chiroptera > Miniopteridae > Miniopterus > Miniopterus schreibersii. Next base: position 15,519,699 of record NC_138118.1, read on the forward strand.
GGTAGCAGTGGGGGGAGTGTCCACAAATGTGGATCCAAGTGTCAGGGAAATAAAAAGTAAGATCCTGATATTGCTGGAGCCAAAAGCTCTGTCAGGTGTGAGCAACTCAGAAAAACACCAATCAACTTCTTACTGCTTCTCCTTCTATTGGAACCAAGGGAAATCATCTCTGGACCACCTCCTCCCGATCTCCTCCTGGCTAAATCCCAAAGGCCATCCTACCTTGGCCTGTGAGACTGCAGAGCTGGCACCTGTAGCCTCCCACCCTGTCGCCCTGGCACAAGTTGGAGGGGAGCTCCCTCTTCCAGGGCCAGTGCTAGTCATTGCCAGGTCTTCCCCAGCGTAGCAATTTGTCCACTTTTCAGTTTGAATGAATATCTTTCTGGCTCCACAAGTCCTGTATTTGTTTTCCAAAGTAATTGGAAGGCTCCTAGACCTCCTGCCAGGCACCAAGGAGCCCGGAGGATATTGAGAAACATGCCTGTTAAATATTAATCCTATTGATGTCCCTAGAGCGGGAGGGAGGAGAAGAGGGAGGAAGACCTGATGCCCTCGTTGACATGCCTCCTAAACAAGTTAATACCTGTCCACCACCAGCTGCATCTGGAAGCGTTTTAGAAACACCATTTCACACTGATGAGATAGGTCATCGCAGGGCCTGGCATCTTGAGCTTTCTAATCCAGATTTGCTGCAATTGGAGCAGAAGGTCTTTGCTTTCCCTGACCTCTGTGTTTCTCACGTCCATTAGAAGAAAACAATTCCAGGACAAGGTGCTCGCAGCTGGGGAAGGAGACCGCCTCGGCCAGTTAGCTCAGTGGGAGGAAGGCACTGGGCTCCTTTTGGACCAGGTGGGAAAGCAGCACCCCGCAGCTGCTCACTCAGTGGCCGCGTGATGCGCCATTAGGGGGTATCAGCACTTGCTCAGGGCTGGGGATCCAAAGTCAACAAACCCTTGGCTCTGTCCTTGAGGGAATTACAAGCTCAAAACCTGGGTTAATGGTTTTCTAAGGTTAGGCCAAGCTGTTTAAATACGCAAACAGAATATATCTATTTGTCTGTTGAGAGAAGTGAACATGTTGCCATCCAAGGTTTCGAGAGGCTAATAGTTAACAGTGTGGGGATTGTGCTTCTGCGGGTTATCTCATCCCCACGAAAGGGCATAGAGTCCCCAAAGGATAGAAATAGTGTCTTTGGTCCGATTCTGAATGTATCAAAATAATTAAAACACTGTCCCAGATTATCCCTAGATGATGATCTCAGGCCCAGGCGCAAGAGGGTGCGAACCCATAAGAATCCTACAATGCCCCTCAGCTGGTGGGGACATCAGCCAGCGCTGGCAGCCAGAGGGTGACCTGGCTCCTGTTTCCTCCCCGAATTCCCTCTCATCACTGCAAAACTGGAAGCTCAAAGGCTTCCAAGCCAGGCAAATAATACAGGGCTGCGAAAGCAGAGGATCTGGAGGGACTCTGCACTGTAAAGGCGTTCGAGTTCAAAATCCAGGCGCAGGAAATGGTGGCCTCTGCTTTCTCAGCAACACTCTGCAGGGCCGGTCCTGAGCCTCAGCTTCCCCCTTTCCATCCGTGTGCGCTCGGCTCGGGCGCATCACTTCTCTTTAAGACACTGATTCCTTAGTCTGCATATATCTTCAGGTGGCTGTGATAATTTAATTACCCAATATCCATAAAAGGATTTTAAAACTATAAATCATCACAAAAATGCAAGCAATTGAACAAATATCAAGCCTTCCTTATCTCTGAAGGTTTAATTTATGCTCTGCCTCTCTTAGAATTTAGGGACATACATTCCAATCTGTTTTCCAGAAATCCCCTGATAATACTTGTTGGAAAAAGTACTCTTCCTGCTGCCCTAACTTGTTAAGAGTATGGCTTACGCAACTGTTAATTTGCCGCCCTGCAGCAAGTCGAACCAACAAATATTTACTAGTGGCTGAGCCTGGCCTTGTAGGAAATACAGAAAATGATGCGATTCACTTTCTGCATTAAAGGAGCCAATTGCCCAGCTGAACCCCAATACCCACATATTCCAGAGGAGGGGAAAACCGCCTGCGCTCTCTGGATGCCCCCAATACACCTGGAGCTTTACTTCAAATACAAGAAACAGCTGGTGTTCATGATTTAAGACTCAGTACAAATGGTGGGGAGAATTTCTTTTTACAAGCTGTCTGCTTTGGCGAAATTCCAGAATCCATCAAACAGAAAGATAAGGGCGATGAGAAAAATGATTCTTCATCGTTGGTCTTCATATAGTGAAGGAGTGCGAGCTACACAGGACATTCCAGAGCTGGAAAGTGCCCTCAAGTTCACCCACATAGACACAGCAGGGCCTTCCCAGCACCTGTAAAAATCAAAGATGACCCCACGGACCTGACACAATTGTGTGTGGACTCTGGACCTGGGAAGGTTTGGGGCAATGAGTCTTTGTATTACTCCGGTAAAGGGCATCCATTGCTGTTTAACATGGGAAAGCTCCCAGAGAAAGAACCCCAATATTTCCAAACCCAAAGTATAAAAATGACTTAACATCCCACTAGTGATTTTCTAGGAACTGTTGAGATCTTTGTCATTAAGTCTCACGAAAAGTTTTTATTCTTATTTTTAATTTTTAAAATCATAATTTTTATTACTTGAACTCAAAAGCAAATATAAAGAACATAAAATTTGAAAGCATTACCCAGTTACAATATTGGAGCTGTTCTAGGAAGCTACCTTCTTTCACAAAAAATTTTTAAAAAATAAGTCTTTCCGTTATGGGAAATGCCAATGACCTAATCCATAAACGAATGTCCACTATTCGGTGAGAATAATAATTGCAGCTAACATGTGCTGAGTGCTTCTACTGCCAGGAACGGTGCTGAGCATAGTAGCTTACTAAATTCTCTCGATAAGCCATTGCAGATATCATCATTCTCATTTTAAAGATGAGGAACTGGGGCTCCCAGAGGTTACTTCATAGTCCAAGGTCACATGGTTAAGTAGAGGAGTTGGGCTACTCCGCTCTCCTCACCATCTGTAACCCCGAAACAGAAGTGGGTGCGATCTGCTGTTCAGTAGGCTGGCAGTTCAATGAATGGCTCCCGTTTTAAGTGGGCGGCACATGGATGACACCTAACCGCAGGGACCACATCCTTCACCCTCGGCTACCTCACAAAGGTCTTCTTTTGGTCCCATCAGGACTGGGTGTAAGGCCTGGAGATAGCTCAGCAAACCCCCTCCCCAGAACTGCAAAAAAGAGAGAGAGAGAGAGAGAGGGAGAGAGAGAGAGAGGGAGAGAGAGAGAGAGAGAGAATTCAAAATACTTTTTTCTATACTCAGTGCTCACTGGTGTCCTTAATAGTGGAAAAATCCCAGAGACTGATTTCATACAAAAGCCTTTTGAACTTCAGTGCATTTCAGAAAAAGTCATGTCCATGAATGTTGATGGCTCAGGTTTTCTCTTTTTCAGTGGGGCCTTCACTTAGAAAATAGAACATATTATTTGTCTTGGGCAAGAAACGTATTGCTCTTGAAATTTTCCACCTGTAAAGTGTGGATAATAACATCTAGCCCACCTTCTCCACGTGGTTTGGGGAAGTATAAAAAATACAAAGAAAATTAAGAACAATTTTATAATACAAGCCCAAATGCCATCTTTTCTAACTTCCCCAACCTAGAGGCCCCACCACCGCCCATCACTCTCCTTATAGCTGCCAGTTTTCTTTTATGTAAAGCAGCTCTCATCATCCAAATTAAATTTTTAAATTTGTTTACTTGAGTATTTCCTATCTCTCCAACTACAATGAAATTCCATGCAAGAAGAGATTTTGTCTTCTTTTTTTGCCATTGCATTGCCAGCGTTTAAAACTGTCCCTGGCACACACTAGACACACAATAAAGGCCTGTTTAATAGTAACACCTTTTTGTGTGAAAATTTGCATTTTTATAAACATTCTTAAAATTGGACTTCAGGTCCATAGAAATAGATTAATCATAATCCTTGGTTAATGGCACACTCATCGTTGATCCCTGCATAGCCCTCTTTTGTTATTTATTTAGCTATTTAATTAGGGCTTTTTTAATCATGTAATAAAAATCTGAAAGAACAGAACCTGAAACAAAAGCGAGGGTCCTTCATCTAACCATAGGGCCCTGATCCCCGTCTCATCCCCCCTCCCTGTCCTCATCTGAGGTAATCATCATTCAGAATCCTAGGTTCTTTGTTTCTTTTTTGTTTTTAATCTTCACTTGAAGATATTTTTTCCCGTTGATTTTTTAGAAAGAGTGGAAGGGAGGGGGAGAGACAGAGAGAGAAAAACATCTCGATTGATTGCCTCCCAACATGGGGATTGAGCCAGTAACCAAGGCACGTGCCCTTGACTGGAATCAAACCCGGGACCCTTCAGGCTGCAAGGCTGACACTCCAACCACTGAGCCAAACCGGCCAGGGTGGTCTTTTGTTTTTTATTGTCTTAAGTCCATTTCCCTAGAAGCAGAGCCTGAGATGATGGGATTCTCGTTTAGGTGATTTATGGAAGGAGTGCTCAGAAGAAGGGGAGTTTGGAGAGAAAGACAAACATCACATGATCTCACTTATATGTGGAATCTAAAGAACTTAATAAACTATGAACAGAATAGATTCAGTGACATGGAAGCACAGATGAGACTGACGAATGTCAGAGGGATGGAGGAGGGCGGGTGGGTGGAGGGGGAGAGAGTAACCAAAGAGTTTACATGCATATATGCACAACCCAAGGACATGGACAATGGTGGGGAGAGGGACTGGGGAGGGGGAAGGAACGGGGTGGAACGGGTCATTGGGGAGAAAAAGGGACATCTGTAATATTTTAAACAAGAGTAAAATTTAAAAAAGAAAGAAGGGGAGTTTGGGAAGCAGGGTGGTGCAGGGAAAAAGCTAGGCAAGGATGTAGAATCAGCTGGAGACTGGATTCAGAGCTCTGGAGCTCACATTGCACTGAAGCGCTGACGCACCTGAAGGTAAAAGGCTAGCTCCTTCTACCCCTGAGTCAGTCAGTCATTGACCGACCTTTGGGGAGGTGACACAGAGAAAGCAGGTGCAGAGCCGCCTGGGTGAGGCAGCCCCGTGTGGCTGAGGGCAGTTCTCCAGAGGTGCATGGAGCCTGGAGCTGCTGGCAGCCCACACTCATAGCAACCAGGGCTCCGTGCGCTTGACCAGGCAAAGGGGTCTTCTGGGCGCTTCTCCTACATCTTGCTTCCCCTTTTTATTTTTATTTTTATTTATTTTTTTTTGTGCTTCCCCTTTTTAAAAAAAATTTTTTTAATATATCTTTACTGATTTCAGAGAGAGGAAGGGAGAGGGGGAGAGAGAGAGAGGAACGTCAATGATGAGAGAGTCATTGATCGGCTGCCTCCTGCATGCCCCCGACTGGGGATCGAGCCCACAACCCGGGCATGTGCCCTGACCGGGAATCGAACTGCGATCGTCTAGATCGCTGAGCCACACCCGGCCAGGTTCGCTTCCCTTTTTATATAGTTTATCAAATTTTGTATGTCTTCCTTAAAAGTATGGATATACATTTTTTAAGTTATTTGGAACTTTCTAGAAAAATTGTACTAAATTTTGACTGTCGTATAGTATTTCAGTATGTGAAAATACCATATGTTATTCACCCATTCTCCCATTGGTGGACTTTGGAGTCATTTTTAGGTTTTTGCATTATGAACAGTGTTGCTAGGAACATTGTCATATGTATCTCCTGTCTATAAGTGCAAGAATTGGGGGGAGGGGGTGTTTTGTCTGGGATAGAATAGCTGGATCATAAGGTATGGACTCTGGAAGATAATGCCAAACTTTTCCAAAGCGCCTTTATTAATTCACATGCTCAGCAATAAAAGTGTGTATAAGAGCTCCATCACCCACACCCTCTCCAACATTTTTTAGTTTTGTAAACTGGAGGAGTATAAAACGGCATCTCATCGCAGTCTTGATTTGAATGTTCTCCCTCACTAATCATCTCTGTGTATACTTTCAGATATTCCTGTTTCCTCTTATGTGACTTGCTTGCTCCTATATTTTGTCCATTTTTCTATTGGATTATTTATTATTTTTTTATTGACCTATAGGAATTCTTTGTCTGTCCTTTGTTGTGTGTATTTTGAATACTGTGAATATCTTCTAGTTTGTAACTTTTCTCACTTTCTTTATGGTATCTTTTAATAAATTTTATTATAGTTGCAGGTATTCTTTATGTGGCTTTTTACATCTTGTTTAAGAAATCTTTCCCTTAAGGAACCTAAAGGACAGTCTCAGTCGTGGGGTGGGGGGCACGACCATGTTACAGGGAAGTCACAGAGGCAAGCACTGTCATGCCCGCTGAGACACTGTCTGGTCGCAGGCAGCCCTGACCAGCCAGCACAAGCACCCAGCTAGCAGGCTGACAGGTGTGTTCTGGTTATAGAATTGGATATGTCGTGTATCAGAGCTGGATACCATTAAAAATTCTAATCATAGACTGTAATTAACTTTCCTCGCTCTGATGCCCCGCTCACTAAACAACCTTCTGATTATAATTTGGCTTCCCATGTATCTGGCCTACAGGGAGAGAATGTACTGTTCAGGCCGACGTGAGGATCCAATTCACTAAATAGTTATATGCCATAATGTAAATTAATAAATTCGTATTCTGGTTTTATCATCTGCCTCATCTGAGCTCTGTAGGCGTGAGTCAGCATCCCCGAGTCTAATCAACACGGACACCGAGGATATCAAGCTCCTGAGCTGAAAAACTAAGAACTAGACCCAGGACCAGAACGAAATCACCAAGGCAACACTGCCCTGTGGGCCCCTCGGCCTGATGGAGAAGGTCTTCCTACACGTCATGTGACACACACAAGGATTAAAATGAACTTTTGACGTTATAAAGAGCTGCATATTCAAAACCATGGCTTGGTTCCATTCAGGTAAAGGTGAAGAACAGGAGACAATCATAAGACTCATATTGAATATTTATTGGCTTAGGAGCACACACCAGATGCTGCACAAATCCTAGGCAGAAGGATAAGATTTACAGACATATTTGAAAAAAGAAAGAAAACAGGGAGGGGTGGGGGAGGGGGTGCAGATGGAACATGCTAAGGCAGAATGGAGCAAGCGGAGCCTGACGGATGAAGCCTGGCTCCGCCGTGGTACTCCTGGGCCAGGGTGCAAAATAGAAGACCCAAAAAAAACAAAGAAGGAAACACGAGGTACACCGTGTGCCAAGGCAGTGAGATTATCCAGGCCAGAGGAGTGATTTAGGACTTGTAGGGTGAGGGCAAGATCTTTGAAGTAAGTTCAAAGGGGAAGCAGAGGCGAGCCCATAGGACAGATGGGGATAATTTAGCAATCCTGCTATTAGAGCATCACGTTATCCAGGGTTTCTGGGTGAGCAGTACCTATGGTGACACAGATGCCCTTCTGGGGTCCCAGTGACACTGAGTAATAAGCCGAAAAATGCTATCGGGACTGTAGTATCTGGGAATTTGGGGCCCAGTGATGAGAAGTGACCCCTTACTTTGTATTCAGACCAAAAACATACAAACAAAAACAAAAGGGGGGCAAGGATGACCTATACTGATGACCCATACCGATGGCCTTGCAGGATTTGTTTTTCAAAGAAAAATATGTTCAAAGAGTGAGATAAACTAAAGGAAGTTCATTCTGCATCATCTTTGAGGCCAATTACATTGCTTCCCACAGAACCTACCCTGGGGTCACCAGAGCAAGGTCACCAAGCTTGACTAGTTTGGATGAGGTTAGAGAACCATCTCAGATACTTTCTATCCTAAAAGTGAGGTAGAGTGATGCCACCAGTAAGGTGTGATCCTAAGTGTGGCCTAAGGAAAGGCATATAAAGAGTTCAGAGAAAGAGCAGGACAAAAATATGGCAAGTGACAGAAACCCTTCTCTCAGGTGTGCCACCACAATGCAGGAGCTTCAGGGAGGGGCTGGCCTGTATCCACTCCAAAGCCAGAGGGCTCTGACACCCACAAGGGAACAAGCTCCCTTTAATATGGCTTCAGCGTGCGTACATACATGGGGATAAGTAAGAGTAGACAGAGAGAGCTCCTCGTCTAGTAGAGGTGGTCCCGCACATGCTCCATGATGGTCTTCAGCCCCAGCCAGGTCTCCTCTGCAGTGGGGATGATCTGGTTGGCCGGCAGGAGGAAGCCATAGTGCCCAGTATCTCTCAACTCAAAAGTGAACGCGTACTTGATGCCGTTATCGTAAGCCCAGTCAACACTGCTCCCGCTGGCTTGATCTGCAGACCAGAAGAGAAAACATCTTTGAAGCCATTTCTTTCAGGGTGAGGTGGGAAGGGGCCAGGAGTTCTGCCTGCCTGTGGTTCCTTAGGGATCCAGAGTTCTTTCTGCAAATCATTAGGCCTATGACACATAAACATTGGCCTGATCCATATGCTTCAGGCTGTCCTGCACCATGAGGGTCTTAACTCATCTCAAATAAAGAGATTTGAAATCCTCATCTCCACTAACTCATTCCGGAGACTCCCGCAGGTCAAGCAAAACCAGTCTTTATGGAGTACGGTAGACAGCCTCCAAGATAACCCCAATGATCCTTGTCCCCTGATCGTCGCGTCCTTGTGTAGCGCCCCCCCTACACTGGTTAGGGCTTACCTGACCTGTGTAACTAACAAAAGACTGCAGAAATGAAGGTGTGTCACCTTCAAGGCTAGGCCATAAAAGATACTGTGGCTTCCACCTTGCTCTCTCTTGGATCACTTGCTCTGAGGAAAGCCAGCTGTTGTGTTGTAAGGACACTCAAGCAGCCCAAAAGAGGTTCAGGTGGTGAAGAACTGAGGCCTTCTGCCAATAACCAGCACCCACTCACCAGGCACCTGAGGGAGCCACGGTAGAAGCAGACCCTCCAGCCCGGTCGAGCCTTCAGATGACTATAGCTTTGGAAGATATCTTGACTGCAACCTCATGAGAGACCCTGAGCCAAAACCACCCAGCTACATCACTCTTGCATTCCTGACCCACAGAAACAGTTTAAGAAAATCAATGTTTATTGTTCTAAGCTGCTAAATTTTAGGATAATTTTTTACATAGCAAGAGGTAACTGATACACAGGGAGAAAGCACAGCTCGTGGAACTTCCCTTTGCCAAAAGGTTGGGGAAAGACAAAAGGGCTATTTTTCTGCTTCTTCTCAAACTCTACTAGAGTAAAAATTGGGTAAGAGTGCAAAGTGTAGGTGTCATTGAATAACAAAATAATGACGTCAATAGTAGCTACCATTTATTGTACATCTACCATGAGCCAGTCATTATACTGGAAAGTTTACATATATGATCTCATTTAACCTTTAAAAACCCAATGAAGCCCTGGCCAGTGTGAATCGGTAGTTGGAACCTCGCTCACACACCAAAGGGTCGCAGGTTCGATTCCCGGTCAGGGCCCTTACAGGAGGCAACTGATCAATGTGTCTCTCACATCGATGTTTTTCTCTTTCCCCATCCCTCTCTCCTTCCACTCTCTCTAAAATATCAATGAAAAAATATCCTTGGTCGAGAATTAACAAAACACAACAACAACAACAACAACGAGGGGAGGCATTATTGACCTTGTTTCTCAGATGAGGAAATCCAGGCTTAGAATGGGTAATTTACTTAAGGAAATACAGATGGAAAATGACAAGGGTGGAATTTAAACCCAAGCCCATCTAATGATAGAGCCCATGCTTTCTTCAACCTACTTCTAGTCCTTTTGGTATATTACATGTCAGTTAAATAAATATATGGGTCCTTTTGTTTTTCCATTGTTCCTGTGGGTTGTTTCTCATGATACCATTTGTGATTTTTCTAGAGATGCTGGTTCCACTGAGATTACCTGCTGCACTGTGATTATGGAACATGCTCTCCTACACTCTCTGAAATCCTTGTGTGGTTTCCATAGCCTTTCTCCAGCCTGAGAAAATGCTGAGTTAAAAACAGGCAGTGGTACCAGAGGTTTCTAGAGATTACATACACAGCAAGCTCAAGTATTTCAGAACACATTTTAAATTCAGAAAGGAGGCAAGAAGACCTCCTCTGAGCAAAGCGATCAAGTTTATGAATTCCACTTTATTTGGGTCCCTATTCAAAGTCTATCTACTCTTTTTTAAAAAATACACAAATGGGATCATACTATTTACACTGATCATACTATTTACGCTATTTTTTTTTTTTTTACTAACATTTGAAAATTATTGCCTGTTAGCACATATAGGCCCACCTCAATCATTTAAGGGCTGTTTCACTGAACGATGCATCAGATGTGTTTTTATCCAGCATTCTACTGATGGACATTTAGATGCTCAGCAGTCTTTTGTGGATTACCAGTCTTCTGTGACTATAACCAATGCTGTCATGACCATCCTTAATACCCACACCCGCCCAAAGGACTTGTTTCCAAACCCTTAGTAGATCAAAATCAGTAAGAGGAAAGGAAAGCGTTGCTGGAGGCAGTTGCCCGAAAGCAGTACAGCCTGACCAGAGGAAGGAGACATGAAAACTCTAAAAAGCAATCACAGAATTAAAGAAGCAAAACAGGCCAGGGCTGTTTAGCACAGGGATTAACTAATAGGGCACAGTAGGCCTTTAGGATATAACAACTGATACTCAGGAGGTCACTGAGTCATAAAGAAAGGAGCTTAGCCCTGGCCAGCGTGGCTCAGTTGGTTGGAGCATTGTCCTGTACACCAAAAGATGGTGGGTTCAATTCCCGGTCGGGGCACATTCAGGAAGCAGCCAATCGATATTTCTCTCTCTTTTTCTCTCCCTCCCTTCCTCTCTCTAAGATCAATAAAAAATAAAAATAAAATAAAATAAAAATATAAAAAGAAAGGAGCTTAAATCTCTTCTACATGCTCTTTTTAAAAAGGCAGGAAAGTGTGAAATCCATTTTAGAATGATTTTCATTGATTTTAGAATAATTTTCATCTAAAATGGTAAACCTAAGAAAAGGTCCTGCTCTTGAAGGGCAAATGTCAACTATTTGTGTAACTCCAACCCATGGAGTTGGAGTGTTAGTATACAAAACTTGATTACATTTTTCAAAAGCAAGGAGGGCAGATAAAGCTTATAAAGAATGCAGAAGACGGGCTCTTGAAAGAGGTAGGAAATAATGTCTCCTGGACAACACTCAGAAGAGCCTTCCTCCTCTTATGTTGGCGGAATCTGATAGTATCTCTTGATTTTGGCACAGCTAAGCTGGGAGAAGAATGCATTTGATGTGAGAGGACAAGGCCATGCTTTAAACTGGTATTTGACCCAAAACCCAGGATCCTGGTGGCCCACAAAGATCTTTTGAACGGTCCTCCTCAGAAGGTTCCTACCAAGTCTGTTTAGCTCCCTTTGGTCCGGGATTTGATTCTGACTAATGAAGCAGAAGATGCAGAAACTCTCCTGATGTGTTGGTTCTCTGAGGAGTTCCCATTTAACAACACTAATAATAATAAACCGTGAATAATTAATGAATTGTTGCAATTAGCAACGCAAACACCAACATCATGCTAACTGCCTGTGTAGCATGGCGGCTTATGAAACACAGGTGAGGGCTGAGATCAGGGATCAGAGATCCGAGATCCGAGATCAGAGGACCTGAGGTGAGATGAAGAGTCTTCCCAGAAGAGGAAGACTGGAGGGGACAGCTAGTGGAGGGTAAAGCAGGTAGGCCGGGAGACTGAGTTACAGTACAAATACAGTATCAGCAACTCTGCAGGGGCTCTGAGGGGATCAACTGCTGGGAACCACAGAGGAGGCACTAGTGGGGGAAAAGAAGGGCAGCAACTTAAAAGGGGTCAGAGCTGAGCTCCCCACATTTGAATGTACATTTCCCGTTTATAGCTAAGGTCCTGGAGAATGATCATTTTTCTTCAATTTTTTAATTTCCAGATCAGACTCACAAAATACAGGGACTGGAAGGATCTCAGCAGGAATACAGTGAATCACTCAGATGAAACTGTTCACTGAAAAACCATAACAAAGGTTATTTCCTCAAAATGAGGTTGAGGTTGTAGGTTATGAGCCTCAAGACCAACTTCAGATTTGGGGTCTTGGTAGAGTTTTGGTGTGGGTTTTTCTTCTCTCTCTTTTTTTTTTTTTTTTTTGGCTTGATGCTAACCACTGTTGGGAGGACCCCCTAACCCATTCCCACCCTGCCACACTCCAACACGTGTTCATTTCTGAAAGCAAGATGAGGGAGTCTCATTCACCCCACGACCACCACCTGAGTCTGCCAAACCAAAGTTGGGTTTTCATTGAAAATGGAATGATGGGCTTGAGGAATTTTTGAAGAATCATGTCAGGGTCTTTAATGGAAGTTAAGGAATGCAGACTCTACCATGCTGGCAGGACAAGTCATCATGGGCACGTGATAAATGGCATGATAGTAGCGATGATGCTGATGATGACTGCCTGCAACAGCGACTACCACACAGGCTTGACATAACTTCAGTCTATTACTAACAACAAAAACAATCAGATTACAGCATAGGAAATCTAACTTGCAGCTCTTCCGCGCCATTTCAAGTTTCCTCTCAAAGCCTTTTCTAAATAATAAATAAATACTTACAGACAGTGGTGGAGGTAGAACCCACTTGGTACTGAGTGCCAGACAGGGAAGCCAGAGCTTTGGCCGCACTCCTCGCCACCTTGTCCTAGGAGGGTGAGTCAGCAGAGTGAGAAAGAGTGGGTCCCGCCGCCTGATGTTCCTCAGCTGCTCTGCACTGCAATGGTTTGGAAGATTCTCGGCCATTCCCCCGATTGTCCCTTCTGGTCTCCTCTTCTTTCCCATCCAACTAAAGTCAAGGCCTGATTACAAAGTGAGGGGAACCCCTTCTCCCATCACATCCCCAGTTCTTAATTCTAGTCTGGGGAAGTGGGTAGAGAAAGGTGAAAGGAACGCATATGCACCTTGAAAGTGTGTGTATTATACACTCAAGCGCTCCAAAGACCTGCACACCAGCCAGTTAGGAATCTAGTACAGGCACTACATCACCTATCCCAAGGAAATGGAATGTTGCATTCATGAACATGAGGGAAGGCCAAGGACGTTCAAGAGAAAACCTTCTAAGAGTTGGGCATTCCAGAGTGCAGGCAGAGAGGGGAGCTGCCATATATGGATGCACCCTAAGGAGAGTACCTACTTGAGACCAGAATGTAGCCCACACCCAGCCAGGAGCTCTGTATCTGCTGGGTGGTTTACTGGTTAGCTGGGGCCTGGGCAGAGGAGCACGCTAAAGCCGACTGGCACGGGGGGAAAGGCTGCAGTCACTCTGCAGATGCCAGCCCAGCTCCAGCAGTCCACCCTCTGTGCCTGTTCACTTCCTAGGGTGAGTCGCTGTATGTGACACAGAGCACCCCTAGGCTGTGGCCTGCACCCGACTTAAACTCTACCTTAGCTGGAGTGAGGAGCACATCCCCTTCACCCAACACAGTGCCACCCCCAGCTCTTGGCAAGCAGTGGGTCTGCAGTAAGCTTTGGTCAGAAAGACCCGTGAGAAGGAAAGGCATGGTTCTTGGAAGTCATGGCAAGCACGGAAATAAAGGCACCATCTTCTTCCTACCCCCAGGAGGTCTGAAAGGAAGGGAAAGAAGACTGGGCCCTTAATGAAATAAGCCTATGCTCCCGGACTTTCCCTATAATGCCGTAGAACCACCACCTTGGCAGCAGCTAAGTTAAGCAGACCTGGGGCTGGGTGGGAGGCAGCCCATCACTCACCAGCTCATCAGCATCTCGGGCCTTTTTGACAGTGTATGCATATGGATACATCAGCAGCTGCGAGTAGCTGTGCAGGTCGATGAAGCATTTGAAATTCCCATGCTCTCGAATGAAATCTGCCACCGCTTTCACCTCCACTTCCGAATTGGCATGGGGTCCATGGTACACTTCGGAGCAAGGATTGTCACTGGCTCCCCCTCCTGTGGGGTGCGGCCCAAGCAGAAACATTAATCCATAGGCCAAGAAAACAGAAATGAAGGATCCACAGCCCAGAGGAGGGGCAGAAGGTATTGGCAATGGGCAGGTCACTGCTATGTGCCCCTAAGAACCTAGCCCATGGTGTGTGTATATCAAGTGGAAGGTGCAGGAATAGAAAGTCAGGGTGTTGGATCTGCCAGAGCTGAGAAAGAAAACTAGCAGACTCCTTTAAAAGGGTAGAGTTGACCTTGTATTGCATCATTAGCAATTGTCATAAATAATTAATATCATACTTGACAATGAGATGTAATTAATAAGTATTCTAGATAATTAATATGAGTACCAATTAATAATGAAAATGACTCCATTTATTCTGGTGTCAGCTCATTCTCTTGGTTCAGAACTTAATGGCAAAGCACTGCCAAAATAATCTATTGTTGTGGCTAAAATCTCTTGATTATTTGATAGGTGTTAGAAATACTGTGTTCAATATTACTTCACAATACAGTTCCCCTAGGTATCTGGTGTGTGTAAAACCACCCCAGCTAAGGAATATCTGACCTAACTTTGTATCAGCTCCTTTCCCACAGTCACATTATTTTTCACCCAATGGTTTGTGTGGTATTTCTAAGCAAGTAAAAGAAGTACATTAAGAACAAAACATCTGAGGAACAGTGCAAGAGAACTATTCAGATTTGGAATTGCAAGGTGAGTTTAGATCCGAACTCTTAACCATAAACTCGAGGTGTCTCTGAGCTTCCACTGTCGCATTTCAGATACTAAAATTCACTCACTAGGTAGAAAGAATTGTAAATAAGATAATATATGGGAAAGTACCTGACACGCAGTTGGCACTATTGTGAGAATGATTTTAAATAGCAGGAACTCAGAACCCACGTCTCCTAATTCTCATTCTCTTTCCATCACATCAAAGAGCTGAGGTTTATATTTACATATCTGAAGGTAGACCACAGATCTTGCCTGTCACAATAACAGTGCTTGCCCTGGCTGGCGTGGCTCATTTGGTGGGCGTGTCATCCCGTACACCGAGATTTGGCGGCTTCGATTCTGGTCAGGGCACCTACCCAGGCCGCAGGTTCAATCCCCGCTCCGGGCGCGTATGGGAAGCAACCGATCGATGTTTCTCTCTCACAGTGATGTTTCTCTCTCTCCCTTCCTCTCTCTAAAAGTTAATAACATATAATATAAATAAATCTCCTTGGGTGAGCATTTAAAAAAACAACAACAGTGCTAACCGCTCTCAGTTACTCACCCAGGACAATCTGGGGTGGCCAGGGTATAAGGAAGAGGCGTGGATGTATGTATCTAAGACTGTGATGGTTTTTAAATATTAGTGTCCTCTCAGGAGGACAGGAATTGCTGAGCTGTTCCGTTTCAAAATCACAAAAGAAAAAGTTAAAAAACAACAACAAGACACAGAGGACATATGAGATTTGCCCAAGTCTCTCAGTGAGTCAGCAACAGAGCCGCCTGAAGCCCCGCCAGCTTGGAGCCCCATGGACTAGGCTAGCCAGGAGTAGCAGGATTTGAAAACCGGCTCCCCAACCTACCAGCAAAACTTGCATTCCAATTTCTATTTGGATCAACACCAATGCAGGAGCTTCCAGGACTTCGGGATCGTGTCTTCCTCCAAAGTCGGTTCTGAAAAATCCACCAAGGAAGGAACAAACATCCAGAGATAAGTCAGGGCACAAGAGAGGTGAAAGTTTTCTTTGGGGACCAAAGACGGAGACGGGCACCATGGATGGGGCAAGCTGCTTACAGTTCTCCCTGGAGGATCATTGGGGCTCCTGTCCTTTCACTCCAGAAGAGGAGGCTGAGCCCTTCTGGCTCTGAGAGAAGGACCCCCCCCCCCAAATGTCCTGATGAGAACTTTATAATATAAAAACCAGGCTGACACCACCTGAACCCACCGAATAATTTTTGGCTTTGGTAAAAGTGGGAGAAATGAACCTTATGCACCTGAATGATCATTGATATGATTGGAAGTGCACAACTATTGTACTATTGCCTAAAACCTTAATCTGAATCCAACCAAGCCTCCAGGTCTGACTACCAGTACATAGGGAATGCGGGGATAAGGGAATGAATTATATGGCACACAACAAAGAAGCCATCAGGCAAATTTAGAATGTGAGACATTCTACAGGACAATTTATTTGGTTTCTTTAAAAATGAATAATATTTTTTAAAGACATGTGGGGGAGTTGGGGGAGGCTGCCGTTACTGAATTTGAAAGTCTGCAGAGCCATAACCAAATGCAGGCACAGGCCCTGGGCTGAGTGCCTCAGTTGGTTGGGCGTGATCTCGTGCACTGGAAGCTTGCCTGTTTGATTCCCAGTCAGGGCACATGCCCAATGCAGGGCATGCAGGATTCTCACATTGATATTTCTCTCTCTCTTCCTCTCTCTCTAAAAATCAATTTTAAAAGTCTTTTTTTAAAAATGCAGGCACAGATCTTATTTGGGTCCTGATTTCAACAAAATGACTTAAAGAATTTCCATTACTGCCCAGCCGGGCGTGGCTCAGAGGTTGAGCATCGACCGGGGATCCAGGCAATCAGGGCACATGCCCGGGTTGTGGGCTGCAGCCGGTCAATGACTCTCTCATAATTGATGTTTCTCTCTCTCTCTCTCCCTCTCCCTTCCTCTCTCTGAAATCAATAAAGATATATTTGAAAACAAACAAACAAAAAAAGAATTTCCATTACTTTTTAAAGATGATAGTGGTATGGTGTTGGTTCTTTTGTTTAACTATCATTAGCTAGTGGTGTGTACTAAAGAACTTTTGGGTGAAATAACCTGATGTCTTAGATTTGCTTTAAAATACGCCAGGAGAAAAATGTGTGGGAGGGAAAGAAATAAAAAAAAGGTTGGTAAGGTGCTGATGATTGTTCAAGATCCATGTAGGAAGTTCATTAGACTATTCTCTCTAAGAAAAAATATTCGCTGGTGATTCTCAGCTCAGAGAGAATGACTGGAAAATGAGACCTCAAGGAAGCTTACAACATGCACACTGTGGAAGTTTTCTCCAAGGTCATGCAACTATTTAGTGCAAAGCAAAGAAATCAACAAACAAGTCTTAACTCCAAGCAGCCTATTTGGTATTACTCACTTGAGTGTGCGTGTATACATATCCATCAGGGTTGGCCACAGGCAACAAGAACACATCCATTTTCTCCAAGATGGAGGTGATGGCTGGTTCCTTCCCGTAATCAGATACAATCTAAGCAGAGATAACAAGTTTGTCGGCTGTGCTCTCAAAGGCTGGATTGTTAGGTCTAAGCTTGTATCTTCTGCAGACGCCCAGCTCCTGGAACAGCATCCACCCTCTGCAGCCTCCCTGCCGCCTTCAAAGACACAGCTCTCTGAAAAGCCCTGAGCACCTGAAAACCTGGGGACATGGCTACATGATGACATCACTTGCAGAGTCCTGGGCTGTCTTTCCTTCCAGGGGGTAGGAAGCGGGGAGTGGAAAGCCACACATCATAACAGTTATTAGGAATCTGAGCCCCCTGCCAGGCGTAGGGAAGATGGGTCCTCCACACCGCCACCCCTCCTCTCCCAGTGCTGGCTTAAAGTGGGCTTCCCAGAGGGACAGGCAGACAGCGTGAGGTCCCTGAGGGCCTGTGGGGCTAGGAAGGGGCTGAAGGCAAAGCTCATCTGAGTGTCGCTGCTGACAAGGCAGCTCCCTTTCTGCTGGCTATGGGTCAGTGTTTCAGGGCCACCTCTGCAGCTCATTAGTTCTCACTGCCATGAATGCACAGTAGCTTGACCAAGGGGTTCTGACCTTTTGCTTCTCCAAAATGAAAAGGCCCCCAGCCTACTGTGTCTTCCCACCTCCTCCCCTGGGCCCAGCTTCATGGGAGGCTGCAGGGGAACCCCAGGTCCACCAGAACCCTCGCCTAAATACCAGGCGACATGACCTTCCTTGCAGTCCACATGGCCGTGGCCTGTGAGATCCACTCCCGGGAATGAATGCCTGCATTCAGCCAAATGGCGGGCCGCTGACTGTCATTTCCAGTGCTGAACTGTGGGAGGAAAAAGAGGCCAGAAAGTGACCCTCCTGGCCCGGTTCTCAGCTCACCTCTCGTCTCTTCAGCTTGCTCCCATTCATTTAATCCATTTAAGACAATTGAGAGACCAAACGTTCCTGAGGTCACCATGTATTTATCAGTTTATCCGTGACTAGGGAGCTTAATTGACTGGCTGGCTGGAGGGGTTGGAAGCAAAAGGGAAGGGGAAACAATTGCTATTGTGAATGACAATGCCAGTGTGATTAGAGATAATATTGTGTCTCTTGAAAAACCTCAAATGGTATCCCAACAGAGAGAGACAAGAGTGCATGAACCAGCCAGTTCTGGTTGATGAAATAAATGAATTCAGTTTTAAAAAGAGGACAAGGGGGTTCACTATCACACCAAATGGCATTAAATGAATTCTGGCTCCTGCCTTTTAGTGTCCCCGCTCCCCACCCAACAGAGCTTGGTGCGAATGAAGCCAGGGTCACAGATCGGCAAATAAGATTATTTTAGCAAGCAGCTCAGCAGCAGGCCTGCTCCTGCTGGTAATTTACCCATTGCTATCAGCCTGGGTTCTTCAGGGGTGACATGAAGCTAAGGGTTTGACAAATTCTTAGCATCATCAGCCATTCCATGGTTCGTGTCTCCAGATTCTTTTTTATTCATTAGGCTGGATTATTCGTGTAATTTATGCTACTGCCATAAATTCTCTACCTCCTTTGCTAATGTAGACCTGAATCTGTTTGAAATATCTAGAAATTAGGCTTTGCGCAGCCCAAGGATCATAGGCTGGGCTTAAAATTACATCAGCCCTAAAATTAGCTTCCTAGATTGCTTTTGCCCCTAGAAGCTGAATAGAATTTGTAGAACTAGCCCAATTTGTCTTGCTATTTACAGAAGGCGGGAATGAAAGAAGAAGACTGTGTGGCCTCTATGAGAGCTTTCTGGAATACTAACCTCCTCCCCACCCCCACTACCTCTGGTCTGAAGGCATCCCCTTAATCCTGCCTTTTAAGTCAAAACCTGGAATTCTAATGTGCAAGTAGGAGAATGTCTGTTGGAGCAAATTCGAACCCTGGTAGACAGCTCCCAACCTCACCCTCCTCCCTGAAGTCAAGGAGGTCCTAAAAAGCTGCCTCTGGCCAAGGTCTCATAGCTGGGTCCTGGGCACAAGGAACCAGGAGCCCGTGTCCAGTTCGGCCCTTCAAAGAGCATGGGGCTCACCTTCAGTACATACATGGGCCGGTTTTCAAACGAACGCCCAATCTTCACCCTGCTCGCCAAGTCAGGAAAGTCTCCGGCAATGCTGTCCATCTCCTGATAAATCTGAAGTGTAAGAAAGTGAACCCAGGGGCATTTTTAAAATTTGTTCGGCTCTGGGTAGGCATCTGTGAGCTTTATGTTGTTGATCTTAACGATTTCTTCCAGCCCCCTAACCATGGGGTTGACAATATAATTGGCATGGAATGCTTATTCTTGAAGAACTGCCTAAAGAGTGTTTTTCTATAGTTTTCTAGAAAATAATACATTTGTACCCATCCACAAAATTATAGTCCACTATAACTAG
Organism: Miniopterus schreibersii; assembly: GCF_964146895.1. Classification (NCBI taxonomy): domain Eukaryota; kingdom Metazoa; phylum Chordata; class Mammalia; order Chiroptera; family Miniopteridae; genus Miniopterus; species Miniopterus schreibersii. Next base: position 15,539,241 of record NC_138118.1, read on the forward strand.
TTCACTGCTCCAACAATGTGGCCCTTTGCACCATACTAGACTGGATAAATAGCGTGGTCCCATTTAGCCCAGGTTCTTGGAATCAGTGCTCTCCAAACTTTTTTGATCACTTTCTCTATCAGTTCAAAAAACATTAGCATGCACTATATATATATATATATGTAAAAATATAAACAAAAGTTGTAATAGTTTCTTCCTCCATCCCAGTGGACAGGCTTTCCAGTTTGGAGATGATTCCTGCCTGTAAAGGCTTCAAGAGAACAAATGAAGAGCTGTAAATCATGGCTGTGAATGATTTAGAGTTGCTCAAACCTTTTGAAGGTAAAAAGAACAAAATAAATTCATATTTAGACCTTAAAATTGGAAGAAGCACCTTTACAGAGGAGGAAAATGTGCAATCAATACGTAGAATAAAATCAAGCTTAAAGGGTTTATCAGAGTTGCAGTCAATATGGCAAATGGAAGCAAAAAAACACCCCCCAAATACATAGGCAAGCCAGATAAAAACACAATGAAAATTATTCACAGCCAAGTTAAAAAGCCAAAAGGGGGGAAAGTGCAGGTGCCAGAAATGAAGAGGGCACAAGCTGGCAGAGTGGGGGGCAGTGGAGGAAGCCCACACATCTGCCTTAGGTGCCGAGGGCTTACAGCAAACCAGGACTAGGGATAGAGAGCACAGGGCCCAGCGTGGGGCAAGGAGCTAGAATTTGAGAGCTGGGAATTGGCAACTGAGCCATGAAAAGGGCCTGGAAACTCTATCCGCTGACCCTAGAAAGTGGAGCAAGCCGGATGCCTGCCCCAAGCCATGAGAGGAAAGAGAGTCACCCAGGAAAAATTAAAACACCAAACTGAGTCCAGCTGGAGGGGGGAGGGTGTCCAAATTCACATTCCCAACATCAGGGGAAAACTAACCTGAGAAACAAACAAAAATAACAGCAACCACAACACACACACACAGAGTCTGAAACTAGAAACCCTGGCAGAAACAAACATCAAATTCCCACTAGGGAACTAAGACTTAAGTGGCTGTAGGATACGAGCTCTTAAAAGCTGTTTTTAGAAAACACTGCATGCGATCAAGCCAAGAGAAGACGATGGTAGCACCAACCCACAGTAAAAGGCCTCTCGGGGAAGAAGAGATAGCTGTAAACCAGATGACAATGGCACCTGAAGCCAGGGAACAAAAAGCCAAAAGCCAGTGTATCGCAAGTGAGGCTCCCGAGGCAGGCAAGGGAGCCCATGAAGTTGCCGGGGTCTTGGGTGACATTTGCAACTGGTTAGCTCAGCTAGGAAGTGCCCAGATAATGAAGCTAACATCATGGATTTAATCCCTGTTTGGACCCTGAGCTCTGCTTTCGTCTGTGGCCCTGGCCTGAACTCCTAACTTTGTCCAGCTGTTTTGCAGATGTATGTCATTGATCACAGGAAGGATCAAGGGGCAATGCAGATGGAAGTGTACACAGTAAACAAAGCTACTGATAATCATGGGAAAGAAAGGCAAATAGTTGGTCAGCCTTTGAAATAACCCCTCACTGGAAGAAAAACAACTCCAAGTATATGTTTCATGGAAAGCATTCCCGGAGCACCATCTTTGGATGTAAAGAACAACATGCATTGAGGCGTGGCGAGGAGAATGCCAATATAGATTTGGAGAGTGTTCCTAAACTAGTAGTTTCCAGATTAATGAGGAAGACACGGAGGGACATAACAGAACTGTATTATACATGATGCAAGTCCATTCTGTTTGCTCCTCTTGACTCCTCAAGTTCCAATATTGTATAAAATTATTCTGCTTCGAGTTTTTCATTTGAAGGGTTGGCTTACCTTGAAAGTCAGTCATCTATACAAAGTGGTTTCTAACTAAACACAGCACCAAAGTGCATTATGGAACAAATGTATGTTGTAAGTGGTCATGATAAATGACTGGAAATGCTTGGTTAACCTTGAAATAATCGCTTGTCTATTTGCCTGAATAAGTAACATTTTAACTTGGGTGAATAAACTATAAGGATCGTGGTGGGGTACAATGAGGTTAATTTACAAGAAGAGGAAATGATCGCCGGTGTTGCATGGCTTCCTTTAAGGGCTTGCTTAAGAAAACAAGGACGCATGTGGGAGAAAGGGTTCAGTTTGTCTTTTCACTGTGCTCTTGGGGGCTGGTGAGCACTGAGCACCCAAGAATTAGAAAGGAATCAAAGTGGACACGTTTTAGCCCCTCGGGGAAGGGCTATCATGCTGGGGACGAATACCTCCTGAAAGCAAGGAAAGGGGTCAGAAAACCCAGGAGACTGTAACCTTGATCTTAATCTGCTCTGAAACACTTACAGCGTCCAGGGAATGATAGGCCCCGTAGTTGAAGTTATTCCCGCTCCGTTCTTGCTCTTCGTTGTATTGCATTTCTTCATCTTCTTTGTCTAAAAGGGCCTAAAACAGACATGGCAACACTGTGAAGTGGTCCGTTGGAGATGGAGGCTCATGTTTCCGCCTTTTCTTGGCCCACGGGCCAGCCAAGACGGCGGCACCTTCAGCGCACAGATCAAACAACACAAATGCCAAGGTGTAAAAGGAGGTCAGATATCTTCCACATGTCTATAAAATCTTACTCCTTGTTGCCCATCGGACGTCACCCCATTCTAAACCCACTTACTCCCTGGAAGCAATATATATGCTACTTTGTTACTCTATACTCTGAATTCTCTAGACATCAGCCCGCATCTGGTACCCAGTGCCTCTGAAATACACAGCTTGGGAAACCATTCAGAAACAAAGAAATTCTTATAACCACTCATACTTTGAAGGCTCCTGGCAGATGTCTATGACATGTGAGGATGATTAATAAGCTCACAGCTGCTCACGCCATCAGGAAACTCCCGGGCCAAATCACCAATTAGTCCATAACCCACCTCGGTGAAGGAGAGAACCTGAGCCAGACACTGTCCTGCTGTTCAGATACAGGTCGTGAGGCTGGTGCCTGGCTAAGCTGGTGATGTTCCCTCTGCTGGGGGTTGTTGGTGACATTCCCCTTTTCTCAAAGGATGCTTTTTATGACTGGTCTCCAACTCCCGCCCCACTCTGTCCTTCCCTCCTGACTTCAAATAAGAAAAGGGAGAAAAACTTAATACTTGTGGACATCTCTGACAACCAGGCACTGTTAGACATGTTGCATACACTTAATCACTTTTCTCAATAAATTGTAAGAAGTAGTTATCACTATTAACATTGTAAAAATGAAGAAACAGAGGCTCAAGAGGTAAAACGCTTGTCCAAAGTCACACAGCTAGCAGTTAGCAAAATCAGGGTTTGGATCCAGATCTGTCTGGTTCCCCACCCCATGTATGCCCCTCTACTAAACATGCCCCTTTAACAAGCCATTGCACTTTACTTCCAAGTACTTCAACGTCTTCAACTATAAAATGGAGGAAAATGAGACCAGAACTTGGAAATGTCTCAGGTCCACTCTGGCTGCTTTGTCCTGTGCAAGACAAGTAGGGGGCCTTAGTTTACCCACCTGCAGGTCTTCAATGGTCACTGAGTAATCAAAGCCTTGAGACTTGAGGAAGAATTTGACTGGCTGCAGGCTGACGGATGGGACCAGGACATCCACAGGACTACCCAAGGTGGAGGAAGATTTCCAGAGGTTGAGCTAAAGAGAAGAGAGAAACCAGGTTGAAGGCCAGTTCAGGTAACAAGCATAATGAGCCAGCTCATTCTTCTAGAACAACTGCCAAAAGTCAGAGTGACACCTGAGGAGCTGGGTTCTGCCCAAAGGCAGACTTTGCCCATTTCACAATTGTATCTGGTCAGACCTGTCCAGCAGGCAATGCCCGGCAAAGCCCAAGAAGTAATAATGTCAACGGCAGATGGGAAGATGGAGCCCACTGCTGAGGCCTCCCACCTCCCAACACTGCTACAATATATAGCACTTCTCCCCCGCCAACCCTCTCAATCATGGAAACACATGTTGACTGGGACAGAAACTCTCCAGAAATAATGTCAGTGGTGCAAGTCTTCTCCCACCAAAATTAGAAAATGCCCAAGAGGTCTAGAAAGAACCAGGTACCTTAAAGTTGTCTAAATTCACTAGCTCGTTTAGTTTGCTGATCTCGTCTCCATTTCTGACGTTAATCCTAAAAACTTGATCCCTGGAGAAAGAAAAAAAGAAAAAGAAAAGCAAAAGATAATGGTGAGCTTTCGGCTGGCAAATAATCCCCAAGTCTACTATCCCAGACATAATTGCGCCGAATGAGAGGAAATGGTCTAGCCTTTGGTTATAATGTATAGCCATTAAAAATAAGACTACGTGGCTAATATGAAAAAGTGCTTATGGTATAACTTTAAGGAAAATATTAAGTGAAAGAGCAGGACACAGAATTGTATGTATGCCATGATCACAAGTATGGAAAAAGCAGATGCATTGGAAGAAAAACAGACAACGGAAATACAGCAAATGCTGACAGTGCTTGTGTTCGGGTCGTGGAATTATGGATGACTGACTTTTTTCCCCCTTGTATCTGTTTTCTGTAATGTGGTCATATTACTTTATAATGAAAAACATATATATTTTGCAGAAAGGAATGTTCCTGAGCTACACGCGAAGCTAACTCAAGACATAAAGAAGCATTTCTTCACTGTCAGGGGCTAAGACTGAAACAGCCCAGCGCACAATGCAGGGTGCAGATGACGCTTTGTTGAGTTGTACCCCTGAAACCTGTGTGGTTTTGTGATCCAACGCCACCCCAATAAATTCAATTAAAAAATAAAATTTAATTAATTTTAAAAAAAGAAAGAAACAAACTCTGGCCTAAGGTCCATGCTGAAAAGAGCCAGAAAAGAGAACAGATCTTCCATCCCTGAAGGGTTAGCTATTTTCCTCTTAGCAAAAAGGGGAGAGGCTGGGTGTTCTTTCAATCTCTTCCAGTGCCAGAACTCTATAAAAATTCGAATTAGGTAAGGGCCAAGGTGCTGGGGCTGACCCTGCGATTCAGTCCTCCCAAGGGGACCCTGAGAGGGCCCAGAGGGAGCCGGCCAGTCCCGAGCCCCCCTTCATCGTTTGTCCTGCACTTGTTTCATATACACGGTTCAGCATCCACGGCAGCGGCAGGGGTAGAGGCCCCCCGAAGACCTGTGTGTGGGTGGGAGAAGTACAAGCCTGAAAAGCTGCCTTTGTGCTCTCAGCCGGCTCAAGTAGCCAGGGGAGCCATTAGTCTGTTGCTAGGTGACGGGCCCAATGAATCTGCACTCAACACTGTCACATGCGTCATCCCTTTGACACGAATGAATGCAGGAAGCGCTGGTGGAGAGAGCTGTGGGCTGAAGGACCTGTTGACAGAGAAAATGGCTCTGTCACAGGGAGCTAAACGTGCAGCCTCACGTGGCAGATCGGCACCTCCCCATCAGGAAGCCAGCTCAATCTGGATGGGCTCTCGGGGTGTACCTTTGTTCTGGGGGGTTCTCCGGGATCTCTGGGGGTATCTAGTCCAGCCTCAAGGAGACAAGGCCCACTGAAGAGTTGCTTCCAACTCAGGTGGCAGGGCTGGAGGGAATGCCAGTGCCAAAGGCTCACTTTCTCCCGGTCTCCACAGGGCCCTGGGAGGTGGGCAGCTAACTGCATCCACAGGTGCTGCTGGGGCCGTGGTGGAGGAGCCACTGGCTGTGCAGCTCTCAGTCTGAACCCAACAGGCTTGCTAGGAGTTGGACTGCAGCCCTGAGAAGACGAGTTGAACCCCCATTTCCCTGACACAGGCAGGCAGCCTCACAAAAAAGGGAAGGGTTTAAAACAGAAGGGAAATCCTTACTCCTGGCTAAATACCAGGGCCCATCTGCCAAACTCATGCTCTGTCACAACCCATTCCCAGCTCCCCAGGAAAAAAAAAAAAAAAAGGTCTTAGAAGTGGTGTTCTAGAATGTGCCTGTGCACTGATATTGGCAAAATTAGGCATTTGTAAAATACAGCACTGACAAGAGCAATCACAAAGAAGCAGGGGAGGGAAACAGAGCAGGAAGAGAGGAAAAGAGGAACATAAAAAATAAGGAGCTCTCAGAAGTATAAAAATCATGTTACACATCTACCCAGAGCATTTGTTTTACTTTTTCCAAAGTTCTGCTTCACAACAGAACTTCCGTACTCTTGGAAGTCCTGACCGTGGGTCACAGAGAATCTCACATGATCAAACGCACAGCCCGTTTCATCGCGCGGTAAGCAGCCCGGCTACAGGGGTTAAAGACGCAGCCGAGGTATTTAGAAAGGCGGCGGGGAAGACGTGCACCAGAAAAGGGGCTCTGCGATCTAAGCAAAAGTAGCCTCACAGAGTAATCTGATCATAAATTCCTAACTGGGTAGGTCCCTGTGGGTAGTCACGTCCCAGGTCTGTAAAAGGTTTATCTTCACCTTAAGCAAAGCCCTGTCCTTTGTTCTTGGGCTGCTAGGTTAACACACCTTGAATGCCTCTTTCTCAGACCCCTGGAGGGAGCACATAATCTTGTTAACTAGCCTCTAATCCCCACCTTCACGTAATCTTCCTTATCTTTCCTCTGTAATTCCAAAAGAAGAAAAGAAACTGCAAAACTGTCATTTTCTGGAGCATTTGAGATCTCGCTTCCCTGGCAGGTCATCTGCTTGGCTCAAATCAAATCAAATCAACTCATATAAAATTTCTCAACAGGTTTGGACATTTTTACACTGACATAGGGCTGGAGCAGGGTAGAGTCCTTCCCTGTCTGTCTCTGCTCCACCTCTCCCTCCTACACCTTCTTGGCTCTCGCCTCGATGAAATCCCAAATTCACCATGCACTTTGCCCTCGTGGCTTTGCACATGCTGTTCCCTCTGCCTGGATACCCAGCCCTTTCCCTTCACTGCCTAGCAATCTCCCACCCAGGGTTTCGGAACAGCTCCCATCACCCACAAGGTTTTCCCCACCCAGAGGCGGCAATGCGAGGGCAGTCTTCAGATGGTGCTGAGATTGGGGAGAAGGGGTTGTTTAACACCTTACTAACCGGTCACAATTATACACCTGTTTCCGTGTCTGAACATTGCTGACCGGTCAGAGATTACTCGTGCCTGCACTCACATTAATTTAAGCAATTTTAAACACCTTGCTGACCGATCATGACAGAAAAGTAGCCGGCCAAACGGGGGACTTCTGGCTCAAAATAGCCGGTCAGCAAGTAACACTATTCCCATGAACATAAGTCCATCAGAACCTGGAAGCAGAGATCACAAGTGAAGGGCAGCCTCTTCTTGTCCTCAAAGCCCTTGTCTCTGTTTGGAAAATGCCCTTCGCTGTGTGGGTGGCTGAATACAACCTATGACTACCATCTGGAAATCTATTCAAAGACCTTAAACTCGTTCTGACTATGGAAGATTGGCCTGGGAAAGGGGATATGATGGGATTTGCAGGTGGCCATCTCACCCCTCTGCGTCACACAGGTATTCTTACAGCTCTGGCTAACTCTGGCCCTCTCCGATGCCCAGGGCTGTCCCACTGCTTCCTAACAATGGTTGGTGATCCCCTCTCACTCTCTCACACTTGTCCCATGTTCCGGACAGTCAATAGTCACCTTGGTGCTGAGCTTCTATCCCTCCCCAAGTGGCCTGGTCTTTGTACCTGTCTCACTGGAATCCTCAGCCAGGCATAGCATCAACCAGGAGTCCTGAGAGACGCGGCACAGAACTCTTAAATGCCTGCCAGTTACAGCTGATGCTGCAGCCAGTTCTGCAACTACTTCATGTTCTCTGCCTGCCTCACACCTCTACGCATCCTGGCCACCATCCCATCCTTAACGTGACTGAAGACCAGGGCAAAACACACCAGCAAAGACAGACTAGGGAAGCGGGTGAGTTGAGTAGAAAGAACAGGCTAGGGCGGAGGGTTTGGGGGGAACCATCATCTTCACCTCCTCAGCACTGTACCCCCTCCAAGCCAACTTATGTCCTGGCTTCCCAACCACTTGAATGCTCAGAGGCCTTGCTCTAAATGTTCAGCTCCTGGGACATGTCTATGGATCCCAGGAAGGATCCCACCACCTTTGCTGGGTTCCACACTATGGAGTGAGACCAGATTTGGGGGTGAGGATGGTACTAATGGTTAAAACCATCTGCAATTAGCGCAGGCACACAGCCCTTTCTGTGCCCTCTCCTGTGGTGAGGACTCCAGTGCCCACTTCAGCTGTCTCAACTCAGGTGCCCACTGCAGGATACAGAAGTCTGTATCCTGAGACATAAAGATTTTTCAGCCACATGAATAGCTGCAGGGGGAGCCTAACAGCTCCAGGTGTCAGTCCACATGGCAGCAAGCGGAGTTATTACACTGAGCTGCCTGAGGAAAAATCTCCTTCCCCGGCCACCTGCTGTGCCTGATGCCTCTAAGCTATTTGGCATTAGAGACCAGGTGTGAACAGGAGTTATCACCATAAAAATTATAAGTACAGTGGTTCCCCCTTATCCACGGTTTTGCTTTCTGTGGTTTCAGTTACCCGAGAATGCACTCTGAAAGTATTAAATGAAAAACTTCAGAAATAAACAATTCGTAAGTTTTCAATTACACACCATTCTGAGTACCTCACTTCATCTCATCACATCATCTCACATCATCACAAGACGAAGGGTGAATATAGTACAATAAATATTTTGAGAGAGGCCACATGCACATAACTTTTATTACAGTATATTGTTATAATTATTCCATTTTATTATTATTGTTAATCTTGTACTGTGCCTAATTTATAAATTAAACTTCTCATAAGTATGTATGCATAGGAAAAAATATAGTATATATGGGGTTTGGTACTATCTGTGGTTTCAGGCATCCACTGGGGGCCTTGGAATGGATCCTTCACAAATAAGGGGGGTACTGTAATTACCTCAGCAAACAACCTCAAAGTCCCGTTAGCCAGATAGTATAACAGAGTACACTAGTAGATACAGACAAATCAGTGAGATATAGGATTCCATTTGGAGATTACCTTGTGTTACAGCAAAAGGGTGTGGATTTTGCATTCAGAGTTCCAGCTCCCCTGTTTACCAGCTAAGTGGCCTTGGGCTGGTTTCTTAATCTTTCTGAGGCTGAGTTTTTTCATCTTTAAATTAAGGAAAATAACACCCCTGCCTGGCAGAGTTGCTGTGTGATCCAAAAGATAAGGCACACTAAAGCTTTTTGCAAATGGCAAAGCATTTATGCAGTAATGAGTTATTAGAATCCAATCTTCCAGCAGGGTACCATGGCATCCTTTCATCTCTCCTACCTCCCAAGCGTCCTCTCCTTTGCAAACCACAGAGCATTCTGTGTGGAGCACGTTGAGCATGTGTGTACACAGTGTACAGGTGAATCCTGGCACGTCAATTTTCAGAGCTATGACCTATCAAATCTCCATGTCCCAAGTGCTAATGAGAAAGCACCAGCTTTACTAAGCCTTCACCATTAACAGAGAGGTGCAGCCAAAAAGCCTAAGACCCAGGTTTTCCCTTAAGCAGGACAGAAATTAGACCATTTCTAGTAATTCTTGTTAGTTCATAATATAGGAGTATGAAAGCAGAAGACGCCTGGAACTGACCTGACAAATAAGAACTAGGAAGAAAAAGAATTGGCAGGAGATTAGGGAGCTAGGGAGGACTGCAGAGGCCACCTAGTCTGATTTCACATGTAAAATTGAACCTGAGAGGCAAGTAACTTGTCCAGGATGACACAGGGCAGAGCTGGGACAGGAGCCCAGGTCTTCTTTCTCAATGCCATACCTCTTGAAGTATCATCTGTCACACATTTCCAAATTCATTGGACTCCCATACTCTGAACTAACCAAGTAATAATAAGTCCAAAGGGAACTTACCCAAAAAACTTTTCTCGGCCACAGAGGCTGGGCCCAATAAGGACCCCAAAGAAGAGTATCCACTTCATGTCCCAAAGGTGTCTGTGACACTGTGTCTGAGTCAAGCTATATTTATAAGGAATCTGCAATAGACTCAGTTCTCAAAAATGCTAGTGTGATTCCCAAGCAGCCTTGCAACTCTGGCGGTGGACAGGTGGGCCCTACCCATGACTCTTCCATTCCTTTGGAGTGATAAAGGCCAGCTTCCTGATTCACAAGATCAGGAACTTGCTCCTCGGGCTGGAAAACTCTGTGCCAAAGGTATCGTATTGCTCAACACTGTATTTAAATAGTGTTTTTTGAATAAATAGGAAGTCCCACAGCGCCGAATAGAATTTATACTAGTAGGAGAGGCCAGGTTGTAAACCTAAGGTGGAGTTACCTCTAGAGTTTAAAAAAAAAAAGTGAGACAATCAAAGAAACCCCAAGCCAGCTCCAAGACCGCACACCTGACAAGCCTTGTCAGATAATTCACTAGAGCAGGTCATAACGATAACAGTTTGTGGCCTCTATTATGAATCTGACAAATAATTCTTGGGACTCCAGGAAGAAAGTAGAAATATATAAGGTAAAGGGTATAAGAATAATGTGTTAGTCTGAATAAACTGTCAGCTTTCCTTAGGGTCTGAGCTAAAGTTAAGGTTTAATAGTATTATTAAAATAAGACTTTATTATTTCTTACATTGGCTAGACAAGTCTAGTGTTCTTTCCACCATGTCACAGCAGAATAAATGGAAGACACTCGCGACCTCCATGACTTCTTGGGTTCTGAGGCCTTCGAGTCTTTCATGAGAGCCCCAAATCCCACAGGCCTCCCCCATCCCACGGCCCCCAAGGTCTACACTCTTTCTGCACTTGCTAAGGGGAGTGAATACAACCAAGGGTCATGACTGGGACTGTTAAAGAAAACATTTGGTAAAACTGTAAGGAAGAATTTACTCAAAATTATTGCAGTAGAGGTCATGAAATAGGAGAGAATAATTGTGTTCAACTCCAAATACAATTAAGTCAACAGAGTGCGGGGACAGTAGATGAATAATTGCTAAGAAGGGGCATCACAGGTAGGGGAGATACTTGCTTAAATACCTAAGAGGATTCTTGCCTAAAGGCAAGGCAAAGATTGAGACATCGTAAGTGGAAGATAAGGAACTTGATCAGATATCAAGGATGGGGAAGACCTCCTCAGCAGGATTCTGCTAAGACTGACTTAGACAGGGCCCAAGGACAAGCCTAGTCGAAAAGAGGACTCTGAGGAGCCTACCTAAGGTTTGGTGAACGAAGGCCTTTGACAGGAGCTATGGGCCTAGGGTGCCCATCAGGGCTCCCTTATCCTTCCCACACTGAAAGGGAGCCCCTAGGCCCATGCTGGCCCACCACAAAGACTGGGTCTCTCCTTCACCAACACAGATTTCAGCTTTGAAATTAGTAGCGAGAGAAGCTGAGACCTGAATCTGCAAAAATGTGAGCTAAAGAACCAAGTACCCAGAATTCCAGGCAAGCTGGAATTCACTTTCCACCCTTTTCTTCCAGAGAAAACCATCCACGTGAAGAAAATCTAAACCCCTAATCGAAGTAAATGTCTAAAGAGAAGTTCTATGCACTCTGAGACCCAGACTTGATAGGGCAACCAGGAAGGAGTGTCACTGGTTTGGGTCCCCCCCAGTTTTCAAAGTGCAGCACACCGGGAATGGAAAAGCTAAGGCAATAATGGAACCAGACACAATACCTAGCATAGTGCTTGGAACAGTGGAGTTGCTTAATTAGTATTTATTGAATAAATGAACTTAAAAGTTCCTTTCTAGCTCTAAAATGCTACTCTATTGAGACGAATGAGCTGACACATGCCATTATGGATGAACCTTGAAAACATTATGCTAAGTGATCTAAGCCAGTCACAAAAGGACAAATACTGTGTCATTCTATTTGCATATGGTACCTAGAATAGGCAGATTCACAGAGACAGAAGTAGACTAGAGGTTACCAGGGGCTGGAGGGAGGGGGGATGGGGAGTTATTGCTCAGTGGGTGCAGAGCTTCCGTTTGGGATGACAAAGCTCTGGGGATGGATGGTGGTGATCAATGTGTAATACTGTAAATGTACTTTATGCCATTGAATTGTACACTTAAACGTGGTTAAAATGGTGACTTTTATGATATGTATATTTTACCACTTTTTTTTAATGTTGAAAGGATGTTGGGAACATTTTGCTAAGGATTAATTTTTTTAAAAAAGAGGAAGGGGTACAGCTCAGTGGTTTGCTGCATTTTAGGGCAGCATAAACTGAAGAATTAATTCTCCTAGTTCAGGATTCAAAAAAGAAATAATCACTCCCCAACTTTGCTTCAAACTAGACTTTTAATGGTGTTTATCCCCCAGAGCCCTAATAGGGATGGTCTCGCACATGCTCCATGATTGTCTTCAAGCCAAGCCAGGTCTCTTCGGCTGTGGGTAAGATCTGCTTGGCAGGCAAGAGGAAGCCGTATCGACCCGTGTCTCTCAGTTCAAAAGCAAATGAGTATTTGATGCCAAAGTCATAGGCCCAGTCAATGCTTCCTCCACTGGCTTGGTCTGAAGGGCAAATAAGAATAAAGTCTGGTTATGCCATTGCCACTGGCCTCTCACAGCTATGTAACCTCTATGCTAAGTTCTACTATTATTAAAAAAGGTAAGTTAGGCCCCTATCTGCAAGGTCCTAGAGGGCAGGGATAGCTCAGTAGGGGGTCACACTTATGAAAAAATACAAGATTAATTTGAAAAGCAAAAGGTGTTATGTAAATGAACACTACAGTTAGGTTTCCTCTGGTGTTCTTAGGAGCCTCTGGCTTCACCCGGCCATTTGGAATCCTGCCTGATCGCCAACTGGCATCTTCTACAACATAGGGAGGCCCCCCACTTCCTTCTTTAGAAAAGTGCTGGGCGTAGACTTTGTTTTCTCTAGAGAGAGAGGAGGGGTTATAAGTAGAAGAAAAAATTTGATCCCTGCCCTCAGGGGATTTTCAGTATAAGGGTGAAACAGGCCTTGTTCTGATATCAAATAACATGCCCAGTACCTATGTGTGATGGGCTCACCCAGTAATGTGCATTTGTGTAATGTGTGACCACTGACAAGACAGATGATGAAGGAAGGTGGCATTAGCCCACAAAGACTTAGGGTGATCATGACTCAGAAGAGCTGAATCATGGACTGGCCTCTGAGGCCCTGCCCGGGGAGAGCAGGTAGAGGTCAAATGAAGGCGATAGCTGAGGCAGAGATGGAGGAAGTCACCTAGTCCCCAAGAATGGGGCTGGGCAATGGGAAAGATCAAGGAGGTTGTACCAGGGAGAAGCAGGACTCATGGTTAATATTGTGAATGAGCACTGAACTCCTGAGACTAGTGTCTTTGTCTTCACTCACAGCAGCTATGTAACCTGGTAAATAACAAATACCAAATGATTTCTGACTTGAACTGAATCTTCCTAGGTACCAGAATAACTAACTTATGCCTTTGGTATGGCTATGTGACACAGCCAGTCCCACTAAGAAGCCTATAGTGGATGGAATGCTAGCTTCAGACTGAATCCTGACTCTGCAAAACATTAGCTGGCTGACCTAAGGCACATACTTATCTCACTGAGTCCAAAATGCTTCCTTTGTCTAATGGGGATAACAATACTACTAATTTCACAGAGCAATGAGAATTACATGAAATAATATGATATTTATGATTTCAAAACTTGTTGAACACTTACTAAATGTGATAGGCACTATGAAAAATTGGTTCATTTAATCACCACTTGAGTCAGGAAGTAGATATTAGTATTATTTCCATTTTACAGATGAGGAAACAGGTTCAAAGAAATTAAGTGAAGGAGCTAGGATAATGTATGTAGAGTAGGCATTCAATAAATGTCAGTTATTGTTATAACTATGATTATCAATAAATGAGTAGGATCCTATTTTAGAAGTTAGGCCACATTAAGGATAAAAGGCATCTGCAGGAGAGTAGTTCACCAGGAAACTAACACGAAACATTTATATAGTGCCTTAGAGTTAGTGAACACTTTTACTCTACATTCTATCTTTTGAGCCTCTCAACAACCCATTTCACAGATGAAGAAACCAAGGGAAGCTCTGGCTGGTGTTGCTCAGTGGCTAGAGGGTCGGCCCATGCACCAAAAGGTCTCAGGTTTGATTCTAGTCAAGAGCACATACTTGGGTTGCAGATTCGATTGCCAGCCCCAGTCCAGGCGCGTGCAAGAGGCAACCAATCGATGTGTCTCTCTCACATTGATGTTTCTCTCTCTCTCCTGGTCTCTCTCTCTCCGCCTCCCTGCCTCCCTTCCACTCTCTCTAAAAATCAATGGAAAAAATATCCTCGGGTAAGAATTAACAGAAAAATAGAATAAATAAATAAATGTAAAAGAAACCAAGGGAGGATGAGTGACCTCCCCAAGGTTACTTGGTGGAGCTGTAACTCAAACCCAGGCCCCTGTTCCCAAGGTCTGTTTTTTCCCCCCACACTTCTCTGAGAAAGAACTCAAGTAACAACTCCTCCTGGACCAAACACCTATCATAGTGCAGCTCCTCTAGCCCTTTCCAAATGAGAAACTGCCCAGGAACTGTCTCACCCACCACAGAAATCCAGCCACCTCTTGGGTGGAGTGAAGCAGGTGCTCAGCTCAGAGCTGCATACCAGTCTTGGGCAGGAGGCAAAAAGTACTTAATTGGGACTAGCTCCAAGAGGAAGTGCTTGTCCAAGCTGGAATGAGGCCAGGAGCAAAGATAACAGAGTCAGCTCTAGGCAGAGATGTAGCCAGAACTTGCTTGACCACTAATGGTCAGGTTCCCCAAAAACCAGACAGCAAACCCTGTACTTGTCTGATATTTGCTTATTAAAAATGCCTTCAATATCTGTGACCTTACCAAGAAAAGCATACTAAACCTCAGCCTTCCGAGGTCTACCTTACTTGAAAGTACCTCAGCTAAAGAGGGGGGGAAACGAGATTCCTTGTAATAAAATGGCTGGGACACCATTTGAGGGTCTCGGGGGCAGAAGATGCCATTCTGCTAACATTCTGAACTCCAGCCTCTACTCAGAAGCTGCCAACCAGAGAAGGCATCCGATCCTCAGCCTTAAGTGGCCACGATGGCTTCCTCCCTACTGCCATCACTCAGAAGGCCCTCCTCCCTGGAGGTTCACCCGCCAAAGAGGAGGACAATCCCACATGGAAAATAGTTTAAAAGGTCTGGACAACTGTAAGATCAGCCTTCCTAGAGAATAGCCTAAAAAACATGTAACAAGAGCTCCGAAGCTGTTCATTCCATTTGACTTGGAACTCCTGTCTTGGGAACCCATACCAAAGAGCTCTAAAAGAGAAAGGAGTGTGTACCAACATGTTCACAGTAGCAATGCTTAGCAAAAAGTGAAACAATCCAAAGGCCCAATAACTGGGATATAGCACTATAATGGAATAACAAATACCTAGAGTGGAAAAACAAAATTACACAGGAAATAACTTTGACTGGAAAGAAAGCTGGACACAAGATAGAATGCTGACATTGATTACAACTTGTGGACCAAAACGGGGTTGTAGGGAAAGTAATCTCACAGGGCAATCTGATCATAAACTCCTAACTGGGCAAGTCATGGTGGATAGTCACATCCCAGGCCTATAAAAGGCTTATCTTTGCCTTAAGCAAGTCATGTCCATTATTTCTGTACATCTAGGTTAACACACCTCTGAAATGCCCCTTTTCAAACCCCTCCTTCTAAAGCATGGCTACCCTCAAGAGAGCCCATAATCTTAATTCTCCTGCCAGGTGATCCCACCTTGCTTTCTCTCACCTTCATGTAATCTTCCTTACTTCCCTCCATCTCAAATGCATAAAAGAAACTACAAACTGTTATTCTCTGAAGCATTTTTCTCAGTCTGTTGAGATTTTTCCCCCTTCAAATTATAAGAGAAAGTTTATTTAGAAAGTTACAGAGGTAGAAGTGCCCTTGTTGCTTAGGAGAGAGAAAGGCAGAGGTAATGCACCTGGGGGGACGAAGAGGGGGAAGGGAAAGGTGCGGGCGCCCTACTGAGAGGGAGAGCTCACTCAGTCTGTTGAGATCTTGCTTCCAGGTGTACTCTGCCTCAAATTATTGTAAAAATTCTCTACAAGTTTGCCAGTTCTTACATCAACAAACTAGATAAATATATTTGTGTTCACTGACAAAACCATTGACCAAATTGAAACAAAATAAAAATGTTGGTTATTGGATTCTTTTTTTTTTTTTAATCTTCACCCTAGGATATTTTTTCCATTGCTTGTCAGAGAGAGTGGAAGAGAGAGAGCGAGAGAGAGGAACATTGATGAGAGACACACACAATTGGTTGCCTCCTGCACGCATCCCGACTGGGGCTGGGTATCAAGCCTGTAACCGAGGTACTTGCCCTTGGACAGAATTGAACCCAGGACCCTTCAGTCCACGGGCTAACACTCTAACCAATGAGCCAAACCAGGTAGGGCTGGATTCTTTTTTAATGAAGTTTTTAAATGCATCATAATAGAAAAAAAGAAATCATAATCTGGAATAAAAGAACTTTCGTGATCTGAAATATTACCAGATCAGTAGTTTCTGTATTTTCCTTGTGTTCTAGATAAGATGAGTAAATTATTACTCCTCTGCTCTCCAAAATTCAGTTAAAGAGAAACCCACAGGCCCAAAATGGCATCACTTGTGCTAAAAGCCCATGATACCAAACCTAGATTTAATTCGTGATCTAATTGCAGTTTCAGACTCTCCCCAGAGTAGCATTTAAAACTAGTCAGTTTGGAATTTCCTGATCCACTCTAGTGGGGTAATCTGCTTGATAAGACCCCCCCTTCCTTCCCCTAAGGGAAGGTGTCCTTGACTGAAATAATCCACTCTTCACTTCTTGATCCCACTTCTTTCTCCCTATAAAAACCTTCCATCTTGGACAACCCCCAGAGTGCCCTTCTAGTTGCTAGATGAGATGCTGCTTGGTTCATGAATCACTTAATAAAGCCAATTAGACCTTCAAATTTACTGGGTTGAATTTTGCTTTTTCATGAGTCCCATTAAGAAAACCATGACTCACAAGTGTTCATTCCCTCAGATTTCTGCCACCACCCTCCTACGGATGGAGCTATCTTTGCCCCCCGCACGTCTGCAGACTCCCTCTTCTCGTTCAAGCCCGATCTGCCCACCTCTGCTTGTCCCGTTTGCCCCTCTATCCCTCACTCTGGAACAATATTACACTGGCCATGTCTTCTCTCTCCTGTATCCTTCACCTCTCCCTCTCTTAATCTTTCCCCACAGTAAATATCTTATTTAAAAAAAAAAAAAAAAAGGGAAGGGGGGAATCCTCACTTCCTTGTCTCCTTCCCTTGACCTCCCATCCAGCTTCCTCTGGAGAGTAGTGTACTCACCAGTCTCTCTCTCCCATCACTGTGCTCCTCCAGCTGCCCTCTACTCTTCTGAAACTGCTCTGCTTAAGGTCACCAATAAGCTAGTGTAGGGGTTCAGAACAAGTTACCCCAAGATGTGTCTGTGTAAAATGCAGTTGTTCTGAGCTAAAGGCAACCAGGACACTGCAGGATCAAGAGAAACTTCTGCCTTTTCCCGCTTAACTACCTAGAAGAATTCAAATTAGGGGCCTTACCCATAATTAATTAGCAGAGATAATCTTTTTTCTTTTTTTTCTTTTTTTGACTTATCTATAGGGCAGGGCAAATTTCTATTTACTGAACATCTGCTCTTATTGTTCTGACCTTCTACATCACATATTACACACACACACACACACACACACACATATATATATATATATATACATTTTCCCTTTCTGCTTTTGAACATGTATGTGGGGTCTCTGACTCTCTCATGTATGTGGGGTTCCCATACATCTGCATGTAATTAAATTTGGTCATTTTTTTCCTTGTTAATCTGTCTTGTATCTATTTACTTATTTATTTTTAATCTTCACCCAAGGATATGTTTTTATTGATTTTTTTAGATAGAGGAAAGGGGGGGAAAACATGATGAGAGAGAGAAGCATCAATCGGTCTTCTCCCATACACATCCCGACTGGGGAATGGAACCCACAACCTAGGTATGTGCCATGACCGGGAATCAAACCCACCACACCTTTTCAGTGCAGGGGACAACGCTCCATCACTCCAACCAACTGAGCCACCTGGCCAGGGCTCATGTTTATTTATTAAACCAGCTGAAAGAACCTTGAAGATAGAGGAAAATTTCTTCCTCCCCCACACTAGTATTAAAAAGTGAGAACCACAGGCCCAAAATGGCATCACTTGTGCTAAAAAGCCCATGATACCAAACCTAGATTTAATACCTAACCTAATTGCTGTTTCAGCCTCTCCCAGGAGTGGCATTTTAAACAAGTCAGTTTGGAATTTCCTGATCCACACTAGTGAGTTAATCTGCCTGTTAAGACCCTCTGCCTTCCCCTCAGGGAAGGTGTCCTTGCCTGAAATAATCCGCTCTTAACTTCTTGGTCCCACCTCTTTCTGCCTATAAAAACCTTTCAGTTTGTACAACCCCCAGAGTGCCCTTTTAGTTGCTCAATGGGATGCTGCCCGATTCGTGAATCGCTTTAAAAAGCCAATTAGATCTTCAAATTTACTCAGTTGAATTTTGTTTTTTAACTCTGGCGATGAAAATCCAATGGTAAATATTCTGTCCTTGTAATATTTGGCCTCTGTGGCCTTTGTCGTTGTTAAACACTGCTGCCTTTCCAACAATTGCTCCTTCCCCATGTCTGAAACACAGGGTTCTCTGCCTCCTCTCTGCCCAGCTGCTGTGTCTCTCCTTTACTGCTAACCTCTTCTGCCTATCACCTTGCTCCCCTCCTCTGCCTAGGGCTCTTCCCACTCCAAAATGATCTTGCTCTCCCATCCCAACCATCCTCTCTATATCAACTACCCCCAAATTTCTCTCTGCAAAATCTCAGGGCCATGTAGCCCAAGGCCTGCAGGACATCTCCACTTGAAAACAACCTCAGTATTTCCAGAGCTAAACTCAGTATCTTTCCAAGCTCACCATAGTTTCACCTTCCTGGATGTCTCCATCAATTAATGGCACCATTCAGTGTCCTTCAGTGAGAAACTCTTCACAGCCAATAAAATGGCAAAAGACTTTGGTTTTGCCTCCTAAATGTCTCCCTTCCATCATGGCTGCTCTAGTTAGGCGACCATTTCTCCCCCAAACTCTTCCTACCCTTCCTGTGAGATGCTCCTACTTCCAGTCCATTATTACTTCATCCCCCCCCGCTGAAGCTAACATGTTTTACCTAAATTAAAACACGATGCCTCGACATGTTCACTGCCCTGCTGAAAACTCTCCAGTGGCTTCCAGAATCCTTTAGGTTAAAACCTAAACTCCTTAACATGGTACACAAAATCCTGAACTCCCTACTCCCCCTTCTTACCACTTTCATTCCAGCAGCCCCAAACCTCCTTGTAGCTCACAGCGCATCATAAAGTTTCACCCTTCTATGCCTTTGCACGTGCTGTGGAGGAGCCAGAATGCCCCATTCCGTTTCCCCTTCTCCAGCTATCTGGTGATCAGCCTTCAAAACCCTGCCTTCTGCTCTAGCCTGTTTGGTTCAGTGGTTAGAGCATCGATTCCAGTCAAGGGCACGTACCTCGGTTACAGGCTCTCGGGAGGCAACCAATCGATGTCTCTCTCTCACATCGATGTTTCTCTCTCTCTCCCCCTTCCACTCTCTCTGAAAAGTAATGGAAAAACATATCCTCAGGTGAGAATTAAAAAAAACACACACAAAAACCTGCATTCTTCCCATATGAAGCTTTTCCTGACTCTGCTACCGTCAAATCCCTCCAACTTTCTAATACTTTTGTAGCATTTATAGCCTTCTATTGCTATATTTCCATTTTTAAAATTCTTATTCTTTTTTTAACAAATGGCCCCAGGGAAAGGGGACCAGGGAGGAGGGGAAGTGAGGCCCCAGCTCCACAAGTTCTCCCGCCCGCTCCTTTCCCCCTTATATACTTATAATCTATATAAAAGACCTGGGGGGTAGGGTCAAGGGAAACTCTCAGCAGGTTGGAGGCAACCTACTAAATCATACTGAAGTTCACTGACTTCCTCTTCATCTCCCATACTGAACAGTGAGTTCTCTATGTGGGTTCATTATGTCTCCAGTACTTGGCATAACGATTAGCACTTAGTAGATGCTTAATAAAAGTATGTTGAACAGAGTGAATACTTATAAGAGGCATTTGTTTCCAAAGGATCATGGACAGGGGAGCACTAGGGAACTCCTGGGCATTCAGCCGTAAGGTCCTACATTTCTAGCTGTGTCCATAAGAAATTGGAGGGATGCCTTTGGGGGACTCACAAGCTGCATGAGGGTGCATTGGGATTTCCCATAGCACTGCAGTTGTTTCTTGTTTCTAGCCCAGTCCACTGAGGGAGAGGGGAGTTTCAGGAAGTCTGGCCAAGAAAGGTGCAATTAATAAAAGTGATGACTTAGGACCAGGTCTTGATAAAGGCCCATTTTCAGGCACAGATTCCACACGCTGACAGTGAGGTGTAAGGATGGGGACAAGCAGAGTACACAACTCCAATATTTAGAAAGTTCTTTGTTCTAGACATCACATAGTAAATGTCTCATGGAGGAGACCCAACCTTGCTGAGGGAAACTGGATAAGTCTGGGTTTCATGCATGAAGGTGTATCCATTTCACATCAGGGCATTTAAAGGCTTTTACCCAAAATCACATGGTGCCTGCTATCTTAGTGGATTATTTGTAAAAACACATTAGATACTTACAGATGACTGAGCAGATAGGTCCCACTCTGTACTTGGTGCCGTGCAGTTTCTGCAGAGATTGGGAAGCCTTTTGGGCCACTTCATTCTACAGTGGGAGAACCAAGGAAAGGTGAATGAATAACACTTGTCTCTTGGAAGAACAGATGCCCAAAAGCAGAATGTAGAATGGGACAGTGTGGTTAACTGGACTCTCTGGATAATTGAGGATTAAACAGAACACCCTTTTTATTTCAACCATTTTCACTGAGAAGTAAGCACAGCTCGCTTTTGTTGGGCTTTTAAAATACAACATCATCACTTCTTGGCCTTTTGGCTAAGATCAAGTGTAGTATGTATTTTTATCAGTTTAACATCTCATACATCCTCTATAATAATAATAATAATAAAATACAGCATGAAGATCTTCCTATTTATTTGATCATCCAGATGTTTTGTTAATATTGACCAGGGTCATTACTTTGCCACAAGCTCTTCTTGTTCAAGACTATGGATGGAAATAGGGTGGGAGTAAGGGGCTCAATAAATTATGTACTGACCCCAGAATGTGCCCTGAAAGGTGTGTTTTTTTCAATGCTAGATCCTTACATTGGCTTATTTCCCTATGATTGTCTCTTTTTCCAAGAAGTAGAGCTCAGCAAAATATTTTCCATTATTTGAGGCTTCCAATTTTGACTGATTGAGGCTTTACTATCCTTGCTAAGGATAAATGTAAGGTCTTAAACTTCGGTCCAGGAAAACAACTGTACAATTACCAGATGGGGGAAACCTGGCTCGGCAGAATCCTCAGAGAGCCTGGGGGTTTCAGTTGTCAATAAGCCCAACATGAGTCAACGGTACAGAGCTACTGCCAATTAATTGACCCTCAGCTGCACAAGCAAAAGTGCACAGTCTGGATGAGGGCAGTTATGGTCATGCTCTGCTGTGCTGTTTAACCCACAGCACAAGTTTTACATTCACTTCTGGGAGCTACTCTTGAAGAACACACAAAAAAAACAAAGCATGTTTGGAAAATAGCAACCTGAATGGTATGGAAACTTGGGACCCAATTATGAGTGCTTGAAAGAACTGGGGGTGTTTAGTTGAGGTAAGGAAAAAGCTAGGAGAAACAGGTTACTGGTCTTCAAGTAACCAATGGATTTGCCTCTCAAAGAGAAATAAACTTGCTGCATGGAGCCAGACCATATATCAGGGCTGGTAGGTGAAAACCATAAGGAGGTGGCTTGGCTCTCTATAAGGAAGAATGCATGCAATCAAAGAATGCATGCCCCAAAATGGAACAGGCACCTTGATGCCAGGAGCCCATATAATCACAAGATGAATAACTATCTGGCAGAGATATGAGCACCAGGTTTGGATAACTTAAGGTGATCTAGATCTACTAAAAGTCCCTTTTAAGTTCTTTTCAATCCCAACATTCTTCTTCCCCCAATTCAACCTTGGGTGATACGACACACCATCAAAACCCTGAAAACTGCCCACAGTGCTAAAAATCCAACTGATGAGATGAAAGCTACACCTGAATTGGAATAATCTATTCCATTTCTGCCAGGAGCTATTGACAAGAATCTATTTGAAAGTAAATCAACCAAAAGGTTGCATTTCAGGGCTTATCTCTAGCATATGGGCTTCAAACATCAAGCCTAAAAGCCAAATATTTACACATTTGGGGATAAAGACAAATATTTATCCCCATCTCTTCAGCTGGAGATAGTTTTTGCTCATTTGTTAGCAGCCCCCCGAGAAGTGCCCATCTGCTTTAAGGCTGCCATCAGTTTGCTTATTCCTCAAACAGGAAACATGATGGACAACATCAAGTTAGGCAAGTGAGTGTTTTATGCCCAACATCATACACTAGTGCAGGTGACAGAGCTGAAGGCGCCAGGAAGGTACTGGGCAAGGAGCTGGAAGACAGCATAGAGTGTCTGACTCTAGATTCGAGAGCTTTAGTCCAAATCCAAGTGGTTATTTCCTAAGCAACAGAAAGCACATCCATGGAGCTTATGTTCAAATCAGGGTACTGCCCATCTAGATTAAGGCAATAATACTTCCGTGAATTCTATTTCCCAAGGAAACTTAATTGAGGAAAGTCCACACCACAATCTTCTCAGTGGTTGGACACAGTATATCTCATCCATCTTTATAACCTATCACTAGTACACTCTCATCTCAGTACCTAACTTTATGACTGAAACTTACTTGTGCACACAATGGATATTTGAGCTAAAATGAAGTTTCGGAAACTCACCAGCTCATTAAAGTCATCTAACTTTGTACATTTATACCCATAGGGGAACATCAGCAGCTGGGAATAGCTGTGGAGGGTAATGAAGGCCTTGACTTTTCCATGACTCTTGATGAAGTCCACTATGGATTTCACTTCAACTTCAGAGTTGGCACTGGGTCCATGGTATGAATCAGAGCAAGGGTTCTTGCTGGCTCCAGGTCCTGATGGGATACAGAAGCAGCCCGAAGAGAACAGTGAGCTTTAAGGAGACACTTTAAAGATGAGTGGTATGGAGGCAGTTACCACGCATCACTAAGTTCCTCCTCTGGAAATCAGAGCAAGAATGTCAGTCAGGAAGCCTAACTGAAGTGATTCTGGACGTATCTCTCTTCTTTAAAATATGGTTCTTTTATATGGCAGAAAGAGCTATCCAATTAGGTCATCTCCTCTCTGTGGGAGTTGTTGGAAGAAAAGCTAGATTTACTATTATAGATGGAATTCCTGCATTGGGTAGGAGTTGAGCAAGTTCATTATTCTGGGATCCCTTCCAATTCTTAAGAGTCCAAGAGTAGAAGATTCTATGCATCCGTACTTCTAAGTCACAAAGCCACAAATGCAAAGAACCTCTGACACCTTTTCTACAGTGCGGAAATCACAACTACATTTGACAACAAGGATACCTTTGGCCTTAATTTTCTCAGCAACTAGAGTTACTCATGACCACTGAAGTGGGTCCACCGTGACCTGGCCAGGGCTATGAATGCTAGAGAAACTCTGATGGGATAAACAGGGGCTGGGACTCCCCAGGGTCTCTAAGTGATATGGACAAAGGAAAAATATAGCCTGTTACTCTTATTTTAGGATTATTTTATAAGGATATTATTTCAGATCTGATGCTTTGGGTATTTTTTTCCCTACACTAAAAAAAAACACTACTGTAAAATCGATGAATTAAGAAGTTGCCACTCATCTGTATCCTGTCACAGTCCCCTAGCGTGTTCTCTCTTGGTTCAATGAACCTCACTAATTTATTTGTCTTACAAATATTCCATGATTGCCTCTATGTTCCAGACACTGTGCTGTGTTAGGAAAAGTACAGTGAAAGAGATAGTTTCTCACCTCACTATTACCATACCTAATAAGGAAAAACCAAACAAATTTCAATTCTGTGATCAGAGGAATATAAAGAGTTTTAACAACTGATGCCTGAAAACATAAAGGAGTGCCCCAACCAGACTTCCACTGAACTCCAAAAAAGCTAGAGCTGCAAGTCAACAGAGCCAGAGCAGCAAGCTAATATTTTCTCTTTTGAATCTATTTTGAAAATCAAGTTCTTAATCCTATTTGTACTTTAGTTTTCTTTCTCGAAGCATCCATAGATGATGTAATGCTGCTTCTCACAATAGATCCTATCTCCCTCTAGTGGTTGGTTCGGGGCTTCCGGAGGCCTCCCGCCATTGCGCAATGTCTTGCTCTGAGAGCTCTGGAAGCCGTGCCCGGCTACAGCTCGTGGGGAAACTGAGATGTGAGACAAAATATATTAAATGCTGTTCAGAGCTCTGTGACAGCACTGCGCGCCTGTGAAGGGAATTTAGTTAAGTGTTTTTGAAATAGGTTTTTAAATGGCTTGGATCCTGAATGGGCTTAGCAGGCTGACAGCCATGCAGAGCCATGCAAAACAGCGAGCTGGCCAGACAACGTGGGACCATCCCTGGAGGCAAGTCCCTGCGCTCACCTCCAAAACCTGCGTCCCAGTTCCGGTTGGGATCCACACCAACACAGCGGCTTCCAGATACCTTGGACCGGGTCTTTCGCCACATACGATTCTTTAAAATCCAACAGAAAAAAATACGGTCATTCAGCCTGATGAGAAGGTCTCTTTAGAATTCTGTTCATCTCCCTCCATCCCTCCGGGAAGGCCCCTTAGGAACTGCACGAATTTCCTTTGCCACGGAGGTGTGGCGCAGTCCTCCTACAGAGTTCTGCCTCCAGGCAGTCTCACACCGAGAGAGGCGGATATTCCCCATCTCACACAAATACCTGCCAGGCAGTCCCTAGAACACCAGTTCTATTAAACGTTAACAACGAAAACAAAAAACAAAAACAAAACAAAAAACAAAACAAAACAAAAAAGTGGGGAGAGAGCAAGTGTTCTGCGACAGAGTATTTGGGGGAAATATAGAACTAAATTGGCTGATTTACTTTAGAACGTCTAAGGGTTTTTTAAATGCTCCAATATTTTTTTATGAAACTGCAAGAGAGGGATACAGCGGCGATTATTTCCCAAACTTGTGTGTGGAACTTTTATTCATAGGGTATCTCACAAGATGAGTACTAGTATTTGTACGAATTCCTTTTGAACACACGTTGAAAAATGCTATCATAGTCAGATCTCTCCAAAAATAAACTTGAAGCTCTCACTCAATTTGAACATACATGGGGTCACGGTTGTCACAATGGTGTTTTGTAATGAGATTTTTAAAGGAAAAAAAGAACGGCATAACTCCTTTTAGTAATACTCCAGAGGATTTCTTCTACAGATTTTAAGTAAAATGTTAGATGTATTGTACTGCCTACCTAAATCCTACCACAAATCTAATTGTCAGCAGGTAACATCCGCCTCCTCTTTTCTATCAATCCTGCCACAAAAACACAGAGATAATTGGAACAAATCTCCTAGGTGACTCACAGTGAACACTGAACTCTAATAGCCCAGCCTAACAGCTGAAATGAGGCTCTGACGGAGGCAATATGTGAAGACTTCGTGGGCTGGAATAAAAAGTGATTATAAATTCCGCTGCATGCCTCAATTCAGGGCCACTATTGAGAGATTAGGCATTCTGTTTACAGTAAATCAAGGACAGAAAGATTACTTTTTTGTTTTCAAAGTTCCTACACATCTCCTTCGATTCTTGTTTTAAGAGAAGAAAAACTAAAAAAAAGAAAAAAAAAATTTATTTTAAAAAGGAGAGAAAAAGTCCAGGCTTACTTTGGTTTGAGAGAACACATATCCATCAGGGTTTGTGACCGGCAGCAGGAAGATATCCATTGTGTCCAAAATGGAAGTGATGGATGGATCATTTCCATAATCAGAGGCAATCTGAGCAGAGACAACGGCATATATGTCAAGCTCATCCTTCCCTTTCACCAGGAATATAGGATAGAATATTAAGGCAACATGTTTTTTCCAAACCTGAACTAGATATCACTGCTGGTCAATGAAAGTCTCACAGGACTTCATCCAATCTCCTGGAGTGTTAATGTGTTTCATATGCCAGTGTCTATACTTTTATCTCTGGTCAGAATTATTTACTTATATTTAATAAAAATCAGGTATTACTTATCCATTTTCTCTCAAAAGCAGAAGAATTCTTCCTATTAATTCTGGTGAGGCATTTTGCAATGGTAGGCAATGGTGTATGTGGTTTACAGGGATCTATGAATCAAAGACATTTTTGCAGTTTTCCTTAATTACCACACAGCGTAGCCTTCCAAAAGAACTCACAACCAACATCTGATAACTTAAATATGCAGAGACTTTTCTAAAGATACAGAGAACTGGTTAAATTCCATCTGGGGAATTAAATTTCTACTTGCAATCAATTGCAGTAGAGTTGAAGTTTCTGCTGGATTAAAATTTACTCATTTCCTGTGCTCAGCCATCCTAAAGCATTATTATTCAACTGTTAAATATCCATTTCATAATACCCTAAAGGTAACCGCATTTTAATTGAAGGGAAAAATCTATCAGTTGGTGTGCACGTGGTTGCACATGCTTGAATGATCTGATGTGGATTGATTTCCTTTGCTCATGAATTAACATTCTGATTTATAGTGTGTCACTTTTGAATTACTTAAGAAATACCAGACGAGGTCACACCCAGCCTGGTGTCCTGACTCTAAAGCCAATAAACATGTGGAAGAAAGGTATTGCTACACTCTGACTTCAAAATCACATTTGGAAAATTTTCAGAACCACCAAAACCCCTTAACTAATTCCACTCTGGATCTGTAGGTCAAAGTAAACTCTTCTAGCACCTGTTTATATTTTCCATCTGAGCCCCTTTCGCAATTTTATAGATTTCTAGCACATTGTGCCTCAGCCCTGGGAATTCGAGGCAGCAAAGCAATTTTTCTCTTGTCTGTTCGTATGCTGCTGAAATCTGACTCCCCGGGGTCCTTCTTTGCTACCCTCTCAATCTCTTCTAGCTTGCTGTTTCTTTTAACAGGCACACAGTGGCCTGCCTGAGGGAAAGTGCCAGGGTGCTGGCTGGGGCAATACCAAAAAAGGTTGAATGGATCTGATTCCTGCCTGTGTGACAGGAGAAGCGATTGGGCTGAGCGCGTGAGAGGTTAGGATCCCAGGGATTGCTGTGTGGTTAGGTGGGTTCTGATCTCAGAAAAACAAAAGAATCGAGGAATTTAGGCAAAATGACCTTATATGCTGTCCACACTGCAGTAGCTTGTGTTACCCACTCTCGAGCATGGATCCCGGCGTCTAGCCAGATGGCCGGCTTGTCCCCTCCGGTACTGAACTGCAAGAGAAACGTGGAAATGTGAACGCTGCACCGCTGCAGCCCCCAGTCCCCTCTCTTTTACCCATTGCCTTGTCTGTCCCTCTTTCTGTACTTGATGTGATTGAGAAAGGAGGAGGAGGTGTAGGCAGTGATGCATCAATTAACTCATCTCACTTAACGTGATTTTCTTGATCCCCTTTAATGTAAGCTTAAGTGCAAGCTAACAAGAGCACAGACTTTTTCTTTTTTCGCGTTTGTAAAAAATCATTGCAGGTAATGTAATGACATGAAAATACGTTCACTGTTGTAAATTTCGGAAAACAGGTTAGAGAAGAGTATGATGCCATTTTTATTTTCTAAAAAGGCTAGTTCGTGTGTATAAGTGTGTATGTACACACACACACACACGAGAAAGGGCAAAGGAGTGAGCAAGGAGAAAAATGGATATAAAGCGACATGTAAACAGCTACATCCCATAGTCGTGGAATTAGGAGTATGGAGTGTTTGCCTTTTTTCTTTCTTTCTTTCCTTTTTTTTTTTTTTTTTGGTTTGTTTCTCTTCCAGTTTTATGCAACGACTGCGTTATTTTTGTAATAAAAAGGCTCGTGATAACCTCTTGAGTCCGTCATAAAAAACAGGATGGCAGGCTCCGGAGGTGCTTTCCAGAGTTTAAATTTTATGACCTAAGCGACTCCGTTTTATTTGGAGCAGCGGCTTTGCCAACTGGATCAGTAAATGGGGAGGAAGAGATTATTTTTGCACCATCAACTTCTATCTCTGCGCGACACTCTAAACATAGCAGATCAGGGAAATGGGAAATGCCAACCCGGGCTAAAAACTGCATTTCACGGGTTTTGAGAGTTTTCGTTCCAAGTGTTCCCTGCCTTTTTCCTCCGTCGAGTGCAAACGTAAAAATCGGGGAACTTTCAAAAAACACGTACCGTTCGCACCCGCGAACCGCCCTGCGGCGGGGCAGGCCCGGGGGGCGGGGGCCGGGGGTCCCGACCGGCTCGGGGAGCAGCCCGCGGCGGGAAATCTTTTTAAAGGGCGGCGGTGGGACCCGCGCCGCCGCCCGGCCCACAGTCAATAAAGCGGGCACCCCGCTCCCTCCGCCCGCGCGGAGGAAAACACTCTGGTGAAATCCATCTGTCCCGAGCCCGCTGGTTCTCAGCCACGGCGTTTCCAAATTTAGCAGGCAGTTGTGACATTCTTTTTTTTTTTTTTTTTCCTTCTTCCCTCAACAAACTCTTTCTAGGAAATCTGGAGAAATAATTTTCACTGTTTTTCAGGGCACGGTGAAAAAAACTCGACATTTCCGCACGGAGCCTGTCAGAGGTTACAGGTTGCCTGGGCGATTTAGTTGCCCGTCACGCTTTCGCACACTGCGGGGCTTTTTTTTTTTTTTTTTTTTTTAATGCGGGAACTCTCCCTTTTTAAAAGGCGGCTCTGGCTTTGGCGCTTTTTTTTTTTTTTTTTTTTTAAATCTCGGTTAAAAAAAAAAAAAGGAAAGGAAGGGGGGCGAGAAGGCGCGGAACTACTAGCCTGATTAATCACTGAAGGTCTCACCTATCCCCCCCCCCGGCCGGGTCCAGCACCTCCCCCCACCCTCCCCCCTCTGTGGGGCCCGCACCCCCCGTTCCGATTGGCGCCCTGGCCCCGGTTCCCCGCGAGTGAATCTATCAACAGGAGAGCATTAATTCACCCCGCAGGCCCGCGCCAGTGAGCGGAGGGGGAGGAAGAGGAAGAGAAGGGGGGCGAGCGGGCGGTGGAGACTCCAAACCGGCGCGGACCGGTTGGCTCGGGCGGGGGCCGGAACTGCGCGGCCGTCAGAGCGGCGGGGGGGGGGGGGGGGGGGGGAGCAGCCGAGAGCCGCGCGCCCGCGGGAGCGCGCGGAGGCGAGGCCCGCGCCGCGGCCGCGTACCTTGAGCACGCTCATGGGCCGTTTCTCGAAAGAATAGCCGATGTTCACTTTGCTCACGAGCCCGGGGTGCTCGGCCACGAGGTCGTCCATTGCTTGGGAAATCTGCAGTGTGGGAGACGGACAGACAGACATTTGCGAACGAGCGCTCTGACGCGCCCGCCGGCGACGTTCCTGTCGCCCGCAGGGCCGCTCCCGCGGGGCGAAGCGGGGCGGGCGGCGCGGCAGACGCTGCGGGATTGGGGGCGTCTGAGCCGGAGCTGAGAGGAGTCGGGGCGGCTGCCGGGGCTGGACCCGGGAAGCCATTTTGCGGCTGCGAAGCCGCCTCTTGCCAGGGATGTCCTTCAAACAAAATGGCACTTTTCAGGCTGCCCTGTGGCTTCCCTCGGCCCAGCTCTGGGGGGGACCGTCCCCAGTCGGGAAGCTTCTCGCCCTCGCTAGCAGAGGAACGCAAATAACTGGGGTACCAAAAATAAAGTGGGTTGAGGGGCGAGGCGGGCATTAGGAGACGCGGCCGGGCCACTTCAGGCCCGGGCGACGGGGGGCCTGCCTCAGAGGCGCCTGTCACCAGCCACATCGCCTCTTATTTGCGAAGTTGATTGAAATTCTGTGCAGCTGGGGCACCCAGGCTGCGTCCATTGCTGGGACTGAGACCCGTCTGGGGGTGTCCGCAGGATGAACACAGCTGCTCCAGCTGTTGCCGGAGTCTGCTGTCCCAGGACGGACACCGAATGGTGCTCGTCCCTTTTCTCCCTCCCTGAGTCAGTCCACAACCCCTTATCTTAGGGGCCACACATATTTTTCAAATTAAGATTTGGGGGGGGGGGGTGGCGGGAGAGCGGTTTTAGGCAGGTAGGAAGCCTGTACTGTATATTTACACGTGCGGCATTGCTCCATATGCAAATACATTGGTATTTCTGGCAGTGACCAATGAGTAGCAAGTCAGTTCAGGCCAGATTTTGCCCCCAAATGAGTTTTAGGTCAGGTTTTGCCACCAAAGAAATTAGGGGGAGGAACTTCGTTTTCAGAGTTCTTTGCATTTTGTAATTCCTGATTTGGGGAATCGGTGCCTACAGGATACCTCCTCTCTGGCTCTTTCCTGCTCTCCTTAGGCCCTCAAACCCCATCTCCTCATCCCCTCCCCTCCATCCCTCACCCCCAAATCAGTGAATGCACATAGACCCCTGTGGGCCCCAGAAAAGGTCTGTCAGAGACAAGTGCAACACTGTCCAGGCACCCAGGTGTCAGTGTGACTAAGGGGGAGGAAAGGAGCCTTCTTAAATCCAGCAAAACCCAGGAAAGACAGCAGAGGCTTTGCACCTGTGAGGTATGGGAGCTTTGGGCAGGTTGAGAAACCCAGCTCTTGGCTGGAAGTCGGAGATCTCAAGATGTCCCCTAATTCTATCATCGATGACAGCCGTGAGTGAAGCACAGCTCTCAAACGGCTTTGTAGGCAGCGCAGGCCAGAAATCAGCAAGGGGGCCTTCAGCAGAGAGCATGAGCGTGGCAGGATGTTTGTGTGCTCACTTAAGACACTCCTGGGTGCTTCGAAAGTAATGGGGTGGCTGCCGGGATGGGCAGGTGGGCTTCATTCAGGTCCTGCCTTAAGGCAGGGACACTTAATACTGGCTGTGAACTCCTAGGGAAACTTGGAGAAGTTAGGAAATAGGAGGATAAGTGCCATTAAATCACCAAGTGGAAGTATAGGCTTTGTCATCTGAGAGGAGAATGTCCCAGTTCTCAGATGTTCATTTTGAAACACCTACCTCTTCCCAGGTATGATAAGCCTCAAAGTTGAAGTTACCATTCCGTTCTCTCTTCTGATTAAATAACATTTCTTCATTCTCTTCGTCCAACAGAACCTAAGACAAAGCAATTATACCTATGATTACTTTAGAGCAGTGCATTTGCACCTACAATTGTGAAGGAAATGGTGACACTCAGGTCCCCAGTCCCAAACATTCCTTTTCCTGTTGTATAGGCTTTGGGGTCATGCCTTTCCCTTATTCTGGTAGCACCCTGAAAGTGGGTGGGACATTAATGGGGCTTCTGGCCAGCCAGATGCTGCAAATATAGAATGACAGTCAGCCCCATGGTTGTCTTATGGTGGATGCTACCTCTCTGGGAACCCAGGGTGTATAGGTGTAGATGTGAACAAAATCAGCTCCATCTCTGTGTCCCGGGCTTCATTCAATTTTTAAGTGTCATGCTATGACCTTTGACCAACCACACAGTCCTCAGCAAGCATATCAAAGCTTTCTAATTGATGATTATCTGTGTTCCTTAAAATGTAGCCGTGAGTATTTTTTGTCGGTAACATCTGGAATGGCATGACAACCAAGGTAAATCTCAAACTGGCAATAGTATCGATTATAAACAATCATCTATCACAGCAGTTTTCAACCTTTTTCATCTCATGGCACATAAACGGATTACAAAAATCTGTGGCACACCAAAAAAAGATTTTTTTGCTGATCTGACAAAAAAATAGGTATAATTTTGACTCGTTCACACAGGACAGCTGTTGCTGTGTTGGCTGTTGTCATTTTTTTTATCTGACAATCTAAGGGGAAAGAGGTCAGTGCCCCTGACTAAATAATCAGGTAATGCATGTTTTAAAAATTCTTGCTGCACACCGGTTGAAAATTGCTGCTCTATCACAAACCATCAGGAGGTATGGCCCCTGGAACTACTGCATTCTTTGTCCCTTTGTCCTGTCAATCATTAGTACCTGAGTTATACTATAAAAAAGTACACACACACACACACACACACAAGTACAGGGACAGGGGTCTGGTACCAAAGAATAATTTGTGCAAAACTGCTGGGCCATCGGTCTGTATGCTCTGGCCAGTCTTCCCAGAAGTAAATTACCCTATAAAAATGGAGTTGACTGCTTCGTCTTTGGTTCACAGGGCCTAAGATAACCTCCAATTAAAAACCAGAGAAATAACATCTTACTTTTACCTACTTTGACTAATATCCATCAGTTTGCCTTTTATATTTCATGCCTGCTCTCTTTTGCCCTTTTCCCTTAAAATTTTTATTACCATATCCCATTCATGCCAAATGCTAAAGACAGGGACAGTGCCTCCCTACCCACTCTAGCCTGTGGCCCAGACTGCAGGAAGGCCCTAGTTCCCTGGCAGAGGGTGCGCAAGGATAAAAGAGGATGGTTCTTCCGTTCAAGTGGACCGGCAAGTCTCTGGAAGGATGGTCTGTGGGGTAATTACCTGAACATCGTCAATCATGATGGAATAAGCAATGTCCTGGGACTCCAAGAAAACTTTGACTGCCTGGACACTGACAAAGGGAACTCGGACATGGGCTGTCTCTCCTGGTATGGTGGGTGGTTTCCAGAAATCAAGCTGAAAGTGATAAAAGGCCAGGGCAATGAGTGGGTATTTCCAGGGAAAAGCACAGGTCAGCACTGATAGATTTTTTTTTTTTTAACCCTCACCCGAGGATATTTTTCCATTGCTTTTCAGAGAGTGGAAGGGAGAGGGAGAGAGACAAACATTGATGTGAGAGAGACACATCGATTGGTTGCCTCCCGCACTCGCCCTGACAGGACCCCGGGGATCGAGGCTGCAACTGAGGTATGTGCCCTTGAGCGGAATTGAACCCAAGACCCTTCAGTCCTCAGGCCAATGCTCTAACCACTGAACCAGACTGGCTAGGGCAGCACTGATAGGTTTCAAGAAATCAATTCATATCTATTTTATCTCAAGCCCACAAGACTGGAATCATTGTAGAACCGCAGTGATATTGCAAGAAGGGTTTTTAAATAGCCAAGCATCGGCATTTGTGTTATAAACACCCCCCTCCCCATGGTTAGATATTAAAACAGGCAGAAGGAACAGATTATTTAAAACTATGGCAGTTTTTTTAACAGCTGACATTTAAGTGATCTAATTCATTTTATAACAGAATGTTAATACTATAAATCACTTTAGGTGGGAAATAATGCGTTAAAGGTGTTTGAAATTTTTCAAAGTAGCTTTAATCTCTCTTTTCATTCTTATAATAAATCTGTGAGACAGAAGAATGGTTTATTTATTCTCATTATACTGAATGGGAAAATGAGACACAGGAAACATAGGTGACTTGCTCAATGTCACATAGTTGGGACAGGAGCCCAGGTTTTCTGCATCCCAGTTTCATGAGTTAACATTCTGCACACTGTCAGAGAAGATGAGACACGGTCCAAAGTAAGAGATTTCAATCACCGTGTCTAACTGTGCAGTAGTCGCCCTGGGAAACAGAAACCCCCTCTAGGAAAGATACCTGAAGATGTTCTTCAGCCTCCAGTTCCGCCAAACTTTTTATTTGTTCTTCATTCCTTGGTGTGATCTCAAGAACTTGATCTCTAAAGAATATTAACCACAGACATGACCTTAAAAGCAAAACCTGGACACCGTTTCCTGTTGCTTTCTGCTCCTATTAATGTCCACATGCCAGGAGGTTAATGCAGCAGTTAATAATCCCTTTGACAATCAAGAAACTAATAAATAGTATACTGACCCACATCCCCAGAATGAGCAGTTGATAGAATGGCTTTACTTCCCCCAAGGGTATGTTATCTAAATAATAATTAAGAGGTGTACATGCTCCTAGCAGGAAGCTTGACATTAAAGTTACCTTTCCTTTAGCTAATGATTATTCTCAAATAGCACCTGCTGCTCATAAAGAACTGGCTTTTAAAACTTGTCTGTTCCTGTTTGTCAGAGAAAAGTTTAAAAAAAAGTGGAATAATTAGTTTGGTGCTTGTAAGAGGAATTGAATTCACACCTGGGTAGACCTAGGGTGATTTGTTGCTGTTGTTAACTGAACTGTATCAGAGTTCCATTCCCAAACACCATTTATGTAGCCCAAACCTGAGATGTGGCTAGGGACAATTGGGACCCAGGAAAATCACGGTGTGCCTCTCTCTCTACACACATACACTTAACGGGGAATGAAGGATACCAAGGACAGCTTGGCAGGAAAAAGGAGATGCACAACAAGCAAACACGTATCTTTAGAAAAAGTTTGGTGGTAGAGCTGGATTTTTGTCACCCTTGGTGACAGATGTTTTTCCTCTATCCCTTTCTCCAAGTGACTTCCTGTGTCACTGCCCTGCCTGTTTGTGGGTAAGGGGTTGGTACAAAGAGCCTCATACAGGGATAAGAATTCAGGTCTTCTGAAACCA
This sequence comes from Miniopterus schreibersii, assembly GCF_964146895.1. NCBI lineage: Eukaryota > Metazoa > Chordata > Mammalia > Chiroptera > Miniopteridae > Miniopterus > Miniopterus schreibersii. The sequence goes on from NC_138118.1 coordinate 15,573,761, forward strand.
AGCACCATGCAATTTCCAGTGCACTCGAGTGGAATACATGGATAGACTGAGTTCTTCAAGGCTCTCCTGCCTTCAAGTATCCACCTGCCACAGATGGTCTGAAAATTCTTCCACTTGTCATTCCTTTTGACTAATGTATAGACTCCCAGGAGTCCTCCTTTAAAATGGAAAGGCACTGGGAAAAGTAATACATTAAGCTAATATTTCCTGGTGTGTGTGCTAAGGAATAGTCACCGTTTGAGCTGCTTAGCCTTTTTTTTTTTTTAAGTGAGGAATTTGATGATCAAAAATATTGGGTAGGTGTAGCAACCTAGACCCCCTCTCATAGATTTACAGCGCATGATAACTTAGTAAAAGGGCCTAGAAATCCTATAGTTTATTTAACCCTCTACTTCCAAAATTCATTCGACCACCCACTTTTGGGGGCCAAATCTATTTCACCACTTTATTAGTTCCCTAGAACACTCTTCAAGAAATGCTGCCTGAAGCCCTTCATAGAATCTTGGGAGCCAAGTACTGTGGAGCAGAGATGAATCTTACAAAGCCTTGACAATGGGATCTGGACTGAAACCTGCCGCCCTGGCCTTCCCACTGTATGAGGTCCCACTATCTGGGCACTAGATCTGAAGATGGGAAGACAAGGGTTAACATGGTGGATGAAGCCCAGGAAGGGAGAGAAGAGGAGGTGGGAGAATAACCCATCACTTACTGAGATGGCGCTGAGATAAATGGCCAAAGAGCTGTATTTTCAATCATCTGTATCATCCCCACATCCTGATCACCAGAAGGGGAAATGAGCAAGGGCACAGAGAAGTTGGGTATATGTATTTGGTTTTCAGTTGTTTTTCTTTAAATGTCATTCACCTCTCTCTCTCTCTTTCTCTCTCTCTCTCGATCACTCATTTCTATTAATCCCTCTCTCCCCTCTCCAAATCTAAGAGAACTCTCTGAAAATGCTGAACACTTACACCCATGATTCTGCCACACCCAGAGAGAGACTCTAACTCAAGTAAGCAAAACTCAAACAGGTATCAGAAACCATAACTTACCCAACAAATGTTTCTCGACAGTAGATATGCCCCAAAAGGGCACCAAAAAACAGGATCAACCTCATGGTCAATGGTCTTCCTAGAGTCTAGAATTCGGTGTTAGTCCAGAAGGTATTTATAGGGACCATGACTGAGGCCAATCTGTCAGCCGTGTAAGAACTCTAGTGCATTCCCACATGGTAAAATTCCCACCTGCAGGTCAAATTCTCAAGGTTGTAGACACCCACCTGTGTGATATCACCAATTCGTACATTTTCCATTCCTACGCTGAGATAACAAACTTTAATGGAAAGAGCATACCAAGGGCAAATTGAGTATTTATGATTTAGAACATAAAGTGCCACTAGCTCTACCCAGTGATAGAAGCCAGATTAATAGACCTAGAGGTTAAAGTCCTTTCTGGGTCTCTGACAAAAACAAACGACACAGCATTTATAGTAATTACTTAGACATCCTGTCTATCACATTCCATTAGTTTGCTCATTTGTTTATTTTTATAATGTTTACCCTTAAACACTGCAATCACTGAGTCCACATCTGCGGAATCTCCCTGTAGATGTGGCCCTGTCCAGTTCTCACTCTGTATTAAAACAAAACAGAAGGCCTTTTAATATTCAATTTTGGACTGTCTCTAAAGTGATCCATCTGCGTTTGTTCCAAATTGAAGTCTTTGTTTCTGTGCTTTTTCCCCAAACTGAAAATGTGTTTCTGACAATGAAATTGTCAGAAATAGGAAGTTTAGATAAAACTTATGTAATCACTAATAATTTCTCCACCCAAAGAAAATCATTTGGTGTATATCTGTCCAAAGTTCTGTGTTTTAGAGCCTTAAACAAAAATTATATCATATCATAGAATTTGATTTTGTTTTGTTGTTGTTAACTCTCACCCGAGGATATTTTTTTCATTGATTTTTTTAGAGACAATAGGAGAGAAGGAAAGAAACAGAGAGAGAAACATTGGTGTGAGAGAAACACATTGATTGGTTGCCTCCTGCACGCACCCTGACCGGGGCCGGGGATTGAACCTGCAACCAAAGTACATGCCTTTGATCGGAAATCAAACCCAAAACCCTTCAGTACTCAGGTTGACATTCTAAGCACTGAGCCAAAGTGGCCAGGGCAGAAGCTGATTTTTAAACAAAGTGTTTTTTTAAAAAACAAAGGTGATCTTTTCTTGTCTATAACATACATCTACATTAATCAGAATTTACTCTTCACTGAAAAAGAAGAAAATACACCGAGCTCCTTTTAGGAATCATACTTTCTTGCATTTTAGTCATTCACACACATTATACTCAGCCTGGCAAGAATCAACCATAAACAGAAACAAAGAAATTTTCATCTGTCCTCTGAATGTCAAATTCTTCATTTGCACCCACTTTAAATCCCTGGGTTAGAAGCCTCAAGTACCTACTTGAAGGGGAAAGAGTGTTTCTGGCTTAAGAAACTCCTGGATAAAACTTGGGGTTTTTTTAGTCTCTTGGCTGTCTGGAGAAAACAGAAACAAACTAAGCTAAAGCCATAACTCATCCTCATGTCCCCAGTATCCCTCAAGTAAACAGTAGTCATATGAATTGAAGTGAGTGTACTTGGAGAATCAGTAAAAGCTTGTTGGAAAAGTTGGGATTTGAACTGAATCTTAGGGTAGATAGGATTTGCAGAGGAGATCCTGGATTTCTGGTGATACGGAAACTTGGGAAAGGTAGAGAACTGGGAAAACACATGGCACACGGTTGGGTTAGGTAGGAAACGTGCCCCGCTCGGGCAGCCTTGACCTTGAACAGGTGGAAAAAATAAAACATGAGAAGGTGGGGCTACATGGTGGAGGGCCTCACAGTACAAGGAGAGGAGTTTACACCTGATGAGAGGGCGAAGTGTAGAGCCTTGGAAAGTTCCTGAGCAAGTACGTGATGATGAGGGCAGTATTGAGAATGATGAGTCTTGCAAGATGGGTTGCCCAGCAGAGATACTGTAAGCAGGGAGCCAAGGAGCTTTCTAGAGAAATCCAGACTTAAGATAATGCATCTGGACTAGGTGGTAGCAGAAGAAATGCTTGAGATGGGCTCCAAGAGGTATTTCAGTGGAAGAATAGCACGTCCATGTTGAGTGACTAGTGCATGACTGGGTATAGGAGAGGTCAGGGGAAGGTGCTTTCCAGTGGGCAGATGTCACCTCCATGGCAGCCTCTCAGCAGTTCCTCATCCAAGTGTCACCTTATGGGAAGTTCCAAAAGTTCAAAGAGGAATTTTTACTGGGAAGTACCACCCAATGAACTGAAGTCACTATGAGTGTTAGGTACATGATAGCTCTCTTTTCTTTCTGAAAAGGACAGTGGGGGTGAGCCTAGAGCCGCAGTGGGAATCCAAGATAAGTTTGGAGCCCTCACTCCTGAGCCTAGTTAGTCCAAAGAAGAGATAGGACTCCAGGATCATGCCTGAGATGAGAAGAAAGAGCATTCTCTGGAATGGATAAAAATAATCATTTAAAATAAATAACAAATAAATAAATAAATGAAGTCAGAGGAGGGGAAAGCACAAGCCTTAGTAGGAGGCTGTAGGGAAAACTCCAGTAAACACTGTTGTTTCTGTCGTTGTCACTCCTGACAATATAAACAGATTCTTGCCCTAGCCGGTTTGCTCAGTGGTTAGAGCGTTGGCCTGTGGACTGAAGGGTCCCAGGTTCGATTCCAGCCAAGGGCACACACCTCGGCTACAGGCTCAATCCCTGGCCCCAGCCGGGGAGTGTGCAGGAGGCAGCCAATCAATGTGTCTCTCTCACATTGATGTCTCTCTCTCTCCCTTCCACTCTCTCTGAAAAGCAATGGAAACAATACCCTCGGGTGAGGATTATATATAGAGCTTCATCCTTCTACCCCCTCATCACTCTAGAAGCTGCATAAAATGCTTAGAGAGCTGTATTGAGGTGTACATGACATACAATAAACTGCACATATTTAAAATATGCAATTTGATAAGTTTTGACACATATATACACACTCATGAAACTATCACCACGATCATTAACATGCTCGCCCCCAGTAAAATCTGTTTTTGAGAAAATATTCAGCTAGAAAGAGATCTGTGGAGCCCCCTGGCTTTGCAAATGAGGAACCAAGGCCCCAAGCAGGGAAGTGTCTTGCACAAAGCCCAGGCTGATCCGGGGTTGGAGCAGGCACTAGGAACTCTGTCCTCAGACCACAGGTCATTGCTGTGACACTTTGGACTGTCCAGTTCCCCAAGGTAATTCTACTCAGCTCTAGGAAAAGACCATTTCAGGACAAACACTTCCTTATCAACCTATCCCTGAGGAAGCTGTAATTCAGAAAAAGAAAGAAGATAGCTCTCTTTAGAAAAGTGCTCTAAGGGCATGTTACTTCCCATTAAGGATGATATTAGGCACACTTCTCACTTCTGCCCTCTAACCTCAGAAAGTGAGTAGCCTAAAAGTAGGGAAAGTAAGACACTAAATGGAACCATAGAGAACAGACTACAAATTCAATACTCCAGCAGAGTTATCAGACTCCAAAGCACTTCAAACTCAAAATTCTGAATGCGTTCACATGTAGAAACAGGATTGCTTGTAGTAAAAAGAGTTCTACAGCTGTTAGTAAACTACTAATGATATTTTTCAGGACATTATGGATTAGATAGACTTCTGTGCTCTGACTGGAAAATACAGAAAGTCATACTTTCTGGTGGAGAGGAAAAGTGCTCCAAATTTCAATCAGCCAGACTTTAAACCAAATTTTCCATCAGAAGAAGATCATTATATCAGAGTTGCTTGATTCTCTGCCGCACATGAACAAGGCAACTCTAAAATTTTATGGGATTGCTTTGTTCTGACAATTATACCATGGTTATGTAAGGTGTTAACGTTAGGGAAAGATGAGTGAAAGACATACAGAAACTCCCTTGGCAACTCTTCTGTCTTGGCAACTTTTCTGCAAATTCAAACTTATTTCAAAATTACTTTAAAATTAAAAGTTATTTAAAAAGATAACACTTTCTGGGAAGCCACATGCAAAAACAGTGAAAATGCAAACAATGTACAGTGTGATATACTTGCAGCATATATTCGATTGATTGATTGATTTTGCAGCCAAGAAAGTAAGGATTTATTAAGGACATGCACCATGACTGGAGTCACAGGTAGCTAATGCTTAAAGACCTGCATATATTTTAAAGGGTTAATATCCTTACTATGTAGACAGTACTTACAAAACTCTACAAGAAAATATCTTGTAGAAAATGGGCAATAATAAAAATAGGCAGATCAGCCCTAGCCGGTGTGACTTGGTGGTTAGAGTGTTGGCCTGGGCACCAAAGGGTCACTTTCTCTCTCCCCTTTCCTGTCCCCCTTCACTGTCTCTAAAAAACTCAATGGAAAAAATATCCTCAGGTGAGGATTTTAAAAGTTTTTTTTAATTAAAAAAAAAATAGGCAAATCAAACAAATACACACACATAAATACACACAAATATATAACCAAATATTTTTAAAATGTCCAGCATCTATAGTAACCAAAGAATGCTATTTTTAAAAATGAGATGCCATTTTTCATCAATCAGGTTAGCAAAGTTGTTGGGGTTTTTTTTAATAGTAAAGGATGTTTGTTTCTTAAAAATTTTTTATTTTTCAATTACAGTTGCCATATAATATTAGATTAGATTCAGGTGTACAACATAGTGATTAGACATTTATATACCTTATGACATGATCACCCCAGTAAGTAGAGTACCCACCCATCTGCCACTATACTGTAATAGTAATAGTTATTACATAAATGTTGTAATAGTTATTACAATATTATTGACTATATTCCCTATGCTGTACTTTACATCCCCATGACTATTTTTATAACTGGCAATTTATGCTTAATCTCTTTCACCCAAATCTAGGAATAAATTTAACCAAAATGGCAAAAGGCCTGAACTTGGAAACTATAAGACACTGAAGAAAGAACATGAGGAGGGGTTAACATCGTTAAAATGTTCATACTCCCAAAGCAATCTACAGGTGCAATATTTGTTTTTAATATTATCTAGAATTGGTGTGGGTTTGGGGGAAATGGGCACTAGTGGAAGAATGTATATTATTACAGCCTTGGCAATTCGAATCCAAAGCTCATAGGTATGGACCTCTGCACCTACCATTTACTTTTAGGAATTTAGTCTGAGGAGATCCTCATAAATACACATAAAGATTTACTTAGAATTTACATGTTTTAAGATGGTGAAAAATTAGAAAAATCCAAGTGTCTTCTAATTGGTAACTGGTTAAATCAAGCAGAGCAAATATCCACACCAACCAAAGATGAGGTGGCCATTAAAAAATGATGTTGTATAAGAATATTATGACTATGTAGAGGCATGGAAAGCTGTTATAGAATATTATGAGGGTTTTTTTTAAAGGCAGCTTACAAAACAAAACGTATTCAAAATGATTATATAGGAAGGAAATATACCAAAAAGTTAACCCAGTGATTTGGCTACACGAATTGCCAAAATTTCTTTATAGTTAACAGTAACTTTAATTTTCTTCATTTTACTTACAATTTAAATAGAAAGAAAAGACCAAATCTTCTGAGGTGGGAAACCACAGATCTCAGCATGTTTCCTTACACCTTGGCCCCAGCCTGGTTTGGGGTCCCTCTTGATACCGTGCTTTCTAACCTGGCTTTCCCTTTGGTCTGTGAGTTCCTGGCTTGGGTTCACCCTAATATTCCATTTTCCCACCAACCCAACCTGTGGGACTCCCCAGAGCTCACCATCCTGCCCACTCTCTGCTGCCCCCTCCTGTCACCAGCAGACAACCACTGTGTTAACATGTGGGACCTAGACTACATTGGGCCCCAGCCTTCTCCTTCCAAAGACAGCCTTTGCACTTGCTTGAGTCTAAAATCTATTATGCAGATTCTCTTTCATGTTAGTCATAGGAAGAACAGACAAGCTCCATAGATCATCACTGTTTGCAACACCAAGCTGGGAAGACCTCCAGTACAGTAACTATTTGTCCTTCCTCAGCTGGGGGTAAACAGAGGCCCCCCAACACCATGTCCTAAAGATCTGTCTTCTACTCCTTCTCTTTCTGCATCAGGTTCCCACTTATGTTCACCCCGGTTCAGGGTCCATGAACAGATTACTCATTTCTGGAACACCTACTGTGTGACAAGTAGGGCTCCAAAGATGAGGAAGATTTTATCAGCCAAGAGCTCACTGTCTAGACCAGCACTGTCCAGTAGAACTTTCTGTGATGATGGAAATGTTCTATATCTGCACTGTCCAATTATGCAGCCACAAGAAAGACATGTGGCTATTGGCCACTTGAAATGTGACTGGTATGACTGGGGAACTGAATTTTTAATTTTATTTTAATTAATTTTTACTTAAATTTAAAAACTGAAGCAGTGTAAAATATGTTTCCTTTAAACACACTTTAATGATTTGGTAGGGATTTTAACTCTTGAAAATTTAGCATCCAGCCCGGTCGGGAGTGGCTCAGCGGTTGAGCGTCGATCTAGGATCCAGGTGACTGGGGTTCAATTACTGGTCAGGGCACATGCCGGGGTTGCGGGCTCGATGCCCAGTCGAGGGCGTGCAGGAGGTGGCCAATCAATGACTCTCTCCTGATGTTTCTCCCTCTCCTTTCCTCTCTCTGAAATCAATAAAGATATATTAAAAAAAAAAATTTAGCATCCTAAGTGAGATATGCTATCAATGTAAAATACACACTCGATTTCAAAGACAGTATGAAAATTAGAATGTAAAATATCTCATTAATAGCTTTAAATCCATTATGTGTAAAAGATGTAGTGTTTTGGATATATTGGGTTAATAAAATATATTATTGAAATTAATTGCACTTGTTTCCTTTTACATTTTGTAATGTAGTTACTAGAATATTTAAAATGTTGTATGTGGCTTGCATTAAACTTCTGTTGGATAGCCCTGGTCTAGAGGGAGAAAAAATGATGTCTTAATAGTCTTCTACTAACGTGTATTATAGATTAATGGAAATATATACAAAAGTCTACTGCATAAAAGTTAAACAGTGCACTTACCTGGAGTAGTTAATTCTCAAGAGCTAAAAAATATCACAAAATCCCTAATTTCAACCTGCATTAAATAATAGGCTTTTATCCCAATTGCAAAAATAACTTATGCTGCTTATTTAGAATTGTGCCGGGCCAGGTGTGGCTCAGTGGTTGAGCATCGACCTAGGATCCAGGAGGTTGCGGTTTGATTCCCGGTCAGGGCACATGCCCGGGTTGCGGGCTTGATCCCCAGTCAGGGGTGCAGGAGGCAGCCGATCAATGACTCTCTCATTATTGATGCTTCTATCTCTCTCTCTCCCTCTCCCTTCCTCTCTCTGAAATCAATAAAGATATATTTTTAAAAAAGAATTGAAAAAGGGGCATCTGTAATACTGTCAATAATAAAAAAAATAAATAATTAAAACATTACAGAAATATCCCCCCAAATTAAGATATCCCTAGAGATAATTAATACTTTGAGCTATATAAAAACATATTGTTATTATTGGCAGTTTTGTTAAGTGTGAGATTATACAGCATTTTGGGGAGAGCTGAATTGTATTCCACTATATGGATATGCTATCATTTATTTAACCAGTCTCTCATTTATGGCATCCAGTTTTTACTCTTTCAAAACATATTACAAGGAAAGTTTCAGTACAAGGAAACATTGAATACTATTTACTTTTCCTGCTTTTAAAATAATATTCCCATAGTAAAAACATTCAAACATTATTGAAAGCTATAACACAAAAATGTGACAACCTCTCATATTGCCCCCTTCCTCTGCCCTAATCTGTACCTCTGATGATTACCAGTTGTGTGAATATACACCTGAATTTTTTGTGTGTCTATATTTACCAGCTTATCTTTTTCTTTTACAAAATTTTAGGCTCTACGTATGGTCCAAATTACTTTTTAACTTAAAGATATAATATGGATATTTTTCCATGTCAGTGCATATACTTAGCCTACCAATCAAGGCTCATCAAGAAGAAACTAGTTCAATTAATTATGATACGTATCTATACAGTGGAATACTATGCATCCGCTAAAAGGAAATGAGACAGATCTTTATGAATGAACATGGAATGATGTCAAAAAGCAATAAAAAGGCAAGTGGTTGAATGGTGTGTATTACAATTCAACTTTTGTAAGAAAAATAATATTTGTACAATTATCCCTGGCTATCCAAATCTATTTATTTCTAAATTCAGATAGCAAGAGGTAAAGTTTGGGTAGTGAAGTCAGATAGTGAAGGATATTCATTTTTCAAAATGTATTCAGCTCCGAAGTTTCAGATAGGGAATAGCAAGATCTGGGATGAAGAGAAATATATCTCAAAATATTTATCTGATTCCATTCAGTTCCTAGGTTTGGAAAGCACGAGTTCAACTTATTACATGTATTTATGCACAAAAATGGTCTGGAAATGATATGCATTGAACTGTTAGCAGTAATCATCTTTGGGATGCAATTTTCTTTCTATTTTAATACAGCTGTTCCTTGAATTTCTGACAATGCACGTGGGTACTTCTAATCAGAAAACAACACAATAAAAACGTCATTTTTAAAAAGCAGATTCTAGGAACATGGCAACATAAGCAGATACGATACTTCAGTGAATGATACCCTTAAATACTCAGAAACCTAAGCATATATGTTCTTTTTTACAGGCAAAAGGAAAGAAACCATTATTTGTACAGTTGATCCTGGAAAATTATGGAGTTTGTATGATGTTGTCTTTTAAATGAGGTCTTTTAAAGGTTAAATGTGTATCTATATATGTTTTTGTACATCTGAAAGGATATTTCTGTTGAACCAATTCTTTTTTTTTTAAAGAAATGACTATTTCATGGTTAATTTATTTTTATTGATTGATTTTTTTTTTTTTTTAGAAGGAGAGGGGGGCATCAATTTGTTGTCTAGTATGTACACTGACCGGGGATCTAACCCACAACCTAGACATATCGGGACTGCAATCTAGCCAACTGAGCTACCCAACCAGGGCAATTGGACCAATTTTTTTTTTAAGTTTCTTTATCTTTGTTGTTGAGAATATTACAGATGTCCTCTTTTTATCCCCATTGATCCCTTCTACCTCACATCCACCCCACCCCCAGGCTTTCCCCATACCAATGTCTGTGTCCATGGGTTATGCTTATAAACATATAAGTTCTTAGTTTAGTCTCTCCCCATCCCCTCCCCACCTTCCCTCTGAGATCCCTCAGTCTGTTCCATGCTTCTAAGTCTCTGGATCCACTTTGTTCATCAGTTTATTTTGTTTATTACATTCCACATATAAGTGAGATCATGTGATACTTGTCTTTCTCTGGCTGGCTTATTTCACTTAGCATAATACTTTCTAGTCCCTCCATGCTGTGCCAAAGGATAAAAGATCCTTCCTCTTTACAGCTGCATAGTATTCCATGGTGTAAATGTACCACAGGTTTTTTATCCGCTCATCTACTGATGGGCACTTGGGCTGTTTCCAGATCTGAGCTATTGTTGAGTTGTGCTGCTATGAACATAGGGGTGCATGAGTTCTTTGTGATTGGTGTTTGGGGTTCCTTAGGATATATTCCTAGAAGTGGGATCACTGGTCAAATGGCAGGTCAATTTTTAATTTTTTGAGGAAACTCCATACTGCTTTCCGTAGTGGCTGCACCAGTCTGCGTTCCCACCAGCAGTGTACTAGGGTTCCCTTTCTCCACACCCTCGCCAGCACTTGTAGTTCGTTGATTTGTTGATGGCAGCCATTCTGACAGGTGTGAAGTGATACCTCAATGTGCTTTTAATTTGCATCTCTGATGATTAGCGATGTTGAGCATTTTTTCATATATCTCTTAGCCATTTGTATGTCCTCTTTGGAGAAGTGTCTATTCAGGTCCTTTGCCCATTTTTTAATTGGATTACTTGTCTTCCTTTTGTTAAGTTGTATGAGTTCCTAATTCTTAATAATGGAATTGGTAGGTCACAAAGTATGAGCATTTTTTATATTCTCAGTTTGTCCTCCAAAGAAATAATATCAATTTTCTTTCTCACCAACATTTCTTTGAAAGGGCCTGAAAGGGCCTGATTCCCACAGCTTCCCAATACGGGCTCCATCAAATATTGGACTTATGCCAATATAAAATAAGAAAAATATTTTTGTCTATTTTGTATTTCTTTAATTATTTCTGAAGTTGAGCATCTTTTTATGTATTTATTGGTCGTTTGGAATTCCTCTTCTGTGAACTTTCTATTCATATATTCTGACCATTTTTCTACTAACTTGTTTGGCTTTATCTTATTTTAAAACTCTTTGTATAATATGGATATTAAGGCTTGCCCTAATTCTGTGTTCCAAAGTTTTTCCTAGTTTGTCTTTGTCTTTTTACTTTGTCTCCCTTTCTCTGTCTCTGTCTTCCCTTCGCATCTCTCTCTTTCTCAGTTTCAGTATTTTTATGCAGTTCAAGTATCAGTCTTTAAGGATTCTGGATTTTATTTATATTTTGCTTGGAAAAGTTTTCCCTACTTTGAGATTAGGAAACTTTTTAACTAGTGCTTTTTTTAGTACTTTTATGGTTTCCTTGTTTTCTCTTTCAATCTTGTTTCATCTGAAATTAATATTTATATAAGGAATTAGTTCACATAACCTTTTAGATATATTCTTCAGGAATATATTTTTCAACATTTTATATGTGTTCTTTAATTTTGATCTTTTTCCCCAACAAATGAACAGAATCAACAGGCTTAAGTCCAAATATGTGATTGATGCTAAAATGCACCCCTTCCAGCATGTCTAATGATTTCCAGCTTTGTTTCAACGGCACTAAATTTATTAAACTCTACTCTTCTTATCACTAGCATCAACACATTCATTTTTCCATGTATAAATGTCAAGGACTAAATATTCAAATAGATACACAAACACTGATGCACAAAGATATTGATGCCAATAAAACTAAACAATGCAGTTGTTTGGAAAGTTCATTCATGAGCTTAAGTACAAAAATTCAAGTTCTGGGAATTTAGGAGTGTCAGTGCATAGTGTCCAAAAATTCCAGTTATATTTGAACATCAAACATTTGAAAGACTGGGTTTCATTACAGTAAGCTGTGATCAGGGCTACAACAGGGGTCTCAACTGTGGGCACCCAGCTTTCCTGGGAGAGCCACAGAAAATGGGAGAGGGGTGATCTTTGAGACCAGTCTTTTTTTTTTAAAATTTTTTTTTTTAATATATCTTTATTGATTTCAGAGAGAGGAAAGGAGAGGGAGAGAGAGAGATAGAAACATCAATGATGAGAGAGTCATTGATCGGCTGCAGCCCACAACCCGGGCATGTGCCCTGACCGGGAGTCGAACCCTGATCGCCTGGATCCCAGGTAGACGCTCAACCGCTGAGCCACGCCCAGCCGGGGAAGACCAATCTTAAAATTGAGGAGAGGTTCAACACTTGAAGGTTTACCACTTAAAGATTTGGTGCCTGGCTTTCAGGCAGAGGAACTGAGTGTGGGAAGGTAGGTAGGTTGGAAGGAGTTTCTTGAAGTCCCAATACTATCTTTCTCTACTCCTCCCAACTTCCCTTCATCAAAGAAGGGAGGGATCTGATGCCAGACTCACTCTTGCTGATTATTTAACCTCATTCACAATAAAAGTATTACTCCAACCCTGCACATGCATTTAATGCCTTCTTATCTTATAGTTAATTGTGCAATAAAAGGCTTTTCCCTCTTTAAAGGAATTTCAGACAAAAGCAAAGCAGATCAGGAGATTTTTACCAGAGATGCCCAAATAATCAAAATTAGCCCTTTGTTGGTGTGGTAACCCGGAGTACCCGGCAGCCTTGGCTTCTCATTCCTCAGAATGTCCCTCCTGACTGACAGAAGGTAACATTGGCCTTTTTGTCAAGGCCTGGGCCCTGCCCTCACACAGGTCACTTTCATCCACACCTTCCCAGTTGCAATCCAGCCTCTTTCCTTTCCTCAATCCAAGCCCCCTACCTCCTACCTTGTCCCAATATACCTGAATCATTATACTGAAAAAAGTATTTTTCAGTATTATTTAAAAACTTAATCCTACTTTCTCTACTCCCTGAGCCCCAAGACTCTGCACATTTGAAATTAATTAAAATATTTTAATGCCAGAATTCCCAGCTTACCGGCCATCAGTACATAGCCCCGAATCTCCTATAAAACTTAAGGGTTTTCTGCAAAGCATGGTATGCGTTGTGTTCTTTAGGCAGTGGTGGGCTGGAGCTGTGTCACACCAGCTCGCCAGAGCCAATGTGCTTATCTCTTCCCAACTCCATGTTCAGTGATGTCACTTTGGTAGCTCAAAATAAGCAATAGTGGGAGTATTTATATCATGGAAATCAGAAAGTACAACAAAATCGGGGCTTTTAACAATCAGAGCCTATGGTTAAACATTTAACAACACACCGTTTTAAGGATTCTTTTGGTTGCCAGTAATAGATTCCCACTTGAGCTAGCATAAGCACAAAAGGAAATTTATTATAAGAATCTGCTAGTGACGTGTCATGACGCCCATGAGTGGGTAAACAGATGGGCCTTAGGAAGTAACTGGAACCCGGGACTTGACAACCATCAAACTTTCCGTCACATCTCTGTGCCCTTCTCTGTTTCATCCTTCAGTCACAATCTGCTCTCTCTGGTTCCCAGTCTACAAGGAAGGAAATGTAGACCCTGAAAACCTGTTCTAAATCCAGTCACCTAAAAGAGACTGATCTCTTTTCTGGTCGCAATTCCAAATTCTCAGAAAGGGACTCCGATTAGAAGAAAGTCTTACTGAACTCAGTGCCTGGAAGGGGTGAAGGTGGGGTGGGCACTGGCAGGATCACACTGTACCAACATTCATGAAACTTGGGGAATAAGAGGCTCCAGGAAAGAAGAAGAATAAGGCAGTCACCCCAAAAAGGCCCACAACATTTATAAAGACCTTTGCACATTAAGAGCTCTCACCATCACCACTACAGGCAAAGCCACAGACCCCGTCCCAGGAGTACATGCATTTTATTTAGTATTTAATCCCTGAGGCATTGCAGAGTGCCTTCTAGGGAAAAGGAGCTGCTTTAAAAATTATAGAAGTTAAGAAAATGACTAAAGCCCAGTACTGGCTACAAATAACAGAAAAGCCAACTTAAAAAGCTTAAACAATGAGAATTTTCTTGCCTAATGAGAAGCCAAATAGTAGGATGGTTCCAGTTTGTTAATTCAGCAGTTCAAGACTCAGTCTTTTCCACATTCTCACTCTGACACGTTCAGAGTAATGCCTTTATGGACACGTGTAGCTGTCACAGCTGCAGTCATCATGTGCAGACTTGACATCATCGACCAAACAAAAAGGGACCGTTTCTTCCCCGGGCAAGTCTTTTTTAAGACCGAAAAGACTTTTCTCAGAATGCCCCCACCAGCAAACGACCCTTCCCAGAATTAGATCATGAATCCATGCGTGAACCACTCATTGACAGGCCGGCACTGCCATGGTTAGCTTTGACCAATCAGGACCTAATTCTCAGTCTTTAAGGGAGGTGGAACAATGGAACAAAAATGAGGGTCTGCTTGAATGGAAGGGAAACAATCAAACGAGGCTGCCACAGACCCTTTCTGCATCTGAAGGGGTGCAATCAGAAAAAAAGAGACAAAAAGACTCTGGCCCTAAGTGGCATTTCTCCAAGCCCCTTTTGTCTCTTGCTCAACTCTGACCTGCCAGTCAGTCTTACTAACCCTGGCTGCAGACCCTTCCATTGGGACCTGGTTTTTATCTCCCAGTTTCCCCCTTTTGATTTATACTAATTAGTGGCAGGGTTGGCTCCCTGCCTGATGTTCTCACTGTTAAATCAAGATTTTGAACACATGAAACTTCATGGTGAGAGAGGGCCCTAATAAACAAAGACGATTATGGACAACAGAACCCTGTAATAAGGCAGCTTGAGGAACTGCCTGTGAAAGAAGCCAAGCTCAGAATATTAAAAAAAAAAAAGATAAAGCAAGAGAACAGTATTGCCCAGGTTTATAACATTTTTGGTTTTTAGGTTGTTGTTTTTAAGTCACAATTTGCAATGAGAAATGTTATTCAAAAAAGGACAAGTATATCTTTTTTCATAATACATCTTTCCTTGGCCAACTTCTGTAGGCCTCTCTAATAACTTCCAGTCGACATTAAAAAAAAAAAAGTTTTCTATTTTCATCTGTACCTTTGTTAAATTTAGATAAAAAGTGCAGCTCTTTTTTTACACCAAAAGCGACTGTACTCTAATATTGTTGATATATAATAGGTACCAAAAAAGAAAAAAAAGCATTTTCTCCCTTTGTCTCCTTCCCCACCCCTGCGTGATTGTGCCCTTACCCTCTGTGACCACATGTTACTGACGGATAGAAAATATCCAGGTGGCCTGGCACTTGGAAACTTGTCAGATGTTATTCAAAGCAATAAAGAACACATCATACAAGTCTCTAGTATATTGTTACAGGGGGACCCTGTTTAGAATTCACTAATTGGGAATTTGTGATAATTTAAGGAAGGGCTGGCTGAAGTTAACCTTTGTACTATCTATGGGGGGGAAAAAAAAGAGAGAGAGTTCACTAAAGTTTCGAATAGTGTAAACAAGATTGGAAGGAGAATAATTATCTACTTAAAAGACCCAGTTGTTTTGAAAAGCTTTAGAAGTATCCTTTTACATACAAACAGGGTAATTATGATTTAAACAAAAGCTGGCCTGTTTCTAAGGCTTCTTTGAAATGTCAATTACAAATTACTCTTGTCTATTCACCAAGGCTAAACTCACCCGTGTACCAGGCAACAGTTGGTTAGCTTGCTTCCACTTGCTCTATTAGAAACAATAAACCTTAAATTCTTTTAAAGTAGTAGAATTTAATTCAGGCTTTTCACTAATCTAGACAGTTGATCCATCCTATAGTGTGGATGAAGATTTTGCTAATTACTGGCATACAACAATCAGGAAAGCATGGAGTGACAACTGCCTTCACTAACTCAGTGGAAGAGCTGGCTAATACGGAAAATCTACAAAGAAAACTACTCCAGAACACTGGCTTTTTATTTCTTCTTACCGTAGTCAGAAACACATTTCACACTGCAGCTGAGTACACACACGCTGAAACAAAAACAATACTTACCCTTATTATGTGCAATACTCTGTTATTTTCTACTTACTTTCTAATAAATGCTAGCCACAACCCACTAATTGATTTCACAATCTATTAATGGGTCACTGTTTTGAAAACACTATTCTAGAATCTGCTGGGAGATAGTATTCCCTCATGGGAGAAAGGGGCGACTGTGGGGAAGAGCGGGCGTTGCTACCTGGTTTTCTGGGTGGTGTCCTCTCCCCTTTCTCCTCTCAAATCCTTGGTCATCAGCCTGGCTGCTCTCATCACTCCTGCATCTTGCACCTTGGCACTCATGCAAAGTTCATTCTTACCCTCACCAACCTTTTAAGCTAATTTTCTATTTTCCCCCTTTTTTTCCAAAGACCACCTTGACTTTCCGCCCGATCCCCCCTAAGCTGGCCAGCCTGACCCACCCCAAGAGGCAGCCTCACGCTGCACAGCCTCCCCACTCAGCAGTGTGAACCCCTCCAGCTTCACTGAGCTGCTCCCATCTCTGCTCCGGTTCTGACTCTGCTCCATTTGCCATCAACAGGCCTCGGGTTCGCTTTGGATTCAGTTTGGTATTTGGTATCATCCCCCCAAGTTCTTATCTAATCGCTGTCCACTGAGAACATAGATAATGTATCATCAGCATGGTAAAAACAAAATCTTTGTGGTCAGACCAGGCCTCGCTCCCCCACACTCACCAGCTGTGTGACCTTGGGTCACTTAATTTCTCTAAGCTTGTTTCATTAGCCATAAAATTGGGAAAATATCTATTGTGCAGGCTTGTGAAGGGTAAAGAATCCTTACAAAATATTTGCCTCAGTGCCTGGCATATGGCAAGCACTCTCTAAATGTTAGTATTATCAGTATTATTATTGTTGTTGGTTGGTTGTTGTTTTTTAATATACCTTTATTGATTTCAAAGAGAGGAAGGGGGAGAGCGAGCAAGAGATAGAAACATCAATGATGAGTTGTCATTGATCAGCTGCCTCGATCTCCTGGATCCTAGGTTGATGTTCAGCTGCTGAGCCACGCCCAGCCAGGCTATTCTTGCCATTATTTAATTTAGATTTTACCTACTAGCTCATCTCTTCTCCCACCAAAACCACACACCCCCAGTCCTCAAGGACAGATACTGGTTCAGAGTCTGAGACTGTCTACCCTGTAACCATAGTTCCCAGCTCCCCCAACCCCCTCCAAACCCCTACTATGTGTATACTGCACTCTCATTCTTTGCCATATCCATCTCAGTTAGGGCTTTCCCTGCATCCCATAGTTCCCTGCATGGCAGTTCCTGACAAGAATTATGCTTGGTGGAAGTGGACATTGCCACAGACATCAGTCCTGAACAGTTAGCTGCCTGGAAAGGCCACGGCTAGGAGGCAAGCCCAAGAATTCCATGCCACCCAAGCATGTCACAACCAGAGGCAGCTTAGTTTATCCCATTTAGCAAGGAGGGACTGAAGAGGAAACAGCTCTGAAAAGCAATGGAAAAAATGTCCTCGGGTGCGGATTAAAAAAGAAAAAGAGGAGCCGGTTATGTGGCTCAGGGGCCTCACCCTGACGGCTCACACCAGACTGCGTACAGCAACGTTCAGCCAAGACTAGAGCTTGCAGACCTGGTTTCATGAACTGTCTCCCACCTCACTGGCTCTGTACCTTGCTCATTAATCCCGTTCCAACATGCCTGGCTATGCTTTCGCTCCTTACCCCACCATGCCCTTGCCTTTATTCCTTTGATCGAGTGCATTTTTTTCCTTAGCTTTGGATGTCTTTCCAGCTTTGTTTGGCCTGTTTTTAGTTTAATGTACTCACAGATTACTCTAGTTAATCCCCTCAAATTTACAGTCGGATTTAACTCAACCCTAATTCCTTCTTCCTATAGGCGACTATCTTCCACCCCCTAACTCTGATCTGTTCTAGCCCCATGGATAAGACCATGAAAAGTAACAGTCTTTGATATAAACGACTCTTCAGAAAATAGGGTCTTCGGTTTATATTCTAAATCCACAAGCAAAACATCTGGGGCATGTGCCTTTACTCTGTTACCTAGAAAATAGTCACCCTTTCTTGGTGAGATTATATCTGCTTAGACATCACTTACGGCTGTGTCGGAGGTGGTGATTAACTTACCTTAAAACCAGGATACTCCGTCTTCAGAGAATAATGGTAAAATCATAGTAATTAAGAGCCCAAACTCTGAAGCCAGAACACTTGGGTCTAAATCCAGCCTTTGCAACTTACCACTATATTTTGAGCTTGTTTTTGTTTGTTTTTTTTTTGGTTTTTGTGTTTTGGTTTTTGTTTTGGTGCTATTTAAACAAAACAAGATCTTGATCATATCGTTAGAAATATCATGCTCATTCATTAAGTTTTAGATAATGGCCCCTGCCCTGCTTTCTCTGTCTCTTAGCTTTCCCAGCTCCTCCCTTTTGAGGAATTCATGAATCCCTTAGTATATCAATTCAACTGCATTATTTACTTGTCATGTTGTCTAGCACTGTACTGGGTCACAGAGATACAAAGGTGACAAATCATGGACTCTACCTTTAGGATTATATATATAGCCCTAGCCGCTTTGGCTCAGTGGTCAGAGCATGGGACCGTGGACTGAAGGGTCTCAGTCCGATTGTGGTCAAGGGCTTCTACTTTGTTGCAGGCTCGATACCTGGCCCCCAGTCTGGATGCCTGTGGGAGGCAACCAATCAATGTGTCTCTCTCACATAGATGTTTCTTTCTCTCTCCCTCTTCCACTCTCTCTGAAAAGCAATGGAAAAAATATCCTCGGGTGAGGATTTAAAAAAAAAAAAAAAAAGTATACACACACACAAGGGTGGGCTAAAGTAGGTTTACAGTTGTGAGTACATGAAACAGTTAATAAAGCTATTGTAATAATCATAACCTGCATGTCTTTTTCCATACAAACTGTAAATCTATTTTTGCCCACATATATAGACATGTAGACATATATACATGTATATTACACTCACACACATTCACTAAAATGTTAAGGGTGCTGAGATGGGGCACTTTCCAAGGTGCACTGGAGCATTAGGGGGGGCCGAGTGAGTTTGCCTGAAGGAACACAGTGGCGGAGGGTGTGGAGCAGTAAAGGACCTCTACAAGGAAAAGGCTGAGGCTTGAGCTGGATCTTGAAATTGCCCTGCCTTTCGCTCACAGCCTCAGACCAGTTTCAATCTTGAGGCAATCTGAATAAGACAGTCTCCTCAAAAAAGCTCAGAAATGGCCCCCATGTCCTGGACTCCAGTGGCCTATTGAACTCCAGTTCCAATGGTTGGGACTCCCACCTTGCCCTCAGGGTCTCTCTGTTGTAATCAGTTAAGGAAGCTGTTATTATCAGAGTGACTCTTGAGCCCAGTGTCAGAGCTCTGTGATCTCCCCCCATAAAAGGCTCAGTCCTTAGTATTATGTTGCAAGCTTTATCATATGTAGCACATAAGTCCTCCCCTAAGACCTAAAGCCTTTCTTTGAACTTTAGCTTAGTGACCAGGGTCTCTGCTGCTTATCTTATCCTGGCCAGCCCTCTTCTCTGCAATCTGAGTTTTGTTTTTATATCCCAGCTGGGGTTCTGCCACCATCTGGAGAATGATCTCCAGAACGGCCACCCCCTACCTCTGCCTGCTGAATTCCCCACTGCCGGGATCCCCACTTAACTGGAAAATCTAGCCCCAACTATGTCTGGGTTGTGGCCAACTTGTAACAAAAAACAAACTTTAAGTCAGGCTCCTCTGAGCCCTCTTGTTGACCAGATCCCAACTCTGGTGTCTATCCTATCTTTGGCCTACCAAGCACAGTTTTAGCAAGAATACTGCTAAGTAAGTTTAGTGAGAGTTCTCACCTCCACCCTTGAGATCTGATCACCCTTGAGATCTGATCAAGTTCCTCATCCTCCATCTTTGATGTCTAAGTCCTTAGCCTGCCTTTACCAAGAACCCTCTTAGGTCAGTTTAGCAGGAATCCCCCTATCCTTAAGTTTCCTCCTAGTAATTTTTCTATCCACTGACCCCCTTGCCCTGCTCCTTGACTATAAATCACTGCCTGTCCTTGCTGTATATGGAGTTGAACTTGATTTCTCTCCCCTATTACAATAGATTTGACCCCTATTACAATAGTGTTAAATAACATCTTCCTTACCATTTTAACAAGTGTTAGAATAGTTCTTCTTTAACATTTGCCATGCCCTTTGGACAATAACGATGGATAGCCCATGGCCCAGTAGACCTTTCCTCCTTGGTCTGCTCTAGAAATCAGGTATCATTCCAGGCTCTTGAGCTCCTCCTCCTAACCAGCCTCCAGCTGACACATGGGCAGCCATACAGCTCAGATCGAGTCAGTGACCTGAAAATATGGACCCAGAGAATATGGACAAACTTCACCTAATTCATTCATTCATTCATTCAGTCAGTCAGTCAGTCAGTCAGTCAGTCAGTCAGATAATCAAGGCATATGAATAAGTGTAAATGGTTTCTGAACATAAATATATTTTTAAAGAGAGTCCTTATTGGTATTATAGACATAAAATACATATACTCAAAGGATAAAATATGTCTTGTGCTCTTTTGAATAAAAAATCATAGCAGATGCAGATCTTTGATGCTCCAATGGTCCCATGAACAAACTCGCTGGCCTGGTTTTGGACAAAGAATTATTTGAAATTTTACCTCTTGGGTTCCAAGTATTTTTGTTTTTGCTGTTAATAGAGAGACTTTGTTATAAAAAGCCTCCTCACCTAGAGCTCTGGTGATTTTTCATGTTTTATTTATCTCTCTTATTTGGCTTAAAATAAGGTAAGGACTTGATAAAATTCAAAATGAACTGAATTTTGTGTTGTCGGGTTCAGAATTTTCTTCTTGAATCTCTCTCTTCATTGGGGCTGTTATTGAAGTGTTCTGAAGGAAGTGGCGTGTCAACCATTCATTGGTTCTCATGGCTTTGCAGTGGGAGCAAGGCCTTTGCCTGATTTGGTAACATCCCATATTCTTTTGCCTCTCAGCTGTTTTTCTTGTAATGTCGGCGGGTGACGGTTGTCCACTTTCACTCTCCTTCCATGAGGAGGCTCCCGAGTCAGATTCTTCACTGTCACACTCAGTGGTATCACTGTCACGTTGGGTCTGATTCACCTGGCTGAACTGCAAATGGTGCCTAGATCGTCTTCGTTCAAGATAGGCATTGACCAAAGCCACTTCTGAGTCAGTTGTAGGAGTAAATTGGCCCTGCTTTGGTTTTTTCTTCGTTTGTAAAGAGTCCCAGGCACCATCTTTGTTTTGCCACTTACAGGAAGTATCTTTGCTTGCTAAGGATCAATGAAACAAATCAACAAGTTAGGCACATTATTGATTACTGTAACTTCACATTACCTAAGGAAGGCTATGGCATGTGTGGCCTCACTCTTAGTTGCCATTTGCCAAGCTACCACTTTTCAACACTTATTTGCAAGTGTTGGCAGCCGACTGCATTTTCCAGTACCATACCAAATCTTCCAAATACTAGGAGGTAAAAGAGATGCTTGACATATTACTTTTGAAGTTTCATGGACCCTGATATGAGATCAAGGGAAAAGTCTCTAAACTTTTCCAGAGAAGGACCCTTTTCCCCTTTGAAGTCTTAAAGATTTAAGTGTGTATATGAATGTGATTTGAGTAGCAGGAAGCTAAAAATAATCTTTTCTTTATACAGTGGTATGCTGGAATTGGCTGGTCAAGAGTTTGATAGCTAAGCTTTCAGGAATTTTGTGAGACAGTTGTTAAACGCAGCCATTAGTAAAAATTAAACTATTCAAATTTACCATTAAATCAGTTTATTACAAATAAACCTAATTCTCAAAACATCACTTCCTAATTATTTTATTATGATGTATGCTCTTGAAGCTATTTGTCTGTTGTATCTGGATGTTGGAAATACCATATAATGATGTGTGACTGTGCATCTCTTCCCAGCTCCATGTTCAGTGGCATCATGTTGATAACTTGAAATCGGATTGGGTAGAATAAAAATCAACAAGAATTAAAAGTCAGGCATTGGTTTATGGTTTTGTTGATTGTCTAGGTTTAAAGTGATGGAGAACATGGTACTAACATAGATTTATATTTAAGTGTCATGCCTGTATCCACTATATTGTGAATAGCACCCCCAAAATGAGGAAATATTCTTCCAGAGTATTCTAAAATTATTATCCAATTTTCAAAGAAGTCACTCACATTACTGACAACCAAGTTAAGTTCCAACATACATTTTCTTGTTCCTTTCATATTACTCTTCAAGGGAGAGTAATGGAACTACACTTATTCCTCAATTGCAGACATAAGTTGGCTAAGGATGCAAGAGTCTGGTAAAAATCAAGGAAAGTATTTTGTGAGAATCAGTGGTCTGTATGGAATTTACCATAAAGAGTATTACACATTTTATTATTTGTAAATTGTGTGATATGCATCCTTTATATCAGTAAAACATTTTAAATGTGTACACACATACAAACATTTTTGGAGGGCCAGTTGTTAAACATTTTCCAGCACATCACTGCTTATAGGTTATTGAAAAAGATGTCATTTACAGCTCATAATCTTATTGTAACTCTAACCATAAAGTTATGTAAAAGGGAAGCTGTATGAAGGGAGAATGCTGAGGAATGAAAAGAGAACTTGAGCTTTACCTACCAGTGATTCATAGCCCTTACTAAATTAAAGTAACTCAGTTATCCTGAACTAAAGCAAGAAACTCATCCAATGAGCCGCCACAGGTCTGGGGAGGCCCTGTTCACCTCTGCTGCTTGCTTTCCACACTTAGCACATAGCTCTCTCATCTAAGTCCAATACTAAATATGCACTGGCTCTCACCTTTACTTACTAAAATGTTTGTCCTACTGTCTTCCTTCTTTTTCTTCTCAGACATCTGTTTCAGAAACATGGTATTAGTGACAGTGATCTTACATCATACGCACCTTAAGATCATCCACACCCTCAAAGTCCCAATTAATGTGTACAGATGCAAAAGTTGGACAGTGAAGAAGGCTGATGGGGGGGGGGGAATGGACTTATTGGGAATGTGGTGTTGGAGGGGAGCGCTATGGATACCCTGGACATCCAGAAAGACAAACAAGGGGGTCCTATAGCAAATTAAGCCTAAACATTGCTGGAGGCAAAAATGACAAAACTAAAGCTTTCCTACTTTGGGCAAATCATGAGAAGGCAGGGAAAACAGAAGGTAGCGGGAAGAGGAACAAATAGGAGATGGATCAGCTTCATCACAGAAGCCATGGGCATGAGTCTGCTGACAACAGGACACTGTGGACATCACTCACTCACAGTGTGGCCAGGAGTCAGAGCCACTCAATGGCAGGTAACACATACAATGGTCATCATAGTTGGTTGCTTTACACTTTCTCTTCTGCTGACCATTAGGGAGACCATGCTTTGGTAGCAGAATCGACCAAAATGTTTTTGAACCAAGCAAAAGGAACAAAGACTTGAGAGAAAATAATACTAATAAGGAGCTATAGGTTATAAAGTTTTCCTGTACTCGCTCACATTACAGAGAACTGTCATTTAAAAAGAGATTTGATGGTACTATGATTAGTTTTTAAAATTACTTTTTAAAGGACATTTTATCAAGTCACATTATCAATAATTCTTTCAGATCTTTACTTGAATTCATAGACTTAATATCTCCTAAAGCCTTTAGAAACTTTCCTTCAAAATGCAACCATAATATATATGATCTGTGCATATGGCAACCAGAATGGATTTCTCTGAATAGTTCTAATTTCAAATATTCTGCCCAATACTCGATAAATATATGTGTTCCATTTATCAGATAAGTGTCCTACTTTTTGATGCTGAAGATGGTTTTGTCAAATAATATAAAGCTCCTCCTCCTTCAGAATGGATCAAAAACTTTAGGAATATTCAAAACACTTTTGACACATAATAATTCTTCTGGGAATGTATCACCAGGAAATAACCCCCCCCCAAAGAGAGGAAGCTTTGTGTACAGAAATATTCATCACAGTGTAATTTGGATATCATAAAACACAAAATTCAAAAATAGACAATGGTTAAATAAATTACATTACAATTATGTAATCATATAATATATAGTTGTAAAAATTTTGATAAAAGTATGTCATAAGGTGAGGAAATAAATGTTATAGTATTAAGTTAAAAATCAAGATGCAAATTTGTACATGCAGCATGATCACAAGTTAGCTAAAAATATGAAAAGAAAAAAGGGATTACAGAAGCGTTAGCAATGGTTAACTTTAAGTGGTGAAAGTATTTTCCTCCTAATTTTTCAAATTGTCTAAATGAGGGAAAAACAAATTTATATAGAAAGTCAAACTTTCTTTGGGTTGAAAAGTACTTTGTTTGGGTAATCATAACTGCAACCTAAGATCCTTGATCTGATTGCTACAATGGTAAGCAAGCATCTCTAACCAGATAGCTCTTTGCTTTTTGGGTTATTGCAACCATTCTCTCAAAGCCTTAAAAATGGAATCCTCTTTTAAGATACCACTTTTTTAAAAATGGTTTTGGAGGCCTTGTTTTAAATTTAATATGTATAGAGATGATTATGAAAAGATTAGACATTTATAAACCTAAAAGTTAATAGTTGTTGGTTATTTCTATGTTATCTGGAGTGGGACTTCTTTCTTTTTTTTTCCTACTTTCTTATAATTTCCACATTTTCTATATGCATTGTAATGGAGGGGGGAAAGTGTTTAAAACACTTATTAGGTTTTGCCCTGGCCGGTGTGGCTCAGTTGGTTGGGTATTGTCTGGTGCATCAAAAGGTTGCTGGTTCAATTCCCAGTCAGGCACATGCCTGGGTTTCAGGCTCAATCCCCGGTAGGGGGCGTGCAGGAGGCAGCTGATTGATGTTTCTCTCTCTTGCTCTCGCTTTCTCTCTTTCTCTCTCCCTCCGTTTCGCTTCCTCTCTCTCTCCAAGTAAAAAATAAAATTTTTTCAATGGCAAATCCCGAGGAAATCAGCGCGCTTCGTGTTTGAGGACAATTACCACCACACTTCCATCACTCTCCTACCATTACTTCAAGGTTTGTAAATAAAGGCTCATAGTTTAGCAGAGAGAGTGAAGTTCAAAGTGAAGGGAAAATTCCATCCTTCTTGACTAGTCCTCATATGGTTCTCAGATTTCAAATCTGTGACCCTTTAGAAGAAGCAATTCAGCCGATTTTAGCTGCCGTAAGGGAACAAAGTAAAACATGAAACCTCTGAGATAATCAAGGTTTTAATCAGCACTCAATAGATTTAATTCAACTATTCTTTGAAGCGAACAAATGACATGGCAGGAAACTTGGGTCTACTGTCCCCACTGTCACTAAGCACTTGTGTGAGACTGGACAAGTCACTTAATTTCTTTGGGCCTTATCAATTTTAAAAAGGACAGATGCTGATATCTTACTTGCTTACAAACAGGAGACTGGACCATACGCAGGCTTGAGGTCTTTGAAGCTCGGGTCTTTGTGACTCCAAAGAGCTAATGCAAGCAAGGGAACAGAAGAATATAGCTTAGGCCTCTTAAGTCGCCTTCAGGATAAAATTGCCAAGAATCAATTTCAATTTTTTTGTTAATTTTCTAGAGTAGCTTTTCTTGCCAGATCAGACAAATTCAATATACTTTGTTAGGGAGTCTAAGATACATATAAGCTGTCGCTTCTAAATCTTTTGGCAAAGCATGTACCTTATGAAGCATTTAAACTTTAGATGAAACTTCTTAGGGGGAAGGGGTGGTGAAGGCAAGATTATTATAATGGAATCCAGCTGGCACAGACATAACAAACCCCCTCCTCTCCATCTAGAGCTGATAGAGCACTCAGTCTAGCTGACCACCAACAGCCCAGCGTTCTGGCTGTAATGCTAAAGGATGGTGGTCTGATTAATCATCAACCTGGTATTAATGGCCAACAAGGACTCCATGTCAGCGACTTACAAGAGCTCGGTTACTCATTATATGCTGGAACAGCACAGTCCTGATAAAATGGGTTACTTTATTCCTAAGAGGATGGTATTTTTTTTCTGCTAGTAGGTGGTCTAGAGTGGTGACTTTAGTTCTGTTTAGTTTTGTTTAGTTCTGCAGCTTATTCTATTCAGAGAGTCTATTGCCCAATTCTAAAATCCCCCAAACGCTACAATATATATCCTATAAATACAACTTTTTAATTTGTGATCAGAATTACCTAGCTACGCAAGGAATTTCGAGGACATTAACCAGTAGGGAAGTTTATCCCAGCATTACACAGCATGTGGACAAAGTGTAAACAACCTCAATATCTTAAAATTGCAGATTTGTTATGGTGCAACCACAGACAAAACAAAAGTACGCAGTCACTAAGAATGCTGTTGTGTGAATATAATTTGGAGAAGTGTTACGATATAATACTAAGTTTTAAAAAGCAGGATATGAAAATATATACTATAACATAATGCCAACCATGTAAAATCAAAGATAGAGAAATGGAGAGATATATATTGGTATAGAGAAAAAGAAAAAAACTAGAACATTCTCCAAACTGTTAACAGTGGTTATCTCTAAGAAATAGGATTATAGTAGTTTTAAATGTTCTTCAGCCTTTTCTATATTCTTGGATTCTCTAGAATAAGATTGCACTATTTTTAAAACTAGAAGGCAAACTTAAAAGTAGTTTCATCAAAGTAAAGTGGATTTATTTTATGAAAAATCCCCTAGTATACAGTAAACATGTTATTTAAAATGAAAAAGGATATCCTACCCTGATAGGAGCCCGAGAGAAGAACATCAGGACCAAAATAACGACAAAATACCAAAAGAGGAAGATCCCTATTGCCCCACAAGAGTCATCCTGCTGGCACTCGTAATCCTGATCTGGAATGGTGAAACTTAGAGGCATGGGGGCAGGATCTACTTCCCAAAATAAGGAAAGAAGTTTTCCCATGATGGCTTCTTGCTCCAAAAGTAAAACATGCTCAAAGGGATGAAAATGACCGAAGTACTTCACTCCACATGTATGACAACCTCCTTGGCAACCGATTATGACACACACTTCAGCAACTGTGACAGAAACTGACAAACCCTTCTTGGATTTCTAAATTTTTGGAAGATTTATCTAAATTACGTTTATGAAAGTTTATGGTCTTTCCTCATAGCTTAATATAGTGTGTTCTGCCTTATTTTCCCCCCTGAAATTTGTACATAGAGTAGACCCTTAAACAACATTGGTTTGAACTGCATGGGTCCACTTACAAGAATTTTTTTCAATAAATACCTGTAGTGTTTTTGATCTGCAATTAGGAGCCCAAGGATGCAGAGAGAAGACTGTGTGCATTGATCTATGCCATTTTCTATAGGGGATCTGAGCATTCTCGGATTTTGGTATCTGTGGGGTTCTGGACCCAAACCCCTGCAAATACTAAAGGCAGTTAAGTTTTGGGGAAGACAAAAGTTATACTTAGATTTTCTACTGCAAGGAGATTGATGCCCCTAGCTCCTGTGTTGTTCAACAGTCAACTGTACCGTATTTCCTTTTTTTATTAAGTATATATATATATATATATATATATATACATATATATATAGAGAGAGAGAGAGAGGGAGAGGGAGAGGGAGAGGGAGAGGGAGAGGGAGAGGGAGAGGGAGAGGGAGAGGGAGAGGGAGAGGGAGAGGGAGAGGGAGAGGGAGAGGGAGAGGGAGAGGGAGAGGGAGAGGGAGAGGGAGAGGGAGAGGGAGAGGGAGAGGGAGAGGGAGAGGGAGAGGGAGGAAGGGAAAGAGAGAGAGAGATAGAAACATTGATGATGAGAGAGAACCATTGATTGGCTGCCTCCTCCTGCACACCCCCTAATGGGATTGAGCCCGAACCCCAGGTGTGTATCCTGACCAGGAGTCAAACTGGCAACCTCTTGGTGCATGGCATGATGCTCAACCAACTGAGCCACACCAGCCAGGGCTGTACTGTATTTTCTTTAAATAAAGTATTCTAATGTCTTTAAATCTAAGTCTCTGAATTACCTTTTTTTTCAGTCTCTTATGATTGTAAATTAACGTACACAATTCTAATGTGTTATAGACTGAACTCTGTTCCCCAAAATTCTTATGTTGAAGCCTTAACCTTCAATTTGACTATAATCAGAAACAGTGCTTTTAAACAGGTAATTAAGGTTAAAGGAGGTCAGAAGGACGGGGCCCTAATCCAATAAGGCTGGTGACCTTATTAGAAGAGGAAGAGCCACTGAGGATGTTTGAGCACAGAAAAAAAGGCCAGGTAAGGACACAGGAAGAAGGCATTCATCTGCAAGCCAAAGGAGACAAGCCTAAGGAGAAACCAGTTCTGCTGGAGGA
Source organism: Miniopterus schreibersii (assembly GCF_964146895.1). Taxonomy (NCBI): domain Eukaryota; kingdom Metazoa; phylum Chordata; class Mammalia; order Chiroptera; family Miniopteridae; genus Miniopterus; species Miniopterus schreibersii. The sequence continues at coordinate 15,602,308 of NC_138118.1, forward strand.
TCTTAGACTTTCAACCTCCAAAACTGAAGAAAATAATTCTTTTGTTTAAGCCACCTAGTCTGCAGTATTTTGTTAAGGCGACCATAGCAAGCTCATACTCAGCGCCAAGGATAAATCTAATTGGAGTAGTAGTAGTGTTCCTTTTTAACCCTTGAGTAAATGCACAGTAATTTATAGTTTGCATCAAAAGGGAAACTATCCATGTGTCTGCTGTGAATTACATCAAATGTATACAATTTCTTCTTAGGAAAGAGCCAGACGTGGGGTAAGGAGGAAACTGGTATTCTCAATTTGACTGTACATAGAACCCTTTCACTTTGAACAATTTTCAAGTTAGTTCATTTCTCAATGTAAAACTAGAGCAAAACACCATTGCCACTAAGGAAATCTAAAAATTATAAAAATCCCATGCTAAAAAAAAATCTGTTAGGTCTTCAAGAGCACAGCATGCCTTCATTTTTTTCCCCCATTAACATGTAATACCACAAAGAAACTTCATTTTCTTCTATTTGACTTTAGGAGCATTAGGAAAAATTTTGGTCTTTGGGACCTGCATGATGTAACCATCCACTAGCTTAATGATGTTTTCATTAAGGGCACACTTATCTGCATTCTCAAGCGCAAGTCCTCAGGCCCTGCCCATGCTGACAGTCACCTGCCGCAGGCCTTCTTCGCCTCCTCCAGGGAGCTAGTGGGGTCGGAGCTGGGCCCATCCTGCCTCCTCTGGGTTCACACAGCTGCCTCACCTGCCCAGTAATGCACCTGCCCAGTAAAGCACCTGCCCAGTAATGCACCTGCCCAGTAAAGCACCTGCCCAGTAATGCACCTGCCCCTAATGCACCTGCCCCTAATGCACCTGCCCGCCCTCCCTGGGGCTGAGCTCCTCCAGGCAGCAACCAGAGAGGGCTTTTACTTTTACGTCTCCTTATGGTTCAGTGGCACACTGTAGGCGTTTGTATTTGTTAAATAAAACCAAACAACTCTATGATGAACTTTTCCTCGGGATCAGTAGTTCTTCCAAAGAAAATGCAGGAAATTTAAAGATTTTTTTTAAAAAAAAACCTCAAAACCACTAGCAACTTTTAACAAAACACGTTTCAGTTTTTTTGTTACTGCTGCTCCCTCATTACAGGGATATTTAAGAATTAACACGGGGTCAGGACACGATTTTTTTTTTTTTTTTAAACACTAATGTGAGAAATGCTTTGTCATTGCTGATGATGTCTGGACACTTTACAACGTACTCTATCCTACAGATTAGCCCCTCTACTGAATTAAACGAAAACGTGAGCCCATAAATACCCTAAAGAAGCTAAAATTACATTAATATAGAAACTTAGCTTCTTATAGTTATTACTTTACACTGAGGGTTCAGAACCTGGACCGAATCGCTGTTGCTCAGCTTTCTCCCGGCACCTGAGAGCCAGCGACAAATCCGAGAGTGTTTCCCTGGTAACGCATTCAGCCCCCGTCCCTCCCCCACCCTCCTCTTCTCGCGAGAAGAGAGAGCCCTTTCTTCCGGTTATGTAGACCGGCAAGCCCGTCTCATTCGCCCATTCCATTGGCTTCGCGCATGTGCAGTAGAGAGTGGCGCGAGTCAGCGGCTTCCGGCCGAAGATCATGGTGCGTTTTCGGGGTCATTTTTGTGCTTTCTGGACGCAGAAGGCACGCGGGCCGTGGGAATTCCGCGTCTGTGGATCTGCCGAGAGCTCAGCCGGGGCGGGGGGCGTGTGGCCAGGTGTCCCGCCACCCTTAGAGGAGCGGAGGAAAGAAGCAACAGGGGTTGCTAAAGTTCGTACAGGAGAGTCAGGGAGGGAAGTTCGGTGGCCTGGGGAATTTTAACTCCGGCGGGGGCGGGAGGGCACTCCCCTGTACTCTGGGATAGGACTCCACAGAACTGGAACACATCTTACACTTGTAAGCAAGAGAGGCGGCCTAGCAAAACAAAAGAAATGTAAATCCCAATGCGGACCAAAACTGAATGCATTCTTCGCCCCACTCGCCCTCATCCCCCTCACATGAATACTGGCCCTTCCAAAACTTAAATAAAAAGCAAAACTCAGATTTCTGGCGTGTATCCGTCAGAGTGCAGAGTTAAGATCATAGGGATTAATGGTTTCTGCATAAGGCTTTGGGAGAGTCTTTGCCTATGGCTTAAATCGAATAATTGCTCCCGAAACTTGGTATTTTCAGTTTCTTAGATTAGCCCTTGGGTTAGTCCTCGTGACATATTTCAAAAACACAATACAGAGTAATTGCAGACGTAACTACCAACACTGAGTTGGAAAATAAGACATTTTTAATTATTGGGAGTATGAACTTGTTTCCTGAAGTGACCAGCCACTTCTTTGTTGATTACAACATAGTGTCAATGAGGTTATAATTTAGGGCTCCCTTTTCATACATTAATATTAAAATGTAAAAAAATTTGAAAAGATTTTAAAGATGAGGAAAACTATGTGAGTTTTTACTTACTGTTATAAAGGACACAAGTGTGGTGCCTTAAATGGAGTAGTTTCTTTTGATTAATTCTTGTACTTTTTGTTTGAACAGATGCAAGGGGAGCCAAACCCTAGTGCTTCTCTTATTGACAGAACCATCAAGATGAGAAAAGAAACAGAAGCTAGGAAAGTGGTTTTAGCCTGGGGACTCCTAAATGTATCTATGGCTGGAATGATATATACTGAAATGTAAGTTAATTAGAAAAAAAATTTTTAAGAGGCCAATGGTTGGTTCCATAGGTTTGTGTTTGTTTTGATTTTTGGTGTTTTTTGTTATTGAAGGACATTGAAAAGCCTTTCTAATTTTTTCAGGACTGGAAAATTGATTAGTTCATATTATAATGTGACATATTGGCCCCTCTGGTATATTGGTAAGTAATTTTCACTGTGATTTAGAGTTACTACCAATGAAAAACTGCATTCAAGTTTAATTCAACTTAGTATCCATGCCTTCATTCAACAAATATTTGAGTGCCTACTTTGTTCCAGAAACAACGCAGCAGGAAGGGAACCAAGTCCCTGCTCTCTTGGAAGGAACTTTCTAGTAGAGGAGACAATCAAATTACACAATACAATGCTAGATGATAATGAGTTCTGTGAAGAAAAATAATTTGGGGGTAGTGAGATTTGTATTTGTTACTCTCCCTGAAATGCCTTCCTTCTCTAATTTTTCACCATTCAAGACTAATCAGATTTCTTCAACAATGATATCTTCCTCAGTCTCCTTGTTCCTTCATGTCTGCTGTCTGCTTCTGTATGCTCTTCCGAAGTTCTTGGGTAATAAGAGTCCTTGTGGCCATTAAAGGAAATGCCATTGTCTAATACACACATTAATGTAAAGTCTGTGGTAGAAGTGGTGTGGAAAGTGGAAGAGCAAGAATTTTGGAATCTTGATACCCGAGTTGGAATCATGGCTTCAATAACTGGCTCTGTGCTCCTGCAAAAGGTCACTTAATTTCCTACAACGGTTGATTGATCTTTAAAATGAAGGTGAAAATGTTAATTGTACAAGTTTTAAGGATTAGTGATAATATTTTGAAACTCACTAGTAAGTACTCTACACATAAAAGACGTTATTAAGTGGTAGCAGTTATAAGAAACAAGTTTTCCATTTGTTGTTAATTTGCTAAAGTCTATAAAGAGTTTTGTTTCCCCCTTTAAATGTTCCACTACCACCCTTTTTAAAAAAATTATTTGTTGTTCTCTTACAGAGCTTGCCCTTGCATCTCTCTTCAGCCTAAATGCCTTATTTGATTTTTGGAGATATTTCAAATATACTGTGGCACCAACAAGTCTGGTTGTTAGCCCTGGACAGCAAACACTTTTAGGGTTAAAAACAGCTGGTAAGTATTTTACATCTTTTCCAAAGGTAGGGGAAAGGTTGGCAATAACTCTTTCTCAGTTTAATTTTCCTTTTCCTAGACTCAGCTGGAAGGGACTTGGGCCATCTGGTTCAAATATATTATGTAGGTCTACAATAAATTGTCTTACGACCAATGACTATCACTCCTATTTGTATAAATTAAATGGAACTTGCAATCAGTAGCCTCATGAAAGTTTGTTCCATTGTTTAATTACAATTAAAATTAAATTACTGATGCTTGCTACTAATTCCTTATTTTTAACTTTGTGGAAATGATGAACAACTGATTTGTATCTTTTGGTAATAATACTTTATGTAATTTAACAACCAAATTATTGTTTTCCCTTTTTCTGAAGAAAAAGATTCAGTTCATTAAATCTGTTTTCATAGAAATTTTATTTATATATATATATATACACACACACACACATTTTCTTTATTTGACATTTATTTATCTATTTATTTCTTCTAGTTGTACAGACTACTCCTCCACATGATCTGGCAGCAACCCAAATTCCTCCCTCTCCACCTTCTTCAATTCAGGGTCAGAGTGTGTTGAGTTACAGCCCATCTCGTTCACCCAATACCACTCCTAAGTTCACTACCAGCTGTATAACTGGATACAGCCCTCAGCTACAAGGTCTGTCATCAGGTGGCAGTGGTTCTTATAGCCCAGGAATGACCTACTCACCCATCAGTGGTTATAATAAGGTAATGACTCCTTTCTCTTGGCCAGTCTCTTTTCTCTTAGAATTGGGAGGTACCTTGGCAGTCTAGTGAGTCGAAACTCATTTCATCAATGAAGAAATTGCCCCTTTAAGAGCCAATAATAAGCCCAGATTTTCTAACACCTAGTTAGAAGTTCTTTATACCACATCTTTAGTGAAAGAAAGATGTAACTTTTGCAAAGATGATGAACTGAGGTTCACCATCTAGGATCTTACCACAAGGTCTTTAAGACAAGTTAAAATATGGTAATTTTACTTTAGTTTCCTTTACTCATGTTTCCCCGCTTTGCTTCTTTATGTGAAACTTTTGTATAACCTTATAGAATTTTAATGCTTTTCATCATGTTAGAGTATCTTCTAAACATCTTCTAAGTTAAAAACTGGATTATCATGTAGTTTGACTCGAGTGTGGACACACTCCACTGGATGATTAGAAATCTTCATTCCAGCTTCCACTGTACAGTGGGCTTTTGTTCTGATTTTTAGACTCGATAGAAGCAAAATTGACAAATTTGAAATTGTGACTCCTGCCTGAAGCATAAGACTAAAAGAGGGGCATGAAAAGGGAAGTGGTCACATTTTCAGATGCTCTCACCAGTTAGACTAACCTCTCTATAGCTACTAGTTAAACGAAGAATGTCTGGAAATGAAATCTATACAGTCTTCCCTTACCCTTTTATATAATACTTCTTTGTAATGAAATTCCATAATATTGATTACCCAATAATAATTTTGGCAAGTAATACAATTTAGAAAAATGTGTACAAGTTACATATTATGAGAAAAAATATATATAGTGATAATTCCTAACCCATAGGTAAATATGACTTTTTAAAATAGTTTTAGTTTGTTTTCATGAGAAAAGTACTATATGATCATTATAGAAAGTTAGAAAATTAGAAGAAAGATTAGTCAAGTCCTGTCACTCAAACAGTATTAATGCCTGCTTAATACTCATCTAGTGGGCATACCATAGTTTACTCTTGAATATTTAAGTTATTGTCATTTCTTAAAAACTATTACTCTGTACTGAATAGGTCTGTACATGTAAATTCATAACATTGCTTAATTATCTTTTTTCAATAAGGTTGTAACTTTGAGCACAAGATTATGTGTTTTATTCATCTTTTTTTTCTTAGCATAGTACATGATTTATAGATGCTGTATAAGTGTTTGTTGAACTGAACTAATACCTTGGAAAAGTTAATAAAATAATTATTTTGGGGGGAGGAATGCCAAAATCAACTGTGAAGTAGAAAACCTAAATAAATCAAGGAAGAAAATTTTATTTTTTTTAATTTCTCTTTATTATTGAGAGTATTACCGGTGTCCACTTCCCCCCCCCATTGATCCCCTCCACCCTGCACCCCCCAGGCCTTCCCCATACTATTGTCTGTGTCCATGGGTCATGCATTTATGCATATAGGTTCTTTGATTAATCTCTCCCCACCCACTCCCCACCCCCACCTTCCCTCTGAGATGCCTCAGTCTATTCCATGCTTCTGTCTCTGTTCCGTTCATCAGTTTATTTTGTTTATTATATTGCGAATATGAGTGAGATCATGTGATACTTGTCTTTCTCTGACTGGCTTATTTCGCTTAGCATAATACTCTCTAGTTCCACCCATGCTGTCCCAACTGATAAGAGATCCTTTTTTACAGCTGCATAGTATTCCATGGTGTAAATGTACCACAGCCTTTTTATCCACTCATCTATTGATGGGCACTTGGGCTGTTTCCAGATCTTAGCTATTGTAAATTGTGCTGCTGTGAAATAGGGGTACATAAGTTCTTTCTGATTGGTGTTTCGGGTTCCTTAGGATCTATTCCTAGAAGTGGAATCACTGGGTCAAATGGCAATTCTATGTTTAATTTTTTGAGGAACCTCCATACTGTTTTCCATAGTGGCTGCACCAGTCTGTATTCCCACCAGCAGTGTACTAGGGTTCCCTTTTCTCCACATCCTCGCCAGCACTTGTCGTTTTTGATTTGATGATGGCAGCCATTCTGATAGTTGTCAGGTGATATCGCATTGTCGTTTTAATTTGCATCTCTCTGATGATTAGTGACTGAGCAGTTTTTCATATGTTTCTTGGACATCTATATGTCCTCTTTGGAGAAGTGTCTATTTAAGTCCTTTGCCCATTTTTTAATTGGATTGTTTGTCAAGGAAGAAAAATTTTAAACCGTTGATCAAATACATCCTCAGAATACATGAGGGCCCTGAGGTTTTTATCATTGTTTTTTTTTTAATTACAAAAAAACACTTCTTAAACATTTGACTATGAAAATTTTCATATGGAAATGAAGGGACTAGTACAATGAACTCCTGTGTATCACCCATCTTCAATAGTTACTAACATTTTGTTACTGTATGAACAGATAATTCTAATCCAATAAAACATGTTAAAAGTATAAACTCTAGGGTCAGAAAACTGGATTGAAATCCTGGTATGATCTTGAGCAAGTTACCTAAACTCTCATATCTAAAATTAGTACAGTAATAATATTTACCTATTATTAAGAGAATGAAATAAGGTCATATATATTAAGCATAAAATATTATGCCTCTTGAGCAAGGATAAACCAATTAATGAAACAGTAGCTCATATATAGTTGTAGTGTATAAGGATTAATATGTTCATTGGAATAAAAGAGAAATCAGTGTGGAAGAGGATTAACTTTCATTCTCAGGCAGCATTAGACAGTGTTAAGATTTGTTAATCATGTATTATAACCAAATATAAATTGATCATGAAACCCTAGCAGAAAAAAATTTACAAAGTACTGGACTCAATAGTTAAACTTAGTGCAATATTTTTGTTGAAAAGAATATAAAAATGTTCATATGCTTTAATCAGATCACTTCCTAAAGGATGTTATCAAATTAAAGATTTATGTACAAAGATGTTACTCATAACAATTACAGTAGCCAAAAATTGTGGTCAATCTAGATGTCTAGAATAAGAGAAGATAAAAATAAATTATGATATATTTGTACAATGAAATACTATATAGCTAGTAACAATGATATTTCTAAAGATTTTAATTAATTTTTGATCATCACCCAAGGATATGTTTTTATTGATTTTAGGGGAAGAGAGAGAGAGAGAGAAACATTGATGTGAGAGAAAAACATCAATTAGTTGCCTCCTGCATGGGCCCAGACCAGAGATTGAACCCGAAACCTAGGTATGTGTCCTGACTGGGAATCGAACCCTCAACCTTCTGGTGAACGGGATGACACGCCAACCAACTGAGCCTCCCAGCCAGGGCTATAAAGGAATTTTATAGGAAAATTCTTAGTTAGCTTTAAATAAAATGGGGATATAAAATGAAAAATTAGACAGTATTGTGTTATTTATGTGAAAAAATATATTCACATAGCCATATACATCTAAAGATTCAAAAATACATAAAATGTGGAAAAGGATTATATTATCTCTGGGTGGCAGAGTTCTAAATGTGACTTTTTTTTTTTTTCATACTTTTTTAGTTTTTTTAAAACATGCATATATTACTTTTTAAAAAAACTAGTCTTTATATTCAGAGCAGTTTTAGGTTCCCGGCAAAATTGAGAGGAAGGTACAGAGATTTCCCATGTGCCCCCTGCCTCCACACAGGCACAGCCTTCCTGACTGTCAATATCAGGCACAAGGGTGGTACAGTTGTTACAATTGATGAACCTACACTGACACAGCATTCTCACCCAAAGTCCATGGTTCACATTAGGGCCCACACTTGGTGGTGTACATTCTGTGGGTTTGAATAAGTATATAAAGACATATATCCACCATTGTGGTGTACAGAGTATTTTTACTGCCCTAAAAATCCTCTTGCTCCACCTATTCATCCTTCCCCCAACCTCAGCTCCTAACAACTGATTTTTTTTATTGTTCATGGTTTTGCCTTTTCCAGAATATATAGTTGCCATTTTACTGTGTGTAACCTTTTCAGATTGGCTTCTTTCACTAAGTAATATGCATTTAAGGTTCCTTTATGTCTTTTCATGGCTTCATAGCTCCTTTTAGTGCTGAATAATATCCCATTGTCCAGATATACCACAGTTTGTCCATTCACCTGCTAAAGTAGGTTGCTTCTGAGTTTTGGCAATTATGAGTAAAGCTCTTATAAACATCTGTGTGCAGATTTTTGTGTGGATGTAAGTTTTCAACTCCTTTGGGTAAATACCAGGAAGCACAACTGCTAGATCATATGGTAAGAGGATGTTTAGTTTTGTAAGAAACCATCAAACCGTCTTCCAAAGTGGCTGTACCATTTTGCATTCCCACCAGCAATGAAAGAGAGTTGCTGTTGCTTCACATCCTGGTCAGCATCTCGTGGTGTCAGTGTTTTGGATTTTACTATTGGTGTATTACGTTTTGAAAGTCAATATCAAAACAAAAGTAAATTTCAATAAAATAAAGTTTTTTAATTTTGTATAGTTGGCAAGCTATAGTCCCTCCCCTCCTCCATACCCTACCACCGTGGGACCAGTGGAGAGCAGTGGATTGCGATCTCGCTACCGTTCTTCACCCACTGTCTATAACTCCCCTACTGACAAACAAGACTACATGACAGACCTACGAACTTTGGATACTTTCCTTAGAAGTGAAGAAGAGAAACAGCATAGAGTTAAGCTGGGTATGTATATTTTTTTTAGGTCTAATATATATATATTTGGTGTCACTTTACATTATCCTATAAGCTATTATTTTCATTACTTTGATTACCCATATATAAATGTTTAAGTCTTTTTTACTTGTATACCTTGTGTAGCTTAGGAGAGAAATACATTTTGTTTTTATATTTTATGCAGTTAGAGTTCACCAAATTTAAGAAGTAAAATACAACTGAACTGAGAAATCTTGAACCTTTCATCTACATTAACATTGAAAGCTTTTTCATATAATGTAAGTTATAATTTTTGTTTAAAAGTTTAGGCTATCAAATGTTTTTGAAGTGGTGCATAGCAAAGCTCTTTGAAGCGATAGTTGTCTCCTTTTCGGTAGACCTTGGGAAGGTTGGGGTGGCCAGGAAGGATGTAGGACAGAGCATGGATTTACGCTAGAAGTACTGCTATTTTTCAGAACATTTTAAACTTATCTTTAGTTTACCTTGGGAAACAATGTTAGAAAATGCTAATCTATTTGGGGTGGATTTGATTATTACAAAGTCAATTATTTGACACCAGATTAGGTTATTGAGCAGGGTAATGATTTTTCCCCCTCAGGAACTTTCACAGAAAGCACATTAGGTGCTAAAGCATGGCCACAATGAGGAAGCCAGTTATTGGACTATGGCTCTTTGTGTCACTTTAAATCTCTCCATTGATTTTTAATATAATTTTGCCTGGAATTGCCACAAATGTCAAAGAAACAAATCAGTATTATCTTGTTATTTGTTGATACATGCTTTTTCTTTTTAAATTTTGGAATAAGTATACTGAAAATTATAGGGTATAATATGAAGAATAACCTATTAACCCTCTACATACCTTTGTCATAGCCAGAGTTTTTCTGACTTCCATTTTTATTTCTTCTTTGACATATAGGAGTTGTTTGGAAGTATTGTTATTACTGATTAGTGTTGCTTTTAATTTCCAAATATATGAAATGGAAGGCTAGGTTATCTTTTTTCCTGTTCTCTAAACTGATTGTACTGTGGCTATAGATTCTGATCTGTACCCTATTGATTTTTTTGGTATTTTTTTTTCAGGCTTGCATTTAGGACTGCTGTGTGATTACTTTTTATAAATGGTTCTTGGTATATTGAAAAGAATGTATAGTCTCAAATATTGGACTCCATATTTGTTCATTTAGTAAGCTTTTTGATAGTGTTCTTAAATTTTTTATAGTATTAATTTTTGTCTGCTTGATCTATTAGTTACTAAGGAAGTGTGTTTAAAACTCCCACTCATTGTCTCCCATTAAATGTCACCTCATAATTCCATCAAACTTGCTAAGTATCTATGAGATATGTTAAGTGCATGTAAACTCAGAATTGTTAATATCATTCTGGTTAATTACTCCTTTTATCACTTAGGCTTTTTGCCTTCAAGAGTATTTTGTCTGACATTAACATAGTCTTCATTTGGTTAGCATTTTCCAGGTATATCTCTGTTTATACCTATACTTTTAACACTTCTGTGCCCATAGGTTTTAGTTAAGTATTTTATACAAATTAATTTGTAAATAATTAATTTGGTGGGGAGCTACTTTGAGACTATACAAATATCCTCTTTCTCATCAGATTTTGACTTGCTAGTTTTAACATCCTTTTGAGAATATTTTCAAAATTAATTATTACTATGCTGGTTGTCATAGTGGCTTTCTAATTCTGTCATTGTTTTTTGTTTGTTTGTTTGTTTGTTTGTTTTGTTACTCCTCACCCAAGGATTTTTTTCCATTGATTTTTAGAGAGAATGGAAGGGAGGAAGGGGGTGGAGAGAGAGAAACATCGTTGTGAGAGAGACACATCCATTGGTTGCTTCCCACACGTGCCCACCAGGGCCAGCAATCAAACCTGCAACCCAGGTATGTGCCCTTGACCAGGAATCGAACCTGTGACCCTCAGTGCACAGACCAGCTCTCTAACCACTGTGCACACTGGCCAGGGCTGCCATCGTTTTAATATTTACCTCTTCTATGTTTAACTTTTTTGTGGTAAGATATACATAATATTTATCATTTTAACCATTTTTAATTGACTTTATTGGGGTGACATTGGTTAATAAATTATATAGGTTTCAGCCCTGGCCTGGTGGCTCAGCTAGTTGGAGCACCGCATATACCAAAAGGTTGCAAGTTCAATCCCTAGTCGGTGCATATGGGAGGTAGCTGATTGATGTTTCTTTCTGGCATAGATGTTTCTCTCTCTCTTTCCCTCTCTCTCTCTCAAAAAAAGTGGTCGGGTAAAGATTAAAAAAATTTTTTTATAGGTTTCAGGTGTCCAGTTATATAATACATCAACTGTATATTGTATTGTGTGTTCACCACCCCAAGTCAAGTCTCCTTCCATCACCACATTTTCACCATTTTTAAGTGTATAATTAATTCAGTGTATTAAGTACATTCACATTGTCGTGCAACCACCTTTCATATTTATTTATTGGTGTTCTGTAAAATGGATCTTTTTTTTCTTCTCAATTATGTAATTTATTTTGATGGTTAGATTGTCTCAGGTTTGGGTAGTGGGCCTCTGGCTTCTGTGTTCTTTGGACATGACACTATCATTCTTTGAGCACTTATTTTTTTTAACTTTCCTGCACCAGACTCCTTTTGTATTTTTTCTGGCTAACTAGCTCTAGAGTCAGTCTGTTTCTCTAAGGGCTATAATTGCTCTTAGTGAAGAATAATATTTAGAAATTAATTCTGGGCATTGGATATACCATGTTAGTGGGATGTCATTACTCTAGGTCTTCTCAGCAGACAGCTAGGAAATATATGTATATACATTCACACACACGCACATCTATATGTATTTCTACATCCATCTATCTATATGAATCCATCAGTTGATTCTTGAGCAACATGGATTTGAACTGCATGGGTCCACTAACACGTTTTTTTTCCTTCAATAAATATGTACAGTACCGTAAATAAATTTTCTCATGATTTTCTTAACATTTTTCTCTAGCTTACTTTATTATAAGAATACAGTATATAATACATAAGACACACAAAATATGTGTTGACTTTTCATGTCTCTTGTTCCTGTCAACAAGAGACTGTTAGTAGTTAAGTTTTGGCAGAGTCAGAAGTTATACATAGATTTTTGACAGCATGTGGGGAGGAGGGTCGGTGCCTCTAACCCCCACATTGTTCAAGGGTCAACTGTATGTTCAAAACCATGGTTCATACTAATACCCCAGTTCCAATCTAGCTGTCCTGGGTTTAGTCTAGCCTCTTCTCCCTTTCCGTATTTGTCACTTTCTCCAGTGGTGAGAAACCAGGCACTTGTGTACTCTGCCTCACACCCACTTTTTTGCTAAAGAGCCACTTCATCCCTAAGTACTTCACATGCATCTCCTAAGAACAAGGACATTTTCCTTTCTACCTGCAATATGATTATCAGACTTAAGATACTACCATTATTCATATTCACGTTTCCTACAATTGACACAGCGATGACCTTCGGAGCTTTTTCCCCCCTTTTACTGATGCAGAATCCAGTTAAGATTCATATATTGCATTTAGTTGTCATGCTTCTTTTGTCTCCTTTAATGTAAAACATTTATGGTTTTTTCTTTGTTTTTGTGTGTGTGTTTTATGACATTTACATTTTGAAGAGGTCAGGCTAGTTGTATTGCACATTTGGATTTATGTGATCATTTTCTCATATTAGATTCAGTTTAAATATGATTTTTGGCAAGAATACAACTTAGGTGGTGGTGTATACTTTCCAGTGTATTACGTCAAGGGACACATGATAATCTTTTTGTTCCTTTATTGGTATCGTTAAATTGAATCACTTGGCCAAGGTGAGAGCAACCAGATTTCTCCCTAATAGCTTTTCCCTTTTGTAATAATTAATAATCTACAGTGTGATTCTTTGAGACTTGTGAATGTACTCTTCCCCCCACCCTTTAAACCAGAGGTTTTAGCTAGCATCCATTGATGGTCCTTTCCCAATAAGTTAATACAGTGGTGGTTTCAAAATGGAAGCTTTCTAGTACTTCCATTTCTTCTACATTTAGTCGTTTGACATTCTTTTATAGAGAAGTTTCTGGTTACCCTTCACTCCACAGTTTGTTTTAGCTAGTTTGGATTCACAGTTGGTTCTTTCTTTAGCAATGTCTAAACTGCCTTTTAATTAACTAATTGAGTTTTTTTAATTTGTATTTTTTTCATTTTTCAGAGTTTTATTTGGTTCTCTTTCAAATATGCCTGATTTATTTAGAGTATCTTGTTTTGTTTCTGTTTTCAACTCTTCTTCCTATCTTAGTCACTTTAAACATACTTTTAAAAAGCCTCTGTCCAATAGTTCAGTTATCTAAAGTTTGTGGAGATAAAATACTAACATTTTTTTGTCTTGTGGACTCACGCTTTGAGGCTTGTTTCCTTGTGATTTATCTATTTTTTTGTTTGTGTTTTTGGTAGGCTCGTCTTCAATAGAGTTTTATCTGCTTTTTTTTTTATCCTGGGAAAGCTGGATGGAAGCCTTGTTTCCCCCCAGAAGTTTTGTATATGACTCTGCCAGATCCCTAAGGAATATCATTAACTTTGAACTAACATAAGTAATGTTTAGGCTTGAAGGATTAATCTCCCAACAGCCTAAAACACACAAGCTTCCTTGTTATCTCCTGGTGCCAGTGGTCAGATTATTTTCTTATCCACTGAGAATGTGGCCCTTTGAGGTTCCTGGCCCTGTGCCAGGTGCAAGGGATGGAAGTTAGAGAAAGGTCTCAATCCAACTCTCTACCTCTTTGAGGCCTACATCTTCATTTCCAGTTTCCTCTTGGCCACTGAAATCCAAGGTGATAGGTTTCCCAAAGCCTACAAAATTCTCCAGAGCAGCCACACTATCAGCTTACACACTGGCCACTCTGATTTTCAATTCCATCTTCATTTCTAGCCATTGGCTTTTCCTCTTAACTTTTTACAAGCTCCATTATACATTGAAACAAGGTGTTTTATTTTAATAAACAGTTTTAGATATATATAGTGGGAGATATTTCAGGTTACCTGGTTTGTTATGTTGCCAGAATTCAAAATTTCTTTGTGTTTTGATCCTTAGTCTTTGGGGTTCTCCAGCTACAGGTTTTGTCCGCTCTGTTGTGGGCAGTGGTCATTACAGAGAGGCCCTATGTTACCACTGCTTGCTGTATATATTTGGTTTGTTCTTTGGCTAATGCACAACAGATAGTAAAACTTCTTATTTCTGTCATCTTATGTCTATAATTTATATAAAACTTTTGTCATGTAAAGCCAGGCCTTGCTGAAATTTTTCTCAAGTTAAAATTCTCTCTCAGAAAGCTTGATTATTATTTTTGAAGTTAATAGTCAAAATGACTAATCAAAATAGAATAACTTTGTGTTCTATCGTGACCATGTCTTTTACCTTTTTATTCCATTTAACTCATTCGTGTTGGTTTAAAACTTCTTTTCTTAATGGTGATTCATTCCTGTAAGTCAATCTTGCCATGAGTCCTACTTGAAAATGTAACTTTACATCAAATGTGGTATTTCTTTACTGTGCATAATTATTTATTTTTATGCCAGCAAGAAACATACTAGTATTCACCTAAGGTGCCAGCACAAGACTGGCTGACCTTCAAGGTTTTGATGCTGTGAATTGAAATGTTGTCACACACCCCTTTCAGAATTTCTCTTCCTTTACCTCTGTAAATAAACAACATAAGAAAAGCAGTTTTATTATTTTCTAGTCACTCCTCTTAGAAATTCTGCTAAGATTTAAAAAACAAACAAACAAAACCTTGTTTGTAATTTTTGTGTGTGGATGTGAAGTATCCGTTGGTATTTTTGATACTAGTTACACTTTAAAAAATGAGCCCTTCCTAAGTATACAATTGTCTTTGAAAACTTGCTATTTATTCTGTGCTAGATACTGTGCTAGGTGCTAGGGGCAAAATACTCCCTGCCCTCAAGAATACCGCATTCTATTTGGAAAAAGTTAAACTATGGCCCTGGCTGGTTGGTTGGAGCTTCATCCTGGACACTGGAGGGTCTCAGGTTCCATCCCCAGTTGGGGCTTGTTTGGGAGGCAACCAATCGATGTTTCATTTTTACATGGACGTTTCTCTTTCTCTCTCTCCCCACCACCTTCCTTTCCTCTCTAAAATCCCTTTAAAAAAAAATAGCATGTCTTTAGGTGAGGATTAAAAAGAGAGATAATAGACTTTATTTTTTTTCATTGATTTTATTTTATTAAAAAACTTTATCTTTAGTGTTGAAAGCATTACAGATGTCCTTTTTCCCCCACATTGACCCCTTTCTACCCCACTGGTAATTATAGGATTAAGTCCCTAAATGTAAATATTTACATTTCCTAGAAGTAAATTCAGAAGTGTGATCAGTCTCTTTTAATACAACTCAGGAATTATTACAAGATATGAATAGAATACAGTGTAGTGCAGGGAAGAGTGAGTTTAGTTGCTAGCCCAAAGAGGAGTTTTTTAATAGGATGCTGTAGTTATCCCATTCAGAAAGAGCTTCTAAAAATTCAAGCAAGGAACTTCCATAGCCTATTTCCTGAAGAAATTTCTCTTGTTTCTCATTGAATCATTAGAAAATCTTAGAGAATGAAACAAGCTTAATTTTACAACAAAAAAACTCCACTTTCAACTACTTATGCATATGGCTTCAAATTAATACCGTTAGGAAATGTCCTTGTTAACTTTTAGCACAAGTAGTCCATGTTCTCTAAAGAAAAGACAATGTTTGGGAGGAGAAAGAAGAGAGAAGCCCCTTGAGGCTTTGTCTTCCTTGGTTGCCATTGCCTCTGTGCCTGGATACCCAGTGTTCACATACTAACTCTACAACATCAAAATTACTATAACACACTGACACTCTTGAATTAATCATTTGTAGGAAGTCCAGATTCTACCTCGCCTTCCACCAGTCCTACTTTCTGGAACTACAATCGTTCTCTGGGAGATTATGTACAAACTCTAAAGAAGTTTCAGTATCAGCTTGCCTGTAGGTCTCAGGCTCCATGTGCTAACAAAGATGAAGCCGATCTCAGTTCTAAACAAGCTGCAGAGGAGGTAAATGGAAAATTAAATGATTTACAGATTATTAGAAAGTCGTCTTTTTTACTTCTGGAACATTATTTTTTCTGTAACCTCCACTTTTACTGACTGGCACACATTACAGAGTGGAAAGGCTCCTGTCTAACTTTGTGTACCTAAAACAAAATTGAATTAAATGTTTTACTCTTTGTGACACATTAGTGATATTAGTGTCCTGCCGAAAACATTTTTCTGCATTCATTTATAAAAAGGTATCTCAAATATCAATTTGTACTTAACGTATACAAGATTCTTGCTTTTAAAATATATTTAGATTAGGACATTTGACAGCCTAATTTCATCAGTTTAATACCAAATACAGGATTTTTACTTTGTTCTTAAAAGCAAGAATTTTTTTTTTTTCTTTTTTAATATATCTTTATTGATTTCAGGGAGAGGGGCAGAGAGATAGAAACATCAATGATGAGAGAGTCGTCATTGATTGGCTGCCTCCTGCAAGCCCCCCACTGGGGTTCGAGCCCACAACCCCGGGCATGTGCCCTGACTGGGAATCGAACCTCGATCTCCTGGTCAATGCTCAACCCTGGCTGGGCAAGAAAAATGTTTTTTAAACAAACCAACATAAGGGATTTTAAAGATATGTCTGCATGAATAGCAACAAATGCTTAATAAGAAAGTTATTGCATATTAGGTCAACACTGATGCTTGTGAAGTTTTGTGTGGTTTTTTTCCCCCCAAATATTTTGAGGTTGGGGAAGGAATAACTGATTTCTGGCAGGATTTTTTCCTCACTGTTTATTTAAAACATATTTTTAATAGGTTTGGGCAAGAGTGACTATGAATAGACAACTTCTTGATCATATGGATTCATGGACAGCTAAGTTCAGAAATGTAAGTTTAAAATTACTCTTTGGACATTATTAATGCCTCTCAATATGCAAAATATGTTCTTAGACTATCAGTTAGAGATACTAATTGTGAATTAGATATCAGAATTACTAAAATTATATGGATAACATATATAAGGATAAACATGGCATTTACCTTCTGGTGTGTCCATTTTTAAGGGATTTTTTTCCCCTCTGTGTTTAGTAAATGTCTTTTGAATAGATAGAGGAACAATATGACCTCCTTCCATTTCCCAGCATCTCAATTTTATTTTCCAAAGAGCTTTTCTGTCAGAGCCTATTGTGTGTCTAGAGATGTGAGGGAAACAAAAATGAAGTTCTTGTGCCCTGGCTGGGAGGCTTGGTTGGTTGGAGCACCAAAAAGGTTTTGGGTTCGGTTCCCCATCAGAGCACATACCCAGGTTTCAGGTCAATCCCCAGTCAGGGCTTGTACGTGAGGCAATGGGCCAGTGTTTCTCTCTCACACCTCTCTCCCCCTCTCTTTCTCTCTCCCTCTCTCTTTCCTTTCCCTCTCTCCCTTCCTCTCTGTCTAAAATCAGTAAACATATCCTCAGGTGAGGATTAAAAAAAAAATGAGGTCCTTGCGCTGAGAAAACTTCAGTTAGAAAGAGTAGATAATATATGCATGAAGCTATGTCAGAATATATCAGCTTCTTCAGTTGTTTAAAGGAGAACCCTCTCTATCCTTGGCCTGGAGGTGGGGAAGGCGAGTTCTTCCATATACAGTGAGTGAGTTCCCTTGTTTCAGCCCCTGCCTCTTTTGTTCGCCCTCTGTAGTACCTGTACATCCCAGGTTCTGCTGGGCACATTGGCCCCTCCTCCACTGCAGTTGTCTCCACTTAGATTCTGTAGACGCCACCCTTTCCCCTGTTTCATATTGCAGCAGCCATCCAGCAGCTCTGCATCCTCTAGAAATATGTTGAAATCACTTGTATTCCTTTTCACTCTTTTATGATAATTTAAATAGGGTATCAAGAGGGAGTGATGAAAAATAGCAGCCTACTTTCTTGAACCAGAAACCTGGATGGCTTTTGAAAAATAAAAGTTCTTGCCCAGCTGGGTGTGGCTCAGCGGTTGAGCGTCGACCTAGGACACAGGCGATCGGGTTTCGATTTCTGGTCAGGGCCTATACCCGGGTTGCGGGCTAGGCAGCCGATCAATGACTCTCTCATCATTGATATTTCTCTCTCTCTCCATCTCCTTTCCTCTCTCTGAAATCAATAAAGATATATTTTAAAAAAAAAAAAGAAAAGAAAAGTAAAAGTTCTTGCCCTGGCCTGTGTGGCTTAGTAATTAGAGCATTGGCCCACACGCTGGCTTTGATTCCCAGTCAAGGGCACATACCTGGGTTGCAGGTTTGATCCCCAGCCCTGGTCCAGGCATGTGTAGGAAGCAACCAATTGATGTGTCTCTCTCACATCAGTGTTTCTCTCTCCTCCCTCTCCCTCCCTCCCTTCCCCCCCCTCCACTCTCTGTAGAAATCAATGGAAAAAATATCGTTGGGTGAAGACTTGTCTAAAATGCCAGTATATTTAAAATATAAAGTCATAGTTGGGAGTATTAGCTTAGAGGAAATATAAACACAGTCCCTTATCTGAATTCCTTAGGCTACAGTGTTCTGAAATGTAGAGTTTTGGGTGTTTTTTTTTAAGGAATAGTAGACATGTATTTGATCTGAAACTTTTTTTCATCCTTTCACTTTATGGTTAAACAGAAACATGGAAACAGAAATGGTGGCTTCTACAAACACACACATAAAACATAACACAAATAAACGGGACAGGCTGTTTCCTTAGACAGTCTTTTCATTTCCTAGAATTAGTATGATATTAGCATACAAAGTGGCATTTGAAATTCCTAGTCCTAAAGTAATATGGTAATATTCACAAGCCAGTTTCAAATATAATACATCTGTCTTCTACGTGGTTAGGGAATTAGGTGAACCTACTGAGAGTTAGTCAATTATGTTAGTTTGAAACACTGTCTTACTAATTACAAACCAATATAAACACTACATGGATAAATGTATGAATAATTATCCTAGAAATGTAAACTGAAGATGATCTTTTTAGCTTAAGTATAATCATAGAAAGAAACATTTAAGAAAAACTTAACATATAACTGGAAGTTTTCTATTTTATTCAGGGAAAAAACAAAACAGGCATATGTGATTTAAGAATATAACTTAATTAACTTACACTCCAGAAGCATATTTACTTAACTCTCTCTAGACTTCAGGAAGCTGCTACTTCCATTCTCTTTCACTATACTCTGTTAATATTTAAGTACATGACAGTAAAAAAAAAAAAAAAATCTTAGTGTTGTGAATAATTATTTGAGAAATGCTTTGGAATTATGTGTGTAAAGTCTTTACCTCATTTCTTCTTAGTGGATCAATGAGACAATATTAGTGTCACTTGTACAAGAGATTGAGTCTGTCAGCACACAGATGAGACGCATGGGTTGTCCAGAGCTGCAAATAGGAGGTATGTGAAAGCAGAGCCCAGCATTTGATTTACCTTCAATGAATCTGCCAGGTGAAAAATCTCTTCTGTTTAACAACTTCCTGTGTTATCTTGAGGTGAAGAAAAAAAACTAAATGTCTATAATATAGTTTTTTTTTAATATTAAGTTTTATTGAAATATTTACTTACCATACAGTTCATCCATTTAAAGTCTACAATTCAAAGGTTTGGGTTGTACAACCCCATCACCATAATCTTAAGGCTGTTTCATCACTTCAAAAAGAAACCTCACATACCCTTTAGTAGTCACCTCTGCCTTCCCACCACCACCCATTCCCTAGCCGTAGACAGCTACCAGTCTTCTTTTTGTCTGTAGATAGGCCTCTTCTGGGTGTTTCGTGTAAATGGGATCGTGCAATATGTTGTCCTCTGTGACTGGCTTCTTTCACTTAATGTAATAATGTTTTCAGGTTTCATCCATGTTGTGACGTGTCAGAACCAGTATAATGTGCTTTTTTAAAAAGAACAACATTGCTTTATGACTACAAAAGCAATATGCAATGTTAAAGTAGAAAATTCGAGAAGTACAGAAATACACAAAAAATATTACCAATAATTCTGCTTCCAGAGATAACCTATCACTATCAATTTACTCCCAGCCAGTTATTTTTAAAGAAAACTATGATATTAACTATATCAATTGTAAGTTATCTCATAATTTAAGAACATGAAAAGTGTATATTTTGGAGTTAAAGAAATACGGTATATATATATATATATATGTATACATCTCTAATTAAATTGAAGTCATACTATTTTTGTTATCTGTTCCCCCCCCTTCTATTTTATTAAGTATTCTCCAGTATTATTTTTATGGCTGCACTATATTTCTCATATATATATATATATATATATATATATATATATATATATATATATATCTTTCATTATTTGTGTATTAGTTGTTTATAGATCTTCCAAATGGATCTGGTTGCTTCTTTTGGGGAGAGGGAAGGAGGGAGGGAGGAAGGAGGGGGGAGAGAGAGAGAGATAATCTGGCCACCTTGTTAGAAATAATAAATTGTAAGTAGAGTATATAATGCAAATTGTTAAGATAAACTATTATTGCTGTCATTTATTCCTTCAACATTTATTTAAGGAAGAGCATTTTAAGTTTTTTTAGCCTTAGCCACTTTGGCTCAGTGTTTAGAGCATCAGCCCCTGGACTGAAGGGTCTCAGGTTCATTTCCAGTCAAGGACACAAACCTAAGTTGGGGTGCGTGCAGGAGGCAACCAACTGATGTGTCTCTCTCACATTGATGTTTCTCTCTCTCTCACCCCTTCTGCTCTCTCTGAAAAGCAATGGAAAAAATATCCTCAGGTGAAGATTGAAAAAAAGTTTTTTAGAGATCCCAATGAATAATAATGTGTTTTGTGTGTTTTATTTTTAACAGAGGCTAATATTACCAGCTTGAAACAAGCTGCTCTGGTCAAAGCTCCTCTCATTCCAACTCTGAATACAATCGTGCAGTATCTAGACCTTACCCCAAATCAGGAATACTTGTTTGAAAGGATTAAAGGTAACTATTGATTTGAAGGAAAAAACAAGAACTTTTACACTACTTTGAGATTTTATAAATAAAGGTAACGTGGAAAAAATTTTAAGTATCACTAAGTATGATCTTATATTTTACAAAAATTATCTAATTATGGCTTAATTAAAGCTTATATTTGAACAACTTTTGGGTTTTATGTTTTATATACTTAAGAATTGTCAAAATAATATACTTAGCTTTGAATATGTTAGTTAATAATCTTGTTCTATATAGAGAAACTTAGAAATGAGCTAAATGGGCTCAAATGAATATTTCACTCATTTTCTATTCCTAAACTACCAAGAAAGGGTGCTACTCTGACATTCTTTATAATGTCAGCAAGTTGATTTTTCTTTTTTTTTCTTTTTATGTCATTTATTGTTCCTTTTTTGTATTTCTGTTATCTTCTGATCATTTGGGGAAATGTGATCTGAGGAGGCTGACTGGAAGAGAATCAGGAAATTTAGCCTCTCTGACACTCCCACACACTTTCTTTTTGCCTCTCTATTTTTATTTGGGTAAAGTGCTCATCACTAAGGCAAGTTTTAGAAATAATATTTCACTCTTCAGATTTATGGTAAACCTTAATTTGAAAATATTATAGTGTGACCCTTCTTTCCCCTAGGTTTGACTGAGGCTCAGGAATAAGCATTTATCATGACTTTTAAGAATCTTTTTATATAAGGAGAATTCACATATACATAAAACTAGACAAAATAGTACACTCAGCTCTCTTGTACCTAGCACCCAGTCCCAACAGCCGTCAGTCCCTGGGCAGCCTCTGCCCTCTCCATATCCCATCTCCCTCCTTTCTTCCTGGGATGTTTGAAGCAAATCCTATATATCATCATCACTTTATCTGTAAATATCTCCATAAGTACCTCTAAAAGATGAGGCCTTGAAAAAACATAACCATAATATAATTATCACACCTAATAATTTATTATGAAATATGCAGTCTATGTACAAATTTCGAACCATCTCCTAAAATGTGTAATTACTTTTTTTGGTACTGTTTATTTGAATTGGGATTCTAATATTATCACATGTTGTGATTGGTTGCTGTGTTTAAGTTTCTTTTAAGCTATAGATTTCCCATCTGTCATTTTTTTCTTTGCAACTTATTTGTTGAAAGATCTGGATTGTTTGTCCTATAGTGTTTCCCATGGTGTGGATTTTGCTGAATGCATACCCATGGTGTACTTTTATGTGACCCTCTTTTCTCTGTACTTCCTGAAAATTCAGGTTGCAATTTTTTGGCAAGATTGCCTCATAGGTAGGTTTGTATATCCAATAAAAGTATGTGTGTGTGCATATATATATGCAGATTATACGTAAAGTATTAATATATATCAAATTTACATAAAAGTACAGCGAACCCTGAAATGGGCCTTGTAGTTATCAATATTGTCCATATTTGATTCTCTCTATATATACATATTATATATTCACACACACTTTTTTGTTGTTCATTTGGAAGTATATTGTATAGGCATTATTACTTTTCAGCACGCAGATTCCTAAAAATTCTCTTACATTACCACAATACAGTTATTAGACCTTAAAAGTTAAAAATATTTCTATAATATTACCTAATATACAGTTCATATTCAAATTTCCCAGTCGTCCAAAGAATGTTATATACCCTTTCTTTCTTAACCAGGAATAAAGTGTAGGTTTACTCATTTTGTGTATTGTTTCTTTTTTTTTTTTGGTCTCTATCTCTAACATCTGCCACCTTTTGCCCACATGACATTGACTTTTTTAAGAATCCAAAATATTAGTCTTATCTCACATTTTGGATTTATATGATTCATTCTTCTGGTGATATTTAAGTTAATCTTTTATGTTTTGTATTTATGTTATGGGTCTTTTGATCCAATTTTTAAGATGACATGCTTCTCTTATTGTAACCCCTTAGCCTTTTTTCCTCATTTTTGCATATTCTTAGCTTTTTAAATATCACCTTTGTTGCTGCAGAACTTTCTCAAGGAGGCTGTATGAGCTCATTTCGATGGAATAGAGGTGGAGACTTCAAAGGACGCAAGTGGGATACAGACCTGCCCACTGATTCTGCTGTAAGTCTGTTTTATTTTTATTTTGTGTTGTTTTTTTATTTTGGAGAGAGGGGGAAGGGGAGAAGGAGGGAAGGAGGGGGGGGGAATCATCCATTTTTTGTTCTACTTATTTATACATTTATTGGTTGCTTCTTGTATGTGCCCTGACAGGATCAAACCTGCAACCTTAGTGGACCAGGACGATGCTCTAACCAACTAAGCTACTCTGCCAGGGCCTTTTTTCATCTTTGTTATTGGGTTTATGTGTTTTTATTTCCCCATTATCAAAATAAGTATTTAAAAGAATTTAGAAACTAAGAAATAAAAAATTAAAATTGTACCAGCATCTTGACCCAACAAGTGTTACTATTTTGGTGTATTTTTTTTCCCTTTACTTACATTGTGCTATTTTTAAATTTTTTTAATCATAGTTGTAATCATGTATGTAAAATTATAGAACCTTGCTTTTTTTCGTTTTTGCAATATCTAAGTAGTTTTTTCATTATTACACACTGTCATTTAACCATTCTCTTGTATTGGACCTAAAAGTTTGAGAAACGTGAGAAGAGAAGGGATTTTTGTTTTCCTATCTTAAATAATGTTGCAAGGAATGTCATGATGCACATTTCCTTCTTATTTGGAATTACTACTTTA
This sequence comes from Miniopterus schreibersii, assembly GCF_964146895.1. NCBI lineage: Eukaryota > Metazoa > Chordata > Mammalia > Chiroptera > Miniopteridae > Miniopterus > Miniopterus schreibersii. Next base: position 15,626,292 of record NC_138118.1, read on the forward strand.
AGAAAGATTCCTAGAATTAGATTTATAAGATCAGTGAGTATAAAGATTTAGGGCATTTAAGAGTTTTTCAGCCCATCCGGGCGTGGCTCAGCAGTTGAGCATCGACCTAGGATCCAGGAGATCGGGGTTCGATTCCTGGTCAGGGCACATGCCCAGGTTGTGTGCTGCAGCCGATCAATAACTCTCTCATCATTGATGTTTCTATCTCTCTCCCTCTCCCTTCCTCTCTCTGAAATCAATAAAGATTTTTTTTTTTAAAGAGTTTTTCAAAATCATGTTCTTTTTTTTATAGTGACTTATGTGTGAAAATGAAGTTTTGAATTCTGATATTCAAATTGAGAATTAAATAGATGTGTATTTTATCTTGGTTTTGCTGTTCGTTAGCTATGTGGGTGTGAATGATCCACTTAATAGAAAACTAGGAATGTCTTTTTTCATTTTATAGATTTCATCTTATAACCACTTGAAAGCATTTTTGCTAATTCTCTCTTTAGGGAAAAATTTTTAAATTAGAGTCATAAACACAGATTTTTTTAAAGGGCTACATCCATGATAGATTTTCATGCTGACTTTGAAAAATTGTCTCCTAATTTTTAGATCATCATGCATGTGTTTTGCACCTACCTTGATTCCAGATTACCTCCACATCCTAAATACCCTGATGGAAAAACATTTACTTCTCAGCACTTTGTACAGACACCAAATAAACCAGGTATAAGCCTCTCCTAAAAGAATGCGTTGAGCTTTTTGCATGAAATACATCTAGTGATTTTGTTTGTTTTTTTCATGTAGCATATTTCCTTTTCAGATGTGACAAATGAGAATGTTTTTTGCATTTATCAGAGTGCTATCAACCCTCCCCATTATGAGCTAATCTACCAGCGTCACGTCTACAATCTTCCAAAGGTACTTCTAAATGTAGAAGCTGCTATTATAGAATGTCATGGATGACTTGCTTTGATAATATTTTAAAAATTAGAGTCTCTTATTTATGAAATAGGTAAACTTTTTAAATTCAGGAAAATGTGTTTCTTGCAAGCACCCATTTTTAACTATAAAAGTATTATATGCTTAATTGGGGAAAGTATAAAGAAAAAGAAAAATCTTATAACTTAGAGGCAGTTGTTAACATTTTGGTGTATTGCTTTTGGTAAATTTCATTTTGCTCTTTCTCTGTAATTTTTTATGGGTTGAAATCATTTATGTAGTTTTATATCCTCTTAAAAATTAACTTTTATAACATAATTTCCATGCCATTAAAAATCTTCATAAAAATACTTTTTAATGGCTATAAAAAACTTCATCATAAGATTGTAACACAATTTATTCAACCATTCCCCGACATTTTGGATGTTTCTAATTCTTCATTATCATAAATATTGCTGAATGTACATCTTTATGCATATAGCTCTCTGCATTTTGGGTAATTTCTTTAGCCCAGAGTCCAAAAGTAAAATTCTAGGTTAGAGAATATTTTCAAGACTTTAAAAATATATATCAAACTACTTTGTAAAAAAAGGTTATTGTACCACTTTATACTTCTATCCAGGGTTTTAGTCTTGGTTTTAAACATGGTACACTTTACAGATTTGCCAATCACTCTTGCGCAGGGTCAGTGCTAATCTCTGTATCATTCCAATCCTAGTATATGTGCTTCTGAAGTCAGCACTATCCAGGTATTTTACTCTTTTTTTTCTTTTCTTTTTCTTTCTTTCTTTTTTTTTCCTGTTAATCCTCATCCAAGAATATTTTTTCCATTGATTTCTTAGAGTGGAAGGGAGAGGGGGAGAGAGAGAGCGAGACATCGATGTGAGAGAGACACACTGATTGGTTGCCTCCCACACTCACCCTCACTGGGGCTGGAATCCCTCCTGCAACTGAGGCATGTGCCCTAGACTTGAACCCACGGCCCTTCAGTCAGCAGGCTGATGCTCTAACCACTGAGCCAAACCAGCTAGGACCAGATATTTTACTCTTGTTTAAACATCAGTTCTTTTGATGACCTTTGCAATTATTTTTGCTGGTAATCATCTTTATTAAGAAATTTTACATTGACTATAATTATAAAATGTGTTCTCTACCAGATTCCCAAGAAAGAATATTAATTTCATTTTTTCAAGTTTAATATTTCAACTTTGTAAAAAAGTATAAGTGTTTTGGAACATAGAAGTTCTTTTGAATACCCATGCAATTCCTTTTTTTTAAGAAACTGTTTTGCCCTTGCCGGTGTCCTCAGTGGTTAGAGCGTTGGCCCGCCCACTGAAGGGTAGCAGGTTCGATTGCCTGTCAAGGGCACATATCTGGGTTGCAGGTTGCAGGCCTGATCCCTGGCCCCGCTGGGGCGTGTGTGGGAGGCAACCAATAGATGTCTCTCCGCCCCCCTCTAAAAATCAATAGAAAAAATATCCTCAGAGGAGGATTAACAAAACAAACCAGAAAGAAACACAGTGTTTTTAAAAGTATATATACTCAGATTTTTGAGTAAAAGCACTGAATCAGAGTAAATAGGTACAAGTTAATCAGTGAATTGAAAACCTAAGTTAGGAGCTAGTTTACAGACCAGAAATTACATATAATCATTTTATTTTAGAGATAGCAAAATGCTGCCTTGTAGTCACTTGTAGATAAAATAAATGTATGTTTACCTGTTACTTATATTAACATATAATTGAAGTGTGATTAAAAGTTTTTAATTCCCACACTTTTGTTTATGCTGTTAACTTGGGGGATAGAATATTTTGTGTGTGTAGTGTACAGGGGCACCAGCCTCGCAAGAGCCCTCTTCCAAGAGAGCTCCTTCCACATGTAGACACTTCGCAGTCTGTTTCCTTTCCCGCCCTCTTTCAGGTCTCAACTTAAAAATCTCTCCCTCGGGGCCTTAGCCGTGGTTAGAGCGTCGGCTGAGAACTGAAGGGTCCCAGGTTCAATTCTGGCCAAGGGCACGCACCTGGGTTGCAGGCTCGATCCCCGTCCCCGCTCAGGGCACGTGTGGGAGGCAACCAGTCCATGTGTCTCTCTCCAATCAATGTTTCGTCCTCTCCCTCCCCCCTCCCTACCCCCTCTCCCTCTCTTTCCCCCTCCCCCCCTCTTCCAGTCTCTCTGAAAAACAATGGAAAAATATCCTCAGGTGAGGATTAAAAAAATACCTATCTCCCTCAGGGAGGCATTCCCTGTCTCACCAGTCTGGGTCAGAGGCCCACATATGTTCCCATGGTACCCTCTCATAATATTCATCACTCTTTTTATAATTCTGAGCTTACTGTCTGTCTTTTTCTAGACTTTAAGCTCCTGATTACATGGATCCTCTCTGTCTTTATTCACTGCAGTAGTCCCACTTCCTAGCACAAAGTAGGCACTTTCTTTAATGAGTGAATGATAATCTGAATTAGATGGAATTCTGAGTTTGTAGAATGTGAGTTGATAGGATCTGCATTTACCTATTAGACTGAATCTTTTGCTTGTCTTGGTTTAAATCTTGCTGTCTTTTTTGTCTTTGTTCCAGGGCCGAAATAATATGTTTCATACATTATTAATGTTCCTCTACATCATAAAGACCAAAGAGTCAGGAATGCTTGGGTAGGTAGTTGTGCTTTAAAAACACCAGTACTTAATTTATTTACTGATTTTCTTCCTTTAAGATTCTGCAGGAGTTTCAAGTGGTTGACTTTGGGAAATGGGCTTGGGTAATGCAGGGAACTGCTTATTTCTGTCACTAACTTTAGCACTATATTATTTTTTAAATTATGAGTATGTATTCATTTTGATAAAAAATTAAAAATATATATTACAAAAATGCTCTTCAAAAATGGTAATGCCCCGGCCGGGCGTGGCTCAGCGGTTGAGCATCAACCTGGGATCCAGGCGACCAGGGTTCGATTCCCCTTCAGGGCACATGCCCGGGTTGCGGGCTTGATCAATGACTCTCTCATCATTGATGTTTTTCTCTCTCTCTCCCTCTCCTTTCCTCTCTCTAAAATCAATAAAGATATATTTTTTTTAAAAAAAGTAATTTCTAGCCCTAGCCGAGTGGCTCAGTTGATTGGAGCATCATCCCACACACCAGAAAGGTTGCGGATTTGATTCCCAGTCAGGGCACATACCTAGGTTGCAGATCCAATCCCCGGACAGGGCATGTCTCTTTCACATAGATGTTTCTCTCTCTCTCTCCCTCCCTCCTTTCCACTATCTCTGAAAAGCAGTGGGAAAAATATCCTCAGCTGAGGACTTAAAAGAAAATGTAAAGGGAAGTGCTTGGAGTAGTAAACAGATGGGGTCCATTCCAGTTCTGATAGGCATCCATGTTTTCAGTTTTTGTTTAAGCACGGTGTCTTATACATGTTCTAAAACTACATTATCCACTGCAGCAGCCATCAGCCACATGTTGCAGTGAGCATTTGAAACATGACTAGTCCAAACTGGTATGTGCTGTAAGTGCAAAACACAAACTAGAAATTGAAGATCTAGAAAAAAAAGTAAAATATCTATCTCATTAACAAGTTTATATACTGATTACATGTTGAAATAACATGTTGGGTATATTGAGCTAAATGAAATATATAATTAAAAATTAATTCCACCTGTTTCTTTATACTTTGATTTTTTAACTTTTTTAAGGTGTTTATTAGAAAATGTAAAATTATGTATGTTGCTTCCTTTTGTGACTCACATCACATTATATTTCTGTTGAACAGCACTGCTCTAGGGAAACCCAAGCTCCTGTTGTTAAACATATTAGATGCAAAGATTTAAAAAGACATAAACAGAAATTTATAAACAAATATAAATATTTATCAGCTTTTATCATATATTTTTAATGTGTGAAAAAATTAAATAGTAAATTCACTTTTGTGAGGCATCTAAACTACATGGTTCTTCACTTTTTTTAATTATAAAAATGTAACTTGTAATTGAGGCATGCTCAACTTAGAAATGTTTAAACAATACAGCTGTGTATAAACTAAAGATTAAAAATTCCCTTCTAATCAGCTTCTCTTGCTCTTCTTTGCACTCTCTGGAGTTTTGGGTGCATGTTTTCAGACTACTTTCTGGGAATAAAGTTTTGATTTTGTTTTTTTCATTTTGTTTAAAAATATATTGTACCCAACCATATTAGTTGTGATCTGCTTTTTAACCTGATGGTATATCTTGGACATTTTTCTATGTCAGTAAATACAGAATTTTTTTTCTAAAATTTCTAGCAGTATTTGGTTATAAATGTATGCACACATATGTATTAGAAGGATGGAGTAAGCTATAAATATATTGTTTTTTAAGTCTTCACTTACCAGAATTTCTGGAAGGCTTTTTTGTTTGTTTTTTGGGGGTTTTTTTGGAAGGCTATTTTGAAGTGAATATTTAATTTAGCCCCAGCCAGGTGGTTCAGTGGGTTGGAGCTTTGTCCCGTATACCAAAAGGTTGCAGGTTCGATTCCCAGTCAGGGCATATACATAGGTTGTGGGTTCAGGGACTATTCGGCATGCATACAAAAGGCAGCTGGTTGATGTTTCTCACATCCATGTTTCTCTCTCCCTCCCTTTCTCCTTTCCTCTCCCTTTCCATCTCCTTCCTCTCTCTCTAAAATCAATAAACGTATCCTTAGGGGAGGATTTTTTTAAAAATTACTTTAGAAATATTTTAAATAAACAATGAATTTTTAGTTTTATGTTTTAATTGAAAATTTATCTTTTCCTCTGTAGATCCAAATTAATATTTTGATGCATAAATGATTTACCATGATGACGTGAATCTTGTGTTGAGTGCCACATACAATTTGTCATATGCATAAAAATGTAAAAGCTTTAAAAGTACTCAGTGGAACAGTAATTTACTCAGAGGCCAAAAACAAACTGATACACTTTTTGAAGTGCGTATCTTCTTTAAGTGTACAACCTATATGTAGAAAATGAAACATTTTCTACTAAGACTAATTTGTGTTTTATTTATTTGGGGTTTTTTTAACCAAGGAAGAAAACTTTGAAATTAATTTTTTTTTCTTTAATATATCTTTATTAATTTCAAAGAGAGGAAAGGAAAGGGAGAGAGAGAGATAGAAACATCAATGATGAGAGAGTCATTGATCGAGCCCGCAACCCGGGCATGTGCCCTGACCGGGAATCGAACCCCGATCGCCTGGATCCTAGGTCAACACTCAACCGCTGAGCCACACCCGGCCAGGCTGAAATTAAATTTTAAAATCTGATTGCTTAATCTTTTAATATATTCTAAAATAATCAAATGGTTAAAAACTACTATCCTATAACTTAAAGAGAACAGCAAGTGGCTCAAATATAGTCCATTTGGAATCATGCCCATAAATCAGTAGATTGATCCAAAAACATTTTCAATTTAATGCCACATATTTGTGCCATTACTGGAATAAGATGAATGTTTTACCTCCAAAAGGGAAAAAAATCTAGACAGAATTGACCGCACAGTAATTTAAGTGTTCTGTTCAGCGAAAGACACCATAAATAAAGTTTAAAGCTAAATGTCAAACTGAGACAAAGCATTATAGTTGCAGCACATATAGCAAATCCAAGTTAATATTCATCACATGTAGAGTACGTAGTTAATTAGAAAAGAAAAATATAGAAAATTATCAAAGACACAAAAGACTTTTTCATAGAAAATGTGCAAATGGTTAATAAACACGAAAAGATGCTTAGCCTCATATACAAACAAACCCAAATTAAAACATTTTTCTATCAAATTGAGATTGATCATTTGCAGTGTTGGTGAGGGCATGAAAAAATAGGAAAACATGGCTGATAGAAATTACCTTTTTTGAAGGGTATTCTTGTAATATATATTTTTAATTATCAAAATTAATACATACTCTTAATTTTTAAAATCATATAGTGCTAAAAGTTAATGACAGAAATAAGCAGTTCCCTGTACTACCCAAGCCCGCTTCCCAAAGTTAACCACCTGAAAGCCCTTTTCCTTCTGATGGTCCGCCCACGGTTACAGTAATAGAGGTGTGCAGCTCCTCTTGACTCTTCAGTGTCGGACACAAGTCGATTGATTTCTCTCTCACTCTGTTAGATGAGTAATTTCTCTTCTAGCCCTCTTCTCCTCTCCTCAGACTTTGAATACAGTTATATTACTCTCCGGAGTAGAAGTCGATTTTTCTTTTTGTTATATGCAATATGGTTTAGTTTAGGCTATATTAATAACACCTATATGCAAATCCACTAAAGCATCTCTAATAACTGGAAAATTCCTAATTCAGGTCAAATAGCCAAAATTCTCTAGGAGTCCTATCTCTGTATTCTCCATTTTAAAAACTTTGACACATTTACTTTGACTTTACCTGCTAAAATTGTCCTGTTAACTATCTGATACAATAGTTCTTAAGGTCCACTGAAAAATTAATTTTCAACACTATAAATGCACTTATTCTAAATTCGAGTTTTAAGCACAATTAAGAAAGTAGTTACTGTTACTAGAATTCACCTGATAAACCATGTGTACTGTAACTTACTACAGAATAGTGTTAAATATCATCAATTAAACGTCTACTCCTTGTTTTAGTTATTTGAGAAAAGACTTCAATGCTTGGCAGTCCGTTCCATTAAAACTTCTTTTTTTTTTCTTCATAGGAGAGTTAATCTTGGTCTATCTGGCGTGAATATTTTATGGATTTTTGGCGAGTAGTGGGTCATTTAATTCCAAACATTTGGACTTTTATTTGCCTGAATCAGAAGTTGAATCTAAGCATCTCTGAGTCACCACCTCTTTGTTTTATGACACGTGTGTATGTTACTCTTTAGATTTAACAAACAATTAACTATTTTGGAAACTTCCTTGTGAAAGTATGTCCTGTATCTTCTACACCAAAAGACATTATCCTTGATTTTTTATCACATTTCAGATTTTTCAGTTTCTTACAAAACTACAAGCTTAAGGATTGTTGTTGATCCAGAACAGTGCATTCCTCCCTTAATTAAATAAATGCGAGTCCCTTTTCATTGTAACTTCCAAATAAGAATCATCTACCCGATTCTTCCCCACAAAAATTGATTTTTCAGTTACATTATTTAGTATAAATGCTTAAAAAAAAAACAAGCAAATTGCTAGCTTTTTTTTTTTAATCTCTAGCTTTCCCCAGTGTTTGGCAGATCAGCCCAACACCCATATTTTAAAAATAAGATCAACTTCTAAGTAATGTATTAGTGCATGTGTATTTTTTAAATATTATTGAAAGAAGTTTGACAGTATTGTGTTTGAAAAGTCGTCTTGCATTAAATGTAGCTGATAGAATTAAACTCTTTGGGTCTTAGTTAAGAAGCTGAGGATATCAAGAAAACTAATGCTTTGGTTTTCATTTTAATCCTCACCTAGGATATGTTGTTTTTGAATTGATTTTAGAGAGAGGAAGGGGGAGAGAAACAGCAACTGGTTGCCTCCCATACTTGCCCCAGCACAGATTCAAACTGGCGACCCGGGCATGTGCCCTGGAATTAAACCTGCCACGGGGCTCTGACCAGCCAAGCCACTGGCCAGGGCTGCTTTGGTCTTAATAACTCAAGTCAAATAGGGAAAAGTTTCTGAGAGGCCTGTCTCTGTGTTCTCCATTTTAAAAAATTTAATTCCATAATATTGTATGATTTTAAAAGTTCCCTTTAAGATCATATGATATCTTATGTTTAAATTTTTTAGGTATGTTCAGACTATCTGGAGAGTAAGAAGTAACCAGGTTTATAAGTTTTATTGACTCTCCTTTTTTTTTTTTATGTATGTATATAGTATCCCTAAGGCCAGCCAGGAGTTGCATATATTTTCTGGATTGACATATTAGACTGCTTCCATCACCTGGAAATAACTAAAACAACTGCATGCCAGTATTATATGTGCAGCCCATTTTGTGTGATTTTGTAAATTCTCTCTTTTAAAGTTGTTTCTGTTTTTTAAAAGTCATATGTCCCCAGGAAAGGAGTTCTATTTTTTAGCTGTTTTTGATATATGTTAATATGTTTGCTATGGTATTTAAGAGGAAAGTATCAAGTAAATGTGTGGAAATATAAAGACATTTTAAGATCTAAGTCTGCTATTTCAATAGTTATTAAAGGTGTCATGGGCTAGCAGTTGTTTTGCTGTTAGACTTTTTGGTGTGTATTCTTTATTAAAAGCAATAAGGAGAAAATGTTAGCAATGCATAAAACAAACATTTTTTTCTTCATAGGACTTGGGGCAGCTTTTAAAAAGTCCAAAAATTCTAAGCTAGAATATTTTATTTTTTTAAATGACTGTCAAAAAGTACAATATACTATAAACATACATGTAAAAAGACTAGGCATAAAACAGAAGAGATTTTGTTTGCATGCTAAGTCTACTGGGGCTTCCTGTACTCTGGGCAGCTTTCCTGTGTTAACTTATCTTCACAGGTGTTTGAGCCAGCTTATACTTTAATATGGCCTTTATTAAAAATTCACACTCAGGAAGACAGTACCCTGCAAATATGGTGAAGTTTTTTGGTCCTGTGTTAAAATGAGTAAATATCTACTTTTCTTTAATTAAATGTTATTTTATAGGATATTTTTCACGAGTTTTTATTGCTCGACTCATCTTTATGGGCTCACATCCATTGATCTTCTAGATTATGTTCCCTGGATCATTTATTCTTTTTTCTCTGAATACCAGCCTTGAATTCAGCCAAATTTGTTTAGGGGCATAGTTAGGTGTTTATAATTTAGTTCCTACTGAGACTTAAAAATGCTATTTTGCTTGGCTTTCTCAAACAGATATACACTTTAAATTGATTTTAATGGTAAAGACATGCAGCAGGTGGATGGGACTTCTAAACGCAGCTTTGTAATAGAAACCCTTTAAATGTGGGCATTCCTCACAGGTCTGCCTTTGGTCCTCTGTTTCACTGTATTATGCTTTTCCTTGGAGATCTCATTCATTCCACCACTTTATGTATCACTTCTCTGCACTTGATTCTCAAGTTCATCACCAACCAAAAGTCTCTCCTGAGCTCTAGTGTTACATTTCCTGAAACCCATCAGACATGTCCACTTAGATATCCTGCAGACTGTGTCTGAACTGAATTCCTATCTGCTGAAACCAGCTCCTCCCTCTGACATCCCTTTTTCTGTTCATTGTATCAGCAGTTGCCCATGCTCAAAACTCTGGTGTCATCTTTGATTCCTTGAGCTCCCTGGGTCCCCAATCCAATCAGGCAGCAAACCTCATCCATTCTTTCTTAACAATGTCTCTTGCAGCTGTCCCTTTCCATTTCTGCTGCCACTATGCTCATTTACACCCTTATCAACTCACATAGGACTACTACAACAGCCTAATTAATCTCACAGCTTCCTAATTGTTGCCATGCTTCCAGATTTTCCAATTCATCCTGCACATTCTCTTTGAATTCATCTTCCTAAAACACCTGTTTGGCCATTTTATTGCCCTGATAAACTCCTTAGCCTGACATTTAAAGCCCTCCGCAATCTGGTCCCAAGCTAGCCTTACCCACCCAGATTCTTGACTCCAGCTGGTGCAGGCTGCTCCTTGCTGGGCTCCCTGCAAGCTACCTCCTGGTCATCCTGATCCCTCTCTGGGGATGCCCCTTCCTCCTGCGCAGTCTACCTCTGCCTAGAGACTTCATTCTAATTAAATCTGCTACTTTTTGGAGCTGGTCCTGACTACTACAGCTGGCAGTCATTTTTCCTCCAGGGTGATTAGATCTGTGCCCCTTTTTTTGGCACTCAGTACTCACATGAATGTGCTCAGAAGTGACTTCTAGTCTCTCTAACAGTGTGTCCTTATATCTTGCCCCATCCTCATAAAAGAACTGAATTTTTTATTCATCTGAGCTGTACTGCAGTTGAGGAGTACTTGAAGACCTAACTCTACTTTTAGAGAGAGGCTTACATTCTCCTCTTTGAAGACAGGCACCTTTGGAGTAGCCCAGCACCCTGGCTTTCCTTTTGTGGCCAAGGAGGAAGAAGCATTCCCAGGGCTGGACAGCTGCAGCAGGGGGGACTGCCTGAAAATAAAAAGTAAAGATGTTAGGAAAACAACACAACCAATTCTTGGCACTCTTGAGGGTCTTCTATAGTGAGCTGGGGTGAGGCCGTTGCACTCAGCGGCAGCACACTGTCCCAGATGCTACCAGGTCCACTGAGGGATGGGAGGAGCTACTCGCTCACTTGTCCCTCCAGCTGTCCTCGGATGGTGTGTGTGAAGGCAGGGGGCAGAGGGCTGAGCTCTCTGGCAAGAGGTTTTGGGGAAGGATCTGTGTGGGGCCTGGTCGGCCACTTAGAGAGGGATTTGCACAGTCAGCACCTGTGCTTCTTGGGCCCCAGTGACTGCCACATCTCTCACTGGGTATGACATTGGCTCTCTGCTGAATCCGCAGGATTAGTAGGCATTAGTTCTGAGCCATGTCACTAATTTGCTCCCTGGATGGCCATCAGTAATTTCATTTCCACAGTGAATGAACTGCACTGACCTGGGGGGGGGACAGGTTATGGGTTCTCCGGGGATGGCAGCTCATTTGGGATTAGGAAAAAGAGCCCAATATAGCAAGATGGGCATGGAGAACAGATTTGTTGTCTCTAGGACTCTGTCCACTTAAGATAGCAGTGACCCAGAGATATTTCATAGCAAAGTCACAGATAACCCCGGGCACTAATATGAATGAAATTTAAAGCTTTAAGTAAATTTTTCATGCCCCCAAAACAAAATATTCCAAAGTCAGTCTGTCTAGAAGAGCAAGTGGCCTAAATGGGCTGTACCTTGAGATGACTGAGCTTTGCCACTGATTGGGGCAGGGCAATTAACATCTTACACTAATTTCTGATTAACATAAAGATACTCCCATACCTCAGAGATCACTGAGAAGCTAAAAGTGAAAATACTGGATGATAGAGCTTTTAGGTAGTTAAAAAAAAAGGCTTTTAAAAGTCTGTCAGCCCTGGCCAGTTTGGCTTAGTGATTAGAGCAACTGCCCGCAGACCAACGGGTCTCAAGTTCAATTTCCAGTCAAGGGCACATATCTGAGTTGCAGGTTCTCCCCAGTCGATGTTTCTCATTCCCCCACCTACCCCTCTCCTACTCTCTCTCAAAATCAATGGAAAAATCCTCAGGTAAGGATTTCAAAAAAAAAGTCTTTCAAAATAACAATGTAAAACTAGGAAATGGCCCCTTTGGCATTGTAACGCAACTATGTCATTTTTGGGTCATGCTGAGCTACATACAGATCTTCATGGCCTTGACACTCACATCTACCCTGACCATCCTAGCCCAGCTGTATCTGCTGCCTCCTCCCTCTGTCCCTCCCCCGCCCCAGACCTGGCCACCCCCCAGTCATAAACAGTACTGTCCTTGTAGCCTAACGGCTGGGCTTTCTGGTCTACCAAGAAAACACATTCTCCTTCCTTTGCCGTTGCTAAACTGGAGGGAAAAAATAACAATCCTGAATCAGACTCTGCTTTCATGAACTGCGACCCATAGGAGGAAAGTCAGAAGGTGGTGATCTGCTCTGTTGGGGGCAAAACTTGTTTTTTTAGGAGCAGCAGCCAGGCATGGTTCTTCCTCAAACACGTGGTGTGTAAACTGGAGTCGGGCAGTTCTGTGATAGTTTTGGCTCAGGATACAGGCATTAGCTTACTAAGCTCCAGCTCCAAAGAAAGGCCCTTTGTGTTCCTTTTGGGGAGGGGTCTCATCCACTGGACAGCCTGCGGGCCAGAGAAGTCCAGCTAACTCATGAAAGAGGCTTGGCAGAAAGAAGCCTGAGCTAAAGCCACCAGCCCCCAAACGCGGTGGTTTGAGAAAGTGTTGCATGGCTTCCACTCAAGTTTGTTAACCACGCTTAAAAATAAAGTTGGTGCAGTGTCCTGCTTGAGTTCTTTAAAGTCTTTTTTATGCCATCTTGAAAATTCCTGGAGTTAAATACCTCAAAGTGGTGGTTATTCTCCACTTAGAGCAAGTGCCTTGGACAGAATCTGGAGGCAAAGCCCACATCCTAGAATAGTGTCTCTTAAGTAAGACTAGGCATTTTCTGTGTAGCCAGAGAAATTATATTTCCTTGAAGCTACTATATTACTCTTAAGTTGCTGCTTTTTCCCACCTCACAACTCTATTTCCCACACACGCCCCCTCCCCACTTGCCCCCGCCCCCCAGCAGTTTCTGTGAGAGAGGGATCTTTGAGTGTTGCTGGCTTGCTCTCCTGCCCCTGTCCTGGCAGGTGCAATAGTGGGGCAAATGCTAGAACAATACCCAAGGAAAACGCAGCTCTCAGAACTCCCATAAACGATGGAGATTTCTATTAGGCTGCAGCTTCCTTGAGGTCCTTGAGGGCAAATGTGTATTAGGTGCTTAGTAAATATTTGTTGAATTAATAATTGGCTTAAGCAGACAGTTCACTTGAAAAACAAACCTTTTCTTTTTTTGGACCGGAATTTTCAGTGAGTGTGCTTTTCATGCTGAGCTCTCTAGCTGGTGAGGAGAAGTGTGGCAGAGAAGCAAGGAACTGGCAGTTGGATCTAAACTCAGGAGAGGCCAGAGGGCTCATTGGAAACTGCATTTCCATGCATTCCTCTTTGGTGGGCTCCATGAAAACATTCAATAGTAGAAACATGTATGGCTTGGGGGTGGAGGGGCATCTAGATACATATCTGCCAGTATCTCAGGATGCAGAATTGGTAGCATCGCAAGCCCTCACAGCTGGAGCTGTATTTGGGCGGATGCAAGGTATGAGGGCTGGGAACACTGATCCGGTCACAGGACACCATTATCCTGTTCTCTGAAACACTGGAGTTTTCTCCAAGTATGTATCTACCTGGACTAGAGGGTGTATTTTCTGAGCTGTTTCTCTGGAATCTGCTTTCTCTCATGGGGAAATCAAGATGGCCTTAGTCGCCCTGGCTGGTGTGGCTTGGTTGGTTGGGCATCCTCCTGTGCACCGAGAGGTCACTGGTTTGATTGCTGGTCAAGGCACATGCCCAGGTTGTGGGCTCAATCCCCAGTGGAAGGGCATGTGGGGGGCAGCTGATCGAAGTTTCTCCCTCTCTCTAAAATCAATAAAAACATTAAACTTTTTTTTAAAAAAAGATAATCTGGTCCATGGTCATAGTCCGCTCCTGGCCAGGGTAGCCTCACAAATGCATACCCTAATTACATTTACTTTGAACAAATGTGCAAATGTGCAGGCACTTACAGAGCACCTGCTCAGATCTGTGAACAGAAGTGCAGTGATGTATCCCCTCAAGTTGCTTGCTGTGTAAAAGTGGAGGTGAGATTTGGAGAGTATGAGGTAAGTGCCCACAAAGAGACCAGGCTCCAGGGCTCATGTGGTTGTGAATCGGCCACCCCCTCCACTGCTGGTGGCACAGCAAATTGATACAACCCTTTAGAAACACAATGTGAGACTATGTGTGTTTTTTAGTCACTCCTGCAGCATAACACATTACCCCAGAACAGTAATAATCAGTGTCTCCATAGGTCAGGAGTTTAGATAGGACACAATGGGGAGGCTCCTTTCTGGTCCACAGTGTCTGGGGCTGGAAGAGACTCATCTTAAGGCTTGTTCATTCACATGTCCAGTGGCTATCTGGCTGTTGACTGAGGACCTAACTGGGAATGTGGACAGAATGTCCACATGTGGCCTGGGCTTCCTTATAACGTGGGGACTGAATTCTAAGGGCAAGTACCTTAAGAAAGGGGAGGTAGGACACAAGAGTATTACCTCTATAACCTAGGCTTGAAAGCTCTGGGAGTTTTTAAAAATATGTCTTTATTGATTTCAGAGAGGAAGGAGAGGGAGAGATAGATAGTAGATAGAAACATCAGTGATGAGAGTCATTGATCGGCTGCCTCCTGCACGCCCCCGACTGGGAATCGAGCCACAACCCCAGCATGTGCCCTGTCCGGGAATGGAACCGTGATCTCCTGGATCCTAGGTTGATGCTCAGCAGCTGAGCCGCACCAGCCGGGCAGCTCTGGGTTTCTTTCCCTGCGTTCTGTTGATCAAAGCAGCTGCAAAGACCTGACCAGTTTCAAAGGGAAGGAACATAGGGCCCACCACTCAATGGAAGGATGTCTCATATCGCAGCACGTGGGATGGGACATACACTGATGTGACCATTTTTGAAAAACTACAATGTGCAGTGCTCCGCACCCCACTCCCCACCCCCCCACCCCACCCCTGCAAATATTGTTATTATTTGGTTCACTGAACCCAGGAAAATATATCCTAGGAAAATAACTGGGGAAAAAAGTATGCCTAAAGCTGTTCATCGAGCGCATTTTGTCATTCACATAATAAATACCAATCGAAGTAGTTTGCTAGGTGCTAGGGATACAGAGAAGACTGAAGACGCCCTTTTTTCCTCAAAAAGCTCCTAGTTTATAATCGCCAAAACAAAACCCATCCACATACCCAGTGATGGATCAACTCTGAGACACATCCTTGAGTGAGACACGCACAGACTTATTTTGACCTCTTTTTAAAACTCCTAGAACCTTGAAAAGACTATAGATAGATGGAGGAAATGTTGGGTAGAAGCAAAAAAGTGTGCTGTGATTACAATTATATAAAAACACGCATTCAGGTGGCCAAGGCCTAGACACGAATATCTTCTCACTCACCGTCCCCTTTACCCACTCAGATGTGAACTCGTTGAAATGGGGAGATGGATGATTGTGTTTTCATTTTCAATTCTTTTCTCGATGTTATATTGCTTTTACAATTGGAAAGGTCCAGGGAAAAAAAGGGGTGCAAATAGAATTTTATAGGTCAAAGGAAGAGAGAGCTCTGCTGTGAGTGAGAAGCCGGGGAAGCGGCAATTGAATTTCAGTGGGAGGGGGGAGCAGCAGGACTTCAGGACATGGGGACAGGAGGAGGGGCTGTCTTGGGGAAACTGCAGAGAATCCAAACACGTGTTTAGGGGAGCAGGGGGAGATGGGGCTGGAAGGAAAGGTGGGCCTTGTACTGGGCTCAGGACTGCAGGCTTTATCTGTAGAGACGCTGAAGCTCTTTGAGAGAATTAAGCCAAAGCAGTGCTGAAGGAAGGTGAGCGACCGCAGTCTTGAAGATGGACAGAAGCCGGAGCGGCTGCAGGCAGGAAGACCTGCAAGGAGGCCCCTCAGTCAGCAGGGCCTGGACCCCAGAGGTGGCAGAGAAGACAGGAGAACATTGGTGGGAGACATAGGCACAACTTGGGAACCTGGTGCACACAACTCCAAGATTCCCATCCAGGTGGTCATGAAGACAGTGGCACGAAGCAGTAGAGCGAGGAGGCAGAGGAGCTGGTTCAGAGGGGAAGAGGAATTTTAAACACGTTGAGTTGGAGCTGCCACTGGGACATCCAGATGGAGATGACAACGGATAGTTGGAAATGTAAGTCTGGATCTTAGTAAGAAAGGGAGCCCCACTTTTGGCAAAACAATTTGAACGTATCCCTCCTGCTGGAGTGCTCTTCCCCCAGCTGTCTTTACAGCTCAAACAGCACCTCCTCGGACCCTTTCCTGCCACCCTAAAATGGCACCGCTGTCACTCATCACCCCCCTTACCCCACTCAGCTCTTCTTTGTTGCACACACGTGAGATTTTACTTGTTATCTGCTCCCCTCACCAGCATCCCCTTTAAAGATAGGACACGAATCTTCCTGTTCGCAGAACTGAACATTAAAGGGCAACTATGTGCCAATTCACTCTTAACATAAGTTTCTAATGTGAGATAACAAAAAGCATGTGTTTCTCTGACTCCTTCAGCTCTTAAAGGTTTAAAAGTTTAAAGGTTTAAAGGTTTAAAATGTCTCTGCCATACAACTCCGAAGAAAGGACACACACAAACTGTTTCTTAAGGCTCCTGGATGGTGGCAGACACTTCCAGGTACATCCCGTTGGCCAGCCCTTAATCACATGGACACATCTAGCTGCAAAGGGTTCTGGGGAAAGTAGTTTTCGTTCACAGTGGTCGTGGCCAGCTAATAATCCTAGCCCTATGAGAAAGGAGAGGATGGGGGATATTAGACAACAGCAGGAGTCTGTCACTACAGGAGATATCTGAATAACCCACAGAGCCGAGGCTGTGCCTGACTCCAAGGATGGTAACTGCTATGCATATAGGACTCGCTGTCCCCTTGAACAATCTCTCTCTCACCAAGCTCTTTCTTAATTGGCTCCCCCTCTCCCCTTCCCAGGCACTGGAAATGAGGAAATGTTCAACTTCTGTGTTCCAGATGCCGAAATCCTACAGAACAGAACATTGCAGATGCATCCACTGCTTCTCCTCGGTCAGCATTCTAAGCATTTTTAGCAGCACCAGCTACATAATACCCGGGACCCCTTTGGGTTCAAGAATTTAAAGGCAGCCACAGCAGAGCATTAAACTTGTAAGTGGAGGGTCCTGTGTGACCGTCCAGGTGGCAAGCCTGCGAAGCCACTCCTGTGTTTAGCCTAATAGGACAAAGGAGCTATTTATGCTGCGAAACAAGGCGGACAAGCAGTGTTTGCTCTGCAGACTGCTCAGCTTTTAGGTGAGATTTTTTTTCTTGTCACAGCTTAGAAAAGTTAGAAGTGGTCTTGGGACTTGAGCAGCTGAACTATCTCATTTAGCTGAAGCCCAGAGGGGCCTGTGAGTGCCCAGCGTCCTGCTTGGGGCTGGTGTCACAGTCCAGCCTCCAGACTGCCCACCAGAGCCCTGGCTGCACCCCAGGAAGTGGTCCTTTGTCCCAATCGGGCTGGCTCTGTGGTGCCAGGTCAGGGGCACCTTTAACATTCCCAGGACCTACTTGGGCTTGTTCCTTCTTCCAGCTCTGGTCAAAACAGAGACAAAACAAGGAGCCATCCTGTCCTTGGCTCCCTTTAGGGAGATGCCACAGGTCATGGAAAGGCTGAATGGTGGCCTGAAAAGGGAGTGCGTGGCCACTTTGCTCTGCTACTCCTCTCCATGGACGCCTCCAGGCTGGGGTATGTGCCCTCGGTGTGGAGTGAGCAGGAGGGGACACAGCCTGCCCACCAGGTGCCAATCTCACCTTGACAGCCCTGGATGGGGTGGGGGACAGGCACGCCAGACAGTTGTCCTGGTGGAGGTTGGAGCAGGAAGTTGGGGGTGGGGGTGTTGCACTGAGCAGAAGCAGCAGCAAGGACAGATGACTGTGTCACCGGGGGGGGGGGGGGGGGGGGGGGGGGGGGGGGGGGGGCCCGGCAGGCGAGGTGTCAGATGGGCACGCTTCGCTTTTCTCCTGGGGAAGGCAGCCTGTGTGAGCTGTGAGGCGAAGGAGAGGGGAGTGATTAGCAAGCAGGGAGTGAGTCATGCATCCAGTCCCCTGGGCAGCCTCATGCACCAAGGGCTCTCCTGGGTATGGGACTTGGTGCCAGGCTGCACAGCTGGCATTGGGAAAGGTACCAGATTACCTGCGGGGGCCTCAGGAGCTGGGGGCCAGGAGCCTGGGGTCTAATGGCCACCTGCTCCTGGCTTGAATCCCAAGGCCACTGGCATCTCTGCCTCTGGGCCTTGCTGCCTCAGATATCTTCTGGGCAGGCCCTGACTTAGCAGGCCTGGCTCCTCCCCTGGCCCCGGGCCCCTGACCCTTCCCTCCAGCCCTATCTCTTACCCCTCCCAGTCCCCCCTCTTTCCCCCTTTCCCCCACCACACACTGAAGAATTAGGGTTTCTGAAGAGCGCTGAGCTTTGAGGGAAGCAGAAGTGGCCAGGGTGTGCCTTTCACTCCCTTGTCCCCCTCCCTCACCTGGTGGCCCTTAGCTAGAGAACAAAACCTGGGCCCCAGAGGGAGCAGAAGCCCAGGCAGTACCACCGGGGTGCCCCGTACCCCAAAGGTGGAAAGAGCACCTTTTTTTTTTTTTTAATGTATCTTTACTGATTTCCGAGAGAGGAAAGGAGAGGGAGAGAGAAACACCAATAATGAGTCATTGATCGGCCGCCTCCTGCACGGCCCCTGCTGGGGATCGAGCCTGCAGCCCCGGGCATGTGCCCTGACCAGGAATCGAACCTCGATCTCCTGGACCCTAGGCCGATGCTCAACCGCTGAGCCACGCCCAGCAGGGCGGAAAGGCCACCTTTGCCTAACACACTGAAGCACTCTCAGCCCTGACAGCTGCTGTCCCTGCCTCTCTATGACACCCCGGCTGCTGACCACTACGTTCTGGTGACATGGGGAGATGTGGGCAAAAGAAACCCAACTGTTTTTCACCCCCTACCGTAGGCTCAAGAGCTGGGAGTAGCTCATTAAGCCGCCAAGCCCCCATCCTGCAGGCTTCTGGTCCCCAGACACCAGAACGCAGGCTCTGTGGCCCAGGTTTCTAGAAGACCCTCCTCAGGGTCAAGTGCCCCTCCCTCCCCCTCCCCGACGTGGAACCTCGATGGGAACCTCTCACTGAGCTCTCTGGACCTTAGAGAAGCAGCAGAGGGGCCTGGGGGCTGGGGTGGCCGGGGGCAGTGGCTGTGGGTGAGAGGAAGCCTGTCGAGGAAGGGACTGTTTAGAAAATGGAGGCCTTCCCGGGAGCTGAGAGAGACCCAGCCGGGGACCCTGGGAGGAGCTTCTGTTCTAAATTCTGCCCTCCACAGGCTGTTGCTGACCCGGGCAGGGAGAGGGAAGAAGGTCCCTGTGGCTGTCCAAGCACCAGCCCCACAGGCTGCTCCGAGTTTCTGTCTGGATCTGGGTTACTCGGTCCCACATCCAGATGTTAGCTTTTCCACAGCTGGGCCAGTGGCTCCCAAGGATGAGGGAGATTTTCACACCTCCTCAGTGGTCATTTGTGTTTGCCCCTCTCCCGCCAGAAGCTTCTCTGCCCTCACGGGAGGGGCATGGGGGCATCAAGGAGTGTCCAGGAAGCTGGAGGTCCCTCTTCTGCTCGGCCAGCCCTAGGAGGGAAAGGCCAGTCCAGCCGTGCTGGCCTCTGTCCCTGCTCAGGGCCTCGGAAGAAGTGATCTGGCTACAACACTTCAGTGTCACTTCTGTCCTTCCTCGTCTATCAGCGAATTTATTGAACACTTAATATGCTCGGGGCCTCGCTGCTTTCACCTTTGGCTAATCACTTCCCTTCCCTGTATCTATTTTCTCTGTCTAGAAAATGAGATCGATAAGGTGAGAGGCCGTTACTCAGCAGAGCCGCTAAAGGAACAATAGCCAGGGGCCTTCGCCTTCCTGCGCAGCCAGGGCCAGAGCGAGGCAATGACGCACTTTGTCTCTAATGACAAAAGTGTGTAATGAGCCATCGCCCGTCACCTGCTCGCTGCCCCTCTGCCTCACAGCACACTTGCCCTGCCTTGCGTCACAGATGACAGACTGGGTCCACGGATTCTGGCCCAGGACGGGGTGTGCGTGTGGGTGTGTGTGTGTGTGTGGAGGGCGGTGTGTGGGTTTGTGTGGCTTGTCACTGTGGTGTGTGTTATGTATGGGGGTGTATGTGTGTGGGGAGGCATTGGGTGTGGAGGGCGCTGCCCTGTGGAGAAGCCTTAAACAGAGGAAAACCTCCTCCTTAATGCTCCCTTCCTCAGGTTTCTAGGGAAGGGCCTTGGTTTGAGTTCCTAAAAGAGTGCTCCCCAAGGTGAGATCACAGAACCATCCGTGGACCTTATTTAAGATGACGATTTGGGCTCACCCTAATTTGTGGAAGCAGAACCTGTGGGTGGGGCCTCATAGTGTGTTTTTTGTGTTTTTTTAAAAATATATCTTTATTGATTTCAGAGTGAGGAAGGGAAAGGGAGAGAGAGAGAGAGAAACATCAATGATGAGAGTCATTGATCGGCTGCCTCCTGCACGCCCCCTGCTGGGGATCGAGCCCACAACCCGGGCATGTGCCCTGACCCGGAATCGAACCCCAATCTCCTGGATCCTAGGTTGATGCTCAACTGCTGAGCCACGCCCGTTGGGCAGTGTGTCCTTTTTAACAAGGTCCTCAGATAGTTCTGCACCCTCAAGTCGGAGAGCCACTGCCCAGCCCGGTGGGTGCAGGCGAACACCCACCTGTGGTGGGCCCCCCTCTAAAAAGCCCACATACCTGCGCCTGCTGCCTGAGCACCCACACCTGGCTGAGGTGACCTGCCTGGCCCCGCTGCCCTCCCTCACCCCCTTCAGTAGGCGAACATGAGGACAAGGCAACTCCTGGTGGCCCCAGAGCAATGTGGGTGCAGCAGGTGGCCGTCCTGTGTCGGCCTGGCCGGGAGCTAGGTAGGCTGGGGCAGGCCCTCCCGCCCAGCAGAACCGGGAGCCCCCAGGCCCCCCTGCTGTCTGGCTGCTCGCAGCTCCTCTGAACAGGTCCTGAGGCTGCACCCCATGTTAGTCCCCAGGCAGCAGGACCTGGGGGAGGGCGCCACACATCCTCAGTGCCCCCTCCACGCTCTCACGCCAATCAGCCCCTGCCCACCCACCCCCATGGAGCAGGAGGATTTGGGGGACTCTCAGGGTCAAATGTCTTAACATTTAGCCTCCCCACCCCCCAAACTGGGTCCCATTTTAACTGAAGCCCGTGAAGCACCCAGTCCTACAGAAACCATTGCGTTGCGAGAGTCTTCTGGAAAACAGGGACTGACAACACCCTGAGGTGAAGAGGGTGAAAGTAACTCAAGGGTCACCAAGCCCTCTGGTCAGTGAGTCCCAGGGTGCCCAGCTGGCCACCTCCACCTCTGTTCCCAGTCCTCTCTCAATCCTGATCTCATGAAAAGGAAGCCAAAAGGACTATATTATTTGGCTTCCATCTGGCCTCTTGAGCTTTAAGGACTTTAATCAGTAGGATGTTAAAGAATAAAATAACTCTACAATAACAAGAAAGCCGCCAGCTGGCCCCTCGGTGACCCTGCCGGAGTGCGCGGGAAGTGGACGCACCGTCTGGGCTTGACTCCCCGCTGGGGGAGAGCGAGCCATCACACCATTTTAGGATCCAAGTTGACAAAAAATTTACTTCCCAAATTAATAAAATTTGTGCCCTGAAACAGCTTATATCTAAGACATCTGATTCCTGCACCCCACTGCCCCCACCCCAAACCAGCCGGCCCCTGTTTCCTATTCCAGGTCAAAAATCCCAGCGTGGAATCTGAGGGCCCCCAGGGAAGAAATGTGGAAAAAGTCTAAAAGCAGGAAGAAATTACTCTGGTTGAAAAGATAAGAAAAGTAGTCGAATTCTTCCTCCAAACGCACGTCGAAGATTCACCCGTCTTCCTGGAGCCACCGGCTCTCACGGGGGGGACCTCACCCCGAGTGTGAAGGAGGAGAGACGGGGAGAGGCTGGCTGCCCGAGGGCGGTCGGAGGGGGGAGAGCAGTGCTGGGGGCTCCTGTTGGCCCCCTGTCTTCAAGGAGCCTGTTTCTAGGCCCGGAGGCCTCCCCGAACTTCCCATACACCCTCCTCTGGCAAAGGTGACTAGCCCGGGCCCCTCTGCCGGGTCCCCGGGGACAAGAGGCAAAGGGAGCCTGGAAGATGCCACAGGAGGCGGCCTGGAGCTGGAGCTGGGACGTGGAGGGAGAGGCAGTTTCAAGTAAATCCCCCCTAAAGGATCCACTTGCAGCCGTGACGTGGTGGCTCCCCTCACCTCGCTGCCCCTCCTCAGGCTCCTTTTCCTCAGCCCATGGAAGCCTGTAGAAGCTTCTTCCACAGCTGTGGAAGCTTCACCCTGTACTGGTCATGCACCCAGAGGTCACTGGTGTCTTGGCCACTGTGCTCTTTCTTTTTTAAAAAAAAATATATTTTTATTGATTTCAGAGAAGGGAAGGGAGAGGGAGAGAGAGAGAGAGAAACATCAATGATGAGAGAGTCATTGACCAGCTGCCTCCTGCATGCCCCCAACTGGGAATGGAGCCCGCAACCCGGGCATGTGCCCTGACCAGGAATCGAACCGCAATCTCCTGGATCCTAGGTCGATGCTCAACCGCTGAGCCACGCCGGCCAGGCCATTGTGCTCTTCCTGAAGGAACTGGTCGTCATCCTCCTAGGGAGGCCCCCAGGCTACAAAGGTTGGGGGAAGCAGACCCCAGAGAGAGACCCTCAGAAGGTCAGCAAGGGCCTGAGGTGAGAATAAGGCTGGTGGGTGGTACGGCTCCCTTGCTGGGACCACAGCTTCTCCCAGGCTGTGGAATATGACATCAGTGGCCCAGGGAGCATCTAACCAGACACCTACAGAAGTTCTGGCACTTCCCAGGTCACCTCGATTTTCTTGTGTTGATCCTCAAACCTTTCGAGGCTGACTTTTCTTATTTTAGAAAGGAGGAAGGCACAGCCCAGAAAACCACAGTCTAGAATTGCTGGGACCCAAAGCCATGTATTGTTTAAAGCTGGTGTAACCAAAACTCCTGGCCAGCTGCACGCATGGCATTGGAGCCCCCTCGGCCCGCCTGCTGTTCTCTTCAGGCAGACTGTCCCCAAGTGGAGGCCACAGGTCCCCACAGCTCCAGCTCAGAACCTACCCAGTCAGCAACCCCAGGAAGGAAAAGCTGAGCCTTTTTAATGCTTCACAAGAAAGCATTGAGAATGCTCTTTTACCTATCACCCAGACTTGTCATATCTTTTCATTCTGTCCTGAGCCAGTGTTGTTTTTTAATGGTTTTTTAAATGATATAAAAGTAGGTAAACTGTGGTACATCCGAACAATGGAATGTTCTTTGGTGCTAAAAAGAAATGAGCTGCCTGGCTGGTGTGGCTCAGTGGTTGAGTGTCGTCCATGTACCAAGAGGTCGCCTGTTCAATTCCCTACCAAGGCACATGCCCGGGTTTTGGGCTCGATCCCCACAGGGGGTGTACAAGAGGCAACCAAGATCTCTCTCATCGATGTTTCTATCTCTTCCTCTTCCTTCCTCTCTCTCTAAAAATAAATAAAAAACATTTTAAAAAATGAACTATGAAGCCATGAAAAGACATGGAGGAACTTTAAATGCATATTGTTATTAAGTGAAAGAAGCGAATCTGAAAAGGCGACATACTATATGATCCCAACTCTATGACATTCTGGAAAAGGCCACTATGAAGACAGTGAAAAATCAGTTGTTGCCAGGGTTAGAGGGAAGGGAGATGAATAGGGAGGATTTTAGGGCAGTGGAAATAATCTGTATGATACCATAATGGTGGACACATGTCCTTACAGGTTCGTCAGTGGTAACAACTGTACCACTCTGGTGCCTGATGTGGACAGTCGGGAAGGCTGTGCCTGTGTGGGGGCAGGGGCCATATGGAAACCTCTGTACCTTTCTCTCAATTTTCCTGGGAACCTAAAACTGCTCTTAAAAAAATACAGTCTTTTTTAAAAAAAATACTGGAACATTAAAAACAATGACAGTCAAGTCTCTACAATGTCCCACTGAATTAGTTTCCTACGTCAGCCATAAGGAAGCAGCACAAACTAGGTGGCTACAACAGAAATTTATTGCCACGCAGTTCTGGAGACTAGAGGTCTGAGATCGAGGTGTAGACAGAGTTAGTTTCTTCTGAGAGCTCTGGCGGAGAATCTGTCCCATCCCCTCTCCTAGCTCTCTGGTGGTCGGCTGGCAAGCTTTGGTGGCCCTTGGCTTGTGGAAGCATCGCCCCAATCTCTGCCTTCATGTTCGCATGCAGTTTTGGGTGGGTGGGCATCAAATTTCCCCGTTTTAAAAGAACACCAATCGTATTGGATTAGGAACCACCCTCATAACCTCGTTTTAATTTGATTACCTCCGTAAAGACCCCATCTCTGAATAAGGGCACATTCTGAAGAACTAGGGGTTAGGACTGCAACGTATCTTTTTTGCAGGGGACACACAACTCCCACCGAGGACACAGCCTTGCCCCGACATGTGGCAGATGATAGAGTGCTGTGTTGCTAGGGAACCCTCACACTGTTTATAGCGCTGGCCCAGTTGATTTTATTCCATCTCGGAGCTCTCACAAGCAATTTCACAAGTGGGCTGCAACTCACCTGGCTGTCATCAGAGCAGCCTGTCGACACGCAGTGTGGCTGACACATTTTCCAAGTGTTGCAGGACAACCCAACACGCGGCAGGTCAGCCTTTGTTCGGCAGGGGCAGAGGAGCCTCCACCAGTCACATGCAAAGAGTCTGAGACGCGGACGCTCCCAGAGCTTTTCAGCCACTGCCCTCCACCCCCCCCCCCTTATTATTGTGTCTGTGCCACACAGCCCACGCCAGACATTCCAGGGGGTAACTCCAACGTGAATTCTCTCGAGATCTATTGCCCAAAACATACTGTCTGACACAGTCATTTTTATACCTTTTAGAGTCCCTTTTTTGCATTGCTGACTCCAAGAAAGCTAATTAATTATTTTAGACACCGTTATTAAATTGACACAGTGATTAATCTGATAATCCTTTTTATGAAATTACCCCTGAAATGCTAACTTTTCATCTTTTGAAGCTCACTGTGTAAATTACTATGAAGATTACATTGTACCAGCTTTTGGCTCTGTAAATCTTAATGGCAGTTTTTTGCCAAAAGCAATAAAGGCTGTCCTGAATTTATCAGGTCAATCAGGAAAGAGGCAGGCAGGCAGGAAATTGAAGGTGACTCACGCTGCAAGTGGGAGTTTTGACTGACTGACAGATTGCTGGAACCTGCTGTTGCTGATTAGCTACAGGGACTTGACGCCAGTGAGAGAACAGTGGTAGCCTCATGAAGCGGAGGGTCACGCGGAGCCCCTGTTGCAGTTGTCAAGGCTCCCTGTCTGAGAAAATAGCCCCTCCCCACCTCCATCCTCACATCTCTTCCCAATGCACTAGCTGAGTGTCTTGGTGGCAGAGACCTCCCCGTGAGTCACCCACTCCGAGCAATCCCCAAAGTTCTCAGCATGGATTAGGGGCAGGAGCACACCTTGGCTATTGCCCTCCAACCCTGCTTTACCCAGCGGGCAGGCTCCTGGACCTCAGGGTGACTTTAGTCACTCCAACATGCTATCAATGCTGTTGCATAGAAGGAATCTTAACTAAAGTCTGCTGGGGCTACCAGGCCTGCTATGAACAGCAGTGTCCACCTTCATTCTTTCTGTTTACGCTAGGAGTTTTTTTTTCCTTCTTTTTTAAAACTCTCACCCAAAGATATATTCCTTTATTGATTTTGAGAGAGAGAGAGAGAGAAACATCGATGTGAGAAAAACATTGATCATTTGCCTCCCACTTGCACCCTAACTAGGGAAGGAGCCCAAAATCTAGACAAGTTCCCCAACAGGGAATCGAACCCACAACCTTTTGGTGTAGCCACTGGGCTCTTCTTCTTTTTAACAGTAAGTCCTGTGCATCTCATGTGTGCCCTACCAAGACAGTGTTAGATGGCTTTGAAAGCCTCTTCTAAGGCTGCAGCACACCTCTCACTTTGAGAACAGGTAAAAGACAAAACCTACTCAACCCGTGGCCTCATTTATTCACCAACCCACCCATCCATCGGTACATCCATCCATCCATGCATCCACCCATCCATGCATCCACCCATCCATGCATCCACCCACCCATCCATGCATCCACCCATCCATCCATCCACCCATCCATGCATCCACCCATCCATCCATCCACCCACCCATCCATGCATCCACCCATCCATGCATCCACCCATCCATGCATCCACCCACCCATCCATGCATCCACCCACCCATCCATGCATCCACCCATCCATGCATCCACCCACCCATCCATGCATCCACCCATCCATGCATCCATCCACCCACTCACTAAGGCTCTGTTCCAGGCTCTGGGGAAAACGGACAAAACAAAAACATGACGGAACCAATTCTTGCCCTCGCAGCACTTTCATTCTAATACAGGAAGTCGGACAATAAACGATAAATATTGAGATGGTTCCGTTCTTAGGAAGAGGGTCGGGACTATGGGGAGGGGTGTGTGTGGGGTACATACAATTTATATAGAGGGACCCGGGAAGGCCACGTCGACTCACCTCATCTTTGCCCTGGCTCTGTCTGTCTCATTGAAAAGATGGCATTTGAATAAAGAACTAAAGGAGGTGAGAGGTTGAGCCATGTGAATGCTGGAGGATGAGCCTTCCAGACAGTGCCAGGGCCCTGACATGGGAGCACGCCTGACGGGCGAAGGAACGGCAAAGAGGTGCTGTGAATGGCAGAGAGGGAGCCAAGGGACAGTGGCAGGTGTTAAGATCAGAGCCGTTTGGAATCCAGGGGCCATGGACTTGGCATCTCTGGGTGTCCTGCAAGGGCAAAGTGGGTCTGTCTGCCTTGTTCCTGCCCTCCCCTGGGGTTCCCTCCCACCCTCGGTTCTGTCCTGAAGGAGTCTCCCAGGCGGACCACAGCATCTGAGGCCTGTGCTAAGAAAAGGGCCTGGGCCGGAGAGGACGTGGGATAGCGTTCCCTGGGCCCTGAAGCCCCCCTGCCAGGATTCTCTGTGTGGCCTGGGGAAACTGAGGTTTAAGGGCATCTCCCTCCAGCTTCCCGCTTAGCGTTGCTGCTGCTGCTTCTCTGGGGTGAAGACATCCAGGTTCTTTCTGATTTGCTGGCGCAGGAGCTTACCACCTACAGCCCCCCTCTGTCCTGGGCTTTCTCCCGTCCCTGCACACACAGGTGAGAGCTAAACAGCGAGAAAGGCTCCTGGCCAATTCTGTGGTGTAACAACTGAGCCTTGAACAAGGAGAGGTTTCTGATGCCCTCCCCTTGTTCCTGAGAGAAGACCCCCAGTGTGTGAGAGGGCTCTGGTCAGCAGCTAGAGAGTGACATGGTGAAAAATATTGTCCTTGTCCTCTGGAGGGGTGAGGGGGGCACCCCTCTGTGACCACACAACCAGAATCCTGTGCACAAGTTACTGTTTTCCCATCACATTCACCCCTTCTGCAAAAGGATGATTTTTTACAGTCATGATGCGACATTGAGGGGTCAGCCTTCCAGGGGTCTAAAGGAGGGACAGGGAGAGCCCAGGAGGCCTGTAGAGGGGCTCAGAGAAGAGGCAGCTGTGACCCCAGCTCACATGCAGCTGGACACCAGTGTGGGTCTCTCTGTTTCAGACCAAACCTGTCTTTGGCCCTGCGGCTCTGGATCAAACCTCTGCGGCTGCCCCTGGGCTGAGCTGCCCCACGGGAGGATTTGGGACCGTCAGGTGTGAGTTTGGGAGGCTGGGAGCTCTGGCACCTGTTTTCTGCACCCTGGGTGTTAGGACTGAGCGACAAGTCGGTAGCATTTTTGGTGTGTCCCCAGCCGTCCCGCTCATCTGCCTTCCACCGAGGGTGCCCGGCCCCCCCCCTCCCCTCCCCTCCCCTCCCCTCCCCTCCCCTCCCCTCCCCTCCCCTCCCCTCCCCTCCCCATCGGGCCACCTCGAGGTCCAGACCCACCCCCACCCCCACCGCGGGCACAGCGGAGGGCCCTCCTCCCTGTTGTTTTTCTGGTGAGCCTTTTCTTTCCCCCCAAGTCACACTGACATCGGAGCGCGCAGCGGCTGCCCTCTGCGTTGCCATGGAAACAGAGCATTCTTTCCCTTCTCTCTGTTTACCTTGGTCAGGGACTGCGGCAAAACCCAGCCTGTAACTGGAGGAGGGAGGGCGCAGGGCGGGGGAGGGGGAGGGAGAACCAGCCACTCTAAACCAGATCGTTCCGGTTCAGAGTGCGCCCCCCCTCCTGAGTGCCTCTCGAGCTAGGCGTGGGGGGCTGCAGAGGGAGGCTGGGGCCCTAGGGCAGCACTGGTCTGGAGGGGACACTGGCCAACCCGCCACCCCCCACCCCCCAGTTCCACATCAGTCGTCTTCCTCCCTGCGGGTGCTGGGGGTCAGCCAAGCCTTTGTGGCGCTGCCCCAGGCTGCCGGGCCCCTGCTCAGAGTTGGGCAGTTGCTCCCCACACAGGGGAGCCCCGCGGAGGGTGGGGAGTGAAGGGAGCTGAGATCCAGTCCCGCTCTGCACCCGGGACCCCCCAGGCTCCCCGGGAGGAGGAGGGGGGGGACTGCTTCTCTCGCGCGCCCCCTGCGGCAGCCGGGGGGATCGCTTTGTGTTCTCTGGCTGGCAGCTCTCCACTGCTCAGAAGAAAAGCCACACTGTGTGCCCGCCCGCTATGGGCCGGGCGTCCTCCCCCGGGTGCCCCTCGCTCCGGCCACATCGCTCCTTCCCTTCCAGAAGACAACAGGGCTTTCGGGGAGGCTCTGGTCCCTGATGTAGTAGCATCCTCCCTCCCG
The DNA here is from genome assembly GCF_964146895.1 of Miniopterus schreibersii. Lineage (NCBI taxonomy): Eukaryota > Metazoa > Chordata > Mammalia > Chiroptera > Miniopteridae > Miniopterus > Miniopterus schreibersii. The sequence goes on from NC_138118.1 coordinate 15,655,357, forward strand.
CGCCTCCTAGCTCCTCGAGCACATTTACTGGGTCCTCAGCAAAGGCGCCCCGAACTTGTCCTTGTAAAGCTGCCCTAGTTCGTCAGCCTCTGGCTGCCTCCCCTTTGAGCCGGAGGCTCCGCACCCCGTCACGGGGAAGCTCCCTGAGGGCAGCACCGCGAGGCGCCTACCAGGTGCTCAGCTAGTAACTGGCCCAGAGGGGTGATCGCCAGCCCCGGGCTTCCCAGCCGGTCCCCCACTATCTGCGCGGGGGGCAGGTGCAGCCGGGAGCCCGGGAGTCGGGCGCAGCGCCCCCTCCCGGCAGAGCGCGATCGGCCCGGACTCCCCGCTAGGGGGAGGCAGAGAAGCCACCCGCCAGCCCGCGCGACGCCTCGGCCGGCACCTGGCCGCGTCCGGGGGGCCCCCTCTGCCCGCCAGCCCGGTACGCGGCGGGCGTCCCGCCGGGCCCAGGGGGCTAAGGCGGAGGGCGAGGCGGCAGGTGGCGGGGGTCTCACTCCCGGAGGGGACACGGCGCTTCGGAGGCCCCTTGTCTTCGTGGCTGTATCCTCAGCGCCACCATCCCCCCCGCCCCCCCCCCAGCCTGATACTCCCAGCTGGGGGGGGGGGGGGGCGGGGTATGTGCTTCTCCAGACACCCTTCGAAGAAGCCTTCTCGGCCTTCTGGTTAACGACTGGCTGCCTACGGCTAGCCCCACCCCCCACCCCGACCCCGCGACCCCCGACATTTCTTAAAAAGGAAACCTCAGATTTGCCTGCAGGGGCACCCTTTCCTGAGCTTTGCAGATCTGGCTAACCCTCTTGGCAAATCACTTGGCTTGGCTACCAATCTGTGAAATGGGGGTAAGACCTCCAGGCTTCCTTTCCGACACCGGTTTGCTAAGGAGAAAATGAACCGTGAAGGTGCTTGGCTGCCATGCAGGGAGTCAGAGGCTGGGCGCAGGCTGCGCTCGCGGTGAGACCTGGCAGGGCTGCAGTTCCAGTCCCGAAGCCTAGTGCACCCTTCGGGTACATGCCACGCTGTGTGGCCTGGGCGTTCTTACGGATCACATGTTTATGGATGGCAAGTCTGGCCTTTTGCTTTCAAGGGAGTGTGGGCAGTGCAGGGGGAGCAAGGGGCAGATGTTGCCATCAGAACCATTTTCTGATCTTGGCCGTTTCAGTGCGCACTCTACCATTTCCTACAGAGTGAGGCTTAGGAGGAAAAATGAGACCCCAGATGCCTGATGTACTCCTTTGCGGTTGGCAGAGCAAATAAGTTTGCTCCTTTATAGTGGTATGGGGGTGTTTTCAAGTCACAGGGACAGCCACCTCAGCTCCAAAAGCAAGACAGCTTTAGGTGTAAGGTTCAAGAAGGATAACTGATCAGTCTGTCCCCTCTAAGGTGACAGACTGAATGACAGCTGCTTTCCCTTCTTTTCACAGTTGCCATTTGCAGTAGGGCTCTGAAGCTCCTGGCCTGGCCTAAGGTCCTGAAATAGCAAGTGGCCAGAGCTCCACCTGTCTCTGTCCCTCTCCATAGCCCGGTGAGGGCCAGGCTGGTGACTGCCCTTCCTCACTGAGCAGGGCTTGGCATCTTCCTTCCTACCCGAGCTGCTGAGGTCTTCCTGTGGAGCTGACTGCTAGAGAGGAGCTTGGACACACTTTGTGTCTGAGAATCTGAGAAAAGTGTCTCACTTCTGCATTTGCAGCTTTGAGGCCAGACCCCAAGGCCTGTGCAGGATGGATGGATTTGCTGGGTCTGCTTTGTATGTCACTCGGAAACCCTCTACCTCCCCTCACCTCACTGTGTTTATGGAATAAAAAACTTCTATCCTGGACCAATGTTCTTGCTTGATTTTATGAATGGACAGGATAGTGAGGAATAGGCTCTGGGTGACAGGACAAAATCACATTTAAACTTTTTAAAAAGATACTGTGTATCTTTTAAAAAGTCCCTCCCTCCCTGCACTTTTTTCCTTCTACTCGCTTCCAAGATTGGCTTTTAAATCAAAGATTCCTAAAAACTAGTCAGGCTACAACTAAGCCAATGAAGAAACTAAAAATACTAATACTCCAGCTTCACCCTTTGAAACACCCAATCATTTACCATCTGACTTGTTTGGAAGGGACCCAGATTTACAGTATCCTAGAGAACTAAATTATTATTATTATTATTCTCACCTGAGGATATTTTTTCCATTACTTTTCAGAGAGTGGAAGGGGTAGAAAGAGAAACACCGATGTCTCTCACATCGATTGGTTGCCTCCTGCACACACTCCAACCACGGCCGGGGTTGGAGCCTGCAATGGAGGTTCGTGCCCTTGGCCGGAATCGAACCCGGGACTCTTCAGTCTGCAGGCTGACGCTCTAACCACTGAGCCAAACCTGCTAGGGCAAAGAGCTAAGTTGAAAGAGCCGTGAAGGGTTATGCTTTATAAAGGGGAGAGAGGAAGGAAAAAAAACACCAGGAACATACTTTAAAAAAACAGCAGTCCCGGTGGCCCTTACCTCCCTACCCTTCTAACTACTGTTAGCTCTTTGGGCCGTTTTTTGGATACTTACCTTTACATCTCTAATCAATATGCTTTACTGGTTATCGCTTCAATTTAGACACTCCATCAGTGACCTTCCTGCTATGGAAGATGAGGCTTCAGCTCACTTACACCATTCTACCCCCCCTGCTTCATCCACCGATATTTAACTTCTTGATGGGTCAAGTCTGTAACTTTAAGTAAATATTTCGTCTTTATTTCTTGTTCCATCAACTACATATAGAGAATAATAATAGTAAATACCTAATGTTTACTACATGCCAGGTAGCATTCTGTAAGCCACATAATGTCGAGAAATAGGTTACTATTATTGGCCCCATTTTAGGGAAGAGAAAAGTAAGGCCACTTTGCTATTTTTTCAGTGGTTCTCCAAGAGGAAGAAGAGGTAAACGTGGGGGCCAGTCTGCCATCTTTACAAAGTTTTTACCTAACAAGGATTGGGGAGCATTCATTCTTGCTTTTGCTCTAGTTCCCTGCTGAGTAATTAAGAATGACACTGATGCCCTGGCCTGTGTGGCTCAGTTGGAGTGTCATCCCGTACACCAAAAGGTGGCGGGTTCAATCCCCAGTCAGGGCTCGATGTTTCTCTCTCCCTTCTTCTAAAAATGCAATTAATTAAATGACAGTGACAAGTAAGGTAGCAAGGTCTCTCAGTCATCTTGGCCAGCACCAGGCAGTTACCCAGCTGTGGGGCGTGGATTTCCACATGTTGTAAACCAGCTAAATCAGAATCAACTGAGGAGTGCATTCAAATAATTCACCTACTAAAAAGAATCTTTGGGGCGTGGGCCCAGGAATCTGTATTTTAGCAAGCATGCCTCGTGGTTTGGAAACCAGCGGGTCATAGGCGGGCTGGGCAGCTGGCCTTGTCGACCGCACACTGCATTTTCAGCACGCTCACTCGGAGCCTGCACCCCCGTGGCACTCACTAAGGAACAGCCTCGCCTTTGCAGCAGACCTCCCACTGCAGGAGGATCGACGATCTTAATACCATGATCAAGGCGAAGAGCTAGCTTGGTTCCAAACTTAGTGCTGCTGCTCGCGCATGCTGTTATGCGCCAAGCCTTTGGTCATAACCGCAGAATGTTAGATCTGAAAGGGACACCTCCTCCGGACCGGGGAAAAGCACTGCTGGGAGAAGAGATCCCATTAGAGGGTGAAGTGAGGCAAAGCAGAGGTTTTGCAGAGGAAGCATGCAGAAGACCAAAGCCAGACCTAGGAACTGGTTTCATCCCCAAAGGACCCCTATGAAGGGCTCAGCTCTTCCTGGGGCTTTTCCCTTGAATCATAAAGACGGTTATGACTCAGTACATAAAGGTTCAAATTTTCCCTTTCAATTCTCTGCGGCTCCTCCAACCCTTCAGAAAAGCGGTGATATATCCATACAAACTTGTCCAGTGGTAGTTTGGGGAATCTATGGGGTGGGGCAGTAAAGGGAGTGTGACCTGCCCCACAGTCACACCCTTGCTGATGTCCTGGAGGGACTCGTGGTCTGCTGAGGGGACTACTGTGCGTTCAGGAGCTCCAGATGGTAAGCAGAGACACGGAGCGCACCGCGAGCGGGCATGGAAGGTGGATGACCCAGAAGTTATAGAGAAAAGTGGACCCTGGTGGGTGATAAAGGGGGCAGTCTAGGTGGGTGGGCTGATGCTTAGGTTGCAGAGGTGAGCTCACATACCCACAAATTCTTACCATCAGGCAATCAAGGTAGCCTTGAACCAAATCGATTTGGATAAGATTTATTGATCAGATTGTTTTAGAAAACCAACAGCAAAACACTGACAAGGTACATAAATACAGATTGGACATGTTAGGGTAAATTCACTATGTTTCCTACCTGCTTGCAGGAAACCAGGTAAGGTGGAGAAGCTGTCCTGATCATACGGCATGCACACCAGACTGCGAAAGGACTCCACACTATTTAACAGGACTGTGGCAATAGCTTTACAGTAAGGCAAGCATCGTGTGTGGCCTAAGCATACCCTGTACGAAGAGCCACGCCCAGGCTCACCCTCAGAGACTGCGTGGGGGAGAGGTTTCCCTTTCTTGCTTAGGTTCTTCCAGAAAATCCTCATTGGCAGGTGCCCCTGCTCAGACTCTGTACAAGGAAGTGGCTTTAGAGAAAGTCAGTGTGTTTCCGATGCCTGCTTTGTCTTCTAAATGTGCAACTAGTACAACAGCAATTACTAAGCTTGGTGAACTGCCTCTCATCCACCCTGTACATTGACTAAGCAGGGCCTTTAAAAACTTCTAAAAAGTGAAAAAAATTAAAAATTAAAAACATGAAAATTATACTAAAAAGATGGCACCACTTTTGAAGCACAACTCAGAACTTCTTTTCATAACACGAGAGAGGAGGTTGCTTTCCACCGAATCTAATGACCTTAGAAGGGAAACGCCGCTGCTGGGCGTGATCCAGTGGCAACGCACGCGGAGGTTACAGAAGTCTCCTGAGTCTACCTCAGGCCCTGCCAACGCTCCTAGAGTCCCGAGGTATTTTGGGAACCAAAGCAATTTAAGCTAATGGTGACAGCTTTTGGAGCTTATGATCATGAGACCATAAACCCTCACCCATCCTGAAGCTCAATGCCAGAATGAAGAATACGGAAAATGGCTTTTTGTGCTACATCAGAGTGCTGACAGGAGGCAGTTCAGTAGCCTGTGCCACGTTCTAGACAACTGTAAGACCACCTAGAGACACAGTGGTCTTACAGAATTAAGACAATATAGTCTTCGAGGATAATTCAACCTTTCCTACATGCCAAGCAATATGGCTGGAAAAGGTATTTCCAAAGGAAAAAATAAGGCTCCTGCAAGAACAGTGGGAAAGCAAGTCAAGAGCCAAAGAAATGTGTTCACATGATGGGCTTCCCTCTGCACACGCTGCTTTTTCTTCCCAAGGGTGCTGAGAGTTCTTTGGTGGTGAGAGGACAGATAGCCTAGAACTCAGGGCAGGAAATGATGCCAAAGCAGAGGAGTGAAGAGTAACATCTAAACTCAGGATTACCGCCAGTGGGTCCTAATTTCAGCATCCAAAGGCTGTCAGCAGACTGACCACTTACAGCTAGTCAGGCTGCTGGTAAGTCTGCCGGTTTATATCCCTCCCATGAGTCTTCCTTTTCCATTTCTAACTACTCAAAGCCCAACCCGCTGAAAAGGAGGTGCTTATGGGAAAGGGGTAGGAAGGAAAAGCTATATATGAATCATTGTTTGATAGAAAAGTTGAAACACTGATTATCTATGGATTTCAATGATCTGTGCTTTACTCTTGCTACTCTGGGAAACCAAAGGTCACTGTTAATATAACTTTTGCTTAGAAATGTTAATGTTTATTATATTTTTAAATCTAGCTATGTAATAGACATGAAAAGTTTAGAGCAAAGTTTTACATCATGTCACTGGGGCCCTGAAAAAAGGAGATTCTGCCAGTGGAAAGGGTTTCAGTTTGGCCCCTGAAGAACAGTTAAAATTTCAATCTATTCTATATTGTTTTATAGATTTTTTTCTAGGATGTGGAAAACACTTTATTAAATTAAGAAAGCATGATTTTCTTTACTTAAAGTATGACATTCACAGATAAATTAGTATATACACGAGAGAACTGATAGTATTAAATATTAGGTTTTAATTCTCCACTTAGGAAACTCTCACAGATAGACTTCCTTGTTCCTGGGTAAGGAAATGTAGGCAGATATGCAAACATGAGATAGAACAAAGATGACTGGGGAAAATCTCAACTCTAATGAACCCAAGGGCTGACTTGAAAATCCAGCTCTACCAAGACTTGGCTTAAGTCAGCCGATCACATCTCAAATTCTGGGTACAGTTCAACTCTAAAGCAATGAGCTGGCTTCCCCAAGACAAATACAAGAAAGTCGTCTACCTGCTTTATAGTCATACCCTATATATAATCTGTATATATCCATATGTGTTTCTTTATATTGCACTTAAATTTACAGGACTGCAGTAAGATGGCAGGGGTAAAGTACCTCAAAGAGGTGGAGAAGCAGCAGGCACGAACTTTCCTAAATCAAGTAACAGTGTCAGGAATTCAGAGTTAAAGTTAAAGAATAACTTTAAAAGCTGGTTATAGATATACTAAAATGCCTGGTGACCCCTTATATAAAACCCTAGTCATCTACATTTAAGTCATCATACACACAGTCTCATTTGGCATCCAGAACATGTGCATAAAGTGTAGTTCTACAGCACTCAGCGTTGGTCATACTACATCATTTTCACTAGTGTTATATTACAAGAGGACACTTTAGACCAAAGATAGGTACTTTTATGAAAACGTCACATACAAGATCTACCTCAAAGAAGACTGCCCTCAGAAGGCTTTAAAAAGGATACTAGCAAGTGTGGATTGAACCAGACTTTCTTTCTAGCTCTCCGGTGTAGAAGAACTAGAGACCTACATATATGCCAAGAACCAGGGAAGGAGAAGCACAGAGGCTGAGCATTCAGTCTTTGGTCCCTATGTAAATCCATGACAAAATCCTTTCATCACCCTAGACAGCATGACTTGTTTAATTCTGGACATATTTCCCCAATAACCCAGAGACTAAGCTGGAGTCATGCAGCAAAGCTTTGTTTTGAACTAATGGGGCTGCTCAGACTGACTTCCTCTGGAGAGAGCTCCTCATTGGAGTAAGCCTAGCAGTGGATGGTAAATGCCAAACAGACGGGTCATGACAAGATGAGGGCTGGACCTCTAGAGGAGTTGCCCCTTTTCCTGCCTTTCCCCCACACCCCTCACTCCCCACAAAAGGACTCAAACTCAGAGATGAATGGTTATTACAAGACCTTGCCGAACACAGGCTCCATATACTCAACCCAACATGGATGGGATGTTATAATAAGGCCTGCAAGTTAGGAGTTCAAGTCTAGAGGCTACAATTTCTTCTTCCCCAGAACTGAACACTCGGTGGTAACTTTTTGGCCATAACTCAAAGGTTATTTTAAATCCACACATGAGCTAAAGATCTCCCTTCTGGGATGAAGAAAAAAGAAGAAGAACTTTAAAAGCTAAGTGAAAAAGAGGCACTTAAAGGAAACATGTGTCCTAAATCTCCTATCTGAGTCTCCTGTGGTGAGGCAATCAATGGTATGACCAGCACTGTGTGCCTTTTGCACCTTTCGTACCCCTAAGGCCTTCCACATGCTCCTGGCTCACTGACCTGCTGAACTACTCTAGCAGCCTGATGGCAGAGCAAGTGAAAATTTAGGTCATTCCTTTTTTAGAGTTAAAAACCACAAAACAAATCAGAAGTAAAATTTCACACCAAAAAGCAAAAGATCTTCAGTTTCATTCCTTCCTTATGCCAGTTTTTAAAATGATGCCTAGTTCTTCAGGAAGGAGGACCTGTGGCTTTCCCCACAAGACCTTGTATCCATTTATTAGACAATTACTCACAGCACCATGCACGTTAAAGCTCACAAGAAGCAGAGAGAAAAACCAAGGACCAACTGGCTTTCTAGAGATAAAATCCCTCGCCTAATAAAATGGCAGGTGCATGACCCAGGGTTAGAAAAGAGACAAGTTCTGAAAGGAAATGGTCACTGTGAGAGTCAAAGCTCACAGCCCAGAGCAGAAGCCCTCCCTACCCTGCTCTCTCTGGCCTCTCATGAGCTCACATTTATGTCCCACAGCATTTGTGCCACATATTTAGGGTCTACAATTTCCCATGAAGAAGTAAGAAGTCAAAGAGTTACTTGAACCATTAAAAAGCCTACAAGAATTTTGAAAATCCTCAAATGAAGAACTTTGACCACCACAGTTTCTTGATTTGAAACGATCTTGGTGTCATAATTTCTAAGAGCAATAACAAACAGCACAACTATGACACATATGTAAGTCTTTTGATAAACCAACTCTAACCACTGCTGGCACCATAAGAATGAGGAAAGAAATCACTAATCAAGAGCTGCTGAGCTGCTGAAATTTCCTCCAGAGTCAAAACTTAGATTTGGGTATCTATGCAGCAAGATCTCAACCACAGCAGCCATTAGAACCAGCTACTCAGATGTGTCTTTGAAAACAGTAAGTTAAACATCTAGTTTTACATACAACCTGCAAGATTCTCAAGGTTAGCCTTCTTGTTTAGTCCTAAAACGTCTCGTTGTTGCAGGATTTAAAATTTTTAAATCTTATTTTTGTTTTCATTGATGATGTTGCTTTAATTTATAGAGCACTGGCTGACATGGTCGTATGGTCAAAGTTCCTTTAAAAAATTCTTTTCTTATCTTGATTCATAACATTATTAAGGTACTTTCAGACTTTCCTTCAATTCCATCAAGGAAGAGGGAGTGAGTATGTGTGTATGTGTATTGGGGTGGGAGGGAGAGAAGCAAAGAAAGAAGCATAAAGGAAAGTGAGATTCCATAAACTTAAAACCAATGTACAGAAAGGCATCTGATGTATTTTCTGAATAAGGCCTTGATCAGGGTAACCAATCCTCTTTGTAGCACATTCTACACTGCCCATAAATAAAGGAGTCTCTTTAAATTAACATTTCCAGTATCAATGAACAGTCCAGAAATCCTCATTTCAAGCGCTCGATGAGTCCCTGTGTGAGTCCAAGGTGCAGAAGCTGTGTTCGGGACAGGTTGGCGAGGTTAGGGAAGGCCGCGAGCAGCTTCTCCCATGCCAGTTCCAGCAGGCTAGGTACCACCAGCCAGATCTTAAACAACGACCCAGTCCGTTTGTTTTCATGGATGTTCACCACTCCTCCATGAATGTACATGCAGCCAGCCTATGAACAAATGGCAGTCAAAGAAGAAAAATTTAAATGGGAGAGAAATACATACTAAGGCTGAAGAAAAAAATTCATAAGCTCAAGTGAGATGAGGTGAAACAAAAATTTCTCACTGATCCCAACATAACACAGGGATCAAGACTGGTTTAAATGATGAATGAGTTCATAAGGGAAAACTACAGATATTTTTACTTCAACAATCTCAGCAAACATTAAAGTTTCTGTCCATTGTGTCCAATCCTGGGAATACAGAGATGAAAATCAAGGTCTTTGCATTTAAAAAACTAGCAGGATCTTCCATAACATGTCATCATGGGGTAAATCTATTCTGCCCTCCCAGGAAACCCCTTTGATATCACTGTCGGGGTCTGAATGGCACACGCAGCACTTTTTTCATTTATGCTGCTCTCTTAAAACTTGTATATGATGTGTTTTCACCCCTTTTCTCAGAATAAGAGCTAGCTTTGGAAGAATGTTTTAAAAACACATTCTTAATCCAAGGTCTGTTAATATTTTTTTTTTTCTTGCTAACATCCCTAAAAAGATTTCCTTAGCATCTGAAACTACATAAGGAAAATATGAAAATAAAAACTTACTGGTGTAACAGCTGCACAGTGAAAATAAACGGGCTCTGGCATGGTAGCTGGGAGCTTCACCCATTGAAAAGTCTGCAGATTCAATTTCCAGATATCTCCCAGGATCACTTCTCCATTATAGCCCCCACATATAAACACATCTATCAAACAAAAAGAGAAAGCCAAGATCACACAAAGAAAATGAGCCACAGCGCAAGCACACGGCTAGCGGACCGGGGACCAGCTCAGCCGATTTCCCCGAACCACAGAGGACTCCAGCTGGGCGGGTCTCTCATGCTGCTGTCTTGTTCCTCAATAGAGTTTTGGACACTCTGCTGGGATCTTTGCTCGGACAAAGGATGCAAGCCTCTAAGGAGGCTGCATGTCTGGGTCCCCAAATTCAAATACCTATGGTTCCAGGCATAGAAAGTGAGTGAGCAAGAAGGTCCAGGGAAAATAAACAAATAGGAGGTACAGGGAACAAACAGGAATGCACATACTCTATAGGGGAGACGGAAACAGGGCTCCAGCTGATCAATAGCATGCCAGACTTAAGGTCAGCAATTGCCTGAAAAGAAATCCGGCCCTAGCCAGTGTGCTCAGTTGGCTGAAAGATGGCCTGTGCACCAGGAAGTTGCCAGTTTGATTCCCAGTTAGGGGCGCACGGCCAGGTTGTGAGCTTGATCCCCAGCTGGGGGAGTGCAGGAAGCAGCCAATTGATGTTCACATCAGTGTTTGTCTCTCTCCCTCTCCCTTCCTCGCTCTCTAAAAATCAATAAAATATTCTTTAAAATAAATAAATAATAAATAAATAAGCAAAGCTTCTCAGCTGAGAACAACTACATTCCTCCCCTGGACACCTCATGTAATCATGCAAGACATCTGGTTTCACACATTGGGTTCCCAGGGAAGAAAAAAAAGAAATCTGGATTTCTTTAAAAGTGAAACATTTTGGTTTTTAAGTGTTAGCCAATAATTCAAAAAATTTTAATACACATATGAGCCAAATAAAACACATCTGCAGACCACCAGTTTTGGAACTCGTCTTTTAAATAACATCGTGGAAAGGATGGACATTTATCTGCCCATAGAGACAAGTGTTCTTTATGTAGACATTTGACCTGAGGAGAAACATTTGTTGGAATGTTCAGTTTAGGGGCACAAAAGAGGCTCTTCCAAGCTTTCTTCAGCCCAAAGAGGACAGTCTGAAATCCCATTTGATGTGTATGGTTATTTATGTCAGGGGAAAATAAATCTTCCCAAAAATCAAAGTTTTTCTTTGCTGTTGTTGTTTTGTTTTTGTAAATTCTGTTAGTTATAACTAATTACACAACTTGTAACAAAGGCTATGTGAACCTTCAAACTAAATGCCCAGAACTAAGATTGAATTCTGTTTGTATGGTGCCTGGTCTCTGTCTGTATTGACGAAGTAACCGCTTGAGCTAAAGCCGACCTCAAAGAATCAAAACAATAGATGTCTTAATTCAGGTCCTGATAAAGTTTAAGCCAATACTTAATGAAACTATAAAATACACAGGAAACCTTTCTGACTAGGATTCAAGAAAAGTACAACTCCCTTCTTAGAGAGGCAAAGCTGAACAATGCCACTATCTATAAATCTTATCTAAATGCAGAAGCATAATAAAAAGAACCTCTGTACTAGAGACGGCAGCATAATCCCAGGAAAATTCAAACCAAGCTGCTGAAAGGATACAGGCTATCAAACTGAGTTATATACAACTTCCTCCCAGAAAAACATTTAAGGTGCTATATCAAACTATAAAATAAGCTGTAAATTAAAAGACAGAAAGGTTATCCAAAGAGGAGTCATTTATCACACTTAGATAAAGTAGCTGCAGCTGCTTTCTGAAACCATACAATGCCTTTGTTGTAATATGGCCAAAGAATGAACTAAGAGTTCTGTTTGGCATCAGAAAACAGAATAAACTTTACAATATAACACTCTGAAGGAGTTACTACAATTTTAATACAATGTTCACTGAGGTCTCTATTGTATGTCAAGGTCATTAGTATTCCCCATCATAACCACTGACATCTGCTGAGGTGGGGTGGTGAAAATCAGGTGGTATAATAAAAGTTTATTTATCACCCATTTTTGAATTCTCTGATAAACGAAGGAAACCAAACATACTAGCTTACTTTATAAAAATTGCTGAGAGAGGCATAACTTCATGAATTTCCCCTTAAGTTGAAACTACAAGAAATAGACTCTTCCCAAAGTTATGTGTCTTTTACGGAGATATCATTAAGAAATAAGACATTCTTGGTATATACAGTTACAAAAATAGAACCAGAAAGTTATTTATAATCCTTACCATTTTTTATTTGAACACAACTGTGACATCTTCGGGCTGCAGGGAAACCTGCCAGACACATAAACACAGAAATTCCATTATTCACAGAAAGCCTGGGAGTAACACTGACATGACACAGGGACAGACATACTATGAGTAACTCAATTACAACAAAACCTTGGCCCTGGCCGGCTCGGCTCAGTGGTCAGAGTGTCAGCCCGTGGACTGCAGTGTCTCCGGTTCGATTCTGGTCAAGGACACGCACCTAGGTCTCAGGCTCAGCCCAGGTCCAGGCACATGCAGGAGGCAGCCAATCAATGTCTCTGTCTCTGTCTCTCTCCCCCCTCCCCCCCCTTCACTCTCTCTGAAGAGCAATGGGAAAAACATCCTCGGGTGAGGATAAGCAACTAAAAATCCCTTTGTTGTATTCAACAGGCACTGACCAGCCCTCCCTGTCCGTCCGTATTTCACACTAACACAGAGCCATCAGAAGTCCCATCAGAGTGGTGCAATGTTAAGGCACCAGGAAAACAAACTGGGGGGGCAGGGGGCAGGGGTTATAGTGCCTTTCCCAAGCCCTTTTACCCGCAAGGACACAGGTAGATCTTGATTTAAGTATCAGTTTCTTTTCCCACCCCTACTTCCCCACTTCCACAGAATTCAGCAATCCCCTTCAAAAGTCTCTGTTCAATTGCTGAAGAAGAAGAAATGGGCCAAGGAATACAAGTAAGTTGTAACACCAGTTTCATAGATACTTTCCTTGTCTATGACTGAATAAAATTAATTTTTCCTTTCCAAAACAAGTAAAAATATACATTTGTTAAAGATAAATGAGTCAGTATTATGAATTTACCTATTTTTTCGTGGGGTTTTGTTGCAATTTCCTCCCATGCATTTGTTTCAAGGTTGTATGCATGGATCTTGAAGAGAAAAAAAAGAAGATACACACACAAATAATTTTAGCTAGCCTGAAAACTGCATTTTATACAACAGCCTGTACAAACATATATTCTTGGTTGGAAAGTCTTCTTTTCCTCTGTTTTTATCTGATCTTTGTTAATTCTAATGTAAGACAAAATATTAAACAGATAAAAATTAAGCACATATATATGATCTCGATATTTAAAAATTATAGAAAAAAATGAAGTAAAAAGTTGGAATTCTGAAACTTCCACATTTTCTACGCTGAATATGTATGATTTTTATAACAGAAAAAAGTAAGTCTTGGTAAGAAAGCACCTGAATGCAGTTTTGACCAAACTCAAAAAAGACCATTAAGCCTGGCCGGGCGTGGCTCAGCGGTTAAGCGTCAACCTAGGATCCAGGCGATCAGGGTTCGATTCCCGGTCAGGGCACATGCCCGGGTTGCGGGCTGCAGCCGATTGATGACTCTCTCATCATTGATGTTTCTCTCTCTCTCTCTCTCCCTCTCCTTTCCTCTCTCTGAAATCAATAAAGATATATTAAAAAAAAAAAAAAAAAAGACCATTAAGGCTCCAAAGCAAACCATCAGCTCTGTAGTCTACTCTAGATTTCCCCTGGGATATGTGAGTTTAGAAATGTCACAGGGATGGATGAATAAAAGACTTCAGAGCTCAGTTTTCTCAAGTTAGTGACGCATAGCCCTAAAAATGCCTATTCTTTTTAGATACAGAACACTGACGGTGAGAAGGATGTGACATTCTGAGAGTCCCGGTTCCAACTCTAATTAGTTGCTCCATTCAGGCTCCCATATCTTCCTTGGAGTCACTTTCCTCACCCAGTGTGAGAGGGCAATTTCCATAAAGTATATTCACGTGTGATAACGCAGCTGTCAACTGGAGAGCACATCAGGGGCACAGAGCTCAACCTTACATGATAAAGAGCATGTAACATAAAATAGATGTTGATGAAGAAGCTTTTCAAAATTAAAATATCTACAGTAACAGAATTACCTTGCTTAGCATAGCACATGCCTCCCTCTATACTTCTCCCTCTCTTTCTCTTTAAAAAAAAAAAAATACCTTGTTTAAGGAATAAGCTGTCCAGGAAGTACCACCTCCCAAGATGTAAATCCTCTGTCCATCATGTGCAATTTCATGTCTGTATCTGAAATACACAATAAAATATGTTTATAATTAAGTGAAAATTGATCTACCTAAGATTTAGCTGTAAGGCTTCTTATTGCATCATTATTTATAATAATAAATTCTTAGAAATAACCTAAGTGTTTAATAATAGTGAACTGGTTAAATAAATTATAGAATATACACAAAATAGATTAGTATGTAACCAGTAAGAATGTCAGCATACAGAATGATTAATATATTGAGAAGTTGTTTTTGTGTCACTAACTGAAAACAAAACAAAACAGTTATATAAGAGCAGACAGGCTATAATTCCATTAAAAATTTATAGATACATAAATATGCAAAGAAAGTGATTATAAGGTTATATCCAAAATATTAACCCTCATTATCTCTGAGTTTAGATTTTGCTTTTTATTTTCTTCATTTTGTATTTTCTATAATCTTTTTGTGATAATTTTGCATAAGGAGAGAAGCTATTATAGAGATTTAAAAAGTGATCTGCCTACAGTTAATTAGAACCCCTACACTATGGGCTTTCAAACTAAAATACTTATTTAATAGATACAAAGATATCAGAAAAATTATGCTACATAGAACTGTGAATATAATGTGAAATGCCTATCAGAACTTTTATCCAAGCAGTGTAGCTACAAGCTGAAACAATTTATAATATGTCCATAAAATAATTCAAAGAAGGCAACCATGTTAAAATGCTTTGAAAGCTTCACCTATTTCCTCCTTTCCCTGAAGGCCCTGGCGCTGATAAAATAAATTACATCAAAATTATTCCAGTAACGGTCCATTTCCCAAGTCCTCTCATGGTAGTTCTGCAATAGTCAGTTCACTAATATGCTAAAATAAAGATAAATTCTTCCTTAGCACCTATATGCCATTTTGTTTAAAGACAACAGAGATCTTGGATTAGTTTAAACAGAATGATTAAAAAATCGTTTACTATCTTTGCTTTTAAACTAGAGGGCAAAAGAACTTTCTAAGTTTTCTTAATTCTAAGAAGCAGCAACTGCTATTAGGAAAGAAAAGTGAAAGATTTAGGGCCTACTAAAAGGCAACTAGAGGGAACCATGTGATGTTTGAGTGTTTAACAACGCACTTAAAATAAGGAACCCCCTATCCACCCTCCCTCCCTCTCTTTCTTCCCTTCCTCTATCTCTCCCTTCCTCCTTCCCATCCATCCATCCACCCAACCAATTTTCACTGCGTACCACTACAGGCATGGCACTAAGCCCTATACTGGTGATACAGCTGTAAGAAAAGGAGCCAAAGAATCCCAGTATGCAAGTTAAGAAGGGAAATCAAAAAATAACTAGAAAGCAATTGTTTTGCCTGTGATATGAAATTTAGTTACAATTGCTACCATTGGTTTCTTCTTCAAAGTGTTACTATCTTCCTAACGCAGGAAAACTGAAGTATAAGAGAAAAATAACATGAAAAAAATTCTATAGTTCAGAGGGAGATATCATTCCCTTACCAGGAGACCCTTCTTTAATGATGAACTGGGATTAATGACCAGTTAGCTATGTGGTTTATATTACCAATATTCTGAAAAAAAAGTCAAATCTTAGGAAGAAAGAATAAATATGCTTTAATCCTAGAACCTCACCTCTCTTCTGGTAGATCACAGGATAGGTTGTTTGGTTTCAGTTGTGTCCACTCTCTGGTATTAAGATCTAATTTGTGCAGGTCTGTGCTGTAAATATAGCCAGTTGTTCCTCCAAAGACATAAAGGGAGCCATTGATGATAGCCATGGCCTGGAAAACAAGGAAAGGTGAACAAGACGGACTCATTAGCACTTGATTAAAGAATGTAAACTCATTAGATACCCCCAAATCAGGTTTTATGAAATTCTCTTGTATTTTTTAACCTTCTAAAATACCAGAGACTTAAAGGACCAAAGATTTTAGAGAACACAAAGATTATTTATTTATTTATTTATTTATCTTTAGAGAGAGAAAGGGAGAGAGGGAGAGATAGACACATCAATGATGAGAGAATCATTGATCAGCTGCCTCCCACACACCCCCACCGGAGATTGAGCCCGTACCCTAGGCATGCTCGGGAATTGAACAAGCAACTATTCGATGCACGGGGCTGATGCCCAACCAACTGAGTCACATTGGCCAGGGCACAGAGATTATTTTTAGAAAGGTAAAGTTTGCTCAAGTGGAAAGCAAGTTCCACCTAGATACGCAAGGGGAACCAGATGATCATTAGGGCTTCTAGCCAACCAAAAAATTTATAGATCATGGATATGAACATTTCCATTGAAAACTGCTTCTTTTCCTAAGCAGTCTGAAGACAAATGCTCTCAAGCAAAAGGAGCAGGTATGAAAATGAGCCACCAGAATTCCTTAGGTAAGATCTAGAGCTGGCAGTCAGTCCCCAAAATTTTATGTTTTCCACCAGACTCTTTCTTCTTCAAAGTAAGTTTGGCTATTGTTATGGTCATTTCTTAGAGTTTAAATGCCTCCTGTTATGGGATACAGGGTTATCCGGTGTGTGCCTCTACACATAGCCACAATTTATTTACCAGTACTGATGCCAGCCAGTTGAGTAAGAAACCAAAGATTGGTTATTTTAAGCTTAGCCCATTATTCTCAAAGGGTCTCTGATGTATGGTGAGTTGCACCCTACCTTTTTGGATATAACTTTTCAAACCTAGGTCTGAAGCACTAGAACCTAGCTGGAAACTAATCTCAAAATAATCTGTGTTTTAGCTCAGATCTTAACCCAGTACAGGGATCACATACTTTGCTACTCAGGTCACAAAGCTCTTCAAAGTCTCCTATCATTCTAAAGATGACAGGACCCAGACCATATGTAGCCCAATCTCTTGTTGAGGGTGGGAGTAAAGGTGGGGTGGGGTCCTGACATTTAAGAAACTTCTATACAGGTCTAGATCATAATCCTAAATTGGACTAGAAATAAAGAGGGAGGGGGAAGGAGAGAAGAAGGCAAGATACCAGATTTAAAAATTACAATTTCATATCAGAACTGAAAAATCAAATGTTAACCACAGTGAACTTACTCTCCATTTAAACAATTGGTAGCAATATAAAGATTCTGACATTGTCCCCCAAACCAGAAAAATCCAAACAAATACATCCAGCATTACTGGCCACAGATTGGTACCTGTCCATAAATACGACTGGGTTTCTTCCCCCGACAGCTGAGTAAAGCCCATCTCTTATACTTCACATTACAGACATGGACATCATTGCCGTTGCTCTCACCAAACGGGATGCCTGTACCTCCAAACACTAATAGGTTGTTTCCATGCAGCACAACTGGGGAAGGAGAAGCACAAATTCCATTTATGTACTGGCTACCTAAAATGCGTTCCCACATAAACCCAGGATATCTGAGAAACTCAAAAATGTCTGCTTAACAATGCTCTCAGAAGATAGCTCAAACCACTGATATCTAACTACTACAAAGTTCTGCAGAAAAAAGTCTAATTCACACTATGTGGACTATATATCATAGAGCTCACTGTTTGGTATATGACAAGTATTCAGTACATATTTGTGGAATGAAATACTGTGTATAACAATACTGAATGATATGAACCACAGTACATCACTACCACTCAAGACAATTCAAGTACACAGCGAAGCAGAGGAAATTGTATCATCTTTGCCTTAGAAAGACCCAGTGGGACTCAGGATGAAGGAGTAAAAGGATCACTCTGTTTAGCCAGGGGAATGATCTCTACATTTGAAGTTATGGCTTCTGTTATCTTAATCCTCCCTCAGATAAAGAGAAACACCAATATCCTGCTGGTAACTTTGTGTTCTTCTCTATATCTCTTCTACACACACACACACACACACACACACAGACTCTCTCTCTCTCTCTCTCTCTCTCTCTCTCATAGACCTTCTTTCCTTCTCTGATGGCAAATACTCTCAGAACAGTGCTACTGTATTATTTCAGTGGCATTTTTATCAGTCCTTCAATTGATACAGTGTAAGAGTCAATAGCATGAGCTCTGAAGTCAGCAAAAAGCTAGGTTTAAATTCCCGTGTGACCTCAGGAAAGTTCTTTAATCTCTCTATATTAATCTTCACAACAACCCCGAGGTAGGAACTATTATTATTATCTCCATTTTTATAGACAATGAAACAGAAGTGGTAAATAGTTTAAATCACTTGTTGAAGGTTTCCTAAAAAGAACCTTGCCAAGCTAGGATTCAATCCCAGGCAGTCTGGCTCCAGAGCCTGCACTCTTAGCCACTACCCATAGGTTTCTCTAAAGACTCAGTTCCTTCATGTGTACAATGGCAATATAGCCAGTACCTGCACTGTAGGGATGTTATGAGAATTAAAGTGATACCACATGTGAACTATCCATTAGCAGGGTTTAATCATATTACAGTGTTATTATAAACTATTAACATGAACCGGACATCTCAGACATTTCATAAAGTCAAAAGTTCAGAACTGCTTGTACTCACGTGACATAGATGCCAATTCCCGGGGCATGTACCCATCTGTGCCCATCTGGTGCCATACTCCTGTAGCAAAATGATACCGCCACAGCTCCCTGAAGAGAGGATAGTCTTCATTATCGGGCCCTCCTGATTCATCATAATCTGGGTTATAACCTCCAAACACATATAGATTGGTATTATCTGCCACACAACGATGTCCACTTCGTGCTGGTGGAGGTCTGTGGCCTAGGAGAGAAGAGGACAGTTTTCCACAGATGGCCCAGCAGATTAAAAGCACAAACAAAATTTGGTAACAATCTTTTTAGATTTAAAAGCGGATCAGGGAACATTTATAACATGGAAATACTTTTTATTTGCTTAGGTTATTTTATACATTCACACACACTAAAGATTTTAAGGAGCTGGTCTCCATTTCTATTTCATATGACTGCTTTCAGATTTTGATTAACTGTAAAAAGATTTTTCCCAAGAGAGGCAAAATAGCATTATAAACTCAAGAAAATGGCTGATAACTTGGAATTTTCAAGAAAAGAAGGGGTTTAATCATCCAAAAGCTAAAAGGAAAAATTTTCTTATTTCCTTAGAGGAGGAAAAAAAACACAGGCCAACTAAATTTAACTGAAATATTAGAAAACTACATAAATATAATCACAAATGTGAATGAGTCATGTATAAATAAAAATACACACACATAAAACCTATGATTTTTCCACAATATATAATAATACACTTAAAAAGAAAACTGGTTTTCAAAGAGTTACAGCAAAATGTAGAATTTAAATATCACTCCAGACATTGTCAGTTAACAAAAAATATCCTTATATTTCTCTCAAAGAGCTCTTAGTGAGAGCTCCACACGAAGCTATTTCTACAATTTATATCTGAAAGTTTTCTGAAGTTTAAATTATGTCAACCATTTCACTAAAAATTATTTCAGGATTATTTTAGAGTAAAAAAAATCCCAAAACTTTACATTATTTCTACTATCCTTATAATTTTTTATTCCAGTCTACACAAGCCCTTAAATAGCTGCAGGACCAAAGATGCTTAAATATATACGGGATGGTAAGAAGCTACTATAACTGACTGTTACCCTAAAGACTTATCTACTTTCACATATTAGGAATAGATTCTAGTATAATATTAATTAATGTTTAGGACAATACTGGATACCTAATAAACATGTTATATTAATAGACATTTATTACCAACCTAACAAAGGCCTTATATATTTATAAAATCATAATTCCACTTTCTAGGGTATGCTTTTAAACAAGAACTGAAAAGAAACTGCACAGATCTAGAGAAACTAGAAAACGAACAAACCATGAATCACTGATTCACTCAAGTCCAACCTATCAATTCTGAGTCTTTAACGGCCCCTTACTGCTCAAGTACAAAGTCCTCAATCAGCAATTCAGAGCCTTTCAGGACACAGTCCTCTCCTGAGCCCTCATACTCTTGCCTGTTTAAGTTTGCCTCTCTGCTTGGAAAACTGAGTCCTTCCCTTAGATCTTGGCCTGGTCTACCTAGCCTTCAATGCCTGGTTGTGGAAATGCCTCCAAGTCCAGCGCACATAGCTCCTTCTGTGAAAAAACAAAAAACCCCTAGGGCCCTTATAGTTCAGTACCCTAGTACTTAAATATTAGGATATACATGTACAATAAATAAGATTATTACACCATAACTATATAAATACATGAATATAATATTAGGCAAACTATAATCAGAAAATTTACTCATGAGCTGTGATTTACTTCAAGTAAAGAACTCAATTCTCTTTTTAGGAATCCTGAAACACAGAAAGTGTGGTGTGGAAGGAAGAGCAAGGGCTCCTACAAATGTCTAGATTTGAATCCAGGTTCTTTCTGTTACCTTGAGCAAGGCATTGACCCTCACTGAGTCTCAGCTTCCTCATCACAAATTTATTACACCTGCTATTATGTTAAAATGTTTATTGGTTGATATATGTATCTTTCCAAGGTGGCTGTGAGCTATTTGAGGAAAGAGGAATGTATTTGTATTCACCTTTTCAACCACCAAGCCTAAGGCACACAGAAACACTAAACAAATTTACAAATTTTTCTTTACTCATTTTGTTAATGTTTTTCTTCTCCAACAGACTATAAGTTTCAAAGACAAAGATTGTATATAATAATTATCCGTTATTTATAGTGCTAATTCCCCAGAGAATATCCTTGTTTTTCAGGTATGGAGACTACAGTATTCAGGGGTACATAGTATTTATGTATATACACACTGTGTATACAAAGGGGGAAGGGGAGACAGAAGAGAGATTAGAGAGGGAGCAGGATAAAGCACGTGATCAGATGTTAACATTTGGGGAATCTGAATGAAGTATACAGAAGAATCTTTCACCATTCTTATAAATTCTCTGTAAGTCTGAAATTATGTTAAAATTAAAATTAAAATTTTAAAAAGTCCCTTAGGGATTTTATTTGAAACAGCCCATGAAGGAACACAATCTCTAGCCATTTACCTCATCTTTTTTGATAACCACCAGTATAGCTGGATTGTGTTATTTTTTTTATTTCTAAGTGTTTTATAATTTTCCACACAATTGTGAATCTCTTGTTTTTTATAAATTAGTTGTTAATATATAGAAAAGTAATCTCTGCAAGTTTAAATTTTACCCAGCTAATTTATCATTAGCTATAGCAGATGACCATATAATCTGCTATTAATGACAACTTTCAGCTCTTTCTTTCATATATATATATGTATACACATATATATATATATAAATTTTTTTTCAATAAAATTTTTATTGAAACGTAACATATAGAAAAGTGCACATATCATAAGAGTACAGCTTCGTGCACTTTTAAAAAAATGAACACACCGAGTATCAAATTTTATTAAATGCTTTCTTTGATATCAGGAGAAGCACACTTTTTCCTTTAACCTATTAAAGTAGTAAAGTAAACTAAATACATTCCACAGGTAAACCCAATTAGATCTTGATTTTTTTTCTTTTTATTTAGATTTATCCCTGCCCTCTTATATATATTTTAATCATTTTGTTTCATTTTTCCACTTTACTGATTTTACTGAAATAATCAAGCTTCTTCTTTTTTTTCTAGGAAGAACTACATCCCATCACCCCTAACAATTTTTAAAAGCCCATAATAAAAACCCATAAAAATAAAACCTTTTCTTTTTCTAACATTATTAAAAATAAACCACCTCTGGAAATAAACTTGGCTATTAATGGTGGTTACCTCTGTACTGGGGAATAAGGTGAGAAGTGAAGCTGTGAAGTGGGACCTATGCTTTTTCTATCTAACCTCTTTTACTGTGAAATATAACACATGGATAAAAGCACATGTAACTATAAATGTATAGTTTAACAAATTATTTAAAAGGTAATGTAATCATCATCCAGGTCAAAAGACAGAATATTGCTGGCTCCCAGCTAACCCTGTACCTGCGCCTTTTGATCACGCCCTCCATCCCACCACCTTCACTGCCAGAGGAAACCTGCTCTCTTTTATGGCAATCATACAACTTGAATAGCTTTATTATCCCTATGTATGCATTCCTAAACAAGTGTTTATTCGGCCTAGTTTTGAAGTGTATTTGTATAGAATGATGTTTTCTTTCTGAGCTTTTTCATTCACAATTATGTTTCTGAGATTCATCCACCTTGCTGGGGGTAGAGGTCACCTGTTAATTTCCATTGCCAAATAGTATTTCCTTGTATAAACATATACCACAATTTATCCAGTCTATGCTGTATGAATGGACAGTTGGGTTATTTCAAATTAGTGGCTCTTAATGCTGCTATAAATATTTTTGTACATGTTTTTAGATACATAGGAGCCCACATTTGTTGGCTATATATAAATCTAGATATGGAATTTCTGAGTCAGAATGTATGTAAATCTTTACTTTTACTAGATAAGGCCAAATTTTTGTTTACAAAATACTTAGTATTGGAATTGCACTTTTAATTTAGCAATTCCTGTGGGTTTGTAGATCTCATTGTGGTTTTAACATGCATTTCTCTCATTACAAATGAGGTTGAGCACCTTTTCATGTTTATTGGCCAACTGGATCGTTCCTCAAGCCTTTTATACATTCTTCCATTGATATGCCTGTCTTTTTCTTACTGATTTGTACAAATTTGTATGTATGCTTGAGATACATTCACTTTTCACTCTATGTATTTCTATATTATTTGAATTTTAATAAGCACATACTATACTTATAAATCCCAAAACAAAAAATTTAAAGATCTTTAGCAGTTTTACTTTCTCCCTACCTCCAATTTGTTTAAATCATCTGGAATGTTACAGAATGTTAGATACATACATACACACACACACACATATATATTTATATTATTCTTGTATATATTTAGAAATCTTTTATTAACTATTATACTGGGTTTCAAAGTCCCCTAATTTAGATGCAACTCTAAGTTTTACTGTTTGTTCCTTTGCACACTACTGCTTCTTACATTCAAAACTTCCTCTTTCTTAAATTTGCTTTTCATTTTACCAGGAGTGCCTCGTCAAGTAATTTTCTCAAAAAGAGTGTGTGTCACAAACGTTCAGAGTTCTTATTTATTTTGACCCCCATTTAAACATTAGTGAGGCTGGGTACAGATCTACCTTCAAAATAAGTTCCCCTCAGAACACTGAAGGCAAACCAGTTTGCAGGTGAGAAATGCAACACCAGCCTGCTGTTTAGTCTTGAGTCTTTCTGTCACCTGTATTTTATCTCTAGAATCACAAATAGTTCAGTAATGTATAGACAGATGCTTTTGGGGAGGTTCTGGGGTTTTTTCCCCCCAGCTTGTTCCTTAGTGGGCCCTCTATACTTGAAAACTGAACAGTTTTTCTTCAATGTAGGGAGATATTCTTTATTTTCTCCCATCTTTCCTTCTGTAACTCTATAAAATAGATACTGGATCACATAGAATGGTCCTCAAAGAATAACTTTCCTCATTCACTTTCTTTTTTGGTCTTCTTGCTTTATGGTCTGTATTTTCCTTTGCTTTATTTTCATAAAGATTGGTCTTAAGCCTATATATTATTTAAGCCTCCAACTGCATTTTCATTTCAGCAATCAAGTCTTCGATACAGAACTAATTCTTTAATCACTCCTTTTTCTCCAAGGCAGCTGTTTTTTTACTTACGGATCCAATTTACTCTTGACTCTGAGGAAACCTCCTATGATCAGAAATTCCTAAAGTTCCAATCTGCCTCATTACCTCTGCTTCCACCACAGTCAGCTTTTATTTGTTCATCTTAGTCACCCTCTTCCAAGTCTAGTTTCCCGCAAATGTCTGGTAGGCCTTGATCATCTATTCATATTAATAAATGAAGGACTACACTAATTGACAATTGTAAGAGATATGGATTTCCCCAACAGTTGTGTTACTCTGTTTCCACATCTCCAAATGGGAGATCTGTGTGATTGTGGGTCTCTGCAGGTAAGTGGTACACTGACAGAACAGGCTTCTTTTTAGAAGCGGGAAAAAGCAGTTTGCCTTCTATTGCCAACATAGGGAAGGCTGCATTTAGATGGTATGGTCCTTTAGATGGTACGGTCCTAACTCCTGATGGAGCTCCCTTTCTTTTCCTTTCCCCAGTCCAGCCCCCTCACCCCTCTATTGTGGAGGTCCATTACCTAAAGCTCTGCTTTGTGCTCATACCGCTCTCCAGCCCCAATCAAGGACAGCACTGCTTGTCAACCCTCCCCAAAGCAAATCCCCCTACTTTGCTTGAAGAACTGTTCTCTAGCTTAATCCTGGGAACTAATGCTATTGCCAGAGCTCTTTATATGAAGAGAGAGAAGGAGTAGGGGAATTAACTGTTTTAGAGACAGTCCCTTAATTATTTGCCCTGATGTTTCATCTTCCCCCAACCTTCTCCCTCCTTCTACATTTGCTGACTCTAGGCTTAGAGTTTCGGAAAAGGGGTGTTACTAAGAAATTCTGACTATCAGCACGCAGCAGGAACACCTATTTGAGGTTGCATTTTATTCTGTTCTCATTTCTCAATCATTATAATCCCAACTGCTTTCTACTGCCCTGAAATCCCGCCAATTTAATGGTATAATCACAATAGTAAGAATGATAGCAGCTAACATCAACTGGCTACATGTAAAACATTGGCTAATTGGAAAAACTCTTCTCAGTGCTTTGCTCATATCCTCTTTCTTGAGCTTCACAACCCTAGGAAGTAGGTACTATTATCATCACCCTAATTTTACAGATGAGGAAATTGAGCCCCCAAATAAGCAACTTGCTCAAAGTCACACAGCTGGTAAGTGGCAGATCCTGGATTCAGACCTAGGTAATCTGGCTTCAAAGCCTCCCTTTTCCATTTTTCAATACAATTATTTCTTATTCTTTT
The DNA here is from genome assembly GCF_964146895.1 of Miniopterus schreibersii. Taxonomy (NCBI): domain Eukaryota; kingdom Metazoa; phylum Chordata; class Mammalia; order Chiroptera; family Miniopteridae; genus Miniopterus; species Miniopterus schreibersii. Next base: position 15,680,466 of record NC_138118.1, read on the forward strand.
TCACGTCAGTTTTGTCATTTTCAGTGATATCTGAAAAGTGTGGAAAGGTAAATGGGCATGTTAGGTTCATCAATGGAAACTCACTATTTTCACACCACACAATTTTAATTGATAGAAATATCTTTGAGAGAAGATACATGATTGAGTGAAGGAATCTAGTGGCAGAAAACAAACCCTATGTAATGGTGTTCACTCAGTATCCACAGAGGTAATGTGGAGGATTCCCAAAATGAGAGGCTTGAAAGTGGAAAATTCAAAAGTATAGCTAAGTTTTTTTTAATCTATGTAAACGCTAAATACGAGCATTTTCATATTCTCAGCAACTCCTTAGCTTACTGTCAGCACCAGCAGAGAGAAACTGAGAATGTACTACATTTTTCATTCCATCCTATTCCCTGTCAGTGGCCTTATAAATAATTCAGTTCCACTCAAAGGCACTGTCCCACTATCCCTGCCCTTTCAGAGCTTACAGTCTATGGCAGGTGTAAACAAGTAAACAAACAACTATAATTCAGTGTGATAAGTGCTGTGATACAGGCGGGTACACAGGGTGCCATCAGAACAAAGAGATGGGCCTTTAAAGAAGGTTTCCCAGGAAATAACTCTTAGGCTGAATGTTCAAGGACACACTATAATTGGTTTGGGGAGATTAAACTGAATGTGTCATCTTTCCCCTCAGTCTGCTCCTCCATCCATCTATACAAAACCTGGTGACAAGCACAATGGTCCACACAGAAAGCTGGAAGCTTTCTCGACTTTTCCCTCCTCCTCTTCAATTAGTCAAGTCTCATCTAACTCCACTTCCTCAGATTTCAAATCAATTCCCTACTCTCTATTCCTACTACAACTGGCCTACTTGTAGCTGCCATCATTTCTCATCTTGGTAACTATAATAACCTCGTAACTGGCCTTTCAATTAAAATTTACTTACTAATTAAAAAAAACAAACAAATCCTGAAGACTCTCCTTGGCTGGTGCCCACTTTATCTGGGCCCTCTCCAGCTTCTCTCCACACTCTCTCCCACTAAGCTGACTCCCTAGTTCTCTGAAAGGCCACGCTGCTTTGACTGACTGCCTTTACTCCAGCTGGCTGGTCGAGGGGTCTGGGCCGTTCCACCCTCCCCTTGCTAACACACCCACTCTGCCTTTAAGCGCATCTCTTCGGAAAAGTCATCCTAATGGCCACTCCTCGCTGGGCCAGGCGCCTCTTCTGCACGCTCCCATACCGTACTACCTCATCAGGACACTTATCACAAAGAATTACACTCAAATCATCCTGTAACTGCTTCTCTACTATCTAGATCAATGAGCTAGTACAGTGCCTGTTGCTTAGGAGGCAATCAAGAAATACTGAAAGAATGAAAGAATGAACGAACGAACCAACGAACGAAGAGAGCTAAGTCTGTGAAAGCTGATGAGATAACCAAAGGGGGTGATGGAGAGGACAGGACGCTGAAGCAGGGCCGCCTGCGGTGGGCAGGGAGGAAGCGCTGGTGAAGGGAACAGAATGAACAACCAGAGAAGTCGGACTGAAACGTCTAGGATTGCACAGTAAAGTAATCCAGAAGAAGAGAAAATCTAAGAAGGTGCAGGTGGGTCAGCAGCATCAAACACTACAAACAGACCAAAGAAGGTGGGAACTAAGGCACCGCCACTGGTGGCGGCGGTCCCTGGGTAGCTGGATGTCGCTAACACCGAGCGTCTCCTGCCTCACTCTCCTCGGCCCTGCCGGAGACAACCTTCCTCAGCCACTGTCTGAGGCAATTTAGGGCTTACAAAATAACCAAAGGCATAACACTTACCTGTACTAATTTCTTTTTTACCATTATTTAAAAATTGAAAAACAGAATACACAGAAGAAGAAAAAATCCCACCATCCAAATATAACATTATTTCTCTATTTCCTTTGGGGTTTTTTAATGTTTATATTTGTACAAAACTGATACTATATAAAATTGTATATCCTAATTAAATGATTTCTTAATTATATTTAAATTTAGTCAGCCCAAATTAGCTTTCTCATTGTAAATCAACAAATTAACATTCTAATGTATAAATTGAAAAAAGAAAAAGATGTTACAGAATTAAATGTGCCTGCTTGGGTATGTGTGTGCACAATGTTCTTTCTGTCACATAACACTAAAATTACCTCTTAATTTGTATCAATAATAATTTACTGATGCTAAAGGGTAGCACACCATCCTAACTATCTTATCTTGACCCATTTAAGATAGATTTTATTCTTTTCATGTTCTGGAGTTTGGCTGCTAAAAATAGGTTAGGTACTAGATATAGAAACATCTATAGCAGCTTCAAGGTTTTTTTCTAGTTTTTTAAAAAAGTAATCTCTTCAGTCAAAATCAGATACACTGGCTTATAAATAATTTAATAAAGTCTAAATTGCAACATTAAGCATGCTTGTCTGACAATTTGTTAATCTAGAAATAGTGTGAACCAGAGTTTTCAACTCTCTTCTGAGATTTTCTTTTTTCACTATGGAGTATATTTTTGTGGGGAAAAAATTTTAAAATAGGAGGAATGGGGAGAGGGGATGGAGGACATCTGTAATACTGTCAACAAAAAAAATTTAAAAATTAAAAATAAATAAATAAATAAATAAATAAAAATACAAGGAATGCAACATTTCTAAAAGTAAGGATCACAAGGTCAAAGAATGTGAACATTTTTAAGGCTTTTGATACATATTGGCAAACTGAATCCAAAAATGCTGTGTTAAATTTATACCTCCTTCAACATATGAGCTTCATTTTCCCATAATGTTGACAACACTGGGTATTCTTATTTTTAGTCTTTGCAAATTAAGGTGAAAATTATATCTATTATTTTAATTATCATGTTTATAACAATAGTGAAATAAATATTTGTTCATATTTATTGAACTTTCTTTTTTATGAATTAATATCATTTTACCTAGTCATGTTGTTTTACCTATTTTTCTAGTGGGCATTTGTTTTTAAACTACTGATTTATAAGAGCTCTTAATCTATTCATAATATTAACCATTTATTACAAATACTTCCCCCTATATCTTTTTATTTGTGATTTTTTTGCATAAGAGGTTTTTAATTTTTTAGTCACATAAATTAATCTTTATTCTTCCTTAGAATCTTATTTAGAAAACTCTTTCCCACACCCATATTTTATAAATTTTTCAAAGTTCTTTTAAATATGGTTACAGTGGAATACTGATATTAGTGAGATGATTTATTTCTATCACCCAATGCACTTTAAGTGATTCTAACTCTCTAAAACTTATAATTACAATTCCAACAGTGGTCAATATGAAACCCAGGCTTAAAATTAAATTCTAGACTCTTCTCATTGCAATCTTAGCTGTTTAGGCAATTTTTAAAAACCAGAGTTTTGAGTTTAGAAAATTCATTCAAAGTTCCCTTTAACCCATATGAAGCACAGATCTCTTGCTAGTTACACCCACCTCTCAAAAACCTGTTAGGGATCCTTATGATGGGACAGGACTGAATGAAGCGCCTCCTAACTGGGTCCCATCGTATTTTCTTCTTACCTGTTACCACAATTATCAGCAATAAGTCAGACACATACAACACATGGCAAATAATACATAGTTACTGTAGTTATAAAGACAGAAAAACAAGAAACAAAACAATACTTGAATACAGAAAGAAGTGATGTAAAGTAGCGTTTAACCCTGTTTTAAGAGTCAAAACAAAATTAAATTAATATATAAGCAGTGATGAAAGTTTTCAACTCATCCCCAAAAGAATACAAACAATTATGTGCACCATTTTTCAGAATTCTGGGTCAACAGAACATGCATTAAATAATCACCAATGCCATCTTGTGGCAAAAATTCACCACAAGCTTTACAAACAGATTAAAAACTAAGACATTTTAAAAAGTCAGTGAATGTCCAAAAAAAAAGCATTGATTAAAATTAATGTAGGCTCCTGTTCTATTCCAGGTTTGGTATCCTTTTATAAGTTATATGGCTCAGAGGATAAAGCAATGGGCACCATTCTTTAAATACGAAATAATCTCTTGGCACTTCCATTGGCCAGGGGTGGGGGGATTCATCTGCCTTTCCAGGGAACAAATTAGCTCCATCTTAACCCAATTAAAACTTGTTTTGTTATAAAATAGAAGAAAAATGCAAAACATTATAGAACTGTGAAATGGGTAATTTTTTTCTTCTCAAAATTTTGATACCTCCCAAAGATAGCTCTTATTAGCAACAGAAACAATTAACATTTGTATAGAGGTTAATTACAAAGAGTTTTCACACGTTACCTCATTTGATCCTCACTACAATCTTGTACAGCTTCAATGGCCATTTCATTAAGCACCTGCTATGACTTGAACCCTAGGCTAGGCTCTAGAGTAGGGAAAGGAAGCTATGACTTCTACCTTCAAGAGCTCATGGCCTTGTGAAGGCAGATGTCTAAACAAATAATTTCATTACAGTGAAATAACTGTCATAACTGGGGCTATAAAAACTCTTTGAGGAAGATAATATCTTATTTTACATGTAAGGAAGCTAAAAGGAAAATAAGTGACAATGCCAGAGTCAGGATTCAAACCCAGGCTGTCTGGCTCAAAAACCTGCCTTCTTTCCACTACATCACACTTAACCTGTCTCAAATTTCTTAGAAAGTGCATAGTTTTGGTTTTGGCAATTAGAAATATATTTCAATGCTCATCAGCAAGGTCTGGTTTGTTTACTGTAGTACTTGTACACTGAGATACACAAATTCTGTGTAATTAAAAATGGCATTTCCTGTACATGTGTAATTATTGTGAAGAAAACAGGCTGGTGGGCAAGGGGAAGAAATTTATTTTGCAAAAGGGTTTATCTTTTAATCCTCTGAGTATTTTAAATCAGTAGTTCCCAAATGTTGGTTTACAGAGCACTGACTGGCTAAGGTGAAGATTCACCAGTCCAACACAAAATGAGAAAAAATATGGACAAGACAGTGAGTTCTTTTAAAGCTAAAATGTTCCATTTAAAAACCTGTTCTTTTTTCAGAGATTAGAAATGTTCTGTTATTAAGCATTCTTTATTTTATGAGATGAAGGCTGTAGGAAATGGTAGTTGGTTTTGTTTTTTAACATTCTTTCTTGGAAAAATAGAAAATTTGCAAGCCTATGTGTATACCCCAAATACATATATTTTTTAATTTACAGGTTTATTACATTCAAAAGCCTGTAAACCACAGGTTTAAATCAATACAATATTTGTTGATTACTCATAAATCCAACATTGCAAATCACATACTGTCAAAGGATACGTAAGATGTATAAGAAACTTCCCTTGCCCTCAAGAAGCTTATATTCTAATTAGGGAGACAAGACAGACACATAAAACAATTATATAGCAATACAAGACAGAATATAACAAGTGATTAGCTTAAAATTTGACATTTTTATGTACCAAAAGCATTAAAATGTACATACCCTTTTACCCAGCTATTCCACTTCTAGGAATTTATTCCTAAAGAAACAATCATAGATGCATGGAAAAATGTCGGGACAAAAATATTCATCATAATATTGTTTATGATGGTAAAAAATTAGAAACACTTTCAATGTCCAATGATAGGGAGATGGTTAAGTATGCCAAATAAACATACTTAAATATGTTCATATTCTATGTAACACTAAAAAGTATATACAAGAATATTTACTAACATACAAAAACATTCACTGCAATATAATACAAATAAAAAATGCAAAGTACAAAATAGTACTGGATTATGCCACCATATTAATAAAGAAAAAAGTGTTTGTATATATTCATGAAAAATACAAGAAGGATATACATCAAATTTTAATTGTGGTTATCTTTGGGTAGTTATTATGAGTGCTTTTTGGTTTTTTCTCCTTAGTGCTGGTCTTTATTTTCCAAGTTTTCTCACTGAGTAGGCATTACTTTTGGACTGGAAGAAAAACAATACCATATTACTTTAATTTTGTTTTAAAGCTATGATTTTAAAAAATACTATAAAGAAACATACTGAAGTGTTAACAATGGTTGTGGGTTATCAATTCTATATTATCCAAAAATTCTGTAACATATTATTTTATATTAGAAAAATATAAAATAAATTTAGAGTAACACTGAGGGAATAACATTAAAATTTATTAAACCAAAGTTGTAATAAAAAGTCATTTCTGATGTTTTCTCAGAATTCTGTCAAACATCTTTGGCCTGTTTCTCCCTCAGCAACCAATGTAAGTCTGTCACAGGCATAGGCTAATGTTGACTCTATGGAGGTTATTCACACAAGGTAGACACTGACGTCAGAACTCATGTTTTCTTCCTTCTCCCAAAGAACAGACAAAAAGAGAAACCAGCAACATCATAAATATATGCCTTTCCAACTTCATGTAGATATATTCCTAGTCTGAAGTTTGGTTTACTGAAGCTTTAATTGTTATGTATTTAAACTGCCAATATTCATTTATGATTGTATCTACACCTCAAAACAAAACACATAATTTCTTCAATCATTTCATCAATATTTCATTTTTTGCTAGATTTTTATATTTTTTCTCCTTTTTATTAGATTTATTTCCCTATAAATATAATATAATCATTGACTGAATCCAGATGGTAGGCCGAGCACACTGTGAGCAAGCTTCCTTTCCCCATAAACCCCACAAATAACAAAAATGCCACTTTTTTAAAAATCCACAATCAAAAGAAACCAAGCAATGTCCTCAGTGGACTAAAACTATGAGGAATCACTGAAAGATGAAAAGCTGAGAGGAACAGTTTAAAGGAGGAAAGCACAATCCTATATGCCAGAGTGGAGGGCTATTGTAAATGGTCAGAGCAGCGCTCACTATAAACTGAGCCCAGAGGTGGGAGACAGTAGGAAGAATGGAAACAATTTACAGAATTTACAGCACAACTGGTCGGAGGGTAGCACAGAAGACACAAAGCAGGTCAACCTCTCCCACCTGTTTATCTCTTTGGGTCAAGCATTATAGAATAGAGGTATAAAGGTGTCACTCCATTGGGAAAAACAGTGAATATAAACACTTGGATGAGAGAGACAGGACAGAGCCCTGGGTGGATATTAAGCCCCAGGCAGCAGTGGGGACCCTCACATTAAAGAAGACTGGTAATTGATACACTCCATCTCACTGCACATTCCATCACTACCCACAATCAGTGGAGACCTGCTGCAATACACAATGTCACATTCATAGGAAGGCTAACCAGGACTCTCAAACAAAGATGAATGAGCACAAAACCAAGACTCAAACATTAAAGAGGCATTTGTGTGACAAACAGAAGAACTCATACCTAAAGAAAGAGAGTTAATAAATTAAATGGAATAAGAATTTACATTAAGTACAATTAATATCCAGAGATAGGCAAGACAACATTTATTTAAAATAAAATAAATTGGCCCTGGCTGGTATAGCTTAGTTGATTGAGTGTCGTCCCATGCACCAAAAGGTTGCTGGTTAAATTCCAGGGCAGGGCACATGCCTGGGTTGAGGGCTCGATCCCCAGTAAAGGGTATGCAGGAGGCAGTCAATCAATGTTGTGCTCTCACACAGATGTTTCTCTCTTCTCCTGTCCTCTCTCTCTAAAAAACAATAAACTATTCTTCAAAATAAATAAATAACTGAAACCAACTGAAACTTTTGGAAATTAAGTTTTGATCACTGAACTAAAAAACTAAAATAAGCCTGGCCGGTGTGACTCAGCGGTTGAGCATCAACCTATGATCCAGGAGATCAAGGTCTGATTCTGGGTCAGGGCACATGCCCGGGTTGCAGGTTCCCTGATCCCCAGCAGGGGGCGTGCAGGAGGCTGCTGATCAATTACTCATCATTGATGTTTTTATCTCTCTCCCTCCCCCTTCCTCTCTCTGAAATCAATAAAGATATATTTAAAATAAAAAATAAAAAACTTAAAAAAGGACTCAAAAAATATAAAGAACAAATTAAATTAGTAATCTGAAAGATGGAGCCATGAAGTTCACCAGAATATGGTATAGAAGGAAAAAGAAGTTAAAATCTTTTTTAAAAGTTAAGATATAGCCCAGCCGGGCGTGGCTCAGTGGTTGAGCGTCGACTTTGGATCCAGGTGATCGGGGTTCGATTCCCGGTCAGGGCACAGGCCCAGGTTGTGGGCTCGATCAATGACTCTCTCATCATTGAGGTTTCACTCTCTCTCTCTCCCTGTCCTTTCTTCTCTCTGAAATCAATAAAGATTTTTTTTTTTAAAAACTGAAAAAAAAAAGTTAAGATATAAAAGAGAATTGAGCAAGCTCTATCAAAATTCCAACTGCCGCCCGACCAGGCGTGGCTCAGAGGTTGAGCGTCAACCCAGGATCCAGGTGATCAGGGTTCGATTCCCAGTCAGGGCACATGCCCGGGTTGCGGGCTCGATCCCTAGTCGGGGGCATGCAGGAGGCAGCCCATCAATGACTCTCTCATCATTAATGTTTCTATCTCTCTCTCTCCCTCTCCTTTCCTCTCTCTGAAATCAATAAAGATATATTTTTTAAAAAAAAATTCCAACTGCCTTTCTTGCAGAAATGCTAATCTAAAACTTCATATGGAAATGCAAGGAACCCAGAAAACCAAAACAATCTTGAAAAAGAAACTAAATTGGAAAACCCACACTTCCTGACTTCAAAGCTTACTACAAAGATACATTATTCAAAACAATGTAGTACTGGCATAAGGATGGACATATATATAAATGGAATAGAATTGAGGGTCCACAAATAAACCCATATGTCTATGGTCAATTGACTTATGACAAGGGTAACAAGACTATTCAATGGGGAAAAATAGTCTTTTCAACAGATGGTCCTGGGAGAACTGAATATACTTTCTTTTTTCTTTTTCTTTTTTACCTTCACCAGAGGATATTTTTTCCATTACTTTTCAAAGAGAGTGGGAGGGAGAGAGAGAGAAAGGAAAAAACCCATTGCTGTGCAAGAGACACATCGATTGGTTGCCTCTCACACATGCCCCAACTGGGGCTGGGGATCAAGCTTGAAATCAAGGTACGTTGCCCTTGGCTGGAATCGAACCTGGGACCCTTCAGTCCTCAGGCCAACGCTCTAGCCTCTGAGGCAAACCAGCCAGGGCTGGATATACTTTTAAACCTTGAATTCTATATCACTCAAACTCTCATTCTAATGTGAGAGTAAAATTAAGTATTCCTTAATAATAATACTCTTCCAAGAACTCAATCCTCACCACAACTTTATAAGATGCACACTATGATGATTCCTAATTTACAGATCTGGAAACTAAGACACAGAGAGATTAAGTAATTTGCCCAAGGTCACTTAACTAAGTGAAAAACCTGGGATTCAAACCCATGCAGTTTGGATCTAAATCACTCTTAACAACTCTACAACAATGCTCTTAGTCACAATTCAAGTTGCCACCTGAAAAACTGTATCTAATAGAGGCATCTGATAAATACTTGCTGAATGAATAAATACAAAGGTAGTAATTCTCAACCAAAGATACACTCTCCCAACCCCACAAAGAAATTGATATCCTCTCCCAAGATTCTGGTCTTACAAGTCATTGTAACTAATGGAATAATTAGTATTTCCCATCCCTTAAGTTTTTAGGAGTCAAAAAATGGTTAACAACTGTGCTGGAAACATGAACATGCACTCTGATTCTATTAAGGGCCTTCAAGCCAGGGTGTGAGACGCTGTTGACTGCCTACTGGTTTTACAGTACTTCCTTACTATACATATATAGGAAATGTATCTTTAGGTAGTTAGAATATTAAGAGAAAGGCAGCTATTTGCACCCCAGACATCAAATATGTCATATTTTCTCTTTTTAACCACATCCATGTTTGTTTGTATTTGTTTTTAAGCATTCCAGTTTCATACATATCTGTTTATAAGCCAACTCAAATATTTTTGGCACTGAGGAATAAATAAGTGAAAATTGCTGGTTCTTGCCTTCTCTGTTGCTTGCCATTTCTGCTGTTCAATAAAACATGTTCATTTCCCCTGCCATATTTCATGTTTCTGTTTTCTTTCACTATAGTCTCCACCTCTTCTGACATTACTCCTCAGACATTTGTAGCAAAAAGTGAGCCTATCATAGACTCCTTCTATAAAAGTGAAGTAATCATAGCCCATTGAGTGCTATCTCCAAATCTTAAGCTGTGCTTTGTCATTTTGGTTTATATAATTAATTATTCAAATATTACTTTATTGAAAACACAAGTTTGTCAGTTCAGGAGTTTTGTTTTGGGGGGAAAGCAAGGGCACAGGAGGAATTGTATCAGGCTCAAACTGTTTCAAAATGTAGATGTGGTATTTGATTTTTTTTTTAAATTATTGATTTTTAGAGAGAGAGGAAGGAAGAGGGGAAGAGAGAGAAACATCAATGTGAGAGTAAAAAATCAATCAGCTGCCTCCTGCACGCCCCCTACCAGGGATCCAGCCAGCAACCCAGGCATACGCCCTGACTGGGAATCAAACCTGCAATCTTTCAGTGTACAGGATGACGCCCCAACCGAGCTGCACTGGCTAGGGCTGGATATGGTATTGAAATCAGTGTTCATTAATGACTGGATTCTAAGCTATACTCTCCTTCCTTAGAAATAACTGTTTTAAACAGCCTAAAAACTTCACAGATTAGAAATTAATCAAAAAGTATAATTCATAACTTGTGTTAGATTAAAATATTAAATCTGAATCTAACAAACAAAAATCCTGGGAACACTCTTGATTTAAAATATCATCATTGGCCCTTGCTGGTAGCTCGCTCAATTGGTTAGAGCATCATCCCAATAAGCCAAGGTTGCAGTATCTTGGTCAGAGCATATACAGGAGCCAACCAATGAATGCATAAATAAGTGGAACAACAAAAATCTCAAAATCTCTCTCTCTCTCCATCTCCCTCCCTCTCTCTTTCTAAAAAGTCAATAAATAAAAAAATTAAATAATAAATAAAATAGCATCATCACACTCTTTTCTGTTTTCATTTATTGATTTTTTTTGAGAGAGAAACATCCTCTTATTTATGCATTCATTGGTTGATTCTTGTGGATGCCCTGGCTGGGGATAGAACCCACAACCTTGGCGTATCTGGACGATGCTCTAACCAACTGAGCTACCTGGTCAGGGCCTCATCACATTCTTAATGTTTGTGGTGGCTGCCAAGACTTTGAAATAAATTTTTAAATAAAACCCCACCCTCTGGACCAGTTGAATCTTTTGATAGACTAAATAACTATAAATACACCATAAACTATATGTATACCAGAAGGTCTCTAAAGCTCTAAAAATTCTATAATTCTCAATGAAATCAGAAATGTTCCAAGAATCTTAGAACTTACCTAATACAATGGTTTCAGAGATGCTGTACTAACTGGCTCATTGCAAGCTTATTTAAAAAAATAACAATAAAAACAAAAAGCAGATTGCCAGGTCCATCCCAGTAGGTATGGCATACTACCTTTGGTGGGGAATCAGGTTCCATTGAGACTAATAAAAATTATTGGCTCTCTCCCCAGAAAAATGGACATATACTCACAATTTTACATATGATATAATCCCCTGAAGACTAGCCACAGACTCATGAATTGATGGAACCCAGGTTAAAAAATAAAAAAAGAATTTAGACCTAGAGAGTTATAGTTATTTCAAACGGGTAGTTAAATGGAAGGAGGAATAAATTTATTCCATATTCTACCAAAAGAAAAAGCTGGGAGAAACTCATAAAAGTTGCAGTTGAGCCTGGCCGGGCATGGCTCAGCAGTTGAGCATCAATCTAGGATCCAGGAGACCATGGTTCGATTCCCGGTTAGGGCACATGCCTGGGTTGTGGGCTCATCTCTAGTCGTGGGCATGCAGGAGGCAGCTGATCAATGACAATTCTCTCATCGTTGATGTTTCTATCTCTCTCTCTATCTCTCCCTTCCTCTCTCTGAAATCAATAAAGATATATTAAAAAAAAAAAGTTGCAGTTGAATTTATGGCAACTCTTTGTAATAATTAAAGCCCACAAATAATCTGACAGTTCTCTTAACAAAGCAATAAGCAGCTCAAGAATTTAAGAGGTTGAAATAAGTAGACCTTTTTAAAATAAAGGGTTAGCCTGGTAGCTCAGCTGGTGAGAGCATCGTCCCGCTACACCAAGGTTTCAGGTTCACTCCCCGGTCAGGGCACATGCAAGAATCCACCAATGAATGCATAAATAAGTGGAACAACAAATCGATGTTTCTCTCTCCCCTCCTCTCTCTCTCAAAAATCAATTTAAAAATAAAAATAAAATGAAGGTTTCAAAACAAGATTAGAGCTATTGTTGAAAAGATTCCCACACTGTGTAAGAAGTAGGGCAAGATGACTTCCAAGGTCTTTCAATTTTAACATTTTATGATCCTAAGGAGTTTCAGAAGAAGGAAAAAGATAAAAAGTTAATTTTAAACTTCTTTTTTACTGTATAGGTTGTTTTTGTGTTTAAGATTTTTTTAAAAGACTGCCTGCATTTGTGCTCTGTGTGTAGCTGTGTCAATGTGTCTCTCTTGAAATGTAAACTATTGCCAGAAGATCTGTTTTTCTTAATTCAATAGTCTCCTTCCTTTTTATCTCTAGCAAAACTTTATTTTTTAAAAGAATGAGATTAGAAATCACACTAAAACCCTACAAAATAACCCAATCAGTTTCCTTACTAACAACTAAATTTTGTATCCTAATTATACTGAAATAAAAAATTTGTAGTAATAACCCACTTGAGAATCAGACTACATTATTTGGTCTTTTCTTGCTTCTGGATTTCTTGCACTCTAACTTGAGTAGCCAGAGAATAACCTGTCTCCTCAAAAACTTCCCTGCGAGAGAGAAAAAAAAGACTATGTACTGGGTGAATGCAGACATAGGAGACTAAATATGAAAAACAGATTTTTAATCAATACATTTTAACAATGCCTGATGAACTAAAATTTTGCAACCGCCCTCCTTTAAGGAGCACCAAAGATGGGTAGTTCAATAGACACACAGAGCCCTCCCTATTTCTGCAAGTAAAACTAAGCAACTAAGCAGAAGAAAATCTGAAAATTTTAATGTTAAATAATTATACCCAGAAATGTCATTTATTACTTTTATTTCCCATTCTGTTCCTTGATTAAAACTAGGTAAGTAATCAATTTTGAAAGTGAAAACACAACTGTTCTTTATGAACTCACTTCCCCTCCTCTCAAGCCACCATTTTCTGCTGGCAAATGCAGTATCTTTCAAGGAAATATCTAGACTTAATCAAAGGTAAGAAAAGCTTGTGTTGGACTAAATCTAGCAAAAAGCAACACGGCATCACTAAATAACAAATTTTAACACCTGATATTTTAAGAAATGTTTAAAAAACTCTAATACTTAAAAACAAACTATTATAATAAATTGATAATTCTGTTAAAGTTACAAGCAGAGAGCCAATAAGAATATCTTAAATGCAAACCAAAAAAATGTCAGATAACGAATACTGCCAAAGTAGACATGTCTAGTAAGACATCTGCAAGAAGCATTATATCCAGAAAGAACAACTATTCTTTATTCAGAAATAAAAATGTCAGAGGATAACATTTCACAAGAACATTTGCATTGAAGCATTTTTTTCCTATAAATGCAGCAATAAGTTTCAAACTGCAACTCAAAATTGAGCAGAAAAATGTTGATGTAGCTTTAAGAAGTTATTTCTCTCCCTGAAAGGTTTTCTCAATATTTTGTTTTGTACATACACGTTTATTTAAAGCTAAATATAATACCTCTTTCTAAAGTACCCAGTTTAGAGTGCACTTTAGAAATTTCATATTCTTCCATCAAGTTTGTGGGTTTTTGCGTGTTTAAAGGAATGTGTTTTATGTGACACCAAGATGTTTGTGGTTAGCATTTGATCAATTACACATCTGATTTAAATTAACTGAGTTGACAGTTTGTTGAAACCATATGGCAGGAGCTACTATGGGTAAAAAGGGAAACAACTAAAAAAAAGCACCATTCAACTCCAAAGACTACTTATTTCATTTTTTGGCTAGTCATCATACTCCTAATTTCATTATCTAGTCTTATAGACAATTCAATGATCACATCCTAGACAAAGCTTGAAGCAAATTCACTAACAGTATAGCAAATATAAAAGGGAAGAGCATGAGACTGGGCTGGACTCTAAATGCTACAGGAAGCCACTTTTGAGCTGGGAAACAATAATCCTAGTTGTGCTTTTGAAAATTAATCTTGTTTCAGTATATAGGAAAAAGAAGACTGGGAATAGGAAATGACACTGGGAATGACAAAACCATTATTAGTATAGTCTAGTTTAAGGCAATGGAGGCCTGAATTACAGCAGTAACAGAAAGAACTGGGAAAGATGGGCAGCAGAGAAAGCACAGTACAGTGAAGAGCCTGGACTTTAGAACCACACTACCCATGTGCAAATCCTGGCTCTGTCCCTTGCTAGCTATATGACCCTCAGGCTCAGCTTCCCTTTCTATGAAAAGGGGGTAATAACAGTACCTACTTCTCACTGGGTTACAAATAAAGGGTTATAAAAGTGCCTTGCTAGTAATATTATTATAAGGAAAACATAGGACTTAAAGACTAGCTGGATGGGAAAAGTTGAGTAAAATAAAGGAATAAATATAAGTGTGAGTTTTTAAGTTCTGTATCTTGAAGAAAAGTTTAAAAACACAAATATTAGCCCTAGCCAGCTTTGCTCAATGGTTAGAGTACCGGCCTTCGGACCGAAGGGTCCTGGGTTTGATTTTGGCCAAGGGCACGTACCTCGGTTGCAGGATCCATCCCTCACCCCAGTCAAGGGGTGTGCAGGAGGCAACCCATCAATGTGTCTCTCACATTGATGTCTCTCTCTCTCCCCCTTCCACTCTCTCTGAAAAGCAATGGAAAAAATATCCTCGAGTGAGAATAAATAAATAAATAAATAAATAAATAAATAATAACACAAATATTAAAGAGTAAGTTGGCAAATATTTATCACTATGCATTGCAGCAATGTTTTTAAATAGAAGACCAGAAACAATCTAAATAAATATCATTTGTGTGGCTGGTAAATTATTGTACATCCATACAATGCAATACTTTCAGCCATGAAGAAAAATCAGATCAATCTAAATGTGCTAATATAGACCAATCCCCAAAATATATTTTTAGTAAAATAAAAATTTAGCCCGGCTGGGCGTGGCTCAGCGGTTGAGCGTCAACCTAGGATCCAGGCGATCCGGGTTTGATTCCCGGTCAGGGCACATGCCCGGTTGCAGGCTCAATCAATGACTCTCTCATCATTGATGTTTCTATCTCTCTCTCTCCCTCTCCCTTCCTCTCTCTGAAATCAATAAAGATATATTTTAAAAAAAAAACAAAAAAAACCACAACAGGTTCAAAAAAATACTTTATGTTGTACTTCAATTTGTTTAAAATTAAAGATAACATATACCTATATGCATACATGTGCACATTCTATTTCTGAAAAGATACACCAGGAACTCTAACAGATGATACCTCTGGGGTGATACTACAGAACTAAGGATCTAGGGTATTAAGGAGATTCTGTCTCCCTTGTACACTTTTTAAAACATTTGTCTTTATTGACTTTTAAAGAAAGAGGAAGGGAGAGGGAGAGAGAGATAGAAACATCAATGAGAGAGAAACATCGATTGGTGCCTCCTGCACACCCCCTACTGGGGAATGAGCTCACAATCTGGGAATCGAACAGGTGACCTCTTGGTGCATGGGACCAAGTGAGCCATACCGGCCACGCTGCCTTGTATACTATTTGATTTTACAATATTTATGTAGTAATTTTCAGTTTTACAAAATTAATTTAAATAATACAAGGGGTAGGAAAGGATGAGTTTAATAAAAGGAATCAAATTTACATATTTAAGAAAGCATAACTTTTATGCACTCCATAAGTTTGTCCAGTATAGATACTGGTAACAGTCTAATGATCTGGGGGTTCAAAAACACCAAAGAATGGCCTCAAAAATAGTTCAGGGAGAATAAACAAAGTGAACCTTAAAAATTAGGCTGCATTTCAAAATTCTTAATTTATGTCAGTTTGTGATTTGATTTTCTCATGCTATAAATAGTTAAGAGCTCCCCTGGCCAGCCCACAGAAGCCTACTATACCCACAATGATACCCTATAGTACTGTAATAATAGTACAGAGTCCATCATTTTAGAACCTTATCTTACTCAAGTTCTCCGGCACATCTGACAAGATCTCCTTCCTTCACAAAACATTTGCTTCTCTTGGCTTCTGTGAAACCAAGTAGTCCTGGTTTTCCTCCTATTTAACTGACCTTTGTGCTTGCTTCTCCTTTCCTTCACACCTTCAAGAGTTACAGTCTTCTGCCCTTATTTTTATGAAACCCTCCTTGGTGATCTCATCTAGTTCACTGACTTTAAATATCATCCATATGCTAATAATTCCAAAATTTATATTTTCAGCCTCCACCTTTCCTTTGAATTTGATTTACATTTAAGAGTGCCTACCCTATTTCCTCTACTTAGAGGTCAAATAGGCATGTCAGGCTTAACAGCCACAACAGAACTTTTGGTTAACCCCAAAATCCTGCTTCTTCCAATCTGTTCCATCTCATTTAATGACACCATCACTCATCTAGTTGCTCAAGACAAAAACTTAGGAGTCATACTGATTCCTCTCTTTCCTTCATACCTCAAAATAACCCTGTTAATGCTATCTTCAAAATACACCTCATATTAAATCACTTCTCACCACTTACACCACTGTACCCTAGTCCAAGTCACCATCATCTATTTAGGAGACTACTACAGTAGTCTAAGTGGCCTTTATACTTCACTTCTATCATTTCTCATGATCCATTCTCCATCCAGCAGCTAGAGTGAGCTTTCAAAAATGCAAGTCATGCCCTGGCCAGTGTGGTTCAGTAGTTAGAGCATCAGCCCAAGGACTGAAGAGTCTTAGGTTCGATTCCGGCCAAGGGCACATACCTCAGTTGCAGGCTCAATCCCTGGCCCCAGTTGGGCCATGTGCGGGAGGCAACCAATGATGTGTCTCTCTCACATCAATGTTTTTTTCTTTCTCTCTCTCTCTTCCCACTCTCCTCGAAAAGCAATGGAAAAAATATCCTTAGGTGAGGATTTTAAAAAAATAAATAGCCCGGCTGAGCAGGGCTCAGCAGTTGAGCATCAACCTAGGATTCAGGAAATCGAGGTTTGATTCCTGGTCAGGGCACATGCACAGGTTGTGGGCTCAATCCCGAATTGGGGGCCTGCAGGAGGCAGCTGATCAATGACGACTCTCTCGTCATTGATCTTTCTATCTCTCTCTCTCTCTCTCCCCCTTCCTCTCTCTGAAATCAATAAAGAGATATTAAAAAAATAAAAATTAAAAATAAATAAAGATGCTTGATGTCAACTATACGTCAAAAAATCTAGAACAGATGTTCAACATTATTAGTCATCAAGTAAATGCAAACACAAAACTACAATAAGATGCCACTTCATATCCACTAGGATGGCTAAAATCAAAAAGTCAGATAATAGCAAGTGTTGACAAGGATGTGAAGAAACTGGACCCTCATATACTGCTGGTAGGAATGTAAAATTCCAGCTGATTTGGAAAACAGATTGGCAGTTCCTCAAAAGGTTAAACATAGAGCACAGAATTACTGCATGACTGAACAATTCTCCTAGGTATATACCTAAGAGAAATAAAAGCATATGTCCACACAGAAATCTGTACACAAATATTTATAGCATCATTACTCATAATAGCCCAAAAGTAGAAACAATCTAAATGTCCATTGATGGATAAATGGATAAAATGTGACATACCCATACAATGGAATATTATTTAGCCAAGAAAATGGATTAAAAAAAAAAAAAGAAAGGAAGAAAAGGGATGAAACACTAATACTTGTGCCTCAACATGGATGAACTTCGAAAACATTATACACTATGAAAGAAGGCAGTCACAAAAGACCATATAATATATGATTCTATTCATACGAGAAAGTCCATAATAGGGAAATCTCTAGAGACAAAAAGTAGATTAGTGGTTGCTTAGGGCTGGAGGGGGAGGGAAGATGAGCAGGAGGATAAGGGAGTGACAGCTAAAAGATATGGAGTTTCTTCTTGAAGTGATGAAGATGTTTTAAAATTTACTGTGGTAATAATTGCACATATCTGAATATACTAAAAACCACTGAATTGTACACTTTAAATGGTAAGTGAATTTATATCTCAATAAAGCTATTAAAATCATAAATGGAAATATTAAGAAAAAGTTTAAAAGGATTAACTACTCTTGTACTAGAGAAAATAAATCACAAATGGAATTGCAAGTGATTTATAAAATAACTACAACAAGTAGCCTATAACCTACAGGACACAACTGTAGCAACATACAAAAGAAATTTTATCATTTAAATATTTTGAAAGAATGAAAAGAACATTAAGCATCCAACATAAGAAGAGAAAAACAATAACAAAATAAACCTAAGAAAAACTAAAGAAAGGGTTTAAAACAATGAAAGAAAAAAAATTAAAAAATAAGAAAGAGAAAAGAGAACTAATTTTAAAAACCCAAGAGCTGGTTCTAAACAAGAAAAAGAGGCAAGGCCTCACATGCACAAAATAGGAAATGATAATGAGCAAAGTGAAAATGTAATCACAGACACAGGAAATTTTTTTAACTCATAAAAGGATATCTTGCTCAACTTCACACAAATAATTTTGTAAACTTGGATGAACTAGATTATTTTCTGGATAATATAAATTATCAAAGCTTCCCCTAAAAGTTATAAATTGTAAGCAGTTAAATGATCACAGAAGTATAGATAATTGCCAAAGAGCTACTATATCTCCAAAATACTCAAGGTCAAATGATTTCATGGGCAATTCAACCAAACCTTTAACTTCAATGCCATTTAACCAGAAAGGGGGGGGGGAGGGAAAAAATCATAGAAAGAAGAGTCTGAAGTTATTTTTATGAAAGTGGCATAATTCAACAAAGAGAAAACACAGAAAAAAACAAAGCAGTTTAGTTTATGAGGAGTGATACAAAATTTCTAAATCAAGTTCAGTGAACAGAACCCAGCAGCATATTTAAAATAATACAGGATGACAGAGTGAGTGAATTAGGGAATGCAAGGTCCAGTAATAGTAAATCTATTAGTATAATTCACTACAGTAGTAGATCAAAGGAGAAAAATTACATTAATTGCCATAGGGGCTGAAAAGTCATTTAACAAAATTTACTTCCATACTAAAAAATCTTAATAAAATGTTAACAGCTGACTACTCTCACATGATAAATACATACACTTCAATCTAAAGTCAGGTCTAATCTTTTTTTAAAAATATATCTTTATTGATTTCAGAGAGAGGAAGGAAGAGGGAAAGAGAGAGAGGTGAAACATCAGTGATGAGAGAGAATCACTGATCGGCTGCTTCCTGCATGCCCCCGACTGGGGATTGAGCCCCCAACCCAGGCATGTGCCCTGACCAGGAATCGAACCTCAATCTCCTGAATCCTAGGTCAATGCTCAACCGCTGAGCCACGCCTAGCCGGGCAGGTCTAATCTTAATAGGAAAGCAGTAGCAACATGCCATTGAAGTCAGGAATAAGGCAAAGATCCACTACTATCTTATTGTTTAATATTTTTAGAAAGTACTAAACAAATCAACTTGATAAAAGAAAGAAATAAGTATTAAAGTTGTAAAGAAGGAGATAGAACTATCTTTATTTGGTAATTTTATAATTATTTAACTGCAAAACCCAAGAAAAACAACTATCTTTTTTCCCCCTTAAATATTTTTCTTTATTGAATTTTAAAAAGAGAGGAAGGGAGACGGAGAGAGAGAAACATCTATGTGAGAGCAAAACATCAGCCACTTTCTGATGCCCCCACCGACCAGGGATCAAGCCCACAACCCAGGCATGTGTTATGACTCAGAATTAAACCGGCAACCCTTAGGTGCATAGGACACCCAACCAACTGAGCCACACTGGCCAGGTCAACAACTATCTTTTTATGACTGTTTACAGAAAGTATTAGAATTCCAAAGGTGGCTATGTACAAAATACTCACAAATTAACAGCATTCCCATATTCAAATAAGATAAAAGATATAATAGAAGTAGAAACTCCATTTACAATAGCAACAAAAAAGAGAAAATACCAAGGAATAAACATAACAAGAAATGTGAAAGGTCCATATGAAAAAAATTTCAAATGTTTTTGAGGGTGCAAAAGAAAATTTGAACAACAAGAAATGAATATATATCCTGTTCTTGAACAGAAGATTTAACCTCAAGTGGATGTCAATTATCTCTAAATCAATCTATAAATATAATGCAGTACCAATAAAAATACCAGCAGGATAGGGGAAGGTAGCTTGATAAACTAATTTTAAGTTTTATGGAAAAATAAACAAGCAAGAATATCCAGGAAAACCCTGGGAAGTAGAATGAGAAAGGACTATAATCAAAGAATGAAGTCATTAGGTATAAACAGGTAAACTGATCAATGAAACAATAAAAGTCCAACAGAACCCAAAATTATATGTAGGAACTAAGTACGCCTATAGACAATATTTCAATACTGTGATAACTGGGTAGCCATCTAGAAGTAAAGTTAGATTCCTATACACTTCTACACTTTACACAACTTATATCTTGTACGGATAAGCACATTTAACTTAAAAATAAAATTATAAAAGTACCAGGGGAAAAACCAAGAATTTTCATTTTCATTTTAGTTAGAAATAATGTTGAAATAGGGAAGACCTTTCTTATGACACAAAACTTAAAATCCAAAAAAGATTGATAATTACAACTGTAAAAATTTTTTCATTTCTTCTAAACATATATACTCTTAAAGTCAAAAGCCAGGTGACAAACTGTGAAAAATGTCTGTAATGTATATCAAAGACAAAAAAACAATTTCCTAAAAACAGAGTTCCATAAACAGTATTAAACATGCCAATTGAAAAGTGAACAAAAAATATATATCCAGATGAATAAAAAATATAAGTAGATGCTATAAATAAAGGGAACAAATATGGTTCTTATACCTACTGAAAAGATGGGAAAAAATATACCTATTACATTGGCAATTTTAAAAAGTTTGATAACCCACTCTGTTACCAAGGGTATGGGAAGCCAGCACTCCAACACCAATAGTGGAACATAAACTGGTACAACCTCTGTGGAGGGCAGTTTGACAAAACCTATCAAAATTTAAATAGTACATATCCTTTGACATGCAATTGTACTTCTAGGAATTTATCCTAAAGACAGACTCATTCAATGTACAGAATTATACATGTACAGGAATATTCATAGTATCATCATTTGCATTAGCACAACTGTAAACATTTTAAATGCCCAGCCAAAGAAAGAAATGCTACCATCCTTCGACACCCCCCCCCCCGCCCATCTTTCTGGAAAGAACACACACACAAAATTTATCACTGGTTGCTTCTAGAAAAAGAAGCCAATTAGCTGGGATCAAAAGTAGAAGGAAAACTTGCCTTTTATCATATGTTCTTTTGTACCATTTGGATTTTAGACCATGAACATATATCCCATTTTAAAACTATAAGATTTCAGTATTATTTTTACCCAGCTTTACCAATTGTTATATTTTCCCTCCTTTTTGTCAGTTTTACAGTTCCTACATTAGCAACAATGTTTTAACTGTTTTCCCAGCCAAAACTGTACATGGTATTTGATCAAACTCACAGTTAATCACAATCTTAACTTGGGTTCCATTATCCCCATCATCTCCTTGCCCCTGAGCTCTACCACTGCATACCTCCTCTACAAAAAGCACTGTTCCACATTCTTTTTTTTTTTTCTTTTTTGAAATATATCTTTATTGATTTCAGAGAGAGGAAAGGAGAGGGAGAGAGAGAGATAGAAACATTAATGATGAGAGAGTCATTGATCGGCTGCCTCCTGCACACCCCAGACCAGGGATCGAGCCCGCAACCCGGGCATGTGCCCTGACCGGGAATCGAACCCCGATCGCCTGGATCCTAAGTCGACGCTCAACCGCTGAGCCACGCCTGGCCGGGCTGTTCCCCATTCTTTAACTGTGTGTATGGAGATGATGAGTTAGTAAAAATCCAGGACCAAGAAGCTATGAAATTTCTTGGCCTATGGGGCAAATAGTCACTATTGTATTTTAGGAGACAGCAAAAAGGTAAGAAGCTGCTCAAACAGGGTTTCACAAAATATCATTTGTACTGTCACCACGGAGAGTCTAGTCCACTATTTTTATGATTAAGGACTTGATTTTTATTCATTTGTCCAGAGTCAGTGGAGCCTATAGGGGAATGAACCACATTAATCAATTCAAATTCACAAGAACCTAACTGCTTATACATAATGCCAATGTATTAATTTAGGATTTAAGAATATATATGTATATACACATATACTTCAAGTGGGTATGTATACAGGGTGTCCCAAAAAATGTATACATATTTTAACAGCTGATAGCTCAATTAATGCTTCTTTCTTTTCAGAGATAACCCATTGGAATTAATAATGGGTACGTACACATTTTTTGGGACACCGTATCTGTATGTGTGTGTGTGTATCTATCAAGAGTATAAATTCATGCATATCAAGGAATCACATACAAATGGTAAGTATGCGCAGGACAACCACATGGTGCTATGAATGTGTATAGGGAGAAGGAACAAATAAGAAGGTCAGAGAAGGCTTCCCCGAAAAAACACAGTGTGATCAAGCTGAGATCCAATGGAAGAAAAGTTAAAAAAAGAGAGAGTCCAGAAGGATGAGTAAGAGGGTTCCTGAATGACTGGATAGCATGTACAATGGCCCTATGGCAGAAGGGAGCACAATATGTCTAAGGAGGTAGAAAAAGATCAAAGGGCAAGGCCATATGATGTAGAATTAAATAGAAAATTAACTATAAACCGTGTAGTGCCTTTTAGGCCATATTAAGGATTTTTGCCTTATCCTAAAAGCAATGAAAAGCTAGTAAAGGGCTGTAAACAGGAGATGGGAACAGATTCGTGCTTGCAGAAGATGAGCATGTTGTATAAATTGTGGGCAAGAGTAGAAGCAGGAAGACTGCTTAGAAAGCTACTACTGCAGGAGACCTAAGTGCCAGATGAGGGCAGCATGGACTGGAGTGAGGGCAGAAATAAAATAAATAGGACTTGGTGATTGATTACACCTGAAACGCAAGGGAAAAGAAAATGTCAAGGAGGATGCCCAAATCTGAAATTTGCATAACTGCAAGGATAAAGGTGTTACTGATGAAAGAGAGAGACAATGCTCCAGGAAGACCAGATTGTTTTGTTTTATTTCAATGAGGGCTGAATAAAAGGTAAACGTGCAAATGTAAGAAAGGGATCTGGGTGCTCAGTATCTGGAAATGTTGGTAGGAAAGGATGAAAAATGGAAAATGGGATTAGAGTTGAAAGAGAATGTTAGCTACAAAAACTTAAGCATTTATTTATTTGTTTTTTACCTCCAGGTTCAGCCATAAAACAGACCTAGACATTTCTATCCCTACGCATCACCTAAAATCTTTTTAAATATCTCAAAGTAAAACCTTTCAATCAAAGAGAGAAGGGAAGCTTAAATGTAATACTTAAGGAAATAAAGTATTGATGTGAAAAAATTTCAAAGTATGTATTACGATATCAGATGTTCCCAAATCTGAGAATGAAGAAAAGACAGAGGCTGCCTACTTGGGGAAGAAAAGATGTGGAAAAGAAAGCTGAAAGAAGAGGTTGATGACCCCATCGCATGAATTCTCACAGTTTAAACACGTTTATCTTTTTACCTCTGGACAAACACCCTTCTTGGTCTTTCGTGCTAAGAGAATGCAGAAATAATAGCTCCACAAGCAGGCCCCTTATCAGAAATCACGGCTTCCACTGCCATCAAGTGGTAGCAGTGAGGAAGTGCATCAACCAGGTTCCTGGAGCCTGGAAATGCCTCTGAAGCCCATGGTGTAATTAATATAAGATCAAATCTTGCAGTAGTAAAGGGCAAGCTGGTGATAGCCTTTGGTAAGAGATTTATCTTCTAATCTGTACACAAAAATCAATACATAAAATCAATACACAAAAATATGTTTCTGCTATTAATCTGGGGTGAGAAAAAAGACTTCTTTTTTCTTTCTCATGTTAAAGATCACACACCATTTAGCAACTGTAAAATACCCACTCTGATCCTATCAACTTAAAACCAACTCCTGGTATATTATACATTTGACAATTTAAAATTACTTCAATGTTAATTTCAATGGCGCATAAAAATGGGCTAATGTGCATTTCTACCACACAGCAATAACCTTATCACAAACGTAAGCAATTGTCTCGTTGAATGTGCAAAATTTCCTTTGTTATCTTCAAATTAATCAAATAACATTTTTTGACTACTTAAAAGTACAAGGCACTGTAATAAACACAATTCAAAAACCATCACGTTCTCAAAATTCATCGGCTAAATGTACCACTGATAAAATCAACTTCAACATTATTCACAAAAAACGTGGTGAATGATGAACACATCATCCTGATGGTTCTCTTCATGGTAAAAATAAGCTTGCCCAATTAGTAGCTGACCTTCTGTGTGGTATTTACTTCCCTACCTTTCCTTCTACTACACTGGATATTTACTTACAAATGTGTATCTCTACAATTGTCTGTACGTACCTATCGATTTGATTTGCCTTCGTTTTTTAAGGCATCTGAACTCGAGGATAGGGTATTGTGGGCCAAAGCGTGAAATAATCGCATTGGGTACATTTTTCCAATTCTTAACCAGCTGTTTTTATAGAGTAGACACGGCATAATTTTGTCAGTATATTCTTGATCTTCGTTTTCTCTCCTTAAAATCCAGCCCCACTATCCGTTCTGTCTCCGGGCATTCCAAAATATGAATAATGTAACTAGTTTTCCCTAATTCTCTCGGTTCTATTTCCCGCCCACCTCCCAAGAACCCCCCACCACCCCCCATCCTCCTTTCTTGTTTCAAAATGCTTAACTTTTACACACCCGAGGTGGTTTTTACAAAATCACTCTTCGGAATGCTCCCCCCTCTTCTCTCCTCAATTCAGCACCCTTTGAAAAATAATTTCCACAGCCAGAAGCCCATGTCTTTCTTTCACAAAAATCAAACTGCGGAAAAGGAACCGAGCGAGCCAAACGTTTGGGAACGTCAACGAGACAGGGGGCTCTCCTTTGAAAAGAAAACACAACTCTCCTTACAAAGCTTTCAACGGAGCAAAAATACTTTTCCCCCCGCCGCGTCCCTGTTCCCTCCCTGACCTCAAAGACACCTTTCCTTTCCTCTCAGCCCCGGTCCCTCTGCGATGTGTGGGGCCTGCCTTTCCTCCTCTCAAGGAAAAGAAAGCCAGGGAGAAAAGAAAAGGCAGCAGCCACCTTCCCGCCGCGCCCGCGAGCTGTGAGGACCACAGGACCCCGTCCCGCGACTCACCTGGCAGGTGCGGCCGTCCGGAGAGTTGCACGAAGCGGTTGAGCTGGCCAGTCCCCCGACCCCCGCTGCCCCCACTGCCCCCGCCGGCCCCGCTACCTCCGCCGCCGCCACCATTGCCCGCGGCGCCTCCTCCCCTCCGGCGGTTCCTGTCCCAGCCCTGGGCGGCCGACATGACCCGCTAACGATTGTCGCAGCCCGGTCCCGGCAGCCCTTGGCCCGGCGGCACTAGCCGAGCCTCCTTCTTGGGCTCCTCTAAGAGACCCGGGAGACAGGGGACTGGGGAGCGCCCGGTTTTTACCAGCGACCAATGACTGGGTGACTTAGTGACAGGCAGCCAATGGCCAGTCGTCTTCTTGGCAGGTGGAGGGAGGCGGGGAGAGACGTGGTAACCATAGCTATGGTTAAAAAAAAAAAAAGTGGGGGTAGAGTAAGGCAGAAGCAGCTACCCCTCACTCGCATCCACCGCGGAAGCCCTCTAGCGTCACGGCGGCGCCTGCGGGCCAGGCGGGCCAATCGAAGGCCGAGCGCGAGAGGCCCCGCCCTCAGCAGGAGCCGGCGGCTTCGGCGGCGGGAGCGCTTCCCGGCGGACCGAACCCAGGAGCCGGTGGGCGCGTGACACGCGCGGGGGGGGAGACAGGACCGCTCCTCCGGCTCCGCAGCCCGGACCCCTTTCCCTGCCCGTTGGCACCCCGAAAGGGCCCTCGTGGACGGGGGGAAGCCCAGGGGCGGAGTCACGGCTTAAAAGTAAGGAGGAATTCCCGGGTTTCACGTCGGTCTCTCGGTGGGGCCGCCCGACCTTCCCGATTCAATGCCGGCCACGTCCCAGGCAAACAGTTTTCAACCCGGTGAACAGACATGCAGCGATGTTCAAACGCACCGGTGATTCTAGACCACAAATTAAGACACCCCCCCCCCCATGAGAAACCATTTTTGGCTCATTATGTTAGTAAAACACCCAGCAGAGAACAGAGCGCCAAAAAAAGGGGGGGGGCTTTCATAGGTGACTGATGGCCCTGTAAACGTGTGTGTTCAGTCAGAACCCCTTTTGCGCGTAGAAGATTTTAATCAGCTTAAAGATAGAAGATCGAGGCCGAAGAAAATTGTAGATGTACAGGTCAGAAATTCTTGCTGTTCCAAAATTAAACATCATTTGGCTTTGAACTTCCTAGGCGCGGTGCAAAGTGCGGAAATACAGGTTGTTCGCTGATGTCTGTGGTGATAGGGAAAAGCATATAAATTCCGCAAGAAAACAACTTTTCAAGATTTTTGGATCTGGTGGCTTGGGGGGGGGGGGCTTCATACGGGAAAACCTCATGTGATGCGGAGGGAAAAAAAAGAGAAAATCTGCCGGAGCTGAGGATGCAAACCTTGTGGTGCATGTTTCATGTCGCCACTAATCCCACCTTATTTTTCTCCTTCCGTCCCTGTGGGCAGGTATTTCACCCATTAATCACTATAAGGCACTGCCTACGAAAATACTGGAGACCTGGGGGGGGAAAGTGTATGGCTCTAAAATAGAAAAATCAAAATAAATATTCATTTTCTAAACAAACTGTACCAGTGCATAACCACATGGCAGTTCAAGTAAATTTTCTTTTTATAGAAGTACATATTCCAAATGATAAGTAAAGAGTGAATGATAAAATATCACCATTTTGCAACTCCTAATGAATTCAGAAATCGACCCGTTGAGCATTAATCACAAAATGAAAGGTGAGACGTGTGTGTCTCTAGAACATAAAGATGACAATGAAGGAATCTTGTATACAAAAATTGAACCTGAATCTCATCATACATCTATATCTAACTACCAATTTATAGAAAATACAGAGAATGGAGGGAAAAATACTACAGAAGAATATTCTTTAAAATGCTACAGAGATGCAAACAGCAAAATCTAGACTATGGAAATTCTACAAGATAAGCAAGTGTCTTTAACAAATAAATTGCAAAGGAAAAACAGATTTGGAGGGAAAGATTTACAGGTTAAACGGAGATTTGTGAAGGTTGTATAACTGTGAATATACTAAAAATCATTGAACAGTAGTGGTTGCACAACTTTGTTAATATATTTAAACCACTGAGGTGTATTAAAAGGGTGCTTGAAAGGGTGAATTATATGGTATGTGAATTATATCTCTTTTTTCAAAATTTAATAATATAGAAAGGGAAAAGTGGATGGGGAGCTAGATGAAAGAACAGTAACCATAAACTGAAGCTGGAAGCTGGTGATGAGTGCATTATGTTGTTCTGCCTACCTTTGTATGTATTAGAAATTCTTCATAATAAAAAGGAAAAAAAGAGTCTAGAAAAATAAGATTATGCTAACCAATCAACTTAAAATTATCTCATAGTTTTATATATGTAATCAATTTTAAATTCCAGAAACAAAATGAAAAATTTATCCTTAACTAAATTTAAAGTATTACATCATTTTTAAGGCTTTTTTTAAATGTTAGAGCCAAATTCTTTTAACATGGAATGTGAGTACATTTTGATGGGTATTGAAATGATTTGGAGAGGGATTTTCAAAATAAGTGCACACAGACAATATATACCTTCTAACATGATGTAACAGGAAGTGCACAATGTTGCCTATGAAGTAATAAAGCCAAGAACATTAACTTGAATCTAAACAAGATTTAAGCTGTAACGTCCAGGTACAGGAACTTTCAGGGGAAAAGGGAACAAATTAAATGAACATGTAAAACAATCAAATCCAGGGAGACAATTTCCACAATATCTATCCTGGTCTCATCAATATAAGTAAACATCATAAAAAAAAAAAAAAAAAACCCAAAATGAAATAACATAAAAACAAAATGGGAGAGTGGTAACCGCTAATGAAATAATAGATCTAGGCAATGATAATCAGCCACTCCTAGCATAACAAAAAGAAACAACCAGACATTATGTGTCTGTTGACAGAAGTACACATAATTGTCCTTAAAGGAGCCTTACAAAAAAAAAAAAAAGAATGAATCTGAATAATGTCAAACTGTTAGCTTTAACCACCAGTTTACAGGAAATAAAAGGGACAGAAAATATGGTAAATGGTATCTTGAGGATGTATCTTCAAAATATGTAATGTGGAAAACTGTAAAACAAACAGCCTATTTTCAACATTATATTTCAAGGAAAAGAAAGAAGAAAAGGGAATATACAGATTTATAGAGTTTTAAGAGACATATCAATCAAATGCAATGTTTGCGTCCTGTTTGCCTTGTGATTACAATGAGTTGTCTATGTTTTTAATGGGAAAATTTGATTGGATATTTGTTTATATTCAACAATCATTGTTAAAATCGTTGTTAAATGTTTTTTAGGTATTGTGGATGTGTTTTCTTAAAAAAAGAGCCCTTATAATATAAATACCAATTTTTAATGGAATCAGTTCAATAAAAAAAAAATTAAAAAGCTTTTTTTTTTTTTTTAGAGAAGCATACTGAAATATTTACAGGTAAAATGCTAGGATGTCTAGGATTTGCTTCAAAATATTCCAGGAAGGGGGCATGGGAGATAAAATGAGAATGCGGGTTGCCCTGGTTTGTGTAGCTCAGTTGGTTGGAGCATCGTTTCATATACCAAAAGGTGGTGGGTTTGATTCCCAGTCAGGGCACATAACCAGGTTTCGGGTTTGATCCAATTGGGGCACATGTGGGAGGCAACTGATTGATATCTCTCTCTCTCTCTCTCTCTCTCTCTCTCTCTCTCTCCCTCCCTCTCCCCCACTTCCTCTCTCTGGAATCAATTTTTTTTTAAAAAAATTTTAATGAGAATGTAGATTAAACAAAGATGGCCAAGAGGTGATGCTCAGTGGGTGATGGGTTCTTGGACTTCATTGCACTATTTTCTCTCTTTTGTATATATTTATATTTTTCCTTCATAAAAAGTTTTTTTTAATAGTTCTTAAAAAAAATTAATTCCTGATTAAAAGGAATTTACAACAAGATGTATGTAGTCCTCTTGAACAAATCAAGTATAAAAGACAATTTCGGGACAATTGGAAAAATTTGAATTTGGAAAGGTTATTAGAGAATATTAGGAAATTAATGTTATATTTATTAGGTGTGATAATGATATCAAGGATAGATAAGAAAATCTCTTTTTTTTTTTTTTTATAGTTTTTAATCACCCAAGGAATTAGAATATATTTTCCATTGATTGCTAGAGTGAGTGGAAGGGAAGGGGAGAGAGGGAGAGAGCAAAACATTCATGTGAGAGAGACACATCAATTGGTTGCCTCCCACACGCGCCCCGACTGGGGACGGAGATCAAACCTGCAACCCAGGTATGTGCCCTTGACCAGGAATCGAACATTCGATCCTCCTACGTGCAGGCCTATGCTCTAACCACTGAGCCACGCCGGCCAGGACTAAAAATCTCTTTATTTTTTAAAAAAAATGCATGATAAAATATTTAAGAATGGACTAGCATGCCCTGGCCAGTGTGGCTTAGTTGGTTGAGCATCGACCCATGCACCTAGAAGGTCACATGCACCTAGAATGGCACATGACCAGTTTGATTCCTGGTCAGGGCACATGCCCAGGTTTCAGGCTTAATCCCCAGTAGGAGGCGTGCAGGAGGTGGCCCATCAATGTTTCTCTCTCATGGATCTCTCTCTTTCCCTCTCCCTTCCTCTCTCTCTCTCTCAAATCAATAAAAAAACATTTTTTTTTTAAAAAAAGAATGGACTATCATAATGCCTTAAGACAGTAGGACCACCTCTGCCCTCCTGAGGCTTACTCATGCACATAGCAGGACAAGCAGTAACAACTCTCAGTTCACACTAGCTGAGAAAAAAGTCAGTCGGAATTAGCAAGAAGTCTGCATTGAGAATGTTTTCCAGGAAATTATATTTTATAAATGTTGGTTGAATACATACAGTGATTCAAATGAATGTCCAGAATTGTTTTTCCACAGAGATTCTATAATTACAACTTCTTATGTAGTGGGGAAGTAGAGGATTGGGGGAGTGGTAAAAAGTGCTCACTATATTATGAAATCTAGTTTTATTTGTCAAATTGGCATCTTAAACTCAGCACTGTGTGACCCAATGGCTCTCAACTCTGACTTTACATTGGACTAAGCTGAGACCATTTTGGAAAATAACTGATATCCAACTGCATCCAGACCATTCAGATCAGAATCTCTGGAGCACAAGCATTGGTCATATTTTCAAAGTTCCCCGAGTTATTCTAATCTATAACCAGGGTTGAGAACATACATTTAACCATCTGTACCCCAGTTTTATCAAATGCAAAATGTGAGTAATATCTTTTGTTTTAGCCACATCTGAGAGTTACTGTGAGAGGCCACTGAAATAGCCTATGCGAAAATACATGAAAAAGTATAATGTTTTATGTAAATGTAAGATCATATTCCCATGTTTGCAATAAATGTATAGCAATCCTTTAAAAATGTTTACTTCTTGGACTGTTGGTTAGTTTGTTGACCCAGGATCATATAAATTCCTTGGTGAGGAGTCAGAGGTGACTAACTGCTTGTCATCAGCCCCGATCAAATTAGCATTGGTATTGAGAAGCCCAAAGTAATGAGTCTTTAGTTTACTTAATTATGAAAATTATAAGCATTTACACATATAAGCATTACACACATAAGCATTACACATACAGAGGTCATAGAAATGCAAAATATACCCTGCTGGCATGGCTCAGCAGTTCAGCATCAACCTATGATTCAGGAGACTGGGATTCGATCCCCGGTCAGGGCACATGCCCAGGTTTCAGTCTCAATCCCCAGTAGGGGGCGTGCAAGAGGCAGCTGATCAATGATTCTCATCACTGATGTTTCTATCTCCCTCTCCCTTCCTTTCTCTGAAATCAATAAAAACATATTTTTTAAAAGATATGCAGATAGTAAACAAGTGTATAAAAAGATGTTCAACATCATATGTCATTAGGGAATTGAAAATTAAAACAATAATAAAATACCACTACATACCTAGTAAAATGGTTAAAATCCAAAACACTGATAACACCAAGTACTGACAAGGATGTGAGCAGCAGGAATATCATTCATTGCTGATGGGAATGCAAAATGGTACCTCCACTTTGGAAGACAGTTTAGCAGTTTCTTACAATACTAAACATACTCTTATGGTACAATAAAGCAATCATGCTCCTTGGTATTTACCCAAGGGAGTTGAAAACATGTCCACACAAAAACCTGAACACATATTTATAGCAGCTTTATTCAAAATTGCCAAAACCAAGATGATCTACAATACATGAATGGATAAATAAACTATGGTATATCCATTCAATGGAATATTATTCAGTGCTAAAAAGAAATGAACTATCAAATCATGAAAAAACATAGAGAAAACTTAAAATCATATTACTAAATGAAAGAAGCCAGTCTGAGAAGGCTACATACTGTATAATTCAAACAGTATATGAATATGACATTCTGGAAAAGGCAAAACTATGGAGACAGTAATAAGATGAGTGGTTGCCAGGAGTTTGGGGGAAGGTAGAGAGGGATAAATTAGTGAAACTATTCTGTATACGGATGGATATATGTCATTATATTGTCCAAACCCATGGAATGTACAACCCTAAGAGTGAAGCCTAATATAAACTATGAACTTTGGTCAATAATGATGTATCAGTGTTGGTTCATCCTTTGTAGTAAAGGTGTAACTCTGTTGCAGGATATTGATGGTGGGGGAGACTGGTTGGATGGGAACTCTGTACTTTCCACTCAGTTTTTCTATGAACCTAAAACTGCTCTAAAAAAATGATTCCGTTTTTAAAGAATTTAAAGTGAAAAGAGTTTATTAGTGAAGCAGTGAGACAGCGAGGGAACCACAGACAGAGCAGCCTAAAGTATTTTAATGTA
Organism: Miniopterus schreibersii; assembly: GCF_964146895.1. Lineage (NCBI taxonomy): Eukaryota > Metazoa > Chordata > Mammalia > Chiroptera > Miniopteridae > Miniopterus > Miniopterus schreibersii. The sequence goes on from NC_138118.1 coordinate 15,712,826, forward strand.
AAAAAAAAAAGGTGGGGGGTGATTGGTGCCAAGAGACCAGGATTATCTTGAAACACCTTGCCTGTAGGTGTTCAAGTTAAAAGACTCTGTTCTGGAGGACCTGTTGAACTAGAGAGCATTTAAATTCTCCTCTCATGATTCTCAGGCCGTCATTTGATCAACATTAGAGCAAGCAATTAATGTGTTTAACAAAGTGTTAGGTTCCCAGAAGTCTGGTAACTTGAACCCTGGCTAAGAATTGGATATGGAATTTTTTAATTTAATTTATCTTTATTGTTTCAAATATTACAGATGTGGAATGGAAATTTTGAAGGCAATTCTTTGCCCCTCTCCCACCCCCGCTTAAAAAAATAAACTAATTTCAAAGCTTCCATGTTTCTTTGTGTAACCCTGGAAATAAAGGCCTGTATTTGCCTTTGATATTTAGAAAAAAGACCTTGGGTAAAGCCAAGATTTCATTCCTGAGTAGGGAAGGAATTAAACAACTCTGCTTGAGATGACATTGGAAAGGTAAGCCTCATCAAGGAGCTTAGATTGAATCCTAATGGAACACGAGGAGCCATTGAAGTCTTGAAGCAGAGAAGTGACATGATCAGATTTATGTTTTCAAAGATCACAGCAGTGACTGGGTTGAGGATTTGTACGGGAGGCTGTTCACTCCCATGGGTGAACCTGCCCGTAGGTAGCAGCCTCAGGGAAAAGACTTCTGCTCCCAAATATCTTCTACCTGCCACACTAAAGATCTGTATGTCCCATTATGCATGTTTAAGAGCAATATAACGAAAGATTGGTATTTTTGTTTAGGCTATGACTTAAATGTAGTACTGTTCCAGCACTAAGCCACATGGTCTTACAACCATCAATCATAATAACAATGCTCTTGGAGTGGTGTTTTATAACTGAAAGGTTAAAACAGAAGTCAGCTTTAGTTTATTGCTCTTTAATAAGTTTAATTTTGTACTTGACATCAGGACAATGACATAATGTGATGCATAAATAGATTACATTAGTTGTTGCAGGCCAATGAGGACAGAGGCTGCCATATGACATGTAAACATGCACTCACACCAAACGAAGGCTGCGTGGTGTCACAGCAGGAAATCCAGGTTTCACAGTGGTCCTAATGTTCCAAGTTCAATAAAAAGTGAAAGTTTGTTTTAGAAAACTGAATAATGGTCAAACATTTTTTAAGTTATGTGAATGAGTCATTTGTTTATTTCTTCCAATAATCTAATAAAAAGTTCTGGGCTAAAACTAGGCACTTTTTTTCAACATCTGCAATACTGAACTCGAAGCCCAGATATTATTTCCTGTTCCCAGTTCCAGCAATAATTGGCTTATATACTCATTTTGATGCAGATTTATGTAACACTAACTTAACTACAAGGGAACAAGACAGTTTTATGAAGATATCAAGTGACATCTCATTAAATTGACATTAGAAGAATGCTCTCTGACAAACATTTGTGAAGTAAAACATCCAATTATCCCAAACAAGTAAACAAAGCCTTGAAATTATTAATATCATTTTGTACTTTTGGTGTAACAAGCTTAAATGAACAGGCACTCTCTGCATGTGTTAATATTATTAAAACTAAATTGCGCAAGCAGATTAAACTGGGACACATTTTTCTACTTCTCTCCAACATTGGTGATTGTAGTTCAGCAAAGCAACATCATTCATCAGAGTAAATTAATGTCACTGATGTGATGTTTTGAGTCTCTGGTTATTTAATTTATAAGCTTATTCTGATTTTATGTTTTATAAGCACTATAAGCATAAGAAGCTTATAAATAATTTATGCATTTAAGTAACATTTTCATAAAAATAATGTCAACATTGAGAAGGCTTCTTTTCTGCTTAAAACAGGATGAATATTACTCAATTTTAAGAAATACTGTTCTACCAAATTCTCCTTCTTGCTTAAGTTGAATTAGTTTTGTGATGTGAAGCCAATAAAATTCTAATTAATATACTACCTCTAGATGCAAACCATAAAGTAAATTCCAATGTAAGATATTTACTACACAAAGTAGATTCTTAAGAAATGCTTTTTAATTACTCAGCTGGGAGAGTAAAATAAGATAATATATAAAATTGTAATTGTCCCAAGATTGGTCCAATAGCCATGTGGGTAACAACACTGTATCTTTAAATTTAATTTTAATTTTTAAAATAATTAATACATCTGTATTATGCAATCGTCCATAAATAGAAGAATAAATAGAAAAAGTGAAAATCTCTTCACGCTCCACCCAGTCCTACTCCCCACTCCAAAAGGTTGTTGACAGTTTGGTGTCTATCCTTCCAGATCTTTTTCTGTGCAGTTACAAACACTTCTGTGGACCAATGCAGCTCTACTATTTTAGTTTGTTACGTAAATGGGATTATACATAATGTCTTCTGCTGGTGACTTTTGTTCTTTTATACATGTCTTGGATGTATTGTTATTTTTTAACAGGACTTGGTGGTGTGTTTTTTTAATCTGTAGCCATTCTTTGTCACCTTTCGTGGAAGCATTAAGAGGGAAGACCTCCTAGATCCACCTTTCCGCCAGTAGACTCCACCAAGTAAGCATCACTGAAGTCTCCCTCCCACACTCGTGGTGTCTAAGTCAGAGTCTCCCGAAGAGCCCAACCAGCTTCGGAAGCTCTTTATTGGAGTTTGAGCTTTGAAACACCCAAGAGAGTCTGAGGAGCCATGTTGAGCAATGGGGACGCTCACAGACTGTGTGGTAATAAGAGATCCAAACACCAAGCCCTCCAGGGGCTTTGGGTTTGTCACCATGCCACTGTGGAGAGGAGCTGGATGCAGCCATGAGTGCAGGGCCACACGAGGTGGATGGAAGAGTGTGAAAGCAGAGAGCGCTGCCTCAAGAGGAGAGTCTCAGAAACCTGGTGCCCACTGAACTGTGAAAAAGGTTTTCGTTGGTGGTATTGAAGAAGACACTGAAGAACATCACCTAAGAGGTTATTTTGAACAGCATGAGAAAACTGAAGCGATTGAAATCATGACCGACCCAGGCAGTGGCAAAAAGAGAGGCTTTGCTTTTGTAACCTTTGATGACCATGACTCTGTAGATAAGACTGTCATTCAGAAATAACATCCTGTGAATGGCCACAACTGTGAAGTTAAGGAAAGCCCTGTCTCTTGATGGCTAGTGCTTCATCCAGCCAAAGAGGACCAAGTGGTTCTGGAAACTTCTGGAGGTGGTCGTGGAGGTGGTTTTGGTGGGAATGACAACTTTGGTCGTGGAGGGAACTTAAGTTGTCGAGGTGGTTTTTGTTTTGTTTTGTTTTCATTGATTTTTAGAGAGAGAGGAAGGGAAGGAGAGAGAAACATCAATGTGAGAGTGTAACATCGATCGGCTGCCTCCTGCACGCCCCCTACTGGGGATCTGAGCCTGAAACCCGGGCATGTGACCTGACCCAGAATGGAACCGTGACCTCCTGGTTCATGGGACGACGTTCAACCAACTGAACCACCCCGGCTGGGCTGTCAAGGTGGTTTTGGTGGGAATGACTACTTCGTGGAGGAAACTTCAGCGGTCGAGGTGGTTTTGGTGGCAGCCATGGTGATGGTGGTTCTGGAGGAGGAGCCCTGGTTACTCTGGAGGAAGCAGAGGCTATGGAAGTAGTGGCCAGGGTTATGGAAACCAGGGCGATGGCTATGGTGGGAGTGGCAGCTGTGATGGCTATAATGACAGAGGAGGTGGAAGAGGCAGAGACAGCATTGGTGGTGGTAGTGGAAGCAATTTTGGAGGTGGCAGAAGCTACAATGATTTTGGCAATCAACCTTCAAATTTTGGACCCACGTAAAGAAGAAACTTTGGAGGCAGAAGCTCCGGCCCCTGCGGTGGTGGAAGCCAATACTTTGCCAAACCACAAAACCAAGGTGGCTCTGGCGGTTTCCAGCAGCGGCAGTAGTAGCTGTGGCAGTGGCAGATTTTAATTACCGCCAGGAAACAAAGCTTAGCAGGAGAGAAGTGACAGGGAAGCTGTAGGTTACAATAGGTTTGTGAACTCAGCCAAGAACAGTGGTGGCAGGACCTAATTGCTACAAACAAGACATGTTTTAGACAATAATCATGTGAATGGGCAAAAAACTCCAGGACTATGTTTATAACTAATTGTATAACAGGTTATTTATTTCTGTTTCGTGGAAAGTGTAAATCATTCCAAAAAGGGTTTTAATGTAGGTTGTTGTCGGAGGGTTTTTTTGCACCCATGCTGTTGATTGCTAAATGGAATAGTTTGATCATGATGCTGAATAAATGTGTCTTTAAAAAAAAAGAAAAAAGACCTCTTAGCTCCAAATCAGCGTGTTGTCTTTTAGAATTTAAGTTTACAGACACAGTAAAAAACAAACAAAAACGTATTAAAGAAATCCAAGGACTCCAAATAAATTTAAGTAAAATTGGAGTTGCCTTCAGCACCTGACAATCTTTCACTTCAAAAACAAAACAAAACAAAGAATAGGGTTGGGATGGAGGGGATTTCTTAAAATGTCAAGGTTGAGTGGACCTGGGGATACTCTTTTTAAAATATATATATACATTTTATTGATTTCAGAAAGAGGAAGGGAGAGGAAGAGAAAGAGAGAAACATCAATGAGAGAGAAACATAGATTGACTGCCTCCCACACGCCCCCTACTGGGGATTGAAGCCAGAAACCTGGGCATGTGCCCTGACCAGGAATCGAACCAGTGAACTCCTGGTGCATGAGCTGATGCTCAACCAGCTGAATCACACAGGCCGGGCTCTGGAAATACTCTTGTACACCGAACTGCATAGTAGGTTGAAAAAGCCCCACTGACTTTTATTTCCCTTGAGCGTTTTCACAGAACAATCTTCTCTTTTCCCCATGCAAATGTCACTGCTTAAAGCGAGTCAGCCTGGTGAAGCCTATACTTTTTCAGAGTGTTTTCAGTGAATAAAAATATGTAGGATTACCGAGATCAATTATACTAAAATATAGCTATCAAAATAGTAAAAGGCCCGGCCAGGCGTAGCTCAGCGGTTGAGCGTGGACCTAGGATCCAGGCGATCGGGGTTCGATTCCCGGTCAGGGCACATGCCCGGGTTGCGGGCTCAATCCCCAGTCAGGGGCGTGCAGGAGGCAGCTGATCAATGACTCTCATCATTGATGTTTCTGTATCTCTCTCTCCCTCTCCTTTCCTTTGTGATATAGTAATTCGTGTGCCTCTTGTATTAACACATTAAATAATAAGGTTAAGTGGGAGTCTCATAACTGCTATAGCTTAAAATAAGATATAAAAATAATTTAAGGTATTTGCTGTAACTATACTGAGGTATGACAATACCTGGATTTCCATTGTTGACAAAGTCACAGTACAGTTGTTGCCCACATTTATAATTGATGGAAATGTTAAATTTCAGTTAGATGGTAGTGAAAATAACAGTACTTTATTTCCTGTCTATATTAGTTTCCTTGGCATATTAGTTTGTTAAGGCCACCATTACAAAATTCCACAGACTGGATCGCTTAAATGATAGAAATTTATTTTCTCACAGTTCTGGAGGCAGAAAGTTTGAAATCAAGGTGTCAGCAGGGTCAGTTTCTTCTGGAGGCTGTGAGGGAGAACGTGTTCCCTGCCCTGTCCCCAGCCTCTGGAGGCTGCTGGCAGGCAGTCCTCAGCATCCCTTGGCTTGCAGCTGCATTGCTCCAGGCTCATCACATGATGTCCTCCCTGTGCATCTCTTTGCCCAAATTTCCCTCTTCTTCTTTTTTTTTTTATCTTCACCCAAGGAGTGAGGCTATTTTTTCCATTGATTCTTAGGGAGAGTGGAAGAGGGAATAGGGGCGAGTGGGGGGGAGATTGGCTGCTTCCCACAGGCACCCTGAGCCGGGGCAGGGATCGAACCTGCAACCCAGGTACACGCCCTGGACCAGGTATCTGATTCCCTCCAATGCGCAGAATGACACTCTAACCACTGAACCATGCCAGCCAAGGCAAATTTCCCTCTTCTTATAAGGACACCAGTCCTGTTGGATTTAGGACTGGTGTCCTTATAAGACACCAAATCCAATATGACCTCATTTTAACTTAATTGCATCTGCAAAGGCCCCATTTCCAAATAAGGTCACATTCAGAGGCCTTAGGTCAACATAAATTTTGGGAAAACTATTCAACTCAATACACCATCCAAGTTTATAGGCTCCCTGGTTTAAGTGGAATCAGTACTAAGTCTGAAAGAAAAATGATAAAAAATACTAATAGTTATTGTGAAGAGTGAAATTATTTTTTTTCTTATCTCTATTTTCAGCAAGTTTTAAAATATGATTATATTACTTTTAGAGTAAAAAAATTAATAAAGAAATGATATGCTATTGATGGACTGTGGACTGAAGTGTCCCAGATTCGATTCCGGCCAAGGGCACGTACCTGGGTTGCAGGTTCAATCCCCGGCCCCAGCACAAGGGGGAGGCAACCAGTCCATGTGTCTCTCACATCAATGTTTCCTCTCTCTCTCTCTCTCTCTCTCTCTCTCTCTCTCTCTCTCTCTTCCACTCTCTCTAAAAATCAATGGAAAAAATATCCTCTTGTGAGAATTTAAATAAATAAATAAATAAATACATAATAAAATATGTGACAACATGGATGAACCTGGAAAATGTTATGCTGAGTAAAATAAACCAGATGCAAAAAGCCACATGTTGTATGACTCCATTTATATGAAATGTCCAGAACAGGCAACTGCATTGTGACCAAAAATAGACTAGTGGTTGCAGTGGCTGAGGGAAGGGAGACATCAGGAATAACTGCTAATGGGTGTGGGGTTTTTATGGAGTGATTAAATGTTCTGAGGTTAGATGGTGGTGATGGGTGCACAACTCTGTGAATGTAATAAAAACCACTTCATTAAATGGTAAATTTTATATTATATATAAATTACATATCAATAAAAAATAGCCCATAAGAAACAAAAAATGATAAATGTGTACCTACTTACAAACCTATTGTCAAGTTTTTTTAAAAATATATTTTTCTTGATTTGAGAGAGAGAGAGAAAGGGAGAGAGAGAGGGAAAAAAAACTGACATGAGAAAGAAATATTGATCCATTGCCTCCTGCAAGCATCCTGACCCGGGATCGAACCAGCAACCTGCGTCTGTGCCCTGACCAGGAACCGAACCGGCAGCCTTTCAGTGCGTGGGGCAATGCTCAACCAACTGAGCCACACCGGCCAGGGCAAGTGTCAAGTTTTATAGACATTAAATTTTCACTAAAAATATAAACTTTGCTGTTTGACACATTCTTTCTACTTCATGAAAGAATTATACTAGCAAACATAGCATGTTTGACTCATCCTTAGCATAAAAAGTTTATATTCATAAATTTTTGTATATTCTCACATCAAAAAAACACACAATAAAGACGGTCTGACAGCTGGGGCTATCAGCAGAGCTGTCTGCTTCCTTGAGATAAATAAAATGAATAAACGATAGAAATGGGAGGAGTGGCCATCTCTTTCCTCCCCATCACATTTGCCAAGTGACTCTGAAAATTGGGAATTTCAGCAGTATTTATTGATACACGTCTTAAAACTATGTTTTCTGAACATCTATATCCCAGACACTGGGGAATTATAAAAAAAAGAGACAAAATGTCTGTCACACAAATATGAACACAAATATACATATATATGTATGTAACTATGTAAATATATATGTACCCGTACATAAATGTATACATGCATGGTTGTCCAGTCCTGGAAATCGATTCTCTCACCTGCTATGTATAACCCATCACCAAGTCCTGTTGTTTCTGGCCCCAAAATATATCTTGAACCTTCCCACTTCCACCTATCTCCACCCTAACCCTAGTCTTGGCCCATCATCACCTTCTCTTGGCTCCAATCCATTCTTCACATAGTTCTCAGAGTCATCTTCCCTACAATGCACGACTATTCATGCTACTGTGCCACTTAACGTCTTCCAGTGGTTGACTTTGGCTTTATGATTGTCTAAATCCTTTAGAAGGTTTACGTACATTCATTTAAAAACTATTTATTGAGTGTCTGCTCTGTTATAAACACTGGGGACACAGCAATGAACAAAAAAGACAACACTCCTACTCTCGTGAAGATTATAAAGATTATATTCTAAGGAAGACAGGGAGAGACAGAAGTTAACATAAGAGAATTATATAGTCCGATATAAGAAGAGCAAAGCATAGTAAGTGGAAAAGGAATCCCAGGTGGCTGTGTGGGAAGAGGGCAAGTTGCAAGTTGATGCAGAGTGGTCAGGATAGGTCTCATTGAGGTGACAGTAGAACTAGGAAGTCACAAAGAATTGAAGGATGCGAGGGAGTGAGCTATGTGGGTACAGGGAGTGCAAATGTCCCAAGGCAGGGCTACATCTGTCATGTTCAAGAACTAGTAAGGAGGCCGGTGTAGCTGGAGCAAAAACAATGAGGGGGAAACAGAAGCTATTACAGAGTCAGTGGGGATAGGTTTGGGGTTTTTTTTTTCAAGGAGTTTTGCTGTAAAGAGCAGATAAACGGGGTGGTGGCTGAGGAAGGAACTGAATCAGAAAAGGTTTTTGTTTTGTTCTGTTTTTAAGGTGGGAGAAATCATATCTTGATGTTGATGGGAACATTCAGTAGAGGGGAGAACTGTTGGGCAATGTCCTTGAGTAGGCAAGAAGGAATTATTAGGTGAAGTCTATAAGACTATGGCAAGGTTTCTCAATTTCTGCACTTCTGACATTTTGGGTGAGGTAATTCTATCCTGTGCATTAAGATGTTTTACAGCATCACCAACCTCTACCACCACCTCAGTTGTAACAACCAAGAGTGCATCTAGAAATTGTCAATATCCCCTGGGAGGCAAAACTGTGCCTACTTGAGAACTACTGACCTATAGTAACAGGAAGGAAGGTAAAGTGCTATCAGAGAATAATAAGACAACCATTCAATATATGAAATAAAAAGACAAAACTGAATTTATTGCTTATACTAGAGACACTCAGAGTCGTGCAGGTCAGGCATGGCTGCAAGCAGACCAGACTTCTAATCTTATACTGGATTTTGAGAAAGTGGGTAATTTAGGGATTGGTGAATCTTCAGAGGTCTAAGCGTGTTGCTATCATCTGTAGAAGTGATAATTTGGGTGAAACTGTTGCTGATCGGTTGGCACTCAGGCGTGTTTACTGAAGTGAGTCCCTTTGTGATTGGCTTATTTTCAGAATCGACCGGGTGCCGTTGATGGGACTTGCAACAGCATGTTCACTCGGGTACATCATTGATCAATTAAACTTAAAACTGGCTCTGATTTCTGGCTGTTACCATGGGGATGTGGGGACTTAAGAAATTCTCAGTACTCTATATGCTGGGGGATAGATGTGGTGGAAATTTATGGAAGTTCTCTTCTGATTGCTTTAACTCAGTGGTGATTGAGGTTTTGCCAAATAAGCACTATAAAGCAAGAAAGGTTTGAGGAAATTGAGAGGCTAGTCAAGAGAATGTATTCTTTGTAGCTTGCTTACTTTGCGTTTATTATGAGCTTGTCAAACATCTCAAAAGTAGAAAGAATAATATAATGAACCCCCAGGAGCCTATCACCCAAATCCAACAAATAAAAACATTTTGCAATCTTCTTTCATCTCTTCTACCACGCGTTTCCTTTTCCTCAAGAATTTTAAAGCAAATCCCAGACTGGTTCACCCATAGATACCTCCAGTCCTAGCTCTTAGAAGGACTTTAAAAAAACAACCCATAATCACAAGGCCATTATCACATGCAACAAAACTAACAATCATTATTGAATACGAACTAATTTTCAGTCCACATTCAGATTTTGCAAAGGAATGACGGCAGTGCTTGGCAGCCGGCTTGAGCTGGCAAAGGAGAGAAGAAATGAGAAAGGCGGCGGGTCAAAGGTCAAAGGTTAAAGGTCGGGCGTGGGGGAAGACAACTGAAGTTAGGAGCCCACGGGGAGTTAGCTGGAAGGCTTGGGGGTGGTCCCGCTTGCATCTGCCCCCTGCTCAGGCACAGGTCTTCCTTTCCAGTTTATTAAATGAGAGGAACCCCTTCCACCCTGGGCTGCAGGATCCGGGGCAGATCTCTTTCCCACTGTCCCACCCACTTTTGCTCCAGCACCTGACCCCCTCAGGAGACTCTGCAAACCCAAGTAGGTCCTCCTTGTACACCCTTCTTCTTCGGAGCCCTTATAATTTCAAAACTAGAGGAGACCGTGTTTGTCGGATGCCCAAGTCCACCCAGAACCACGTCTTTGTTCAGCATCCGCAGGACCCGATACATGGTATTGGTTGGACAAAGGAGGGAGGGTTCAATAATGCCAAATGCCACAGACTTCTAAACCCACCTGTGACACGGTTTCTAAGAAGGATTCTAAATTATTTACTCTCCGGTGACGGTCGCCAGTTCCTCACTTTGTAGAGAGATGTCATTTCGGAGGGCCACTTAATTACTGGAAGACTAAATTGGGCCCCTCACACCTGCCTAATTTGGAGAGACAACGCTCTCAACTCCCCTTTATCAGCCCCAAATGCTTTTGCATAAGGGAAACGAGTAATTCAGGTTCAAACCCAGACTCCAGGGCGCTCCCGCGGCGGTTGACCGCGCTCGCAACGGCCCGAAGGGGTGGGTCCCGCGGGCATGCGCGGGAGAGACCTGCAGAAGGGGATCTCCGCCGCCCCAGAACGGAAGTTCCTGAGCCTTCAAAGCCGGGGGGGAAGTAACTCGGCAACGGACCAAGATGGCGGCGCCCAGCGACGGGGCAGCGTTTCCTGCAGGGGTTGAAAAGACTTGGGGTGCCGTTGTTCGCTCCCCAGAAGGGACTCCCCAAAAAGTCCGACAGCTGATAGATGAAGGGATTGCCCCAGAAGAAGGAGGCACTGAAGCGTGAGTTTGCGAGCCCACCCTGGTCCAGCGCCGGCTGATTGGAGAGGGTTGTCAGGCCTGTGGGGATCCCCTGGGTGGGCGACTCCGGCTGCGAGGATGGCTTCGTCCCGGGATCTGAAAGCGACTGGGATTGCTACGCTCAGTCGGCTTTACTCTCTTTGGAGTGTACTGGATTCCGCACCAACGGACGGAATATTGCCAGTCAGGTTATGAGAAGAAGGAAAAAGGACCGCTAACTATGCGTACTTGACTTCTCTTCGTTGGGCTTCTTAACCTTTTTTGGGCTGTAGACCCCTTTGGCAGCCTGGTAAAGCTTATGAACCCCTTCTCAGAATATTTTTAAATGTATAAAGCAAATTACATAGGGTTATAAAGGAAACCGATTACGTTGGAATGCAGTTATCAAGGTAGTAGGGAAAAAAAGTGATACAGTAACATGCTTCATTATTAAAGCGCTGGATAGTATCTAGCCATAGATCTTTTAGCTACCATAATTTTGAAGTAGCGATAAGCATAAACGATATTTCAAAACACGTGCAACATCCATAATGTGGTGACAAAATATCTGTAATTTCCATTCATCATGAATTCACAGGTATTGCTGATGCTACTATGGTTTTATTTATTACCTTCATTCGTAATTGAAGGAAATGCTAAATTTCAGTTAGAGGTTAGTAAAATAAATGTCTTTTTTTTCCCTTTCAATTTTATGAATCCTTTGAGGTTTCTCCAAGAACCACACCTCCCCAAGGCTCTCTGTGAGACTCTGAGGATTCTTACAATAAATTTCTTTGAGTTGTAATAGTTGATATAACCGTGTTTTTATTAAAATGACTTTTGTCTTCAGTAATTCCTTCCTATACCCATCCCCAAACGCTGTTGAAATACCTTTCACTGAAAATAAGAGAATTGGTTTTGCTGGTTTTTTTCCTCCCTGATTTTTTTCATGAAATTGCTTAAAGATCTTTACTTTGATTTGACTTTTCAAATTAATACCTTTTGGGGAGAACTGGGTATAAAGGGTTGATCCAGGTAGGAATGTCAAGATTTTTTTTTCTACCGTTAAAAGAATTAAATTTCTGCCCTAGCTGGTTTGGCTCAGTGGTTAGAGCATCTGCCTGCGGACTGAAGCGTCCGAGGTTCCATTCCAGCCAAGGGTATGCACCTCAGTTGCAGGCTTGATCCCCTGCCCGGGTAGGGCACGTGAGGAAGGCACCCAATCCATATGTGTCTCCCACATCGATGTTTCTCTCTCTCTCTTTCTCTCTCTCTCTCTCTCCTCCACTCTCCCTGAAAAGCAATGGAAAAATATCCTCAGGTGAGGATTAAAAAAAAATTTACTTTTTAAGGTGGTTCAATTGTATAATGCACAGAGGCCCAGAGTCTTATTTTGTGTTTGCTAAAGTTATGCAAAATATTACTGGGGAACAGTGAGTGAGCTAGAGGAACAGTTTGCCAGTGTAGGATTAGTGGAGCACTGTAGAGCAGAAATTTCTTTAAGCTTAGGTATGGCCAAACTGTAAAAAGACTGAAGAATTTGGATTCTATTTAGTAAGTACCATCGTTGAGGACCCCCTTCGGATACCAAATCCTCAGATGCCCAAGTCCTTTATATAAAGTGACATAGTGTTTGCATGTAACCTGTGCATATCCTCCCATATACTTTAAATCATCTCTAGATTACTTATAATACCTAATACAATGTAAATAGTTGTTATACTGGGTTGTTAGGAAATAATGACAAGAAAAAAGTCTGTACATGTTCAGTGTAGACACAACCATCATAGGCCTAACTACATAGTTCATGTTGGCAAAAACATAACATTTTTTTCTCCCCGAATATTTTTTTTTAAGTGATTATTTTTTATTTTATTTTTTTAAATATATCTTTATTGATTTCAGAGAAAGGAAAAGAGAGGGAGAGAGAGAGAGAAACATCAATGGTGAGAGAGTCATTGATCAAGCCCGCAACCGGGCATGTGCCCTGACCGGGAATCGAACCCCGATCACCTGGATCCTAGGTCGACGCTCAACCGCTGAGCCATGCGCGGCTGGGCCTGAATATTTTCTCTCTGCAGTTGATGGAACCTGCAGATACAGACGGCTGATTATATTGTGAAACCATTGAAAATGTTAAGCAGAGGAATTACATGACTGAAATGGTTTTTAGAAAGGTTAAAATCCAGTGTGGTGTGATTGATGATGTGAAGTACAGAGAAGCTAAATACAAAATATTTAAGCAAAACGATACTGTGATGCCATGAAAGGATTACTAACCATTCTGCCATTTTATTTTAGGAAGGAGACATCTGCCACGTTCCAGTCAGTTAATGAATCACCCCAAACAGAACAACCTCCATTGGAATCTACAAGCAAAGAAGCCTTCTTTAGCAGAGTGGAAACATTTTCTATATCCTTTTTAGTTCACCCGAGTTGCACTTTCTGCCTGCTCCTGGAATTGTTATTAAGTTGCACTTTCTGCCTGCTCCTGGAATTGTTATTCCCCCAGAAATAACACTACTTACCCTGATGTTTTAAATTTAAGAATTAAACTTGGTAAGAAACTTTATAGGTAAATTAGCATCATACAATGTTGTCCCGCAAAGGAACATTTTAGATCTAATCTTTTCCTTTTACAGAAGGAAAAACTTAAGAACCTGAGAGGAGAAGGAACAATAATTAACATTTGTATGTAATGTGTTTTCACGTATATTATCACATTTGATCTTTACCTTAAACCTTTGAAAATATATATTATTATTATACTCATTTTACAGAAGAGGAAGCAGTTTTGTGGGGAGGTGTTTTGAAATTAGGTAAATATCCTCATCAAACTTGATATAATTTCTTTATTTATAGCAGTATGGGCTCGATTTCCTTTTTTAGTTGATGGGTTATAATCCATTACTACCATTATATATTTGGATACTTCAGTTGTTCCTTGGACTAATTTCTGATTTTAATGTAGTAGTTTAAATTTTATTTTATTTATTGATTTGAGAGAGAGAGAGAGAGAAACATCAGTTTGTTGTTCCACTTATTTATGCATTCATTGATTGATTCTTGTATGTGCCCTGACCCAGGATCGAACCTGAAACCTTGGTGTGTCAGGACGATGCTCTAACCAATGGAGCTACTGAGCTAGGGCCTGATTTTAATATAGTATTTAGAACCATGTTCTTTTATTCTTTTTTGGTCTCATTGGATATAAATTGATCACTACTTTGGATATGATAATTATTTATTTAATTTAAGCTAGTTAAGTGATTCTACTATTTTTATTCTAGATAATCCCAGTTCCTTTAACATTTACATCTAAATTCTGTTTTCTAGCCTTTGGTCCTCCTTTTGCTGATACTGGCATGTTTTCAAATTCTCATATTCCTTATAAAAATTTAGAACTTTTCTACATCTTCCTTCATGTTTCATCCTTATGTAAAATATAAAAAGCTATTAAATATAGCTATAAAAATAAAGCTATAAAAAAATATTAAAGATCAGTAAGTATTTTAGGACCTTTTCCCAAGCACATACCTATAAATGCTCTTGATGCTCTCAGCCTATTGAAAACACAGACTACACACACACATTAGTACATAATAATCAAACTTGGGGCAGGGGGAATGATGAAGAATATTATTAATTTTACTGACTATTCTTTAGATGGTAAAAGTGGATGTGGTACAATAGAGCATAGGTGAGTGGTGGAAAAATTTCTGCTTGTTTGACTTTCACTATGCCTTATTGCTTAGGCATATCCCAGTGCTTCCGCTAGTGTTTTTAAATCCCTAGTATTTCATATTAGGTGCATGTGAATGGCTTCTATATGCCACCCCACACCAATAATAAAATAGACATTTTATTTTACTTTATTTTAAATATATTTTTATTGATTTCTGAGAGGGTGGGAGAGGGAGAGAGAAAGAAATCAATGATGAGAGAGTCATTGATAGGCTGCCTCCTGCATGCCCCATGCTAGTGATCGAGCCCCCAACCCGGGCATATGCTGTGACTGGGAATCAAACCATGATCTCTTGAATCAGGCCGATGCTCAACCTCTTACCCACACTGGCCGGCTAAAATAGACATTTTAAACAAATGAAATACATAGGGCTTCCTAGGGAATAAGTTAATAACTTTTTCCCTCTGCTTATTACTTAAATGACCTTTTATGTGAAGTATGTGCCTGTTCTTTAAAAGTAGTTATAAGCCCTGACCAGTGTGGCTCAGTTAGTTGGAGCGTCATCCTGTACATGGAAAAGTGGAGGGTTCAATTTCCTGGTCAGGACACATACCTGGGTTGCAGGTTTCAGGCATGTATGAGAGGCAACCAATTGATGTTTCTCACATTGATGTTTCTCTCTCTCTCCCTTCCTCTTTCTCTCTCAAATCAATAAACATCCTTGGGTGAGGATTTTTTTTTAAATAATTTTTTAATAGTTTTAAGCCCTGGCTGGGTACCTCATTTCTTTAGAGCATCATTCTGATACACCAAAGTTGTGGGTTCAATCCCCAGTCAGGGCACATGCAAGACTCAACCAATAAATACACAAATAAGTGGAACAGCAAATCGATGTGTGTCTTCCTCCCTCCCTCCACCTTGTCTCGCTCTCTCTCTAAAATCAATAAATGAAATAAAAAATAATAATTGTTTTAACACTTTTTTTCCTGCTTTTTCCCCTCAGTTTAATGCGTTTATTTCTATATGCATAAAGAATGAGTAAAAACTTAATTTCTGACTTATTTAAATGTACCTGCAGTGTTGCTTTTCTTAACATGAATACTCTTTGAAGTGGGCAGGTAAGCCCCCTGAGCTGTCTCCACTTGTCTGTGCAAAATATGGCTGGGTCACAGTTGAATGTGATATGCTCAAGTGCTCCAGCTGTCAAGCTTTTCTCTGTGCCAGTTTACAACCAGCTTTTGATTTTGACAGATGTAAGTATACAGTACAAATTACATTTTTCTCCATATTCAAAGATTGAATGACTACTACTTTTTCTGAAAAGACAGGTCACTTGTTTGATCAAAGATTGTGTACTACCATATATAACAGGGTGAATTTGTTTTAGTCTTCACTCTAATTGTGAGCTTCAGTCATTACTTTTTTAAAAAACTAAACTACTTTAGAGTGAACTTGACTCTGTGTATTCTGGGAAACTAACAGTAGTATGTTTATTTTATGGTTCCAAAATTTATACTTTGGCAAAGAGACACAGGACTTTTGTGAAGGCTCTCACTTTGGAATGCCCTGCCTTATAAGATACATGATACCCTCTTTGTTATTGATCTTAGGATCTTGATTTAGAACTTGTTTTATAGAATATATTAAGATGATGCATTGCTGATATTCCATGTATTTTTAAATTTTCTTATTTTATGTTTAGTTGAATCTTTACTCTTAAGGCTTTGAATCTATATAGTGTTTTTTAAGGCTTTGTTACTTATGTGGGTTTCAGATAAGGAACGATGTGTTGAGCTGAAGAAAGCATTGTGTACTGCCCATGAGAAGTTCTGTTTCTGGCCAGATAGCCCCTCTCCAGGTACTTATTTCCACGATTTCCCATTTTCCATCTCTTCTTGGTCATTGCATTTCTAATGTTATCTATTTATTTTGAAAATATAGTCTTTGAAGTTCTTGGTCTTTCTTTATATTTGCACTTTTCAAGAAGAACTAACTTAAATTCATTCACTTATTATGGTACTGCTTAACTTTATTAAGTGCATTTGACATGCCAAAGGTTTAGCCATGCATACATTATTCTATTTAATCCTCACAGGGGCCCTGGGATGTAAACATTATCAACCCAGTTTTTTTAGGTAAGGAAACTGAGAATCAGACATTTTTTTATTTTTTTTTAATTGATTTCAGAGAGAGAGAGAGAGAGAGAAACATCAACGATGAGTCATTGATTAGCTGCCTTCTGCATGCCCTCTGCTGGGGATTGAGCCAAAAACCCAGGCATGTGCTGTGACCAGGAATCTAACTTCCATCTCCTGGATCATAGGTCCATGCTCAACCACTGAGCCACGCCATTCGGGTGAGAATCAGACATCTTAAAACCAACTAGTGAGGAGCCATAACTAGGGTTTTATCTACTTTCCTTTGATAGCAAGCAGCATTCCTTTGGTGCATTAACAGCATTAATGATGACAGTTAAACAGGGTATTGTTGCTAAAGAAGACTCACAGAACCCCAAATAAAAGTGATTACAAATCTATAGTTTATTACAGTAAAACGGCACACTCTAACAACAGCACTGAAGTAAGGATATCATCACAGCCAAACACTGCCCACAGTGGTCTGGATCAGCCAGGTACAAGCACCTCTTCTCACTGTATAAGGGCTGTGGCAGTGTACACTCTCTCAAATCAGGAACCACTGATGTGTGTGCAAAACACTGTAGAACAAGAGAACCCAAAATGTAGTCTTACGTGTGATTTTTTTATGTATCTTTATTTTGCTGGTTATATAAACAGCCTTAGCTTCAAAGCCCTCTGGGGGGCTGACCAAGACCAGGTGGGAAACTCTTTGGACCCATGGCTACAAAGCAAAACTGTTAATCCATATATTTCATCCTTGACCAGAAATCAGTGCCATGTAGATGTGTGTGTGTGTGTGTGTGTGTGTGTGTGTGTGTGTGTGTGTGTGTGTATATATATATGTTTTTAAATATATCTATTGATTTCAGAGAGAAGAGGGAGAGAGAGATAGAAACATCAATGATGAGAGTCACTGATTGGCTGCCTCCTGCACACCCCCGACTGGGGATCAAGCCTGCAACCCGGGCATGTGCCCTGATCGGGAATCAAACTGAGATCTCCTGGATCCTAGGTTGATGCTCACCCACTGAGCCACGCCCGGCTGGGCTGTAGGTGTATTTTTTTATTTCAGTAGGACAGCTCAGGCTCATTCCAGGGTCACTGATGCCCAGGAATATTCCATGAATGACTGCTAAGAGGAAAGAGTGGATTCAAGGTGACTCTAGAGTGGTGTCTACTGATAAATGAAGAGATGATAGGAAAGGGATTATTAAGAAATAACATTTTAAAAGTGAAGATGACAACACTTTGTGAAGTATGTGATTGTCTAACCACTATGCTGTACACCTGAAACTAATATAAAATAATATGGAATGTAAACTATAATTGAAAAGTAAATTTTAAAAAATTGAAATTCTGAGATCCAAGTTTTTAGTTTTAAGTTATGGAGAAGACAGTCGTAGAAGATGTTTCTGAAATTAATAGATAAGTGATATTCTACACGTGGGAAGTCCCTCAAGCTGTTCCAACTACCTCATCACGTGAAGAAGGTTAACACAAGGAAGCCACTGAAGCACACCAAGTGGATAGTGTAGGTTTCTCCTAGCTGGCTTTGGTCTCTAAACATTCATTTTATCTGTGGTAGGTTTAGGAGCACAGATAGTTACTGGTATTAATTAAATACCTAAAAGAATTTTAGCCCCCTGGAAATTGATACAATATAACCATGAATTTATTTTAATATTATCTTTATGAAATATGGTACATGAAAAGAGAATGTTATTGGGGTAAATTGTACATAAGTTTCCCAATTAGTGTGATTTGGGGAAAGGCTCTTGAATGATAAAAGCTTCAAGTGCCTCACTGAAAAAAAAAAAGTGAAGATGACTGTGTAAGAAGGATTTCCTGCTTTTGGCCTAACTATTTCATTGTGTAGAACAACAAAACTCAGCCCTATAAGGATGAATTCATCCGGGGCCAGTGTGCTCAGGCCACGTTTTTAAAGGTCTGCCTAGAGCTCTGTTGGTGGATCCCAACTCACTGCTATACACTTCACTTTCTTGATCCTGTTCGTAACTTCAGCTACCACCTACTTACAAACCTCTAACTCCTATCCAGACCCCTCTTTTGAGCTTGACTTGTATTTTCAACTACCTTCTAAACATTTCTACTTAATATTTTGCAGGTGTCTAGAACTCAACATAAACAACACTGAATTCTTCATCTGATCCTTAATACTTGCTTCTCTTATATTTTCTCCATCTTGGTAAATGGTACTGACCACCTCCTCCAGTTGTCCTAGCCAGAAACCTAGAAGTCATCTTAGATGCCTTCCCCTATTACCACCACCTGGTCCTCTCCTGTCTCCCTTCTAAATAGATCTCACATATGACCTTCCCATTATACTATCCCTGGGTTTGGTTCTTTAACATTCAAGAGACTTTTATGTGGAGAAAGGTATGCAAGTATTTATACTTTAGTGCTTAAGTTTATTAAGCATATCTAATAAATACAATTTTGAAGGTAATGTTTTTCTAACATCGATAATTACAAACTAAATTAAATTCCTTTAAATTTTTTTTTTTTTAAATATATCTTTATTGATTTCAGAGAGAGGAAAGGAGAGGAAGAGAGAGAGAGATAGAAACATCAATGATGAGAGAGTCATTGATCGAGCCCGCAACCCAGGCATGTGCCCTGACCAGGAATCAAACCCCAAACGCCTGGATCCTAGGTCGATGCTCAACCGCTGAGCCACGCCCGGCCGGGCTGGGTTGTTTTTTTTTATTGTTCAAAATATTACAGATGTACTCTTTTTTCTCCATTGATCCCTGCCACCCCTCACCCGCTCCCCTCCCCAGGCCTCCACCACACTATTGTCTGTGTCCGTGGGTTATGCATATATGCATATAGATTCTTTGGTTAATCTCTCCCCACCCACACATAGTACTTTCTCGGGTTTATAGCAATCACACCAGATCTAGATTAGAAGAGGATGATCAGAAAAATGTTGGGACCTTGTTTCTTCTCCCAAGTTACATCGAACTTAAGCCACTGGTCATTAAAACATGTTTCCTTTTTATTTTTACACCTCACTTTATTTATTTATTTATTTATTTATTTATTTATTTAAATATTCTTTATTGATTTCAGAGAGAAGAAGGGAGAGAGAGTTGAAACATCAATGATGAGAGAGTCATTGATCAGCTGCCTCCTGCACGCCCCCGACTGGGGATCAAGCCCACAACCTGGGCATATGCCCTGACCAGGAATCCAGCGTTGATCTCCTGGATCCTAGGTTGATGCTCAACCGCTGAGCCACGCCTGACCAGGTCTCACTTAGTTTTTTAAAGTCCATATCTTTTCCATTGATTTTAGGTTTTTATAACCTGACTTTTCTAGTAAAATGCTGATGCATCATTTTAAATTGATGACATGTGTTTTGACATATTTGGTTACTTGGAACAACTTTAAATAATTTAATAATATTTTATAATATTAGAGACCAAAATCTGGTTGCTAGTGATACACCACTAAGTGGTAGACAAAAGTGCTGCCGTTAACTGTTTTGGGGCCCCTTTTAATAACAAAACTGAAAAAGATTTTTTTTCTTAACAGCCTTGTTGAGGTATAATTGACATAAAACTGCCCTAAATATGATAAGTTTTGACATGTTTGTACACTGATGAAACAGTCACTACTAGAATTCCATTTAACATCATAAGTTTACATTCATTTTTCCAATTTAAATGCTATATATTATTGTACCCTATTTTCTTAACGAGGTTTCATTGATCATTAAGAGTTTTACAATATTGATGCTCTTTTCTCTATCTTTATGCCACTGGTATCTTAAAGGAATATTACTTTATATGACTTTAATGTTTGCTAAGCTTATTTCTTTGCATCCAGAGACCCCCTACAGTCTCTACTCCAAACTAATACATTTTATCTATAACATCACTTTCTCCTCTAAAAAATTTTTTCAGTAATTTTTTTTTAATTTTTAATTTATTGACATTAGAGAGAGAGGGGAAGGGAGAGAGAAAGAAACATCGATTTGTTGTTCCACTTATTTATGCATTCATTGGTTGATTCTTGTATGTGCCCTGACTGGGGATCGAACCTGCAACCTTGGCTTGTCAGCGTGATGCTCTAACCAACTGAGCTACTCAGCCAGGGCTTCAGTAATTGCTCATCACGTACATTAATAAAGTCATGGCCTGGCCACTGTCTACACTAACTTTATTTCCTGCTACTCTCCCCATAGGCATACCATGTTTCATCCCTATGAAACTACTTAGAATTCCCCAAATTCGCCATCCTTAGGCCTTTGCTTTAACATACTGTTGTTGGTCTTTCAAATTCAGCTTAGACCTGACTGCTTCTGAGAAACCTTTCTTGAGACTCTACTTTTTAAACATAATCACAGAAGTATCATCACCACCCCATAAAAAAAAGTCAGTAGTCCTGGCATGTGTGGCTCAGTTGGTTGAGAATCCACCTATGCACCAAAAGGTCATCAGTTTGATTCCCAGTCAGGGCACATGCCCGGGGTTGCAGGCTCAATCCCCAGTACGGGTCGTGCAGGATGCAGCCAATCTGTTTTTCTCTCTCACATGGATGTTTCTCTCCCTTTCCCACTCCCTCTAAAATCAATAAAAACATTTTTAAAATTTTATGATTGAGCCCTAGCCAGTTTGGCTCAGTGGTTAGAGCGTTGGCCTGAGGACTGAAGGGTCCTTGGTTTGATTCCAGCCAAGGGCCACATACCTCAGTTGCAGGCTCGATCCCTAGCCCCGGTTGAGGTGCTTGTGGGAGGCAACCAATTGATGTGTCTCACTCACATTGATGTTTCTCTCTCTCTCCCCCCCCCCTCTTCCACTCCCTCTGAAAAGCAGTGGAAAAAGTATCCTCGGGTAAGGATAAAAAATAATAATAAATTTTATGATTGATATCATAAAATATCAATTTTACATATCCCATTGTGGGTTTTATGGTTTTGGTTTTTTTACATCTTCACCCGAGCCCAGCCGGGCATGGCTCAGCAGTTGAGCATCTATCTAGGATCCAGGCAATTGGGGTTCAATTCCTGGTCAGAGCACATGCCCGGGTGCAGGCTCGATCCCCAGTCAGGGGTGTGTAGGAGGCAGCCAATCAATGACTCTCATCATTGATGTTTCTATCTCTCTCTCCATTCTTCTCTCTGTAATCAATAAAGATATATTTAAAAAGAAAAAAAGGAGACAACATTCATTGTGCTTTAAAAAAAATAATAAATAAATCCTCACCTGATTGATTTGAGAAAGAGAGGAAGGGGGAGAGAGAGAGAGAAACACCAATCAGTTGCCTTCCATATCCACCCTATGGGGGAATCAAATCTGCAACCTAGATATGTGCCCTGATCGAGAATCAAACCCACAATCTTTTTGGTTTATGGAACGGCGTCCAACCGACTGAGCCACCCAAACAGGACTCCCCACTGTTTTATACTTTTATTTTTTTCGAGTTGCACCAATATAATCTTCCAGTTTACTTTTTTTCCACAGATCGATTTGGAGTGTTACCATTGGATGAGCCTGCTGTTCTTGTTAGTGAATTCCTAGATCGTTTTCAAAGCCTTTGTCACTTAGACCTCCAGCTTCCTTCCCTGAAGCCGGAGGACTTGAAAACTATGGTGAGTTTTTCTTGGTTTAGCCTTCAGTGGCTTCCAGTTGTCACCAGCATTTGTATGTGAAGCATTTCTTTTAATGACAAGAGGATGCAGATTGTTATGAAGAGACCCACTGGTTTGTCTCTCAACTGACCTTTTTCAGTTTCCATCAGAAAGGTGACTATTGAGGGTTTAAGCAAATGGGTTCCATTTAAACTTTTAGATATGATTCTTTAAGTGGCATAATTCAATTTTATCTTGATTTGTTACTTAAACTGTTTAACAGAAGATACTGAAATGTTACTTCATGTGGTTTATTGAATACCATTTGCTAAAGAAAGTGCTAGAGAAGTTATAAACTCCCTTCTCTCTTGTGAATATAAATCTTGAAATGTTCTGGCCCATTTACTTTGAATGTTCACTGTCTCATTTCATCACCCTGTGGGTACTTTGAAGACAGGCTTTACTGTAGGAATTAGAAGCTGTTATTTTGCTTCCTCAAGTTGAGAGGCAGTTAATGGATTTTAGCATCAAACTATTAACCTCTGATGCCTATTCTAAATTTCACCCTGTCCCTTAGCCAAGACGATTTTTTTTTAATCCTCACCCGAGGATATGTTTTTGTTTTTGTTGTTGTTTTTGTTTTTTGTTTTATTGATTTTGAGAGAGAGGAAGGGAAGAGAGAGAGAGAAACATCGATGTGGGAGAGAAACATCGATCCATTGCCTCCTGCACATGCCTGACTGGGGATCGAACCTGCAACCTAGGTATGTGCCCTAACTGAGAATCAAACCCACAACCTTTTGGTCTATGGGACAACACTCCAACCAACTGAGCCACTCAGCCAGAGCCCAAGGCAATTTTTTTTTACCCTATCATAGTTCTTTAAAGACTGTGGCAAGCTGTGGTGTTCTGTCAAAAAGTAAATTCTGTGTCAGGCCAAGATATAAACAGTAACCTTTTTTCATTATATGGGTTTGAAGTTTACAGGTTTCAGAGAAAATCTGCAGTTGATAAATTGAAAACAAATTGGTACTAAGAAAAGATTTGGTCATTCCAGGAAAACTGCCACCTTTTTCACTCAGCAGATCCAGGGCAATTCAGAAAGCTGCTGCGTGCTACCATAGCCCTGTTCCAGGACATCTCTCATTAAGAGAACTGTCTTCGTGTTTGTCATTTCTGTCATGATTTTTGCCTTGAGTCATCTAAGTATATCATTATGTATAATTTTTTTCTCATGGTAGTTGAGACTTGAAGCATTTTACCTTGGTTCCTTTGTAGTGCTTTACAGAAGACAAGATCAGTCTTCTCCTGCACCTGCTTGAAGATGAACTTGACCACCGAACTGATGAGAGAAAAACTGCCGCCAAATTAGGCTCAGACATCCAAGTCCACGTCACTGCCTGTATTCTCTCTGTGTGTGGCTGGGCAGCATGTAGGTTAGTAAGTGAATTTGGCTGGGGACATTATACACCCATATACATCAGTCACTAATAGCACTTGGAGATCACATAGTGTTTCCTGTAAGGAAAACAGGCAGAGAGAAACTGAAGGGATGAGGCCCATGGGGACATAGTAAGATCAGTAACAAAACCAGGGTTAGAGCTCAGAAATTTCTGAACATACCTGAACTTGGTTTCTTTCACTGTCATTTCCCAGCTGTGAATTTGTGTTCTTATAAACAGTGAAGCTCTTTCAACTTTCAGAAAGGAAGAAAAATGAGTTCAGTTGATAAAAACTACCAAAGGAAACACCAGCTGGAGTCTTCTAGGCCCCTATTTTGGTGTTTCCATTCCAGTTGCTCAGTTTGGCATAGACTCCCCCTGAGATAGAAGACTCTCAGAACCAAACCTGGTTTACTTTAATATGCTTTCTTTGGTAGGTGAAGGAATAATTTTCATTTAAAAGGAAAAAGTTTTAAGAGGGACAGGGACATTTATAAAACATAAATTTTAAAAGTATTGCCATAGAAGAGCACACCAAGACTCCTAGATATTTCTATAGGAAATAAGTGAGAGATGATGACATTGGGGTCCTGAGATCAGAGAACTGGGGCCCTGAGAGGACATGGTTCCCAGTCACAGGACTGTTCCAGAGATGTGTTTGATGAGATAAAGCATACTCACAAATCATTACACTTAGTCCCTTGGACATGTTACCCTTTGAGAAAACTCACTCTCTTTTCTGTTCCTATCTAGTTCTTCCTTGGAACCCATGCAGCTCTCCTTGATAACGTGTTCACATTGTATGAGGAAGGTGGGGCTTTGGGGCTTCCAGCAGATTGAGTCGTCCATGGCCGACCTGGATACGTCCTTTGTCCTGACCAGCTCCCCCATCTCAGGCCCTGAGGGGAAGCCAGAGCGCTTCCTTTTGGTGCACGAGTCTCCTCGGAGGATGATGACTCGGAGCCAGGATGCCACGTTTTCCCCAAGCTCAGAGCAGGTATAGGCTTAATTGACTTTTTTGGGTTGACTTTGGAAAAACAACATTCTGGCCTGGTGTGGCACAGTGGTTGAGCATCGACTTATGATCCAGGAGATCGTGGTTTGGTTCCCAGTCAGGGCACATGCCTAGGTTGTGCGCTTGATCCCCAGTGAGGGCCTTGCAGGAGGCCCCCACTCAATGACCTTCTCATCACTGATGTTCCTATCTCTCTCTCTCCCTCCCTCTCTCTGAAATCAATACAGATATATTAAAAAATAAATAAAAATAGCATTCTTAGCCCTGGCCGGATAGCTCAGTTGTTTAGAGTGTCATCCCAGTACACCAAGGTTGCTGGTTAGATCTCCAGTCAGGGCACATACAAGAAGCAGCCAATGAATGCATAAATAAATGAAACAACAAATTGATGTTTCTCTTTCCCTCCCTCCCTTCCTCCCTCCCTCTCTAAAATCAATAAATAAAATTAAAAAAATTAAAACAGCATTCTTGCCCTGACCAGTGTGGCTCAACAATTAGAGCATTGGCCTAACCAGAGGGTCAAGGGTTCGATTCCCAGCTAAGGGCATGTACCTGGGTTAAAGGCTTGATCTCTGGCCCTGGTTGGGGCTTGTGCAGGAGGCAACCAATCAATGTGTCTCTTCTCACATCGATGTTTCTCCCCCCTCCACTCTCTCTAACAAGCAATGGAAAAAATATCCTCCAGTGAGGATGAAAAAATCCAGCATTCTTGCCAAAAGTGTTGGTGGAAAAGCTGGGAGTTAACTTAGGAGTCACTAACCACGTTGGTCAGAATACCACATAGCATAGTGATTTTATTCACTAGTTGCAATGGAAAAGCTAGATTCATAATTTTGTATAGAAATCTAATATTCTTTGAAGAGTTTCGTTATGTGGACAGTTCAGAAACTGAATTCTTACAATTTAAACTATAAAATACTAACTTTCACATGCTTCTAGAAATACTTCTCCTGACCATAGTCATTAATAACATTGGTGTACTTCCATTATCATCTCCCCTTCTTTCAGGCTGAAAGGAGCCCAGGTCCCATCTTCTCCCGAACTCGGAGCTGGGACTCTTCCAGTCCTGTTGACCGTCCTGAGCCAGAGGCCGCCAGCCCCACTACCAGAACCCGCCCGGTGACCCGGAGCATGGGAACAGGAGACACCTCTGGCCTGGAAGTGCCATCCAGTCCTCTTCGAAGAGCCAAACGAGCTCGCCTCTGCTCTTCCAGCAGCTCGGTGAGTCCACCTGCGCATGCCACTGAACACAGGAGCATGCCATGCCCTCAACCACGCAGCCCAGAGAAGCATGCGTGAGCCCGTCGCTGGTCCTGTAGCTGTAGGTAGACCAACCCAGTAAGTTTAAAAATGGGACAATTGGGTAACCAGTGGGGAAAAAACTTAAGAGTTTTGTCACTTGTTTCTTTGGGATGGATTCTGGGGAAGTAATAAATATGTCAGGCACAGGACAACAGTGAGATAGAGGGACAGACCCGACAACTAATAGCAGTGCCTCCGAATTTACACAGCATCTCCCCTTCATTAACACTGTCTCTCCTCCTCCTCCCTCAGGACACGTCTTCACGAAGCTTCTTTGATCCCACCTCTCAGCATAGAGACTGGTGCCCTTGGGTGAAGATCACGCTTGGCAAGGAAACCAGGGAGAATGGTGGAACTGAGGCAGATGCCAGCACCCTAGCAGAACCAGGCTGGAAGGCAGTGCTGAACATCCTCTTGGCCCACAAACAGTGTACCCAGCCAGCTGAAACCGACTCCATGGTGAGCTGAGCCACTGCCCTTGGTGTGTGAGGCACTTGCTGTTTGGGGATGAGGGGCAGAGCCCAGCCCTATAATTAGCGCCTGCCTGCCCTCAGCTTTCGTAAGTGAAGTTAGACTCAGTCTGGTTCCATCCCGGAGCACAGGTATGGAACTGGTTCAGTCTTGGTGCAGTTTAGCATATGGCATTCCATCAGGTGCTGAGAAATTCTCTGTCTTCTCAACGAAAGTGTCCCAAAGGAAGAAAGGAGTGGAGAAATAGAAATAGATGAGTAGGCAGCTGCTCCGGCCTCATGTTGCAGAGCAGCTGCTTTTTCCATCAGTTGCTGTCACTTGCGTTTGGAGCCTGGCCAGTTAACCTAGCTGTCTGGAGCACTGTGCTCTGACACCAAGACTACGGTTTCATTCCTCACAGTGGGCAGGTTACTCTGACACGGCCCCAGACTTGTGCACTGAGTCTCAGCTAGCCGTCACAGCCATGATGGCTGCTGGTCACAAATGCGGGGAAGCACTAGTCCATCGTGAGAGCTGAGAAAACAAGTCATGTATTTGCCCTGTGCAGGGTCTGGAGGTGATGAGAGGTGGGCATTAAGGAACCATGAAAACTGGGTTCTCTTTCCTCTGCTGGCTCATTCCCTAAGTTGCCTTGTAAGCCTGCCTCATATAAATATAGTAATTTCTGATGTCTGTTCCCTCCAAAGACAAAATAATACTGGACAGCAGATGTTTATAAGAAGCATTCCCAGATTCATGGTTGTGTAGGGTCACAGGATTCCACTGGAAGGAACTATAATGATGCTAAATGCCAAGGAATGTACATTCATACCCTTAGTAAATATACAGATGAAGGTTTTCCAAGTTTTTTGCAGGGGAAAAAAATGCATTTTTCCAATTTAAAAACTTGAAAATATGTAAAGCTATCCAAAGACAAATGTTTGACCTACCTTTCAAATTGGAGAGATTGGAGTTATCTTTGCACATAAATTCTCTGCCTAGAGCTTCATGAAATAGTGTACTGACAGTTTTTATTAACTTCCTCTCTCACTGTCATACTAACAAGAAATCCCACAGGACCTTTTTTTTTTTTTTCTCGTGGTAGTGGGAAAAGTAGGCCTCATAATTGGCCCTCAGTTCCAGGACTTTTGAGATCCTTTTTTGGCAGCTTGTCTTTCAACCTCCCCGCAGCTGCTATGGCTGGGAAATACAAATCTTAATGAGGCTGTGGTAAAGGCTCTTGATGTTAGAAAGAAGTTTACACTATTTTTCAACTTAAGTTTGTTTCAATTTTGTCGCTTTATTAACTAAATTGCCCTTGGTCTCTAGTAAGAGCTCAAACTTTTCCCTCCTGGAACTTTATTTTATTGAGACGCTCACCTATAGGATAGGAAAACAGTGAGAATGTCATTATGTCAGAAACCGGAGGTGACTTTATGGATTATCTTGCTAGATATTGTTTGTGCTCTCACTGAAACCCTGTGCTCTTTCTTGTGACGCTCAAAAGCAGAACCAGGTGTTCCAAATCACAGAACTTTTTTACCTTTTGGAGAACTGTTTTGACTCCCTGTAACACCATTTCTCAGAATCTCAGATCACTTCATAGGCACTGTCAAGTGGCAATGAGATTCTTCCTATTATTAGCTCTGCTGGCTAAAACACGAAGCTGAGAAGGCCAAGGTCATAGTTTAAACTCTTAAGGGCCGTGTAACTGTTTTACTCCTTGGCCTTGGGTTATACTGTTAACCCCACATTTACATGGTAAGGCGTCATGTAAATATGGGCCCTTGTTCACAAGAAGTAATGGACTAGGGCCAATTCAGCTTGATGAGTAAGAAGCCAGTGCAAAATGGGGGCTGCACTCTGGTAGGTCAGAAGTGTTATCCTCACATACAGAGATTGGGACGAGTACAGATACTTGGAGGGAGGACATGAGCTGTATTTTAGAGGTTTAGAGTGTGTTAGCAAGAGTTTAATAGTAGAACACAAGCTTCTTGATGGTTAGTCTGGCTTTTAGTGTATATTATGTGTAGCACTGTATAAAGTTAACTTGTTTTAGTCAATCCTAGACATATCTAGATTATTGTGGGAGAAATGTGCAGACCACATCTTAAAGCTATTATGTATCCTTCATATCTATGAATCAATTTAATCTCTAACAATGAGCTTTTCTACATATAGAGTCTGTCTGAGAAATCAAGGAAGGTATTCCGAATATTCCGGCAATGGGAATCTTTATGCTCATCCTGAAGATGTTCCAGCCCTTCCTGGAGAGAAGTGGAATGAGTGACTTTGAAAAATAAAGTCTGAATCTCCTTTTGATCAGCTGATGCTGTTTTCCTCCGTTCTGGTTTAATCAAAAGGAGCTCCTGCCCTTTCAAAGGCAACGAGTGTCACCGTCTGCATCTGACTGGGGGGAAACCTGTTTCCACATGGGGATGTGGACCTGGTGAGGCACAGCAAGCCTGGTTCTGTTGAAGGAGTGTGGGGTTAAGAAGCTAGACAGAGGACCAAGTACTTGAGCACTTTTAGTGTCTTTAGTTTGGGGCAGTGTTTTAAATACTTGTATCCCAGGAATATGACTATGTATTAATAAACTTTTTGTTAAAATTTTTATGCCGGAGACCTGTTTTCCTCCTTGCCTTCTGGGCTAAAGTAAAGGAAACAGACTGAGAACACTTCAGTGGAGCAGTAAACAAAGTCAAAATTTTAGTTTTCACATTGGCTACAAAGCCTAAAACTTATTTGTGATTCTAGTCAAAGAAGGTATTCCTAAACCAGAGCCAAGATGATGTTCATTATACCACCAGGAAGATCTCCTGATGTGTTAAATGAGTAGTAAGCCAATCGTTTTCTCTCTTCACTTAGATAACAGAGTAAGAGACTATAACAGGGGGAGGAAGGCCCTTCAGAAGAGACCCCTCTCCATGTGCCTTCTAATGTATGACTCCCCTGAGTGGGGCTCCCAAGGCTTTCACTGCTGGTGGGGAGTGTCAGTCACCAGGGTGAAGATTGACCTGCCCCATGGAAATAAGACTGCCTACTGGTGAAGGGACCATGAAGACTCGAAAGTAGTTATTCCCTGAAATGTCATATTTTCTTTCAGTAACTGGTTGGTTGGTTTTATAACCCACTCCATTTGTACTGAAATATTTTAAAGAAAATAATAGACATCATAATATTCCACCCATGCTAAACTTTATAAAAAAATAGAATATTTTTCTACATGCTATACCCAACAAAAATTAATAATCCCTTAATATCATCTAATACCCAGTCCATATTCAAAATTCCTAATTGTTCCCAAAATGTTCTTTACATTTGATTTGTCCAAATCAGGATCCAGTTTAAGGTCATGGTTTGCATAAATGTTTTTAAAGAGGTTTTTTTTCCCCATGTATATCTGATTTTTTTAATTGAGATTTTATATATATATGTGTGTGTGTGTTAGAGAGAGAGAAGGAGAGGCATCGAGTTGTTGTTCCACTTATTTATGCATTCATTGGTTGATTTTTATATGTGCCCTGACGGGATTGAACCCACAACCCTGGCACATCAGGACAACACTCCAACCAACTGTGCCACCTGGCCAGGGCCATGCATATCAGATTTTAAATGTCATTTCTAATCCTGACTTTTAAAAGAGTAAATAGTGTTGCTAGCTCCTCTATCAGTAGGCGAGGCCAGTAGAGGCTGCTTCCAGGTGATTTTCCAAGAGGCCCTCTGACTGGCAGTGGTGATTGGCTTGACTCCTCACCATCGGTCCCCGTGGTACCTTTAGAAGCTGACTAATGGCAGTGTTAATGGTTACAGAAATTAAACCTTTGTTTCAAGGTGGGAAGCCCTCTAGAAGCTCATAGCCTCTAGGTCACAATTTCTTAAGGAGTGATGTAGAATTATTAACACAAGATATTCAAATGGACTACAGGCCCAAGTTCCAGGTTATAATAACGGGGGTATATTTTAAGTTTTTCCACAATAATTTTTTTTAAATCCTCACCTGAGGATATATTTTCCATTGCGTTTCAGAGAGAGTGGAAGGGAGGAGACAGAGAGAGAAACATGGATGTGGCCAGGGATGGAGCCTGCAACCAAGGTACATGCCCTTGGCCAGAGTCAAACCTGGGACCCTTCAGTCCTGGGGCCGACACTCTAACCACTGAGCCAAACCGGCTCGGGCTTTCCACAATAATTTTTAATCTGTACCTCCCTCCAAAAAATGTATTCACATTTCTTTGAAATTCTCAAAGTGCCACAGTTTTTTGTTTTGGTGGGTGTTTGTTTTTTTTTTAACTATAAATGGAAACATTAGGATAAACGTGGTGTAATTCAAGAAACACTAAGTCTCCTCCATGTGTGAGGCCCTTATATAATGCAAAAAGACACGACTGCCTGGTTTCTACCCTCAAGAAGTTTATAGTCCAGGCTGGAAGACACATTTATACACAGATATTGCACAAGACAAAGAGTGTTAAATAGAAGTATACAAGAAATTAATTCTCACGTATGGAATTGGAGAGAATTTCAAGAAAGGTGTAGGTTTGAGCCGGGCCTTAGAGATGATTGGGAGATATAGGCTCCATGAGAACAAGTACTTTATCAGTTTTATCATCTCAACACTTAAATCTGCCTGGCACATGGTAGACACTGAATAAAGGAAGGGCATTTGAGGCTGAAGGAACATTGTGAGTAAATGAGCAGAATTTCAGATGTTCCTGAAAGAGCAGGTGTTCTGCTGTGGCTGGGCCTTTGCGTTCTAGAGTAGGAGAGAGGATAAGAGATAGAAATGGGGCCAGACTGGAATCTCATACTGAGGAGGAGTTTGGTCTTGATTCTGTGGGAAGAGAGAAGCTGTTCATTTCTGAGCAAGGAAATAACCTTGGTGCTTAGGAAGATCATTCTGGTGTCTGCACAGTGTGCACTGGGGAGACCAGAAGGCCCTAAGAGGTGTGACGGCAGGGAAAACGGATGATGGGTAGAAATGTCAGCTTCCTCTCCTCACTCCGTCAGCTGCCTATCACTCTCCCGGTAGGTACATACAGAATAAGTGGGCTGTTTCCCGCAGTAGAACAGTAACAAGCCCTCAAGAGGGTGGATTTGGAACATAAAATGTCAGACCTGGAAGGAATTCCAGATTCACCAACAAGGCCTCACTGTTCTCATGAGGAAAGCAAGGTCACAGAGATGAAAATCATTTTCAGCCTCCGTGTCCATTCCTAGCCAGTCTTGTCCAGCCATAACTAGAATCAAAGGGGGAGAAGGAAACCCACGTGAGAGTACCCGGGTGGCTGGGTGGGTTTCAAGCCTTTTTTAAAAATATATCTTTATTGATTTCAGAGAGAGAAGAAGGGAGAGAGAGAGAGAGACATCAATGATGAGAGTCATTGATCGGCTGCCCCCTGCATGCCCCCCGCAGAGATTGAGCCCACAACCCGGGCATGTGCCCTGACTGGGAATCAAACAGCGATCTCCTGGGTCCTAGGTCGATGCTCAACCACTGAGCCACACCGGCCAGGCTTTCAAGCCATTTTGAAGTGACAGTGAAGCAAAGACTCCAGCAGGAGTCAGCCTCAGTGGGATGTGAGATGAGAGGAAGAGCCTTGAACAGGAGAACCCTGAACATCCATTTTACCACTACTGCAAATAGCTACCATTGCAAGTACATGCATATTCTAAACATTACCTATTGTACCTCACTTAAGCCTCATAACAGTCCTGTGGGGTAGATACAACTACTCTCTCATTTTACAAACAAGGAAGCTAAAGACTAAGTTAAATATTTTGTTCAAGGTCACACAGCCAGTAAGAAAGGGGACCAGAATTCAAGCTTGGGCCATCTGTGCTCCTAATATACTGTCTGCCTTCTAACCAAAACTATAGTTCAAAAGAGGAAACGTTATATACATGAAGATGTTCAGTACATGGTTACTTATAATAAGTTGAGAATAACCTATACTAAGTTGAAAATAGCCCTGGCCAGTGTGGCTCAGTTGATTGGGCGTCATCAGGTGCACCAAAAGGTCGCTGGTTTGATTCCTGGTCACAGCACGTGGGCACATGCCCGGATTGTGGGTTCAGTCCCCCGTGGGGGGATGTGCAGGAGGCAGCCAGTTGATGTTTCTCTCTCTCCCCTCTTCTCTCTCTAAAAATCAATAAAGCCCAGCCGGGCGTGGCTCACCTCCACCGGGATTTATATAACCAGGACTAGCAGAGAAAAGCCGATGTATTAAAATGGAAATACATCATTTTCTTTGGGTTTTTAATTTCCACATTACTGTCTGCGCAACAAATTTTAAAAAGTCTTACTTAATCTTTATAATTCTATAGCCAGCAATCTGTGGCCTAGCAAAGCCTTCTGGTAACTTTACATTCCCTCCGTCCCTAGTATCTAAAAGTCTTTGTACTTCATTGTTTCTCCGATCCTTTTTGTATGCCTTTGATATAAGGTCGGTGAGAAACCGTCCAAGTAATAGCAATAAGCGACAATATTAAGATAGATTAATAATAAAGTTTTATCTTGAAAGTTGCCAAATAATATATTACCTACTTTTGGTAGATATTTTATATGCAAACAGATATACAAAAAACATTCTTTGTAGCTGACTCACTCATACTGGGCATCATTTTTCGAAAGGGAAGGGAAGGGAAGGGAAGGGAAGGGAAGGGAAGGGAAGGGAAGGGAAGGGAAGGGAAGGGAAGGGAAGGGAAGGGAAGGGAAGGGAAGGGAAGGGAAGGGAAGGGAAGGGAAGGGAAGGGAAGGGGGCAGTAGAGTAGTCATTTCTTTTTAATGTGGTGAAAAAAAAACACCCAAAACCAGATAACATAAAATTTATCATCTTAACCATTTTTGAGAGTACAGTAAGCAATGGCAACTGCATGCATACTGTTCTGCACCAAGGCCCACTCAATGCCAGCTCCCCATGTCCCCCTCTCCTCCAGCACCTGGTAACCACATGCTACTTTCTATGAGTCTGACTCCTTTAGATATAAGTGGAATCATGCAGCATTTGTCTTTTTGTGACTGGTTTATTTCACTTGGCATAATGTCTTCAAGGTTCACCCACGTTGTAGCATATGACAAGATTTACTTGTTTTTTTTTAAACAGAAGGTGATTTCCCTTCCCTTCCCACCAACCTTTTATGTGTACAGAACAAGACCACTCCTGAATTCTGTCCCCTTAATCCTTCCTGTTAGGTTTAGGCAGCAACAGTCATCACCCCCCTTCCTCTGTTGACAGGTCTGGATATGTCGGGGCTCAGGCCCTCCAGCAGTGCCATGGTCTTGGTCTTCCATGAGCTTCAGCAGCTGCTTCTCTAACACGGGAAAAAAATGGATATGAAACCACAAGCGAGCCCTTCCTTCTGTAGATCCAAAGAAATTAGATGACAAGTGAAAAACAACTTTTTCGATATTAAGTGACAGGAACATCTCCCCTCCTTAACCACCATACTAGGTCCCCAAATGCTTTAGTCACTGCAGCCTGCTTGAGAGTCAGTGGAGACCAGGCGTGTGGCCTTAGGGCCCAGGCGTCAAGCAGCAGTGCCTTCCAGCGCCGCTAGAGGGCGCCCGTGCTCCACATCTCACTTCCTCACGCGCTGGAACTGCAGCGACCAAACCAACCTCCCCTCCCCTTTTATGCTAATTACCAGCAGACCAGCGTCGGTGGACAGCATAGCACTTACTTTTTCAAATAAATTATACTCATTTTCAGCATCATTTTAAAAATTGATTTTAGAGACAGGAAGGGGGAGGGAGGGAGGAGAGAGAGAAACATTGACTGGCTGCCTCCTGTACCCGCCTGACCCGGGGATCAAACCCGCAACCCAGGCATGTGCCCTGACTGGGAATCAAACTGGTGACCCTTTGGTACACGGGATGGCGCTCAACCAACGGAGCCACGCCAGCCAGGGCAGCATCATCCTTCCTTTGTCATTTTGTTCCAGGTCTCTCCTAGCCAAACTCACATTCCTTGAAGGCTGAAGCTGCCTTGTTTCTACTTTAGGTTCAGAGAGAGAGACCAAAAGCACTTACTGAAATAGTCAGTAGGGAGAGAATGGATGTTTGTTGGGACAGGGAAGGGGGAAAAAATAGATAAGGTCAGGGTTAGGACCCTGTGTCCAGGCTTAAAGGCAAGGGTAGTAAGGACAAGAAGCAGATTAAATGGGAATTCAGCCGCAAGAGGAAGCCCAGGGGACGCTAAGCCATTGGCAGCACGTTGGCACACGCGCCAGCCCTCCTAAGGTGTCTCCCTCGCGCTGTCCCAGCACCAACCACAAAGTTAGCAAAGCCACTAATGAAGCTCTGAGACATGTTCACAGGTGCACGTGCCAGAGCGGTGTGTCATCGTGGCCACAGTGCGGCCGCGACCCCGCAGATGACCCTTTCCTTGTGAGGATTCCAAAGTCTGTGACTAATGCTAATTACCCCCGACTAATTAGCACTGAACACAAAGAAGTCAGTGTCTCCACTGAATCAAGTGGGGAAACTGAGGCGTGGAGTGGGGAAGCAGCTTGGCCCTATTAGTCAGTGGCACAAGGCCACGAGTTTATCACTGTCCTGCTCAAATGCCCGTGAAGCTGCCCTTGAAAATCAGGAGTGAACACTTCCAACGGGGGGGGAGGAGAGAGGGGCCTTTCCTCAGGCTGTTTGCATGCTGGGTAGCGACATTGAACTAGAAACTCCCGGATGCAAAGACTACTTGGCATAACAACCCCCGCCTCCTTCCCGGCCTCTACTGAAGGCCAGAGTCAGCAGTGAGCCAAGGTCACACAGGTGGCGTTGAAGCTGGGCCAGACGCAGAAGCCTGGGGTTCCCTCAGTGCTGTCTTCCTGCGCTGCAGCCCCAAAGACAGCAGAAGAGAGGCCATATCAGGTGAACGTTCTGGTAGCCTGGGTCCAAATCCTGGGTTCACTGCTTACCAGCTGTGTGCTTCTGAGCCAGCTACTCCGTGCCTGTTTCTGCATCTATAAAGTGAGGACAGCGCTAGCAGCTATGTCCTAGGGATGTTTTGAGAAGTAAATGAGATACGTGAAGTGCTTAGAACAGTGCCTGGCACATAGTAAGTGCTCAGTAAGTAGTAGCTATTCTTTTAGTATTATTTAAGCAAGTCAGGTATGACAATCCTTAGCGGCACACCTGGCCACTTGGCTACCCTGTTGGCTTCAGCCCAACTGTTTCTCTTGCCAAGTTTCTCCAGTTTGCCTGGTCTTTTGGGTCTCCTGATGCAAGGGAGCGCTGAAGCAAGAGGTGTTGGGCTCCGGGGAGACATACCAGAGTTTCCTTGCCTCATGCCCTTGCTCTGAGCTGGGCTCTTTTAGCCCAACAGCCTCAGTGACATCATCAGACAACGCAGGTGCCACGGGCTCGGCTCCAAGCCCAGCTCTAGAAGCATTTTGGGCAATAAGACAGGCCAAGATAACCACATTCCTGCCAGTCCCTCGGGCTCGGGCTCAGGGCCTGGCAAGCCCACCCTCAGAAGGTGGTGGTACAGTGATGACAGGACAGCTAATTACAGTCGTCGCCCTGCTGGGATGAGAACCCGGGCTTGTTTGTCCAGCGCAGCTCACCTGAGTCATCAGCCCATAGCCTGCGGCCACTTGCTCCTGGAGGCTGCCAGGAGCCTGGAACAGCTTCTGCACCCCAAACCCCGTGAGTGCCAGCACTTCCTGCTCTTTCTCCCCTTGGAAAGCAAGTCCAGGCAGTTTGGTTCCAGAGGCAAAGCTCCAAACTGAGGGAAGCCTGGCCGGGGCTTGACACCAGGCCAAAGCTCCAGGGCCCTTTCTGGGTGAGCAGAACCACAGCCCAGGGCCTCTGAGCCTTTGGAAAATCACTTCCACGGATCAGAGATGAAACCAGGTGGAGAAGGGACAGGGCCTCAGCTTCGTCCCTGCCTCCACGCCACCCGGCCACCACCATGTAGCTGCCCGCGCCCCTCTCGGGGTCATAGCACCCCCCAAGCCAACCCTGCAAGTCACCAGTAATCTGAGCTCAACTCCCACTAATTCAACCTGGGGTTTTCCCAAGTAAAATGAGGAAGAAAACTGATGCTATATTTCACACAAAGGGCTTTAAAGTTACAATAGAATTAGCCCTGGCCGGGTAGCTCCGTTGGTTAGAGCCAAGGTTGTGGGTTTGATCCCTGGTCAGCGCATATACAAGAATCAACCAACGAATGCATAAATAAGTGGGACAACAACTGGATGGTTCTCTCTCTCTCTCTCTCTCAAATCAACCAGTAAATAAAAATTACAATAGAATTAGAAAACACTTCTTTAAAAGGTATAAACAGTGAGAACGTCCCCTGCTGAGGGGAACAAGAAGGATGTGACAGAGAAAGGATGTGGCTCCCTCTGTGGACCCAGAGGAAGGCGTTTACAGCATTGGGGTGATTTCCACAGTCGGGCCCATCTGTGGCACAGCTGGTAAAGGGGAACCTGAGAAGGCCAAACGGGGACACCCGTGGTTGGGACAGGAGACACAGGAAGCAGTGTTTTAAGGCAGTAATCCCACAAGTTTAGGAATGTGGCTCTCTCTTCCTTTAAGACAGAGAGCGAAAGAGCCCCATAAAACCAAGCACTGGCCAAGAGGCCACTTCCAGGGGCTGGGCCCTGCCTCCCCACAGCTGCGACTGCTGCTCGTCTCCCTCTGCCCCTGCAGCTCCCCCAGTAATTGGAGGCTTGGAGGTGGCACCCCTGCCATGCCATCTGTGTCCCATTAAAGCCTCTGCATTCCTGTAGCCACCCATCGCCCCTGGAGCTTTCTAGTTTGGCAGGAAGTGAGGCTGACGAGGGCCTCTCCCCTGAGGGAAGGGAGAGGCAGGAGGGTGGAGAAGACCTAGTTTTGGCCTTGCTGACAAGAATATGACCTCAGTCATAATGACTTGGTTTCTGGTTCACCTACCAACCTAGGGTGACTCCCAGCCCTGGCTTTTACGACAACCTCATGGAGGATACTGTGGGTCCTGGTGGGCAAGGAGCAATGGGGGGCTTCACGCAGCAGAGGTCAGCCGGGGGTGGTCCCTGCGCTCTTCATCCGCTAAACAAGGCCTCGTGGCTGGAGCCCCAGGACGGGCCCTGGACCCTGTGACTGGGGAAGGCCCTTCATCACCACTTATTCCGAGGGAAAACTGAGACACATGGTCTAAGGAGTACGACTAGCTCATGAAAATGATACGACCATTTAAAAACGGGACTGTGGCCTGGCCGGGCGTGGCTCAGCGGTTGAGCGTCGACCTAGGATCCAGGAGATCAGGGTTCGATTCCTGGTCAGGGCACATGCCTGGGTTGCGGGTTCGATCCCCAGTCAGGGGCGTGCAGGAGGCAGCTGATCAATGACTCTTATCATTGATGTCTCTCTCTCTGAAATCAATAAAGATATATTTAAAAAAATAAATAAATACATAAAAATAAAAATAAAAATGAGACTGTGGCCCTGGCCAGGTGGCTCAGTTGGTCAGAGCATCGTCCTGTACACCAAAAAAGTTGCGGGCTCCATTCATGGTCAGGGCACATACCTAGGTTTTGGGTTCGACCCCTGGTATGGGTGCCTACGGGAGGCAACCAATCGATGTTTCTCTCACATCAATGTTTCTCTCTCCCCCTTCTTCTCTCTCTAAAATCAATAAAAACATATCCTTGGGTGAAGATTAAAAATAATAATGATAATAAATAAAAGCAAAGAAAAGCGGGACTATGCTTGAAAACTTGGGACACACAACTTCACGTGCCCAGCGCTCAGCACTCAGGAGGCGTAGGGGGCCCCTGAGCTGGGATAGGGAGCCTGGCTGTCCCAGTGCCCCAGCTCTGGCTGTCACGCTGGTGACCTTGGGCAAGTCGGTCTCCGTTTCATTCTGTATCTGTTCAGTCAGGGCAGTGATACCTATCAACTTACTGCTGATGCCAAGGAGCCTCTGGGAAAAGTTTAAAAGTCTATCATAGACACACACACACGCACTGACGCCACAGGAGGAGTGACAAGTTACATAAGGACTTGACTTGGGGATTGGAGGTGTTGCCACAGGTTGGGGTTGCCACTGGGGAGACTGTGGTGTCTGAGTCAAGAATAGGAAAAGAAGCGAAGTGAGAGATGGTGGTGGAAAGTCGAGGGGAAAATCCTGAGAAATCAGGCTGAGATTCTCTAGGGCTGTGGTTTGGAAGAAAGAGGTAGTGACCCGGGCAGAGGACATTCTTTCTCTTAATGTCCTGTTTCCCCTCCTGGGATGCCCGAAGGCCTCCAGTTAGCACCCAGCCTGCCAACCGAGAAGCAGGGTGTTTGGGCTCCGGGGCTGTGCCTGGCCTCGGAGCCACTGCCCACTGGAACAGAGCAGCCAGAAGTCTACAGACTGTCACGATGCCAGGACTGCCACTACCTCTGCGGAGCAGGTCACCAGGTCAAGGGTTTTGGCCCATTCAAGGCAAGTGAGACAAGCCTTTGAAAATTTTGATTTTTGCCCCCTCAACTGCCCAAGAGGAAAATTAGTGCTTTCCAGGGTCCCCAGATGTTTTGGGGAGTCCACAAGTCAGTCTGTCAAGGGGCATCTTACATCAGGTTCTTTGCCTCTGGCTTCAGCTCCCACTGGTCAATTTCACACACCCCTAAGCCAGATGAGGGAGCCAAAGCTGCCACATTTGGGGTACCGTGAGAAGGTGGGTTCCCTGTCTATGTGGGGATGATAACCATCCCCCAATTCAGCGCTAAGTGTTGTTAGTGCATCTCAAAGTTGCTGTGTGTGGCCCAAGACTCCCGAAGTCCTTTGGAAAGAGTTTGGTTAGCTTCTGACCCTTACCCTCAAACCATGGGGGCCTGAACCCAGACCAAGGGTCTGACGAAGAGGGGACACCTTGTGGTCAGCTCTTCTCTCCACCAGGATTCTCCCTCTGTTGTTTTCCTTTGGCACCCTAAAGCCATCGGAGCTTCTTGGAGCCAGGACACATCCAACATCCCCATTTCAGAAGCTGTTCCTTTACGTTTCCATCTCCACAAGTTCAAGTTCAGTGCTTTCTCCTGGAACAAAGGACCCGGGAGCTCTCAGCTATGAAGCTTTATGCCGGACGAGCTTTCCAAGGAGAAGCTGGGTTTGACAGTTCCCTTGGGCTCTGAACATCTCAGGGCTGAGTTTCATCAGGGCACGTTCATCAAGAATAAATCAGAGGAAGTAAGCAGCTGAGCCCTGGAAAATGTGAAATCGTGTGTCCAATACCTGTGATCGCTCAGAATTTCCCAAATGCTTCATCTGCCCTCCACTTCGTGGGTCTTCCCCAGGACTGTATCCCCAGGGGTCGGCACAGGGCCTGGCACAGAGAAAGTGCTCAGGAAACATTTGCTGCATAAATGAACGGAGAGGTGTTGATAGCTGATGGAGGAGTTTGCAGGCAGAGCTCACTTTGTCTTTGCAACCGCTGTGTGACCACAAGGCCTTCGGTTCTGATCCCTCCAAGAACCTACTTTGATAGGGGCCTGGAAGACATGGTTTGCCCTCCTCTCCTCTTGATGAGCAGGAGGCAGACCAGTGTAGGATGTAAAGGGGGAAATTACCTGAGGGCTGGAAAGGGGAACTTTGGGGCTATGTTTAGGCTGAGAAGTGAAGGGGATCATGTGCCCCAGCAAGTATGCGATCCGACTCTGACAGCATTAGGAAAATTTTGACATAATATACGCTCTGTAGCTCCTCTCCATCTCATTTGATATTCTCAACGTGGGGCAGGTAAATGAGAGAACTTACATGTAAGCTCTTGCGTTTATTTTTTAAATTAAAATAAAGGTAACCAACCTGGTAAGGAGCTTTACTGTTCACAAAAAACCTTGCACGTTCATTGTCTCATCTGGCCCAATAGCAACTCCTAGAATTAGGGAAGCAGACATTAGTCTTACCTTCCTTTTGCAGTCAGTAAGTGGAGTGAAGACTCTCACCCAGGTCTCTCCAACTCAGAGCCCTGTATTTTTTCTCCTGTATTTTACTTTTTATTGATTGTATTACAACACTGCAACAGGGAATTAAAGGAAAAGGCAGTTGGGCTGGGGAGGGGCTCAGCCCTCCAACCAGGTGGCAGCATGTCCGTTTCCGTCTGGCTGAAGGCCTGGGACCCTGTGGCAGAGAGGGGCCAGAGAGCATTGGAGCTGCTAGTGGGGCTCTGGGGTACCTCCCCTTGGTAAGCTCTTTGTTTTCATTATAAGAAGATTTCTTCCAATTTTTTTCCCTAGCCCAGGCTTTTTGCCCAGCTCTTCGACTACATTCCCACAGCCTCCTGGATGTTTCCATTTGAATGTCCTAATGTCACCTCAATTCAATATGATCAAAAGTCACTTCTTGTCATCTATCAGTGCTGTCATATTTATCCTAGTCACTCAGGCTGGAAACCTCGGAGTCATCTTTAATGTTTAATGTCTCCTCTCTTGCCACCAGCAGTCTCCAAGCCCTGTTGTCTCATCGCTCCTGCATCTCCTGCAGCCTGTGTGTTCCCTTCCACACTTGACTGCCCTCCCCTGGCCCAGACCCTCTTGGCATCCTGTCTAGATTGCTGTCCGGGATGGCCCTGCCTCCAGACTCGACCTGGTCTACCCCCCCTTGCACTCACTCCTGCCCGATGCATCAGCACAAAATGCTTCTCGGACCAAGCCACCAGATCCTTCAACAACTCCCCATTAGCTATGGATCTGGGGCTTTCCCAGGCTGATTTCAACAATCTTGGTAAATTTTAATTCCACGAGAATTAGAATTCTGTTCTAGCCACGCTGGTCTGCGGATATTCTTCCTGAACAAACCACACTCAGCCGGGTCTCCAGGCCCGAGCCTTCCTTTCTCAGGAGTGGAATGCCCTTGCCTGTGTCCCTCTCCTTGTCTAGATTGTATCCACCCTTTAACACCCAGCTCCAGTCCCAGTTTCACACCAGCTCACCAATTCATTGCTCTGAACCCCTACCGTATGCACTACCTGTAACACACACATTTCTTGCTCACTTATCATGTAACAGCTTTGCTCTATCATAGTGATTAAGAATGCAGGCTCTGGCCCGGCCGGGCGCGGCTCCGCGGTGAGTGTCGACCTGGGATCCAGGCGATCGGGGTTCGATTCCCGGTCAGGGCACATGCCCGGGTTGTGGGCTCAATCAATGATCAATGACTCTCTCATCATTGATGTTTCTCTCTCTCTCTCCCTTCCTCTCTCTGAAATCAATAAAGATATATATATATATATATATATATATATATATATATATGTATATGTATATAGATATATATATATATATACCTAGAATAGGCCAATTCATAGAGACAGAAAGTAGAATAGAGCTCACTGGGGGCTGAGAGGAGAAATACGGAGCTACTGATTATTGGCTCTGGAGCTTCTATTTTATATATATATAAAAGAAAAAAAGAATGTGGGTTCTGGAGGGGGGAAAATGTGGGTTCTAGAGTGAGACTCTCTGAGTTGAAATTCTGATTTTGCCATTTATTAGCGGTGCGACCTTGACTAAGTTACTTAACTTCTCTGTG
The DNA here is from genome assembly GCF_964146895.1 of Miniopterus schreibersii. Lineage (NCBI taxonomy): Eukaryota > Metazoa > Chordata > Mammalia > Chiroptera > Miniopteridae > Miniopterus > Miniopterus schreibersii. Next base: position 15,754,833 of record NC_138118.1, read on the forward strand.
CCTCATCCATAGATACTAAAATACTATTTACTTTATAGGGTTTGATGTGACAATTAACTGATATAATACACAAAAAGTAGTTTTAAACATAGAATTACCATAGAATCTAGCAATTCTACTTCTAGGTATATCCCAAAAGAATTAAAAGCAGGAACTCAACAGATACTTGCACTTCAATACCCACAGCAGCGTTACTCACAATGATCAAAATGTGGGAACAACTCAAATGTCCATCAACAGACGAATGGATAAACAGAATTCGGTCTTATCCCTACAATGGAATACTGCTCAGCCTTAAAAATGAATGAAATCCTGATGTATGAACATGGGTACTATAACATGCTATAAAATGTATGAACCTTGAAAACTTACACTAAGTGAAAGAAGCCAGACACAAAAGCACAAATATTGTATGACCCTTCTTCTACGAGATACCTAGAATAGGCCAATTCATAGAGACAGAAAGTAGAATAGAGCTCACTGGGGGCTGGGAGGAGAAATAGGGAGCTACTGATTATTGGCTCTGGAGCTTCTATTTGGGATGATGAAAAACTTCTGGAAATGAAGGCGAAAAATGGCTCAGGGAGCATTTGAGATCTTGCTTCCCAGCATGTTGTCAGTTTGGCTCAAATAAACTCATAAAAAATTTTTTAAATGGTTAATTGGTAAGTTTTATGTTATGTATATGTTACCACAATTTTACCCCCTAAAATGCTTAGAGTAAGTATTCAATAGTTATTAGCTATTACTATCACCTCTCATCTTACTGTCTTTGTTAAAGCTTTACAGATATTAACGGGAGAAGGTGGCAGTGGTTTGGGGTCACCGTGGTCCAAGGCTGGATCACCCAGATCCAGAAGCATGATTGATGTCAGTGCATCTGGAGTGGACCAGGGTCAGGAGAATCAGTTATTAAAAGTTAAATTCCCTGGAAACCGATTAACCAGATCTCCAAATGCACATTCTTGGAAAACCTTGAAAAAACAAACTATTGTCTAAAGGTCCCTTAGAGTGTGGAATCAGAGGCTAGGGATCAGGGGATTTTACCCACTGGGGATTGGTCCCTTAGGGTTCCGTCACCCTCTGCAGGGATGGCTTTTGCTGGCTGGTACAGTACTCAGGGCACCTTCTCCCTGCCACCTCTCCCTGGAGATCACACCAACTAGTTGTTGCTCTTCAGCTTCCTTTTTTCCAAATTGCAGGTAGATTTCCTCACACCCACACCTTGGTAGGACATTCTGTCTTTGGACAAATTACAAAACCATTAATTCACTTATAAGCCCCTTTAGTTCTAGATCTAACTGTACATCTTTGAGTGTCCTGAGTGGTCAGCAGCAGCGCACTTACAAACCTTCTTCAAGGGGAATGCGTTTGCATCTGGCTGAATTGTTCATTTTTATTTCTCTGGGAAGGCAACCATCTCTAGGTTCTCAGGATAGCTCATGGGCATATACCACATATAGTCTTTCTTCACTGCTTATAGCTTCTATTAGTACTTGGTGTATTATTTCATTCATTCATTCAACAAACACTTATTGAGCACCTACTGTGTGTCAAGCATTGTGTTAGGTGCTGGGAATGCAGTGGTGGGCAAAATGGACATCTGCCCTTCGGAGTGTACAACCTAGTGGACTAATGATGACCATAAGGCAGTGACATTGGTTTTCTAACAAACGTGCAGTATTAAGACATCCAAATAAATGAGTCCTCTCCTCCAAAAGTCACAATAGGAGATGATCCCCTCCCATCCCACTTCTAACAAACCTGCCACTGCTCAGAAGGTTTTGTATGTGGGTGTTTTTGTTTTGTTTTTCTGTTTTTTAATTTATTTTATTTTATTTTATTTTATTGATTCCGGAGAGACTGAACCTGCAACCCTGGTATGTGCCCTGATCAGGAATTGAACCCATGACCTTCCAGTAAACAGGACGACACTCAACCAACTGAGCCAAACCAGACAGGGCAGGTTTTATATGTTTCTGTTTGTTTGTTTTTTAGCTTTTCTCTTGAAATAGTTTTTAAGAGCCTCTGGCATATTCTTTTAAATAACCTCAGTGGGTGGTGAAGCTGTGAGTGGTTTGTAGCAGACCTGACTTTTAGAAATAGTTAAAAGGCATTCAGAGTTAAGTCTGGCAAATAATTAGTGTGATAAAGCTAGGCAATAACATTGTGGGCAGAAAATTTAAAAATGTGACTCTCTGGAGACTGATTCTTGTCAGTCTCAAAAACTATCTCTGGAAGCAGCTTCCAAACTGGAGAGCCAAGAATGTTTGGAGCCACAACAGCATCACTATTCAGCCTTCCAAAGGTGCAAAGGGCAACAGCTATTTGGATGTGAAGTTCCAGAGAATGGCTGGGTTGTTACACTCCACAACCTTTGAGTTCCTTTCAAACTTGAGAACTTATGGTTCTATTTTTACATGAAAAACAATCTCATTACTTCATACTTATGAACTCCAGGAGGAGGAAGGGGCTTTAGGCAGCATCTTCCCAGCCCCCTATCTGTGGCCAACTACCCTGAGGACAGTTTAGTGCCAAGGCGGCAGCCCAGCCTCAGGTGCTGGCGCCTGAATTCTCTCCGGCTTGTCCCTCGCTAGCTGTGACCTAGGGCAAATCGTTTAGCCTCTCTGCCTCAGTGTCCTCGTCTTTAGAATAATAATAACAATTATTATTATTATTAATACCTTGTAACCACTGCATAGGGTGGTTGTGAAAATTAAATGAGTTAGGGCATTGGAAGCTTTGAAAACAGTGCGTGGCACGAGGTCAGGCTCAATAAATGAGTAATTCCCAACAATGTCGCCAGCTCTTCAGGAGCAGGGACCAGGCATGCTCTTTTGTTTCTCATTGATTCCTAGAATGGAGCTATTAACGTAGTGCATGCTCAGGAAAAGCTTATTCCAGAATAAAGCATGCACACACCCCTCCAAGAGCTCTGTGTCCTGACATACACATCTGCCCACTCTCTTCCTCTTGGGCACTGTCACTATAATAACGTCTTCCCCTCTGCCTTGGTCCCCCTCTGCTCTTTGGCAGGCAGACAGCAGTGGGGTCTGGGAAACAGGGTGCGTCAGGACTGGGGTGGGACCAGGAGACAGAGGGCCGTCTATTTTAAGCACTTGCCTCAGCTGTTCCATTCAGACCATCCTATCAAGATTTAAAATAGAGCCCTCCTGGTGGCCAGGGCAGGCTAGCAAGGCCCTCTGGGTCCCAACGGACCCAGTGTGGCCCTGAGGTTGAACCCTGCAGACTGCCAGCCTGGCTGGCTGCTCTGGAGGAGAGGAGCTTTGTTCTGGGGTCAAGTGGTAGCTACCCGACCCAGTGGGAGCTGCCAAGGCGGTGCTGAAAAGAAGGCTGTGGCTCCCAGAGGGTTGCAGCGCCTCAGAGGCCTCTTCCTCACCCAGGGGGGCCTCGGGATCCCTCACCAGCTGGCTGGCTTGCTTTTATTTTTAGACACCTGTGGTAGGTTGGATTATCTCCAGTCCTGAACAGACTCCCAAGCCACCAGCAGCATTTTCAGCCACTCAGGCCATGTCTGTCTCCTCCCCAGAACTGACCAAAAAGCAGAAACAAACAGGGCACACAGTAAAGGGTGGAAGGGCAAAAGTCTAGCTGCCTCTGGGAGGGGGCAGGTCTTGGCCTGCGGTGACTGCCTGCTCCTCGTGGTTGATCTGGTCCAAACTGTTCCAGGCCCAACTGAACCTGAACAGAGAGGCACTCAGTCTCCAAGCCTCCTGCCCCTCCCAGACTGGCTGGCTGAAGGCCGAGTCATAGCCCTGGGGGCACTGAGAGCCCCAGCCTTCCTCAGTTCAGATTCCTCCTCCAGCAGGCCCCAGTCAGGTCTCAAAACACAGATGGCTTGTTAAAATCACCTGATGGCTTGTTAAAAACACAGATGCCTGGGCTGCACTTTAAACTCATTAAATCAGAGTCTATGCAGTGGATCCCAGTGTCCAGATTATGTCAACAAGGTCCCAGGTGATTCTGATTCACACCAAACTCGGAGTCAATGCTCCTGGGTCAAGTTCTCTTTGATCTTCACCTCCTGGTTTGACCGAAGCGGGAGCCCCTGGGGCTCAGAGGGGTGCCACACATAATTTCTGACTTTCTAAAAAGTAAAGTGTCTGTTGAAATTATGCAGACACCAGATCTCCAAAATGAAGAACTTCCCATTTGCCCAGAATTGGTGTTTCTCGCCTATCAGACTCTGCTTTTTACATGTAAAGTGTGAGGATTATAAGCAAGAGTAACAGGGTCAGGAGAGGGGGCCTGCTCTGGTTAATTTAGGTGAGAAGTATTTCTTGAGCGGCTAGCCGAAGGCAGATAAGATCCTAGGCACTAGGGATAGTGCACTGAACAGGCCAGAGTGGTCCCAACCCTCATGAAGCTAACATTCTGGTGAGAGACAGTCAATAAATGAGCTAACAAGTAAATAAAATTGCTTCAGACAGTAATTGAATCAGTATGTTCTCAAGCACAAGTAACAGAAGGTCCCAACTAACTGGCTTAAATAATAAGGGTATTTCCTACCCCACTGTTATGGACTAAGTACTGAATCTCCCCCCCAATTTCATGTGGAAGTCCTAACCCCCAGTACTTCAGAATGTGACTATATTTAGAGACAGGGCCTTTAAAGAGGTGACTATGTTAAAATAAGGCCATTCGGGTGGGTCCTGGTCCAATATGATTGGTTACCTCCTAAGAAGAAGAGATGAGCCCGGGCCACTGTGGCTCAGTTGGTTGGAGCATCGTTCTGTGCACTGAAAGGTCTCGAGTTCGATCCCTGATTTGGGGTGAGTACTGGGAGGTGACCAATTGATGTTTCTCTCACATCGATGCTTCGCTCTCTCTCTCTCTCTCTCTCTCTCTCTCCCTTCCTCTAATACAATAAAAACATATCCTCGGGTTAGGATTAATGAAGAAGAAGAGAGGAGGGAGGAGGCCCTGGCGGGGTAGCTCAGCTGGTTAGAGCATCTTTCTGATACACCAAGGTTGTTGGTTTGAGCTCCGGCCAGGGTGCATACAAGAAGCAACCAATTGTGCTGGCTGATGTGGCTCAGTGGTTTGACTGTCAGCCCACCCACCGAAGGGTCGTGGGTTCCATTCCCAGTCAAGGGCACATACCTGGGTTGTGGGTTCGTTCCGGTTGAGGGCATGTGCGGGAGGCAACCAGTAGGAGTTTCTCTCTCTCTCTCTCCCCCTTCCTCCCTCCCTCCCTTTCACTCTTTCTGAAAAACCAATGGAAAAAATATTCTCGGGTGAGGATCACCACCACAACAAAAAAGTTAAAAAAAAACACAGAGAGAGAGAATCAACCAATGAATGCATAAATAAGTGGCACAACAAATTGATGTCTCCCTCTCTCTCTCTCCCTTCCCCCCCCAAATAAATAAATAAATAAATAAATAAATAAATAAATAAATAAGAAAACTGAAAAAATAAAAGAAAAAGAGACAAAGCCATGAGAAGACAAAGGAAGGAGACACAATCTGCAAGCTCAGGAGGAGAGGCCTCAGAAGAAACCGAGCCAGCACCTTGATCTCAGACTTCCAGGGTCCAGAACTGTGAGAAAATGAATTTCTGTCCTGTAGCCACCCAGTCTATGGGACATGGTTGAGGCAGCTCTAGCAGACTGATATACTCAGCCAGCAAGAACCCCTGTGGCCAGGCAGCTCCAGGCTTGATTAACTCAGGGAATCGATGGCTTCTTCGAGGACCCGAGTCCCGGTCACTCTCCTGCTGAGCCGTCTTCTGCCTGCTGCTCGGCTCACAGCGTGGCTGTAGGTTCCAGGCATCACACTCAGGCAGGACAACACTCCCTGGAAGCGAAGAGGGACTGTTTCATGCCACGTGTCTCCTTTTCAGAAAAGCAAAGCTTTTTCCTAGCAGCCCCCCAATAGAGGGCCCTCACATTTCATTGGCCAGAATGCCATCACATGCCCAACCCCAAAGCAAGTACTGGCAAAGGGACTGGGGCCCCATCGTTGGCTTGGACTAATTAGGATTCCCTTTTGAGATGAGGGCGGGGGAATGGTCCCCTGAAAAATCCGAGTTCTCCCAGCAAGGCAGAGGGGACATGGCCTTGGGGGAGGCAGCCAGCAGTGTCTGCTGTGAAGGGCTCTAGCACAGGCTGATGTGCTAAAGAGCCATGGAGGTGGGGCGAAGGGACAGTGCCAGTCAGGAAGGCCATCTGCAAGCCAAGGAGAGAGGCCGCAGAGGAAACCAACCCTTGATCTTGGACTTCCAACCTCCAGAACTGTGAGAAAATAAATTTCTGTTGTTGGAGCCACGCAGTCTGCGATGTTTCATTACGGCAGCCCCAGCAAGCAAATGCAGCCCTGCACCCGGGAATCTAAGCGGAGCAGAGGGACGTAAGGACATGAACCGTGCGTGGATCGTGACAGGGGAGTGTTGTTCTGATGAGGTTGAAGAAGCAGGGGAGTGGAGGGTCCCCAAGTTAGGGAGCTGGGGAAATAGGAAGTGATGACCAGAGAGGATTCTTGGAGCCTCAGAGCGTCCGCTCGTCCCTTGGCTGGCTTCTTAAATGGTCTCCAGTTCCAGGGTCACAGGCAAGCTCAGCAGCATCTCACCCCCGAGGAAGCATGATTCCTTCCATGCGCTTTAAGAGCAAAACGTCTTCCCCAGAAGGCCTGCAGCTAGCTGTCTTTCCTTCATGTCTCAGAGGTCAGAAATTATATCACATTTCCATTCTTACATAATCTCTAGCGTGGGCAAAAGATGATCATGGTTGGTTCACTGAAACACGTATCTGTGTGAAGGGAACGAAATTGGAGTTATTCTAGCAAGAGGGAAAAGGAGACCGTGTGCTCAGTACTTTTTGCTACCAAGGGGTGGCAGCTGTCATAGGCTGATGCTTATGCTTTGAGGAGATGGGGTTCAGAAGGAGGGAGAAGTGGATTGAGGGGGATCCTGAGGTTACCTGACCTCCCTGCAGACTCCACGGTATATGAGATGTTGAAACTCGTCTCTCTTTCTTCCCTCCCTTCCTCTGTCCTTCCTCCCTCCCTCCCTCCCTGTCACGTAGAAGTTCCAGGAGTCCACCTAACACGTTACACTGTGCTCTCTGGACACACCATTGTCGCGCCCTCTTGTCCCTTAATTGTGCTGCTGCTGCTTCTCGCCTACAAACCTCTTCCCCCACCCCAAATCCTGCCCTAGCCTGGCTCACTTAGATGTTCCTAGGTCTCAGCTATGGGAGCACCTCCTCCGAGAAGTCCTCCCCAATTTCCTCACTTTGGGGTAGTATCCACACATGTAGCAGGTGTGAACTGTTCAACAACAATGAGGATGGTAAATATGTTTCTTTTTGAAAGATGTCCTTGGCATTCATTAAAACCACCTCAAGCCCACCCGCTTGGATTGGAGAGAAATTCTGATACCAATTGTTCCAGACATAGAGTCCATGCCCTTGGACCGCCACTCAACCCTGCAGTGTTTAGAAGGGGTCCCCCAGGCCCTGGCTGGGTAGCTCAGTTGGTTAGAAGCATCCTCCCGATTGGCCAAGGTTGGGGATTTGATCTCTGGTCAGGGCACATACAAGAAGCAACTAATGAAGACATAAGTGGAACAAAAAACAAATTGATGTTTTTCTCTCTCTCTCAAATCAATTTAAAAAATACAAGGGGTTCCCCAGAATCACAGTCCCCCAACGGGAAGAGGCCCTGGTTGGCTCTGCTGTTCTTGCTCTGTGAGCCGAAACTGCTGCTTCAGGCCCCGTTCCAGACTCTCTCTGACATTACTGTCCCACAGGATCCTATAGCTTCCTGGTCCAGTTTCCTGGTCCAGTTCCCTGCTCAGAGCTTGAGCTTTTCCACCCCTCCCCCAGCCCCCAAGGCCTCTACCAACGTAGTTCTACTCCATCCTTGGATTCTCCTGAGGTCTGGCTGCAGCCCCTTTTCAACCCCATGGACAACCCTTTCTTAGACAATAAAATCTAATCTTACTGATAGGTTTACAAATGATCCTTACCACCTCCTATTATCACCTCCTGGAGGTAAAAATTTCCCAGAAATGTAAAAGGCCTGTTTACCATACAGGGAGGGGGAAATGCCTTTCATTCCCTCCTCAGGCATCCAGAACCACAAAAACAAACACAGTTGGTTCTCAATTGTAATCTACACATCAGCAGGTATCATGCTACATATATATCTCGTCCTGATCAAAAACAGAAAAAAGAGAGAAGGTTCGCCTGCATTGTAATTATGTATGTCTCAGTCTCCCTAATAGCCTTAGAAATATCTTGAGGACAGATCCCCCATATTACAAATCTTATATTCCCCAAGATGAGTGCGTAATAAATGTTGGATGAATGAATGAATTGCCTGTGGAATTCAGAACTCTCAGTACAATATTGTATTTACTGGCCATGTTACAAGTCTTGAATACCAAGGCCTCTGTCTAGCTTTCTCTTTTTCCAACAGAGAGCTCCTGATTTTCAGAACATGATAGCAGCTTGTCCTCCCTGACCGGGGACAAGTTTGTATAATGTGGAGTGTTTGTACTGGAATCTTGTCATATTTGGCCAATTCTTTGCCAGCTTGTGAAGATCAGTATCCTGGTCAGTCGGTAAACTTGACTTTTCTGAGTTTAGGCTGTTAATAGTCAAAGTGTTAATAATTTAGGAAACACAGACTTATTTGAGACAATTTTCACCTAGGGAAAACACTGGAAAACCATTTGTGTGAATGAGGAGGGTGTGTGTTTGTTTGCTTGCTTAAGTGTATGTGTGTGTGTGTGTGTGTGTGTGGAGGGGGGGTTACGTTTCGCTTTGTGTTTGCTCCATAAAAATCTTGGCTTCAAGGTGTTAATACAACTGACGAAATGAAATGTTTCCGCCTATGCTGAAAATGAACTTCATTAGCACTGCAAGTAGGGTTATCCATTCCAGAAGACAGGTGGCCAAAAGAGGGCTCCTTGGCACAATCTTCTTAGCATTTCTGACTCATAATTTCCTTCCCCTCCCTAGAAACAGAGGAGGGCCTCAAAACACACTCAGTTGTCTCAACAGCAGACACATGGTTAACCTTCAGTGAGAAAAACTTAAATCCAGTGATCTGTGCATAGGAGCTCAAGGGACACCAATCAAAACCCAGCAGGGTTTGAGGGAAACATATTTAATAACCAACAAATACTTATTTCCCCCAAACAAGTCATACCAAACACATTTATAGGTTCTTTTTTCTTTTCTTTCCCTCCCTGACTTAACTGCTGATCTGGTAGAGGGCTGGAATGCAGTGGGAAGCAAACCTTGTACTATAATCAGAAATACTCTCCGCCGATGCCAACACAGCCACACTCAGGTTAGTTGTGAGGGTGTCCTACCTGGATGAGTAGGGGGAGGAATGAACATCAGCAGGGGCTGGGAGCAGAGGCCTCCCACAGAAGGGGCCATGCGAGAAGTCAGCTCGTGGTGAGGACACTGTGTGGGGACACTATGGGGAGGGAGCAAAGTAGAAAGGGGAAATGGAAAGCGGATGGGACCTAATGTTGGTGGACTGATGGCCTCTGTGCCTCAGGAGTTCTCAGGAGCTTCCTTGGATGGCGAAGAAGGCGGGGAGAAAAATTCTCCACAGAAACCTGGGCCACACCACCTGAGCTAGAACCCTAGGAAATGAAATGGAAGAGGAATTGAGGAACTCCATTGATTAACAGATCATCACTGAGCACCTGACTGCACACGCCAGTGACTCTGCTGGGCACCAGGAATATTGTAAGAGAGATGTGGTTTCACCCTCATGGAGCTTCTGGTACTGTGAGAAAGGTAGACACCAATCATTGCAACAAAGATGCCCTGGCCAGGTGGCCAGCTGGTTGGAGTGCTGTCCTGTACACCAAAGGGTTGTGGGTTCGATTCCCGATCAGGGCACATACCTGGTCAGGGCGCATATAGGGGGCAACTGATGGATGTTTCTTGCTCTCTCTCCCTTCCTCTCTCTCTAAAATCAATGAAAACTTATCCTCAGGTGAAGATTAAAAACAAACAGTCCCCAGTCAAGTAGCTCAGTTGATTAGAGCATCGTCCTGATACACCAAGTTTCCAGGTTTGATCCCCAGTTTGGGCACATACAAGGATCAACCAATGAATGCATAAGTGGAAAACAAATCAGTGTTTCTCTCCCCACATTCCTCTTTCCCTTCTCTCTAAAATCAGTAAAAATAAATTTAAAAGTAAACTTATTTAAAAACAAAATAAAACAAATAAATAAATAAATAAAGACAATCATGACCTTTGACATTCCACAAAATTCTAGTCTCCTGGTACTGGCCAGGGCCTTGCCTCGGCCATACTCTATTGACCAGCAATGCCAAAGACAGATGCAGCTCTCACACAACAGAGGATGTCTCCTTTCCTCCCTCAACATCCCAGAAAGGCAAACTGTTGCAAATGAACAAGGTTAAGTTCATTTTGGGGGAAGAGGGTGTCAATGATTTATTTAAATATTACTACTGGTGGCTGGTTGTACAAGCTTTCTGAAAATCAAGACTCTTGCCTTAGTTGGTGTGGCTAAGTTGGTTAGATATTGTCCCATGCACTGAAAGGTTGCCGGTTCCCCATCAGGGCACATGCCTGGGCTGCTGCTGGATCCTGGATAGAGGGTGTGCAGGAGGCAGCTGATCGAGGCAGTTTCACTCTCACATTGATGTTTCTCTCTCTCTCCCTTCCCTGCTATCTAAAAATCAATTTAAGCCCGGCCGGGCGTGGCTCAGCGGTTGAGCATCAACCTAGGATCCAGGAGATCGGGGTTCGATTCCTGGTCAGAGCACATGCCCAGGTTGCGGGCTTGATCAATGACTCTCTCATCACTGATGTTTCTATCTCTCTCTCTCTCCCCCTCCTTTCCTCACTCTGAAATCAATAAAGATATGTTTAAAAATAAATAAATAAATAAAAATAAAATAAAATAAAAATCAATTTAAAAACCTTAAAAGAGAAAAAGAAAAGAAAAGAAAAGAAAAAAGAATCTTACAATGTTCACGCCCTTTGCCGAGGAGTTCCACTTTATTTGGAATATATCCTAAGAAAGTTTTAAAATTTAGATTATTATATACAGTATGCAGTGTTAATTATGACAAGAAAAAAGGGATACAACAAGTGTCCATGAATCTATCCACATGAAACATATTGTGGTACATCCATATGATGAAATAGTTCCCAACAGCTAACAACAACGTTAGGAGCAGGTGCTCAAGATTTAGTAAGTGAAAAAAGTTGATACAAACTCATATATACAATACATTTCAACTATGTAAAAATATGTGGGCATAAAAATGAAAACATGCCAAATATTAAGGAACTTTTCCTCTGGGACATGGGATTATAGATGACTGTTATTTTCTTTACATGTTCTAAATTTTCCCCACTGGAAAGATATTACTTTTAAAATCAGAAAAGGGTTATAACCAATGAAGAATAATTTCAGGCCTATAAGCCATGGTGGTTGAGTTACGAATTCTAAATTTCCCTTCTATTTTCCTGCCCAGTTCTCTCTTCTCTTTGTTTCTGTTTGGGGTGTAGCAGCAGAGGCCTAGCAGGAGGCTTTGGGCCTCAAGAGGAAGCAAATAGCTCTGAGACTAGTGGGGAGGAGGGGGAATGAAATGTCTGCTGGGGGTGGCAGCAAGCTGGATCCTCTGGGGACTTGGCCTGGCATTCCCAGCAGCTACTGAATCCCCTTTCCTCTCTTTCAAGACTGGGGAGGAATATTTGAAAATTTGGGGTAACCTAGAAGTCACCGGTGTGCCTGGCACATCCCACAGGGGAGGGCGATTGAGGGCCTCCAGGGGAACTAAGAATAATCTATTTAGAGGTGGGAGGAGAAGGGAACTGGCCTCAGGGGATCCGAAAGTCTACCTTTAACTTCAAGGGAGGCAGAGCCTATATGTTACCTCTTAGGCAAGAGATACAAATAATGAAGCACAGGAGGAAAGATCCCTTAGGGCTGGAACAGAAAGGCCTGAGGGGAAAACTCGGGACACTCTGTTGTCCTTCCTCAAGTGTGTCCTCTCATTCTCCCAGGTGACCCTGTTCCAAATGGTTTCTCTACTCAGATAAACAGGGTTTATTTTCCACCTATTTCCCATAAGGGACCGCAGAAGGACACAGCTGTCTTCATCTTGTCTTATTGATTCACTGATTCATTCATTCATTCAACAAATCTTCCTCTGACCTTCTCCTTACATCCATAATTCCCAAACATTTTCAACTAGCAGGCCACTTCAGGGGAGGCAAAATATCCCTTACTAAAAGCATGACTTACCTCAGTGCTTCCCAGGCTTTCTCAGGTCATGGCACACGTCGCGGTGAACCGTAATATTCAGGCGACAGGAAAGATAAACTGACTGTGTAAGGCTGGAGGCAGTCACCAGGTGCCAGCTGCTCCAGGGCAGTGGAGTCCGTGTCTCTCCTCCGCACACCTGTGACCCACATTTGGCACATCATTGGGAATTTCCAACCTGACACTTGTAACATAGCCACTGAAAAAAAGAATCCCTAGAACAATGGTCACCTTTTAGTAAAACACTTAATCTTAAAAAGCATGCCTGTCAGTCACACAATGATGACCTAAACATGGTGAACACATTTTAAATGTATGCCCCAAACAAAATATGGACATATTCATGTGATGCCCACATCCCTGTTCCTTTGAAGTCTCTGCCTGCCTACTATGCCTGGACTACACTTGGAGAGCCATCAGCTAGAGGCAGCCTGCCCTGGGCCAGAGAAGATTCAGCGGTCTCTAGATATCGATTCTAGCCTGTGGGGAGCCGGAGGGCTCATTATAATTATTGTAATTCTCGTAGCAGCATCCTTCCCAAAGACCACAGGTTCTGGACTGAATGATAACAGGGCTTGAGAACCAGATAAATTGGGATGAAAATATAGCTTTATTACTGATGATGAAGCTGGATTGGAAAAAATGTGGCTGGTACATACATCCAAACAGGCTTCCTATTTCTTCCTCCTAGAATTAAACTTACAGTCTTCAGCAAAGCTGTTGGATAACTGCAGGGCAAACACGTCCATCCTTCGTGCCAAGGACTGGGGGCTCACCCCACGGAGTGCAGGAGGTCCGAGGGATTAAAGCTCTTGTTTCCAGTACCACTCCCTCCCAGAGAAGGGAGCAGAAGTTCCTCTTTAACAGGGCTAGGTAGGAACACAAGATGAAAATAACCCAAAGAGCATTCGAGAGTTTAATGCCGTTTGTCTGCCATGGCTTCTTAAAACAGAGTTTGAGGCAAAGCCTAAGGGTTAATGTTTCACTGGGGAGGTTGCAAACCCAGGGCATCAAGAGGGAGGTAAGGTGTGAGAGTGAAGGAAGGAAAGCAAATATAAGCTGGCTAGGACCTCACAAGAAAATCCACGTGGTTGCCACTCACTCACTTGGGATGTCTCCCAGGACTGGAAGAGTTAGTTGGTGAGAAAGAAGTAGGGAGAGCAATTGGCAGCTCCTCCCAGTCCCCCCTCCCTTTTTGGTCAAAGTTTACCCCTTGAGTGTTCCTTTCATATCTGGGTTGTATGAGCCCCTCTGAGCAGCTGCTGGGCAGAGTTGGACTTGGATGCTGGAGCTCCCAAGAGGAGGTTGAGACAGCACTTGAGCAAGTTAGAGCAACAGCAGCTGGGACTGCAGGGCCACAGAATGAAGCGGCGCTGCAGGGCAGGACCTGCCAAGATTGCTTGCGGAGGGGTGGGGCTTGGCCAACCCAGGAAGGTGTATATACTGGGTCCAGAACACTAACTCACTGTCTTGATTCTGAACTTGCTCAGGACCCTGATGATCTAGGCAGTCAGATGACTGCAACTTTGGTAAGCACTGGTTTAAAAAAAAAAAAAAAAGGCTGTGAATTGAGAGCTTTCTTGTGTTCTCTCTTCATGATGAAATGATGCAACTGTCTGCAAAGGCCCAGAGGCCTTACAAGTTTGAGCTGGGCCTGCAACTGTGCAAAAGGCCTGGATTATTGGCCCAACCGCTAGCTAAAACATGGCATTGGAACAATATCATTTTTATTTATTTCAATTTTTTTTTCCAGCTCTATTTGGTATCATTATTATTTTTTATTGAGATATAATTCATATGCTCTAAAATTCAATCTTTTAAACTGTTCAATTCAGTGGTTTTATTATATTCGCAAGGTTGTACAACCAGCAGCACGATTAATTTTAGAACATTATCATTAACCCCCAAAGAAATCCCATTCTCCTTAGCAGTAACTTCCCATTTTCCACACCCCTGTCTTAGGAAACTGCTAACCTACTTTTTGTCTCTATGAATTTGCCTACTCTGGACATTTCATGTAAGTAGACTCATACAACATTGGCCTGTAGTGATTGGCTTCTCCCACTTAGCCTGTTTTCAAGATGCATCCATGTTGTAACACATATTAGAACTTCATTCCTTTTTATTGCTGATTAATATTCCATTGTATGGATATATCACATTTCTTTTTTTTAATTTTTTTTTTTTAAATATATCTTTATTGATTTCAGAGAGAGGAAAGGAGAGGGAGAGAGAGATAGAAACATCAATGATAAGTGAGTCATTGATTGGCTGCCTCCTGCACGCCCCCGACGGGGGATCAAGCCCGAAACCTGTGCATGTGCCCTGACCGGGAATCGAACCCCGATCGCCTGGATCCTAGGTCGATGCTCAACCACTGAGCCACGCCCAGCCAGGCCACATTTCTTTTTCATTAACAAATGGACATTTGGGTTGTTACAACTTTTTTGCTGCTATGAATAATGCTCCTATGAATGTGTACAAGTTTTGTGTTTTTATTTCTCTTGGGTACACACCTAGGAATGGAATTGCTGGGTCACGTGTTATCTCCATGTTTAACTTTTTTTTTTAAATGTATTTATTTCAGAGAGAGGAAGAAAGAGGGAGATTGAAACATCAATGATGAGTCATTGATCGACTGCCTCCTGCATGCCCCCTGCTAGGGATTGAACCTGAAACCTGGACATGGGCCCTGACCCAGAATTGAACCTCAATCTCCTGGATCATAGGTCGATGCTCAACCTCTGAGCCACACCGGCCGGGTTGTGGGTTGTCTTTTCACTTTCTTGATGTGTCCTTTGAGGAACAAAACTTTTTAATTTGTTTTATTTATTTATTTTAAGTTATTATTATTATCATTTTTTACTGATTTCAGAGAGAGGAAGGGAGAGAGAGAAAGAAACATCAATCGACTACCTCCTGCACACATCCCAACTGAGGATCGAACCTGAAACCTAGGTATGTGCCTTGACTGGGAATCAAACCTGCTGCCTTTTGGTGTATAGGACGAACTCCAACCAACTGAGCCACACTGGCCAGGGCAAACCTTTTTAATTTAAAAAATACCACAGCAGGTAGCCCGCACCGGGTTGGAGCGTTGTTCAGATGCGCCAAGGGCATCAAGGTTTCAGGTTCAATCCCCA
Source organism: Miniopterus schreibersii (assembly GCF_964146895.1). Classification (NCBI taxonomy): domain Eukaryota; kingdom Metazoa; phylum Chordata; class Mammalia; order Chiroptera; family Miniopteridae; genus Miniopterus; species Miniopterus schreibersii. The sequence continues at coordinate 15,770,269 of NC_138118.1, forward strand.
GTTAGGGCACATACAAAAATCTACCAATGAGTGCATAAATAAGTGGAACAACAGATCAATGCTTCTCTCTGTCTCTCTCTCTCTCCATTCATCTCTCTAAAATCAATCAATAAATTTTAAAAACTTTTAAATAAAAGTAAAAAATATCTTGATGCATATCTTTTCATTACTTTATGTATGGATACTTCAGTGTATACTTTTTATTGAGATATAATTGGCATATAACACTATATTTGTTTCAGATGTTACAACATGATTCAATATATGTATATATTGCAAAATGATCATTTTTAACCAAGAAGGAGGTGATTTGATCAAACCAATCATTGCAGTGTTTGGTAACAATCCTCACCCCTCCCCCTGCCAGCTATCACTGGCCTGTCCTGAGGGCACATTTCCTGGGCCCTTGGCCATGTGACCACTGGAGTAAGGCCAAGCCAGCCAGTGTGCCCTGAGTAAAACCAAAATGCCTCTTGAAACATTGAGAGGAAGTCAGAAGAGAGAAATTTAGGAAGGAAAAGGAACCAAGAGTCCCAGTTTCTCCCTTTAGCTTTCTTTGCTCAACTAAGTAAATTCATACGTGTCCCTTTCCCCTAATGCGACTCCATTTCTCCTCCAGCATTCAATGTAAACGCTGATTCAGTGTAAACCATCCTGAATGCAACCTTCCTGATATTAGCCAGTTTTCCCTCACAGTCTATCAGGGGTGAACAGATGAATTTCCCAGGTCCCCTGTGGCAGCTGGGATTGGAATTCAGGACCCCAGATTTTGAGGCCATCTCCCACAGGGCTGGAGCCGCCCCATTCCTTCCCAAAGAACGGAGTCGAGTCCACACAGTCTGCCTTTGAAGTGCAAATGTCTGTTTCAGGCACAGAAAATACAAAGATGAATGAGACAATTTCTACTCACAGTGCAGTAGGGAAGCTGGACCGGAAACAAGTAGCCACTCTGACCACGCAACACCCACAAAATAGAATTGTTCTGTACACATGAAACCTGGCAAGGCTGCCCCGGATCCAGTGGATGGTTTGAGATGGGCATCTCTGTGTTTGCCCTCCAGGGGGACCTTGACCTGCAACAGCCACACAGGCCGGAGGGAAGGACTAGCTCCACGTTTGGTGGGACAAAAGGGGGCTCCGTCCCAGAGAGGGCAAAATAGTACATTTAGTGGAAAGAAAAGCTGTGGTTCTTCTCAGTCAGCAGACAGGAAGGTAAAGAGCCTTTCTCCAAAGCAGGTGAAGCTTTCTTCTCTCCACTCCTCAGCGCCTCTGCGGAGTTCAAAGGGGAGGAGAAGACAGGGGACACAAGAAGGTGGGAGAGGGGGGAAGCCTGCCTCCTGCACGCCCCCTACTGGGGATCGAGCTCGCAACCCGGGCCTGTTCCCTGACCCGGACTTGAACCTCGATCTTCTGGATCATAGGTCGATGCTCAACCTCTGAGCCACACTGGCCAGGTTGTGGGTTGTCTTTTCACTTTCTTGATGTGCCCTTGAGGAACAAAACTTTTTAATTTGTTTTATTTATGTATTTTAAATTACTATTATTTTTTTTCTGATTTCAGGGAGAAGAAGGGAGAGAGAGAAAGAAACATCAATTGACTACCCCCTCACACACCCCAACTGGGGATCGAACCTGAAACCTGGGTATGTGCCCTGACTGGGAATCAAACCTGCCACCTTTTGGTGTATGGGACAAGTTCCAACCAAATGAGCCACACTGGCCAGGGCAAACCTTTTTAATTTTAAAAAATACCACACCAGATAGCCCACACTGGGTTGGAGTGTTGTTCAGATGCACCAACGACACGAAGGTTTCAGGTTCAATTCCCAGTCAGGGCACGTGCAAAAACCTACCAATGGGTGCATAAATAAGTGGAACAACAGATCAACGCTTCTCTCCCCCCCCCCCATCAAAACATTTGCTGTGATCTGAAGCAATAAGGAAGATTAGGACTTTTTAAAAACCCCTTTATTGAACTATAATTCCCTCAAAGTGTTCAAGTCAATGGTTTTAGTATATTCACAGAGTTGTGCAACCATCACCACGATCAATTACAGGACATGTTCATCACCTCAAAAAGAAACCCTGCATCCCTTAGCGGTTACCCCCTCCCTTCTTCCTAGTCTCCCCCAGCTATAGGCCTTTTCTGGACATTTGATATAAAATAAATCATATGTGTATTTTTTGTGTGACTGGCCTATTTCTCTTTGCATAATATTTTCAAGGCTCATCCTTGTATAGTATGTATGAGTATTTCACTTCTTTTTATTGCTCAATAATATTCCATTGTATGGATATACCACATCTTATTTTTCTATTTATCAGTCGATGAATATTTGGGTTGTTTCTACTTCTTGGTATTATGAATAATACTGCTTATAAATATTCGTGAACAAGTTTTTGTGTGGAAGAGTAGGACTTCTGTCAGTCGTTATTAATCATTCATTAATGTCTACTGTGTACATAGCACAGAGATGGGAGTAGGGGTGAAGGAGAGGATGCAGGAGGGCTGAGACCCAAAAGCACTATAAATATAAAATGTAATTCCCCAACTGTCCCCTGACTAAAGAGATATAAAGTCAAAACCCATTGTGTGAATTCTCAATGAGTTCTGGCTCAAAACAAAAAAAATAAGCCACAGCGGGGGAAGAGTAGTTAAGAACATCTGATTACGGCCCTGCCGGGCGTGGCTCAGCAGTTGAGCGTCAACCTGGGATCCAGGCGATTGGGGTTCGATTCCCGGTCAGGGCACATGCCCAGGTTGTGGGCTCGATCAACGACTCTCTCATCGTTGATGTTTCCATCTCTCTCTCTCCCTCTCCTTTCCTCTCTCTGAAATCAATAAAGATATATTTTTTTTTAAAAAAAAGAACATCTGATTATGGTCCTCGCCAGTGCGGCTCAGTTGGTCGGGCATCGTCTCATGCACTGAAAGCTAAATGCTTTGATTCCAGGTCAGGGTACAGACAAGGATGAACCAATGAATGAATAAATAAGTGGAGCAACAAGTTGATGTTTCCCTCTCTCCTTCTCTCTCATTAAAATAAATAAGTAAATAAATACATAAATAAATACTGTAAATAAAATTTTAAAAATGTATACACACATGCCTACATGCTGGTAAAACAGAAACGGCAAAATGTTAACAGTTGTTAAATCTGGATGGTGGGTGTTTGGGTGGTCATTATACTATGCCCTCAATTTTTCAGCATGTTTAAACATTTCCGATAATAAAATAAAAATGAGTAATAAAACAAAAATTTAAAAAAATTACCCCAAAAAGCTCCCGAAAGGTAAGGAGATAAAAGTAAGGGGTGTACCTTTTAAAACAGGTGGTCAGGGAAGGCCTCTTTGAAGATAGGACATTTGAATAAACATCTAAGTGCAGAAAGCAGGGAGTTGGTGGCCATGGGGACTTAACGGAGGGACATTCCAGAAAGAGGGAACAGCCAGCTCAGAGGCCCAGAAGTGGAAAGGAACTTGGGGTGTCCAGTGATACAAACACCTAGAGTGGCTGAGGGGTTGTGAGAGAGGCAGGAAATGAGGTTGAAAGCAGGGTCTAGGTCCAAATTATACAGCCTCACAGAGGCTACAGAATGGAAGTTTAGTCTCAGTTTAAGACTAAACTGAGAGTGACTTGGGCTGAATCATATTTTATGACATCTCTCTGGCTCCTGGGTGGAGAACAGACTGTGAGGTGAGGGTGGGGTCATGGTGGGCAAGAGTGGAAGCAGAGAGGCCAATAAACGGATTTATTGCAGACGGGGTGGTGCCTCAGATTAGGTGGACGTGGGGAGCAGGGCTCAGGTTTGGCAAGTGTGTTGAAGGGAGTTCGCTGATGGACTGAATGTGAGTGTGAGAAAAAAAAGGCAGATTCTAAGGACAGACTGAGCAACTGTCCAATGGTGGCGCCATTTGTTGAGATGGCAAACACTGGAGGGCAGGCACAGACTTTTCCCTTTCATGGGAATGTTAATTTGGTTTAGAATAGCCTAGAAGTCTTCACGGTCACGGTCACGAAGGAGGTGAGATTTAGGTTGGGCCTTCCAAATAATGAGTTCATCAATGTCAACAAATTAATTTTTCATGTGTGTTAACAAGCAGGGTGGCACAGCAGAGTGCTAGTGGTGTGGGTTTTGAAGTCGGGGAACCGGATTTGAATCCTGATGCGGCTATTTACCAGCTATGTGACTTTGGGCAAATTACTTAACTTCTTTGAACTTGAGGTTCTTCATCCATAAAGGTGGCAAAATAACATCTATCTTGCCAGGTTCTTAGGTCGTAAGTAACGTACCTTGGCACAGTGCCTGGCACAGAGTAGGTGTTCAATATGTAAGCTTTCCTGCCACTGTACAGAGACCATTAGGGACCACTATAAGCTGTTAATCTTTTTTTAAATATATCTTTATTGATTTCAGAGAGAGGAAAGGAGAGGGAGAGAGAGAGAGAGAGAAACATCAATGATGAGAGGGTCATTGATCGGCTGCCTCCTGCATGCCCCTGACTGGGGATGGAGCCCGCAACCCGGGCATGTGCCCTGAGAGGGAATCGAACCCCGATCGCCTGGATCCTAGCTTGACGCTCAACCGCTGAGCCACGCCCGGCTGGGCTAAGCTGTTAATCTTTTGTTGACTTTTCAGCTAGAGTCTTACTTTCTTTTATTCATTCAATATTTGAGCACTTACTGTGCTCCACAGGCTATTCCAGCCATTGGCGGCTGTATAGCAGTAAATTAAACAGACAAAATTGCTGTCTTCATAGAGCTTACATTCTGGTGGAGAGAGAAGACAAACAAATAGCTAAATAAAATACTGTATGTGGTATCTGAGATGGTGGTAAGTCTTAGGGAGAAAAGCTAAACAGGGAAGGAGAAGAGGAGGTGCTGGTAAGGCTCTTTGGAGACGGTAATATTTCTGTTTGAGGCTGAAAGAGTGGCAAGTGCAAAGGCTCTGAGGCAGGAACATGCTTTATGTATTTGAGGAACAGCAAAAAGGCCAGTGTGGCTAGAAAGCAGTGAGGGAAAAGGGTAGGGTCAGCTCCTGTAGGGCCTGGGAAGCCTGTGATGACTTTGGCTTTAACATAGAGTGAAATGTGAAGTCCTTGGAGGGTTTTGAACAGTGGGGAGACAAGATCAGATTTATGGTTTAAAAGGATCCCTGGCTTCTATCTGAGTGAATTCAAGAGTTGAAGAGAGGAGGCCAGTTGGGAAGCAACTGTAGTACTAATGATGTCTTGGTAGAGGTAATGGGATAAAATTCTGGATATATTTGATAGCAGAGCCAACAGGATTTTCTGATAGTTTACATATAGGGTCAGGGATCATAGTCCCAGGCCTTTGGCCTGAACAGCTGGAAGGATGTACTGAAGTTGACATATTTGACTATTCTTAACTTTAAAAATGGTAATCTCATATATTTCAACTTAATAGTTGCCATTTACTGAGGTGGGTAAAACTATGTGAAGAAGAGGTGGAGAGGGTGTCAGAAGTTTATTTTTGGATATGAGGAAATGCCTAATAGGCAGCTATATGTATGTGTCTGGAGTTCAGGGGCAAGGCGCCAATCAGAAAGGTACACTAGGGAGTCAGAGTATAGATGGCAATTTAAGCTCTAAGATTAGATGAGGTCACCTAGGGTTTAATTGTGGATAAAGAAGAACAGAGGCCTGAGGACTGAGCCTGGGGCTTCCAGTATTTCCAGATCAGGGATATGAGGAAGCAGCAGAAGAAACACAGGTGGCCATGACTGGCAAAACAAGGGCTCCAAACAAGGGAGTTGGCCCAGGCGAGGGCTTCTGGATGTAGGTGTGAATAATTTCCAACCTTGCACATTCCTTGAGCCTTGGCATTAGAAAGTGTGTGTGTGCGCGCGCTCAAAGGACGTGATGATATCTTATATATGACTGGCACTTTGGAGGCTGCAACATTTCTTTTATTTGATCTAGGCAAGGGTAGTGTAGGTGCTATCATCCCATCTTATAGATGACTAAACTGAGGCACAAAGGTTATTTTATTGCCCTTTGCTTTATTGTGTTTCACAGATGTTGCTTTTTTTTTTTTTAACAAATTAAAAGCAAGACCCTCCACCAGCAAAAAGAGGACAACTTGCCTTATTGTGATCCTAGCTTTATTGCAGTGGTCTGGAACCGAACTCAAAATATCTCTGAAATTTGCTTGTACATCAAAATAGGTAGCTGACCTGGGGCTAGAAGGGGTCTTCTGTCTCTAAGTTTTAAGCTCTCACTGAATCATGCTGCTTTTGGGATTGGTGTCTGCCCTAGGAGCCTGTTGCAGATGTAGCGAACAAAGACACTGTGGAAATGACAGCGAAACAGGAGATGAAATCTTTGCATGTTTGCTGCTGTGTGGCCTGCATGTTCCTGTGCTCCCAATGACTGCTTCTGCGGGAACAGATTGTAACAGGGTTACACGGAGATAACTTGAAATGAGTTTTAAGCTTTTATTTCCATAGCAGCAAGGAAACTGATGATATTATTGCCCTGAGAGGGTTCTGGACCCGTGATCTCAGATGCCAAGAATGCCAGCTCAGACGAACCTATTTCCCACTAGAAATGATCAAATGGGATCAGAAGGCCTTATATGGGGAACTTTCACATTGGGTGGGGACAGTGATAAATCTACTTTGGTTTTAGTGCTGTTGGGTTAACAGGTACCTTCAGAGATAGAGCAGGTTCTTGCTCAAAGCATTACATTTGCTCCAAACTTATTTTCTTGACTTTAAGAAACTGCTCCTGAGATCGGAGGCTCCACTGGTCAAGCTTGGCCCTGCACTGGGGAGAGATAAACAGGCCCGAATATGTTTCCAGATTGCAACACTGGTGAGTCAGGCAGGGTCGGACAGCTGTTCCCTCACAGTGCCCCTGGTTGTTTCTGATAAGGGAGAACACGGCTCATGCCAGCATGGTGCCATGAGTGCACACATATAAACAGACACTCCCAGGCCCCAGTGTTGTCTTAGAGTATATTACTGACACCCTGAATGGCTGAATATTGGAAAAAAACAGTGAGTGCAAACTTACTCTGCTCAAGAGAAGCTCCAGGTTTCATAAGCCAAAAAGTAAAACCAAGGCTATCATTTGGCACCATTTGGAGCCACCTCTTGAACCTACATGGTCAAGGGCAGGGTTCAGGAGTCCTCAAACTCGGGAAGGAGGAGGGGAGGGTTGCAACAGAGGATCGGGGGGGGGGGGGGACACACGGGTGGGGAATCAGAAGAGGGAAGATGGATTTATGAAGGAGCAAATGGCAGAAGGCCCAGAGAGAAAAAGGCGTATGACAAAAATGTGAACATGTCTTCACCAAAAAGAGAAGAAATTGACACTACGACATCTTTAAAAAATGTGAATGCCCTTTCCTTAAACGATACACAGTATATAAGGAGTGGGGCTAATGGGGGGGTTGATATTAATAATACTATACAATAATACTGCCACAAATATCGTATTACACCTTGTAATGAACACTTCACATTAACTTTATAAAAAACAATTCATAGTTTCCAAAGGGCTTTCCCATTCATCTTTCCCATTTCCTCCATCAGCCCACTCAAGTTATGAGCCACATTTTACAGATGAGAAAATTGAGGCTCCAGGAGGATATATGCAATTAACTGAGGCATAATTAAGAGCTGGGGAGGGGCAGGTTTGTCCTAAGTAACCCAGAGCTACGATACTTACTAGACACACTAGGAAGGGTGATTCATTTTCAGTGACTGCTCAGAGGGCTAAATCTCCAATGCATTTCTAGGTAGAGTGACCCTAACTTCTCCAGTGTTGCCCAGAACAAGTTTCCCCAACTAAACACTCCTTTGATAAGTTTTGCTTGGTACTTAGATCACAGCAGCATAGAATCTGTGAAGATGAGAGCACCAGGGAAAATTTCTAGATCCACCCCATGCCCTTCTTTCTCAATGTCCCATTCTTGACCAGTTCTTTCTGTTCTGGAAACAACACCTTTGGGTCCTCTAAGTGTGCCATCTTGTTCTCAGGTGGGGAGGAAACATCCTTATTTGTATAAGACATTATGGAAGCATAGGACCCACCTCGACAGGTCAGGCAGGTGTTTTGAAAGCGCTGATGCCTATTGGAATCTTCGAGCAGCGGTTCTCAAATTTTGGCCTGCATCAGAATCACCTGGCGAGCTTGTTAAAGACATGGATGTCCAAGCCCCACCTTCTGAATCAGAATCCCCAACGTTGAGGCCTGGACACTTGTGAGCTTCACAAGCTCCCCAGGTGATTCTGAAGTACACCAGAGCCTGAGAAGCACTGTCTCAGCGAGGGAGTGGGAGTTACAGGTGGGGGAGAGTGGGGAGCTGTGCTGGGAGAGGGGGTGGGAGCAATGGGAGCCTGAAGAACCTAGAGGAGATGCAGTCAGGAACAACTTTCTGCTCCATCCTTAGCTTCCTTTGACAGAGAGGTCATATAAAGTGTTAGAAATCCCCTCATTCAGGCATGCCCTCCTTCTGACAGAATGACTGTGTGCGGGAGGAAGGAATAATGCACCCCTTTCAGAAGCAGTGAAATAGCCCATCTCTTTCAGAAAGTAGAACAGAGGCTGCTGGGGCTGGGGGAGTGGGGAATGAAGGAGGGGTTGCTGTTTAGTGGGTATAGAGTTTCTGTTTGGGGATAAAAAAAGTTCTGGAAATGGATGGTAACGATGGTTGCACAACATCGGCAGTGGATGTGTTTAATACTACTGAGGCGCACGCTTCAAAAATGGTTAAAATGGCAAATTTTATGTTATGTATATTTAGTGCGCGCAGGCACACACACACACACACACACAAATTAGACAGTCTTTTTGAAGGATGTAATGATAAGAGCAAGCAACATTCAACTTTAGTTGATTGCTGCTGCCTCGGGTAGGGGTGTGTGTGTGTGTGTGTGTGTGTGTGTGTGTGTGAGGCTAGTAAGGGGACTGACAAAATACAAGTGATCCATAGATAAAAATTTTGAAAATTTATGGCAGTGAAAAAGTGATATATAGTGAGAGATGCCTAGAGCACTATTTTCTACCCCCTTTACTTGGCTGACTCCTGGGTTGCATATTACTTAATCGCTTTTTTTGGAGTGTCTTGTCGAGTAGGGTCTCTCAAACTTCCCTAACCATAGAAATCACCTGGGGACCTTGTTAAACTGCACATTCTAATTTAGTAGGTCTCAGGTGAAATTCTAGTCTCATTTATTTTTATTTATTGATTTGAGAGAGAGAAAGAGAGGGGGAAATATCGATGTGAGAAACATCCATCGGTTGCCTTCCATATGTGCCCCATATGTGTGTGTGTGTGGGAATTGAATCCACAACCCAGGTATGTGCCCTGACTGGGAATCGAACCGGCAGCCTTGGCATGGGGGCGGGGGATGATGCTGTAACCAATGAGCACCCAGCCTGGGCCTCTAGCCTGCATTTTTAATGAGTTCCAGGTGATGCTGACAGACCCACAGACCATATTAGGAGGGTTGTGCAAACGTAGTCATTCTTAGTTTACCATGATATCCTTATGTCCAGCAGAGTGATCGGTACACAGTAGGTACTCAATAACTATTTATTGAATGAATGACAGAGTACTAGGGTTGGTAGAGGAGTTTGGAGAGCAGAAGAGCTTTGTCCTGAACTACAGCATATTTAAGGTGTTCCTGCCTCTACCAGTTGTTCATTTTGTGAAATTACCTCCTACTCTGTGGAGTAAGGATGTGAGTACTAAATTATTTTTGGCTTTGTCACCTTGGTACCTCAACTCTAACCCTTGAAATAGTGGCCCTATACACACGGAAGGTATAACCCTGGTTTGCAAGTTCTGAGAAGGCCTTGCCATATTCTACAAACGCAGCAAACAAATTCTCTCCATCCAAGGAGGGAGCAGAGTGCAGGGGAACCTGCTGGTGTGGGAATTTTCCAGATTTTGGTGCCTGAGTAATTGTCACCTTGGCCTCCTTAAATTAAATAAACATCCTTTTTAATAGCGTATGTGAGAAAGAGGTTCATTACCCTAAAACACATGAACGTAATAATATTGCTATTATTTACTGTTGTCGTTTGCGAAGACGGTAACGACACTGGCAGTTGAGCGATTAAGTGTGTGAGGAAGTAGGGGGAGGGGACAGGGGGCGGCGAAGGCAGGAGAATGAGGAACTACAACTCCCAGAACCCCCCGGGGAAAGTCCACGCAGCTGCTGCGGCGCTCCACCCCTTTCGTCCTCTGGACCCGCCCGCCGATGACGTCACAGAGGTGACGTCACGGCGCCCAGAGCGAGGCTGGGGTAGAGAGGCCGACTGAGCTGGAGTCGTCCGCTGGTCGTGGAGGCTGCTAGGGAGTCGGCGAGAGGGTGAGCGGCAGAGCAGACGCTAGAGCAGGCAGGAGGGAGCGTCGCGCGGCGCCGAGGAGCGCCGGGGCCCGGCAGCGGCCAAACCCACCGCCGGAGAGGGGCAGCCCAAGCCGGGCGCCGCGGGGTCCCCACCCCCACTCGGCCGGACAGTACCCGGTGTTCCCCCGTGCGGGGGGCGGCGGCGGCGGCTGACTGGACCCGACAGGACCGCGGGGGTGTTGCCACCTCCACCGAGGAGCCGGCGCGGCCGCGGGCTCCTCAGAGCCGGGGCCCGGGGCCCGTGACAGACGGCGGAGGAAGGAAGAGAGGCAGCGGCGGCGGCTCAGGCGACGGGGAGGCAGCGGCGACACCATGTCATCCCCCAGTCCGGGCAAGAGGCGGATGGACACGGACGTGGTCAAGCTGTATCCTTCGTGGAGGGGGGTTCGGGCTGTATGTAGGGGGCGGTGTGGGGATGCCTCGGGCACCCCCTTAAACCCAAGCAAGGGCCCTGGGGCACTCCAGGCCACTGTCCGAGGCTCTCTCCCTCCCTGGCCTCCCCCCTGTGCCTACGGCGGCTGCTTGGCACCTCCCAGGAACCGAGAGCCTTTTCAGCTCCCCCTTTATCTGCAGAACCCCGAAATGTGCGTTTTTCCTCGCTCTTCCTGCACCCCCCCGGTGCCCGTGACTTTCCTCCACGACGTTTGGACTCCCAAGACGGCCTTTTTTTTTTTTTTCCGTCTTTTTTTGGCAAGACCAGCCACCTCTCTTGACCACCAAGCCCACCTTCAGGGTCTCTCTTTCCTGTTTCCTCTTGATTTAGCGACTCGAGATAGAAATTCCTGAGAGTGAAGCCGTTCTGCCTTTCTTGAGATGCCTCCATTCCCCCCACTCACAGTGCTGCTTGAACTGGGGTAACTCAAGTGACCTCCTTTATCCCTAATTCCTTTCTATATTAGGAAGAGAGTAGTCTGCTCATTGCCCCCTCTTGTAAGTGGTGAAGAGCTCTGAGTGTTTTAAATCAGGGACTCCTGTTAAGCTTTCTGGTCGCTAGAAGAACCCCACTGTTTTTCTCTCCAGTGACAAAGCCTATCCCACCCATAGTTGAATGTGGTGAGGACCCCCAGGCCCTCCAGCAAGCTACCCTCCATATTGTGGATATGACAGCTGGGGGAGGGAAAGGAAAAGGATCTCCTTGATTAAATAGCCCCTGTACTAGCCACTTAAGCCAGTTCCCTCTATGAAGATAAGGTTCTTGGGGGAATAATTGCCAAATGACACCCTTTATTTTCTTACCCTTCCCCCCAACTTTATGTACTTTGGAGGTAGCAGTGGGAAAGCTGTAACTGATAAGAGTCCTTCAGGCAGTGGTTTTGGTTGGAGTCCAGACTGATTATTTCATGACCAACTAGAGAAATTCGCGAAGGTTCCTGTGACAAATGGAGAAAATTTTTGAGGGGTAATTTAGAGGGTGGGGGAGAGGAAATGAGCCCAGTGCTCTGAACAACTAATCACTGGGGAGAGAGGGAAACGGGTGGGAAATGTTAGTGTGTGAAACACAGTTAAAAAGTCCTGTCTCCTGCTTCTCTTTCTCTCTCACCCCCATCCCCCCACCATTTCCCCCTGTTGCAGGGTTTTGTTTATATAACTCAAGTTGTTTGGCTAGATTCTTCAGGTGAATTCCTTCTTTCTTCCTTTTATTTGTTACTGTTTTTGATTGGATATTTTACCTCTATGTAGAGATCGATGATTGTTGTCAAATACTCAGATATGGAATTCACTAAAGTTTTAAACAAGTAGTTTTTGCATTTAGTTTGGAAGCGGGGGATGGGAGGGAAGTTGCCTGGGCAAGAGATTTTCTTTTCATAATCTTTTCAGGAATAAGAAGGTGTTTTTATCCTCACTTAGGAAACTTGGGCTAGAAATTAGGAACAGATAGACTTCTAAGTTTTAGGCTTTGAAGTTTAGAATTTTGGGGAGTGGGAGTGGAGATTAGAGAGAGGAGCAAGTTATAAAGTATATATTATGTACCAAACATATGTCCAGGCATAAGTGAGACTCTTTATGAGCTGTTTGTGGCTCTGATTGAGTTTTGTAAATGTGTGAATGATGCCAGTAATGTTGGCTTTTCATAAGGTTTCAGGAAAACTTGTAACTATGGCTGTGTGTACATTTTACACAAAGCAGTTTCTGGTTTTTTGTTTAGAAACTAGGAAATGACATGGTGGCAGAATCTGAGTTATTTTTATCTTGAATTGAGAGTTACTGTCACACCTAATGCAAATTTCTACCTAATGTTTAATTGGGATGGGGGTGGGTGAGAGAATGCCAGCTGTTTTTGATCAATGTCAGATTCTCAAATTATATACATACATATTTTTAGAAGATTGAGGATAAAGGGTGAGGCCTAACTTGACCTGATGCCTTTTCCATACAGTGCCTTTTGTTCATTTAGTAGTTGTGGCATCTAGAATGATTACCGCATTTAGGAGTAGGGGTGTGGGGGGCGGAGAGGGAGAGGAAAACAGACAAAGAACAGCAGGGTGTCTTTTTTTCTTCCCCTAAGTGGCTTATTTCATAGCTTATTTTTAGTAGAAGATGAAGAAAGGCTAAGATGCATTGGCCTTCTGTTCTTTCCCCACCTTCCTCCTTTCTGACAAAAGAAAGCTGAGGCGCTTAAAATCATAGATCTCTGAGATAGGACAACGGTCTCGGGATTTAAAAGGCAGAGGTTATCTGTTTCGTGTTATTTTGTGGGCTAACATAGTTTGGAAGTTAAAATTTTCGTATTTCCTTTTGTGTGTGCATGTGTCTTGTGAGGTTGAGAGATTTTGTGGCCTCATTTCTCTGTTTGAATTCACCCTAGTAGGCCCAAATGGAGCCAACAGCTTTTGAGCAAGGTATATTTAGCAAAAAATTTAAGGAAAAAATTCCCCAACCCACTATGAAAATGAGTACAATTGTGTAAAAGGGCTGGGGGTTGAAAATGAAAGATGGTGGAGAGGAAGTAGAAAAGGTCTGAAGGAATGTACTTGCTTTTTGCCCCTCAGTGTCCCTTGATGATTTCTTTGGTGTGGAGGCTGATAACTGGTTTCATTGCAATCTCCTGTTTCAGCCCATTTTTGGATGTCTCCTGAGTGTAATTATGCCACCACGATTTACAGCCTGGTAGGAAACCTGTATAGTGGGAAAGTAGCGGTGTGGGGGGAGGGAGGGAAGATGTCTAACTAATTGGCCACTGCTTTCCACCACCTCTCTAGGAGACAGCGATTCTGGTTGTTTGGAGTCCGTGATCATTTCTTTCGTGACCGGTTGGTAGGAGGAGAATTGACTTCCAAGTTATACTGGGAGTGTTTTGCACCGATTCACTTAATAATCTGCTGGGCGATTATGTTCTGAAACTCTGACTCATTCATTGTTGCTCTTCTGATCCTTTGCTGAGTGTTGTGCAAACCTCTCCAGGAGCCTAGAAACTGATGTACATGACTTTTGGGCCCTGTTAAGAAAGTCCCAGTCAAGAAACTTGCAGTTAGCCCAAATCCTGTGAAATGGTTGTGAATGGTGTGGCCATTTGTCTGCAAAGTCAGGTAGATTAGCAATACTGTGCTGTTTCCAGCTTGGCAACCTTTGAGGTTTCCATCTCAAACCCCGCTGGTTATTTAGATTGTCTGAGAACTGGGACTCTGGTGACCTTAAAGCGTGATTTGCCCTAAAGGAATATCGGTTTAAGTTCTCCCTGGTGCAGGAACAAACAGCTCAGATTACACGGGTTTCCTTGTTGGTGGGGTTAGTCGACTCACCCTGTTGCACAGCCTGGTGATCCTTTTATCTGTGAACCGGTGGCCCCTGCTGAAGGCTGGAGCTGCTTGTTTTGGAAAAGCGTATGCAGGCAAAAGGCCGAAGGCACAGCTCCTCACAGCTCATTGGCTGCTCTGTTACTACCCGGAAAAGGAGGAGGGGTGGAGCTACCAAACAGCTGATGGAGTGTGTGGCCAGACAGTGTTTATATACAAAAGAAGTAGGGGCTGGGGAGGCCTTGTGTGTGGTGTTACAGGATCAAGTGCATTTTCAGGGGGTAAAAGGAAGAGAGGAAAGTCTGACCTCTTAGAGAGAAAGAAATGTTCAAGGTTAAATCAGAAAAGTAGATCTGATAGTAATGGGAACTTGACATGCACTGTATTTGTTATTGTTATGAGATTTTTGGAACTTATTTTATAATACCAAGACTTTTCAAAGATTCCCTTTTTTAGAGGGAGTGCAGAAACTTAAAACAGGATATGTTGCTGCTTTATACTTAACTGACTCATGCAGAGATTGAAAAGTATGGTAGAAATGTAAGCTTCTCCTGCAAAAGCTTTAAGAGTTCCAGAAAGGGGCAGTGACTTACACTAAATTCATTTATAGAAGTTAGTGAATCCTACAGAATTTTGGTTGTCTGCTTTAGCGTTCAGAAGCTTTCAGTAAGAATTCATCCCCTCAAATGTTTGAGTACTCCCTTTGTGCCAGGTTTGGTGTTCGGTGCAGGGGGTTTAGTTGTGAAAAATTCAGTGTGAGTGGTCATGATGCTCCTGTAACCTGTCAAACAATTTTTATATATATATTTTTAAGTTCAGCACTGTATGTATCACCTTTCTGAATAATTTGTATTTGCTTTTAGAATTGACTTTTCAAGGAATAGAAAGGTTAAAGTGTGAATTTTATGTGATGGGATGTATGGGAATCTGTGTTCCTGTTATTTAAAAGATAGATGTTAAAAAATGGAAATAAGAAACATTAAAATGTGTAGCCATTTGTCTTTGACATCAACTTTAGTATTTTGCTGTTAATCAATAATTATTCTATCCCTAAGTTAGTAATCTTTGTTCCTCTTGATTTGTGCTCAAAGTGTAGACAATTATGTAATGTTTTAACTAGCTCCAGTGTCAGTTAGGAACCTTTGTTTTCCCCTTTATTTCCTTTGGCCTCTGTTTTAGTGAGACAATGAGGTGGAAGGTAGAAGAGTTTAATGGTCTTCAAGCTCAAAGTTAACTCTTTGGCAACTCCCAGTGTTCTGAATTTGTCTTCTCTGCCTAGATTTTGGTGACAGATATAACACACTAGTACTTATTTTGGTTAAGCAGGAACCTACATGAGTAAGCATTAACAACTTCAGGACATTTGATTCCTGCAGTGCAGTTCCAGTAAATTACACGCAAGCCTAAAAATTCAGCTTTGGGGGGGAAAATCTTTTGCAGAAGTGACCCATAAAAGTCCCTTACCCTGTTTGTGTGCATGTGTTAGAAAACCATGGATTTGTTGATTTTCTAGTGTTGTGAAATTTCCCTAACACCTTGACCTGTATTTATATATAGTGTATATAATTTAGTATCTTACTCAGTCTTAACAGATTTAATGGTTCCAAGAATCATTTGATTTTTAGGCATACAATTCAGACCTGCAAAAGTGCTTATAATGTAGTATTCAACTATAGACCCACAGTGTACATTTTAGTAAAATACTTTAATGAAAAAAAACTTAGTTGGGTTATACAAGTACTAAGATAATTGAGGAAAATGTAGGTTACAAAAAGGGAAAGAAAATAGTTATCCATAATCCTGTCCTTTAGACAGTGGTTTTCAATTATCTGGAGGTTTGTTAAAATAGGTTGCTGGGTCCCACCCCTGGAGTTGTTCCATTCAGGAGGTCTAGAGTGTCGCCTGAGAACTTGCAATTCTAACAAGTTCCCAGATGCTGCTGCTGATCTGGGGACCACAATTTAATAACCATTGTCCTCAAATATTAACATTATGATGTTTTTTTTCATTGGCCTTTTTTCCCTCCAGGATATATTCTTCAACCTGTTGATTGTACAGTGTATGCCTTTAATATTTTTGCAGCTATTTTTCACAGTTAGAAATATCAGACATAATGAATAACTGATATAATATGCCATTCATTGGTTTAATTCTTAGTCATTTTTCTGTGATAAATAAGATTGAAATTAACCTATTGTGCATAAGGCTTTTCCTGTATTTTTGGATTATTTCTGTTTTCCAGAAATGGGTTTCTAGATAAAGAAGGTAAACATTTGAATTAAAATATTTAATTAAAAATCTTGGGGCCCGCACTCAGTGGGCTTTCATTTTGTTCTGTTGTGTTTTTATTGGTGTCATTTCTGCACTGAAGCAGTCAGCCTGGCATAGTGATGAAAGATGAGTTCTGATCTCCTTGTTGAAACTTTCATGTTTTTTGTAATAATGGTGATCTTCAAATTAGGGATACTTTTATACTTCTAAAAGGGCCAACTGTGAGTTGGTAGGTCAAATATATTACATCAGGAGGAGATAGCTATGACTGGCAAAAGCTGTAGAATTAGTTTTGGTATCTTGAATTTTTTTCCATTTGAGGTAAAGTTGATATAAAATAACTGCATATTTAAAATTGATTTTTAAAAAAATATTTTTTATTGATTTTTCTAGAGAGAGGGAGAGGGAGAGAGAGAAAGAAACATCTATGTGAGAGAGAAACATCAATCGGTTGCTTCCCACATCCACCCCAACCCGGGATCGAACCTGCAACCTGGGTATATGTGCTCTGACTGGGAATACAACCAGCAACCTTTCAGTGTATGAGGCAACTCTCAACTGACAGCCACAGTGGCCAGGGCAAAATTGCTAAGTTTTGACATAAGTATCACCCATGAAGCCCATCACCACAATCAACATAGTGAACATACTCATCTTCCCTAAACATTTCTTGTGCCCCTAGGTAGTCTTTCTCTCTCCCCCTACCCATTGATCTGATTTGTTGTCACTATAATTATTTTATTTTCTAGAATTTTATATAAATGGAATCATACAGTGTGTAATCTTTTTGCGTGGATTCTTTCATATTTTGAGATTCATCCATGTTGTTACTATGTAGTTCTTTCCTTTTTACTGCTGAGTAGTTCATTGTATGGCTAGATCACAATTTGTTTATGCATTTACCTCTTTATGAACATTTGGGTTATTTCCAGTTTGGGGATACTACAAATAAAGCTGTTACGGATATGCTTTCTTTTCTCTTGGGTAAATATGTAGGAGTGGCATAGCTGAATCCACTTTTGGTAGATAATAGGTTTACCCTTTTAAAAGGTAGCTTGAATTTAATTTTTACTGATGATAGTCTTTATTTCATGCAGAGTGAGATTGTGATATTAAACTATTGTTTCGTTATTTTAAAGGAATCCCATAAGAAGCATGATCCTAAAGCACTGATTTCTACCCTAACTCTGTCAGAGTTAGTTTTGTAGCTGGTCTGTCTTCTCCCCCATTCAAAATTAGTTAAATATTCACTGTGAAATATTTTTGTTTTGTAGTCCTTTGAAATGGTACTTTAGCAGTTATGGTCACAGATAACATTTTTCCATTTGCTCCTAAGACTTTGTAACTTTTTAAAAAGGTGAGCACACTTTTTGTTTATGGTATCCTTTTCTTTTTGTAAAATACTGATTAAAAAATTTTTTTAACATTAGTTTTACTTAGCAGCTCCAGTTACCTTTATAGCAGTTTACAGATATTTATTTACATAGGACTCTATTGAGGTCTATGTTGAGGTCTGAATAATATCTTCAGTTTTCATATGGACTAAACTCAGGTGAAAAGAACTAGTAGCAACTCAGAACTGGAAACAGATTCTCAGAATTAGGGTATCCCTTAATAGGTTTTCCTGAAATCTGTTTCCCCCCCTTTTTATTGAATTTATTGGGGTGGCACTGGTTAACAAAGTTACACAGGTTTCAGGTGCACAAAAGTGTGTTTACCACCCCAAGTCAAGTCTTTGTCCATCATCACTTACCTGTTTTTGAAAGTTAATTTTTAACAAAATGATGGGGTGGGGGGTTTGCTTTGTTAATTTTGGCATCCTATGTGAGTTATTTGATAGACTAATTAATGCATTGCTATAATAAATTTGACATTACTTTGTAATAGGTGTTGCTATCAAATTCTTTCTGATAAATTATAAACATTAGAATTTATATATAGGTATTTACATAAATGTTGCTTAAAAAATTAACATCTTATAACGTCTTGTTAGCCAAGCTAGAGCTTTTAGCTTGGCTAACAAGCAAAAAGACAACCTGGTTTATGTCTATTTCAGGTTGGAGGCAGTGACAATTTATTCAGTGGAAGGCTTTGGTTCAGTCGTCAGACACAAGGATGGTGCACGAATATCAGAGTGTGTTATTTTCAGATTGCCAAAGTGTAATTTATGTGCAGTGTAGAAACCTTTGAAAAAACAGCAAAGTCAGTGTATACTTTTGAGAGGTGGTTGTTACACTAGTGATTCTCAGGATACCGCATTTGAAAAGAATTGTTACATTTTTATGGGTAGGTACTATGGTTATTGTAGTTGCTTTTCTGTATCTCACCAGATGCTTGGGAAAGGTGGCTGGCTGGTTGTTTGCAGGCTGATGCTCATGGTGGTAACTGCCATGACTGGAAGAACCCAAGCCCTCAAGAGCCAGGTGGTAGAAGTCCCTGTAGGGCAGCTACATGCACATGAGGGATGAAGGATCTTTTTTATCTTCCCCTGTTTCTTAGGTATCTAGGGCATTAGGTAGTGGTTGAATAGGTACTACTGATCTTTTAACCTGTAAAGAAGTCAAGGAGGGGAGTAGGAAACTCATGCAAAGAAGAGAGGCTTGGCTAGACATGGCTGGTGGGTCTGACCTTGAGCTCACAAAAGGTGCCTAGGCTATAGCACTTGTAGGAATCATATTTAGGGATTTAGAATATTATTTGATTGGGAATGGAATCTTTTTAAAATTTTTATTTATTGTATGTGTGTGTTTTAAGAGAGGAAGGGAGAAAGAAAGAAACATTGATTTGTTGTTCCACTTCTTTATGCATTCATTGGTTGATTCTTGTATGTGCTCTGATCAGAGATCAAACCCTCAACTTTGGCGTATCAGGATGACGCTCCCACCAACTGAGCTACCCGCATGGCGGGAATGGAATCTTTTATGTCTTTTGTTCAACTTCTTGGTTTCTAACTTTAAACCACTTTCAGGGAGGCATTATGTATGTGAAATTGTTATTAATGTTGCAAATTATTCATTTTCTTCTTAGTGTTAGTCAAAATGTTTCTTTTTCCATGTATCAGGTTTTTATCATGTATACTTTTCAAGGTTTCCTTTTTAAAAAAATTTTTATTGATTGCTTTTAGAAAGAGAGGAAGGGGGGGAGAGAGAGAGAGAAACATCGATTTGCTGTTCCACTTATTGATATATTCATTAGTTGATTCTTGTATGTGCCCTGACTGGGATTCAAACCTGCAACCTTGGTTATCATGATGATGCTCTAACCAACTGAGCTACCTGGCCAGGGCTCAAGGTTTCTTGGATTATAAAATCTTAAATTGAGGTAATATAAATAGAAAATTAGACACAGCATGTGCCTGGTTCTTGTTACCTTAGAAGCAATTGGGTTACTACTCAGATTAGTGAAAATAAATTTAGTTGTTTTGTTTAAATGGTGCCAGTATAACTTTGGTTATCTGGATAGTACTTTCAATCAGTTGTCTTTGTACTGCATAGACAGTTTCTGAAAGGTTGATTAATTTTAAAAATTCAAAAATTCAGGTAAACATTTCCATCGTAATGTCTATATGTAGAAAGTTGATTTGGTAGGAATCATGTCCATAAGCGACCACCAAGTGTTACATAGTTGGATGTATTGTTTTATGGTCTTATAGACTACTGGATCTTTACTGTTTTGCTAATTATCTAAATCTGTGAGTAAATTAGTAAATCTCCTTGGCAGCAAAGCTTGAAACTACATAACCCTTTTTGTTTCACTCCACAGGAAAAGAAACTGGATTTTAAAAAAATTATTATTGCCCTGGCCGGTTTTGCTCAGTAGTTACAGTGTCAGCCCGTGGACAAAGTGTCGTGGAGTCAATTCCTGATCAAGGGCATGTACCTCAGTTGCAGACAACCAGTCTATGTGTCTCTCTTCCCCTCTACTTCTCCCTCTCTAAAAATCAATGGAAGAAATATCCTCGGGTGAGGGTTAAAAAATAAATTATTATTATTAACAAATGGTAACTTATGTATGGCCTTCAGGGTTCCACAACTGTCACCTGGTACAGTAGTCCTCCCCTTATCAGCAGGGTATATGTTCTAAGACCCCCACTGGATGCCTGAAACCACAGGTAGTGCTGAACCCTACATATACTATGTGTTTGCCTATACACACATACCATCCCTTACCAGCTTCTCGTTGGCTTATCTGAATTGCCAGCATCACTACTCTTGTGCTTAGGGGCCATTCATTATTAAGTAAAATAAGGGTTACTGGAACCCAAGCACTGAAGTACCTTGACAGTAGATCTGATAACCAAGATGGCTACTAAATGACTAATGGGTAGGTAGTGTATACAGTGGGATATGCTAGACAAATGGGTGATTCACCCCCGGGGCGGGATGGAGCATGACTTTGTGAGATTTTGTCATGCTACTCAGAAAGGCTTGCAATTTAAAATTTATGAATTGTTTATTTGTAGAATTTTCCATTATTTTGCTCATGAATAACTGAAATGACGGAAAGGGAAACGGCATAAGTGGCGGAGGAATTGCTCTACTTGGTCAGATCACTAATCTAAACTAAGGCTCCTAAAATGAACTGATGCAATGATGGAGGTCTCGGATATTTTGGGTTTTTATTACAGATTATATTTACATTCAAATGGATGAGAATAGGAGTGAGAAATGCATTTTATTTTATTTATTTTTAATTTATTTATTTTAAAAGTATCTTTATTGATTTCCGAGAGGAAGGGGGAGAGAGAGAGAGAAACATCAGTGATGAGAAAGTAGTCACTGATTGGCTGCCTCCTGCACACCCCTGATTGGGGATCAAGCCCACAACCCGGGCATGTGCCCTGACCAGGACTCGAACTGTGATCTCCTGGATCCTAGGTCGATGCTAAACTGCTGAGCCACGCCTGGCTGGGCAGGGAAATGCATTTTTAAATGCTTGTGGCATTTTCTGACAAAAGGAGTTTTAGCTGTTTATCTTCACTTGGTGGCTGATCTCAGTGTTGCTTTAGAATAAGGTATATTAAAATGTAGAACATAATACATGTGTTTTTTTAAATCCTGGTCTGAGGATATTTTTTCCATTGCTTTCAGAGAGAGTGGAAGGGGGAGAAAGAGAGAAACATTGTTATGAGAGAGACACATCGATTGGTTGCCTCTTGTATGAGCCCCTACTGGACGAGATGGAGCCTGCAACCGAGGTAATTGCCCTTGGCTGGAATTGAACCGGGGACCCTTCACTCTAACCACTGAGCAAAACAGGTTGGGCCATAATACATGTTTGATAACAGAATCGATTTTGGCAACACAATTTGACATTGTTAGCATCTGTTAGTTTTACTAACTAATTCATTCAATTTGCCATAGCTACTATCTTGATATAGAGGGAAAAAACCCTGTATTTTGCCTCTCTATTCATTTGTATCCTTAGGGATTAAAAACAAAAAACTTTTTTTTTTAAGTCAGGTTTGTTTTATGGGTGGAAGGAGGAGAGGAAGTAGACTTTTGAGTGTGTTCTTTAATTATCTGGATTGCTGCCCGTTTTTCCTGGCAGTAAAGAATAGCAGCTCTTAAATGCTGTCTTTGATTATCAAATGACATATACTTAAGTATACCTGTATTGAGTCATTCATGTTTTTGTGAACACATTTGCTTTTATCTTTTTTTCTACAGGCTCTTGGGTTAGAATAGTTAGGTACCAGATTCTTTCTATCTTTAATTAATGTGCCGTTTCCTTTGAGATTTAGCTAAGAATTTTATAACATGTAAACCATGATACATCAGGAAGACTATTGGTGGCTCATAAAGACCATAGTATCATTCATATAGTATTTCAGATGTATATGTTTTCTATTAGTGTTCCTAGCTTATATTTTGATTAATTTCTAGAAATCTAGCAAGACAGTTAAATTCGCTGGCAGGAAATCGCATAAATAAACCTTTAGGGAGAAGATATTTCCAGATCCTTTACAGTATCTTATATTCAAGGTTAATTAAAAGTAGTAGTGAAGCCAGGTCCTTTTTTTCTAGGAGTTTGAAAATCAGAGCATACTTGGCCTATTTAACTTTGTGCAGCTTGGCAGTTATCAAACTCAAACTTATGCTAAAAACGTATAGTAGTTTACAACTTTGCTATTTATCTTCTGAATGTAAAGATGGGCTGTGCCTTAGATTTGCTTTAATTTTCAGTGAAGTCAGGCACAATGGAACTTGGCACCTGAATTTTGTGTTCTTAAACTTTAAAGGTAAGGTAAGGTACTGGTCTCTCCTTGTCTCTGAAGAATTTGTTTTTTTCTAAACTAGTATTATACAATCTGGTCAGTGTTTCTAAGATTTAGAAGCTACTTTTTCTTTAAGTCCTCAAAGTAGGAAGTCTAGAGGTCTTTATCACCCAGCATCCTCCTGTGCTCTTCAGACAGCATAAATGGGAGTAGTCCCCGGCCCCTTTGGGAGCTTTTTCCCAGGATTGCGTTTCGGCCCTTTTGCATCTTGTAATTCAAAGAATGACTAACAAAATACCATGTCTGCTTGTGCTTATTCTCTATTTTGGGGGGGGGTGTGTGTGTGTGACTTGGTATATGTATATATATTCAAGCCTTTGAACTGGATTATCTTAATTGACAGGTACACATCTTACCTTTTATTTGCTTGGTGGGAAATATAATTTGAAATGCTATTTTCCATAGAATAAAAAAATAGTATATGACTTGAGTGCTTTTAAATTGGGGCTTGCCCTGGCCAGTGTGGCTCAGTTGGTTGAGCATCGACCCATATACCAAAAGGTCACCGATTCAGTTCCGGTAGGGGCCCATGCTCGGGTTTTGGGTGGGTCCCCAGGGGAGGTGTGCAGGAGGCAGCCAGTCAGTGTTTCTTTCAATCAGTGTTTCTCTCTGCCTCCTTTTCTGCCTCTCCCTCCCTCTAAATAAACAAACAAAAACCACCAAAACATTAAGTTGGGGCTTATTACTAATTTGAATAAATTGGATAAAATGTAATGATTGTAGTCCGTTAGTTCTGGCTTAGTTCTTTTTTTAATCCTCACCTGAAGGTATTTTTTCCATTGCTTTTCAGAGAGAGTGGAAGGGGGGGAGAGAGAGAAACATCGATTGGTTGCCTCCTGCATGCTCCCCAACTAGAGCCAGAGATCGAGCCTGCAGCTGAGGTTCGTGCCCTTGGCCGGAAATGAACCCGGATCCTTTAGTCCAAGAGTGGACACTCTAACCACTAAGCCAAACCAGCTAGAGCTGGCTGTCTTAGTTCTTAAATGTCATTCTTACAGTGTTTCGTTAGTTCTGATGAAGTTCTGATGACATTTTTTAAAAAAATTAGTTTTTACTGATTTTTAGAGAGAGGGGGAAGGAAGAGGCATAGAGAGACAGAAACACTGATGAGAGAGAAACATCGATCAGCTGCTTCCTGCACTCTCCCTACTGGGGATTGAGCCTGCAACCTGGGCATGTGCCCGGGCAGGGAATCGAACTGTGACTGCTTGGTTCCTAGGTTGGCGCTCAACCATTGAGCCATACTGGCTGGACTCTGATGGCATTTTATTATTTAAAGTGAAATTTTAGAATCTTACATAGATTTTATCATCTTTTTCTACGTGGAGAAAACTTGCAATGCAAATAATAGTATTACAAAGCAGTGGTTGCTTTCTGAATATATGGGCTCCTAGTTGAAATGAGTAATTGTCTTCTTTCTAGGCAATATCATTTGTGCCCTTAAATAACAG
Organism: Miniopterus schreibersii; assembly: GCF_964146895.1. NCBI lineage: Eukaryota > Metazoa > Chordata > Mammalia > Chiroptera > Miniopteridae > Miniopterus > Miniopterus schreibersii. Next base: position 15,794,387 of record NC_138118.1, read on the forward strand.
TTTGAAAAATACTGATGCTTGGCTGTAAATTCTGGTAACTTTGTTTTTATTATTGATAGAAAAAATAAAACTAGAGTTGAAATAAGGAGTCTACTTTTTTACCTGTGAATTATAAAATCAGTTTCACTACTTAGTAGTCACATTGGTTATGTGAAAAATAGAATTAAAGCTGTATAGCCTAATGCCTCAGTTAATCTTGTTTATGAATATGAGTCATAAATAAAAACAAAATGACTTAGTAGGTTTTATGTAAATGTTCTGGTATCTCTGTCCACCAGTAGATTAGATGGCATTGTGTTTTGTGTATGTGCCCTGTCAATTAAAAAAAAAAAGGCCTGTAGGAGTGCCTGATTTATAGAAGCTTTTATCAAGCTGGAATGGCAGCATACTGTTCCTTTCAAAATTTTATATATTTAATTAATTAAATTATATTCTGTTTTTTAAAAGGTAAATTAGGGAATGGGAATATAACTGAATAAAAGAATATGCCCAGAGCTAGGGTAGGATCCCATCAGAGTTTGAAACAGTTCAGTATTTAAGCATTTAAATATTTTACCTTTATGCTTTTTAATACTCTCCAGATATCTTAAATATGTCTTTCACAGAAAATTTAGGTGCCAACATTTTTATTGATATTTAAGCTCTGAGTGCCTATAGTGGATCAATTTTGCTTCATGTTTTAGTATTTAAAATTATTAGTTTCAACACAGCATGTATAAAAACTTTAGATGCTTAATTTTTTAAAAGTTGGGATGATTTATGAAAGAAAGCTTGGGATGTAAGCAGCCTTTCTCATTTTTTACTGTTTTTCCCTTAATGTTTTTAGCTTATGACTTTTTTTAGATAAACTTTTATTTTAGATTTACAGAAAGGTTGTGAAGATAATACAAAAATTACCTCTTTGTTACTATTTTATATTGTCAAAACTAAGAAACCAATGTTGGTACACTAAACTCCAGGCTTTATTCAGATTTCACCAGTTTTTCCATGAATTTTCTGCTCCAAGAATCAATCCAGAATACCACATTACATATAGTAATGATGTCTCCTTAGTATTTCCTAGTCTGTGACAGTTTCTTAGTCCTTCATTGTTTTATCTGACCTTGAAACTGGTTTGGAGTACTGGTCAGGTATTTTTGTGGTGTGCTCCTCAGTTTCTGTTTATGTAATTTCCCCCCCTCATGGTTAGACCTCATAATGAGGTTTTAAAATTTGGCCAAATTCATTGTGGATGTTTGGAAAGAATACCGAAGAGAGGAAGTGCCCCCTCATGACTGCACAGGCTACATTAACCTTGATCCAAGTGACTAAGGTTGTGCTTGCCATATTTCTCCACTGTAAAGTTAGTGTTTTTCCTTCTGTATTCTATTCTTTGGAAGCGAGTCACTGAGTGTAGTTAAGCTGACAGTCACGGGGGCTAGAGGAATTAGGCTCCATCTTCTGGAGGGAGTAATTGTTTTTAACTTTTGATACTAACGTATCATTGCATTCCTTTTAGTTATTAGTGGCTTTTGTATAGAAGATACATTTGATTTTTGAATGAAGTATAAATTGGTACTACCTCTTTGGAAATAACATAAGATATAAATGTATGAAGATGTGGTCTAGAAGTACACCAATTTGGTGGATTTGTTTAGGTATTTGCATGGCAAATTTAACTTTCTACATTTGGCTTTTTTTAATTTTTAAAAATATATTTTTATTGATTTCAGAGAGAGGAATGGAGAGGGAAAGAGAGAGAGAAACATCAATGATGAGAGAGTCATTGATCGCCTGCTTCCCGCATGCTCCCCCCTCCCTCGCTGGGATTGGGCCTGCAACTTGGGTACGTGCCCTGACTGGGAATTGAACCTTCGTCTCCTGGATCATAGGTCCATGCTCAACTGCTGAGCCATGCCGGCTGGGCTACATTTGGCAGTTTTAGATCTGTAACATTTATATGTGAAAATGAAGATAAACTTGGGATGAGTTGCAAAGCTATTAGTTAAGAACTTATACGAAAGGAATTCTGTAATCTTAAAGAGTTTTAGATCAGAAGGAGAACTTGGGGGCAAGGTAATGATAAAGTGCTATTACATTCAGTGTATCTTTTTGTTATTAAGTATGGCAGGTTCTCGAATATCATTTTGTTACAATGTTGATGAGATGCTATAGGAACTAAATTCTTATTTATATTATTTAGCCTATGGTAAAATTGATTTCTTTATATGTCATTTTGCTCAAAGTTTCAGAACCTATCTACTAGGTTAAGTGAGGACTTACTGTGGTTATATAATTAACTCAGTAAGAGAGAAGAATATGTTCTTATTAGCTGCTAATTCCAGCAAAGGGCCAATATTTTGGCCCATAGAAACATTGTGTTCTATCTTGAGTATATTTTTCACTGTTTTGATACTTTTTTCTTTTTAGTGGTTCTATTTGTAATTTCTTATGAAAATCTTGATATAATTGTAGTTGGCTGTCACTTTTTCTTTATTTCAGAATTTTCTAAGCAATTGAATCTTCTTTAAATGAGAAAACTTGTTTACTTTTAACAGTTTTGGAATATTTTTATTTTGCCTGATGTTTTTACCATTTTCTCCTTTCTCCCTATGAATAAGACTAAGTTATTTTCATATGATGAAAGTCTAAAAGTATATACAATACATTGATTTCTTTTTTTTTTTACAATATTTTTTTATATCACCTTTTTTTTAATGTATCTTTATTGATTTCAGAGGGAGGAAAGGAGAGGGAGCTAGAGAGACAGAAACATCAGTGATGGAAGAGTCGTCATTGATTGGCTGCCTCCTGCACGCCCCTGACTGGGGATTGAACCCCGATCATCTGGATCCTAGGTCGATACTTAACCGCTGAGCCACGCCCGGCTGGGCTATACTGATTTCTTGAGCAGAGTATATTTATAACTAAGGCTATTGGTTAGTGGCCTTTGGAAAAGCAACAGTAGGATATTAAAATTTCCCCTAACCCATTTGATTTAGGCTAAAAAGTTAAGCGAAAGAATTTATTTCTCAGGGGTTTCCTTGGAAATAGTGAGGAAGAAAGGGAAAAATTAAATATTAGTGGGAAATACCTCACTAGTTATAAATATAGTGGTAATAAATTCTTTATTTTGAGATTGTAGAGGACAGTTCAGAATTTATATATCAACTCAAGGGGACACCTAGATTTTTGTATGGTATAAAGTCAGAAGTGTTTATAACCAGCTGTTTATTGATTTGGTTACTTTGGTAGTGCATTTTCAGACCTTTGGCCTTTGCCAGCTTCTGGATGTTATGTAGATGCTAAGAGTCAATAGTGTGACACTTTGGGTCATCTTAGTGGCTTTATAACTGTTTTTATTATTTATTTTCACCACCCAAGCATGTGCCCTGACTTGCAAGCTTTTGGTGTGCAGGAGGACCCCCAACCAACTGAGACATACCAGCCAGGGCTTAGCTGGTTTCTTTGTAACCTCTTTTCCTTTGTCACTTTCTTAAGTTTGCATGCCCCAATAGCTTTTTTAAAAAATCATGACAATTTTGTTGTTGTTGTTAATCCTCACCTGAGAATATTTTTTAGAGAGTGGAGGGAGGAGAGAGAGAGAGAGAGAAGAAGAGGAGGGAGGAAGGGAAGGAGAGAGGGAGGGAGAAACATCAGTGTGAGAGACACATCAATTTGTTGCCTCCGCTATGCACAAGCCCTGACCAGGGAGGGCCAGGGATCAAACCTCCAACCTAGCCCAGCCCAGCTGGGGTGGCTCAGCGGTTGAGCATGGACCTATGATCCAGAAGATCAAGGTTCCATTCCCAGTCAGAGCACATGCCCAGGTTTCAGGCCCCGGGTAGGGGACATGCAGGAGGCAGCCCATCAGAGACTCATCATTGATGTTTCTCTCTCTCTCTCTCCCTCTCCCTTTCTGTCTCTGAAATCAGTAAAGATATATTTAAAAAAAAAACTCTTGCAACCCAGGTATGGGACCTTGACCGGGAATCAAACCCTCGACCCTTCAGTGCCCTGGTCCACACTCTAACCACTGAGCCATGCTGTCCAGGGCTATTTTTTTAGTCGTTTTAGGTTCACAGCAAAATTGAATGGAAAGTACAGAGATTTTCCCATATCCTTCCACCCCCCATTCACGAACAGCCTGCCTGCCCCATTATCAACATCCCCCACCAAATTGATGCATTTGTTATAATTAATGAACCTATAGTAACACGTCATTATTATCCAAAATAGTTTACTTTAGGATTCACTCTTGGTGTACATCCTATGGGTTTGGACTAATGTCTGATGACTTGTATCCTCCATTATGGTTTCACACAGTATTTTCACTGCTCTAAAATCCTCTGTGCTCCACCTATTTCTCTCCACCCCACCTCCTTGGCAGCCACTGATTTTTTTAGTCTCCATGGTTTTGCCTTTTCCAGATGTCATATAGTTGGAATCATTCAGTATATAGTACATAGCCCTTTCAGATTGCCTTCTTTCACTTAGCAATGTGCATTTAAATTTCCTTCATGTCTTTTCATGGCTTGATAACTCATTTCTTTTTAGCACTGAGTAATATTTCATTGTCTGAATGTACCAATTTATCCATTCCCCTTAGTGAGCCACTTTTAGTAAATAGAGCTAATATTCTTTTTTTAAAAAAGTATATCTTTATTGATTTCAGAGAGAGGAAGGGAGAGGGGGAGAGAGAGAGAGAGAGAAACATCAGTTATGAGAGAGTCGTCATTGATCAGCTGCCTCCTGAGCACCCCTGACTGGGGATCGAGCCCGAAACCCCAGGCATGTGCCCTGACCGGGAATCAAACTACGATCTCCTGGATCCTAGGAGCCACGCCTGGCCGGGCTCACCTTTGTCCTTTAAAAAAAAAAAAGCTTTTAGTAACAAGTAGCTAAATTCTATCCTGCTGGCCCATTCTTATCCTCAGTTCTACCTTTCTTGTTCTCTGATACTTGAGTTTAATAATGTGGTTCTTCTCATTCTAACATTTATTCTTGTAGCATCTTGCTTTGAGATGTTATGACTCACTTCTTCCAGATAAAAACCTGGGCTACACAGATTGGTTAAAAGTGCTGAGGTCATAGAGTAAGTCCTTCTAGTGATGGGTCTGGCACCAGCTAGGCTTTCTCATGCAAGTAACCCTTATTTTACTTAATAATGGCCCCAAAGTATAAGAGTGATGCTGGTAATTTGAATATACCAAAGAGAAGCTGTAAAGTGCTTCCTTTAAGTGAAAAGGTATGTATGTATAGGAAAATCAGTATATATAGGGCTTGGTACTCTCTGCAGTCTTAGGCATCCACGGGAGGGTCTTGGAACATATCCTCCAGATAAGGGGAGCTACTGTATGTTGGAAGAGAAGTTGTCATGTTGTTATAAAGTCTAGGATGTACTTTATTTGTACTTAGCATAGTGTTGGCATAATAGTACAATCTTTGATAAAATATTTGAATTAGATTGAATTGAATTGTGCAATAATCCACCTCTACACATTAGCAAAGAAGGAAAATTAGTATTGTGTGAAGATGACATGTATTTTTATGTTAGTAAAGAATGTCAGATTTAGGCCTGGCTGGCATGGCTCAGCGGTTGAGCATTGACCTAGGATCCAGGAGATTGCAGTTTGATTCCCGGTCAGGGCACATGCCCAGGTTGCGGCCTGGATCACTGGTGAGGGGTGTGCACAAGGCAGCCCCTCTCGTTATTGATGTTTCTATCTCTCTTCCTTCCTCTCTCTGAAATCAATAAAGGTACATTTAAAAAAAAAAAGAATGTCAGATTTATACTATATGCTATAGATTCTAAGACATTTTTTCCTGCATCTTAACATCTTTGAAATTGAGATGTCTTGAAATTGGTGGTGAGTCACATTTTGTTTGTCAGCTTTTTTTCTTGTATGGTGTTTCGTAAAACAGTGTTACGTCATTGAAGTGATGAAATAAGGCAGTGCCTCCTTTTGTTTGGAGGTGAGGAGGAAATACATTGGGTAGCAGTTTACTTCTTGGGCTACAGGATATGCTGTATTAAATGTTATTTTTATCAGGCACTGAGTTGATTCTGGCAGCTGACATAGGGGACCCATTATTAGAATATTTCATTCACAAAGCAGTTACCTTCATTCTAAGCTAGAAGACTAGACTTCAGTGCCAGAATTCTGGCTTTTAAAATAAAATGTAAAACTGATACAAATTTTGTTTTTTTAATATGCAGAGTCTTCTGTTTTTCTGTTTAATCATACTGTTGATGGGAACATAATGGTAAATATTGAGCTATTTCATTTCTTTGTAAAGCAGGCCTTGGGAGGTTTTACTGTGTAACTCTTGGAAAAGGAGTGAAGAGTAGCAGAATAAATTTTCGAAAGTTTTCTCTTAATTAAAAAAATTTAAATTTATTAATACTTTACTGAAGCTTGAGGAATTATATCACAAGTTTACTTTTGGCTTCTGTTATCCTGAATCTGAACACTGTTAATATTTATTCTACATGGTTTTATGAGTACCTAGGAGGCACAGCTGCTCATTTCTTCATCTTTAGAGCTTTTTCTGTTCTGTTGAGTAAGTCTATTTAAAGATAAGTTATTAAATCCTATTATTAACCCTGTGCTTCTGTTTAATTCTATATAGAAACGAATAGGACTATAACATGGAGATACAATTGATCCTTGAATAACATTGGTTTGGACTACATAGGTTCACTTAAATGTGGATCTATTTCAATAACTACATACAGTACTGTAAGTGTAATTTCTCTTGTGATTTTAACACCTTCTTTCCTCTGGCTTTTATTTTATAATACATACAATATACAAAATGTGTTAATTGACCATTTATGTTATCGCTAAGGCTTTTAGTCAACGGTAGGTTATCAGTTAAGTTTCGGGAGAGTCAGAAGTTATACATGGGTTTTTGACTGTGCAGGGGGCCAGCACCCCTAACTTCTCCATTGTTCAAGGGTCAGCTATATAAAGATACTATGAAAATATATACTATAGGCACTTAAAAACAAGTTTAAAAAGAGGGTAGGACCTTGGAAAAGTATGGAGTTGAGTCTACCAAGCCTTGAGAAGGCTTCTCGAAGTAAGCTGAATGTCATAGAGGCAGGAGTTAAATATGCAGGAGGGTACCCGTGGGGATGTGAGGTGTCCAGTGGCTTAGCTTGATTTAAAGATCAGAGGTTGTAAATTAGTTCCTGTTAAGAATGTACTACTTTAGTGCAGTGTTTCTGACCAAGATTATGTGGGTTGCTGTAATGTGAATAGGCTGAGCTTTTTGCTATTTATGATCTAATGGACACTCAGAGCCACATCTGATATTTTGCCGGAGGTATGATCTCTCATCATCTGTCAACCAAAGGAGGACTCTTGGTAAATATATCCACAGAGGCTGTTAAAATCTGATTATGGGTTGGCAGGGTTTTAATGGTTTTTATAGAGGGAATGCATGATTTTGTGGCACCTACTAGAAATGATTAAGATAATGTTTTGAAGTGCCTATCCTTTTTCAGGTATGTACTACGTTTGAAAAGTAAAATACAGTGGATTGACTGTAGGTTTTAGTCATATATTCGGAATTGCATCTGTATTTGTTTGCTTGTCCAAAACATGAAGAAAATACCACACAGTAGAATTGCTTAAAGAATCCTATGACATAGTGTATGTGAACGCATTTAGTGTGTAATTGCTTAGTGAATCACTCAGGAATTGTAGTTGGCTCCTGGTCATAGATCTGAAATAATGTAGCTGGAACAGGGAGTTAGCAGGTGGGCACACAAGGGCAAGGGTGGTGTCATTAGGGACCCAGATTCCTCCTCCTTACCCACTCCTTGTAGTATGTGGCTTAGTTCCTAAAGGGGTCACTCTTACGGTAACAATGTTTCATGCAGGAGGAGGAAGAAAAAGATAAAGGCAAAGGTATAAGAACTAGCTAAGCCTATGCCCCTCAGCATTTTTTTTCATTGATGAGAGAGAGAGGGAGAGAGGGAGAAATACCAATTTGTTGACTCACGCATTTATGCACTCATCAGTTGACTTTTGCATGTGACTTGACCAGGGATCGAACCCTCAACCTTGGTGCATTGGGAAGACACTACAGTCAACTGAACCACCTGGCCAGGGCCATTACCCTCCAACTTTTAAGGAGCTTTTCTGAGTGTACCTCCTCGCAAATTGCACTTTTATCCTGGGGAAGAAATGTCAGCTGACCCAACCTTAGAGAGGCTGAGAAACATTACTTTTGAACTGCCTTTAATCAGAGTTTTATTAGTAAGAAAGAAGGGGAGAATAGATATTGGGTTGGTTCACCAGTAGTGTCTGCCACGGTGAGTGTTAAGTTTATTTTTTCTTTTATTTACATATTTGGGAGCATTATCATTGAGGCCTTGCCTGGCTTCCCATGAAATGTCCCATGCCTTGAATGTCGGTTCATAAAATTTATCTCTTACCTTTATCCCATGTTTTCTAGGTTCTGCTTTGCTAGGAGACTGTGCTTTATGATAAAATTATTTACTTTTGAGCATTAAGGGGAAAAAAATACTAATGTGGTTATTTTCATTTGCAGTTTAGCTAGTATCTTCAAACTTTAGCTCAGAGGACCTAATTTGGGAATTTGGTAGAGCAGAGGCAGCGTGCTAGTGTGAAAATTGCCTGGTAGATCATCCAGGGTTCTTGACCTTGGCTCTGCTGCTCAGTGCCATGGGACCTTGTGCCTTTCACTTCCTTCTTTTTTTTCTTTTTTTAATATATCGTTATGATTTTAGAGAGAGGAAGGGAGAGGGAGAGAGAGAGAAACATCAATGTGAGAGTCATTGATTGCCTGCCTTCTGCAAATCCCCGACTGGGGATCAAGCCCACCACCTGGGCATGTGCCCTGACCAGGAATTGAACAGCGATCTCCTGGATCATAGGTCAATGCTCAACCACTGAGCCACGCCCGGCTGGGCTCACTTCCTTCTTGGGTATCTGTTTCCTTATCTATGGAATAAGGCGTTGGCTGAGTTGATTCTAAGTTTTTGCAACTTGAACATTCTGATTTTATCTGTAGACGTTTTGTATATAACTCTGATTGTATGTATATATAAAATGTAAAAACTTTCACAGCCATATGTATTGCCTTCTAGGGAATAGAGAATTGAAGATAACTTTATAACAAATTTAAAATCTTAGTTTGAATCTTATCTTTACAGATAGATATATCTGTATAGTTAATACAGATATTAAGATAAGTTAAAGTGAGTTCTGCAGTTTATTACTTTCTTGGTATGAATATTGTATGAATATTTACTAGGACTTTTTAGAATGAAATAGAAAACCTTTACATCTTCCTTTCTGACTTTGAAATATGGTAGTAAAATGTTGCTTCATATTTATAAACATGCATTCATGTTAAAGTTTGAGTAGGAAAAGCCTCTGTCTTATGCCAGTAACAGTTGTTGCCCTTTCCTTTCTAGAAATGAATATCTAGAATAAGTATTGTGTAATTATAATTATTAAAATGCTATCCAGTACTAACTCATCACCTGCTGACCTGAGAATTCAAATACTTTGTTTACCATGTTTAAGTCAAACTTTGACTAACTCTATGAAAGCGTCAATTGTGGCCGTTATTACAGATGGTAGAATTGAGGTGAGATGTTACCATCCTTGTCTGGTAATGAGGAGCAGCCAATTTAAGATTGTCTTCTGATTTTGTTCTTTAGGGCAAGTGTATCTGTTCACTATATGTTTCAGGAGAGGGAATCGTGTTGATTTCCTCATGTCTTGTTTCAGTTTTATTTTTCACATAGAGTACCTCTTGAAAGGCAGTATGATTTAGTAGATGGGACAAGGCCCTTGTTCGAATTCTTTTAAACAATTAATGTAATTACATAAAAGAGGGTCCAAGCTTGTTCAATAGCAAGAGAGGGCTGCTTTATATTATGATTAATATTGCAGAACCAATTCTAGGTTGACAGTAATATTTATTGGTTAAGATATAGTGGTAGGCCTTTTACTTGGCTTTATTGTAAATCCTTTTTCTTTTAAACATTTTTATTTTATTTTTTAAAATTGATTTTAGAGAGAGAAGGGGGGTGGGAGAGAGAGAAACATCGATGTGAGAGGGGAACATTGATTTTTTGCCTCCTGCATGTGCCCTGACCAGGGATCAAACCCATAATCTCGGTATGTGCTCTGACTGGGAATAGAATCCACCACCGTCCTCTACATGAGATGATGCTCCAACCAGCTGAGCCACACCAGCCAGGGCACTTTTTCTTTCAGCTGTCACATTTTTATGAGTAAAAGTGTAAAAGCAGGTAAAACATTTTATTCTGGAAGTTAGTCGATACTGGTGATTCAGATAAAATTGCATAATGATGGCAATATTAAGTTTTTTGATCAACAGAAGTTGACCGGAAAATTTTCCTTACAGTTTACTATGAAGAATCTTAGACTCATAAAAGAGGAAGTAATAATATAAATGAATACCTTTATATTGTCCCACTGTTTAGACTCAGTATAAATATTTTGCCATACTTTATCATATATACAGGGTGGGGCAAAAGTAGGTTTACATTTGTGAGTATTCTTGTATTATTATTTATTAATTGTGTTATTTTACATATAAACAACTGTAAGTCTACTTTTGTCCACCCTGTGTTTTTATTTGTAACATTTGTGAGTAAGTTGCAAATATCTTGATACTTTAGCCTAAATACTTTAAACATACTTCTTCAGAGTCAGGGTGTTTCCTATGTAACCACAGTAAAATTAGTCCCACCAAAGAATATTAACATTAATTCCATTTATATCATGTAATTTCCATAGAGGAAGTATCCAGATGATGAGATTGTTAGTTTATCCATTTACAGAGGAAGAAAAAGTAAATGTATATTATTACTCTTTAAACAGCTTAACGCAGTATTAGACAAAATACCAAAAGAATGCTTTAAATTCTACCCTAGCAGAGAAAATATTTTTTCTACATTCTAAAAATTCATAAATTCAGCTTATAGAGTTTAGATTAGCTGTTACAGCTGCACATTTTTTAAAAATTTAGCAGTTTATGTAGCGTGTACTTCAAGTAGACCCATACTGATTGGCTTGATTTTTTTAAAAAGCAAAGTAACCAGATAGAGCCATTTGTTGTATTTATTTTACACAAACTTCAGAGGTAGGCCATGTTTTAATAAAATTTGTTTGTCATTCTTGGAATAGGTTCTTTGGGTTAACTGAGAATTGAGCAGAAGAAACCCTTTTAATTTGAATCTAAATTAAAATCTTTTTTATAGGAATAAAATTTAAAATTTTATTTTTCAATTACAGTTTACATTTAATATTATTTTGTAGTATCAGGTGTACAGCATAGTGGCTAGACAACCATATACAGTCTTTTAAAAAATCTTTATTGTAGGGAATATTACACATGTCCCCTTTGACAACCATATACTTTACAAAGTGTCGTTCCCCCCCCCCCCCGTACCTATCTGGCACCATATATAGTTATTACAATATTTTGACTCTATTCCTTATGCTGTGCTTTACATCCCCATGACAATTTTGTAACTACCAATTTGTACTTCTGAATTCCTTCACCTTTATCGCGCAGTCCCCCAACTTCCTTCTGGCAGCCACCCGTCTGGTTTCTGTATCTATGAGTCTGTTTCAGTTTTACATGTTCGTTTATTTTGCTTTTTATATGCCACATTTAAGTGAAATCATGATATTTGTCTTTCTCAGACTGACTTATTTCACTTAGCATAATACCTTTTAGGTCTATCCATGCGAGTGGATAAGATTTCATTCTTTTTTTATGGCTGTATAATTTCTACTGTATATATGTACCACTCTTCTTTATTCACTTGTTTATTGATGGGCGCACTAGGGTTGCTTCCATATCTTAGTTATTGTAAATAATGCTGCAATGAATGTAGGGGTGCATATGTATATATTTTAATATATTTTTATTTCTTTTAGAGAGGAAAGGAGAGGGAGAGAAAAATATTGATGATAGAGAAAAACATCAATCAGCTGCCCCCTGCATGCCCCCAAGTGGGGACCGAGCCCACAACCTGGGTGTGTGTCCTGACCAGGAATTGAACCCGTGACCACTTGGTGCATGGGACAACACTCAACCAACTGAGGCACACTGACCAGGGTAGTACATATATTCTGTCAAATTAATGTTTCAGGTTTCTTGGGATATATACCCAGAAGTGGAATTGCTGAATCATAAGGCAGTTCCATTTTAATTTTTTGAGGAACCTCCATACTGTTTTCTGCAGTGACCTCACCAGTCTGCATTCCCACCAACAGTGCATGAGGGTTCCCTTTGTTCTACATCCTCACCAACACTTGTTCTTTGTTGTTTTATTGGTGATAGCCATTCTGACAGGTGTGAGATATCTCATTGGGGTTTTAATTTGCATTTCTCTGATGATTAGTGATGTTGAGCATCTTTTCATGTCTTGGGCATCTGTACTCTTTGGAGAAGTGTCTGTTCAGATCCTCTGCCCATTTTTAAATTAGATTGGTTTTGTTGTTGTTGAGTTGTATGAGTTCTTTATAAATTTTGGCTATTAACCTCTTATTGGACGTGTCATTGATGAATATCTTCCATTCAGTAGGTTGTCTTTTCTTTTTATAAATTTTGGTATTTATTGATTTTGTGCGTGTGGGAGGGGAGACAAGACGGACACACACACACATGTATTGGTTTATTGCTCCACCCATCTGTGCATCCCTTGGTTGATTCTTCTATGTGTCCTGACTGGGGATCAAACCTGCAACATTGGCATATCCAAGATGATGGTCTAACCAACTGAGGTACCGGGCCAGGCTCTTTTCATTTGTTGATGATTTTTGTTGTTCCATGTAACCTTTTTAATTTGATGTAGTTCCATTTGTTTATTTTTTTCTTTTGTCTTCTTTGCCTGGGAAGATACATCAGAAAAAAATATTGCTAAGGGAAATGTCAGAGATTTTTCTGCCTGTGTTTTCTTCTAGGAGTTTTATGGTTTCAAGTCTTTACTTGTCTTTAGTCCATTTTGAGTTTATTCTTGTATATGGTGTAAGAAAGTTGTCTAGTTTTAGTTTTTCCATCTATCTGTCCAGTTTTCCCAAAACCATTTATTGAATAGACTATCTTTACCCCATTGTATGTTCTTGCCTCCTTTGTCATATATTAATTGACCGTAAAGGTGTGTGTTTATTTCTGGGCTCTTTATTCTGTTTCACTGATCTCTATGTCTGTTTTTATGCTAGTACAATGCTGTTTTGAATACCATAGCTTTGTAGTATAGTTTGATAACAGGTAGTGTGATGTCTCAAACTTTGTTCTTCTTTCTCAAGATTGTTGTGGCTATTCAGGGTCTTTTGTGATCCATATAAATATTTGGATTATTCTAGTTCTGTGAAATACGCCATTAGTATTTTGATAGGAATTGCATTGAATCTGTAGGTTGCTTTGGGTAATATGGACGTTTTAATGATGTTAATCCTTCCTATCCATGAATATGGTATATGCTTCCACTTATTTGTATCTTCTTTAATTTCTTTCTTCAGCGTCTTATAATTTTCTGAGTACAAGTCTTTTACCTCCTTGGTTAAATTTATTCATAGGGGTTTTTTTTTTTTTGAGGCAGTTGTAAATAGGATTGTTTTCTTGGTTTCCCTTTCTGATAGTTCATTATTGGTGTATAAAAATGCAACTGATTTTTGAATATTTGTTTTGTATCCTGCTACTTTACTGAATTCATTTATCAGTTTTGGTAGTTTTATGGTGGGATCTTTAGGGTTCTCTGTATACAGTATTATGTCATCTGCAAATAACCATTTTACTACTACTCCCTTTCTAGTTTAGTTACCTTTTATTTCTTCTTGTCTGAATGGTGTGGCCATTCTTTTAAAAATAGATTAATCCACTTTTCTGCCCTTAGAAAATGTGGAATGGTGAGTACAGTTGCACCCTTAAGATTATAAGGCAGAGACAATGATGTAGTCAGCCTGACAGAAAAATAATAGTTACTGCCCACAGAGGGCTGTTGCACTAATAGAGATTCTGTACCTAGGCTCAACGTAGTATCTGACACATAAGCATTCAAATTATAGCAGTTTTTTTTTAAAAAAAGAGCAACATTTGGAGCTATGGACACAAGGACATTTTCAAGGTTACTTTTTTAAATGTGTCCTTATTTGCTCATTTAAAAATGTTTTTGAAATGTTGAAATATTTTGAGTACCAGAACAAATCTGAGGAATAAGATAAAGGCAGTAGAACAAGACCCATTATTTAGTTCTGTCACATCTTAACATTTTGCTTTATTTCCTTCAAAAATTCTCTTTTTTAGAAGGAAATAAGACCTGAAGTTAAGTTGAAGCCCTCTGTGAAATCTTTCAATCACTTTTTTACTTTCTTATATGTGTATATCCATAAGTAATATGTAGCATTGTTATACATGTGTAAATAAATGGTGCCGTACATTTTAGTTCAGTATTACCTTCGGGATTCATTGATGTTGATAAAAGTAGCTCAGCTTTGCTTTTAATTCATTTATAATACATTACATGCATGTACTTTATTTTACATATCCATTTTGTTACTGTACGTTTTGGTTATTTCCAGTTTTTCACCATTATATATAGTGCTGTAATGAACATTTATGAATGTCTTTTTGAGCACATATGTGTTCTCTAGGACAGTGTTTTTTAGGCTTTTTTGTTTATTAGATACAATAAGAATTGTACTTTACACTGACACCATATCTGTTTTATATATTCATATTAGAACCTATACTTTGACAAAAATATTATTTACCCATAGGGTTTGTGAGATGCACCCTTGAGGTATGTGTATGTATATCCCCTCATTTAAAAAAATGCTAATCAGGCATCACATTTGACAAATAGTGGCTAATGTCTATAAACAGAAGCAGAATTGCTGGTCTTAGTGGTAGTGCCAATCATCAGCTTTGCTGGAGATGAAAATCTTACTCTTCAAAGTGGTGGTACCAAAATTTACATTTCCATTAACAGCATTTGAAACTTTTTTCCTATTAACACCAGCACTTGTCTAGTTTTCTAATATTTGCCAATATAGTGGTTGTGAAATGGTATCCCAGGATTTTCTAAGTCTGTTTTCTGATCAAATATTTTGAGCTCCTTTTTTCTGTCAGACCCTTTGCAAAGCAGTAAAGATGCTACCAAGAGAACTGAGACATGGCTTCTCTGTTATAGGAGAGAGGGTTACTTTGTCAACCTATGAGTGTCAAGAGACAGAGCAGTGTGCAGCCCACTTGGAAACATGGCTCTTGTGAGAGATGAGGCTTGACCTTGGTTTTGAAACATGAGTAGGTGTTTTCAGACAGAGTTGAAGGACATTCTAGGTGGAGAGGAGGGGATTGGGCAAAGGCATAGGGCTGTAAAACCACATCATTCAGAGAACTTACTGAGTGTTAATGACTGTGCATGCAGTCCCAGGTTTGGGAAGCCAAGGAAGAGGCAGAGGGGAGTCTGCAGGTATTTTGTATAGTAGACACTGAGAGTCATTGGTGAAGATTTTGAGCAGGGTATTAACAGAGATTTTTTTTTTTTTTTTTTTAAGTCTAGAAATGGATTTTAGTATTTTAAAGATTCTGGTCAGTGAAGGTTTTGTTTTCATTTTCACTCGTTAGCTTGCCTCTTATTTCTGTGCTTTTGAAACGGTGATAATAGAAATTAATATTTTTTCTTTGAACTGAAGTTGGTCATTGCTTTCTAAAATAGAATTAATTGTAGCCTAACATGTGATATATTTGCTCTTTTCTATGCTGCTTGGTTTTAAGTAGGACAACAGATGGTCTTCACGGTATTTTCTTTCTATTGTCAAATAAGAATGGGTGTAGGTTTGTACAGGGTTGGTAATTTTAAGAACTTGTATTTTAGGACAGTGTTTTTCATGAGGATATTTTCAGTCTTTTTCTCTCATTCTTGCTATAGCATAACAAGTATGAATATAGTTCAGAGAACTTCCTTTAGAAAGCTTGAGTGCCTCGCCCAGCCGGGCGTGGCTCAGTGGTTGAGCATCGACCTAGGATCCAGACGATCAGGGTTCGATTCCCGGTCAGGGCACATGCCTGGGTTGTGGGCTCGATCAATGACTCTCTCATCATTGATGTTTCTATCTCTCTCTCTCCTTTCCTCTCTGAAATCAATAAAGATATATTTAATAAAAAAAAAAAGCTTGAGTGCCTCGTGTGTGTGTGTGTGTGTAGATGATGATAGAAGAGATCTCTTTGGAATCTTTGCCACTTTTGTCATCCCTTGGCTGAGTCTTTAATAGGAGCATTTGTCTGGTTTTACAGCATGAATGTTGAGGCCTGCCACCCTCTAATTTAAATAGCAGATTTAGGGACCAAGTTGGAGAGAGTTGTACTATTTTGAAATTCTTGCCCGGCCTGGTGTGGTTCAACGGTTGAGCATCGACCTAGGTTCCAGGAAATCGTGGTTTGATTCCCAGTCAGGGCACATGTCTAGGTTGCGGGCTCTATCCCCAGTCGGGGGTGTGCAGGAGGCAGCCAATCAATGACTCTCTCATCATTGATGTTTCTATCTATCTCTCCCTCTCCCTTCCTCTCTCTGAAATCAGTAAAGACATATTTAAAAAAAGAAAAGAAATTCTAAATGCCGTAAAAGAATAAATGTTAAACATATCACAGAACAGCAAATACTTGGTGTGTGTATGTTTGGTATTTGCTCTTGGTAACCTCACACTTGTCTTAGTTTTAAGGAGAGTATTCAAACATATGTTCATTGAGATACAGGGCAACAGCGAGTACTGCACAGATGTGTTTTTTCTGTAAGATATTTTTATTGATTTTTAGAGGTAAAAGAAGGGAGAGGGGGAGAGGGAAACATCGATGTGAGACCAAAACACTGATTAGCTGACTCCTGCATGCCCCCTACCAGGGACTGAAACCGCAACCTGGGTATGTGCCCTGACCGGGAATCAAACTATCGATGTTTTGGTGCATGAGGCGATGCTCAACCAACTGAGCAACATTGGCCAGAGCAGCAAGTAGATTTTTATTTTATATTTTATTTTTTAATGTTTTTTTGTTTGTTTGTTTTTTTAATATATCTTTATTGATTTTAGAGAGAGGAAAGGAGAGGGAGAGAGAGAGAGAAACATCAATGATGAGAGATTCATTGGTCGAGCCCACAACCCGGGCATGTGCCCTGACCGGGAATCAAACCCTGATCGCCTGGATCCTAGGTCGACGCTCAACCACTGAGCCAGGCCCAGCCAGGCAGCAAGTAGATTTTTAAAAGAACTTTTCTAAACCTCACAGTTCAAAGTTTTCGTTGTCTTTTTTAGCTACTTGATACTTGAAAAATACATACTTCTTCCCTCCATAATCTCTCTAAGGCTTTTATTAGTTTAGGACTTAATCCAGGGAAGATCTAGATAGAAGTGTGTGTCACCCAACATTCCTACCTTGCCCTTTCCTCTCAGAAACCCCCTGTGTTGATTCTCTCAGCCTTGTCATCTGTGACCCACCCAGCTTCTAACACACACAAAAACACAAATGTGTGCGTGCATGCACACACATACGCACACACAGTTTAACAGTTTAACATAACATGTTAACACATTGGCAGCAGAAGTGGGCTGGATCAGTTAGGTACAAGGTGACTGTTCTAAAATAAACAAAATGAAACAGCACAATATCTGAGACTGAGCAAAATGAGACTTGCAGGTGGTTTGGCCATTAGCTGTGAGCATGGTAGAAGTGGACAGGATGTTTTCTCTGTACTGTATAACCTTGAAGCATTGCATCTATTTCCATTTCCCCAGGAATGAAATTTAAAATAGAAAAGCTGTTTGCCTTCCCATTAGCTTTCAAAGCAAAAGTAAGGTTTGTAAATCTGAACTAGACTGTTGCATAGTGCTGGAGAAGATAGCTCTTGTCCTGGATTGGATTTTTAGTGAGGATTTAAAAAAAAAAGTTCTGTTAGAACTTGAGCATAGATAAATGGTTAAAAAAAGTGAGATGAAAACACAAGAATATTAACCACTTGTGCATATTCTGTAGCAAATGGCTGAGAATTTTAAAGCAAATCTATTAAGGTCTGTATAAGATGAGCATGTTGATTTCTGTGGTGGATAAAGCCAGTGCAGTATCTGAAGACTATTTTCCTATTTTTCTTAGCTCTCCCCTTAAAGTGGAGCTGTTTAATGGCAGAAGACTTCTGTGTGTTAAGCCAGTTATAGTGACCATTAAAACTTTGTGTTTTAACCCTGGTCGGGTAGTTCAGTTGGTTAGAGCATTGTCCCAGTAAGCCAGGGTTGTGGGTTCGGTCTATGGTCAGGGCATATAACAAGAATCAACCAATTAATGCATAAAGTGGAACAACAAATTGATGTTTCTCTTTCTCTCCCTCTCTCCATCTGTCTCTCCCTCCCTCTCTCTAAAATCATTGAATAAATTAAAAAAATTTTTTTTAAAAAAGCTTTGTGTTTTAGGTATTAAAGTCCTGGATTAAATCAATGTGATTACCTATAAAAAAAAAAAAAAGGTGAAGTTATTTGAAGAAAAATTGCCCTAGCTAGTTTTGCTCAGTGATTAGAGCATCAGCCCTTGGACTGAAGGGTCCTGGGTTCGATTTTGGCCAAGGGTATGTACTTAGGTTGCAGGCTTGGCCCCAGTCAGTTGGGGCACGTGCAGGAGGCAACCAATTAATGCGTCTCTTTCACGTCGATGTTTCTCTCTCCCCCCCCCCCCCCCCCCCCAGTCTCTCTGAAAAGTAATGGAAAAAATACCCTCTGGTGAGGATTTAAAAAAAAAAAATTTAACAGGTGCAGGAATATACGTCATTTGAACACTTAAAGTACATCTGAGAAAGCCTGGGAGTCAGGGTTTTATGGATTTCTTCTGGCTTGTCATTAATAATTGAACTTGGTGTGAAAGACACATTTTAGCTGGATTCATTTCTGAGACTGCTCAAGGACAAGAACTTTTATTATAGATTGTGATTGTCTTTCATCTGTTCATATATCCTGAACTAATGATTGAAAGAAAGACCTGTGGAACTCAATATCTTCACTGCTTTCGAGATGAGGGTGGGGCTCACTGGTGACTGCATGTTGGGAGGGGGGGTGTCTTTTGAAAGACAGGCAGATTTAGGTCACGGGCCACTTAGCCAAGCCTGTTTGCTTCTGCTTTGGCCACAGGTGCAGGCAGGCTGTTTGACAGTGTTGAAGTTCTACTTCCAACCAGATGCCTTTCCAGTGTTCTCCCTGGTGTTCTGAAAACCATATGTGGGGGATATAGTCTCATTCTGTATAGAGAGAGGTTAAGGGTGTTGCCTGCCTGAATGCACCAGTAGTAGTATTTAATTCTTATTTTAAGGTGAGGCAACAGATGAAGAAATTTCCTACCATTTAACAAAATGGAGCCAATTCGCCGGTTTTTCTTGAGAAATGTGTTTCTACCACACCTTTAAAGCTATAATAGTTAATTTCATAGCCTCAAGGGAAGATAGTGCTTCTCCTAAAGATCATTTTTAGGAGGGTTGGAAATTGAGTTGTCATTTGGTCTGTAACTTAAACTGATTAAAAGCCGCTTTGAGGACTTACTTTGTGCCAGGCACTGTGCTTTTTTTTTTCTTCTTTAGCACCTTAGATATCTTATTTAATCCGCAAAATAACCGTGAGCCATAGAGCCTCTTGTCTTTTTTCCTCTTTTAAAGATGAGAAACTGGAAGCTTAGGCCCCAGTCTCATGCCAAATAAGTTGCGGAGCTGGGTGATAAACTCAGGACGCCTGACTCTAAACCACTGAACTCTACATGATAGTGCTTATGTTTCCCTGGACCATGTGGCAAGGAGGGTGGTCTTATTTTCTCAAGGGAGCGGGCTCAGAGAAGATAAGTAATTTACTGTCATATGGCTAGTGTTGAAACTAAAATTCAAACCTGGGTCAGTTAGAAGTGAAAGCCTGTGTTCTTTCCACTGAGTGTATCATATTACTTCTTAGAGTACATTTCTGTAATATCTGATTTACTAAGATCTTTTTATTTCTTGTATTGGCTGCCATCAGTTTATAGAGGGGGTTGTTTAAAAGGTTCATTTGTGAGGTGGTGGTTTGGAACTCAGAATGTATTGTCTCCTGGCATTGGGTGCTGTACCTGGTTGTGGTTCTGAAGCCAGAGCCCATTGTGACAGTTGATAGACTTCATCTTCTTAAGCCTGTGATACCAACCTGGGTTATAAGACCTGCCTTGAGTTCCAGAAGAGGAAGAGAAGCAGGTATGTGTTTCTAGTTGTTTCCAGATTCCATTTGTCCCTTTACAAACGTTATCTCCCTTAATGTATAGATAACAAACTATGAAGTATGAGGTTGAGGGTGAGTACAGAGCCTCTGAGATCTGACCTGGTTCTGAATGTGGCTGTACCAGTGTTACTGCTTCTCCCACCCACTGTCTACCAGATGACCTGAGATGAGACTCTTAACCTTTCTAAGACTCAGTATCCTCATCTAAAATGAATGGATGCTCTCATGGGTTATGATAGGACTTGAATGGTACAGATAGACATTAGATGCTCAGCATGGTATCTGGACATGGTAGGTGTTTAGGAAATGATAGCAGTAGTGGTGGAGATGGTGATTTATTCTGCTTTGTGGTCCATCTCTTCTGTTATCAAAGGTTTTTGTAGAGCTTGAGGAGTAGACTGATAGAATATTCTGGATTGGATATAAGGTATGAAGTTTGGGATTCCCTTTATTTTGTAGTCACATGTAAATTAGCAAATTGTCTTGTAATTTAAATACTATATCTTTGAATTATGTGTTGTAAATTTCTATATACTTTTAAAATCTTAACTTTAACTGCAAATATACCTTTTTTGGGGGGTATATATATTCTCACCTGAGGATATTGTTTTTTCCATTGCTTTTCAGAGAGAAAGGGAGGGAGGGAGGGAGGGAGGGAGGGAGGGAGGGAGGGAGGGAGGGAGGGAGGGAGGGAGGGAGGGAGGGAGGGATGTGAGAGAGACACATTAACTGGTTGCTTCCCACACCCCACACGAGACCTGACCGGGAAGGTGGGAGTGAACCTGCAACTGAGGTATGTGCCCTTGACCTGGAATCAAACCTGCGACCCTTTGGTGCATGGGCCCATACTCTAACCATTTAGCCACACCGGCCAGGGCAAATAAACTTGATTTTGTTTTTTGGGTTTTTTAAAAAATATATTTTTATTGATTTCAGAGAGAGGAAGGGTGAGAGAGAAAGTTGAAACATCAATGATGAGAGTCGTCATTGATCGGCTGTCTCCTGCATGTCCCCAACTGGGACTTGAGCCTGCAACTGAGGTACATGCCTTGACCAGAATCGAGCCCAGGACCCTTCAGTCCATGGGCCAACGCTCTAACCAATGAGCCATACTGGCTAGGGTGATGTAGATTTATTAAAGGTTGGTTTTTCCATGGGCTTTATCCTCAGTTCTCTTTCACAAAGCATGTCTTTTGCTATAAAATGATTCATATATACACATCCTCAGTTATTTCCCAGCTCTAGATTAGTATAGCTGCCTGTCTTCCAAACTCTTCTCCAAGAATATCTCAGCAGGTCCCTAAAACGATAACATGGCTGATACTGATTTCATTGCTTTGTCTTCCAGAATCAGGATATAATCTGTGTGTGTGTGTGCTCATCTGTCACCTAAGTGGGAAACCTGAGTGTTCCCTTAACTCCTCCCTCATCCTATTTATTCCGCCCCTTGAGATTATTACTCTTCTCCCTTCCCTCCGTCCCAGTCCCCCCACCAACACTTTAATCAGGCCCTCAAGCTCTACCTGGACTGTCGCAAATCATCTCACAGCTTCGGGGCTCCCTGTACCTAGTCTGTCTCTTTGTTGCTAGAACAATCCTGTTTTTAGTACATCTGATCATGCCGCTTCCTGCTTAAAACCCCTTATTGTTCTTCAGTGGCTGTGGTTTAAAGCCGAACTTTGGTCTAAGAGTCATTTCGATAGAGAAGGTGTAGTGTCTTCGTATTGTGAAGGGCTGAGCTGTGGTGCTGCACCCGTTCCTGCAGTTCACCAGCCTTCTCTTTCTCTCCTCTAGCGTTGTAACTTTCGCTTACTCCTCAGTATTTCCCTCCAGCTTTGCATCTGCCTCAGAGCCTCCCTTGTACCTCTTCCATACCTCCACATTTGCCTTAGATGCTTTTCTTGTCTTCTGCCTGACTTAATAATAGCACTCTTTGTTTCCCCCTCAGATAAGCAGTTACCACTCTATAATCTGCTATGTGCTTGTGGTCCAACTACTGCTTCTTTCAAGCTGCTCCTTGGACGATAAGTCCTATATCATCTATACCTTTCCCCAGCTCCTAGAACTAACTGTACATTGTACATCTGGGCTTGGGGATTTTGAAGAATGGTAAATATTAATGGAGAGTTGGGGGCCACATACACAAATTTTTTTTATTTGGGGGTATGTGTGCTTATTTCTATTCTCCCAGAGGAATTAAAAGCCTAAGAAAGGTGGCAAAACAGAAAAGACCCTTGCCCGGCCAGAGCAGCACCAAAGGGTTGCTGGTTCTGTTCCTGGTCAGGGTACATGCCTGGGCTGTGGGTTTGAATCCCCAGTTGGGGCATGTATGGAAGGCAACCTATTGATGTTTTCTCTCCCTTCCTCTCTCTAAGCATGTCCTTTGGTGAGGATTAAAGGGAAAAAAAAGGAAATTTCTCTTGGGCTAGGGCCTGTGGTACAAAGGCGGCCTGAGGCTTATAACTGTCCCCTTGTGTGCTCTTCATGGCCTGGCAGCTCACTCCTAGAGCATAGTTCTTAATTTGGAGTGTAGATCAGAAACTCACGGAGTGTTTCATCAAAGTATATATATCTAATGAATACCTACCACCACCCCCCCAAGATATCATTGGGGCAGGGGATGTCAGTACCATAGTGATTCTTAATACACATTCCTTCCTATTTCCAGCTATTTCTCCCACCTGACATTCTCTCCTTGCTTATTATATCTCATAGTTCTTCATGATATTCTTAAATCTTCTTCTTATTTCCTTTACACTGAGAGAGAGGCTCTAGGTGCAACAAGTTTCAAATGATGAACATGTTAGCATCTCATTTTAGAGCTCCAAGTACATTTACATTTTCTAGTAGAAACTGGTATAGATGAGGATTAATATTCCAAAATAAAATAGTGTACCTCAGATACAGATGAGTTAAATTGGCTTTTATTTATGAGAAATTATATTCTGAGTTCTAAGTAATGGAGTTACGAACTTTTGAAACAAAACTTAGGTCTGTTAAGGACTCATGGAATCACTGTAGAGAACAACATTCTATATTTCTTGCCAGATCACCCTCCTATACCCAGATTTACTTTTACAGATAGAGACTCAGAAGCTCCATAAAGGCATCCTTTCTTGGGAGGAACCCCAGGTTGTCCTTGGAAGGTAGTTTGGAAAGTGGTGTAAATTTCTCTGGTTCACATTTCAAGGAAGTGCACATTTCTCTGCATCTAAATCATAATTATTTGCTGTCATATTTATAAGTACCTTGCCAGTTATGAGCCTATGGAGATAGTTAGCTGGAGACTCTAAAGAAGAAACCTCTTTATTCTTAAGTGACTGCTTAAGTAATCTGCATAACAAATGAGCCATTTTGCCTTGGAAATGTGAAATAGGCCTCTGTAAATGAGTAGTTTTGAAACTAAAGTTGTTAAGACAAAGTTCATCTTTTCACAGTAGGGTTTCACCAGGAATAGCTTTTTACTCTATTGAAATGCACTAGTTTGAAATAGGAAAGCATATTCCAGTAATAGGCCCATGCAATTAGCTTTTGTTATAATGGAGTGAATGCTGGAATTTTTTGTTGCGTTATCATCATCAATTGGTATTAGTCCCAGGGGAAACACATAATAGCTAGAAAACCTTGATTGAGACAAACAAAGGTTTCAGTCTTATTCATAGGCATCCTTTAGTTCTTGAATTTAATAAAATGTTAGGCTCTTAAATATCACTTTTTTGTTAACCATCTGTTGATTGATAGATTAAGAAATGGTGCTTCATTTTATGAACCAATGTCATCCCAATAAACTCAATAAAAATAAAATGTGGAAACCAAAGCAGAAAGAAGTTAAATGACTTGGCTAAGGTGACTGTTAAATAGAGAAACTAGGACTTTAACAAAGGTATACTAATTCCAGAGCCTTTTCTCACCACAAAATATTTCTTCTTTATTTACAAACAGCTGTAGACCCCCAAAAAATTACATTTGGGTACAATCCAGTTGGAACTCATAGATATTGGGCACAACCTAATAATCATGCACTTCCTGCCACCACCCCTTCTCTTCACTCACTCTTCAAACAGAAATCTCCTAGTAAAATATCTGTCAAAAAAAAGAAAAAAAAAGAAAGCTACTTCAGAACTGTTATTTTGAATTAAAAGAAAATGTCGAGGGGCTCTTAATTTAGCGCCAGATTCATATTTGCCATGGCATAGGAATGACGCAGTGGTATGCTGGTGAATGTTGAACAGCTGCCCGGAGGGGGTGAGGGGATAATGCCCTGATTTGTAGCGTTTGCTGATTTCTGAGATGTAAAAACTCCACCGTGGCTGATTTCAGACTACCAGTATGATGCCACTGAACTTGAAGTTGGGAAGAAATGCATGTAATCAGCTGGCTTCAGTACACTGCTGAATTAACCTCAGCTGTCAAATGTTCAGAATTTTATAGCCTATATATTTTTTCCCAACCTTTATTTTTAATACTTACCTCATTCTTGTCTTTACCTTTGTCCTTTGTTTTTTGTTAATTAATTGGCCCTACTGGTGTATAATTCACATACAGTAAAATTCAACAACTTGAAGCATATAATTTGATGACTTTTAACAGATGTATGCCCCACCATAATCATCATATACCCTATTACCTCTTCTTCACACAGTTGCCAGATTAATTTTTCTAAAATCTTGCTTTGCATCCACCATCCACCTGTATAAAGCCATCACTTACTACATACTTTTTATCGGATAAAGTAAGAATTCTGCAGCCTGGTCCTCTGCTGCCTTGCCTCTTGCCTGCTTCTCTGGCCTTATCGACTGCTGCCTGCCTACATAAATCTCTTATTCCAAAAAAACCGATCAGCTGGTTTCTAGCTCAGCTCCTACATGTGTGTCTTTGCTCATGTCTGTACCCCGCCTGCAGTATTCTTGTCACCCCATGTTTCTCTCTGTTTTGACTGGCTTGGCTTTCCTTAAGTCTGGTTCGAACCCCATTTCCTTCTTATACAATCTAGTCTTTAGTAATTACTTCCTCATATGACCTATTGTACTGCTATTTGACGCTTAACTTTGCAACTTACATTAAAACCCCAGGTTTTTAAAAATTTTTTATGGAGCTGTTGGGTCTTCCATAACAAAGTTGTAATGTGTGGTAGGGTAGAAAATGTTGTACAACTCAATTTTTAGCACTTGGCTTTGATAAAAACAACAAAAAACCTTCATAAATGGTTCTTG
Organism: Miniopterus schreibersii; assembly: GCF_964146895.1. Lineage (NCBI taxonomy): Eukaryota > Metazoa > Chordata > Mammalia > Chiroptera > Miniopteridae > Miniopterus > Miniopterus schreibersii. The sequence continues at coordinate 15,819,873 of NC_138118.1, forward strand.
ATGACAAACTTTTAGTGGCTCTTCCAGCTCAGTGAGTCACAAACTCATGATGGTGGTGTAGAGAATAGAATTGTTCTGTGGCATAGACCTCTTAGAGGATAAGGTTTGGTTCCTCTCAGTATAGTAATGTCTCTCAAAACCAGTGTTAGTCATTAAATACCCATTGGCACTTTTATCTGTGTCTTGAAAATTCAACCAGAGGTGGTTAGTATCATGGACTTTGAACTCTTGGCAAGATTTAAACATTTAAAGTAGGTGCCAAAAGAAAATTCTTTGTTCCTTTCAGCCAGCTTTATTTCACTTTTTGAAGTACTGGTAAGAAAAGTCAGGGTGTACCTCATTGATTTCCTTCCTGTCCCAGGAAGCCATATTATGGTTTTCTGAAAGAACTTTTGTGTCTTTTTTGGTAACTTTACTATTTGCAAATTGTTTTTCTTTTAAAACTTGTGATTTCTCTGTAAAAAAAATTGCACATGTACTTGTTGAAATCTGACATTGAACAATAACCCACCAAATACATAGAACAGTTCTAGATGCCTATCTCTGTTTCACAGCCTACCTTGCAAGGTTCCTCTTCCTCTGTCCTTTATTTTATTTTATTATCTTTCAAAATATATCTTTATTGATTTCAGAGAGAGGAAAGGAGAGGGAGAGAGAGAGATAGAAACATCAGTAATGAGAGAGTCATTGATTGGCTGCCTCCTGCACGCCCCCAACTGGGGATTGAGCCCACAACCCAGGCATGTGCCCTGACCGGTAATCGAACCCCAATTGCCTGGATCCTAGGTCGATGCTCAACCGCTGAGCCACGCCTGGCCGGGCGGTCCTCTGTCCTTTAAATAATGGATTTACTCAGGTTCCACAGTTGGTCCTCATCTCTTGTTAAATGACACGCTTTTCTTGTCTGATTTCATCTATTGCCTGAACACAGTTTTCTCAAAAATTAAAATTCCACATCTCTTGCGTTTTAGCCTTGGGTGGCCAAATGAGTGCTGGACAGCTACACTTAGCTGCTCTTCAGAGACTACAGATTCAACATGACCTAAACAGGACATCTCTACAAGTCTTACACCTCTCTTACTGTATTGTTCTCTCGCTGAATGATATTGCCATCCCCAAATAACTTGAGCCCAAAACCTTGGAATCATCGTTGGCTTGTTCCTGTTCCCTCACTTTCTCTGTCAGATCCACCTCAAATTTTCTTTTTTAATTGATTTTTTGAGAGGCAGACAGACACATTAATTTGTTGTTTATTTTTATGCGTTCATTGGTTACTTCTTGTGTGTGTCCTGACCAGGAATTGACCCTGCAACCTTAGTGGCATATCAGGACGATGCTCTAACTGAGCTACCTGGCCAGGGCTCTACTTCAAATATTTTTAGTTCCTTTTCCTTGTCTCTGTTTGAAGTCAGGCTAACTTCATCCTTTGTTGGGAGGCGGACTCCCCCTTCCCCAGATATTTAATTGGTGAGCTATGAGCAGGTCTACTTCCCTGGCCTCAGATTAATCAAGCTCATGAATCTTAAAGGTAAAATTTGAAAGCCAGTGTGTAATTTTCAGTGTATGCCAGTGTGTTACCTCCTAGACAGAGCTAGGAGCCTGTACCATAACTAGATTGAGAAGGAATCAGAACAAAATGACATGAATCAAATGTTTAATGGCCTGTCTTAATCGGATGATGCCACCATCTGATTAGTAGGGAGGTTCCTTCTCACCAGAAAACTCATGTCTGTGAACAAATGCTCCTCCTCTGCTCAGTTGTTTCCATGGCCCTTGCCAACCTTTCTTCAGATTTTCAGTGCTGGCAAGGCAGACCCTTGCTGTTGGATACCTTGTTTTTTTGCATGTATGAGTACATTCATTCTGGCTCTGTATAAATCTTGCCAGGGAAAACCAAGCTTTCTTTTTCAGATGGCTTAAGACCTTTTCTTTTTCAGTCATTATGCATTGATCTTGAGTTGAACTTTGAGGGCCACCTTATTACATGTTTGGAGAAAACTTGATTGTAGCTGCTATGTAAGAACAAAAGGCTAATCTCCCCTTGGGTTCAGCTGACATCGCTACCTCCTGCAAACACCCTTTCCCTTCCCCACCCTCCTGGGTTTGGAGCACCCTTAATATGCCTCTTCAGTACCCTCTGAATAACCCTTGTTATAACACTTATTTATTTCACCTTCTGCTAGTTGGTTGCTTGTCTACTTCTCCAGTACAACTTGAACTGTCTGAGGGCAGGCCTCTCTTATTTCCACATTTCAGTGTCTTAGCATAGTGCCTGGCACCCATTCACTTTATTCATGTAACCAGGATTTGCTGAGCACCCACTATATGCCAGGCAAAGAACAAGTTAGATAAGGTTCCCTGCCCTTTTGGAACTTGAATTTTGTTGAAGGTGAAGAAGATCTAAGTAAACAAAATAGTATTTATTGAGTCCTACAAGGAAACGGGCAATAGGCTGAAGTAGAGAGTATTTGGGGAGTGTGCTGGGGTGTGCACTTCGGGTGAGTAGAAAGATCTCTGAGGAAATGACCCTTAAGACACACCATAAAGGATAAGAGAAAGCAAGGGCTCTGTAGGAAGAGGGAAGTTAGGGCTAGCCTGAGTAGCCATTGTAAAGGCCCTGCAGAGGGCAAGAGCTTGTTGTGCTTCAGGAAATGAAAGACCAATATGGCTGGAAAGTGTGACGGAGAGGAAGAATGTGGCATGAATATACCGTGTCAGTCATATTGTGAGCTCTCATGAATGAGATTAGACAACTATTGCTGCAGTGATTCATGTAGGTTAGATTTGTTTGGCACTTGTTCTTGGTTATCTGTTAGAATTTGTGATTCTAAATGTTTATTTTGCATATTCCTTTCTGGAAAGTTAATTTGCACAAATAATGACTGAAAAAAACCCTTGAATTTTAGTCTTATGTGCAGCATATTCTACAATGAGCCAGATACTCTTAGGAAGGTTCTTTCTGTGCCTGAATTTCTACCCCTAGGGAACCTATTATACAGACAAGCCATATGTGTCATGTTGAGAATTTTTACTTAGTCTTATTGACCATAGTTATTTTCTGCATTCATGTGATATCGTCATCAGAAAAGCAATTCAAGATAAGCACAGCAGAGTCATTTAAACTTGTATGAGTACCATTTTTTAATTATGTTGATTGATGTGTTAACTGAAACTTGTTTAGGTTTTCTGTAAGTTTAAGGCCTCTTTCCTTCTCACAGACTTGTTTTATGACTTTCACTACACCAGGTTGTATATGCATTCTTGGGCTTAACGGGAAGCAGAATATTGAGAGAAAATGAGTAGTAACTCTATTACTTGCCAGCAATCTTACCTTGGAAAGTGTCACAGCCCAACCATCTTTAATAGTGGGAAAAATATCTGCACAGAAGGGTTGTTGAGAGGTTAAATGAAGTAACAGCATATGTAAGACAGTAACATCTCTTGGTAAAGGCTTGGTAAATATTTGGCATTTGTTAATCTTCAACTACCCTGTGGGTAAATATTATCTCCACTTTTGTAAATGGGGGGAAAGAAGCAAGACTCAGAACGTTTAATTTCTTGTAGGTTGGTGCTTCTCAAATTTTAATGTGCATGTTAGTCACTGGGGGATCTTATTAGTCTGGAATGGGGCCCAGTTTCTGTTCACCACCGTGAGTAGTTATGTCCTAGGCTACTTACCTAGGAAGTGGTGGAACTGGGCCTCAAACCCAGTTTTGCTGTAGTGCAGAGCCTTCCACCATTCTATAGACCCTCCCTAACTCTCATCAGTGGAACAAAGGTTTTATTGGGGGACCTGTAAGTTGATTACTTAATAATCCCTTATACTAGTAAGAATCTGAAGTTGTAATTCATTTAGAACCTTTTTAGGGCTAGATAAAAAATGACAGAATATTACTTAATGTTGTCTCATCACCTTACACTTCAATGTCCCATATTCCTATCCCACCCCCAACCTGTTACTCTTCCTGTCTTCCCTTTTATTTTCGTGGGAACAGTGTCATCTACCAGGTCAGAAACATCAGATATTCTTGAGTTCTCTCCCTCACATACAGTTAGTCATGAAGTTCTTTCAGTTCTTAGAAATCTCTTTGAAATGGAGCTTCTTCTCCAGCCCTCTGCTGCCTCTCAGCTCTTACCTGTCCTTGTTCTTCAGATCCCAACTGGCCTTTCCCCCACCATTGTCTTCCTGCCGTCCTCTGCAGTCTCTCTGTAGTTAATCTTCAGGACAAGTTTGAGTATGATCTCCATAGAGAGTGTAGCACATGCCTGATAATAAGAGCACATGCTTGAAATAGACTACCTGTGTTCCAACCCTAGTCCTACAACTTACTGGCTGGGTGAGCCTGGGTGGGTTACTTAACCTGTCTTTGTAATAATAACTTGTCTCCTTGGGCTCTTGTGAGGTTTATGAGTTAGTAAAAAGGCTTAGAATAGTGCACATTGTAAATTCTAAAAGGGCTAGCTGTTAATATTTGTGACTAAAAAAGGGGAAGTAGTAATTTCAAGAATTGGAAAGGGGCTGCACCAACATAGAAGTTGAGCTGAATGTCATCTTTGGAACAAGGTTAATAATCCCCTCATTAGCAATTGCTAACATCAATATAATAAGACTAAGCATATTAAAGGTAAAAAAGTCACATGTACTTAACTCTTCTCAAGATTGAAGAGATGTAATTTCAGCTTTGTAGGTTATTAACTAAGGTAGATTAAACTAACAGATGTACCCTGTTAAATCTGAGGATGCTGATTTTGGTGTATTTATTAATAGCAAATACCGAGCCTTTCCTTAATCCTGTGATATATTTACTATTACTCCCTTTTTACACTGAGGAAAACCAAGGCACACAGAGGTTAAGTGACCTGCCCAAGAGCATTATGGCAAGTAAATGATGAAGCTGAGATTCAATCTAATGAATGAGCCCACTCTCTAACCACTAGAATTCTGAACTTATTGTGAAATCTCTATTCTTGAAAAAGAGCCCTCTTTCTTTGGCGTTGGGGGAACTCTGAAACCCAGTGATTTTGTGAAAATGAGTGGCAGAAAGGTTAGTTGGGTATTAGGACTTCTTTGCTGTCTTCTCTCAATCTCCAAAATGTGACTCTTCAGTCGTGGATTTTGCCATGTAAATAATGCTGATGCTGAATATTTTCTGTTTATTTTAAAGTAATGTTAGAGGTTCCTTTTAACAGAAAGAGTGTGGGTTACTCATGGGCAGAGTGCAGTCTGGCATTGATCCTTCTGACTTCCTTATGTCAACTAGCATATTCATGGATCGTCTTCCTTTGCCATCTAGCCAGCATATGCTTAGGGAATGCATGCTACCTGATCAAGCCCAAGAGTAAGAAAAATACATTTGCAAGAGAAAACATTCAAACACAAATATTCGTCTTAATGTGTTTAAAGAGGTTGAGACAGTTCTGTCAGAGTAAAGGAACAGATTAGTGATAGATACATTGGTTTCTTGTTTGCTTAGTTTTTTAAGGCAGTGATTATTTCCTTGGGAAAAATACTGAAAAGAAAAAACTTAATCATACAATAATATATGGCTGAACAGTGAATAATATTTACATGGTCATTAATAACATAATCAACCTCTGAATATCAGTTTGACCAACAGTGGTGATATAACTGTATTCCATGGTTAGGGAGAGAGAATGTGGGGGTAAAGTGAAAATACTGACATTCCATAATGAAAAAGTTATTTGATAATATTTGTAACTAGAAAATTACATAATATATAAGAATGCTATTTAGATATATGGGAGGTAAATACCATTTCATATGTTTGAATTTTCTGCAAGATCTGCTTCTTGTTTTAAGTAGTCAAGGGTAAACTGTGGCTTTTAGCTTTTAGTAAATTGGAGAAACATGTATTTCTTAAAATGTTGAATATCTGTTGTTGAGGGATTCAAATCTGTGTAATCCTGTACAAGAAAGTATTATTTTGTATGCTGTAATAACAAAAGTAGTTTGGTATAAGGAGCTATTTAAAATATCAGGTCACCCAAGAAATAAGATGATAACCTCATATCCTGTTAGGGGCATAGATTTAGAAGTACAAATACTTTAAATATTTAGAGAAGTAGGTAAGATACTGTTTCTGTCATTTAATTAAATGATGCCATGTCAGATTAAACTACTTGTTTTTACCTTTTTCTGCCTCGGTTCTGAAGTTAACCTATCATATGGGTTGAGAGTTGATGGGCTAGTATTGTCTTTGAGATAATTAATGGAAGGTGCTGCATGTCTAGGGCATTTTTGTTCATGAACCCTGAAGGACCACCTTCCCGTACAGGTGCTGTGTTAGGCAAGAAGGAGGGTCAGCAGAGTGGACCCTTTTCCCTTGGATGACCCAGCCAGGGCTCCAGTTGAATTGGTGAACAGCATGAGAGAACAAGAGCACTGGGCAGTTTGAGGTGCAGATGGCAACTGGGGTAGTGTTTAAAGATGAACCTCATTTCACTTTAAAAGCTTTAATACCAGTATTGGTGAGAGGTGAGGAAAACCAGTTGGCTCATCTGATGGTGGTTAGTAAGTAACTGGATATAACCTTTTGAAGGACATTTAGGCACTATCAAAATTTGATATATATCCCTTTGACTCTGAAGTTCTACTTTTAGAAATTGCAAACAGGAACTTGAAGTGTAGCAAGAGACATGTACTGGGTTCATTATAACATTGTAATGGCAAAAACTGACAACAACCTTCCTGTTCACTAATGGATGCTTAGTTAAATTACGGTACATCGATATTGTGCAGTCACTAGAAAGGGGGGGATGACTTAGATTTATAAGTATTGATACAGAAAGGTATCCTTGAAATACTACATGGAGGAAGGCATTTACAGAACAGTTTACATCTGTTTCTGTGGTGATGTGAATGTGTCTGTGTATAAACATTTGTATATAAAATACAAACAATGGTAGTATTTAGTCAACATTGTAGTATTTGGGCAGTGGGACTAGAGGCTTAGGAGTTGGGAAAGCTGCTTTAGCCCCCATTCACAGTTTAAAGACAATTTTTTTTGAAGCCTAAAACTCAGTACTTCACCAGATGAGATTATTTAATTACATTGAAAGGCATTCTCAGAACTGCACTCGGCCCTCTGATTTTGGTACCAGAGAACTGTTTGTCTCAGTGGCACCTGAGCCTATCAGTCCTACTTGTCACCATGGTACAAACATGAGAGGGGGAAACCTAATAGTTTTGTCACTTTTCAGTGCCAAATTTACTTACTATATATACACCCGCTGTTGTATGTGTCTAGGTTTGTTTTCTCCTTTTGCTAAATAACTTTGATTTTTTTTCACATTGTTTAATTATTCAGGAAGCACTCCTTGTGAGAAACTTGATTTTTAGTTTCCTTCCTGTACCGCATAACAATACAATCTTTATTCTCTTTCTGTTATGCATATTTAAATCTCAGACTTCTGTTTAAATTATTAGGCTAGCTTCCATATTTTTTATCACTTCTACATCTCGTAATGGTACCTAACAACCCATTTCTTAGTATGTGGTAATCATTTCTATTGGTCTTGAGCTAGCAGTCTTACTAGCATGACTGGAAAGCTTCCTTTCTCAGCTCTATCACCTGTTACTTGTATGATGCTTAAAATAGCTCCAACCACTCTTCATCCTGTGTCACATTGGCGCATCTAATTTATAGTCCCCTTTCACCTCACATCTCTTGACTTTCCAGGGTTTTTGGCTTATTTAATCATATTAGGGTTATTTTCTTATAGTAGGGTGTTTTCTTTAAATGTAACTTTTTTGCCATTTAAAAATTTTATTTCTTTGCCTTATTTTCACTGTGGACTTAAAAAAAAAAGCAACATTCCAGTTTCTGTTTAAAGTTTTCATCCCAGTTCTTTCATTCTTATTATTCTTACAGATAATAAATACAGGTAGTTTATAATAGCTACTTGAACATATCAAATAGGATATTTGCCTACTAAGTACCTTTCATATAGCTTTTTAAATACATTATTTTATTTTTTAATTAAAGTATAGTTGGCTCAGGTAACTTTTCAGCAGAATTTCAATCAAGGAGACGCTGCTCTTTTCTGTATCACTTTAGATGACTTTTCATCATCTTCACTGTTTATCAAGGCCTTTATTACACTTCCAGCAGATAATTGCTGCTGCCTCTCATAAGTCTTCCAGATGGATAATGGAAACTGGGCTCAATAGAATGAAGGCACATTCATCTGCTTTGGAGTAGAGAGTTCTCTGTGGTCGACAGCACCGTAATTTAGCATTCTATCCAGTGTATTCATCCGTAGTTCCCCTTTTTTCAGTATAAAATCTTGACGGTGCTCAGAAACCTTTACTTATTTCTTTGCACATGTATTGCTTTAAAAAGCCTCAGTCTGTGCTTTCTTTCCCCTCGTAACTTTTATGAAATCAGAGTTATTAATATTTGACACCTTTTTTGTTTAATGAATGTGGAGTAGTAAAGGGAACAGCAGGTGTCGGTCATTCATGTTCTGGAAAACAGCGAGGTAATGAGAAGGCACTGTTACCAGAGCTTGAGAGCAATGATTTGTAAGGGTAAAATAATTGTTTGTATATGCATGTGTGTTACTTTCCCCATTTCTTTGAGTTTAAAGGCAATATATTTGAATTTTAAAGAGCTTGCTTTAAGAAATTCTCCTTAGATTATTGAAGTCATAAAATTATGATGGGAAATCACTGATCTCTAGAAATACAAGTTCATAGTCAGTACAGAGAAGGAAAGGTGGAAGAGCCATGGCCTGGGTTGTGGACCTGGGTCTTATAAGTATTTCAATGACTTCAGAATGTATTGACTAAGAAGAAGATGACCGTATGTCTAAGATCTTCTGCTTGTTTGTGATCCAGTGTTTTTCACTCTTCATAATCTTCATTTTCTAAATGGGTATCACTGCTTGGTATTAATTTTTTACGTATCACTTTGCTATTGTAATATACTATATGCCACTTAAAGGGGGCCAAAGAAAATATTTCCTTTAAAACATCACTGATTGATTCACTGTGAATGATTCACGTGTACCTTGATTAGAACATTTGTAGCAAGGGATTATTAAACATTTAGCTTAATTCTATTTTCATTGAGTGACATTACAGTCCACATGTTAGGTTTTAGGGTAAAAACTGGTCTAGTATATTTAAAACAAGTAACGGAAGTTATTTGTAGGATTTAGTAGAAGGTCACTCGGCTATTTGCATGTTTTTGTATCATTTATGGGGAAATTATATGTGGCCTGTGACTTCAAAATTTTCAAGTTCAGATGCTGTTGTCATCCTTAAGATTGTGATTTGTTTTCCTTCTCTAGCCTACTGTGATTATGTAGTCTGCCTTTGGAATGACAGCGTTCCTTCTGTTCACTTCTCTGACATGGGGACAGTGGTTTCATCTACCTCCATACTGAGAACAGAAAAACTAGAAGTTGTGATTAAGTTACCAGTATCTTTTAATGTGGTACTTAATGCCTTCTAAAGTTTTTCCCAAAATAAAAAATTTTAAACAATTTTTGTAGATCATTTGTTTGGATTTTCATTGAGGACTTGATGGTCTGGGGCGTCTTGTGTCCTGAGAATCTTTTTTTCTTTGCAGTTCAGAGTCGTATTCCAAGTTTGCAGATTTTAAACTGGGTGTTTGACTAGCTGCTAGTTCTTTGACAGTGTCAACTTCCCATAGAAGTATAGTTAGATATATACATACAGTTTTCTGATTTTATTTATTTTTTATTTTATTTTTAAAATATATCTTTATTGATTTCAGAGAGAGGAAAGGAGAGGGATAGAGAGATAGAAACATCAATGATGGGAGAGTCATTGATTGGCTGCCTCCTGCACGCCCCCAACTGGGGATCGAGCCCACAACCCGGGCATGTACCCTGATGGGGAATCGAACCCTGATCGCCTGGATCCTAGGTCAACGCTCAACCGCTGAGCCACGCCCAGCCGGGCAGTTTTCTGATTTTAAAAAAGAAGAAATGATAGGTATTGGAAATTAAGTAAAAGCAAATAATTTATTTTTGTTAGGAGATTTTTTAAGTGTACAAATTAAAGGTTGGTTGAATAAATCCCATCACCCAAATTAAAATTTTTAATTATTGGTATTTTCTCACACATCTATTTCTCTTTCATCTTTCTGAAATACTTTAGGGCATGTCCCAGACATTGTTCTCATTTAACCTCTATATTTTCTGGACATTTTCTTAAATAACCATAATGCTATTACACTTAAGAAAATAAACAGTTCTTTGGGAAGATGATTTATTTTTAACATATGTGGGTTTTACCTTTGAATCAAGCTATAACAAGGAAACCAAATTGTGAAAATAAGCTTTTGTTTAACCTTTCATGAGTTAAGAGTACTATATTTTTATTTTGCTAATATACTGTTAATTTATATACATGGGTTTGTAAATTTTCAGTTAAAAGTAAACAAACTTCACCGTTGCCGTAAAATGGCAAAGCAGTGAAGTTTGTTTATTAAAGAGCTATTTTTGTTTTATTGATAGCCTTCTGACTTCTAAATATCTTGAGGTACTTAACTGGAATATGAACTTTTTAGAAAAATATAAATCTTATTTCTGTTTTGACTATATTTCATTGGTCTCAAGATGTAATCATTTTATCATTTTTTTCTTTGCTTTTCTGTTACTTTTTCTGCAACTGGGTTTTCTCTATTTGACTTTGTAACTCTGCTTTATAAAACGTTTTGTTGGGGGTGGCGTGAGGCTTAGGTTTCTTATATATCTCAAACACTTCCTTTTTCTAAAACCTATTTGAAAACAATTATTTTCCTTATAACTCTAAATTTAAAAAAATTTTTTTTTTTACTTTATTATTTGGGAATCAGGTTGTAGAATGATTCATCCAGGGAAGAGCTAAGTTATAGTGATGATTTTCTCATTTAAAAAAATAACATTTACTTGGACCTTGCCAGTGTTTATTTTGGTTTCTGACATGGAAGCTTTAAATGAAAGCATAACATTTGAGGGAGAAAAATAACTGTCTTCTAAGGTAGTGTGATTTTTGGTTCCCCAGGTGGTAATGAGCATGCTTTCTGTATAACTAAATTTTGTATTTATATAAAAATTTTAAAATGTGCTACTTTTTACCCCTTAGATGATGAGTATTTAAGTATTTAGTATACCATAGTAAATTGTCAAAGTTTTTTGCTTACTTCTGGACAGTACATAACTTATTTTGAATTGGCTATTTTCAAGTGTGATACCTCCCCAAGAGCTTGTTGGCAACGTCAACCAACTAACTTAGTTGTAAATCTGCAAACAAACGGCTAAAGTTTATCTATTTTATATATTTTGTTTATTGGAGAATGTCTTTCTTATAATGTATTTACCCTCATGTTTGTTTGTTTGCTTATTATCTTTAATCCTCACCCGAGGATATGTTTTTATTGATTTTAGAGAGAGGATGGGAAAGAGAGAGAGAAGACATTGATTGGTTGCCTCTCTTATGAACCCTGGGGACTGAACCCACAACGTAGGTATGTACCCTGAAGGGGAATCAAACCCGAGACCTTTTGGTGTACAAGAGGATGCTCCAGTCAACCCAGCCACACCAGCCAGGGCTGCCCTCTTTTTTTTCTTGGCAAAATACAAATTTCTTGTACTCAGACTATAATATTCCAGCCACCTTTTGGTTTCCATTCTTACTGTTTTTTAAAAAATTATATTTTATTTTTGGCATAAAATTCACAAACTTAGGTTGTCTGATTTTTTTAATAACCCATCATAGATACATTTTAAGGGATGGGAGCCCAGTGACAGCTCTGAGACTTAGCTAAAGAAGAGAAACTAGGAAAAAAACTTGCCCAATGCCTTCAGCATAACATGGTCAGAATTTTTCATTAGCAGGAAGTAAGTTTATACCTTAAGGGCATCATTATATTTTGTAGTACCCTGTAACAGTTATTCATGATGATGATGATGATGGCATCAAGAAAGGCTGTTTTCTTAGGACTCTACTTAAGAATGTAGAAGAGCCCCAGCCGGTGTGGCTCAGTTGGTTGGAGCATCATCCCGTACACTGAAAAGTTGTGGGTTCGATTTCTGGTCAAGGCACATAGCCAGTTTGCTAGTTCAGTGCCTGGTTGGAGTGTAAGGGAGGCAACTGATTGGTGTTTATCTCTGTGTCTCTCTCTTTGTCTCTCCATTCTTCCCTCCCTGCCTCCCTCTCTCTAAAATCATTAAAAAACATATCCTCAGGTGAAGATTAAAAAAGAATGTTGTAGAAAATTTTTTCAATATTGTAAAAATTTTGAGTGTTACTTAGGAAATTTTAATCATGTGGGAATTAATTTAGTCAGAGTTTTATGTATTTATTTTACATTTTAAAAAATTGAATTCCTATTGTGTCAGGTGCTGGGTCAGGTACCTTTGTAGATATTTTATTTCACCTTCAGTACCCCCCTCCTTTTTTAGAGGTTAGGAAACAGGCTCAGAGTTAGTGATTTACAAGGTGACTCCTTTTAAATCATGAATTTTCCAGCTGCTTGTTATATTGCCACTTGGTTTATACATTTATACTTTAAATTTTAATGTGTTCAAAACCAAACTTAGCATCTTGCATAAAAAACTCATTCCTCTGTCCAGTTCCACTTTGTTATTAATAGTATCATTTCACCTGTCCGACAAGGCTAAAACTATACTTGGATCTCAGACTGGCAGCTTCAGGCTGTGGCTGTCTTGCATCTTCATTCATGTAATCATTTTATAAATATTAATTCATGTGCCTACGATGTGCCAGAACTCTTTTAGGCTCTAGGAATGCAGCAGTACACAAACTAGGCAATCCTGCCTTTATGGAGTTTGTAATATAGTAGTCCGAGACTGGTGATCAAGTAAATAAAAGTAACTAAATAGTATATTAGATGATGGGAATGCAGCACTACCCGTTATAAATAGGTTGGTCCCATAAGGCTTCACCAAGACACAGACATTGAGCACATGTGCTTTGTTTACATTTAGAAATTAGGAGATTGACATAGAACTCTAGTTTCTTGGTTCCTCATGAAAATGAGACATTCTAGCCACACTTGAGCTTTCTCTTGGCTGTCCCACGTCTATAGTTAGTTGCAGAGCCTGTAAAGTCTCCTTTTAATCTCTCCCATCATTCGCACAGCTGTTATCTTAGTTGAGGCCTGGAACAGTTCTCTTCTGCTCTTTTGCTTTAATTCTGTTTATCACACCTTCAGCGAGTCCTGCACACCACAGCTGGGTTATCTCTGTAAAGCACAGTTATGTGCACTGTGCATGGAAATACCAACTGTCTCCCTGTTTATCTGATAAAACCTGTTTCAGGACTCTGTAATCTGGTCCTGGCCTACTTTCTATACTCCCCAAGGTTCACTCATCAAAATAAAAATGCAGTGGCCCCTGTTTTCTGGACCTATCCTGTGCTTTTCTGTCTTTGCTTTAAGTGCCTTTCCCCCCCACCTCTGCGTGCCCAAATCACACATTGATCGTAAGGCCTGTGTAAATCCTTGCCTTCCTTGGCAAACTATCTGTCTCTGTCTTCAAGCTGGAAGAAATATCTTCCTACTCAAACTCTAGAGCACTTTAAGCAAACTCTTTTTTACATTTACTCCTTAATGGACAGATCTCATCTTCCCTTGCTAAACTTGAAGCTTCTTGAAGGCAGGTTGTGTTTTAAGAGGAGTTTTTGTTTTCCTTAAGGCACTTATGTATAAAATATTTAGTAAACCAACTTTTAATCGAAATAAAGTCTGATCTTTTGTGGATTCAATAGGTGCTAACTCAGCATAACAGGTTTCTATTTATGTAGAAAGCTTTAAAATATTTTTGGGTGGGGGATGCAGGGAATAAAATGCTTGAGTTTAGGAGATGTGGCAGGGGTACTGTTTTGTTAATTGCTCTTCATGTTATATTGTTGCCTTTCTCCTAGGTTGAGATAAGTGAATAAAAAGATGCCTTGTTCTTTATATGTGTGGATTTCATCACTGATAGAAGCCTTTCCTTCTCTCTTCCTGCCTTTGATGCTTTTCCCCAGGCTTAGTTTCTCAGTAGGGTTTATTTCTGCTGTTTTTATTTCTCCTTTGAATGGAATTCCCCATTTTCCTAACATGAACTCTAACCTTTAAAAACTTTTTTTTTTTTCATTAAACTCTCTCTTGACCTGGAGCCTTTGTTTATTGTACATGACTGTTTTTCCTTATAATTTAAACAAGGGTACATACATCTTTAATTACTACCTTGCCCGGAGGCTGTTTGTCATGGATATTCAAAAGCCATGTTCACCTTACCTCCCGTGTGGTTGGATTTTTCTTAGGCATCCTTTTGAAGCCACTGAAGTTTGATTTTTCTAGAATGTCAGCTATTTACTATCTTGGCAGAATAGTCTTCTCTTTATTTTTTTAAATTTATTTTTTGAATTTACATACATTATATTAGTTTCAGGTATACAACATAATGATTCAATATTTGTATATATTGTGAAATGATCACCACAATAAGTCTAGTTTTAACATCTGTCACCCTAACATAGTTACAGAATTTTTTCATGACGAGAACTTTTAAAATTTACTCTTAGCAACTTTCAATTATGCAATACAATATTTACTATAGTAGCTATGCTCTACATTATATCCCCATGACTTATTTAGTACTGGAAGTTTGTACCTTTTGACTGTCTTCAACCTTTTTGTTCACCCCCCAGATTAGTTTTATCTTTCAATATAAAGTTTTTGTTTTCTTATATACTTGTTCTTTTTTTCTTCCTCAGACTAAGTATCAGACCTTAGGAAAATGTTGGATCTTTTCATGAGCTTTCAAGAGAGCTATAGTAGCTAAGTTCTTCTAAATTGTTCGGGCTTGTTAAATACTAAAGGTCTAGTGATACTGACTACTTTAATTATTTTAGAACTTTTATTATGGAAAATTTCAAACATAAAAATAGAACAATAGAATGAGCCCCCATGTACCCATTACTCAGATTCAGTAATTATCAACTCAGGGCCAGTAGCATTTCTTCTATACCTTTCTTTCTTAACTCTACCCACACTGGCTTATTTTGAAACAAATTCCAGATATTATATATTAGTAAATATTTCAATTTATATCTCTAAAGGAGAAGGATTCTTTATAAACATAACTCCCAAGTGTTTTTGTGATATTTTGCGCATTAATGGATTAATAGATATAACTTGCTGTTTTCAAGACAACTAGGTAATGAATATTGCTGAGTTTCTTCAACTTCCATAGTGTGAGTCATCTCAAGGAGAATTGTAAACAGACTGGTCTGAACATACAGAGAGTGCTGTACAAATTGCTTCTACCTTCTGCAGAGAAGCACATTTCTTCACCCCAATTCCTCCCTCATATGGATGCAGCTCAGGGAGGACACCCTCTTTTATTTTATAAACTCATTATTAGTAAACTTAGGAAACAGTGCTGGCTGAATCCTAGGTCTTTGACCTGTTAACAACAGTCCTGTGACACAGTCTTACGCCTTGGCTCCCTTTCTGGAAAATTCCAGAACTATATAAAAATCATTTCTAAAATCCTGCTAGACATGTTTTGCCAAGAATGTCAGTTATCTCTTGACAGTTTGGCATTAGCCTTTAAATATTAGATTGTGTAATCATAATGCCATTCAGAGAAAATAAGGTGGTGGGTGGCTGGCATTTTAAAAGTAAAATGAACTTGGGTTCCTATGAATGTTAACCATTAGTCTACTGAAAATACTGATACTATTCTCTAATAGTGAAATGACAAGTAAGTAAAAAGCAGTATTTCATTCCCCTGGCTGGTGTGGCTCAGTAGTTAGAGCGTTGGCCCATGCACAGAAGGGTCAAGGGTTCGATTCCCAGTCAAGGGCACATACCTGGGTTTCAGGTTTGATCCCCAGCCCTTATTGGGGCTCCCACGAGGGGCAGCTAATCCATGTGTCTCTCTCACATTGATGTTTCTCCCTCCCCCCACTCTCTAAAAATCAATGGGAAAAACATCCTTCGGTGAGGATTAACAAAAAAAGCAGTATTTCACAACTTAGAGGTGATTAAAATGTGATTTTAGGGGTTTAATATATGTTCACCAGAGTAATACCTAAAGGATATTTTCAAGGTTTGAAGCAGAGAAAGTAAAAGGGAAAGCTTCTGGTGAGTTTCCGCCAGTCTGCTAGCCTGACAAGCACATGTCAGAAATAGATCATTACTTTTGTCATTGTAACTTGCCTTCTCATTGCCTTCCTTGCCCTTGACTTTGCAGCAGTGAGGAGAAAGTCATGGCCTCTACCATAAATACACATGGTAACAACAGTCAAGTAATTTTATATTTTTGTGTGGACAAGTCATTCATTTGTGGTGATGAAATGGCTTATTTTTAATGCAATGTTTTTCATTCAACTAAACTTAAATTCCTTTTTCCATCTGATTTAGTGTCTGTACCCCATTCCAAGGCAGCATAATTTTAGCACAGCGTCTCATTTTACCAACTCAGTAGAAGTTATAAAGGTTTCACTGTTTCCTTTTAGCTTTTAATATGAAATGAACGATAAGAACTCTCTAATTTACAGTATAATGTGTAAAGACAGACCCAGTGTAACTGGCATGTGAATTATAATCAGGGATTATGGGAAAGAGGAGGTTTGGGGTGACTGTTTGGAAAAGAGAATCTAGAAAGTAGAAAAAGCTTGGACTATATTCCAAACAGACCACAAAATGGAAGAAACCTGGATTTGTTGTCTCATGTAAAGAATAGGAAAGATACCGTCAGTTTTCTAGAAGAGACATCCATGTGGATAACTTATAATTTTAAATGATTAATGAAGAGTAATTGCAGAGGTCGGTGCCATTCATAGCATATTAGTTCTGATTGATAGAGTCTATTTCTACAGATTTTTATATTATAAAATTAGGTTACAGCTTCTTTTGTTAACTTCATTTAATCTTCTACCTTACTCCATTCTTTCATTATCCTTGTAAATTTGTTTAGTTTTGTTTAATGGCTGGGATATCCTTATCTGTACTACTATATTCAGTTGACTACTGGATATCCCACATTGAGTGGAAACAGATAACAGTGGAGCTCTGAGTGGGTAGAGGTAGACACTAGTAGCAGCCTATTGTATAAATGGTTTCTAATTCACTTAACCAGTTTCCTATTGATAAATATTTAGATGATTTCCATTTAAAAATTTCAAATATTGTGCCCGACCTGCGTGGCTCAGTGGTTGAGTGAACCAGGAGGGCACGATTCTATTCCTGGTCAGGGCACATGCCCCGGTTGCGGGCTCGATCCCCATTGGGGAGCATGCAAGAGGCAGCCAATCAATGAGTCTCTCTCATCATTGATGTTTTTCTCTCCCTCCCTCTCCGTTCCTCTCTCTGAAATCAATAAAAAAATAATTTTTTTTTCAAATATTTTAGTAAACATAGTATCTGACATGTCTTTAGAACTTTTTATTAAACAAAATATACACAAAAAGGGCATACATAATTTTTGTAGTTCAATGATAAATGGAACAATAAAGGCATAATTAGTACCCTCAAATTCCCTGAGGATGCTCAAAGCTCCGTTCCAATTATCACAATCCCCACTAGGCTAACCACTATCCTATCATCATTGATTCATTTAGCCTATTTGAAATCTGTGTAAATGGAATCTTACCATAAATGCTCATTGGTGTCTAGTTTCTTTCACCATTCTATCTGTGAGACTCATACAGTAATGTGTAGCAGTTAATTTTGTATTGGTGTGTGGTACTCTGTGGGTGACTATGCCATAATTTATCCTTTTTATTGTTGGTGAACCTTTGGGTTGTAACCTAGTTTTTGGATTTTACAAGTAGTGCTATGAACATTCTTAGACATGTGTTGTGGTGAACCGAGCTATACATATCTGTCGGGAGTAGCACTGATGGGCATAGGGTGTGCATATGTGCAGCTTCACAGCGCCAAGTTTCCCAGTGATTGAAACCATTTCACACTCCCACCAGTAGTGCCTGCTTATTTTTAAAACATAACTTCATAGGAGTGAAATTTGAATAAAAGAGTAAATTCATTTTAAGTTTTGGAATATAGTGCTAAATTTGTCCTCAGGAATACTAAGTCATACTCCATTGAACACTAGGTTTTATGCAGCTTTCATCTTTATCAATTTATATTGAAAATGTCTCATTTCTAAACTGAGTTGAACTTTTTATAGCTTAATTTTGCTCATTTGAATTTTCTTTTATTAACTTGGCTGTTCTGGCCTTTTTTTTTTTGTTGGGGTGTTTCTAATTTTGCTTATTTCTTTGTAATGACTTTTTTTTTAAATAAAATTTTTGGTCATATGCTATGGTCTTTCCTTCTTAGTTTGTCCTTTGTCTTTGTTTTCAATCCTCATCTGAGGATACTTTTTCCATTGCTTTCAGAGGGAATGGGAAGGAGGGAATGAGGGAGGGGAGAGAGAAACATCAATTGGTTGCCTCCTGAATGCACCCCGAGGCCAGGGATTGAGCCTGCAACTGAAGTACATGCCCTTGACCAGGAATTGAACCCGAGACCCTTCAGTCCACTGGCCAGTGCTCTAACCACGGAGCCAAACTGGCTAGGGCAGTTTGTCCTGTGTCTTAACTGTCTTTTACAGTGTAGAAGTTTTAAATGTGTATGCATGCTCGCATCTGCTGTTCTTTTCCTCTGCGGTTTCTGGCTTTGGTGTCATTCTCAAGAAAGACGTTTTATCCCCAAGGTTTTTTTAAGTGTTTTCTTTGATGACTTTATTGCTTGTATTTAATTTTGTTTATGGTAACTAGATTTGACTTTTTTCTTTTACTAACACACGGATGCTTTTTAGAGTTTTAAAACAATTTAAACATGTTATACTCTTCTACTTATTACATTAGCATTAGCTTTGGAATATTTGCAGGGTGTCAGAGGGTGCCTGCTCAGGAAGAATGAAGCATACCAAAGCATGTGTGTATGTGCCACTTGACCATGAGAAATGAAGCCAGTTTTCCAGTGTGGATACTGTTTGAATCCTTTCAGTGTGCTTGTTACCAAGTGGTTAGATCAGATTAGCATAGACTGAATTATTTTATTTAATATATCAAGTGGATATTGTTCAAGGCTCTTCAACAAGGACTTTGCCAAAAATACTCCTGGCCCCTCTTTCTGTTCTGTGGCCTACAGCACAGAGGATTGGAGAGAGCAGTATTTCATTTCAAACCTTTAAAAATACTATTTTTCTCTTTTTAAGCGATCACTTAAAATTTCTTTGGATTACTTCTGTTTTGCATACTAGTACATGCAATTTGTACTGCTGATTAAGATGAGGCCAATCTGTTATATATTTTTTTAAATGTTACAGTTGGCTTTGGGGAACTCACAAAATTCTACCACCAACTAAAATTCCTATCAGAGTTATTATTGAATTAGACTACAGGGCAGAGACATTAACGCCATATTAGACCAGTAGCCCTCTCCTCTACTGAGATAGATTGGTTAGGTTTGTATAATTAGTCCTAGTACCTTAAAGGGGTGAGAGTCTCAAGGACAGGTAAGTTTTTGAGGAAGAGAACACAGAAATGTTAGTCCTCTATGATTATAGCCCCAGAGCCCCCCAGTCTAAGGAGGATGGAGGTGCAGGAGGGAAAGAATAGGTGAAAAGAAATACTTAAGACAAGATTTTTTTTTTAACTTTTTTTTTGCTGGTCTTTTGCATGTGGTGGCACAGTACTTGTAACAAGGTTGTGTCTTTATTTTGACTATTTTCTAAGCCAGGGAGAAAATTGTGGGGACTTTCCTTAGTAAATCCATTTTAGGAGCATGGCATTTCCAGTTTAGAAGAATCAGTGGGTTTCCTGAGTATTTGAATTTGACGAAAGGGAATACTGGATTTATGTTACAGGCTTATTGGAGATCAGCTGGAAAGGAGAGAGTACATAGGGGAGAAAGACTAAGTGCCTGCTTTTCACTTACATACAGTATGTACAAAAAGCCATCTTATGCATTTTACGTATTTAACCCATTTAATCCTCTCAGAAATCCTGTGAAATGGTGTTTTCCTGAATTGTAAGGAGAGAACAAAGGCACTGGGAATGAGTTCACATTGTTTTGTCTAGGCTCACAAACCCAGTGGATGGCAGTCCTGGGATTTGAACACCAGTCTCTGAATCTAAAGCCCATTCATATTCTTTTCTCAAGAGTATATATTGCCTTCTAAATTACCAGATTTATTATGTCTTTTAAATATTTTATTGGTTTTATATAAATGTTGGTGACACTTAAAATGGCATATCTTGGAGATGTCATCTTTAGTTCTTCTAGGTAACATAAAGCCTGTGTAATTTCCTTTACCTTCCACCTTAGCATTGAGAGTAAGCATGAGGTTACAATCCTGGGAGGACTCAATGAATTTGTAGTGAAGTTTTATGGACCACAAGGAAGTAAGTACATGTATTGGTATTCTAGCCTGTTCTTCTGTTACAGTCTTTTTACTCTCCTTAATAGACAGTGAAAATATCAAAGACAGATGGTGGTACATGTGGTTTTTAAAAAGTAAATTTATTTGAATTCTAGAACCAGTGAGGAAATCTTGCTGTTATCATATGCTTTTCTCTTTTATCTCTGTGTGACAGTGTTAAACATGAATTGTATGGATGGCTACAATGATGGTTTAGGGAAATGTTTTTTGTTGTTTTATTTTTGTTTCTAGTGGTGTGTGTTTTTTTTTGGAAGGAGGGCCATGGGGTAGATTGAGATAAGTGGCTGTTAGTTACCAAATAATAGGATAGTGTTTAATATTTTAAAGTCAGGTAATGGGGATAGGGAGAAAGTAAATCTTTTCTCATTTTCTAACTGTAGACCTTTTAAGAAAAGTATTTTAATCTGAACATAGAATTATAAGAGGTCCCTGATTCTTAAGGGAATTAATTTGCAAGGTTTTCAAAAGAGATTAGGATTTAATGTTTAATTTACACTCAGGTTTATTTTCAAATTTGGAGACATATTTCTGATGTGTAATATTTTTGCTTTTCTTTTAGCACCATATGAAGGCGGAGTGTGGAAAGTTAGAGTGGATCTTCCTGATAAATACCCTTTCAAATCTCCATCTATAGGTAGGTGGTAACTACCCAGTTTCTCTCCTTAGAGTTTTGAAATCAAACAGAAAAAGAAAAAATCCTTTGTTTTGTAGGAGGTAATTTCAGAAATGGTTTGTTAGCTAAATTTTTCCTTTCTTGGCTTTGGTTAAATTAATCTGTGACTTTTTAGGAGATTTCCATAGTGTGATAGAAGATATTTAAATATACCCTTTGCCTGATTGCAGTGACTACAACTCTAGATTTTTCTTTCAGGATCAAATTAAACAATTATAAGGCTCACCATCTATTCAGGCTATAAGCAATAAAATAATAAATATATCTTAAATTTCATTTTAAATGCCAGATTGTTGGAATTAATATTATATAGTATCTATTTTAATTCTGTTATTTAAAAATCCTTTGTGTGCACTACTTTGTTTTGTTCACTCCAGCTCTGGGTACCTAGCAATGAAATGACCTTTTTCCATTTTCTTCACTCCCAATCTTTAGTCCTTTAAACAGCTGAAGAAACTAGAATAGAAACCCCAATGGGATTGTATGAAGCGACCTTCATCTTCTTTCTGCCATAAGTGGTGATATTTTTAAGGTGTCACCCCCATTAAGGGACTTACGACAAGTTAGGTATTTTTGTGTCAGATGCAATAGAGGTATATCTGACTGAAGGTTGACACCTTAATTATTTTGAGATTATAGAATGGTAGTAACTTAGTTTAGGTAATAACTTAAGCCAACTTTTAAAAATTGCATTCTGGCCTTAGCCAATTTGCTCAGTAGTTAGAGCGTTGGCCCACCAACTGAAGGGTCTCAGGTTCAATTCCCTGTCAAGGGCACATACCTCGGCTGCAGGCTCGATCCCCAGCCCCGGTCGGGGCATGTGCGGGAGGCAACCAATCCATGTCTCTCTCTCACATTGGTGTTTCTCTCTCTTTCTCTCTCTCTCTCCTCCCTCCCTTCCACTCTCCTTAAAAATCAATGGAAAAAATATCCTCAGGTGAGGACTAACCCCCCGGCCCCAAATTCATTCTGTAGATGATTTTTTATAAAATATTGACCAATTTTAAGAAAAGGAGAAAATAAAATTGGAGTATATTGAGCATTCTCTGACAGTCACACTGAACCTTATGTTCAGAATTGCCAGAGTGCAAACATCTTGCTGCTTCTGTGGGCTTGTCTTTGGAACTAATGCCCTATCTTTGGGAGATTAGACACACACCCCTGCCCCAACAAAAGAGTTTTTAAGAGACGTAGATCAAAGACACTGTGAGCTTTATGCTTTGATTCTAAGCCCCACAATTCTGCCTAGGATAAGTAATGCAGAAAAGTTAGGATAGTCATAGACTAATTCCCAATTGAATGCAGCAGCCTCTTCCCTGACATCTAGCTACTTTATATGCTTTAGAGCTTTATGCTATAAAAAGACTACAGGGCATCTCTTATTCCTTCTCAAGCTAGGAACTGTTAGTGCCTGTTTTAAGAAGAAACTGGTGGTTTCCTTTTATGGTCTCTTAGGTGAGTTTTCTGAACTCAGTAATTGAGAAGTACTTTGTGGATAACTGAGTTGGAAGTATCCCCATTGCTACAAGGGTCTCTGAGTTATCAAATGGTAAAGTAGGAGAGGAGCTGTGAGGTGTTTTGTCTTTGAGACAGTCCCCAAGGATATCTGCTTTACTATCTGTGTAGTTGGCAATAGCCCTGCACCAGTGCCATTCTAGGGTAGTAGATTCCACTCAGTTTGGGAGGGCTTTTCTGTCGTGTTATGGTTCCCTGTGTCACATTTACCTCTGGACTTTAGGGTGTTTTTTTATATAGGCATTTTAAACCTTTATGCAGTTGAGTGATGTGATCTTTAAACCTTTACAAACAGAATATACAAACTGTGTAAGATATTTCATAAACACCTATTTACTTAGACTAAAATTGGCGTGCTAAACCTAGTTTTGCTACCCTAGATTCCTAGTCAGAAAAGAAACAGTGTAGCTTGTTGAAACTAACCATGAGTCTATAGAAATGCAATCACATATATTCTGTAGAAATGTAGTTCTTTCTCAAACCTTGTCTTAACATATTTTTCCAGGTAATACAATTGTTTCATCATAACTTTCAAAGTGAAAATATCTTCACTTTAGACATTGTTTATTTATTAACTAATGATGCAACAGAAGCCTATGTATTTTCTTATATTAATGATGTAATAAGAAATTGGTTGGGACAAATGACTAGGCTAATTTAACTTCTTCATAATTTTTCCTTTGTCTTTCTGTGTGCTTTTAGAACTTTGTAATACCCACAAATGTGTACCATTTTCTCTTAAGGAAGTAGATCTAGTCGAAATATTTGTACAAGCTGTCCTTGTTTCCTCCAAAGGAAGATTGCATAAGAGAGTTTTAATCAGTTGTGTGGGGTGACCCATTTTCAGGCCATCAACAATGTAATTACTGTTGGAATGTGCTTTAAACACTTCAAGGGGTAGTGGCTCACTTATAATAAGCAAGGCTTCCTTTTTGAGTTGTATAGATAGTTGTAGAATTATACAGAAGGGTAAGGAGATAAGAAAAACCCAACCTCAATGTTCTTTGTAAACCTTGCCTCTTATAGATCTAGGTAGGCGTACACTTCTTCCTGAGCCAGATTTTGAGCTCTTAAATATTAAGATGTATAAATTTATATTAAGCATCTTTAATGCTTAGATTTTGGAATCTAAAAATATATATGTAGATATACCTTTTTGTTTTATATTTATATATACATACTTTTAATTGTATAAATGCTTCATATCTATAGTAGGAATCTAAGAAAGTCCAGGTGAGCAAAAATTAAAATGTGTCATAATCCTATCCCTTACTGGATATCATTATTTACACTCTGGTATACTTTAAAACATTTTTCTGCATAAAAGTGTTTTTTCAAAATAGTATTAAAGCTACCTCAGTCCTCTTTGGAAAGAGAAGGAGTATAAATAGATACTTTGGGAGGTTATGAATTTACTCTTAACATTGCCATCATTGTTTTAAACATCTTTAGCTCATCTTTCAGAATTTTATTTTCTCTTTAAATATCATAAGTGATAGCAAATCTTGATGCTTTGAAGCTGGATATAAATTTTTGAAATAGCTAACGGTCATTTAATACCAGAGGCTGAGGTGAATGGGAAAACTTGAGTAACATCAATTGGAATATAAAATTATGTACAATTATTGAATTGACTTAAGTTTAAGGATTATGATTTCTTATAAACTGGCCCTATAGGAGTTTTCAAAGAGAAATTATAAAACTCCTTTAATCACTCTAGCATCATTGAAATATTTGCTTAGTTTTCCTGGGCCGCATTGAAATATTTGCTTAGTTTTCCTGAGCCGCTGCTTTGAAATAAATCATATTTGATTCTTTCAGTTCTGATTTATTTGAAAGTTCAGATTTCCTTTTATCTTTCTCATTCAGAAACATTCCTAGAATGCTTAGCAGTGCTGCAGGGTGTCACCGACTGTGTAGCGTTAATGGAGAGTGTGATTCGTCAGTGGACTGCATGGAGAGTGTGATTGGTCAGTGGACTGGTTATCAGGAAAGAGTGGTCTGGCCCTAGTTTTCCTTGACCATGAGAATGATACTCATCTGAACTGTTGTTTCCTCTTCTGGAAAATGAGATATGTAATTAAATGAACTCTGCGTGTTTGATATTGACCAATGTATAAAATACTCAGGATATTTGGCGTTCTACTGGATAATTAGGAAGGTTGTATAAGGTTTTCACAAGTTAGGGAGAGAAGATCAATATGAATAAAATACTGCATATGCTTTAGTCACAGTGTGCCATTGCTTTTTAGGAGAGGGGTGAGTCAGCGCCTCAATTGAGGGAGAGAGAGTGTGTGGAGGAGATAAGCTTTTACAAGAAAGATTGTGTTTTATATGTTGAGAATATAGCCTTTACAAAGCTTCAGAGATGTGAAAGTGCACATGAGCTCTTTAGAAATATTCTTTCAAAATCCCAAATAATTTTTAGTCCATGAAGATTTTGTTCAGATTCAGTTTTCAGCCATTACTCATGTGCTCATCTATTAAGAGAAAGCTTTTACCAAAGAAAACACAGACTTGTAGTTGCTGTGGCACTAGTGAAGTAAAGATGAGTGATCTCATAAAGAGGCTAATATAGAGCAACTATTTATAAAAATAAAAAATAACCAATAAGCATAGGGTACAAAATGGTTTTATGTGTGATCCACAGAATGCAGATTTAAAAATGAATGAATATATGACTTATCAAATCGACAGGTTAGACATTGTTGGTAAAGGTATTATGATTTAGCTAACCTAGTAGGATATATTGATTGGTAAAGATTTTATATCTTTTGGGTGATTTTACTTAAAAATTAAATTATCTAAAGGAAATATTAAGAGATATGCTCTAAGATTAATGTGCAAGAATATGTAAATTGCAGTGTTTTTAAAACTTAAAAATTGGAAGCAGCCTAAATGACCCAGTCTACAATAGTTGTTATGATACAACCTAATGAACAAAATGTTTTATAGCCTTTACTCATGTTTTAACACATCTTTAAAGGTACATACAGGAAAATGTGTAACTTTACATAGTGTAACTATTTTTTTCTATGCAAATTCCAAATATGAATGCCAAAATATTGAGTATATGTTGCCTTAAGGGGATTAAAGACATTTTTCTGTAATTTCCAAATATCCTACAAAAGTTCCCTTTTATTCTCAAAGTAAATATTTTTGAGCATATGGTAAGTGCATGTCTTTTGAATATCCTGTCTGCATCATTACATGTGCCTACACTTATCTTGTCTTCTACTCCAGAAAGCCATCAAGCCCTCCTTGACCAGAATTCCTACCTGGTAGCTTGCTAAGCACCTCTTGGCTCTGTTTCCTTTCAGTGTTAATTATGTGTGTGCATAAGTATACAGACTGTTTTCTTTCCTTTGTCTTTCTGATTACAGTTAAACTTACTCCATCTTGGGCACTGTCTTTACACCTTTACACATCACTGTTCTTTACTCCTTTCCTTGCTTCCCTCTTTTCCCTTCTCTTGGGCTGTTGCCTCCAGCATTTCTTACCTACTTCTGTCTTCAGTCTGACTGTTCCACTTGTGTTCCCCACCCCCCATTGTTCATTTTTTGTCTTCATTTGAACAAAAAAAAAGGCCCCTGTTCATAGCAACAATAACAATAGTACTACTTTTATTAAAGCTAAACTAAGGGAAAATATTAAATTTAAGGTTTTTAGCATCTAAAGGTCTTGAAAGTACCTTGAAGTCCCCTCCAGGATCTACAGTAGTCTTCATCAGATCATACCTACTTTACTTAAACACCAGCATTTAAGAGAAAGTTAAGTTGTCATTTAACCTTATTTTTAAATGATTACTGTCTAATACAGTAATAGAATAGCATTCTACTAATTTCAGATAGAACTATAGATTATTTGAGAGACTTTGTAAATAACCTTAAGACCAGCCTGGGCACTCTCACCATTTATACTTTAAAAACAAAATAAAATAGAAAACGTATGTTGTAAGATCCAGCTAACAAGTCTAGAAACTAACTTTTGAAATACTACCTATGTGCATCTCTATATTAACAATGAGGAGCAGCCTCTCCCAGGAGCAGGCTATATGTACTGTGTGTCTGGATTGCAACCTGATGATGCAAAAGCTGAGAGTGTAAGAGGAATGGCTGGTGGAGAACGATTCTGGAGGGACCACTTAATGGTTTGCTGAATGTTGATTAGAATGGCCAGGAAAAGCCTCCAGCTCATTCTGCAATGGAATTTGATGTCAGTAGCATATAGCAAGAGCTAGCCAAACCCACTGAGTAAATGGAGACAAAGAGAAAGAGTCATGGGCAATAATAATAGATAGAATACTATATTGTACTATACTAATGGCCTTCACAATGAGGTCAGATTATCATCTAAATAGGATGGTTTAGGCATCCTGTTCCAAGGGAAACTAGACTAGATAACCTGTCAGAATCCCTTCTAAATCTCCCAGTCTGCCATAGATTCTTTTTTTTTTTTTTTTAATCCTCACTTGAGGGCACTTCTACTGATTTCTAGAGAAGAGGGGAAGGAGAAGGGGCAGAGAGAAACATTGATCTGTTGCCTCCCAAATGCGTCCCACTCAGGGCCAGTGATCGAACCCACAACCTAGGTATGTGCCCTGACTGGTAATGGA
Source organism: Miniopterus schreibersii (assembly GCF_964146895.1). Taxonomy (NCBI): domain Eukaryota; kingdom Metazoa; phylum Chordata; class Mammalia; order Chiroptera; family Miniopteridae; genus Miniopterus; species Miniopterus schreibersii. Next base: position 15,847,118 of record NC_138118.1, read on the forward strand.
ACCCAATCCCTTTGGGTGTACAGGACACTGCTCTTACCAACTGAGCCACACCAGCCAGGGCAGCCTTAGATTCTTAATTAGAAGATCCTCTGATGGCCATTGCACCATATTCTTTTTACTTATGCCAGCAGTTCAGGGAAATGATTTAACCTTTTTTATTGCCCTAATAGCAGCCTCTTCTGGCATTATAATTATTTTTATTTCACTATGGCGAGAAATTACCTCACAATATCTTTCAAATGGAATTTTCTAATACAGTATAACTAAACTAACTAAAGAGTTTAGTACATTTACCATTTTACTTTGTGTCTTCCTAGATGGAAACATTGTATTCCTTTAGGAACTAGTGTGAGTAACCAAAGTGAGTAGTGTTTAGTCAGCGGTTGACCAGAATTTAGAGTAGAGGAGTATGTTATTCATGAGAGGTTGGGGCTAGTCATTTAACAAAGGACTACTTGAACCTCCGTATTTACACAAACAGAATGAATATTAGACTGAGGAAGCATAGTTCCATTAAGGTCACCTGTATAGTTCTCTAACTTTCATGAGTTTGGGTTTGAATTTAGTTCCTGTCTCAAACAGTTAAATAATTGCTGCTATGGTAGTGATCTATAGCTTTTAAATTCCAGTAGAGAGAAACAAATTTCTAGTAGGAAAGTTTTGTAAAAAAAAAATTTTAGATAGTGCTGTGAAAATGTAAACAATTGGTAAAAGCTCTTTTTACTGATGTTTTGAAAATGAAAGTTTTCAGGATGAATTTTTAAAAAGATTATGTCTGGCAGCTGAGGCAGAACCTGCTTTCTCAGAAAACTGGTACATCTTACATCATTTGTTCTGATCAGTTCCACAAATTTATGGGATACCAACTGTATGCAGGGCATTATTCTAGGTGCTAAGGATACAGAAGTGAGCAAATTGCTCTCTTGACCCTTAAAAATTACTTTTTGGGGGTAGGGGAGAAGATAAAATTAAAATGTCCAATAGCTTTATGCAGAGAATGGATATAATAGAATTGACGTAATAGCTGTCCTATATTAGGTATTCAGGAAGGGCCTCTCTGACAAAGTAAATTCAAGCTGAGGTTTAAATGGAAAAGCGGGGGGGGGGGGGGGGGGGGGGGGAGCCAGCACTGATCCTCCAAGGTCAGGGATGAGAGCTTTCCTGGCAGAAGAATTTGTGAGGACAAAGGGCCTGAAGCAGACAGGTGCTCAGCATTCTCATGGAAGAGAAATGCAGCTGGGAGGCTGGGTGAAGTGAGATAGGAGAGAGGGTGAGGAGTCTCGGAGGGCTTTTAAGGCCAGGTTAAAGGGTTGAGTTTTATTTTTAATGAAATGGAAAAGCCATTGAAAGGTTTTAAGCAGATTATAACGATCACTCTACTATTGTGGGGAAAGAGTAGAGATACTAGTGGCTTAGGTCAGGGTTTTGAATCAGAGGCCAAGGCTGAGAAGAAACTCTGGTGTGGATATATATTGCTTTGAAGAAATGTGGCTGTACTAAGGATATCATACAAATGTGTGCGGTACCTAGAGGAAGGTAAAGTAAGGTTTTGGTTTTTATTTCTTAAATGGGAGATTCTGAAGGATGCCTGTATGCTCCTTGAGGGAGTTATCTAGAAAAGAGGGAAAGCTTGGTGGTGCTGGAGAAAGATTGAAGGAACAGTGCCTCTGAGGCGGTAGGAAGGGCCAAAATCCGAACACAGAGTTCTGTTGTTTGAGAAGACCATGAGCATCTGAGCTATTGAGGCAGGAGAAGTGAGCATGTGTGCAGAGGGGAATTTGTTGGGGAAAATATGGGATCCTGCCAACTGGCTCCCATTTGGGGGGAGCAGGGCTATTAAGTCACAGTGAGAAGTGGAGAGGAGCACAGGGGATGGGAGATTTGCAGAATAATGGTAAAATGTCCAATCATTGGAGAGCAGGGGAGCAAGCTACCAGAAAAAGGAGAGGGGAAAGTTATAGGTGATGCAAACTCCACAGCAGGTTATTGAGCATAGTATTTTTTTAATCTTCACCCAAAGACATGCTTTTATTGATTTTGGAGAAAGAGGGAGAAAGGGGTAAGAGAGAGTGATAAACATTGATGTGAGAGTGAAACATCAATCAGTTGCCCCCTGCAATGCCCCAACGGGATAATGCGCCCAACCAGGGATTGAACCTGCAACGTGGGTATGTTCCCTGACCCGGGGTGGAACCTGCAACCTTTCAGTGTATGGGATGATGCTCCAGCCAGCTGAGCCACACCAGCCAGAACTGAGCATACTTTTTAAAAGTTGATGCACTTATTTACTTATATCTGTCCTCCTTGCCAGCCCAATAGAAACTACATGAAGGCAGACTCTGGGTCTGTTTTACTAACAAACCCTTCTCCCCGCCTCAGGGTCTGATACAGTGCCTGTTCTATAGAAGAATACAGTTGACCCTTGAACAACGCAGGGTTAGGAGTGCTGACCACCTGCACCTGGCCCTGCCAAGGCAACCACAGGCAGGACTCAAATTCAAGTAAATCTAGGAGCTTTTTTCATAGCTTATTTTTAAGTTGATAAATTTATATGGCCCAAGAATGATGTTATAAGTAGCCAAATGGCCCTTGACAGAAAAAAGGTTCCTCACCACTGTCCTACACAGTTAAAAATTGTGTATAAAATTGGCCCTTCGAATCTGTGGGTTCCCAACCAAGGAGTTGCTCCTTGAACAGTGCAGGTTTGAACTGCGTGGGTCAATTGAAAAACTCCCCGTATAAGTGGACCTGCACAGTTCAAATCAATGTTGTTCAAGGGTCAACTGTATTTGTTGAGTAAATGAATGAATGACTTCTTAGTGGCACCCTCAAATCTAAGTATAGAGGATAGAAATGATTGGTTTCCTCCAGTTGTAGATGGGCATTTTGGAGGGGAGAGGGTAAGGGATTTGCAAAGGATTACTAGAGAATGTTGATGGTGATGGCTTAAATCTTGAGTGAGAAGAAGGGGTGAAGGTAGGGCAGTAGGTAGGAAGAAAAAGGGAGGGTCAATGGATTAGAGTGAACAGGTGAAAGAATTGTTCATAGGGTGGGAAGCTCTTTGACAGAGATTGGGGACTGGTGGGAAAGAGGATGTCTGAATTTGTGATTTTGGAGGTGAAGCTATAGAGATGACAAAGTTCAAGGTGTACCTGGGAGTACGAATGAGATAGAATAGAGGAAAGGTCACTGAGGAGAAGCTTAAAGAACTGACTGAGAGCGTAGGGTGTCAGGAGTGTGGTCTGTGTGCGTGTTAATGTCACTTAAAATGACAGGAGTTGGGGGGAAGAGAGACTTGGGGGCTGGGTGTTCAGTGACAGGAGAAACCAGTGGTCAGATTGGCCCTATTAAACCTGCTGTTAGTGGTCTATAATATCTCAATTCATTCAGCTTCATCTTATTATTAGCCAGAGTAAAAATAGTAGTTAGCTTTCCCTCCACCTCCCCCAGGCCTCTTCTAAGGGTAGTCTTGCCTTTGCACGTGCTCACTTCTGTTAGATGTATCCACTTCTTGAATCTGGCTTATGTCAATTTTAATTCTGCAACCCATTAGTATATACTCCATTTGCATAAAACTCGATCAACTTGCTGTTTAGGCTAGCTCCTACTTTAAGTATAGTGAGTGACTTCTAGCTTTTCAGCTGGTTATTAATTCTGACATCTTTTTGGCATTAAATCCATTCCTTCCACTTTAGGGTTGGTATCATAGTGAAAACATGTATTCTTGGCTTCCTTTTTCTTTAGTTAAAAACAACTCCGAGTAATGTCTTAGTTCACACAAATTAAGATTCGTTTATGTTTCTGATGGTGAAAACCATGTTGCTTGAAGGAACTTCAGAGATTATATCATCCAATTGCATCATTTTAAGGATGTTTTGTAAAAATGAGACTCAGGAAGGTAGAGCTATATCACTACTAACCAGTTGCAGAGCCTGCCTTTTGGCTTCCCAGCCTAGTGGTTTCCCCCCAAAAAACAAAATGCAATCAGAATGGTCTTTTAAATAAATAATAGAGCAACTGTATTTTCCATTTTCAGTGTGATGGGGTTATAGGAAAACCAGTGTCCCATAATCAAAATATCCTCTAATACTCTTGCCAGTTCGTACAGGACTAAGAGATGGATGGATATGTAGGGGTAGATATTTTCATTTTTACGATGAGGAAAGTGAGATGAAATTACTTGTTTGAACTCATTAAGCTAATTTTAACATTATTGAGTGCTTACTATGTACCATTTACTGGTTAATACTCATTTAACCTTCACGACAGCCCTATTATGTGTAGACATATTATTTAACCAAGCTTTAGGATTAAGGAAACAGAAAGGTAGAGATTGAGTAACTCTAACTTGCCCAAAGCTTGTAGAGGGGAACTTAGGCAGTCTGACTGAAGCCTGATTTTTTAACCACTATGACTTTGTGTGTTTTCCCCTCTACCATGACTTTGTTTAATGAGTGGCAGAGACTTGAAATCGGGTATCACAATTTGAAATCCACTGTGTTCTATATTTTACTGCCTCTTACCATGAAAATACTGCCTTACTCAGACAGTAAGGTTATATGAATGACAAGGAAAGTGAAAGATAAACTGTGGAAACAGGAAAGCAATTACAATCTTCCAAAATGAAACTACAGGAGAGTAGGTTTAAGCTGCAGGTTTGGTAATCTGCTAGGTTGGTAGAAGGGTTATGCTGTTGAAGGATAACACATCACCTTTTCTTAGTTATAAATGAACTTTTCTTATCCATCCAGCCCATTCCTCAGACTCCATATTATCAGAGAGAAAGGAAGAAACAGAAAAGAGGACCCCTTGTTGAGTTTAGATCTCCTGAACACACAGGATCAGTTCAGAAGTTCCCATGACACAGGGCATTGAGAGTGAGCTCCTTGCTTGGTTCCTCACCCAAGAAGAGACCGGCCCAGGTCCATCTCTCCTGAGTAGGGGAGGCTCAGCTCTCTGAAGAGACTTCTGCCCGGGTGCAGGCTGCCATGGGCTGGTCCTGGCTGTCTGAGGTAAGATGATAATCTATCGAATGTGCACTAATGCACAGAGCTGGCAGTGTCGCTAGTGCGGCTGGCAGCGCCCCCGACACTAATCACCTCCTGCATGCTAGGAATGGAGATCCAAGTTACTGCCCTTAAAGAGTGTATAGTCTGAGATACTGATAGGGGACATAAGATTCAATCTGTAATAAGTATATTTTAAATAATTATACTTACTTTAAAAAATAGAATTAATTGGTTTGATTCTGAATGGTCTCCTTTATGTGGGCATTTGTCCTGAAGATGGAATATTACAATAATTTAATGTATTAACTTACTGTTTTCTCACAGGGCTTCATAAGCTTATAATTAAATTGCATCAGCCACATCTGCCTCAGCCATCTGCAGTCCAGGCTCATTTTATCCCTGGGAGAGAGCTATTGTTTTTTGCCTTTGGCACATTTTCACCTATTTACCTTAGAGTTGGTTTACCTTGTTTCATGAGTCACTTGTTTGACCTCTCATTTTTCGAAGATTGTCCTAAATGAAATTTTTGGATAGATGACTAGCCGTAGGTATTTCATTCTATCCACAAATTTGATCATCAAAAATATTCTCATAAGGAAAGGAAGCAAAGGTGAAAAACACAGTGAGCCTTTGCCTCTTTCATTTACATATTGACCCCAATATCAGAAGCTACTTGAAAGTGTGTGCAACTTTGTACAGATCCTCTCCTGAGATTGGACACAGAAATAGGTTGAAATAAAACACAGTTTTCAGCATGACTCGGCACTGTGTTATTTACTTTCTCTGCCTATTAGCCTGTGGGTCAAGAGATCTGTTATCCTAGAGCAGTTGAGTGTTAGAGTGGAACAAACCAAACACATCGTGTTATTTTTCTGTTTTAATAATCTGTGCTTTTATTTTTAAAATATATAGTTTTGCATCAGCTAAGCATGATTTGGATTTCTCCTCCAGAATTATAAGTCACCTGATTCTCTTTTGCTAAAAGAAAAAAGAGGTGGTGAGCTTTTTAGCTAAACATTCGTTTCATTATCCCCTTGTTCACAAGTGCTTGAGCCATGCCAGAGGATAATTGTCCAAAAGATTTAAACAAAGGAGTTCTGAGTTTTGTCTGGTCAAATCACTGAAATACATCATTAGAAAATATCTAGTAGTGACTAAAACCTTAAATCATGTAGATTAAAAATGACTTGCTGCTTCTACTTATCATGTTTCCATAAAAGCAGTTTTCAAAATATGTTCTCTTAAAATATCTTCAAAATAGTTCCTGGTCGAATGGAAACAAGTGTTGGGAAAATTCTCTTGTTGCAGATGTATTCATTAGTGTGGTGTTAGCATTGCCAAAAGGAAGGAGAACATGCCAGGGCAAACATGCTCAGCCCTGAGAACATTCCTTCTCTGAACTCGCCTTTCTTTCTCCTCTGCTCCCTCCTTGTCTAGAAGTTCCATTGTTGCCATCATTATCCAGAATGTAAATGGCTCTGCCAGAAATGCTGCCCACAGCCTGTCCAAGAACAAATGTGCAGGACATGTATGTGCTCACTTCCAGTTGTTTGCTTTCGGTATTTTTCTAACAATTGGAAAAGCCCAGTATAGGAAGAGAACATTATAGTCCGGAAGTTGTTAGAGTTGGTTGGCCTGGCTGTGCTTGGTCCACAGAGGCAAGGGTATAACCCTGTTTTCTGCCTACTTTGGAATAAGCGGATTTTGTGTGTCGTGGTGGTATTTCAGTATGTTGGTAGCTTTGTATTCTCCAGAATACTTGTGTTCCTAAAAATATGTCTTACAGAATAAATTTCCCTTAAGGACTTAATCTCCAGACATTTTCCCTTAAGTCTTCTGTATTCAGAGCTCTGGCCATTGTTATTAAATCCTACATTTTTAGAGCTGATAGTCCCTTTACAAACAGAGTAAGACTGGAGATTTTAGAGATTATATAGGCTAGCTGTTTCTCTTTGCAGCAGAGAAACAGTCCCACAGAAGTGAAGTGACCTGCCCAAGGCCTGCAGTTAATAGCAGAGTTGGGACTAACCCCACGTCTCTGTTAGTATTTTTCTCTCTCCAGTCTGATTCTACCCGCTGTCTCAGACCTGATACTGTTTTATACTTAGCAGGGGCACTGAGGACTGGGTTCCAACCCATTTATTACTAAAGAATGTACTTATTACTAAGTCCTTTTTGGCCCCCTGTATTATGTACTCTTGGACTCAACCAAGTCAAAAGTCTAGATTTAATTGAAAACAGTGTGGAAACTGTATTGATTCCAAATGTAATCTCCAGGCCTTGTGCAAGGAGGGAGGCCCCATAACGTTTCAGAGACAGTTTTGATAAACATGTAAAGGTCTTTCACCATAGCTGTTTTCTTGACTTATACCTTTGAAGTTCCCTGTGACATAAGTTGTTGAAGCTTCATTCTTACTGTAGGAGAGAGAGCTCATTCCATTTTGCTTGGGATCTGCCATTCCCCACCATTCTTTCCCCAGCAGGCTTCCCACGTTGCTCAATGAAAGCCAGCGTCCTTAAAAGGGCCCACAAATGCTCATCAACTCTCCGACCTCATGGCTGTTCTGTCCTTTATTCACTCCACTTCAGTTTCACTGCTTACTCTCTTGCTGGTCTTCAAACACGTCAGGCAAAGTCCTGGTGCACTTTGCACTTGGCTATTTGTGCTATATAAATGCTCTTCCCCTAAAGACTGAATGACTCCTCCCTCACCCCCTTCAGATTAAATCACCATCTCTGTAAGGCCCTCCCTGACCATCCTATTTAAAATTGCAGCCCCCATCCCAGCATTCCTATTCCGAGTCCCCTTCTTTGCTGTGTTTTCTCCATAATGCTTGCCCCCTTCTAACAGCACTTGTTTTTGAAGAGCTCTCCAGGTAATTCTTACCTATAGACAGCACAGGAAGCTTCTGCCGTAGATGTTGCTTCACTAGGTTTTACTTAGGAGAATCCTAGCAGAAGCAGGATTTTAAGTATTAAGATGAATTTTAGGTTCTTAATTGTAGCTTCAAGCAAAATACTTTTCACATAATAGAACAAGTCTCTTGAGTTAAACCTTATAGTGGCTAAACATTAGTGTTTCCCATGTACCAGAAAGTTTCTTGGCAGTCGTGATAGCAGTATATTCCTATATGTAACAAATCTTGAGGACCAGGTGCCTAACAATCTGAGGATCTTCTGATTTTTTGTAATGAATTTGTCTTATTTAAATAAGAGTTTAAGATATGAGACCTCAAATAAAATAGTTGATTTCAGTGACTCTTTTCCTTAAAAGAGGTCAGCATTACATAACCTATGTATAATTAGGTTAACTTTAGAATGTTTGCTACTATTTATAATTTTTTATTTGAAAGTTTTTGTCCAATGTTAAAAATCACACATTGTAGACATTTTGGCAAGTCAGAAAAGTAGTAGAGAAATACTGGGGGAGTCTCTAAAGTTTACTCCCATTGACACTTATGTGTTTCCCTCTAGCCTTTTTACCTTGCTGTGATCTCCTTCTGGAATGGGAGTGGGGGTAGGGGCTTACGTGATTTAAAAGGTGTAATGGAGAAAATATTTCCACCACGAAGAACTAAGCATCATTAACAGTTGTACATATTTGCTTCCAGTTTCCTATCTATGTGCACACTTTTTTAAAAATGGAGCAAATAATATATGAGCACCTTCTGTCTTTTTAAAAGGCATATGGTGTTATAGATAAATTCATCTTTAATTACCATTCCCCATTCTGTTTCCTCATTCCACCATTGGCCCTGCACCCTCACTGAAATAATTACTTTTGTAAGTTTGATATATGTTGGCCCAGTACAGTTTCCATACTTGATACCATAGAGAATATGTAGCATTGCTTTGTTTTAGTTTCTCTAAACGATGTCATGCTGTAAATATATCATTCTGCAACTTTTTTCCCCCCTCAGGTTTGGATCTATCCAAGTTGATACTTACTGATCTAGTTCATTACCTTGGCTGTATAGGACTCCCAGTATATGGATGTACTACGGTTTCTCCAGTCCCTTTTTGATGGGGTTAAATTTGTGTCTTAGCTTTTATAAATAATGCTACAAAGAATAATCCTCATAGGTCTTCTCAAACACCTGTGTTAGTGTTTTTCTAGGATCCTGTAGATTTGTATCCTGCCTTTTCTCTTAACCTTAAGACATGAGCATTTCCATTGACTTAGTATAATCTCTTCATAAACACATACCTCTTAAATCTAGACTTTGAAACACCTTTCATTTCCATAATGAAAAATTAATATGAAATTGTAATTGGGCACAAGGCTTTTCTTTTTTACATCAGAGTAATTTAAACATTGCATGGACTCTCTTTCATAGTAGTAGGTAAAACATTAAGCTATTTCAATACAAAGGATTATAAAACAAAAATTAGAAGCATAGTTAGTACTTGGAGTGGCTAGAGCAATCAAGGACTGGCATACCTGGGATTTCATGTTCTTATATCCCTTTTCTAAGTCTAGAGAACTTTCTTAGATTTTCTGAGATGTCCTCTGTCACAACTCATCCTTGAGGGTCCTCCTCTGACGCCACTTCTCTGCATCTTTTGTGACAACTTCCTGGTCCCTGACTGTATCAGCTCTGTGCACACATTACTTTTTCATGTTTCTTGTCCCATAGCTACAGCGACCTCCTCAAGAATAGTGTATTATTTATTTTGTACCCTAAACAAGCACAATGCCTGACACATAGGCGTTGACCAAATATATTTTGAATAAAGGAAAGTGAGACCATGTGAGATGGGCATGAGAGAGAGTGGGAGTGGGAAATAGGGATGGTGACTTTAGTAAGGAATTTCAATTTATTGAAAGTGTGGAACGGAATAAGGACATTTTAAAAGGAAATGCCGTGATGATAAGGGTGATAAAATGACAGCTTTGACAGTGGATCTCTGCTTTAGAATATTGCCATCTGCATATATACAGACTGATTAAATCACCAGTTTTAAGTTAGAAAATAAATTAATTTCTTCTTAGAATTGAAATATCAGTATATTTGTTAAAGTCCATACTTGTTTTTCTAAGAATAAATAAAAAAGCTTGGATCCCTGACAGATCTAGGCACCTTACAGAATTTTTTCTTTAACTCCTTGCCTCATTCCTTGGTTGCCCCAATTTTAATCAAAGCTGGGTTTCCTGGAATGAGTAGACTAAAGTTAAAGGAAATATTTTGGTCACCATTCTTACGAAATCCTTTGTGGTTTGGAAGCAGTACTCCTTTAGCATTTCAACAGTTTCATTCATGTTCCGCACACAGTGCAGCAGAACAATACCAGTAACTGAGCTTCAGAAAGAGAAGTTCAAATGCAGAACCTCCTAATTTAGAGATTGAACATTCAACTTTGGGGAGGAGAGTCAGAGAATAGCTTTTTAACTTTTATCAGGTCACTAGTTATAAACCATTTAATACTATCAATTTTCTTGGCAAGTACCTTCATAGCTGAGAAAACAATTTATTTTAATGATTATTTTGTATAAGAGGCTGCACTGCTCTCAAAGTTTGCACATTTTTACAATAGAATTCTAATGTATTTTAAGTAAATGCAAATGCCGCTGTAAGGAGAAGATATAGTCTTATCAGTAATCAAAGATTTAAGATTGAAAATAATGAGTTATGGGTATCATCACCTTTTTCCAATACTGAAATTGTTTTCGGTACAGAATACTTTGATTGTTTCTGGGTACTTTTTGCTGCTAATTAACATCTCTTTTTACAGGATTCATGAATAAAATTTTCCATCCCAACATTGATGAAGCGTAAGTAACTTTAAAAATGTTTAAATCTTAGCAGCAGCTGCTCTTGATTAGAGTTCATCTCTCTCTTCATTATACAGAAGCTTCAATTATCTTATTGGATTTTATCAGCAGATAGGACTGTATGAATGGTCACTTAAACTATGGAGTCCTAGAGATACGATATTCTAACCCACTTAGTTCAAATTCTGTTGGACTGCTTAGTTTTGCCATTGTCATGAATGGGTCCTTCATTTCCCTTGATAGCCAGCTAGCATTCATAATATTCCACATTTCCATTCTCTTTGTAGATACAATTCAGATACCTGTTTTCAGTATACAGATTTATTATTTTCAACCCTTAAAGTATTTCTTAGTTTGTGAGAGTAAAGCAAACATGAATGACTGTAGTTTCATTTCAGTTACTGAGTCTTAATTATCCCTTTATTTTTCTTCTAATATTAGTGATATTTTAAAATGTGATACCAGTGTCTCCTATTTTGTTACTTCCAGTGCTGTTTAGAATACATGATTATTTGTTCTGCATTTTTTTCCTTGTTGTGGCACTAAATTTTGATATTTCATGCACACATACCTGAGGGGTGTTCTGAACCCTGTGTGAGTAGGTTGTATACATGCACCCTGTCCCGTTGTCCATTAGTACTCCTGGGTCACAGTCATCCAACAGGAACATTCTCTCCTGTAACGGCAGTGCAGTCAGACTCAGGAGCTGAATATTAATGTAGTAGTGCCTTTTAATCTGCCATATTCTCGCAGTGTACTTTTTAGCACTTTTTTTTTCATTCAGTAAAGGATCCAGTCTAGGCTCATGTATTGCATTTAGTTGTCATGTTTCCTTAAACTACTTTAATCTGGAACAGTTCCTCAGCTTTTTATAAAGTTGACATTATTAAAGACTGTAGGTCAGTTATTTTATAAGACAGCTGCCCCTCAATTTGGGCTTGTCTGATGCTTCCTTACTACTCCACTGAGAGTGTGCACTTGAAGGCCAGGAAACCACAAAGTGCGATCGTGTGCTCAGGGCAGCTGTTTGGAGGCCGGGCTGCCCACCCCTGGTTCCAGTGTCGGTTCTCATCCCCTGGCTGAGGTGTTACCGGTTTCTCCATTGTATAGCTACTGTTGTTCCCTTTCAATCTGTAAGGAGACACTTTAGACTTTGTATACAGTGTGAGGCAAAAGTAGGTTTACAGTTGTTCGTGTGGAAAATAATGCAATAAATCAGTAAATGACACAGGAGAAAACTCTGTTTCACATACAACAGCTGTGAGCCCACTTTTGCCCCACCCTGTGTATTCTGCTTCTCATCATACTTTTCCCCAGTTGGGATTTTTAAAAAATGATCTATTAAAAGTATTTTTCTTGATAAATAAAATTAGTTGCCAGATACATGCAACTAACTTTCTAATTTTTAAAAAAATGCCATTCTTTCCATCTGTTTCAGGTCAGGAACTGTGTGTCTAGATGTAATTAATCAAACTTGGACAGCTCTCTATGGTGAGTTTGGCCATGGAATATTTTTTAGAGATGTTGAGAACACTGCCTTAAAAAATGTTTGGCTTTTCTTCTCTGATTTAAGATGTTTTGTTGGGAATGGGAAGGGGTTTTGAAGGCCTGGATGGGATGGGAAAGTTTGATCAGTGAAAAAAATTTTATCAAATTCAAACTTTGGTTTAGCAGAAGTTTAAAATAGTCTTGTGAGATTCTGAAATTAAGGTTAGTGATATACATATGCAGACAGAGAGATACACATAAAAATGTTTGCATATCTGTGTATTTAGAAGCATATTGTATACATGTTTATCTGTAATTTTTTTCTTTTCTTAGAAAAACTTTTAGGAATGTCCCTGTGGAATGATATGATGTCTTAAGAGGTTTGGGGGATCATCAGTTTCAAAGTCCTAAACCTTGCTATGAAGCAAAGAATAATTTAGCTTTCCCTTTAGTGCTGAAGTTGACATCTCTTACAGTGAATCAACAATGAATTGCCTAGTTCTGCAAAATACTATGCTAAATATCACAGAGAAATACAAGGACTATCAGGCCTTCTCTCCCTGAGCTTGTAACTTGGTTGGGGAGCTAAATATATTTTAAAATATAATTAAAGTTAATTAGGGATACAACAAATTAATATGTTTATTCCCCCACATGTCTGAGTCCTCATACATCACAGACTCCCTGCTTTCATGCCCCCACCCCATGAAGCTTCCCCTGATGCTCAAGCTGGGAGTACTCTCTGGCCACTTACATTTTATAGCTCTTTTTTTGTGGCCTGCATTTACTTTCATTGTGTTTGTTGTTATGCCTGTATTTTCTGTGTGCTACTAGATGATTTCTGCCTTAATCGCCGTTTGAGGTGTGCATGTCTGATTTGTCTTTTTAAGTCCTGGCACTCCTAACACCGTGCCCTGTACCAGTGCGTTTGAAACAATGAGTGGTATAAGCAGTGCTGAGGGACATGAGAAGAGGGAGGAAAGATCCTTTAGGTTGGGGTTAACCAGGGATGGCCTGCTCTTGAAGAGTTGTGAGACCTTTGAAAGGTTTAAGGTGCCTAAGACATCTTTTTCCAGCCACAGTCCTATTAGTCACTTTGCCAGACACCCTTGTAACTAGGATGGTGCATGAGACTCACAGGAAAGTTGGTCACCAACAGCACCCAGTCCTTCTTTTTTCTCCTCCTGATTCTGCTATTTAAGAATTATTTCTTCTGCCTAGAGTTTTCTTCCCTAATCTTTGTGTGGCTGGTACCTTCTTTTCTCACCTCAAACATTACTTCCTAGAGAAGCCTTTTTTGCTAGCCACTCCATCTTAAATAATACCCCTCCATAGCACAGCACCCCATTATAAAAATGTCTTTAAAACCAGTATTTGTGTATTGCTTATCTTGTCCTATTAGATTGTAAGCTCCACAAGAGCAGGGACTTTGTTGTATGTGCACATGCCCATATACACGTGTCTAAAACAGTGCCTGGTGTACTATATGGGTTCAAATATTTGTTGAGTTAATGAGTGAAGTAATCATGCCCAGTACTGTTTAACATGAGAGTTTTGGAGAAATTACAGCTTACAAGGAGAAGAGGCAACAAGAAAGAACATATACTCTGAGGTTGATTTAATGGATTCCTTTTAAGATGGTTTTTTGGTAAAAATGTCTCATGGCAGGCTGCCTGGAATATCTGATGTAATGATGTCTTTTCTTAAACTGTGTTCACATTTTAGAAATGTACATAACAAAATACTGCAAGCTGGTTCCCATTACAATAAAGTAAATCGGACATTAGTTCAACTAATTCTTTTACTATTGACCAGAAAACCTTTGTGGAAGGGGTTTGCTGATTCTCAAGTAGCTCACATCTCAGAACAGATTATTTTTAAAATAACAGCTTTATTAAATTATAATTTATATACATAAAATTCACCCATTTAAAGTGTGTAATTTGATAGGTTATAGTATAGTCACAGTATGTACAATCATTACCACATTTTCATTATAAAACATTTTTATCAACTCAAAAAGAACCCCCTTATCCTTTAGCTATCACTCCTTTAACCCTCCTATCTCCCCTCCCCCAGGCCTAGACAACAACTAATCTACTTTTTGTCTCTATAGATTTGCCTATCTGGGACATCCCTTATCAATAGAATTATGCAATATGTGGTCTTTTGTGACGCTTTTTTCCCACTTCATATAATCTTTTCAAGATTCATCCATGTTGTAACATGTATCAGTACTTCTACTTCTTTTCATAGAATATTCACATTTTTATCCATTTGTCAGAAGATAGACACTTGGGTTGTTTTTACTTTTGGGCTTTTATGAATATTTGTGCTCAAATTTCAATGTGGACATATGTTTTCATTTCTCTTCGGTGTTTTACCTAGGGGCAAAATTACTGGGTGGAATTGTGGTAACTGTTGAGGAGCTGATAGACTTTTCCAAAGTGATTGTACCATTTTACATTCCCACCAGCAGGTGTCAGGTATAAAAGGTTCAGAACAAACTTTAAAGCAGAAGGCCAGCATGACTTAAGATTTCATCACGTCTATAAAATGTTAGAACATGTTCTTGTATTACCTTGCAAATCATTTATTAAGTGACGTGAATTAAAGTGAACTTTTGGTCGAAGTGAACTTTTATTTTTGTATTACATGTGTATGACTTATCGTTAAATGTTCCATGATACACCTGGCTGGCATGGCTCAGTGGTTGAGCATTGACCTATGATCCAGGAGATCACGGTTCCATTCCCGGTCAGGGCACATGCCCGGGTTGCGGGCTCTATCCCCGGTGGGGGCGTGCAGGAGGCAGCCGATCAATGACTCTCTCATCATTGATGTTTCTCTCTTTCTCTCTCTGAAATCAATAAAAAATATATATTTTTTAAAAGTTCCATGATACAAGAGCATGGACCTACTAACATTACAGGTAAGTGCAGGAAATCAGAAGAAATACATGTAGAACAACATAGTCCAAAGTATTTTGTGCATGGGTGAATTGTTTAGATATTTTGCTCAAACTCAAACTATTCCTGAAGAAAATTTTAGATTTTTATTTAAACTTAAATTTTCTTTCATGAAAAATTTTAGGAGCAGATAAATACACTTTACATCAAAGTACTAGTAGAGAGAATTGGTTCAAATTACCTTGTTTCTTTTACTTTTTTTTAAATTGATTTCAGAGAGAGGAAGGGAGAGAGAGAGAGATAGAAACATCAATGATGAGACAGTCATTGATCAGCTGCCTCCTGCACTCGCCCAACTGGGGATCAGGGAGCCTGCAGCCTGGGCATGTGCCCTGACTGGGAATCAAACTGATCTCCTGGATCCTAGGTCGATGCTCAACCGCTGAGCCACGCTGGCCGGGCCATTGGTTGATTCCTGTATTTGCTCTTACTGGGGATGGAACTGCAGTCTTGGAGTATCAGGATGGCGCTCTAACTAACTGAGCTACCCGGCCAGGGCTACCTTGTTTCTTTTAGGCACACCTGATCTTGAGATCTAAACTGAATTTTTATTACAAACTGCTGAAGCCTCTGGCATTGATAATTGGTGAATTCTGAATCACTCAACTTTTGCAGTAATTCTTGAGAGAATCTTCATTCAAAGAACAAGAAAATCTTAATTTAATATGAAGCAACTATGAGAAAGTTGGCATATTAGCACAAATACTCAACTGAAAAGCAAAATGCTTAGCCTGGCAACCCAACACCTTTACTGTACCATAGGGTAGAGAGCAGGGTGTTACTTGTGAAATTTACTGCAATTAACTTTGCCCCAGGGCATGTACTGTGCAGTGGATATACATGTGTGTAGTATAATAGCAGTTCCTAGTTGAAATTTCCAATTTATACGGTGTTCATGTTTGTAGCAAGTTTAGTCCTCTGTTCTCCCCCCACCCCTCAGAAAGAAAGTTGATTCTGGTAGCCCATTCAGCTCATCACTCCTGCTCTCATCCTGTTTTTCTTTGCCAAGGATACATGCGGTTTGTTCGATCAGAAGCTCAGAATTGGTATAATTGTAGTTTAATTGCCCAGTAATTTTTAATTCTATATTATTTAACCTTGCAAGAGAACTAATTACAGTGGGTAATTTGGCTAATTTTCTAAAGATGCTTGTCATCAGTATGAAGTTACCTATTGTGTATGAAGTTTCTATTGTTACTCTTGTGACATTTAAAAGGAAAGACGCAGATGCCATCACAAAATTGATTCATTTTGGTTTCCTGTATGATAGCATCTTTTTTTATATCCCTTCCTGCTTGCTCTTCCAGACAGCAATGATAAAAGCTCTGGAAAACTTAAAATGCAGCCAAGGAGATCTGGATTTCAGTTTCAAAAACAACTTATTTTAAAGATGGATGGAAGCAAAATTCATTCATTAAACCATAAGTAGCTTTGTAAGCTCCCCCTTCTATTTTTGTTTTCCTTTTTACTACAAGGTATATTTTATCCACAGTTGTCTTTTCAACCCAAATTCCTGGAGACTCAGGTACCTTCACTGCAACACAGCTTTCGTTTCCCTCCCACCCGTCTGGGCCATGCGTACTTGACCCCTGAATATTGCGTTTATCTTTCCAACTTTCATTTTACTCATTTCTCGACTGACTTGGTAAATACTTTGTAGATTAAACTGTGGACATGGAAGGTGGGAGACAATTTTCTTATAAAATCGGTCAGTTTATAATTTTATTCTTACCCTTCGGGTTGCTAGCCAATGGACTGGATACTTCTCTTTGCTGGTGAAAAAAATCAACTTTTGGGAAATTACTTCCCCTAGGTCATCTGGCTAGTCAATAACAGAAAAACAAAGTTGACTAAAACAAAAGGAATGCTTCAGGGACTTTGAGATTCAAATTAGACAAAAGAAACAAAGTTTCTTTAGGCATTTAGAAAAATTTTAAACCATGAAGTTGTTCAATAGTATTAAGCTGTGGCCTAATGAATTTAAGATACTAAATGAATGTAAGCTTTCCCATATTGGAAATACTTGGTCCATCCCTCTTTTCAGTTAGATAGCCTATGAATCTTTCCAAACAATTCAAAATTTGGCTGAAGGTAAATGTACCTTAAAATAACGCTTTATGTTGAATTAGTGTTTGCTAACTCTGTTTCTAGACTTTTCAGTGTAGTTACACAGACAAGAGATAAATATATCTGCCTGCATGTATGATTGGCCAACAACCACTGTTTGAACAGGCCTGAAAATGCAGTATTGATCCATCCATGTTGGAATCACAAACATGATCCTGCCTTTGAACAGCTGCATGTCATTATGAGTCTCTCAGACAGGCCAGGTAGAGCAGTTTCTTTCAAGTACTGTGGGAAAAATGTCAACTGTAGTAGATAAAGAAGAAATATGCTGAGTTTTGACTTTGATGGCTTCAACAGCACTTGGCTCCATCATCCACTTCCTTTATCTGTCTGCTTGGAGATACTCAGATGTGGTATTGGTGAGGCCCAAGAGTTTAATTAGCTATACACAGAAAATGGGGTCTTTTGGGTTGAACACCTTAGCAGAAATTCATTAAAAACACCACATTCACATTCATTGGTGGTCAACATTAAAACCATGGAATGATCCAAGCTTTGTGGATCGTGGGACATGAGCCAGGCTATGAAAGACACCCACAACTTCGTTCTGCTTTCTTTGAGGCTATAGTTTCAGGGCTCAGTTATGATTACATGGATTTGTTTTCACTTTATTTGCTTGTGGTCACATGTGTAGGTAAAGTCTTCCCCATCCATGGCCACCTACCTTGTAATTGCATGGAATTATCTTGTTCCTTTTTGACATTAAGGATAAACTAAGATTGTCTAGTAATTAAAAACTTTAATAATGAGTTTTAGTATGACTGTAAGAATACTCAGGTAGTTATACATTAACTGTCCTCATTTCTGGAAGGTTAGTAACAAATCCTATTACCATGTTTTAGCTTGCAGTCGTTTAAGGTGAGCCAGGGTCATGCCAGGTTTGAACTAGGGTGACCTCTAAAGAACACCTAGATGGAAAGTGTTTTGAGATTGACATGACAACAGGGGGATTGTTTTTGATGAACAAGAGCCTGTTTTCTTCATTCTGATCTAAGTATTAGCATTATTTTTCTAATGTAGATCTCTATAGTTAAAATACATTGTGGGGAGGGAGCTGCATTTAGGCAATAGATGGGAGACGATTTTCTAGCTTTGTGGAATGCTTTAAACTGTTTGCGTTGCGTAACTGCATGCCTCTGGTTGGTAATCTGGCACTCAGCAGAGTGTATATGGTACTCCTCCCCGGTTTAGTACCCTTACCTTTCACATTGCCTTTTCCCACATAGAACAGAAATACCTATTTTTAGCTTGGAATATTTAAAAACTAATGCTTCCACTAGTGAGATTAGGTATGTCATATATTGCAAAAATTCTTTGAATTTCTAATGACTAATTCTTATTAATTCCTACTAATTGCTCTTTTTTCTTTTTGAAAGGTGTGAGGAGGGAGGTGCTTTGTTTTTTGCCTTCATGAGACCTCACTCTGTCTTGTAAAAATTCCCATGGACTAACATGAGAACATTGTAAATCTGATGAGGTCAGACTTTTTGTATATTTTATCCACACAGAAGATCCTCTCAGTTAAGTAACGAGATACATTCTTGAATTTATTGTCTAGCAAATTGGTGGCTGGATATATTATTCCATTAGCAACGTGGCTAGCCTTGTGGCCAGCTGGTTCTGCCACGGTACCACAGAAGGTCTTTGTGGTAGTGTGCTTCAGCTCATCCCATGTTTCCCTTCAGAACAGAGATAGAAATAAGCTTTTCCCCGTTGAAATTGGGATCAAATTAGTTATTTTAGAGAATGTTATTTTTAATCTCAAAGCCATGTCTTTTATGTCCTTCCTGTCTGGGGCATCTGTCCTGATCGGCCTTACTCACGTTCTTGAGGGAATGTCTGTCTGCCTCTGGCCCACTGCTTACTGTGTCTTTCATGCATACCAACTGCTTGATCAGACGCAATGCTAACCCTCCAGTTGATGGGGTGAGGTGCATAGGTTTCTGACTACTCCTCTTTTAGGGGGTTAGAATTTCATTGTTCCTTACTGTTCACAGACTGTAAGCAGGAGAATGTTAAAGTAAAAAACACTCAAATCAGTTGTTAAGATCGTAACTTCTTAGGAGTTAATAAAAGAGTAGAAAAGTAAATATCTATTAACTAACCCCCAAGTTATTAAATAACTGAAGGAAATCTGGAAATTTTATTTATTTGCCCTGTTTCAGTCAAAAACAATTGGCAGCATGTATGTTTGGATGTGTGTTTTTTATACATATAGTAGGTAGCCACCCCCGAAAAAAACACTTGTTGAATGAATGAAATGGAATTTTATGGTTGAGCTTTATTTTGAGTACATTATAAATTCATGGCCTGTTTAGCAGTTCATGGTGAATTAATAATCAGAGTTCCTTGAAAGATGAGCGAAAGTCAGTCAGTGGGATTTTGGAAGGTCAGCTGCTGATTTTCTGTAGTTTATCAAGAATCTGAATAACATGAAATCCCAGGTGATCCCAACTTACTTAGTCATTAGGTTCAACTGTAGTGGCCAAAAGCCCAGGGAAAGAGATCTATGTAAGTCACAGAGCAAATCATCGCATCACCTCCTTGTGGTGGTTGCCCATCTTTTCACCTCCCTAATCATGATTCCCTTGGTCTCCTTTCAGTCCTGCTCCCTGTTGAATTACAGAACAGTTACGTGCCTCCTTACAGAGTGGTGGCTAGCTCACTGATTCTCAACGTGGGAGGCCAGGGGCCCTTCTGCAGAGGGGAGGGAGACAGAGAAACACATTCGTTTGGATAGCGTGCTTCTGGAATATGAAGAGTTGTGAAGGAATGTAAGGGGAGCTTGCTCTCGATGAGAGGTGACTGGAGTGATTGTTGTAAGGAAGCTGATTGCAAAGGCAGGAGTTCACAGCCTGGAAGGCCAGCCAGCAGATGGCTCCTTGATCTATGGCTGGAATGATATATTGAGCTTGATGTAGTTACGTGGCGGGAAAGGGAAGAGGAACTAGATGCATTTTATTAGGACAAGTAGCAAGTCTGGGAAACTTACAGTGGGAAAGGCGGAAAGCCTAACCATGGTCCTTTCAGAGGTTTGGAGCCAAGGAACGAACGGGGTGTTGGAGTCAACCTAGCTATTAGGAGAAATGAATCGATTTTCAGGGAAATAATTTTAGACATGTTGAGTTTGATAAGACCAGAAATATAAAGGACTGATTAGAAAGAACAGGTAGCTTTCAGCATAGGCTTATTGTAAGCTGGTGAGCTTCCCAGAGTGAGAGTGTATGAAGCTATTTCTTAAAATACAAATACCACAGAATTTACACTACTGTTGTCTTTCTAAACAAGTTTTTCTGTGTGTTGTTTGTTTGGCTTTAAAGAGAAGGAACGCAGGGCACTGGGCATCTGGGAGACGAGTAGAATTGGAAAGGGGGTGAGGTGGCATTTGAGAAGGCCTTGGTGGTTCTTGGCACCTGGCCATGACTGCATGTATGATGTGGTGTTTTCTGAGTTACAGCATTTTGGGTGTTAAGTATGAAAAGCAAATGAAGATTATGCAAGTTAAAGTCTCTGAGATGACTGCCTGCTTGGTAATTGTGGTTTCTGGTGGGGCAGACCACGTGGAACTTTGGGCGTCCACAGGGTTTTAACCTGAAGATAGCAGCATGCTTTACAAGAGTTTCCATTTTAATTTCCAAAGGAAATAAAGGAAGAAGAAATAGCTTATGGTCACTGGTTCACAAACAGCCAAGAATAAAACATGAGATGTGTGATTCATCCCTCCCATGTTTTCTCCTGTAAGCAATGCATCATCTTTTTGGGAGTCACCTGGAGTAGGGTGGCTTTACTTTAAGAAGTGGTGCTCCCCCCCCCCCAGTGTGACTCATTTTAATTAACATGTATTCCTTAAGGGATACAGGTAGATGTATCTACTCTAAGAAGGTGGCATATTTATATTACTATGCAGTTTTTATAGTCATTTATAGTAATATGCAGTTCTTCCTTGTAAGGACCTGCAATATTGTACTTTTTTTTTGCAGATTATATACTTTTTGAGATGCAGAGAGGAAGAGACCTGGCCATGGTCAAAGAACCAGCCAGTGGAGGGCCTGAGATTAGACTTGTGGTCTTCTGGGTTTTTCATCTGTTGTTCATCTCTTAAGGAGGCCAGCTCCCCTTTTGCTGGAAACAGTTCAGCTTAATGGAATTTGCTCTACCCAGTGCCCACAGTGTGTTAGATGATATCCATCACCACCTATTCTACTGTAAAGCAGCCCTTTAATGCCCCTTTAAAATGGATCTACTTTTTCCTGCCCATACTTTGGAATAACTCCACCTGGAGGAAGTGATGGTTACTTAAAAGGTATGCCGAAAAGGGTCAGGGAGGGCTACTCAGTTAGCACCTCTTCAGCATCTTAGCTGCCAAGACATTTTCTTGAGCCAAAGAACCCACAAGCAAATAGCCCTCTTCTCGTTTGGTCTCTGGGGTTAGGGGTTGCATAGGGTAGGTAGTGTTTTCTGGCTTTGCATTTCTGCACACCCTCACATACAACACACATACACACATACCAGCCAATCCTAAATCAGAATCCCTGGGGTGGGTATGAGACCTCAGCATGCATATTGTAAGAAAACTCCATAGGTGTAAATCTGATGAACAAACAGCCAGGACCTAGATTCGCCCATAAACCATTGCTCTTGACTGCATGGGGAAAATCCTGCTTTAGATGAGAGATCAGTATGATTTCAGTGTTTCTAAAAGTTAAACATGAATATAAATTATGAGTTTATGTGTCTAAGTGGAGGTATGAATGTTGTAACATTGTTAACAAGAATACTAATAAGATCAGGCTGAAGAGTCAGTCCTAATGGACTGCATTTTGCTAAGTGCAGATTTAGTCCAAGACAAAAGTAAGAGCTTTGTTCGTCATAAACCATACTTCCCAGGAATCTTGGGACTTCCTTTAAAAATGAAGGCAGCCAGTAATGGAGCCAGCTGATTGTAATCTGTAGATTGGGTGACCTATGTCTGGTTCTCTCCCTTTCAAAAAGCGGGAGGTTAATGTTTTTTTAAAAAGACTTTTGAAATGATAGGTTTTTTTTATTAACAGTTCTAGGGGGAAGTGTTCATTATGATGGATTTTCCAAAGATGAGTATCTTTATTTCATTTTTTGTTTATAGTTTAGGTTTCTTCTGCCAACATTCTTATCTTAAAAGAAGGTATGTGCACTTCTGCATGTTTGAGAGAGATTTTTGGCAGGAGGACCCTGTTGGCGGTAATAATTTTGCTAGCCACTTTTAGAAATGCTTCATTGCTTCAACACCCTGGCCTTCAAAGGCTACCATCTTTGCCTGTAACTGGGCTGTATACTTTCCCTTTTCTGCTCTTTTGTGTTACAGATGTGACTCGGCACATCTGTAAAATGGACAAAAAGTATGTTAATGCAGAAAGACAGTAGACACAGGAAGGAAGAACCAATAATTGAGGGTTCTCTTATTTGTTTGTAACAAATACCTAGGCAGAGCCACTTATTGGAAGCTTGAGAAACAAAGTAGAGAGGAAGGGTAAAAAATCTCTTCCTGGAACACATGAAACACCTAGTTATGAAACATGTTGTCTGCAATATTTGAATCCCAAAGCACTTCTGAACATTACTTAAAGTGAGTAAAACTTGTACTTTATTTTTTTTAAAGGTTTTGTTGTTGTATGATAGGAACACTCAGCTGCTAATCTTTCTGACCAGCACATGTAGTAAAGACATGGCAGGAGAAGCCCCCAGTTCACTATATGTGGGTATCTGTGAACAGCCTTGGGCTACTTCCTGTGGTTGAGCTACTTGAAAACAAGCACACTGCCTCTGAAATATCAGGCAGCTCGGCCACAGAAACACCTGAACACTTAGTGACCATCCTGCTGGCCTTGAACTTGTGAAAAAGGAAAGCATTGAAGAGAGGGTGGCCATCTCAGAGCGTATACGATTTTGATGCAGAGACATGGGGAACTGGTACCATCACAAAGTTAAGACAGTCAGTATTCATTTTATCTGTTAACAGAGGCAGCATTTGGATAGGCCCAGGTTTGAAACCCAGCCCCTTGGGCAAGTTACTTAACCTCTTTCTGCCTCAGTTTCCCCATATGCAAAATAGAGATGGTAATCATACCTATCTCATTGGCTACGGTGAAATTAAGAGTGTCTGTGTAAACTGTTGGTGAGTGCCTGGCTTGTAGTAAGTGCTAAGTATAAACTGTTGCTGCTGCCATTACTATTACTATTATTAGTGTTACTGTAACTCTTATTAACTCTTCCCTGCTCTGGGATCATGTTTAATTTGTAAAACTTCCACACTCCTTATTTTTCCTTCTTAATTTACTTACCTTTCTGCATTTTCTACCACTGTCTTAATAACCCACTCACCCAGGCATAAAAGAGAGAAAAAGAAAAAAATTTTCAGACTTGTCATGTTTTATTAAGTATGTCAAACATATGCAAAAATAGGACATGTTTATAGGAAGTGCTATTTTTTTTTTTTTAAATATATCTTTATTGATTTCAGAGAGAGGAAAGGAGAGGGAGAGAGAGAGAGAGAGAAACATCAATGATGAGAGAGTCATTGATGGAGCCCGCAACCCGGGCATGTGCCCTGACCGGGAATCAAACCCCAATCGCCTGGATCCTAGGTCGACGCTCAACCGCTGAGCCACGCCCGGCCGTGCGGAAGTGCTATTTTTAAAGGTTAAAAAAAGTTAAGTGTCTTTTGAAGCGTAGAAAGTAGAAATTACAAGTCTATTGCCTTGACATAACTTTTTAAATATTCTCTGTATACAGTACATACTGAACATAGTTGTAATTCTAGAGGACATACCATTCTATGGATTTTCACCACCCAGCATTAGAGCATAGGCATTTTTCTCTGTCCCTTAGCCTTGACAGTTTTCAGTGGTTTTATACCATAGATAATTATTGGTTTGTTGTATATGTTGCCTCCTTTAAAAAATATTATAAGTAAGATGGCAACGAAAATCCTACTGCAGATGATTGGGGATTATCTTGGGAAGATTTTTTTTTTCCTTTTTTGATTAGGAATCTCTGCATTTGTTTCCTGGTACATGGGAATCTTACCATAATGTGGTTCTTTGGAAAGTTAGCTTTATGAAGGTGAAATAGCCCCAGTCCATGTAATAATACCAAGTCTGTATCTTGGGGTTAAAGGTAAACCCACACTGTGTGTCAGTATCTTTGCATGAGAACAGCACTGTGCGGGCTGTCATGGGACTCTCCAAACATCACTTTCTAGACGTGAGCTGTCCAAAACGGGATCTACTGGCCACTTGTAGTTAAATTAATGAGAATTAAGTAAAATGAAAGGTCCAGTTCCTCCCAGTCACACTAGTCATATTTCATGTGTTCAGTAGCCACATGCGGCTAGTGGCTCACATATTGGACGGGGCAGATACAGAACATTATCATCACTCAGAAAGTTCTGTTGAATAGCGCAGCCCTAGCTTATCCTCTGCGCAGTTCCTTAATCTTACAGTGACAAGGAAGAGCCACCTCCTATTTGTAGGTTTTTCTAGCAGAGGTTGGCAAACTTTTGCTGCCTGTTTTTTAATATAAAGTGTTATTGGAACACAGCTACACCTGTTTGTTTACCTATTGTCTATGGCTACTTTTGTGCAGCAACAGCCGAGCTGAGTGTTGAGTAGTTATGACAGACCTAAGGTGGCCCACAAGCCTATAGTATTCGCTCTCCCTTTACAAAAAGTTAATCCCTTTATCTAGACCGGGGTTTCTCAACCTCGGCACTATTGTCTTTTTGTTCCATATAATGATTTGTTGTGATGGGCTGTCCTGTGCATTGTAGGATGTTTAGCAGCATTCCTGGCCTCTGTACTAGATACTAATAGCACCACTGTCCCCCTTCCACACCCAGTTGTGACAACCAAAAATTTCTCCACACATTGCCAGACATCCTCTGGGGAGCAAAATCACCCCCAGCTGTGAGAACCACTAATCTAAAGTGATGTGGCTTGACAAAACATCCATTTATAGTACTTTAAAAAAAAAAATCTTTTAAAAATCCATTTAAAGAGCTGAGTAAATTACAAAGGAGTATTTATGCTACATAGCATTATCTCCAGAAACAGAAATATTTCCTTTAACGTGATAAAGGAACTAGAGTGGGGCAGAGAAATGGAAGCACTGAGGTTCCACAGTTCACTGCTAACTGGGGAACAAATAGGATGGAAATTACACAGTCTATGAAGTTCATGGGGACATGTGGTTTATTTTCCAGGTTTTCAGAGTCTACTTGAAACACGATGTGACTGCAGGGTTTTTGTTAACTGAGTGTATAGATGTCATGTGTGTATACCCAGCACCTTGTACTGAATCTGGCAAGAAAGGAGTTAATGTTTATTAAGTGATTGTTGATAAATGCAATAAATTAGTACTTACCTGTCTTATTTATGATTTTAAGTTGTCCATATAAGTTCTTACCCTAATAACTGATTATATTTACCGTCATTAGAAGTTATGAGAATTGAATTAAATGTCAAGACCTATAAAATTGTCTTCAGTTCTTTTAAGATCTGGTGCTTGAGTACTTTTCAGAGTGAGGATTTTCAGAGCTGAGGAAGAGGCCATGTTAAGAGATTAACTGCTCATTGTGTAAGAAAGTAGAGCATTGGGGCACAAGTTTTAATTGATAAACGATGTATATAGTATTTCTAAATTCTCGGTTTAGAAAATGGGGTGAATTAGAATTGGGAAAATTGCCTTTCAAAGTGAATCATCAGATACATGCCTTTATCTGGTTCTTCAAATTAAAATTAAATTTAAAAACTTTAAGTTGGTAGTGAAAGGAATATATGGTGTAGATCACATGCAGTGGACCAGTTCCGTGCAGCTAAGGATCGGGGAGGTGAGTGGTTCCGACGCCAGGTCCTGGGGAGCTTGAGGCGAGCCCGTGGCCTGTGCTCGATGCGGCTCTCTGTGCTGTGTTGCAGATCTCACCAACATATTCGAGTCCTTCCTGCCCCAGTTGTTGGCCTACCCCAACCCCATAGATCCTCTCAACGGCGACGCTGCAGCCATGTACCTCCACCGGCCAGAGGAGTACAAGCAGAAAATTAAAGGTAAGGAGGCAGATCGTTTAACCTGGAGACAGAACTTGAGTCTGGAGCTTTGATCATTGATCACCCTTCTTAGTTACTAATAAGAATCTTTGCCTTTATTTGCTTCCTTTTGTCTTGTAAAATTAGAAAATTGGAGTTGAGAATAAGTTAATTGAAAGGGGTAATCTCACATTTGTTTATAGACAGTTAACATCCTGGCCCTTCAGCTACCTTTGGGAGCTGGAAAAATAGTTGCCAAATCCATCATTAGACTTTTCTTTTTTTAATCCTCACTTGAGGATATTTTTTCCATTGTTTTTCAGAGAGAGCGCAAGGGAAGGGGGGTGGAGAGAAACATCGATGTGAGAGAGACACATCAATTGATTGCCTCCTGCACGCGCCCAGACTGGGGCCTGGAATTGAACCTGCAACTGAAGCAGGTCCGTGCCCTTGGCCAGCATTGAACCTGGGACCCTTCAGTCCACGGGCCGACACTCTAACAACTGAGCAAAACTGACTAGGGCCATCATTAGACTTTTAAAAAATTATATTTTACCTATTGAATTAAAAATACCCAGCTAAGCCCTAGAAGGTGAGTCAGTGGTTAGAGCGCCAGCCCTTGCACTGAAGGGTCCCAGGCTTGATTCCTGGTCAAGGGCATGTACCTGGGTTGCATGTTTGATCCAGGCTGGTCAGGGCACGTGCAGGAGGCAGCCAGTTGATGTGTCTCCCTCACACCCGTATTTCTCTCTCTCTCTCCCTGCCTGCCTTCTACTCTCTCTAAAAATCAATGGAAAAAAATATCCTCTGGTGAGGATTAACAAAATAAATAAATAAATACCCAGCTGGCTTCTTTTCTGCGTCCCATACTAATTTACTTTCATTTTGGGATATTTTCATGTAGGCATATTTCTCCCCTACTATAGATACCTGGCCCCAGTACCCTGGTACTATGGGATTTTTCTATTAAAACGTGAAATGTACTGTTAACGTTAGAAATGTATTAGTGATGACAGCACTAGTTTCCTCATTCCTTAGGATTTAGAATCCTATTTTCTCATTCTCAAACAGTTTACATGCTGATGGGACATGAATTTCACAAAAGGGAAATTAGGATTGCAAAAGAACATTGAAAGCATCACATGGGTTTACTGGTGGTGTCCTCTTTACCTGTGTATGCTTGAGAACTTTCATAAGGAAAAGTCTAGAAACAAAGTTCCACCAAAAAGGAAAAGAATTCATAGGCCTGTTTTTCTTAACAAATGGACAGCATCGGTATGTACCCAGTTTTTAGCACATCTGCCTAGCAGATCAGAACTTGCCCATCTGCCTAGCAGTTCAGAACATTATCTTCTGCAGAGTATGTGCCCCTCTGAGGTACATTTGTAAGAGATGGCAGTAGAAATAATTCATGAGAGCTTGAATATATAGGTTTTACTCTGAACTGTGCAGGTATGAGACACAGGAGCATTTGGGGCTACTGGTGGAACATGGCTGGTCTTCTGTTTCTTATCTCCGCCGGTCTCTACAGGGTATTGTTCAGTACTTTAGTTGAGATAAAATAGAAATAAATCTACTCTAATTTACTTCGGTCTCAGGTGCTTTGCAAATTATCTAATTTATGTGGCAGAATATCTACATAGTCAAACAAACGTGTATTTCAAGAAAAAGACAGTCGGTTTCAAGCAGATAAAATTCTGTTACGAGTATTAAAAAATTGACAAAGGATTCACTTAACAGTGTCTGCAACCCACAGACACCTCAGTGCGGAACCTGCGTCTCTAGTCTTACGTTCCTTCTGCCGCAGCAGTGGAGCGCTCTTCCTGTTTTAGTACGCATCTGCTACAGCACCCGTTGCAAAAGGAACCTAGCCCACATTTTTTCATCTTAGAATGGCTAGCGCTAGCTTAGGGAGCTCTAGCTTTCTGAAATGTTAATGTTGGCTATCATTTTGTCTTCCCTAGTAATCTGAGAAAATCATGGCAGTCAGAGCCGAGCTCAGCCCGGCTTCCTGCTGTACCTTTACATAAGGCCATCATCTTCCCTTGTTCCTCCCAGAGCAAATAAGAGGGCCCGTCGTCTTTCTCAGGCTGCCCCACCAACCCGGGGTCCCCCTCTCCCACCTCTCCCCTCCCTCCTGGTTCCTCCTCCTCCCCTAGACTGTCAGAGGTAGCCCGGTTCAGAAGTCTCTGTCTGCTCCTATGGATTCCTTTAGGAGTCTTGCTATTTATTTCATTTTCAAACTTCTTGCTTCCTTGCTTTAAACTCCTGAGGTCTAGTTTGTTTTCCCTCCTATACTGAAGCTGTGATCTCATTTCTTCCTAATCTTTTGGACCCTTCTGAAGACCTGTTTTCATGGACTTCTCTGCAGCTTTGCTCTTTTACCTCTTACCTGTCTGAAAAAGGGTCTCATTCCATTCCCAAACATGGTCATTCTCTTTAAGATTCCGTCCTTCAGCCCCCTCCGGACACCCCCTGGGAAGCCTGTTCAATCTCACAACTTTAGATGATTTCAGGTAGGTGATTTCCAAATACGTGTCTAGGTGTGACCGCTCTCCTAAGCTGCTCAGTGGACATTTCCACGCCTAACATCACACATAGGTCAGTGTGTGCATGCACCCTTCCTTACCATGAAATCATCAGCATTCCTATTGAGTTGATGCTGTTTTATTATCTTGTAAACATTGGATTGCTAGTAGAACAGGACATCATTGGCGCTGTCTGAAGATGTGTCATTTCCCTGCTCAGCCTTCACTGAGTGGCATCTTAGCTTGCCATTCCAGGCCCTCTGCCACTGTGTGTCGTCTACACCTTTGCCTTTGCCTTTACTCCTCTAAATGCATCAATATATGACAGTAAAATTGAGTTTCAGATACCCGGCTATTCTCTTCCTTAGGGAAAGTTTCAACACTACAGAAAAACAGGTAATAACTGTATGTCCATCACCCAACTCTAGATGAACCTGTACTTTTGCCTTATTTGCTTCAAAATTTTTTAAAGAAAGAAAATAAATGTAGTTCTCTTTTAAGGTTGTGTTTGAACATCCCAACCACTTCCTTCTCCCTGGAGTGGCACCTCTCATGCTGCAGTGACAGAAACCCTTCAAGGGGTCAGTGCAGATGTGACTCCTTCCTGGCTGTCCAGCCAGAGCCCCTTCCTCGCTGCTTCCCTCTGATGGCACTTGGCAGCTAACTGCCTTTTCTCTTCATCTGTTTCTCCTGCTCATTAGTGACCTTGCTCTTCGGTTTTCTCTCTCTTGAAAGGCCTTATCCTAGTAAGCACTTAATACGTATGTTTCCTTGAATATACTTAAGAAGGCTGACAGTATCAAATTACACTGTGAAAGTGCAGCGGCTTATTTCTGCAAAGGAAGAAACAAAGTAGCCAACCTATTAGAGAGTAAAAATAAAATTTCTCTGGCTTTAATAAACATTTCTCTCACTCTAAAAGGTAAACTAAGGTCAGTTTCTACCTAGTTAGGGGCTTTTTGTTTTCCCAACTCATTATCTCAGCGTAAAATTGTGTTACTGTGAATTTGTAGGACTCTAAGTGAGAAATCTACAAACTTTTTGTAAAGGGCCAGATTTGGCCACATATGGTCTCTGTCACATATTCTTTTTCTTTTTTTAAACAACCCTTTAAAAATATTTTAAAGAAAATTCTTATCTAGGTTCCTGCACAGTTACTCAGATTTGGCAGGCCCATTTGGCCGTTTACCTTAGCTTCCTCTTTTATTTAGTGCCTGTAATTCCATGGGAAGAAAAACAAAGCTTAAGGGTATGAGGATATGTTTGTGCTTTTTTCCTGCTGGCATTCTAAATAGGATTCTAAATGTCTCGTCTCTTCATATTGTGTATAGGCTATTTACTTGAGAACAGTATGCACTTAGAGACTTCAGGAACAAGTTTGTTTATTCAGCAGTTCTTAAATGTTTTTTCAGCCTAGATTATAGCAGCATAAATCTTCAGGTAAATAATACATGGTAAAGTCACTCAAGGTAGCTGTGTCTCCAGACAGCAGCTCATTCCTGAGCAGACTAAGAGACTGTTTTTACCAGCTGCCTTAGAAACCTGACAGGCAGGATCTGTTTAAACTAAAATCTATTCCTAAAATAATAGATTTGGCTGACTATAATTATATAACTGCAAATCTAAAAATGATGGGGAATTTCCTTATAAGTTACTATGGAATCATAACTAGTCCAGTGCTATCTGGGAGGTGAATATTTTTATTATTATTAATATAGAAAATTAAAAGAAAATGCAGGGATCACATTCTTCCAAATCATCAAGTTTGGAGGAGGGCAGCTATACTGGTCAGCCATCAAGGAAAGTTAGAGGGCTGGAGGACCGGGGCCCGATTCACACTGGCCATCGTCCTGGCTGTCTGCCAACCTTCCTGTGCCTTGCAGCCGGGGCCCAAGGGTGGTTGGCTGCCTTGTATACATCCATCCATCTGAGGGTGTTCATCTGCCTGGTAGGTATTCTCCCAGCTGGGAGGTGATGGCCCGAGGAGCTTAGGATGGTGATCCAGTGTATTTATTCCCCTACAAGTCCCATGTCCTGCTTTGCCTCTTACTAATGAGGCAAAATGCATAAAACTCCAAAGTCTTCCCCTTAGCTTTTGTGACTCCAACTGTCATCTTTGTTACCGCCGGCATGTAAGGAGAGCTGGAGCTTCCCTGGGGCTTGCCAACTTGGGGGTCGCCGAAGCACATGTCTGCCTGCTCACTGCCCTTGTGTTTTCTTTATCCCTGTCTCCTGTGCAGAGTACATCCAGAAATATGCAACGGAGGAGGCACTGAAAGAGCAGGAAGAGGGCACCGGTGACAGCTCGTCGGAGAGTTCTATGTCTGACTTTTCGGAAGATGAGGCCCAGGATATGGAGTTGTAGTAGAAAAAGCACCTGCTTTTCAGAAAGACTATTATTTCCTAACCATGAGAAGCAGACTATAATATTCATATTTAAACAAAGCAATTTTTTTTATTACTAAACAAGGTTTTTATGAATAATAGCATTGATATATATATATTATATATCACCCTTTAGATCTTGATTTCTTGGTCATTTCTCAACCTGAGGTGCATAGCATATTCCCACATTCCATTTTGGTAGCAATATGCGGTCCGAATGCATGCATTCATAAGTCCATTTGGCCAAGTCAGCCTGTGTGCTACTGAACTGTCAAAAGAAATAGCCGCTCTGATAGATAGACATGAGTAAAAATAACAGGAAAAAGTTGCTTCTTTTATTGATGGTTCCAAAGAAACAAACCAAACCAACCAGCTCTTGGACATGAAGATAGAATAGTGCTTTTTCAAAATGGAAAGGAAAAAATTGGGAAGGAAAAGGCCTGCTGTGGGAGCATATAGAGCCAGCAATGTCAGAGTCAGAGCTGCTCCTTCCTGTGATTCCTACCTAGGTGGCCTCATTTCTGTGGAGTAACAGTGTAAGCAGGGAGCTAATTGGAGTATTGAAACTTTAAACAATTTTTGCTTGGATTTTAAGTACATTTTTATATGTAGATTCCTGCCCTTCTGGCTACTCAGCCCTGCAGCCACGAGTGTATTGCTTTGGAGAACCTTTGGAAAGTGTTTTCTAAACCTGATGCTTTCTCATGGGGTAGAGCTTGTAATCCAGACTTTTTTTTGAGAGGACAGGACAGGAAGAGAAAAGTGACTGGGAAGATGTTTTCTCTCATCCAGCACATGCAGAGTCACAACCTCATCCTATTGTTGGCCACTTTGAGATGCTACCCTGAACTAAGCTTTAAATTTGCAGGTGGTTGTGGGTTATTTTTGTTTTGGGGGTTTGGGTTTTTGGTGTGTGTGTGAACTGTGCTTAGACAGGTTACAAATTTAATCTTCACCTGCCAAGAGATGGCCTCCTCCTTGGACAGCCACTCAGTGGACCATTAGACTCGGGAAGAAGACCCTTCCGGTGGCTGTGACTCCTGGGTACTTGCCTTCACGTTTTGGTTTTGGTTTGGGTTTGGGTTTTGGTTTTCTTTCTGCTGCTGCTCTTGGCAGCAGCCTGGTCATCATCTGCTTGTGGGAGTGGGAAATGGATATTTTAGACCCAACACACATTCTAAATTTCAAATGAGTAATAGTTGGAACAAATAAAGGTTCTTGTACCCAAAGTGACTCTACATGAGGAAAACAAACACAGCTTTTTTCAGAGTGTGACAGAATAGAGAAAGGATTCAGAAATGTGATGTAGTAAAACAGGTTTTGAAGGAAGACCGTCTTCTCTCCTGCATGTGTTAAGAGGAAATCAGACAGTTAAAAATGCCTGCTAATGAATGTTTACTCAGCTAACCATATGTCCAGGTTGCTAGCAGTTCCTTTCAAATCTGGGTGTTGCCTGCTGAATTTGGAGAACTCTAGACAGCACCTCTGAATTCTTTTTGTGTCGCAACCAATAGGACAAGAGCAGAATTGGC
Source organism: Miniopterus schreibersii (assembly GCF_964146895.1). Classification (NCBI taxonomy): domain Eukaryota; kingdom Metazoa; phylum Chordata; class Mammalia; order Chiroptera; family Miniopteridae; genus Miniopterus; species Miniopterus schreibersii. Next base: position 15,879,985 of record NC_138118.1, read on the forward strand.
CAATCCTAAAACCTTCTAAAGACAATTTTTTAATGTCCCACTGGGATAATTTTTCTTTCTGATGTGTGTTTTTAGTTTAGAAGTGCTATATTCCACAAGATTTGAGTCAATGAGGTTGGAAGATATCTTTTTTTATTCAAAAAGCACAATCAATCTTTTCTTTGAAAATCTATATAAAGTACAACTTGCTTTTAGCATGATTATTTTCGTAAATAAAAAAAGACAAAGAATTTACTTATTTTATGTTAATTACGGGCATGAAGCAAAAGGTTTTCTTTAAAAAAAAATTAAAAGTGCAGTTATGTAGGGCTGTGGTTAGTTAACCGTACTGAGTTATCTATCTAGCATTTGTGGCTTGTTGGAAGGGTAGTATTAACTATTTAACATGTAATGGTGTACTTTAACTCTTATCTAGCACGTTGTCTTCTCATTACTTTGGGGGAGGGAGGGTCTCTGCTGGCACTGTCTAACTTGCTTACCTGCTGAATTAGCAGTTTGCTTGTGCTATAACCGTTATTGTAGGTGCGACTTAGGGTAGGCTTAAAGTGCTGGGTGGTGATTTGAGTTCAAACAATAAAAAATTGTATTTTTTCAATATTGTATAAACAATAGTGTTCTAATTACCTTTCCAAAAAAAAAATAATGTCCAGATAATAATTGTTTTAAATCTTGTCCAAAAAACTAGCAGAACCAAGTTTAGGGAAGGTATGTGAGCAGTGCCACAGCTCTACTCCTCGACTAAATCCGTGTTTTTCTAACAAAAAGACACCAGCTTGCCTGCCTGCGATCGAGAGCTCCGGCACTAGAAATCTGGTGGTGTAGAATTCCCAAAGGAAGATTTGGGGGGGGGGGAGGTTGCAGGGGTTAAGCAGATCTGAGTGTGGCTAGTGTGTGTGTGTGTTTGCGCGTGCGTGTGCCTGTTGTCTCCATGTCTGTCCTTGTGTATCCATCCAAGTCTGTGTGATGAAGGTGTAATTAGGGCTTCTCTCTTAGCACTGGAAGCTTCTAGAATTGCTACTCAAATCGCTCTGTACTCTTTCTGTGCAAGTCTGTCTCATCGGAGCACTAACCTTGGTCCCATGCATGTTTTTGGCTCTGTGGGGCTCTTTACCTCTCCACTGCGAAATTGGCTTGATAAGTTGAACAGAATCCCTTCTAATGCTAACCTTTTGTCCCTACCCTGTACCTGGAAGAGGTAGGAGCAGGAGACCATACTTACAGGTGCAGAGGGAGCTGGAAGAGGCCTGGCTGTGAATCTGAGGACTCGCCCCCAATAATAGATGGTAAAGTAAGACTGAGTAAGGGGTGTTTCAACACCAACCGCTTTTCTAAGATGGTCCTGTCACAACGCTCAGAAACACGCCTGGAGCCCCTCAAAAGGGCTGAACGTCATTGACTTAAAGGTGGTGGTGGTGGGTCAGAGTTGCTTCTGGCAGTTTCCCTTATTAGTTTTTGAAATCCTACCTTGTGGTTTACCAGCACAGGCCATTCTTTGCCCCTGTTCAAATGACTGAGCTCATGCTCTCACCAAACACCAACAAACAAGATGACTGCGGCATTTAATCCGCTGCTCTCTGCCAGCCCCAGCCCCAGGGCCTTGTGGGTTGCGTTTATTAGTAGCCAACCTAGGCAGTGGCATTTTTGCTCTTTTAGTCTTCAGTCTCATTGCCCTCCTTGACTTGACTGTGCAGTTTCAACCAGCATTTTATACTAGTGAGAGAATTATCAGAAGTTGCCATGTATATCTCCTGTACCTAATATTTTTCTTCCACTTCAAAAGCTGTTCTAATTGCCAAGCGGCTGATCTAAGCTCCTGGAGGGTGTCTCCCCTTCAAGGAATTTTTTCCCCTCAAAAATCTCCCTGAAGCCCTATTTGGCCTTGGCCTATAACACTTGCTTTTTATTAAGCCTCCAGTTGGGACGGCTGAGAATCATGAAAAACAGATCTTCCACTAGCTTCCATCCGTCAAGTTTCTGGGAACTGATGTTTGATTTTAAATGGCATGTGACCCTTCTGTATTCTAGGAACTCAATTAGAAAAGTGAAAGCCATTAACAAAAGTTAGTTTTATTTCATCAGCTTCCTAACTGGGTTCACAGCCTTGTTGACTGAAATCAAATCATTTCTGACTGGGCACAGAGGCCTGTGTTTCTTTGGACTTCTGAATCCATGTTCATATTTTCTCTGGCCACTGAACACCTTGGCGGTTCCATTAGGGACTGGCTGGAGTGGAGGTCCCTTGGGGAAGGGGGAGCTAACAACCCTCAGGTTTGAAGGTTCTCCGCTCACCTGAGGAAGGGCCAGGACTCTTAATTCAGCAAACACTCGTCTTGGCTATGGCCTTGGGAAGAAATGGCCATTATTTACTGATTGTATTTGGTACATATTGTGTGATACTTGAAGAGATAAAAGGGACTTACCAGCCCTTAATTGAAATCTGAGCTTTTTATCACTTATTTTTTCCCTCGCCCTGTCTCCTCCCTTCCACCATTTTCCTCGCATTGTGATGATCTAGTGGGCACTTCTGTCAACAGGACAAATGCCTCCTCTGACTATAACCTCTTAATAGTTGTGTATAATGAAAACTGTAAACTTTTTTAAATAAAATGTGTATATACCTTGGCAAATGGCTGGACCTTGATGAATGAGATACTGGCCCCCATGATGATTTAGCCTGTTTTAAAGATGGCCTTCCTGTTCATCTGGCGCCTCTGTACAGCAGCTGGCATTTTTCCCCCCTTTTCCTAAGAAGCTCTTGCAAGGCAGACTGGGTTAGTGTGGGAAGGGAGTGTCGCTTGTAGGCAGCAATAACCCAGTAGGCCTTGCCTATGGAATCCTGTCCCTGTCCCTGAAGCAGCGGGTGACTGCTGGCTATAAATAGCTCGATGTGAGGCCTCACCAGAGCCTTAAAAAGCCATCTCTTCTGTGAAGTCCTGTAGCCTGAAGGAACCCAGTTACCCCAAGTGGATCAGCAGGCATGGCTCCCATGTTAGCCCAAACCTTCTGGACCCTGGCAACTGATGCTGGAATTCACAGGCAGTGCAGCTTCCTGCTGGGGGCCAACCTGTAATAGGTTCCCCCTGTGCCAAGTGCCAGCCTCAGCCAGGGAGGGGAGAGCAGCAGGTATTGCATCAGAAGTTGACCACTGGATTATCACTACATTTCCATTTCTGAAGCATATGCCCTCAATGGCCACCAGGTGGCGATATTGCCTAGTTCGCTGGAGAATTATTTGGCGCTGGATTAGCAGGCCCTTAAAACAAAGGGTTCCTGTGGTCACATGTTCTCATTCCCCCAACTCTCCACTGGTGTCTTCTCCTTACTCATTTCCCCCACACTCCTTTTTTCCTCGTTGCATTCTCATATATTCTGCGGTAGGCCCAGCTTTATGTCTGCCTGGGAGAGGGGTGGAAAAGCCACCTAGGAAATGCCCAGTGTGGACACCACCTCAAGCTCTCCCGTGGCAAGTGAACCCTCAAGCTACCCTGGCTGCCTCCAGTGCTCAGAAGCAAAACATTGAACAGGCTCTTTGCAGGGCATCTCACAGACCCCTCAGCCAAGGGTGTAATGGACCAAAGAACTAAACCAGCACTGTTGAGTTCTAGTCCCATCTCTTCCATTAACTAGCTGTGCGGCCTCGAGCTCTATGGTCTCAGGTTCATCTGTAAAATAAAGTTCCCTAGACTAGTAGGTTCTGACTCTGACACTGACTCAACTCCACCTGGGCTCTGGAACAGCACCCTGTCACAGGCTATAGTATCCCGAGAAATACCACAGTTTCAGAATCAGAGGTTAGAGTTTTGGGACCCAGAGGGCTTTGGGAGTTTAGAACACCCATTTTCCAGCTGAAAGAACTGAGATCTGTGGGTCGTGTGAGTAGCTATTCTGTGGGCCTCACCCAAGGCAGATGCTTTAAAAACTGCTCCACGAGGAGCCCCGGTACATTCACTGGGGCTCGGGTCTCATCCCCCTGTAATCTCACCCAGCACTGCTGCTTCCCAAGTTGCTGGTGGCCCTCTGCTGCCTGCCTGAGGCCTTGCCCCTTCCCTGAGGAGACCTAGAGTTTCTGAGGCATATTGTCCAGGAAATTAAAGAACTTTTACCTTAAATTGTCTTGCCACCTCTGAAGATTGCTCTCTCCCCTTGGAATGAGTTTCTGTGACATTGGGCCATGGTATTTCCTGCTCCCCACCTAGAGAGAGGACAAAGAGAATTTGACTTTCACATCCTTGGCCCTGCAGAGGTCCTGAGGCAGCTGACATGAGCAGCCTAGATTATGAGAAAAGCTCGCAGGCTTCTCAGGAACTCGAGATTCCTAGATGAGCCCAGAACAGTCCACCTTGAGCCGACCCTGCTCTCCAGTGCCTTGTGTTGTAGGGTTTGGCACCCAGAACTTTTTGGAAATGAAGAGTTACCCTGACGGGATTTAATATTAGAAGGTAAAAGAGACAGGAATGTTTCCCCTCTTGCGTGTGTGCATGTGTGTGTGTGTGTGTGTGTGCGCACACGTGTGTGCATCTATAATGTTTGTTTTTGAAGAAGGGTTGGCACTTATGTGGACCTGGGTTCCTCAGAGCTCTTTGGGGCTCAGACTTGGCTCCTAGGACCTGGTGTCAAGTGGTTGGGGTGGCAGAAACAGACTTGGGCTTTCTAAGAGAAAAACAACCTTCTGGCTGGCTGGTCATTGTCAATTGACCTGGAGCAGGGCTACTGGACAGCCATGGGGTTTGGCCCTCAGGTCTGTCTCAGCTTCCCTTCCCGTGGCCCCTGCCAGCTAAGTCAGCCAGTGCAGAGCAAGCAGCTCCCTTTGAGAAGCTTCAGCCCACATCCAGTTCTTTCCAGCTCTATAAACAATGAAACAGGTGCCTGCTACAACTCACTGGTGTGCATTTAAAAGTGTGGAACAAAGCTCTTAAAATAAGCACTTTGCAGATTTCAAGAGAATTATGTGCTGGTAGCAAATGAACATCCCAGAAACATGTGAAAGTCGTCTGGAATCCCTTCCTGGGAGAGAACCACCATCAACAGCTGCCAAAGAGGGCTTCCCTCCATGATCTGCACACTGGCCCTGGGAGCCCCTGGCAAAGTAGACAAAAATGTGGTCCCATTTCACACTAACAGCATGTGAGGTGCCAAGAAACTTGGGCACACTGTAAGTGGCATAGTCAGTGCTGGAACCCAGGGCTTCAAGACAAAGATGAGTGTTTTTTGCTGTGCCAAGCCCAGTGCACATCGAACACCCATGGAGGCTGTGGGCACCGTGTCTGTATGGACCTGCCATCTGGGGCTCCTATGAGATGCTTCCAGGTTGACCCTGGCTCACCTCCTAACCAGGGGTCGCATGGGCTTGGTCCCTGAGCATCAGGGCCTTTCCCCACACACATCCCCATTTTCACTGATAGCAAGGTCCCCAGCCTCCTGGGCCTGCAGGAGAGTCAGAAAATAAAGCTCAAATTTAGACCAACCCACTCCCTAGAGCAGAAATATAGAAATAGAATGCCATCTACAAAAGTAATTTAAAACTTTCTAAGCCATATAAAAACAAACCCCACGTAGCCCTGGCTGGCGTGGCTCAGGCGGTGAGCGTCGGCGCGCGCACGGGGAGGTCCCTGGTTCCATTCCCGGTAAGGGCACAAGCCTGGCTTTGGGCCTCGATCCCCAGTAGGGGGCGTGCAGGAGGCAGCGAATGGATGTTTCCCTCTCCCCCTCAAATCAATAAAAATTTTTTAAGGTAAAATTAATGTTTCATTTAACTCGATATATCCGAAATATTTCAACATGCAATTGCTACTTAAAAATGAATGAGACATTTTCTATTCTTACCTGTGCCCTCCCACTTTAGAATCCAGTGTGCACTTTACCCAGCACATCAACTTGGACACTACGTTTCCAACATTTAAAAGCGACATGCAGTCCTACCAAAAACAAAGCTGTGTTTCAGGAAAATTTAGACCGCTTGCTTTTAAGTTTACATTAAAATGACAGAAGGTGAGCAATTGGGTTCCTCAGGCGCTCAATAGCGCCCGCCCCGTGGCCATGACCACCCACTGGCAGTGCGGCTGGAAGCCTCCAGGTAGAGCTGGAATTTTTAGAAGCAAATAAACCACAAGAGCGACTTTCATCGTGGGTTTGGAGCAGAACCCAGAACCTCACACTCAGGGTGCTCCGGGGTCGCGCCGTCGCCGCGCACGGCCGGGGCCGGGGCAGGGTTGGGAGCGGGAAGCGCACCCAGTTCTGTCCCTGCGAGGGGACACCGCAGGCTGCAGGCGCACCCCGACGGCGGCCGGGGTCACCGGAAGCACCCTTAGGGGCCCGGCCCGCGCGGTCGCCTGGTCCCCGAGGGTGACTTCCAGGACCCGAGGGCGCCCCCGGCCATGCGCCCGCCGCGCGCTGCGGGCCGGCGCCCTGGAGCAACCCGGGACTCCCAGTTGTCCCCGCGGAGACACAGGTGGCCCATCCGCGAGTCGGGGGGTCTCTTCCTGAAGCGGGTTTGGCGGAGGGGCGCGGCCGCCCGGGCCAACGTGGCGCTGCAAGGCCCATCCCTGCCTGGGCACCAGGGGGCGCCCGAGCCCCGCGCTGCGGCCCGGACTCCTGGGCTGCCCCGGGGCGCCCCTGCCCACGGAGCAGGTGCAGGGGGAGTGGAGCTGGGAGGCCTCTGGGTATCGCGCCCACCCCAGGCTCTTCGGCGGTGCCTGCGGCGCAGCGCAGTTGCCAGAACAAACCATCGAGGCCACCCAAACCCCGAGCCCGGGAAACCCAGAGACCCCAGCCGCCTGACACCCCGGCCTTGACCCTCGCTCATCTCTGGAAAGGCCAGGGCCTCTCCGCCCGAGCTCCTGGTGGCCCGCGACAGACGGGGCTGCTTAAGCAAGAAGGGAATTGTTTGTTGGAAGGCCAAAGTGGAGCCCCAGAATGCCGGGCAGGCTGTAGACAATATCTGGAGAATGAGAGGAGCCGACGGACTCAGGAGACTGGGCCTGAGCAAGGCCACCCTGGCCACCCGGCATCAACCTAACCATCCCTTCCTCTCTGCATCAGGTAGGGAAGACAGCAAAGCCCCAGCTGGAGCCAGGTCCCTGTCCTAGTGGTGGGGACCAGAGAAGAGATGTAGACCTCCTCCTGAGCATGATCACTCTAGGGGGGAGCCCCCACCCCAAGGGGAAGGGAGTTCAGCACAGAGAGGCCACAGCCCAGGTGCTGACCACCACTGCGCCAGCCCCTGCGAAGCCAGCCGAAAGTACAGGGGTGGGAGAGGCAGCTCACCTGCCTCTCCCCATCTCCCCAACCCACCCTTTGGGCAGGGAAGAATAAAGGTCATGAAAGCACCACAGACCACAAGCAGGGGGCCTCCTGGAGGAGGGGGCTCCATCGAGGCCCGGCTGTATGGGAAGGAACTGGATAAAGGAAGAAGAGAGCAGGGCACCTCAGGTAGGGGACTGGCCAGAGGTGTGTAGGTAGGTGGGAATGGACCTGAGGGGAAGATGCAATGGGTGCGTCTCAGGGTTCTGGCTGGCCTGGAGGTCATGGTGGGAAAGGAGTTGAATGGTGGCTTGGGCCAAATAGGCATCAGAAGCACAAGTGGGAGATAAAGAGACAGAGAGGTGGGCGGGGACCGGAAGTATTCTCCATAAGCAAGAGGGCTGGGTGGCCCTGGCCAGTGTGGCTCAGTTGGTTGGAGTGTCCTCTAGTACACTGAAAGGTCACAGGTTCGATTTCTGGTCAGGGCACATACCTAAGTTTCAGGTTCAATCCCAGGGCAAGTGCAGGAAGCAACCGAGATGCCGCTCTCTCTCCCTCTCCCTTCCTCCCTCCCTCCCCCACCCCTAAAAAAAAATCAATGAAGCCTTGGCCAGTGTGGCTCAGTTGATTAGACATTGCCCCATGCACTGAAAGGTTGCCAGTTTGATTCCCCGTCAAGGCACACGCCCAGGTTGCTGCCACCATCCCCAGTAGGTGTGCAGGAGGCAGCTGATGGACGTTTCACTCTCACATCAATGTTTCTCTCTCCCTCTTCTTTCCTCTCTCAAAATCAATTTTTAAAATCTTTTTTTCTTTAAATCAATGAACATGGGAGAGAAACAAGAAGGCGGCGTAGGTAACAGCTGCACCCGCCGCCTCCCACAACCACATCAAAATTACAGCTAAGATACAGAACCACCATGGCTCAGAGCCTCCTGAAATCTGGCTGAACAGAAGCCCCACAGCCAGGGAGCTGACGAAGCACCGAGACCAGTAGGAGCGGTGGAAACGCCGGCGGATCCGGGCTGAATCACACAGACGCAGCCTCAGGCCCACACCTGGTGCCACGGTTGAAACCTGGGAGGGAATCTCCGCAGTAGAGGTTTCCCGGAGGAGCGAGGGGTCCCAGCCCCACAGCAGGACCCCAGCCCAAGAAGAGACGTCCCCACAACTCTGGGCTGTGAAACCAGCGGGGACTGTCTCTGAGGGTCGCAGAGGCCGCGGGAGCCCCAGCAGCTCCTCTAAAGGGCCCGGCACGGACTCACTCGGACGCTCCCTCTGAGCCCAGCGCCGGGCAGCAACCTGAAAGGACAGGGGACACTCGGGGAGGAACTAACCTGCCTGAAGTCGGGGCAGAGCTGGAGGGGCGGCTTCCTCCCGGGCAGAAGGGCTGGCGGAGGCCATGGCTCCTTTGGAGAGTCCTCCCCGCACACAGCCGGCAGGCAGGCGCCATGTTTGAGTCGCCAGCACCTGACTCACACCGTTGGCCCCGCCCCGTGATTCCCGGAGGCCTCTCCTCTCCCCACCTGCAGCTCATCCAGGCCATTTACAAGGGATTTTCTATGCAAGTGGCCTCTCAATCCTCATGCTTAGGACTTTCCTAAAATCTCTCAAACAAGCAGCAGCTGCCCCATACGGCTTGATAAGCGGCCCCAGGCTGGCACTAGCGGCAGCCTGCATTGGCTCATAGCTTGGCCTCTCCTGGACACCTCCAAGCCCAGCACAAATAGCCAACTACGGTTTGCTGTGTAGCTCATGCTGGGTGGCCCTGGGCAAGGCACTGGCACAGGCTGACTTTGCACCTCCCAAGAAGCCCCAGAAATAGCGCACCTGGTGCTCAGACTCAACCACGCTGGATTACAACCCTACCACATCCACAAGTGACACTCAAGGGGTGCACTTGGTGAACACCAAAGCTCCAATGAAGTAAATCCTGCTCCACAGGGGTGTCTCCAGCACAGCAGCTCTTTGGCTGTAGTTGCAGCTGGTCCTCACAGCTGATTGGCCTGGGGGTCAGTTCCTCCCAGGGACTCCAACAGCAACCAAGGCTCAACTACAACAGGACAGTGCACACAGCCCACACAGGGGAGCACCTAGAAGGCCCAGCTCAGGTGACTGGGGAGGCTGAGCCACTGGACCCTACAGGACACCTACTACACAAAGCTACTCTACAAATTCCAGGAGACATAGCAGCTCTACCTAATACATAGAAACAAACACCTGGAAGCAGCCAAAATGTGGAGGCAAAGAAACATGTCACAAAGGAAAGAACAGAAGAAATCTCTAGAAGAGGAACTAAATGAAATAGATCCAAGCAAGCTAACAGACAGGGAGTTCAGAATTTTGTTTATAAGGATGTTTAAGCAGACTATTAGGGAAATAACTGAGAAAATCAATGACATGATAAAGTACCAATTTGAAATGAAGTCTACACGAACTGAAATGAAGAATAATTTACATGGAATCAACAGTAGAGTAGAGGACACTGAGAATCAAATCAGCAATTTGGAACATGAGGAAACAAAAAACACCCAACCAGAAGAGCAAAAAGAAAAAAGAATCCAGAAATATGAAGATAGGTCAAGGAACCTCTGGGACAACTTCAAGAGGCCTAACATTCGTATTATTGGGGTGACAGAATGGGAAGAAAGAGACCAAGGAATTGAAAACCTATTTGAAAAAATAATTACAGAAAACTTCCCCTACCTGGGGAAAGAAATAGACTTACAAATCCAGGAAGCACAGAGGGTCCCAAACAAGAGGAACCCAAAGAGGCCCACAGCAAGACACATCATAATTAAAATGCTAATGGTTAAAGACAAAGAGAAAATCTTAAAAGCAGCAAGAGAAAAGCAGTTAGTTACCTACAAGGGAGCACCCATACGACTGTCACCTGATTTCTCAACAGAAGCTTTGCAGGCCAGAAGGGAGTGGCAAGAAATATTCAAAGTGATGAAAAACATGGAACTACAACCAAGATTGCTCTACCCAGCAAAGCTATCATTTAGAACTGAAGGTCAGATAAAGCGCTTCTCAGACAAGGAAAAGCTAAAGGAGTTCGTCACCACCAGGCCAGCACTACAGGAAAAGTTGAAGGGTGTTCTTTAAGAAGAAGCTAGTGAACAAAAGAATCTGATGAACTAAATAGATCCAGAGACACTGACGCAGGCAACAGACCATCATATTTCAGAGGAAGGAGGGAAGGGGGGTAGAGGGTGGGAAGAGATTAACCAAAGAAGTTATATGCATAACCCATGGACACAGTTAATAACGGGGTGAAGGCCTGGGAAAGGGTTGGGAGGGAAGTGGAGGGGGTCAATTGGGAGGAAAAATGGGATACCTGTAATACTCTCAACAATAAAGATAAATTTTAAAAGTAAAAAAAAATTTTAAAAAATGAGGGCTGGTCTGGGTGGAGAGGGACAATGAGACAGGGTGCAGGTCAGGGTGGTGGAGCAGGGGTGACAGGGCAGGAGCCATGGGGGCCTGGAGCACAAGGACAGGAAGAATGAAAGAGGCCTGGGGGATGCCCACCTCTGAGACTGAGGGAAGAGCCACTTCCACCTTGGGTGTGCTCTTTCTTGCTCTTTCTTTCTGCCTTGAGCTGCCCTTTGCAGAGACCCCCAGGGTGGGAACTGAAGTCTGCAGCCCGTGGCTTCTCCAGACTCAGTCAAGCTAGGAATGACTGCAGCCCAGGCCTCATGAATCCCAGATTTCTGACCCTCAAAAACTGATACAAGTAATCAATTGTGGTTTTATGCCTCTAAGTTTTGGGTGTAATTAGTTACCCAGCCATAGATATCTAATAGTCTGACTTTGTGGAACCACTGTATCAGCCGTGGACTGCTTACCTCTAGGCTTATTTTATGTGAGAGAGAAAAACAATTCCTATCATGTTTAAGCCACTACTTTAAAAATATTTGTTTTGTTTTCTATTTATTAAAACTGAACCTAATCGCAAATGATTTGATAATAAAGACCGGAAATAACAGTAGAGTGGAAAATTAGGCTCCTACTTTCTTTCCGTCATTCTACTTTGGCTTTCACTCGCAAGGTCACCTCGGGTCCAAGATAGCTGCTAGAGCTCCAGAAATCATATCTCAAGCTCCAGGCAGCAGGAAGAAAGAGGGGAAGAATAAAAGGTGCTCATCACCCAGCTGACAGCTCCTTTTAAGGATTCTTCTTGGAAGTCTCCTCCACACTTCCACTGCTACCTCATTGGGCCAAACCGAGACACAGGAAGTGGGGAAATGCACTCCTTCAGCTGCACACACTGCCCCTCGAATAAAACTGGAGTTCTACTAATGCAATATGTGGATCTTGTGTTTTTGGATCCTGTTGAAACAAGTCAGCTCTTTAAAAAAAATTATGAGACAACTGGGAAAATTAAGAACGTGAGTGGCGATGTGATGATACAAGGAAGTATCATTGTGCTTTAGAGATGAAAAGGCACTGTGTTTTGTGTGTGTATGTGTGCAAAGACTATCTTTTAGAAATACATATCGAATTGATGAATGAAATAATAAGATGTTTGGATTTGCTTCAAAATAACCCGATGGTGTGAGGGATGTAATTGATGAAACAAGATTAGCACGTATTAACAAGTGCTGAAGCTGAGTGGTGGGCACACAGAAGTTCATTATACCATTTTCTCTACTTTTGAATAGATTATAAAATTTTCATAATAAGAGTTCTTTTAAAGCCCTGCTATTAAATAAAGTATTGAGATTTATATTTTAAAAATTGGGATTCTAAAACATTGGAGTTCTTCTACTAAGGATCAGGGGAGGTTGGCTTTGGGGACACACAGAGCAGTCTCTGCAAATTACTGGCAGCTGAGCTCAATTCCTAACTGACAGAGATGGCCCAAATGTCCCATGATCTGATATCCTCCAACAGGCCTGGGCCCTGCCCTCCAGGCCATGGCACCAGCCAGACACCTGGATTGCCTGGTACTTACTGGATCCTGCTGTGTAGCCACATTTGCACTATCGGCCTGGGAGGAAGGGAAGAAGGGGAGAAGGCATGTAACTGAAGGCACATGAGCCCCAGGCCCTGGTCCCAAGCAGTTAATAATTTACTTGAGCAGACAGTGCCGATAGGTGGCAAATTATTCCATGTGTGTTCTTTCAGCAAGATGTGCAGGAAGGCTGCATGGAGGAGGAGACAGGGCGTTGACATGACTTGATAAGGAGAGGAGACCCACCTGGCTAGAGGAGCACGCGATCAGGGGGCCTCACAGCCTGGCTGCCAACTTCACATCTTGGGGGCCGAGGGGGGCCGTGGCTCTGTGCCTGTTTGTATCCTGGCAAAGGAATTAGTTCCTGAAGGATACGAAGGTGAGCCACAGAGTCTCCCTGTTAATAATGACAATAATCACAACAGCAACAGCGGCTCACGTTTTAAGGTTCCAGGCATGGAGGTAAGGGTTTAATTTACATCAAGGCTATGAGGCTGGCGTGATTACCCTGCAGTAGACACCTGTCACTTTTGCCTGCCCCGCATCTGTTCCTTCTTCTGGTGCCAGTGCTGCTCTGGTGTTTAGGGGAACTACTCACTCACTCTGGTCCACGTGGTGTTTGGAGGCTAAGGCCCTTTCCCCTCCCTCCAGTGGTGGCCCCCTCCACCCTGCCAGCCACTCAGGTGCCCTGCTCTGAGTTCACAGAGGAACTCCTACCCACCCCTCCACACATACACACACACACACACACACACTGGGACTTCTATTGAAACCATGGGAAAGAGAAGATCCGTTTCCCTCTGGGGATACTAAGCTGGCAGGAGGTGAGCCTGGAGCAGAGCTGGGAGGGCCTGCCTGAGAACCTCCTCCAGGGACCTTTCTTCTAGATCAGAATGTTAAAGGCCCTCTTTTGTCAAAGCGAAGCATGTTATACTGGCTTTCTGTCATTTGTGATCTGGAATCCTAATACCTACCTTCAAATATTCAGGTGAGGAAACTAGAAGGTGCAGTTACAAGCCCAAGGTTACCATGTCTGCCTAGCATCTAAAATAGACACACCCTGGGCCTTAGAGGACAGACTTCTAAGAGTGCAAAGAGCCTGGCCAGGCGTGGCTCAGCAGTTGAGCATTGACCTAGGATCCAGGAGATTGCGGAGATCACAGTTTGACTCCTGGTCAGGGCACACACCTGGGTTGCAGGCTCGATCCCCAGTGGGGGGCGTGCAGGAGGCAGCCGATCAGTGACTTTCTCTCATCATTGATGTCTCTCTCTCTGTCTCTCTCTCTCTCTGTCTCTCTCTCTCTCTCTTCCTCTCTCTGAAGTCAATAAAGATATATTTTTTAAAAATAAATAAAATAAAATTGCAGGTAAAAGAATAGGTTTAAGCCAAAGCCTTAAGTGGAAGATGACGGCCTCCAGTTAAGACAATCAGTAGATCACACGGGTAACCTTGCTCCCGAACAGTAAAGGTTCCAAAAGAGGGCAGGTGGCATAACCACAGGAACAAAAGAAAGAGTGAACAACAGCAAACAACATATTGAAAACTGGAAAACAGGTGTTCATGTAGTTACCAAAATGATGGATTCAAAACAAAACGAAACGAAAAATTCTCATCAAAACCCTATTCCTAAGCCAGAAGGGAGGGAAATGAAGAAGCGACCAGTTCTCACAGCAGACACTCCCAGAGGTTGGTGGCTCAGGTTCCCTGATCCTGAGGGGAAGGAAGGAAGGACAGTGGCAGGAGGAGAGACAGAAAGCCCAGTCAGCTCTGGGTGCCTCTCCTGCGGTCCTGTGCACCAGCCACTGACCCTCCGGACTGAGCAGACCAGAGGATTTTGCCAGGGAAGAGCAAACCAGGGGCACACAGGCACAGCGAAGGGGAAATCACCACACTGAAAAATGGCCTAAAGTGAAAGTTCACACACCCACGAACAGTATGACCTCAACCTCCCTCCTCTCAGGGTGCAGAAGCCCGGCAACCGGGCCTAACGCATCCAGGCAGGAAATGCAAGGATTCCTCTAGGAGCACGCCAGCCAACTCGGGAGGAAGGACCAGCACTAGGAGTGTCTCACCCACGACGTACAGCTCAGGCCCAGTGAGCCTCACTGGTGAGTCCTACCAAACATTTAAAGAAAAGTTCATACCAATTTTAAAAACTCTTACCAAAAAGTAGTAAAGAAGGGAGAATTCCCCAACTCGTTCTATGCGGGCAATATTATCCTGATACCAAAACCAGACAAAGACATCACAAGAAAAGAACACGAGAACTTACACAGTTTTATAGGTCAATTATATCTCAATAAAAAACTTTTCAGGGCCCCGGGCGTGCGGGCTCATGTGCTGCAGCTCCTGGAGGCCTCAGGCTGAGAATGGCCCCCAAGGAAACTAGGTGAGGGGGAAGAAAGTGTGTCCCAAATTCAAATACCACTTCGGCAAGAACCTGCCAAAAAAGCAAACATGAAGAAGGTTTCTGAGGCAGGCAAAGTTGGCAAACAGAAAGTGCTCCAGCGAGCGCTGATGTAGAGAATAAATTCACCAGAAACAAGGGCAGAAAAGGAAAAATTCTCAATCTGGTGTGAAAGGAGATAAAAAAGTACTTGATAATGTATGTTGCACAATTGTCAATCAAAGGAAGGAAATTCAAATCAACCAAGAAGAAGGGGACTGAAAAATGAGAGAACTGTGCCTGTGGGTGATTTTCCTGTCACATGGGGTAAGAAGAAGCTTTTTTTTTTTAAAGAGTATGGACAATAGAATCTGTACGCTTTTGCTCTGTGATTCCAGCAGAGGGAACTGTGTCCACAAATTTGGCTGCAATAAAATGTAAAATTCATCCTAATCAGAAAAATACTAATGCTTATGTTGTGTTTAAGGATGAGAGAGCAGCTACTAAAGCACTGAACAGAAATGGGGCCCAAATTGCCGATGGGTTTTGTATTAGAGTTGACCTGGCATGGGAGACCTCATCTAGCGACAAGCCATCAGCGTTTGTGGGGCATCTCCCGCTGAAGACTGTGGTCGAGGACTGTGGGGACATCGTGGCAGTAGGGTGATGAGAGACCCACTGACAGGCGTCAGCGGAGGGTTTGGCTATGTGCTCTTCGAGAACATGCTACAAATGACATAATTCTGAATTGATGGGAAGAAAATCAGAGTCATGCGTTCTGTTACTAAGGAAAAAATTAAAACAAAATTCACATCCCAGTTTGAAGAATATCAGTAAATCTAAGAAGGGACTTAATTTTGCTTCAAAAAATGCAGGACATTCTAAAAGTTTACTTATTGAAGAAAAAGCTGTTCTCGTCAAGAAGGAAAAGAAAGGACTGAAGAAAAGTAGATGGACTTATCAAATATATTAATTATAGCTGTTACTTTCTTCATTTGTAGAACCTTGCTTAACCTAACATAATTGGAAGGCTGGGGAAACTAAACACATTGTTAATTTTTTAAAAAGAATAGTTTATTGATTTTTAGGGAGAAACATTGATGTGAGAGCCCAACATCAATCAGCTGCCTCCTGCACACCCCTGCCGGGATCGAGCTCATAACCCAGGCACGTTCCCTGACCCAGAATCAAACCAGCAGCCTTTTGGTGCACAGGACAACCAATGCCCAACCAACGTTACCTGGGCAACATTGTTAATTTTAATATGGCCTTATCGAGGGCACATTCCTGAGGGGGAAGGGAGAGCAGCTCACAGGAGAACTCTGCAAGAATAAGACTCTTGGGGACTGTTGTTTGGGAACTGGAGGAAACGCTGAAAACCCCTGCTGGGGGCTGGGCAGGCAAAGGGCCCACCAGAAAGTGTTCTGAATCGAACCCACTGGGCCCTGGCTGCTGAAACGGCCCAGACAGAAGAGGCAACAGGCTGAAATCAATCTGAAGCTGCATCAGGCCAGAGCCTGGGGGACTAGAATCAGAGGACAGGGTAGGGACTGAGGAGCTGGCGATGGAGCAGAGACTAACTCCCGCAGAGTGAGCGCCTGACAGCGACACCTCTAACGGGAGTGATACACTAGCCACCCTGTACCCTAAAGACTCTACAGAAGACTCTGGAGCAAGACCAGGCAACTACAAGGTTGCAAAATAGCTGACAAGAGGAGGTGGCCCACAGAGAGCCTCAGATCAACCATCTACCTAAGGACACCAGAGCCAAACCTAGACAGCTCCTCACATTGGGTGATACACAAGCATCTCCCAGGAGAACTGAAATCACAAAAAACAGTGACCCTCAGACAACATAAGTTGCCCAGAAGAAACGCACCTGATTGACTACCTTTTTCTCTGCTGTTTTTTTGTTTTATTTGTTTTTGGTTTTTGGGGGTTTTTTTTGGTTTTGGGGTTTTTTTGTTTGTTTTTTGTTTGTGGGTTTGTTTATTTTTTCTCTTTTTTCCTTAGGAAGAAGAGAAAGGGGAGAAAATTTGTTTTTTCTTCTTTTTTTAAATTTTATAAAAATCGTGGTTTTTTTCTTTTTTAATTTTTTTTAAACATTTTTTTAACTAATTTTTTTTTAAATAATCTTGTCTTGCTTAGCTTGTTTTTGGTTTTGTTTTCATTATTTGCTTTGTTTTGTTTTATCCTTGCTTCTACTATCAAGACTTTCTTGATATCCCTGCTTAACAACTGGGACTTTATCATTATAACCAAGTTTACTGCTTTCCTCTATAGTTTCCCCCAAATCTCTGCCTGCCTGGGCTTTATCTCTCTCTCCTCTCAATCCATTGGCATAACTTTTTTCTTCTTTTTCTTCTTTCTTTTTCTACTTTTCTTTCATTCTTTCATTTTGCCCCCTTCAGTTTTCTTCTCCGATTGTTAGCGTCTCTTATTCTCTTTATTGTATTTTTGTTTTCTCATTTTCTCAACTATTATCCTATTCCTATTCTCTCCCTTAATTTTGTGCTGGCCCTTCTTTCAGAATCTTTTCTCTGCTTCTGTTATCTCCCAGTAGCTTCTCTATTTTTTATATTTTAGTTTATTATTATTTTCTAAATTATCACCAGTATTAACAACAACATACACCTCTGGGCTCCACTAGACCCACAAGACAAAATCCCACACCACAAGACCGGGACACAGCAAATATATCTAATATATAGATATAAGCACTAAGACCTACCAAAATGGGGAGAAAAAGAAACAACCCCCAAATTAAAGAAAAGGAAACATCTCCAGAAAAAGACGTTGATGAGATGGAGTTGAGCAAGTTATCAGAAACGGAGTTCAGAGTATTGATGACGAAGATGTTCAAGGAACTTAAGAAGACTATAGATGATAAGATCAAGAACCTTAGTGAAAACATGAAAAGAGATACATACCATAAATACAACTCAGACAGAGATAAAGAATGCTGTATCTGATATCAAGAATGCACTGGAAGGAATTAAAAGCAGGCTCAATGAAGCAGAGGATAGAATAAGTGACTTAGAAGACAAAGTAGAGAAAATCACACAATCAGAGCAGCAAAAAGAAAAAACACTTAAAAAGCATGAGGACAGTCTAAGGGAACTTTGGGACAACATGAAGCAAAACAACATTCGCATTACAGGAGTGCCAGAGGGGGAGGAAAGAGAGCAAGGGATAGAGATCTTGGTGGAAGAAATAATTGTAGAAAACTTCCCTAGGCTGGCGAAGGAGAAAGCCACACAAGTTCAGGAAGCACAGAGGGTTCCAAACAAGAGGGACCCAAAGAGACCCACTCCGAGACACATCATAATTAAAATGGCAAATGTCAAGGACAAAGAGAAAATATTAAGGGCTGCAAGAGAGAGACAAGCAGTGACCTACAAGGGAATCCCCATAAGGCTGACAGCGGATTTCTCAACAGAGACTCTTCAGGCCAGAAGGGAGTGGCATGAAGTTCTGCAAGTAATGAAGAGCAAGAACATGCAACCAAGATTGCTTTATCCAGCAAGGCTATCATTTAAATTTGAAGGTGGAATAAAGAGCTTCCCAGACAAAAAAAAGGCTAAGAGAGTTCAGTACCACCAAACCAGCACTGCAAGAAATGCTAAAAGGACTGCTTTAAGAAAAAGAAGGAATAGTGAGAGAAAGGTACATCAGCATAAAGGGGAAAAATGGCATTAAATAAGTTGATATCAATAGTAACTTTAAATGTAAATGGAATAAATGGGCCAATCAAAAGACAAAGGGTAGCTGAATGGATAAGAAAACAGGACCCAAATATATGCTGCCTACAAGAGACCCACCTGAGAGCAAAAGACTCACACAGGCTAAAAGTGAAGGGGTGGAGTAAAATATTCCATGCAAATGGAAAGGAAAAGAAAGCTGGAGTAGCAATTCTTATTTCTGACAAAACAGACTTCAAAATAAAGACCATAACGAGAGACAAAGATGGTCACTACATATTACTAAAGGGATCAATCCAACAGGAGGAAATAACCCTTATGAACATTTATGCACCCAATATAGGAGCACCTAAATATATAAAAAATCTCTTGGGGGACTTCAAAGGGGAGATTGACAGCAACACAATCACAGTGGGGACTTTAACACCCCACTGTCAGCACTGGACAGATCATCAAGACAAAAAATCAACAGGGAAACGCAGACCTTAAATGAATCACTAGACCTAATGGGTTTAGTTGACATTTATAGAACATTTCACCCCAAAGCAGCAGAATACACATTCTTCTCAAGTGCACATGGAACATTCTCAAAAACAGACCACATGTTAGGGCACAAGGCAAGTCTCTACAAATATAAGAAGACTGAAATCATGTCAAGCATCTTCTCGGATCACAATGCCATGAAACCAGAAATCAACCACTATAAAAAAACTCAAAAACATTCAAACACATGGAGGCTAAATAGCATGTTATTAAACAATGAATGGGTTACCAAGGAGATCAAGGAAGAGACCAAACACTTCATGGAAAGTAACGAAAATGAACAGACAACAACCCAAAACCTATGGGACACGGCGAAAGCAGTCTTGAGAGGAAAATTCATATCGTTACAGGCCTCTCTCAAGAAACAAGAAAAAGATCTAATGAACCATCTAACACAACAACTAAAAGAACTAGAACGAGAACAGCAAGAAAAGCCCTGAGGAAGTAGAAGGAAGGAAATAATAAAAATCAGAGCAGAGATTAATGACATAGAGACTAAAGAAACAATACAAAAAATCAATGAAACCAAGAGCTGGTTCTTTGAAAAGGTAAATAAGATTGATGCACCTTTAGCCAGACTCACTAAGAAACAAAGAGAGAGGACCCAAATAAATAAAATCAGAAATGAAAGAGGCGATATAACAACTGATCCAACAGAAATACAAAGGATTGTAAGAAAATTTTATGGGCAACTGTATGCCAACAAATTGGACAACATGGGGGAAATGGACAAATTCCTAGAAGCATACAACCTTCCAAAGCTGAATCAAGAAGAGGCAGAAAACCTGAATAGGCCGATAACAACTAATGAAATTGAAGCAATAATAAAAAAAAACTCCCAGCAAACAAAAGTCCTGGACCAGATGGATTTACAGGCGAGTTTTACCAAACATTCAAAGAAGAATTAACACCTATTCTATTCAAACTATTCCAGAAAATTCAAGAGGAAGGAAAACTCCCAAATTCTTTGTATGAGGCCAGCATCACCCTAATCCCAAAACCAGATAAAGATACTACAAAGAAAGAAAATTACAGGCCAATATCCCTGATGAACATAGATGCTAAAATCCTCACTAAAATACTAGCAAACCAGATCCAGCAATACATTAAAAAGATCATACATCATGACCAAGTGGGATTTACTACTGGGATGCAAGGCTGGTACAACATCTGCAAATCAATAAATGTGATACATCACATAAACAAAATGAAGGACAAAAATCATATGATCATATCAATAGACGCAGAAAAAGCATTCAACAAAATCCAGCACCCATTTCTGATAAAAACTCTCAGCAAAGTGGGAATAGAGGGATCATACCTCAATATAATAAAGGCCATATACGACAGACCTACAGCCAACATCATACTCAATGGGCAAAAACTAAAACCATTTCCATTAAAAACTGAAACAAGACAGGGATGTCCACTTTCACCACTCTTATTCAACATACTACTGGAAGTCCTCGCCATAGCCATCAGACAGGAGGAAATCGTAAAAGGTATCCAAATTGGAAAGGACGAAGTAAAACTATCATTAGTTGCAGATGACGTGATACTGTTCATAGAAAACCCTAAAGACTCCATCAAATTACTACTAGATTTGATAAACGAATTTGGCAAGGTAGCTGGATACAAAATCAACATCCGGAAATCAATGGCATTCTTATACACCAACAATGAACTCTCAGAGAAACTAAAAAAGCAATACCATTTACCATTGCAACTAAAAAAATAAGATACCTAGGAATAAACTTAACCAAAGATGTAAAAGACCTGTACTCAGAAAACTACGTGACACTGAAAAAAGAAATAGAGGAAGGTTTAAACAGGTGGAAGAAGATACCATGCTCATGGATTGGGAGAATTAATGTCATTAAAATGTCTATACTACCCAAAGCAATTTATAAATTTAATGCAATTCCTATGAAAATACCAACAGCGTATTTCACAGACCTAGAACAAACATTTCAAAAATATATATGGAACAAAAAGAGACCCCGAATAGCTGCAGCCATCTTGAGAAAAAAGAACGGAGTGGGAGGGATCACATTACCAGACTTCAAACTATATTACAAAGTCACTGTAATCAAAACAGCCTGGTATTGGTACAACAACAGGCATATAGATCAATGGAACAGAACAGAGAACCCAGAAATCGGCCCACGCCATTATGGTCAATTAATATTTGACAAAGGAGGCAAGAGTATCCAATGGAGTAAGGACAGTCTCTTCAATGAGTGGTGCTGGGAAAATTAGACAGGTACATGCAAAAGAATGAAACTAGACCACCAACTTTCACCATACACAAAAATAAAATCAAAATGGATAAAAGACTTAAATGTAAGTCACAAAACCATAAAAATCCTGGAAGAAAACATAGGCAGTAAAGTCACAGACATCCCATATAGTGGACTTTTCACTGATATATCTCCTAGGGCTAGAGAAACAAAGGAAAAAATATACATATGGGTCTACATCAAACTAAAAAGCTTCTGCACAGCAAAAGAAAACAGCTTCAAAATACAAAGGAACCCCACGGTCTGGGAAAACATATTTGCCAAGGATGAATCTGATAAGGGGCTAATTTCCAAAGTGTACAAAGAATTCATATTACTCAGCAAGAGAAAGACAAACAACCCAATTAAGAAATGGGCAAAGGACTTAAATAGACACTTCTCCAAAGAGGACATATGGATGGCCAAGAGACACATGAGAAAATGCTCCACGTCGCTAATCATCAGAGAGATGCAAATTAAAATCACTTGACACCTGTCAGAATGGCTCCATCAATAAATCAACAAGCAACATGTGCTGGCGAGGGTGTGGAGAAAGGGGACCCTAGTACACTGCTGGTGGGAATGCAGACTGGTGCAACCACTATGGAAAACAGTATGGAGTTTCCTCAAAAAATTTAAAATGGAGCTGCCATTCGACCCAGTGATTCCACTCCTAGGAATGTATCCTAAGAATCTTGAAACATTCATCAGAAAGGATATATGTACCCCGATGTTCATAGCAACACAGTTTACAATAGCTAAGATCTGGAAACAGCTCAAGTGCCCATCAGTAGATGAGTGGATAAAAAAGCTGTGAGACATTTACACTGTGGAATACTATGCAGCTGTAAAGAAGGATCTCGTACCCTTTGGGGCAGTATGGATGGACCTGGAGAATATTATGCTAAGTGAAATAAGCCAGGCAGCGAAAGACAAATATCACATGATCTCGCTTATATGTGGAATCTAAAGAACTTAATAAACTGATGAACAGAATAGATTCAATGACATGGAAGCATAGATAAGACTGAGGAATGTCAGAGGGATGGAGGAGGGCAGGTGGGTGGAGGGGGAGAGAGTAACCAAAGAATTTATGTGCATATATGCACAACCCAAGGACATGGAAATGGTGGGGAGAGGGATCGGGGAGGGGGAAGGAACGGGGTGGAACGGGTCATTGGGGAGAAAAAGGGACATCTGTAATATTTTAAACAATAATAAAACTTAAAAATATATATACATGGCCTTATCAACATAATTATGTATAAAATGCCTTTATCACACATTTTTTATTTTTTTATTTTAAAAAAATATATCTTTTATTGATTTCAGAGAGAGGAAGAGAGATAGAAACATCAATGATGAGAGACAATCATTGATCGGCTGCCTCCTGCACGCCCCCCACTGGGGATTGAGCCCACAACTCGGGCATGTGCCCTGACCGGGAATCGAACCCCAATCTCCCAGATCCTAGGTCGATGCTCAACTGCTGAGCCATGCTGGCTGGGCATCACGCATTTTTTATATATACATATATCCGTAACACACACATGCACACATACATAATTTTTTTTGTTAAAGCCTTGAAACTGCAGATTTGGATATTTGATAATGGAAAATATTTGCTATATAACCCCAATTCAGTTCTTGTTATCAAATCAATCAACCAAATCAGACTTTGAAAACGCCTGACATTACTTTTCAATTCAAATAAATACTTTCATATGCATTTTGGGGAGTAAAAAGGACATTGAGAAATAAATTATGAAGTACATCTTGCAAAATAGATTACTAAAGGTAGGTACAATTAGAAGATATGAAATTAATATAAGTAATTTATCTGTCTTTTTAAAATGTTTTAAATGCAGAATAAAAAACCAATATGCTGTTTTTTATATCAAAATATAACTTTTAAAAAGTTAAAAACATGACTCATATAAACAAAGTGACCATGTATCAAAAGTAACTCATGCCCTGGCTGGGTGGCTCACTTGGTGAGAGCACCGTCCCATACACCAAAAAGGTTGCAGGTTCGATTCCTGATCAGGGCATATACCTAGATTTCGGGTTCAATCCCCGGTCGGGGTGCAAATGGGAGGCAACCGATTGCTGTTTCTCTCTCACATCTATGGTTTTTTTCTGTCTCTCCCCCTTCCTCTCTCTCTGAAAATCAATGAAAACATAGCCTCCGGCCCTAGCCAGTCTTGCTCAGTGGTTAGAGCCTCGACCCACGAACTGAAGGGTCCCGGGTTCAATTCCAGCCAAGGGCACGTACATCAGTTGCAGGCTCCATCCCCGGCCCCGCTCGGGGCATGTACTCGAGGCAACCAGTCCATGTGTCTCTCTCGAATCGATGCTTCTCTCTCTCTCCCTTCTGCTCCCTCTGAAAAACAATGGAAAAAACATCCTCAGGTGAGGGTAAAAACATAACAAAATAAAACATATCCTCCGGTGAGGATTACAAATAATAATTCATGAGGGAATAAGGATGGTAACTGGTGCAAATGAAAATCTGAGGAATGAAAATTTACATAGTCAATCAGTCAAAAGGATGCTGAAGATCATTTGCTAAGTTAGGAACAGAACTGGCATTTGTCACTTCCCTGAGCAAAAGTCTGCGAGTTAACAAGTACCTAGCAAGTGCAGCTCCTGATCAGCAGTAAGTGACACGGATACGTTCTCCTGATGAGGTCACTCTCCCGTGTAACATCCAGACAGCGCGCAGGTGTCCTTTCCCCTCAGTTGCCTGTTTTGGATAATATGTGTATGTGCCCTGACGGGGAACTGAACCAGCAACCCTTCGGTGCACTGGGCAACACTCAGCCAACTGAACCACACCAACCAGGGCAAGGAAATATGTATATGTATTTTAATATATCTTTATTGATTTCAGAGAGAGGGAGAGAGAGGTAGAAACATCAGTGATGAGAGTCATTGATCGGCTGCCTCCTGCACCCGGGCATGTGCCCTGACCAGGAATCAAACCCCGATCGCCTGGATCGTAGGTAGACGCTCAACTGCTGAGCCACGCCTGGCTGGGCAGAAATATTTTAAATACAACTCCTGCTGCTGTGTGGAAAATAGATGGGTGGTTTGAGTGGAAGCCCCAGGCCAGTGCCACAATCCATGCTCCGGAGAGGGTGGCCGGGGCCAGGGCTGGACAGTGGAGCAGGACGTGGCCTGGATGTGGGGAGAGGGAACGACAAGTGTTAAGGATGAAGCATGGACTTCCACTTGAGGAACTGGGTAGTAAGGATTCCACCTCCTGAGATGGGAAGGTGGGGAGGAGGGGTTTGAAGAGGAAAGGAAAGGAAAAGTTGAGTTTGAGAGGCTCATCAGCAAATGAAAATCTCAAGTGGGAAGTTGTGGAAATGAGTCTGGTGTTCAGGGTGAAAACGTCCAGTTTGGGAGACATAGGAACACAGATAACATCATAAACCCATGCAATTGAATGAGGTTACCTTGGGAGAGAGCTGGATAGAGATTCTCTTTGCCTATCTACTTGTTTCTAAAAATTTATCTCATATTAAATATTTATGTTCAGTAGTTTTGTTTCATTTATTGATGCTTCTATTTTTCTTGGCACCATATTATTTAAAATACTGTTGCTTTTTTTCCTACATTCTGATGGTGTAATACCTTGTCTAGGACTGGACCACCACATTTTCATAATGAAATCTGAAGTTAAGTTCTTGCCTATTTATGTTTTCAAATAAATTATAGAAGCATTTTGTCAAGACTAAAATAACTGTTGCCCAGCGGGAGTGGCTCTGTTGGTTGAGTGTCGTCCCATGCACCTAAAGGCTGCTGGTTCGATTCCTGGTCAGGCAGCACACGTGGGTTTCAGGTTTGATCCCCAGTCAGAGAGCATATAGAAGGCGATCTGTGTTTCTCTCTGTCTCTCTGTCTCTCCCTTCCTCTTTCTAACCATGTCCTTGGGTGAGAATTAAATTAAAAAGAAAGAAAGAAAGAAAGAAAGAAAGAGCCCTAGCTGGTTTGGCTCAATGGTCAGAGTGTCGACCCATGGACTGAAGGGTCTCAGGTTCGATTCCAGCCAAGGGCATGTACCTCAGTTGCAGGCTCCATCCCTGGTCCTGGTCGGGGCTTGTGCAGGAGGCAACCAATCAATGCGAATCTCTCACATGGATGTTTCTCTCTCTCTCTCTCTCTCTCTCTTTCCCTCCCTCCCTTCCACTCTAAAAAAAAAAAAAACAAGGGAAAAAATATCCTCAGGTGAGGGTTTAACAGCAACAACAACAGAGGAGTGGAGGAGAAACAAGATGGCAGCATAGGTAACAGCTGCACCCGCCGCCTCCTGCAACCACATCAAAATTACAACTAAAATACAGAACAAACATCACCCAGAACCTCCTGAAATCTGACCGAACAGAAGCCCCACAACCAGGGAGCTGAAGCAGCACCGAGACCGGGAGGAGGGGCGGAGACGCGGGCGGATCGGGGCTGAATTGTGGAGACGCGGCCGCAGGCCCACACCTGGTGCCGCGGGTTAAACCCAGGAGGGAATCTCCATGGTGGGGGTTTCCCCGAGGAGCAAGGGGTCCCAGCCCCACAGCAGGCCCCCAGCCCAGGGCTCCAGGCCGGGAAGAGACGTCACCACAACTCCAGGCTGTGAAACCAGCGGGGACTGTCCCTGAGGGTCGGGGAGGCTGCGGGAGCCCCAGCAGCTCCTCTAAAGGGCCCGGCACGGACTCACTCGGACGCGCCCTCTGAGCCCAGCGCCGGGAGCAGCCTGAAAGGACCCGGGACACTCGGGGAGGAACTAACCTGCCTGAAATCCAGGCGAGAGGTGGAGGGCGGCTTCCTCCCAGGCAGAAGGGCTGGCGGAGGCCATGGCTCCTGTGGCGAGTCCTCCCCACACACAGCCGGCAGGCGGGCGCCATGTTTGAGTCGCCAGCACGTTACTCACGCCTTTGGCCCCGCCCCATGATTCCCGGAGG
Organism: Miniopterus schreibersii; assembly: GCF_964146895.1. NCBI lineage: Eukaryota > Metazoa > Chordata > Mammalia > Chiroptera > Miniopteridae > Miniopterus > Miniopterus schreibersii. Next base: position 15,906,052 of record NC_138118.1, read on the forward strand.
CCCCGCCCCTCCCCACCTGCAGCTCATCTGGGCCATTTCCAGGGGCTTTTCTATGCAAGTGGCCTCTCAAGCCTCATGCTTAGGACTTTCCTAAAATCTCTCAAACAAGCAGCAGCTGCCCCATACGGCTTGATAAGCGGCCCCAGGGCTGGCACTAGTGGCAGCTGCATTGGCTCATAGTTTGGCCTCTCCTGGGCACCTCCAAGCCCAGCACAAGTAGCAGCCAACTACGGTTTGCTGTGTAGCTCATGCTGGGTGGCCCTGGGCAAGGCACTGGCACAGGCTGACTTTGCACCTCCCGAGAGGCCCCAGAGACAGTGCACCTGGTGGGCAGACTCGATCACGCTGGATTACAACCCTACCACATCCATGAGTGAAACACTCAAGGGGTGCACTTGGTGAGCACCAAGGCTCCAATGAAGTAAATCCTGCTCCACAGGGGTGTCTCCAGCACAGCAGCTCTTTGGCTGTAGTTGCAGCTGGTCCTCACAGCTGATTGGCCTGGGGGTCAGTTCCTCCCAGGGACTCCAACAGCAACCAAGGCTCAACTACAACAGGTCAGAGCACACAGCCCACACAGGGGAGCACCTGGAAGACCCAGCTCAGGTGACTGGGGAGGCTGAGCCACTGGACCCTACAGGACACCTACTACACAAAGCCACTCTACAAATTCCAGGAGACGTAGCAGCTCTACCTAATACACAGAAACAAACACCTGGAAGCAGCCAAAATGTGGAGGCAAAGAAACATGTCACAAAGGAAAGAACAGAAGAAATCTCTAGAAGAGGAACTAAATGAAATAGATCCAAGCAAGCTAACAGATACAGAGTTCAGGATAATGGTTATAAGGATGTTTAAGCAAATGGTTAGGGAAATAAGTGAGAAAATCAATAACATAATAAAGTACCAATTTGAAATGAAGGCTACACGAACTGAAATGAAGAATAATTTACATGGAATCAACAGTAGAGTAGAGGACACTGAGAATCAAATCAGCAATTTGGAACATGAGGAAACAAAAAACACCCAACCAGAAGAGCAAAAAGAAAAAAGAATCCAGAAATATGAAGATAGGTCAAGGAACCTCTGGGACAACTTCAAGAGGCCCAATATTCGTATTATTGGGGTGCCAGAATGGAAGAAAGAGACCAAGGAATTAAAAACCTATTTGAAAAAATAATTACAGAAAACTTCACCTACCTGGGGAAAGAAATAGACTTACAAGTCCAGGAAGCACAGAGGGTCCCCAACAAGAGGAACCCAAAGAGGCCCACAACAAGACACATCATAATTAAAATGCCAAAGGTTAAAGACAAAGAGAGAATCTTAAAAGCAGCAAGAGAAAAGCAATTAATTACATACAAGGGAGCATCCGTACAACTATCAGCTGATTTCACAACAGAAACTTTGCAGGCCAGAAGGGAGTGGCAAGAAATATTCAAAGTGATGAAAAACATGGAACTACAACCAAATTACTCTACCCAGCAAAGCTATCATTTAGAATTGAAGATCAAATAAAGAGCTTCACAGATAAGAAAAAGCTAAAGGAGTTCGTCACCACCAGGCCAGCACTACAGGAAAAGTTGAAGAGTCTTCTTTAAGAAGAAGCTAATGAACAAAAGAATCTGACAAACTAAATAGATCCAGAGACATTGACACATGCAACAGACAATCATATTTCAGAGGAAAGAGGGAAGGGGGTGGAGGGTGTGAAGAGATTAACCAAATAAGTTATATGCATATATGCATAACCCATGGACACAGTTAATAACGGGGTGAAGGCCTGGGGAGGGGGTGGGAGCGAAGTGGAGGGGGTCAATTGGTGGGAAAAATGGGACACCTATAATACTCTCAACAGTAAAGATAAATTTCAAAACAAAACAAAACAAAACAAAAAAACAACAACAAAAGAGTGGGCCCTAATGTGAACCATGGACTCTGGGTGAGAATGATGTGTGAGTGTAGCTTTGTCAGTCGTAACAACTGTACCACTCTGGTGCCTGATGTGGACAGTTGGGAAGGCTGTGCCTGTGTGGGGGCAGGGCCACATGGGAAACCTCTGTACCTTCCTCTCAACTTTGCTGGGAACCTAAAACTGCTCTTAAAAAATAATCCTAATTTAAAATGTTTAATTTGTTTTTTTAAAGTAAATCTCTTCGTCCTTCTTACTCCTCCATATTCAGTTTTCTTTCCCAGAGGCGACCACTGTTTATAGCTTCACTGGTGTCCCCCAGAGATGGCCGTGTGTATACAAGCAGAAAAACAGATTCTTTATATACAAATGGAAGCAAACCACACACACTGCTCTATGTATTGCTTTGCTTTACACAGTAATAATTTCATATCAGCACATAGAGAGCTGCTTCGTTCTTTTAAACAGCTGTATAATATCCCATTTACCAATCCTTTATTGTATTAAAGTTCTAGTTGGTTCTTTTAAAAAATTTTTTTAATTTATTGATTCTAGAAGGAAGAAAGGAAGATGGGGAGAGAAAGAGAGAGGGAGAGAGAGAGGGAGAGAGAAACATCAATTCGTGGTTCCACCCATTTATGCCTCATTGTTTGATTCTTGTATGCACCCTGGCCAGGGATCGAACCCAAAACCTTGGCATATCAGGACAATGCTCTAACTTCTAGTTGGCTCTTTTTCCCATCTACTACGTCACTTCTAAAAAATCATTTCCTCTTCCTTGCAGATCTCCCCAAGTTTGTTTTTTCATTTCTATAAACAGAGTATGTGTGTTTTTTAGAGACTGGGTCTGATAATGCTGATATCTGGCATCTTTGTGGGACTGTTCCTGTATCTATTTTTTTTCTGGATTTTTGCCATTTTATTTTTGTATTTTTATTTTTTGTTGAATTTATTGGAGTGACGCTGGTTAATAAAATTATATAGGTTTCAGGTGTACAATTCTATAACCTGTATCTATTATTTTTTGCTGAGTGTCTCACTCATGTTTCTTTATTTCCCAGGTACATAGTCCCAGGTGGAAGAAGGAACAGAGGGAACAAAAAGCGATAAAGGTGAGGGCAAACCTAAGTGAGCATTAAAAATGTTAAAAAATAAAAAGGTAGACTACCTGATAAACACATAACAAAAAGTATTAAAGAAAAAAAACACAAGAAACGTACCTTAGTGGGAAAGACAGACACAGGACTGGGTATTTATCACCTTTGTGGAAGGGGCTAAGATAGAGACTCAGGGGGGCAGCATGGGGCCCTGGTGCTCAGGGGAGACTCCTTGGAGGAGGGGGGCTGGAGCTGTCTTAGGAGGTGAATGGGCTGGCCAGGTTGTTGTGGAGTGAGGGGTGCGGGGGGTGGGGGGGTGGGCATGACATCCAGGCTGGGGGAGAGACCTAAATGAAAGCAGAGAGGCTGGAACAGCTCGGAGGGAACCCCGCAGCGTGTCGTCCCTGGTTCCTGCAGCATGAGACGGGCAGGCAGGGCCAGGAACGTGATCCCGAGACATGTCACCATGAATGGGCCTGAAGGAGGGGATGGTGTGGCATGTGCAGAGTGAACCGGGGCTGTTCTGCAGCAGGGAGCCCAGCCAGGGGCCGTCACCTCATCCAGGAGAGGGTGGTGTTGGCTTGGACCAGGGTGGAGGCCAAGCAGAGGGAGAGGCGCAGATGGAATCAGAGAGTGTAGGAGGTGCAATTAGAAAGAGGGTAATGTGGGGATGGGGAGGGAGATGGCTCCGGCAAGGTCACAGCGATAGGAAAAGCAGCAGGTGGGGCAATCTTGGACCTGGTGAGGGAGCCTGTGACCCTCAGGGGTGTGGAGGAGCTCTGGGCAAGCCCAGGGATCTGCCTCGCTGTCCAGGTGGAGGGCTTTGGGGCCAGCAGTTGGCCTCCCACGGGGCGTCAAGATATCCAGCTCTGCTGAATTATTTAGCCGCTGCCTCTCGGCTGTGACTGCATCAGCAGGGCCTTGGTGGGTGCTAGAAAGTCAAACTGCCCTGCTGGCTGCCCAGGAACAGGGGACAGGGGAACCCTGAGCCCCCAGGGAAAGAGCCCGCCCCTCTCTGCAGTCAAGCCTCTTTGCTGGGCCAGAATGGGGCGCACTCTCCCTGACACCTCCCCTCCTGCCCTCTGACGCCGCTTGGTGGGGCCTGGCTCTGTGGGTGGACTGATGGCAATGAAGCGCTGAAGGTGGGTTGTGTCTTCACCCTGGTCCAGGCTCTCAGCTCCCACCGTCATCTGCTTATCACTTTGGAACCCCAGACACTGGGCAAGGGGGGCCCCTCAGGGCAAAGCTAGCCAGGAGCAGCAGCTCTGGTCCTGATCCCTGGGGCCTGGCACTGGGCAGTCGATGGAAATCCTGGGCCCTTGTGAAAGCCTTGGCCAGAGACCACTTTGGTTGTCCAGCCCCCAAGACTCCTATCTGTGCACTGCCCACCTGTCCCCACCTGTGCCCATCATGAGCCCAGAAGTCAGCCTCCACAGGTGGTGGTGGCTCTACTCAGGGCCACTTTGGGGCACACTCAGGGCCACAGGTGGGTGAGCAGGAAGTGGACCTAGCTGCCCTCCTTCCTGAGGGTCCCACAGCTGCTCGACCACAGAGCCTGGGCTGGCCACCCCACCCGTGAGGAGTTAATCGGCCCCTCCCCTGCAGTACCTCAGTGCAGGGCTGTCCCAAACCCCCACCAGGGATGTGCTCCCCCCAAGTTCCCCTCCCACCCAGGCCTAGCCCCTCGCTGATGGCCCAGCTCCTAGCGGTGTATTTTTGTCCAGTGTGCTATGTGTTCAGGTAACAACGTCTTATCTCCCATGGGGAGAATTACAGGGCTCCTAGAAGAGGCATTTTGGGGTGTCCAAGACCTTTCCACCCAAGGGCAGCTGTGGAGACAGGTCACAGGCCCTAGGACAGAGCCTGTGTCCCTTAGAGACATTCCAGTGCTGTGGGATTAATGGACCGTCGGGTGGTGCAGGGGTAAAAGCAGGGCCTGAAGGTCCGGCCCTGGGAAGGGAAGGCCAGCTGCCCAGTCCCAGGGTGAGATGAGCTTCCCAGGGCCTTCCTCCCTCCTCCACTTGGGTCCCTCCAGGGGAACGGTTGGGGTGAGCAGTGCCCCTGCACCCCCACCGGCCCCCTGAGCTGTGGTTTCCCCTCCCCCTGCTCTGCTCCTCTCAAATCTTAGAATCTCCCAGGCCTACCTGGTCCAGAGCACACCCTCAGGGGCCCCTGCACCTGTGCCTTGGCTGCTCTTGGCGTGCACTCTGGGTCTAGCCTGCCTGGTCTGACTATGGCCCTACTGTGCCCCCCACCCCCACCTGCTGTGACCCCAATTGGAGCAGAGACCAAGTCCCAGGGCCTCAGAACTCTAGGGCCAGAGGTAGCCTCAAAACAGACTTATCATTCCAGAGAGGAAACTGAGGCCCAGCCCAGGAATGCCTTGCACCCCAGGACAGGTGTCCGGGGAGGCCTCCCAGGTCACTTCCTAACACTTCCATCTTGGGGAAACCTCTGAAAGAAGTGACAATGTGAACAATGAATGCCCAGGATGTCGGAGGAGAAACAACTTCTCTTCATTTTGATGCAGAGCCCGAGGACCAGGAAGAGGTGGTGTCCGATGGCTCCACCGTGGGGTGGAGTCTGCAGGGTAGGGGGCGCTGGGGCTCGAGTTACTGCCCCACTCTGGAAACAGGGCGCAGGGCCAGCAGGATCGGTGGCCATTACTAATGCATGTGCTGGCTGTGGCCTAGCAGCATCTCAGCCTCCCCAGCTGGGTCCAGGGCGGGGGGGGGGGGGGGGGGCCTGGAGCCCAGCCCTGGCCCCCGCGACAGCCCTGGGGAAACGCCAAGACTGGCCTGAGGGAAGGCCAGCTCCCACAGTCTGAGAGCTCAGACCAGCAAAGAGGAGGGGTCACGCAGCATCCTGGACTAGTGCTCTCAAGTGACGCGATCCCTGCCCCTCGCAGCCTCCCAGACACATCTGTGTCCAGGTGCCTCCTGTAGCTCTGGTACCTCCTCAGATTTGAATTTCCTTTTTGCAAGGGAAATGAGCTACGTTCCTTCCAGGGCCTCCATCCTGGGCAGCCTCCTCCCTCTCCCCGAGGTGCCTAGCACCCCAGGGCCACTCTGCTCCACGAAGCCCCCAGACGGGCAGCTTGCTCCCCCTAGAGCCAGGATCGAGGTGCTCCCAGGATGCCTGGGCTTGTGGCTTTCCTGGGCTAGCCTCAGGGTCCTCACCTGGCTCCTGATGTGTTTGGTTTTATTGGTCTGTCTGTCTGTGCCCTGCCTTGTTGCAGAAAGGATTCCTGTGAGATACAGAGGGCGGATCACTGTCCTGTGCAGCAGGTCTCAGGTGCTTCAGCACAGAGTTTAAGTGACTTGCTCAAGGCCAAGCAGAACTCATCCAAGGTCACACACCGACCTCCTTATCACCAGCCCAGGGTTCTTTCCACCAGACTCCTGTAGCTCCCCATGAATAATTTGCACCTGGCTGGCAGGGCAGGCATGGACCACATCCCTCTTCTCACTTTTCTGGAACATCAGCTCCAGCCTCTCTGCTCTCTTTCCAGCAGCTCTCTGCCCACTCCTGGGAGCTGGAGGACCTGGGTGTTCCAAAGTCTTTCCAATTCTTTCCCCTGCTGGAAGGAAGAGCCAAGTAATGTCTCTCTCTTCTTCAGTGGGCATCTCATCCCCTTCAAGCTGCCTTGTGTCAACCTGGTTAAGTCTCATTCATAAAATCATTCATTCGGGTCTGTCCCAAGTGCAAATATGAGATATCCACACACACACACACACACACACACACACACACACACACACACTCATTCACATCGCAAGAGCACCTCCAATAAAGCATTTTAATTCATAATTGGACATTTGTGAAAACAAGAGTAGGAGGAAATGTACCTTTGCACCCTGTATGCAAAAAAAAAAAAAAAAAGTGTTGAAAAATAAATAGCTTGATTGAGAAAACAGACTTAACCATTCATAGGGCCTTGGGAGGTTATGGCGGGGAGAACTGACCACAGGAAGTTAGTTGTCTCCTCAGCTGAACCCTGGGTCCTGAGACTCCTCTTATGGAACAGGTCTCAGGGCCATTTGGGTACAGCCAGAGCACTTGTGACCTTCCTCTATATATGCTGAAAATTCATACTTCCTAAAACAGAGTCTCTGATGGGATCCTTTGTCACCTTCCAATATGGAAGGCCCAGTTTGTCCACAAACCTCCTCAACACTGTTGGGCTCCCTCAGGTTCCACCTGTGGTTCAGTGTCTGGCCCAAGCATCAGTCTTTGGTGCAGCTGATTGTGGACAGGCTGGTGGGGGGCAGTTCTCTGAAATCCAGGGTGTGTTTTGAAAGGAGTATCCCGTGGCTTGTACAGAACAGGGCTGTAGGTCCAGAACCTCTAAGATTCCAGACTTGGTTGTTTCCAGGTGCTTCAGAAATATACCTGACAACTCTTTGTAATAGCAAACATTCAAAACAACCCAGTGGCCCCCACAGGGAGCAATGGAATAAACTATGATACATTTATTTATTTATTTATTTATTTATTCATTCATTCATTCATTCATTCATTCATTCATTCATTCATTTGTTTATTTTAATCCTCACCTGAGGATATTTCCTCCATTGCTTTTCAGAGAGAGTGAAAGGGAGAGAGAAAGAGAAACATAGATGTGAGAGAGACACATCGATTGGTTGCCCCCCACACTTGCCCTGACCGGGCTGGGGATGGAGCCTGCAACCGAGGTACATGCCCTTGACTGGAACCAAACCCGAGACCCTTTAGTCCTTGGGCCGATGCTCTAAACACTAAGCCAAACCAGTTAGGGCTAAACTGTGCTATATTTATGTAATGCAGTACTATGCAACTGTTAAAAATGAAAAGAAATACAACATTTTTCTATCTACTCCTATGGAGTGACCTCCCAGATATATGAAATAAAAATTTTAAAATTGTAAAGGCATGGCAGAGGTGGATGCTAGATTTATTTGATATACTTTGTTTTCTAGATTTGGCTGTGGAACTGTGTAAATATTTTACAAAATTATAAAACAAAATTAAATGTAAATAATTTGTAATAGTAAAATATGTGAAACAACCAAAATATCAATCAGTAGTGGGCTAGTTAAATAACTTTTGCTACATTCATAAAGTGAATTCCCTGCAGCTGTAAAAGAGAATGAGGGTGGCTTTTAGGTGCTTTCATGAAATGATACTGTGTAGAACAATGCATAGAGTAACTACAGCACATCTGTGTAATAGTTGATGCGACATATTTATAATTACCTGCATTTAAAAACTCTGGAAGGTTAATAAGAAACGAATAAAAGTGGTTGGAAAGGGGAAAATGGAGAAGATAGAGCACAGATGGGAAGGTTTTTCATTGAGTACCTTTTAAATGTTATCTCAGATTTTGACAGCGTAAGTGTATTTTACCTCTTAAAAAATAAAAATTAATTAAAACATGATTTTAAATGAAATATTTTTTAAAATCCTAAAAATCGAAAGTGGAATAAAACAAAGGAACCCCTGTATCTATCTAGTTAAAGGGCAAAGCCACAAACAGAGAAACTATAGCAAGTGCCTGTGAAACAGTAATTTGCCTACATTCCCAGTAGAACATACTCTGCGGCTAAAAGAACTGAAAGCACTTGGATGGGTTTTAGCCATGGCGCTGCTGGAGAGGGGGTTGGTTTTGCCAGTTGTGCGTGGATCGTGCAATAAACCAAGTGAACGATTACGTTGGTGTCCTTGAGAGCTGACAACTGAGAACCGTACCGTTGCCACCAGCTGGAACCTGTCCCCCAAGAGCGAAGCGGGAATGGCAGAGGAGCCCCCTCTCTCCAGCAGGCACCCTCTGGCATCTTGCTGGACGCAGTAACTCGTACAGACAGAAGTGTCTGAGTGTCATTTTCCCAGCCCTCAATATGGCAGGCTCATTGGAAAGTGGGGCTGTAAACAGAGAAGTCAGCTGGGGTGCTCCCAGAGAGAACTGCTCGAGGACACAGTCCTGGAGACCAGAAGACCAGGAGATCCTGAGGTAGACCAGGCGTAGGGCAAGGGAGGCCTCGCAGGTTAGAGTGAGTTGTATGTTCATGGAAGGGGAGCGTGGAGAGGGAGCAGATTATGGGTTTACAGAACGTGGTGGCTTTAAGGTTCCTGTGAGACGGACAGGGGGAGGTGTCCATGAGGCCACTAGGAACAAAGATGTGAAAGTCCGGATGGAGACCTGCCTGGACAGGTTTAGCTGAGGACAGCCTGTGGGTGGCAGTGGAAGTTGGGGCTGTGGGTGACATACCAGAACACCAACTGTATCTATTTTGTGAAACTGCTGTATGTTAACAAATGACCACGACTGGGTGGCTTAAAACAACAGAAATGCATTCTTTCAGTTTGGGGGCCAGAAGTCAGGAATCAAGCAGACAGGCCACTCCCTCCAGAGACTGGGAGAGACACTCCATGCCTCCCCCTAGCTTGTGGTGGCTGCCAGCAATCCTCGGCATGCCTTGGCTGGTGGCACAGTCACTCCAACCTCTGCCTCTGTCATCACACTGCTTCCCCTTCTGCTGTGTGTCTCCTCTGTGTGTCTCCTGTAAGGACACTTGTCACCGATTTAGGGCCCACTCAGATAATCCAGGATGATCTTGCCTCAAATCCTTAACTTGATTACATCTACAAAGAACCTGTTTCCAAATAAGGTAACATTCACAGGCCCTGTGGACTAGGATGTGGACATGTCTTTTGGGGGCACCATTCAGCCCACTACACATACTTAAAGAAGGAGAGTCAGGCAAGAACCCTGAGAACAGGAGCCACCCTGGGGGGCTGGGCCGCTGATGCCACAGGACTGCAGAGGGACCCACTCGGGGCAGAGAGAGGGTGGGAGTGGATGTTTCTACCTTGTTTTGATGCTACTTTTACTCCTCAGGCTTATTTCTCCGGGGTTTAGCAAAATCTATATTGAATGTTCTAGTCGGTCTTGGCTGTGCGGTGAAGAGTGTGGTTTGGGGTCGGAGTTACAGAGGGAGCTCAGCTCAGCTGGGGCCAAGGCACTGCCAGCAGCCACCAGTGAGAGACCAGGGAAGGGGCCATCAGAGCCTCCATCAGGGCCAAGGGCCAGCTGGACGGGCCTCCTGGACGCCTGCTCCTGTTCTGAAGCCTCTGGAAGCTGGCAGTGCTGGTACAGAGTAAGGAAGGCAGGGAAGAGGTGGGGGAGGGCAGGGTGGGGAGGGGAGGGTAGAGAGATGGGGTCCAGACCTGCAAGTTCTGGGTGCCCCCTTGCCCAGGGAAAGCCTTCTAGACCTTCTTAGACAATGAACCCCATGAAGGCTGGGAGCAGCCCCTCGTCCCAGCGCCACATCCCAGGTGCTCATCCACACAGGGTGCCTGGCCAATGGGTGCCTGTGCCTCCGATGAGCTGGCCTGGGGTGGTACCGAGGGAACCGGTGCCCAAGGCCAGTCTGGCCCAAGGTTTTCTCTTAGCTGGAGGCTGGAGGGGAGGAGGGAGCCACTGGGAAGGAGCGATGCTAGACAGCCTGGACAGAGCCGGGCAGCCCACCTTCCAGAATGGCTCCTAGGATCCCATTTTCTTCACAAAAGCAGATGATAATAGTGCCGACCTTGAGGGCGGTTGTCTGGGGATCAAACAGGTGATTGCCCTGAGCTTTCAGTACACACACACTAAGTGGTCACTAGGCAGGAATTCTCATAAGCACCTCTGGGAGATGCCAAGGAAAATCTAGCACCACTGTAGGGACAGGTGCCTTGTGGCCTGGAGTGACAGGAGCAGGGCTCTGGGAGGCACAGGAAAGTGGGAGTTCAGGTCCTAAAAGCAGAGAAGCCCCTTGGAGGAGGAATATCTTAGTGAACCTTACTATCAGGTCATGGGGGCATCATGCAGATTAGTGGGTGTCCTAGGCAGGAAGCCCCCCTTCTTCAATTCTGATTCCCTAGGCCCAGGGGTGCATTTCCAAAAAATTGTAAGGAGGAGATCCCACACCCTTCCTCCTGTCCAAGATGCCTGCCACGGGGAAGTTCTGCTTAGTATCTCTCCTGAGGCCCTCATGCTGTAGCCTGACACAGAGATGGCCCTCTGTTGGGCTGAAAGACAGGCAGGAGGTTCTTGGGAAAAAACACATATCAAGATTGGAGGCCCTGTTCAGTTCCATGGTGACAACTACAAGCACCCTCAGCTTTGGAGGGCAGGTGGGTGGGGGGAGACCCAGCTGCCACCTGGAGGAGATAGGGCCAATCTTAGAGCTCTATTCTCAGCCTCTGTCAACTTCAAAAGCAATTTCCTATATTGCTGGCGCCATTGGCTGGAACCCTGGATGAGCAAATTAATGCTGGAAACAGGTGGGCACAGTTAATACGTGCGGGGCTTTATGTGCTCTTAGCGGTAAACAAAGACAACCCGATCTCTAAACAGTCATTTCCAGGCTGCTCACACAATCCTACCACCCACATCTCCTCTCGCTCAGCGGATGGGCTTGTTTGTTCAGAAGACCCCAGGGCCTTTCCTTCTTGACTCTGTCGAGACTCAAGGTGGTCTCGAATCACATAGTCCAGGATGAAGGGGTCCCACTCACCCCCCTGGGGCAAGCAGCTCTGCCAGCAGGAGCCTTGCTGCCCCTCTCCCAGCCCCTCACCTGCTCCCACCTCTTCCTGCCCCACAAATAGCAGGTCCTGTAGTACTGCGATTGCTATGATCATCTGTGATACCTGGGGCCTCCGGGCCAGGCTGGAGGAAGATAGAGGCGCCTGGTCGCCCAGCCCTGACCCCCCCGCATCCACCAGGCCAGAGCTGCTCCTGCTTCCTGCTGGGCCTGGGCTGGCTGAGCTCCTGTGGCCTGTGTGCAGGCTCCTGAGCTGCATTCCCCCTACCCCAATCTTCCCAACCCCCCAACCTCCCCCCAAGACCCCTCTGCTGCCTGTGGCTCTGAGGGCAGGACACTGCCATAACTCAGCAGGCCCTTCCAGGGGCTGACAGTGCGGAGCCCCTCGTGGGGCACCGGAAGCATCGAGGCTGACCACATGGGGGTCCCAGAGCAGACACCACTAGCCTGGAAGTGAGAATACCAGTCGCTAAGCTTTTGAACACTTACTACGTATATGCTGAATGGCTCACACACTCAGCTCACTTCTTCTCCCAGTAACAGCCCTGCAGGGTGGGCACTGCCATCCCCACTGGCTGCAGGTGAGGAAGCAGACTCGGAGCTGGTGCAAGCTGACAGGCTCTGAATGGTCCCCTACTTGTGACCTCTGGCCTCATTTGACCCCACATAGCCCCTTGAGGTGGGCACTCTGGTGTAGGCTAGGAAATGGGGTACCAGCCAGGACATGGGCTAGTTTGGACTCGAGTCCTCTGAGCCCTGAGCTTGTCCTTGCCCTGGTCACCATAGCGCCTTGCTGCCTGGTTCTCGGACTCATGGCCAGCCATTGAAGGAGCCAGATATGAACCCAGATGTGTCTAGCTTGGGGTCCTTGCTCATATACCTCTGAGCCCTGACCTATATGGTCACTTCTGGAAGGCTTCTTCCCACAAAGTGCTGGGCACTCCCTCTGCCCATGCCCACAGCCAGCCTCTTCTGGGCCACCCATTCCCAGGTTCCCATTCCCCATGCTTTCTAGCCACCTCCTCTCCTCCTGCTCTCTCTGCTCCCATGCATCCTCCATCTTTTGCTACCACGGTGCTCTCTTTATGTCAAGGTTCCCCTATGGAAAGTCCTCAGCCTCCAAGGTCCACCACAGCTTTATTCCCCAGGCCTCCTGCCAGACAAGCAAGGCTCAGATTGCAGGCCCCAGGAAGGAGGGGCCTCCCCCAGGCTCTGGAGAATGGGTCTGGCCCAGATGCTGAAGGAGGGGAAGGCTTCCAGGAGGAAGAAGAAGGAACTTTTAAGCCTGAAGGCTTCCAGGAGGAAGCAACTTTTAAGCCAGGTGGACTGGGAGTGGGTGAGGAGGCACTGGGGCAGAAGAGTGGAGGTGGGCACTGCTGAGGCAAGAAGTCTGGGTCTAGGGTCCTTCAGCCAGGGTAAGGATTCAGCCAGAGCAGCCCCTTGGAACACAGGTGATGGATTGAGACCATCCCTAAATCCTCCAGGAGGGGCCTGGAAGCCCTGGAATGGCAGAAGGGAAGTGGGCTGGGTTGAGGGGAACAGTACTGACAGCCTTCCTGAAGGTGGAAGTATCAAAACACCTGAAGGGTGACTGGGGGCCAGGAGTCCGTTCCATTACTGTGAGTTACTAACCTGCTGTCACTTTGGCCAAGTCACTTCTGTCACTCAGTCTCGATGTCCTCTTCTGGGAGAATAGGGGTGGGGCTAATTAAACCAAAAGTCATTGCTGGAAATTTTTTTTGGCATTTGAGGCTGGAAGCTTTTCCTTAAAGATCTTTTCTGGAAATTTAAAGAACAATGGATAAAAATGGAGGCGTGCAAATCAGTGGGGGGAGCAGGGAGCCCAGGGCCAATCATGCCTGCCCAGCAAGGCAGTTAAGACAACCACTGCATTTGGTATCTGTCATAACAGCTGACTCTGCAATCCTGGCCCAACCCATGGTGGTCTCCTGACCCCAATTACCCATCTCCAGCTCAGGAAGGCCCCTTGCTGGCCTTGGGAGGGGACAAACGCCCTTAACCCCTGCCCTGAAAGAGAAGGAAGAGCCACCTCTCAGGGCAGCCACATGGCCTCAGGTCCCTAGGGGTCAATATTGAATTGTCTGATTTCTATGTACCCAGGGCCCTGCAGCCTGGGGTAGGTGAGGGACCAGCCCCCCGGGGACCAGAGAAAGCGAGCAGGACCCAGTACACTTGCCTCAGGAGCCCCCCCCCACCCCCCACCCCGTAGCATCCAGCTTGTTGGCATTTATGACAGCAAGTGCTGCCTCGGTAATGGGCACCAATAACGTCTTAAACTTGCACAACCTCTGACCTAGAGATACCACATATAAGAATGTATATCCTAAAAAAAGTATGCATTTGCCCGGGCCAGTTTGGCTCAGTGGTTAGAGCATTGGCCTGCAGACCGAAGGGTCACGGGGGTTCGATTTCCAGTCAAAGGCATGAACCTCAGTTGCAGATTCGATCCCGGCTCAGCTGGGGCTTGTGCAGGAGGCACCCAATCGATGTGTCTCTCTCACATCGATGTTTCTCTCTCTCTCTCTCTCCCCCTCCTCCCTTCATTCTACTCTCTCTAAAAATCAATGGAAAAAATATCCTCAGGTGGGAATTAAAAAACAAAACAAAACAGGCATTTGTGTGTTAGCAGGAAACTGGAAACAACCCAAATGTCCCCTAAGATGGGCTTGATAAATTAAAAAATAAGCAGAGGACGAAATACCGCTTAGCTATTAACTGTCATAGAAAGTAATCTTCCCACATGGAAAAAGCTTACTCGGTGAGAAAAGTAAGGCACAAAGCAGTGTATTCAAAATGGTCTCATTTTTTATTACAACAAAATACACAGGAAAAGAGGCTGGAAGAGCCTGCAGCAGGTGCCGGTCAGCAGTCTCCAGGGTTTGTGACGTGAGCTTGGTCTTCTCTGTCTGCAGTTCTAGGATTTACTTCTGCGATGTGATGGGTAGGGGCACCAAACAGTAATTTTAAAATTAGACAACAAGAATAAATAAAAATCCAAAGCACCTAAACAGATTCTGCCAGGAGGCATACCCGTGGCATGAAGGCATGAGTAGGCCTAGCACCTCCACTGCCGCCCTCCCCTTCCCTTTTTCCATGGCCTCTTTGTCACTCAGGTAATGTGACCTGCCCAGTGAGGAGGGTCTCCATCTCCTGGGCCCTCTTCCTATGGACAGCTGTGGGCAGGGGCGCTTTCTGGGCTCAGGGCTTGGGAAAGGAAAGGGGTGACCTCCTCAGGCCTCCCAGCAAGTCCACGGTCTTCTCAGTTCCAGCTCTCAGCGCTTCCAGCAGTTGGGGTGGGTGTGCAGGCCCTCGGAGATTGGACAGAGGTCCTGTCTGCCAAGGGCTTCCTCCCCTTTGCTTAATTATCATGTGATAAGACACTGGAGATGGCTCCCGGCCTGCAGAGACAAAGAGAAGAAACACATACCAAGGATCTCCCATTTCTGTGCACTGTGCTCAGAGCTCGACATAGATTATTGAAGTTAAACTTGACTTTCCCATGAGGTAGATATGTTTTTGCCCCCATCTTGCAGGTGAGGAAACTGAGGCTCACAGAGGTTAGATAGCTTGTTTAAGGTAATGTTAGCCAGGAAAGCCAGCAGACGCTCCTAGCTGCTGGTGGGACTCGGCTTGAGGCTCCCAGCTTGTCCCAAAGGTCTCAGTTTTTTTCCTGGGGCACAAAGCTGGTGGAAGGTTCCTTCTCCTGGGACCAGTCTGGGAGGCCCTCTGCTCCGAGGCCCTGCCAGCCCTGCCACAGGCAAGTGGGCCTAGGAGCTTGACCATGGGCAGGCTATTCCTGCTCCCTTCCCTCACCTGGTCCAGAACAAACAGTGTTTACCCCTTTAGGGCACATCCCAGCTGCCCTTTGAATGGTCCTCAACTGGTTTGGGGTGAAGAAGGGTCTCTGGAGAGGCTGGGGTGGGAGGGGCTGTGTCCTGGAGCCTCAGGCTTGTGTTCCTCACTCACAGGGAGCAGGGCCTGATGCCCTCTGGGGTCTCACTTTCCTCCCACAAGGTTGGCCCCTGGGGGTGGGTCTGAGTCCTCAGCGCTGGGTGTTGTTAGTGTGCTGACCAGTGTCACCTGCAAGGCAGCTGGGTATGCAGGAGAGAGGCTGAGGAGGGACTGTCCCAGATAGACAGTGAAGGGCAAGAATTGAGCAGATGGAGACAAGAATGGGAGGTGAAACAGAACCAGTGAGAGCAGGCAACAGAAAACTTCACAGAGACTTGAGGAAAGACAGGAAGATGCCCACCGGGCCAGGGGAACTAATGTCAGCCAGCTGTGGGGCCTGAGGTGGGGTGGGGATAGGACCCCGGTGGAGTTGCAGATTTGGCAAATAAAAATACAGAATTTCCAGTCAAATTCCAATTTCAGATACACAAAGAATGCTTTTTAGTACAAGTATGTCCTTTGCAATATTTGAAAAGTACTTATACTAAGAAAATGATGAATTGTTACCTGAAATTCCAATCTGACCGGCGTCCTGTATTTAACTGGCAACCCTAGACCAGGGCCTGTTTTCCTCAGCTGCTGAGGCCACACAGAAGGCACCTGATTGCAGGCTGCGGCCACTGACACCCATCTTCACGCAGCCAGGAAGGGGCCCTCCTCATGTACATCGGAGTAGGGACATGCTGACCCCAAACAGGACTCTTCCTTCGAGTGCCAGCTCACAGTTAGAAGCCATTCTACCCTGACCTGCGATGTTCTGCCCAGTGCACCCAGAAACTGTGCCAAGGAGCTCAGCTGGGCTGAGGCTGAGCCTGTGGGTTCCTCAAGGGATGGGTGACAGCAAGTAGTCTGGTACAAGTGCCCAGAGCATGCACAACCTCTGCAAAGGGTGTCCAGGGGCCCAGGCATGGAGGATTCGACCAAGGAAAGACTCTGCCCACCCCAGGCAGTCTCAGAACACCACAGAGTGCCATGGCTGGGAGGGAGCCCAGACTCTTCGCTTTCTAGCTGAGTGTCCTGAGGCCCAGAGCCTCAGGGTCTAGTGCCACCTCCTCACTATGGCCTCTGACCATGACATGCTACTGCCCTGCATGGGGTCTAGCATTTTCTATTCAGCAAAGTTCTCTTCTCTCCTTTGTCTCTTTGGGGTGCGCAGCCACTCCAGATGCAGGTGGAGCCAACAGCATTGCCCTGTTTTTGCAGATGCAGAAACTGAGGCACATATAAGAGACCAGCCCAAAGGCCTGCAGAGAGATGGTGGTAGAGCTGAACCAGAACCGGAACCGTCTTGGCTGGAGGCAGAATGAGGAGGCCCAGGGCAAGGGGTCGCTAATTCTTTGGCCATTCTGAGTGGGGAACCAGAGAGGTACCTGGCTTCTGCGGACAGAAACTCAAGTTCATGGCATGCTCAGATGATGAAATATTTTCTGTATTTGTATCCCCCCCCCCCCCCAGTCTTGGTAGATCCCAGTTCATGCTGGAAGGGACTCTGCAAGTTTTGAAGGATAACAAAGGTGCCTGCAGCACCCCTCGCTGGTGAGCTGTGCCCCCAGCCTGCCCTCTGCAAAAGTTCAGGGGGGCCTTGGAGCTCAGGGCTCTGAATTCCCCACTGCTTGCTTGGCTTGAGTAGATGACTTCTGAGTCTCCCCTGCACCTCAGTTTCCCCACCTGTGAAGTGGGTGGAAATACACTGTCATCTCAGGCTCCAGCGGCCCTGGAGTGATGCCCTGTTTGATTACCAAGTGGATTAGAAGTTTTGTGCACTTGATACGAGTAATTCTATCCCGTACATGGATAGTTTCATTGAAAAGCAGCCTCAGGTGGCCTTTCACCAGCCTCCTGGCCCTCCCCTCAAGCCCCCACGGAATGGGCAGTGAAGGAAAGAGAAAGATGATCGGCTCCTCCGGGTGCCCCTGAGGGATCACTGTTGCTGTTCTTTCTTGCTGAGGGCTCCAAGGAAGACCCAGCAGGGCTGAGCGCCTGGGCCAAGCCCCTGTTCCTGCCTTGTCCTCCCAGGCTGCGAGTGGGCTCTGCCGAAAAGGTTATAATAGCCCAGACGATGGGCTGCAGACCAGAGGGCCAGGGATCCAGCAGAAAACATGGAGCCGCTCAGGTGCCCAGCACCTGGCCTTGGCATCCCACCCCAAACCCAACTCGCTCTGGGCACCTTTTCTGGAACCTGTGCGTCTTGATGAAAGAGAATCCCACGTAATACAAGCTCAGATCTGGCCTCTGGCCAAGACCTGGTCTCCTCATGTCCCCTAGACATTCAGGGGGAGGAAAAGTGTGAGCTGTGAAGCCACCACAGTCTGCTCCTTGTAATGCAAGCAGGAAGGGCTGGTTGGGTCCCTGAGGTCAGCGCGTGGGTAAGAGCTTAGGGGCCCTGCTGGGTTAGCTAGTGGTTCCCTGTGTTTTGTCCCCTCCTTCTGTGGAGATCTCACTGTTCTTTTTGTGTGAACAGCTTTCGCCTAGGTTCTTTCAGTGTCTGATCCTTCTGGAAGCAGGTCTCAGATAAACAAACAAGTACATAAATGAAATGTGTCCCAGTGGTTTTCAGGAAGTTGGACATTAATGGAGTAGCATTACCATCCCCACAATGACCACCATCTCTCCCTCCCGAGGGGTGGCGGGGAACCATAACACTGATAGTCAGGCCTCTGGTGGCCTCGGCAGCCAAAGCCACAGGCTGCAGATGGCCACTGAGTGTAGCCTGAGGGCTGCGCAGGCTGGAATGTCTGGGTCTGGCCTGTTCGATTGCAAAGTGGATAGGAAGTGTCCTGGACCTTCCACCTTGGAGTAGAGCGATGGTCTCCAAGACCATGCTGATGCTGGATTTGGAGACACAGCTCTAGAGGAGAGTTTGAAATTCACAGTTTTGTGACCAGCATCTGTGTTATCGTCACTGGTGCAACCTGCCTGATGGGGCGGAGGCCGGTCTTGATCTTGGGCTCCCTCCCTGCCACTGGAAGCCATAGGTCCATCCAGGGATATCCACACCCTCTCTCCTCACACACAACGGGTAAAGGGTCAGCATGGCACTCAGACAGACTCAGTTTGAGTCCCAGCTGAGTGACCAAATTATTGACCTGCTTAAGCCTCAGTTTCCCCATCGGTAAAGTAGGCATAATAGTGCTAGCCTCACACAGCGTGCAGCATCCACTCAATACATGTAACTTCCCTCCTCCTGGGTTTTTTAATTAATCACAATCCAGAAAAAGAAGTCATGTTTATTAACAAATGCCATTCATTTATTCGACCGAGTGTCCACTATGTGCCAGACCTGTTAACACCTGAGCCCTTGGACCATCAGAAGTGGAGTTCACACACTGAGTAGAAAATATACACAGGGACACACAGCCTGTGTAGTAATAAGACATTTTGCGTCTGGGCTTTCATGATGAAAACAGAAGGCACAGGAAATGTGAAGAGCCTTCAGGAGGAATATCTTGGTCTTCTAATCTCAAGACTGAGGGCAACCTGAAGCAAGGTGACCAGGGGTCTTCCAGGCAAAGTCAAAGCCATGTTAAGAAAGCGTTCTTTACATGTGGCCGAGCTAGAACTAGCTGGGACTGGCCAAGGCCTAGGGCAGCTGGCTGAGTGAGCTGCCGCTGTGGCCACCAGTAGAATTACTCCAGAGAGGGCTCCTTGGATCCTGGCAAGGTGGAGGTCAGAGGAGCCTTGCAGGAACAAATGGTGGAGCCAGAGAACCAAAAGACTAAGGGTTCAAGTCTCATGTCTGCCACTCACTAGCTGTGGGACTTGAACAAGTCACTCGATCACCCAGGGCCTCAGTTTCCTCATGGGTAGAATGAGGTTGTCCTGAGACTTCATGAGATGAGGTGTGCAAGAGCTTTGTCAACAGCAAAGTGGCATCTCCAGGCTGGAGTGAGAAAACCTGGGTCTGCACCTTCATCTGCCAAGCGCTCTCTGAGTGAACTTGGGAAACGCACACTCTCATCAAGCCTCGGATATTCCTGCGTCACCCAGATGGAGAGGAAAGGGAAAGTGTTCCAGGAAGAATTTTGTAAATTGGGATCTACTGGGCCTCAGTCAAGGCTGCTTGCTACCTTGGCCCATCCTTGGCCTGGGTGCCCCTGGTTTTTGTGGTAGCTCCAAGGTGCCGAGCCCTTCACTGTGGCACTTTACTCCAAGACATTGCCCCACAACACTGCAGAGCCAGGCCCTTCTTTCAGGCCCCTCAAACTTACCACCCAGGCACACAAGCACATGGAAAGATGCTCAGCACCCACAGCATTAGTCATCAAGGAAATGCAAATTAAAACGGCAGGGAGATGTAGCTCTCGCCCTCTCTAGAATGCTAAAATGAAAAAGTCTGGCTTATCGGGTGTTGGCAAGGATGTAGAGCAACTGGAACTCTCATTTCTCTCAGGAGGGAGCCAAGGGAAATGAAAATCAATGGTAGCACATTGACAGCTTCATATTTCCACAGTGGGAGTATTTATAGCTCAGAAACCAGCAAATGCTATGAATCAGGGCTTCCTCCCACCCCAGAGAGCTGGTTGTTAAACATTTATCCACACAACCTCTGATGGAAACATGTCCACACAGAGACTGGTACGTGAATGGTCATATTAACTTTATTCATGACAGCCAGAAATTGGAAACAACCCAAATGTCGATCAACTGGGGAACAGATAAGCAAACTGTGGTACATCCACACAGTGGAATACGACTCAGCAATAACAAGGAGCGAGCTGTTAATACACGCAGCAACTCGGATGAATCTCAAAGCCATTCTGCTGAGTGAAAGCAGCAACAATATACACTCTAAAAAGTTACATACTGATTGAATTTATATGAAATTCTAGAAAAGGCAAAACTATATCAATAGAAAGCAGATTAGTAGTTTTCTGGTGTTGGAGAACTGGAGATGGGGGGGGGGGGAAGATTCACCTGGAAGGGGTATAAGGGAAACTTCAGGGGTGATGGACATGCTCTATATCCTGATTGCGGTGGTGGTTACACGGGCGCATATACTTGTCAAAGCTCATCTAATTGTACCCTTAAAATTGATTAGTTTTTTTGTATGTAAATTTATCTCAACAAAGCTGTCCAAACCAAACCAAACCAAACCAAACAACTTACCCATTCTGCATCCCACGCCTTTAGGTCCTTCTCTCTGCTAACAGATACGTGATGCTGGTGCATTCACAGGTTGCACGCCCTAATAGCAATCTTAGAGAGATCCCCTCAACCGGATGACTGTCTCCAGGATAGCCAACGGGGAAGTGATTTTGAAGCAGGACACAAGCCAGCTGGAGTCAGGGATGGCAAGACTGGGCAGAGGCTACTCCCCCATCTAGGTGCCATCCTTTCTACCTTCTGTTCTCCGTCTGAAGATGTCCGTAACCTATGGATGCTGCTGACAAAAACCTTGTCTCTTCCCCTAAAGGCTGGTGGGACTGAGGGGACTGGGGTCATTGAAGTTTAAAGGAAAGATGATGGGAGGGGTGAGGGCTGGGGGGGGACCAAGACCATGTCAATCCTTCACCATGTGTGCTTGGAGGGCTAGCATATGGCAGATAATAACCAGCTGTTCTCTGTCGGCTCCAGATGGATTCAGAGAAAAATGGCCTTCTTTGGTAGCAGGAAAGATTTGGGTGGGACATAATGATGAACTTCCTGAGAGGGTTCTTGAGAAAGTGGACCTGTGTGCACACTCCTGTGGATGCATGTGCGTGAGAGTGGTGTGTGTGTTGTAAAGTCAGAGCAAGGGAAGAGGGCACCTGCTATATATAATTTCTCTCTCTGGAGCACTGTAAGAATTGGAAAGACAAACCCCACTCTGAAATGAGCCTGGGTCCCTCTGGGCTGGTGACAGAGAGATGGGCTCAGGTCCTTTCTCTATGTACCTTGGAGGGCAATTAGCTGGCTGGTCCATCAGTAAGACCCCCAAACCAGAAGTCTGTGGAGCCAGATGGGTACTTACTTCCATGGCGCAACTCCCTCCCAGACGGCCTATGCACTTTCCTCCCATTAGGGCAGAGGAGGCCATCCATCACTAGCGGGGGTGATGATGTCACAGCTGCAGGCCTCCGAGTGCACAGGAAGGCTGTTCCAACCCCTCCGAGGTGCTAAATCATTCATGGGGCAGAGAGCCCTGGTGGCAGGAGATTTACTGCTGAGGAAACACTTCAGGGACTTGTGGAAATCAATTCTTTAAAGAGACCCCATCAGCTGGCAGGTGGCCTAAGGCTGAGGCTTGGGTGTGTGACAGGGACTCAATGAAGTGGGACCTGGGGATGCTGCGTGGGAGCTTCCCAACTCCAAACAGAGGAGGGGAGGGAGCACAAGGCCTGTGCCCCAGTGTAGGTCCAAAGTGAAGGCAGATCCCAGCACCCTGGGAAGGGGAGGGGGATCCCAGCTAGCCAGCTCTGGCTCATCACATCTTCCTGCCTCCCCTATCGGGTTTCTGTGCCCATACCACTGGGGCTCTGCAAGTCAGTAAGACACAATGAGGAATGTTGTTGGGATGTACTTGCTGAGTCTGTTGGCTCTGCGATCTCAGTTCCACCCAATCGCTACTGGAAGGGGAATTTCAGGCCAGCTTTGGTTTCTCAGAAGTGGAAGTTGGAGCATTACCCAACATTCATCCTCTTGTCTCAAAGAGAATGTGAGTTCCTCAAAGGCCCAAATGGTGCAGAATTCCAGAACTTGATAATTCAGTTCCTGGGGTACCACGTGCTAATTTAACCAGTAGGAGCATGCGACATCCAGAAGCAGCTTGGGATTCCTGCTGCCTCATACGCCCCCAATAGCACAGCAGGGGTCTTCTCGGCCAAGTCCAGCCCAGCTCATCTGTCTCCATTTCTATGGCTACAGCACACTTCCTACGTGTGTCTTGAACAAGAAAAATGAAGGGATGAAAGAAGAAAGCAACAGCATTTTCAAATCAGCTTTGGAAAAGAAGACACAGCTTCTGGGTTACCTTTCAGTTCTCTCAATTTACAGATGAGGAAACCGAAGGCTAGTGGGGGCTGTTACTCAAGCAAAGTCCATGTCCATGAGATGGGAAATTGGGAGGAGGGAAGGCCCCTGGAAGTCACATTGAGCAGTTTCTGTCTCCCTTGAGTTGACCTTGGTCCCTGCTGAAATGGGTGATGTAGGTCAGCCGGCTTTGACGGCGGGTTCTGGCCCCTGTTCTGCTGCCTGGGGGCCTCTGCAAGGTGCTGCTCACCATGCCGCAGGGGAATCTTGCTCATTTATTCACTCAAACATATTTATGGAGCACCTTCTGCGAGTGGGGCATGGGGATACAGCAGTGAACAAGACAGAGGTGGCCCTTGTCTTCTCGGAGCTTGGATTTTACATCACCCTGGACTAGTGCTAAAGACCAGTAGTCGCCCCGTCCCCCCCAATCCAGCCCACCCTAGGAGGTTGGGCTGTTCCATCTGCGGGGGTTTTCACTGAAGCTTCACTTCCATGACAGGGTCAAAGGCTGCTCCCTGGGTAGGGACCCCTCAGCCTCCAGGGCAGGGCTCCTAGTTGCTCACCGGCTGCAACTCCACCACCTCAGCCAGTCCTTTCCCAGCTGCGGGATTCAGGAGGCCGAGCAGAGCGGATTCCCACAGCGCAGGAGCGCGGGAGCCAACGCCGGCGCAGCTCTGCGAAGGGCAGGCTTCAGGAGCCACCAAAGAGCGTCAGGAATTCCGACCGTCCCAGTCCCCCAACCCACAGCCAAAGGGCTCCCACCTATTCTCCACCCCCTGCCCCGGGTGGGAGGGGCTGTCAGCTTGCAACCAGGGACCCCGAGATAACGCTCCTTCCAGGCATCCCGGCCGTTGCTTCGCACCCACCCCTCAGGTTTGTCCCCAGGAAAATCTCCGCGGTTCCCGAGGTCACCCTCCGATAGAGACCGAGAGCCCCGAGCCCCGCAGAGGGCGTGGGCGGTTCTGAGGCCGGGTGCGCCTCCAGTCCCCCCACCCCACCCCCGGTAGGTCCCTCAGCATTTCCTTTTTAACCCCCCAGCTCCAGGGGCTCTCTCTGGACCCGCCGACCCAGCCCAGTGGGAAAAGCCCCAGACGGGCGTCCAGAGAACTGGACTCTGGTCCCGGCTCTGGCCTCAATTCGGGGCCTTCGGCGGAAAACGAGGGGTTGGATCAGACAAACCCGGCAGCCCCGGGAGGATCGGCGGGGACTCCGGGTAAACCAAACGAACTCCAAGGCAGACGGCGAGAGGAGACACCCGCGAGGGCCCGGAGGCTACGAGCGGCCCGAGCCGGGCAGGAGGGGCGCAGGAGGGGTCGGCGGAGGCGCGCGCACCGCGACAGCAGGTACCGCGGGGTGCGCGGCTCGACGGGCTCCCCTCTAGGAGCGAAGGAGGAAAGGACCTGACGCCCCAGAACGCATCGCATCGCATCGCATCGCATCGCATCGCATCGCATCGCATCGCATCGCATCGCATCGGCCCGTCCACAGCTGCCCGCGAGCAGCGGGAAGGCCGCGGGGGCCCGGGCAGGAGCCGCGCGTCCTGCTCCAAGGAAGGCGGACAACTGGACCCCCTCGGATTCGGGTGGCGACCGCAGGACTGAAAAGAACTGTTCCCTGAAGAAGCACTTCGCTGCCCTTCAGTATTCGATTCCCCCAGAGTCCTCTGACCTGGACAAGCTCCCCATGTGCAGAAGAACAAACCGAGGCCCAGAAAGGTCGGGCGGGCGGCCCCCAAATACGTGTTAAGTGGTTACAAATAGAGATTATTCGAATTTGAGACAATTAAGTCCTAACTCTCTGAAGCATCCCAAAACAGAAATAAAAACGTTCGTCTGGTTTGGGGGCTGAAGTATTCAGCTAACTTTTGCTTTGGGCACCAGAAGTGAAACATGGCCCGCGGCCAAAACCATATCTGGGTCAAGGACCTTCGGATAATCTGCTGCAGGCCGCGGGCCCCCTCTCCCCTCCCATCACCTGTCCGCAATCTCTGCTGAGAGCCTCGGGACCCCAGCCCTAAGGCCCGGGTGGCTCCAGGGCTGCAGGGCTGGGACCCGGGCTCTTCGCACCGGGTGCCTCAGAGGCTGGCCCGGTGTCTGCAGGGTGCAGTGGCTCCGGGGGGGGGGGCGGGGGATTGGGGTCCGCAAGGCCGGGGCTGGGGAGGCTAGGTGTCTAGCCCTGGAGGGACGCGGGCCGAGCTCTGGCCGAGAGGGCTCCTTTCCAGGGGCCACGTGCCAGTTTTCTTCCCGCATGTCCAAAAGGAGGTGCGACAGGTGATCTCAGTTGACCCTACAGAGGCGGAAACCCAGGCTGGACCAGTCCCACGCCCTGAGACCCCCACCTAGCGCTTGGTCCCCACCCCCGCCAGCCGCCTTCTCCGGTCACCGACACCTCTGGGGTGGGACTCAAGCCTCAGCGGCCACTGGGGCCAAACTCGGGGGAGGGGTCACCTGGTGAGGAAGGTAGGAGATTGTGCGGCAAAAACACGGGCGGCCCTCGGCCCTCCGGGAACGCAAAGCCCCGGGGCGCCCTCTCCCGCGCCGCACCCCGCAGCTCGCGGTCCGCGCGGCTGGCCCACCCCCTCGGATTCCACTGCTCTAGGCTTCAGTATCCAGGCTCAGATTAAAACAAAACAAAAACAAACAAAACCATTCCTGCAGTTTCTTTTTTAATTGAAAATTTAACACAAGCATATGATATACAAACAGACAATCCAGAAAGATATCCGGCGGAAAGGACGTTTCCTGCCCTCTGGCCCTCAGTTCTGGGGTGGAAGCCATCCCTGTTTCCGAGGCTTGGGTCTCCCTGGGGGGCGCTGCGCACAAATCTCCACACCTCACCACCCCAGCCCCATTTATATTTTTACACAAACAGAAGCTCGTATGTCCTTTGCATTTTCCACTTAACATCCCAAGTATTTTCCAGGATATATAACGGCCACATATATAGGGTGCCCCCCCAAAATGTCTACACACTGATGTTTCTTTCTTTTCAGATTTAACCCATTGGAATTAATAATTATTCAAAGTGTGTATACGTTTTGGGGGGACACCCTGTATTTCCCCCACTCTTTTAAAGAGCTGGGTGGATTCCTAGGACAGGGTGGCCTCTCCTTTGTCTGTCTCCGCGGGCTTCTGTTTGTTTTCTTTCCCTGTGGTGCCCTATACTTCCCCCCAACACCCGCTCCCGCAGCCGGAGCCAAATCTCGGGGTCCCCGGCCTTTTGAGAACGGTACAGAGACCGTTCGAAGAAAAACGCACAGACGCACAAACACTGTTTTTCGAAAAAAGTCGGGGGTTGGTTGGGTTTCGAACACGCCTGCACATCTGGAGTCTAGAACAAGGCGCCGAGGGCTGGAGCCTGGGCCTAGACCGACGGACAGTGCGGTGGCTCCCGCAGCAGCCCGAAGTCCCCAGCACATGGCCGCGGCCCGGCGTGGGGGGTGGGGTGGCGAGCTCTCCAGGGGGCAACACAGGAGCCAGAAATAGGGCGCGGGGCAGGCACCCTGAAGGCACTGAGCGGGCGGGGTGCTGGGTCCGTGGCAGCGATGACGCAGGCTCTATAGTTAGCAGAGATTCAGGGGTCAAGGGGTAGCGCGTGCCCGCCCACACGTGCCTTCCGTTGATTTTCCTGCGCAGTGGGAGTCATTCTGCCCATTTAGCAAACGGGCAAACTGAGGCTCGGAGAGGCTCGGTGAATCGCTGGATCCCGCAGCAGCTGGTGACTGAAGCGCGGTTGGACCGGACCCCCCGGCTCTGCCCGTTACGCAGGTCACCCGCCGAGAGCCCGGGTCAGCGCGGGGCCCGGACCAGCCCGAGCCAGGCCAACGACGGGACTGCCGCCCCCCGCCCTGCGGCTGTAAGATGGGAAGGGAAGGAGTCCGAGGGGTGACATCTTCAGCAAAAATCCGGACTGCCCTGGAGAGGGCGAGGTTGGGGGTTAGGGGAGTAAAGCGGTCGGGAGGGGAAAAGACTGTGACCGGAGAGAAAAACGAAGACGCCAGGAGAGAGGAAGAGCGGCCGCGTCCTGGGACGCAGGGAGGGGCGCCCGAGTCTCCCAGGTTGGAGCAGGCAAGGCCGTCCTTCCTAAAGGTTTGGGGGTGCTTCCTAAGTCTGACCTGAGGGTCGAGGGACCCAAAACTATGCGTCGCGGATGCAGAGCTCCGGGCAGAGTGGGGTGTTGGTGGTGAAGCGGGAAGGGTCTCCCTAGTGGGGGAAGGACGCCTCAGCGGGGCGGACAGACGGGCGACAAGCGGAGGGAGGGCAGGTTGCAGGAGGGCGTAGGGTGCGCAGCCCCGGCCAGCGGTGAGGACCCGAGGTCGCCCGGAGCCACCTCCTCCCCTGCCAGCGCCCCGAGCGGAAAGGGATCCAGGGTATCGGGTCCCAGGGGGCCGCCCCCTCACCATTCAGGTCCAGCTCGGGTTACCCGCCGGGCCTGCTCTGTAAAATATGTATGAGTCTTTTGCGGGTGTAGTTTCGCCGCCCCTCCCGGAGTAGGGTTGGGGGGATTGGGGTGCACCGGGAGCCACGGGGGGGAGGGCGGGGGCTAGAAAGCAACGCTGGCTCCCGAGGCCGTCTCGACTTTCAACAGCGCATTTAAGAAAAGATGGAAACTGGATCCGCCTCGGCGGCGCCCCCGCCCCGCCAGCACCGACGGCCGGACCTCGCGGCCCGATCGGTGGCTCTCTTTGCGCCGAGCGGTGTCTGGTTCTCAACAGCAGGTGAATGGGCCCGGGCGGGGCGCGCCGGGCACTGGGGGCGGGGCGCGAGCTATAAAAGGGGCGCGGCAGGTCGCGGGGGCCACTCGCAGCCAGCGTGGCCTGCGCTCGGCCCGGCTTTGCAGTCTCTGGCGCACCACGCCCTACCACGCAGCATCCCACGGCCCTCGGGGACCAGGTAGGGCGCGTGCGGGGATGCAGCCGGGGAAATTCAGGGCGACCTGGCTAGGCGGGGAATACTTGGGGTCCGGAGAGGGGTTACTGTGGACCCCCCCTCCTCATACACACACACTCCTTGGGCGTGTTGGGCCCAGCGCCTTGCTCAGGATCTCCCCTGCCTGGGTCCTAGCGCATCGAACCCATCGCTGGCCGCGTTAAGAGGGACATCTAGGCCTCGAGACTCTCCCAGTGCGCTCGCCTGGGGTGGGGGTCTCGCCTCCTCCTCTGGCTGCGACATCCAGGGGCGCAGCAGGCCCCGCCCAGAAGTCGGACCTATGGAAGGGCTCCTACCCGCACCGCCACCCGCGGCTGGTCTCGCCTGCGCAGCGGGGGGAGTGGGGGGAACTACAGACTCCACCCCCCCCGCCCCGCCATCACCACTGCCACTCCCTTCGCTCGAACCCAGGACAGGGTGCCAACGGTCTTCAATCTTAATACAAGAGGCCCCTAGATTTGGTGGGGGCATCGGCTAAGCACACTCCGTTTTGGGGGCTTCTCAGGGCCAGACCTACGGGGATTTGTCGGGAGAACTAGGAGCTAAAAGGGAGGCAGACGGATTAGCGTTTCATTTCGATCTGGTTTGAACCGCGGCTGCCGTCTGGGCAGCAAGGCGGGGCTGGGGCTGGGGCTCGGAAGGACGCCCCAGACAGCAGGGGGCGGGAGGGCGCTCTAGGGCCCTGGATGCGGGGGAAGAGTAGGAGGAGGCCACCCCAAAGCTGACAGCCTGGGAGCCAGCCTCCTGCCCCGCCCCTCGGAATGCCCCGAGAGGTACCGGAGCGCAGGACCGCAGAGGAGGCTCTACCCGGCGTCCGCGCCTCGGCCTCGGCCCGCCCCGCCCCCTCTCGGGGGAGCCGCAGCCGCCGTGGGGAAAGTGAAGGGGGATGGGAAGGGGTCTGGGGGCGGCTCCCTTCCCCCTCTCCCTCCTGGACAGAAAGCCTTTGTTCCCCGCGGCGGTCGCGGCCAGACACCTGTGAGGTCGCAGAGCTGGGTGAGTAGGAGTGGGGACGTGGCGGGGAGCCCCTCGCCCCACTCAAGCCCCGCGCTCCCGGGTCCCGGTGGGCCCACCGAGGCAACGCCGCCCCGCGCGCCTTTCTGCGGGGGAGACTGCGGAGGTCGGTCCAGCGGCCCGAGGGCGTCCCAGCGCCTAACGCACCTCCCCTCCCCCAGCCCAGGGTCGAATTTCCGAGCACGCTGCGCTACACGCACCTCGGTCAGCTCCGGGATCGGAGGGCGGTGGGACTGCAGGGCGTCGGGGCGCACTTCGGCCAGCGGCACCCCAGCTTGAGGGCCGGAGGCAGGGACCCAAGGCGGGCGGGGAGACCCCTGGGGACCAGACCAGGCCGGGTAGGGTAAGCGGGCGGGGCTCCCCGCGCCTCCGCAGTCCCAGTCGGGCGTGTCCTGCTCGGTGCACCAACCGGAGCCACATTCAAGGTGAATCATCCCGGGTCCGCCCCCTGCCCCTCCCCCGGCTCTCGGCACCTGAGCCAATGGCTGGGCGCGGGGGACAGGCGGGGCTCAGGGGCGGTAAACCCTCCCAGAGTCATTATCCCTGCGCTCCGTCGAGCGTCCGCACCTCTGCGCCCGAACCTGTAGGCCTCTCTCCGGCCGCGCCGGCCGGGGCACCCGGCGCACCCTTTTCCTCGGGCTCCGGGCCCCTTGCCTCTCCTACCCTGCCCCGCCGGCCCCGCGGAGGTGGCTCCTCCTCAGGTGGCCGGGCAGGGGCCTCCCCCAGCAGACCTGTCACCCGACACCCAGGAAGCGCGCGGCCCCATCCCGGCTCCTCTTTGTTCCCCCGCCGGGCTCCGCGCTCCGTGGCCGCCTCCTCCCGCGACGCGCTGCGGAGGTTCGGGCCGCCGCTCCCGGCCCGACCTGGGGGCCCCTCAGGTTCCGTCCACTGGCCCTGTCCGAACCAGGGCTCTTTTTGCCTTATTTCTCCCATGTGGACTCGGTTCGGAGCTGGGAGGCGGCGGTGCTCCCAACTTGGAGCCGGCGCAGGTGAGTGTCCGGGGCGGGGCCGGGTGGAGGCAGCGCCGGGCAGGGAAGCGGTGGTGAAGGCGGGCGCCCCGGGCGAACCGAGCTAGAATCGGAGCTGTGGGCGCACGGGCCGGCGGGCGGGCAGGCGGGGGTGCTCCGCGCGGCCGGCCTTCGGGGTGACGAGGCAGTGCCGCCTCCCGGCTCTCCTGCGCCTTCCGTCGGAAGCGCCCACGCGGCCCTTTGGTCCTGAGTCCCCCGGTGGAGGCCAGTGCGCCCGGCGCTGTGGCCCAGGCCGGGGGAGGCCGCGTGGTTTAGCGCGGGTCGGGTTGGCGAGGTGCGTGTCCGCGAGGCCCGAGCGCCTCCCTGGGGAATCGAGCGGGGGTCGCGCCGGCGCCTCGCCGCCCTGGTGGGCTCAGGTTGGAAGCGCAGCGCTTGGAGGGGGGTGGCAGCCAGGGCCGGGGAGAGTTGGCGATCCTCGAGCTAGCTAGTGTGTTAAACCACCTCTCAGGGCTTCGAGGCAGGTGGTTAAAGCTTCTGTGGCCCCAGGGCGGCCCCGCCCAGTGGGTGGGGGGGAAGCAGTCCTCAGACCTCCACCTCGTTTCCTCTTCGAGGCCAACCATCCTGGGAGCCTGGGAGAGCGCGGCGGAGACACCCTCCTCCCCACCCCTGTTAACTCTAGGGAGCGTGGGGCCCCCCGGGGCTCGGGTCTGGGTGGGCGGCTGGATGGCGCGCCCCGGGCGCATCCTAGGAATTGGACTCTGAGGGTGCGGCCGCGGAGTCGGGGATCGCTCAAGTCCACGGGGCCCTCCAGGCTGAACTCTTCGCATTCCCTTCTCCCAGTACCGGGCATCCCTACACTGCTTATGGGTGTACCCGCGGGGCGCTAATACTGGCTCAGAGCGATTAGGAGCCAGGAGCCGGCGGTGTCCTAATCAACTCCCCCACCCCCACCGTCACCCCCATCGGTTAGGTGAGGACCGAGCTCCCTGCGTTCTGCCGGACTCCGCAAATCTCTTGAGGATTAAAAGCCCGATTTACCTCCTGGAGGCCAGGTGACTAGTGTCTGCCCTGCGCCCTTCCTCCTCTGGAGGGGTCACTGGCCTCCACCGGGTGCTCACCACCCTCTGCCGGTCCAGCAGTGAGCCCGACGGGGCACCGAGTTGGCAGGTCTCCCAGCCGAGGCTGAGCCTTCCAAGAAACCTGCCCTGACGGTGGACCTGCGCATCAAAAGGAACCTTGCCCCCGCGCCCAGCTCTGAGCTGAGAGGGGCCAGCGCATTCCCCCTGAGGCTCTTGGTTTGGATTCCCCCTGCCAAGCTGCAGTCTCCTCTGCTGGTTTCTTTACACCCCATGGCCGCCCCTTCATGCCCTGGAGGCCCTGGCCCTGCTCCTGGGGAGGGGGAAGTGGGCCTTATGGAGTCGGCCTTATGCAAAGAAGAAAAAAATCTGGGGTACCGTTGTGAGAATTTTGTTTACAAAAGCCCACAGCTCCAGCCTCTTGGGCTTCCCAGACATTCTGTGGAGATAAAAGGGACTGGGACCCGGACCTGGCTCGGTGTGAGGGTCGCAGCTCAGATCCTGGACTCCTGAGTCTTGTATAAATGTCAAGTGGAGAGCCTCAGGGCCTCGGGATGGCAAAAGACCCCGGATCCGAGTGCTCTTTGGCCTCATGTCCCAGTGACTTACCTCTCAGGACCCCCAACACTGGAAGGAAGGATGGGGCCTGGGTGTCTGTGGACCTGCGTGGAGAAAGGAAACCTCTAGAGGAAGCGAGACTCAGGTGTCTGAAGATGATCCTAGCACAGTCAGTGGAGACCGTGCAGCGTGAGACCCTCAGTACCCTGGGTGCTTTGGTGGTACTAGTGTCAGCCAGCCTTCCCTCCTGGCCTGCAGGTTGGGTCTCCTGTAGGATAAAGCCACTCTGATGTGCTTTTTTTTTGCCTGGAACTCACTCCTGTCCAGGGTGGGGGACAGGGACCAGCCTGCTCCAGGTTCTTACCTTCATCTTCCCACTCCCAGAAGTAGATTTCCGTGCCTTTGGACCTCAAGGTCAGGGCCATTCCCCCTCCCCAGGGAAGGCAGAGGAGGTTGCTCTGAGGACTCGTCTGGAACCACAGGCCTCGGTTTTCCCTTTTGACGTTTCAAATGAGGCTTTTGTTGCTTATGCTCTCCCAGCTCCCCTTGCCTTCCCTTTTGGGAGAGCTGGGAGACCTTGCTTCCCTCGGGCCCAGGCCTAAGCCTGCCCCCACCGAGATCAGAGAGGTGCTGCAGGGCTCTGGGGTGGACCGGGATGGGACTGCGGGTGTGGCGAAGCCCGGGCACTGCGGCACCGGGGCCTGCCGCATTCACTTTCGCAGGGGTGAGGCAGCCGCAGGGGTGGAGCCTCGCCCAGCGTTGCTCGAGAACTGGCGCTGGTGGGGGATTTGGCCTTGTAAGCTATTCTCTGCACTCCCTCCCAAATCAGTTGCAAAGATGAGGAAAACGGAGACTAAGTGTCTCCACAGAGATGCCACAGTTAGTCAGAAGGAGCATCCGAGCCCCTGGTGATCTGTTACCGTGCTCTACATGTGGTCCTTTTATTTCTGGGGCTGGGGGAGAGCAGAATCGGTAACTACAGTCCTCCGTTCTAAGACCCCTCTCCCACACTCTCTGGTTGCCTGTTGCCAAGCTAGTGCCATGTTGCCCACCCTCTCCCCACCAAAGTAAAGAAAGATAAAGGAATGTAGGATTCTGTTCACGGCTTCTCTTTGCTTAGAGCGGAGGCCTTGGGAAGAGTTCCTGAACGTTTCTCCTGGAGGGTCTTGCACCCCCTGAGCAGAATTGCCTGGATACCTATTAAAATTTGGATTTGGGGGTGGGCCCAAATCCGCATTACAATGGCCTTTTGGGTGGGCCTGATGGTAACAGCCTGAGCTCTGTGGATACCTAGCTACCTCCGCTGGGCTCACAGTCTTTGCTAATGCTCCCACCACTCAGGTTGGGAGATAGCCTCTCCCTTTTCCTTTTCTTTAGCTGAGTTCAGAGTTGTAGTGAGGGAAACTGAGGCAGAATGCCAGGGAGTGAGTTCCGAAGACCTCCATCCCACTGTACTGGGTTGGCCTCTGGAAGACCTGAGCAGTGGGCTTGTGTTGAAGCGAGGCAGGCGTCCCTGGGGGGTGGGGAGGGGGGTGCATTGAGCAGCGATTTGGGCCCCTTGGGCACATGTGATGATGGCAGAGTGAATGAGGATTTGTCGAGGTGCCAGAGGCAGTAAGGCTCCTAGTAGCCCTAAGATCATGGGGATAAGCATCGCCAGGGGTTTTTTATAGTTTCTGTGCCAGGGGACTCTCTGACCCTTGCAGGGTACTTTTCTAGCCACCTTGCCCCCTGGGTTCCAGGCTGGCCTGGAGTGGACTGAGACAGTTGTTCTGCAGAGTCCCCAGCCCTCCTGCCCTGCACTCCAGCTCCCCTGAGACCGACCATCTCTCCCTCCCACTCTCCCTTCCTCTCCCTCCTTCCCCAGGGTGCTGGGCACCAGAGGCAGGGGCCGCCACTGAGATGTCTCTCAAGGCAGCCACTCTGGCAACCACTGATGCAACCTTTCCTGGCCCCTCCCTTGCCTCCCTACCTCTGCTTTCCTCTGCAGTCCCCTCAGAACCAGCCAGAAGCTGCTCCCCTGGCTGGAGGTTAGCTGTGACTCCACTGCCTCCTTGGCCATGGGATTTCCTGCCCACCTGCCCTCCTGTTCTGGCCATAGGCCGGCAGTAGCGATGCCCAGCCTGGGCAGTTCACGGTCTGGTCTGGTTTGGAATGGGAGCCTGGGGGGAACAGCAAATTTGGTTTTGCCCCCTGGGCTCTGTTTTTTGCCACAGGGCTGGCTGGGGGATGAGGGATGGTGGAGACCTAGGCATGTTGAAGCAGTACTGCTGGTATCTGCTCAGATGCAGAGGGGAGAATCTGGCCAGCTGCTTGCTACTCTGAGCTGGATTTATCCCATCTCCATC
The DNA here is from genome assembly GCF_964146895.1 of Miniopterus schreibersii. Lineage (NCBI taxonomy): Eukaryota > Metazoa > Chordata > Mammalia > Chiroptera > Miniopteridae > Miniopterus > Miniopterus schreibersii. Next base: position 15,939,437 of record NC_138118.1, read on the forward strand.
CTGAGCAAGGGTGGGCTGGGTGAGGGTGGAGGGACTGTGGGTGGGCTTTCAGGTTAAGATCAGAAACACCTAGATTTGGACATCTCTCCCCACCTTCTCCAAAGCCAGGAGTTCAGCCGTTTTCCCACTGTCACTCTCCTTGAAGGTCATCTTGGACTGAGACAAGGCATGTTGAGCTTGTGAAGGGGTGGGGTGAGGAGGGCTGCTGATAGCTGGGTGGGAGTCTCTCTGCAGGGTCCGCAGGCCGGAGAGCGCGACTCCTGTTCTGTGTATGGCACTGGTAGAATTCACTGTGAACAGTCTCAGTCAGTGAATTACCGAAGGGCCATAAACAGAGCAGAGACAGATCCACGAGTGTCTCAGGAGCACCTCGCCCCCTCTAGCCCTGCAGTGGGCCTGGACGTCGGAAACGGGCTGCTTCTAGGTGTGCAGGGATGCCAAGAGCCCCTCCAGCCTGTCCCCAGAGGGCCTGCACCACTACCATCTGCTTGGCCGATTTTGGCACTAGCACATTTTTGCTTGTGTCTCTCCGCTCTGAGCAATCATGTGCAGTGCCAATATGGGAAAAGCGGGCACTGCAGCCGCATTTACCTCCCCTGCGTCTTGTGTCCAAGCCCCACCATCTCCTTGCTGGCTCCCTGGCCCATCTGGCTCAGCTGCTGTGAGGGCCGCAGCCCTGTGGGCAGCCAGATCGCCTTACAATGCCTGGGGCCACAGCTGATCTGGAAGCCCTGCAATCTGAGCTGGGCCAGCAGATGGGCCGGCCCGAGGCAGGGGAAGGGGGGGGTCACCATCTGTAGGACCAGCCGGGTGGTGCCATGGGTCAAAAAGCCCCAGCTAGGCTCCCAACACCCTTGGCAGCACAGGGCCTGGCCTTCTGCTGTAGGAACTGAGGGAGGCAGCTCCTGGCCTTGGCAGTGTCCTTGAGGTCAGACTGGGTGACCCTGGAGCTGTTGTCCCTTGGGCAGAGCCTGCCTTGGAGTGGTCATCTGACAGCATTGAGAACAGGGTCCTTGGTGGGCTTGGAGTTGGAGTGTATGGTTCTGGCTCTGCCTCTGGAAGGTGCTAGGGCAGGGGCCAGTGGTCCCTCTCACACACCACATATTGGAATCTGGGTCTCTAGATCCCTGAATTTGGACTGTGATTATTGAACCTTTGCTGTCCATCAGTGTATCAGGTGACATTATATGTGTCATCTCATCGATCTCCACCACAGGCCTTGTGGGATGTGGAACTTTTAAAATTCTCTTATAAATGGGGAAACCAAGGCTCTGAGAGGAAAGGCCTGGCTGAACAGGTCAGTCAGCTAGTGGTAGAACTGAGCCAGTGGTAGTGTGGGGTCAGCCTTATTGGATTTTGAGCTGTGGAGTTGCACCCCCTCACCCCCCCCAGGGGCTGGAGGCATCCCAGCCCTGAACCTAAATTAGGGCTTGAGCTCCCATGGATACCCCAGACAGCAGAGACTGAGGCTCAGAGGCCTGGACCCAGCCAGGGAGAGCCTGGCCAGCACGAAGCCCTGGTGACCAGTGGTCAGCAAGAGGCCAGCTGACTGACCTGGGATACTGACCGGCTGGGAGCTCTCAGGCCTGAAGTCACTGCCCCAGTCCCTGGTGGAGCTGCTGCCTCTGTGTGTGGTTGAGGCTGTCAGTGGGAGAATGGCCGAATCCAACAGGCTGCAAAGCTGGGCTCCCAACCCCTCCTGCCCCAGGCCCTAGGGACTGCCTTGGATGGGTCAGGCCATTTCTCTCTGCCAGTTCCCTGTGTGCCAACCAGGGAGGAGCCTCCTGGGTGTGGTGATGGTGTCTCTGTGCAGAAGCTCTTCTGAGCCCTGCAAAAAAGGAACTGTTTGCTAATTTCAAGATAGGAGGAAAAGGGAACTTCTGTCCTGGTTAGCTGTCCATGCAGCTGGACCTGTGTCCCCTCTGATGATCCAGTCCCTCTACAGGGCCTGGCTGGCCGGTGCTCACCCTGTCTCTGCTCCAGCCCTCTTCAGGGCTGAAATGGCTGAGCTGCCTGAGAGCTTTCCTGCAGGGTCCCTGGGGCAGGGAAGAAGGAGCCCACAGTCTGGATTGGAGTGACCCCTGGGGGAGGCCGTGGGCACAGAAACCCAGCAAGGAGGGTTGGAAGGCCCCTGGGCCTGGCCGTTTTTAGTGTCCCTGGAACTTCTGAAATGTTTGGCTACATTTCTGTGCCTTACTGCTTAGCAGGGAAGGGGCTGAGGGTAGAGCAGCTGCCCCTCAGACCCTGGGTGGTCTGCCACTGGGCTCCACTCGGTTCTATGGCTTTGCTTCTGCTCTCATGCCTGCCCAGGTGGGCGCCTTTGCTGAGCCCTGAATAACAGGTTCTGGTTGGGGGTACAGAGAAGCCAATTCTGAGCCTTCAGCCTCCATGCCCAGCTGCCTCTGGAAGCCCAGCTCCAGGGCTCCAGGGAAAGACCTCAGGGCCTGCCTCCTGGCCTGGGCAAAGATTTCAACACCAACTGTGACCACCTCAGGCTGGGACTGGGAGAAGACCTTCCTTTACCTCCCCACTCCAGCCTTTGTGCCTCGCCACCCTGGCAAATGGGGCCTGGCAAATGGACAAAAGGTTGTAGTCACTCCACAGTCCCTCTCGGTTTTGGAGATGTTTATTCCACACAATGGCCTATGCCCCACGGGAATTCCTACAGTCTGACTTAAGTCTCTCCCACTGCACCTAAAAGCATTTTCTTGTCATAGTGGGCCAGTCTTTGAGAAGCACTTTGCTCTGATTTTTGGTGTTTTTTGAGAGCAGCCACTTGGGGTTTTTGCATCCCCCATGCAGGGCCCCTTGCTTGTCTGGGGTGCTTGGAGCCTCTGGAGATGGCAGCTCCTGGGGGGGCTGTGCGAGGTGGATTTGCCAGACTCCCGCCCCTCCCCCACCGCCCCATTGCTTATTCAATCCGGCCATTATCCTGGTCCCTGCCCTGGCTCCGCGAAATGTGATCTGGCTCCATTGATCGTCGCCGGTGGGGGCTGCGCGGTGCTGCCAAGGAAGCCAGGCTGGTACAGCCTCAAAGCGTCCCCGCCAATGGCGCCTGCCCTGCCCGGCCCCTCAGGCTTCTCTGTGGGTGGGAGAAGGGGTCCCACGGACCCATCCCACCCCCCCCCCCACTGGGGTGAGCGGAGCTTCTTGCCCCCTCCCGCCCTGCCGCAGTACCCTGGGACCGAGAGCCCATTCCTGCTTTTGCCCACACACAGGCCTCCCCACCCCATGGGCTCGAGCTCACTCTTGCTCAGTTCTGTGACCTTGACCACGGAGTAGATTTCTCTTCAAAGAGGAGTTTCTCCCAACACCTGCCCTGCTGGGGGACTGACAGTTGCCCCACCTTAGTGGGGAATGGGCCCTGGGTGAGCAGGACCCTGAGGGTGGCCTGGGTCTGTCTGCATCTCTGCTATTTCCTGTGCATCTTCGACAGCCTTGCTCCACCCCAAAGGGCAGGAAGGGGGGTGGCTGCTGTCTCCCCCCTGCCCTGCGGAGGGCCACAGCCCTTTAGGATAAAATCAGCCTGGAGGCATCCTCTCCAGCTGGGGAGTGGGGGTGGGGTGGGGTGGGGTGGGACACTTCTGATTTGATCTTACTGCCCAGGAGACTTTAGGGCAAATAGATCCTTCCAGGGTTTGGAGGGCTGGGCCTGCATGCCAACTGAAGACTTGAAGTGACTTTTGGGGGCTTCAGCCCTCTTTAGGAAAGGACCTGGCCGCATCTGGGGGATGTGAACACAGAATTGTGCTGTCCTTAGGGTAAGTTACCTGGAGACCTGGGGAGGTGCCACTTTGGGGAGTCCGATTGCAGCCAACCCTCCTAGGGTGTATGGATGCGTGGGGCTGGTGGGTTCTGTGGTCAGGAGAAGTTGTATGGACAGGATACTCTGTGGCTTGGCCCATTTCTGCCATCAACTGGCCGAGAACCCAGAGGCTACCTGTGCTGGTCCTGGGTGAAAGGCCCTAGCCTGGTGTTCACCACCATCCCTGGGGAAGAAACCACAGCAAGTGGAGTGCTTTGCCTCTTTGGGGCTTGATGGGCAAGAGTGTTAGGTACAGAAGCTCTCACCTTCCTCCCCTCGGGGTGGCGCAGCTGGTGAGCTTTAGGCCCTAAGAATGACATAGGAGGAGTCTCCCCGGATCAAGTGGGACAGTGACATGGACTGCTTGGTAACTAGCAGAGCATGGCCTACTTTAGCTGCCTCTCCCCTAGAGGCCAGGCAGTGGACTCCCTGGTCTAGAGGGGAGCCCCAATCCCAGAACCCTGCCAGTAGTCTGGAGTGGAGGTGCCCTCTAGGGTTCCCTGAGAGCGGGTGGGTACAGCCTCCTGGGCCTGGGCACCCATACCAGGGCAGCCAACAGGAAGGACGCAATAGTGATCTTGTCCTGGCTGTGGAGAGGACGTCCCCTGCCTGGACCACCTAGGACCATACTAACTCTCCTTATCTTTCTCAGCACAGGCCATGACCTCCCCAGGTCCCAGGTCCACCACTGCCTCTTGCCTCCCACCGTTTTTGGCAATGGTAGAACTCACACTGGTGAGGTAATGGGATCCGGTGGTTCTAGACTTGCCAACTATGGTGCGAGGGCTCAGCAGGCAGCTGCAGCCAGCCACCGACGGAAGGGCCATGCTGGACCTGCTGCCCCTGGGAAGTAGGGACGAGCTCTTGTCCCCAGGCCGCTGGGCAGTGGCAGAGGGTGGGTGCAGCTGGAAGTGACACTCACTGTTTCCCTGCATCCCCCTGAGGTCACAGGTCTCCAAGTCAGCTGAGATGCCATCCTCCAGCCCTCAAGGGGTGCTACCAAGAGGACTTGAGGTCCAGCCTGAGGTCAGGGGATGGGGGGGTGCTGGGAAAGGAGGAAACATCTGGAGTTCATGTGCCCTCACCTAGCTCTTCCCCCTGGGTGATGAAGGTCCTGCCTGACCCACTACCGTAGAAGGCCCGGTTCAGAGTGGGCTCTGAGGCCTAGAGAGAGGGTCTCCTTCCCTTCCACACATCCCTGAGAGCAGGTCTCCTCTGGGCTATTGGGAGGAGGAGAAGGGGGGCTGTCCATGCATCTGCAGGCATCCATCCAGTAATTTTGTGGAGACTGGGGAGGCAGGGGATACACACACACACACACACACACACACACACACACAGGCCCCAGAGATATGTGGAGGGGCATGTTTAAGCCACTTATATAGGTGCAGGACTAGCCCCCTGGGGAGTTGGTGGCCTGTGGGCTGGGCTTCTGCCTCCAGCTGCAGCTCTGTGCTGTGTGGATGGGCGCTGGTGCTCCTCAGCCAGGTGACAAAGCCTGCTCCCACTCCCCAGAGCCTGGGGTTGCAACGGGAGCTCTGGAGATCGGCCAAGAGAGCCAGGGACCTGGCTCGGGCTCGGGTCAGGAGGGTTGGGAGCATGGTGGGCAGACCTCCAGACCCCATCCCCTGCAGCTCCAGCTCTGCCCCCACCAACCTCTTCTTCTCCCTCACCTGCCCCCAGAGGGTCATTAGTGGTTCCAGCCATTGGGGCTGGTGGGGGGTACGGCCTGCAGACCTCCCTGCACCCACTCCAGGCTCACCCAGGTAGAGTGGGGCTGAGTAAGGAAGTCTGGAGGTGTAGGCTGATGGAGGGGGAGTCCCCAGAAGAGGGCATCTGACTGAGCCTGTAGAAAGAGAAGGGACTATCCTCTCTTAGGCTTCAGTTATGTTTAGAAACATGGTAAGTTATGTGACAGGCATGAGGAGGACATGGGTTTGTTTCTTGTTGCCAAACATTTATTGAAGTGTTACCTATATGCCGGGCACTGTGTACACACGGAGCTTAGCTGGGGGCAGGGGGCTGGAGGAAGGGCGAGAGGGGCACCTGCTGTACGTGGGATGCAGAGGGTGTCCTTGGGGGTGAGTGAGAGGAGGAAAGGAGCCTGTCGGAGAAAGCTTGGATTTCCTTGGGGACCATGCCAGGCTGGGAGGCAAGCCACTGTTGAGGGTCTTGCAGGCCATATTTGTTCTCGAACCTGAGGGTAGTGGGAGCCTTAGAAGGTAGAGGGGAGAAGAGCAGGTGACCTTGGAGAATGAATGGAGGGATGAGACCAGGGGCATAGGTCTTTTTTGGGGTGCAAGTGTTAATCCCAGGGGAAGATGATGCCTGGACAGAAGGAGACTGTGGGACTGGAGTGGAGAGAAATGACCCAGAAGCAGACTCACAGGAAGGTGAGTGGGGGATCCATCTCGCCTTAAAGGGCTCCGTTAAGCTTCTGAGCAACCAGATGCGAAGGGTGCGCTGTAGTAACACAGCCGGCGTGATCGAGGGGCAGTGGACCGTCTGCACAATCACAGCGCCCTGTGTGCCTGCTAAGTGGTAAACATTCCCGTACATGTCACTAGCATGAATTTATAGTCAAAGCTGGTACAGGTGAGCAGAGCAGGAGGCCAGAGAGTTCCCCCCACCCCTGTTCTTGCCTTGTTCCCTGTTGCAGGCTGGCCAGTTTGGGGCTGGGAGGAGCCAACAGGAATGGGATCATTCTGGGGCCTTGGACAGATTGTCATGGTAAAAGCGACCGATCTTTTAGCACTTGCTGTGTGCTGTGGTTTCACGATTTCAATTCATTCTCACAACCGTGGGCCAGCCAAGATCAGGACATGAAGCGGCCAGAAGAAGAGGAGCGGAGCCCTGGCCGGCTGCCTTGGGGAGCTGTGCGATCCTGGGGAGCTGTGAGGTCCCGTCTGCCCGCCAGGAGGGAGCTGGCTAGGCACTGTGGCCAGCAGACACCAGCTTTCTGCGCCGGGCCCCTTTTAACCACTGCAAGGGCTCTTGCCCTTCCCTGGAGCTGCGGTTGCTGGGGGTGGTGGAGCCAGAACCAGGGCCGGTGGGGACAGCCTGGGCAGCACTGCCACTGTCACATCCCATCCCAGTCCCTGCTCCACTGACCGTCCTCTGCGCTAATCTGTCCATGGCACCCTCCTCCCCCCAGGATAAACCCAAGTGCTTATCTGTTTAGCAAGGCCCCGCCTGCCCGGCCTGCCACGCAGCCCACCCCCTTCTGCTCCTGGCTTCCTGTCATGCTCCACTAGCAGGAGATTTCACGGGGTGTCTTGGCCCCTCACCTTGGCCGGGACTCTCCTATTTGGCCTTTGAATCTCAATCTGGTGGCATCTCAGAGGCCTGGGGCACACCCCTCCCGGGGTCCTGGCTGCCTCACTGAAAGCACCTGCTGGTGGGGGCCAGGCTGTGTCTCACTCAGACTCGAATGCCCAGTACCTGGCATGTGACAGGGAGGCCTGGAATCTGACAGGATGTTGAGTTCCAGCTTCCCATACTCTGCGTGCCTTGGGCACCTCCAGGATCCTGGTCACCCCAGAGCCCCAGTTCCTCAGGAAGGGAAGGGACCCTCATGGTGCAGGTAGCCCAGGGACCTCCCTTGAGGTCAAAGGCACTTCCCAGGTGGTCAGGCCCAGCCTGAGTTAGAGCCTGAGGGCTGAGGTGTCAGGGGTTCTACCTCTTCCAAGTGACGCAGCAGAGTCCTCAGGCAAAGGGCCATCAAAATGCCCCTGTGCCAGGCTCCTGGTAAAGAGGGACCTTTAATACAGAAGGAAGTCAGCTGCAATGAATCCACTGATGTTCCTTTTTTTTTTTGTTAATCCCCACCCAAGGATATTTTTTTCCCCATTGATATTTTTAGGGGGGGGGGGAGACAGAGAGAAACATCGATATGAGAAAGACACATCGATTGGTTGCTCCCACACGTGCCCCAACCCCGACGGGCTGGGGATTGAGCCTGTAACCAAGGTACATGTCCTTGACTGGGAATAAAAAACCCGAGACCCTTCAGTGCGTGGGCTGAAGCTCTAACCACTGAACCAAACCGGCCAGGGCTGATGTTCCTTTTTGATGATACCAGCATAGGCTTGGGCTTGCTGCTGGGGCACGTCAGCCAGTGTAGACTGGGCCTGCTGTGGGTCGCAGAGCTACCTGGGGAGGCGGGATAGGCATAGTAACAACCCTGCCAGGAAGTGTAGACAGACAGCAGCTTCAATCGTACAGATGGTAAGAGGTCCTGAGCCTAGAAGGAGTGGCCCCCAGGGCAGGGGTGGCCCCCAGGGCTCTGAGTGAAGGCAGGACCTCCCCTGAGCCTTAGAGGAGAGGCCTGCAGGCAGAGAGAAGTGGGAAGCGGTGGCTCCAGGGGGAGGACCGGGCACAGTGGAGACAAGCGACAGCAGGAGGGCAGGGAGGGGTGTAGCGGGAGATAAGGTTCAGAAGCCCTGGACACACCCCTCAGTCTGGAGGATGGTGTTGCCCAGGTGTGACCCCTTTCCCTCCGGGGTCATTTGCCACCAGGATACAGGCAGGACATACGGTTGACACAACCAGGACTGTAAGAACTGTGGTCTCAGTGGGGGATGAGTTATGCCCGGCTAAAGGATATTTGGAAATATCTGAAGACACTTGATTGACACAACTGGAGGTGGGGTTGCTCCTGGCATCTAGTGGGTGGAGGCCAGGGATGCTTTCAACACCCTGCAATGCACAGGACAGCCCCACAACAAAGGATTGGCCCCAAATGTCAGCTGACCCAAGGTCGAGAACCTGCAGTATAGAATGATAGGTTAGAAGCAGCAAGGTGACATCTGAGAAGAAAAAGTGTAAACCCCTATGTTTTGGTTAGGAAAAAACCCAGTCGTACAAGGGCAAGAATGGGGGAGACTGGACTGAAATGAAGGTGAAAGAGCTGGTGACTGGTTGACCAAATATTCACCTAGCTTGGAATTGAAGAGGGGACAGTAGCAGGTCACAGGAGGTGAGTGAGCCATAGCTATGCCTTGGTCAGAGAGGTGGACCAGGCCAGTGGCAGTCCTGGTCCCCAGGTGCCCTTCTGCAGATTACTGGATTGCCAGCTTGATGACACATTTTAAAAGATATTTAAAAAACACTTTTTAATCCAGCTTTTTTGTTTTCACTGGGAGGGCCATTCAGGCAATTTAGGCCACCTTATTTTTAATTTTTAAAAATTTATTTTCTAGTCCACTTTAGAACTAGAAACAGTTTACCAATCTCGAGGAAAAGTTGGAATAGGAGTCTAGCCATGAAAAGGTTTGGGTGGGAATGTGAGGGTTATTTTCACGTGTTTGGAGGACTGGAGACCTTTCCAGTTTGCGACTCCAGAAGCACAGCAGGGCAGATTCTCAGGAGAAATGCCTAACTGGTAGGTGGGGGCCGTCTCTGGAGATGCTCCAGCATAGGTGTTGGGGCGCTGCGGTGAACAGCAGCCTTAGACGGGGGCTGGACCACATGCCTTGTCACCGTCAAATGTCAGTTTATGATTAGGCCGGTTCCTCACCCATGTGGGGGTCCCTTGCATCTCCCTAAACCCCCCTAGCTGAAATCTGGGCAACATGCAGCTCATACTTGCACAGGTTTTAAATGTAAGTGCTGTTATGATGCACAAACTACAAATTAATTGAAGAGCTTTACATTCATAGTGGATGTTTTCTCTCAAACAGCAGATTCTGGGAAGCCAGTGGCTGTAGTGATAGGGGTGGTGGGCTCTGGGGTTTCGCTCAGTCCCATAGAAGGGTTCTTGAAGCTCTGCCACGGTGGGGCAGAGGCCTGACCCTGACCTTCCAGGACTAGAAGCCGCCCCCTGCATGGGCTCCATTAGGGTTTCTCAGGGTTAGAGGTCAGCCAGAAAAGGAGGCAGCAGGCTTGGGGATGGAGATGGAAGGACCCCTCTTCCCAAACAGGGCCCCCTGCCCAACTCCATCCACAGATACTTCTGGAAGATCTTCCCTCACCTCCCAGTGCCATCTGCCCTGCTCTGTCCTGGAGATCCCTAGCTTCTGGGACCCAGCCTTTTCCTGCCTTCTTGGCTCTCCTGGCAGGGCATCCAGGGGGCAGGGTGGGGCTGGAAGCCTGCAGGAGGGGAAGAGCGAGGACAAGTTCCTGTAAAGGTTGTGGGGGAGGTAAGATGCAGGCTAGAGCAGCCCCTCGTGGGGAAACGGAAGCCTTTGTTGCCACTGAGGAACCCACGTCTCTGAAGGCATCTTGCCTTGGTGGGTTTGAACACAGTGTTTTTAGTGTCTGCAGTCACTGCCTCGACCATGCCTTGTTGACTCTCTTATCCCTTAATGACTTTTTTTTTTATACTCACTTAACGAGACTTTATTAAAGCAGATTGAGCCTTATTTAGTATACTAAAAAGTCCAAAATAGGATCCATTGTGATAAATCTGCTAGCAGAGTCCACAGGGGTGAATGGCTTCCCATCCCTCCCACAGCAACCCATTGTTTAAGATGGGTAGGCAGTCAGCAGAAAAGAGTTTTTTCCAGAAGGTTGGACTGGAATTCAGAGTCCATCATCTGAAAAATGAATTTCTACCTGTTGTGAATTAAAAACAGCCAGGATGTCTTCCGTTTGTAGTTACTGTATATACACAATTCACAATTCTAGGATTTTAATGTGCCCTTAAATAGGAATAGACTTTTATTGGTTCCAGACCATTTTGTGGTGGGAAGGGATGGAGCCAACCAAAAGTGGGTGGGTTCACCCACATGCCCAAAACATGGCTAACATCTCAAGGACTGTCCAAGAGAGAATTCATCCCTCCAGGGATGTCACGGTCCTAAACTCGGTGCCAGGGTGGGGATAGCATGAGCTTTGGACCTAGAGGTCCAGAAAGGCTGGTGGTTGCGGGGAGAGGAGAGAAACCGAGTCCCTCAGCTGGAACCCTGGCTGATCCCACCAGCCTCGAGGACATTCATTTTTGTCCGGTTGTGCTCTGGCACCTGGAGTTGGGCGTGTGACCCTTGACCTGGACAAGGGCCTCAGTTGCCGCTGCTGCTGCTGTCCTCACTATCCTGATGGGCGCCCAGCTGGCTCAGGGAGGAGGTGCCCGGCCTCCTGGGTGCAGGGTGTGCCCCCTTCCCATTCTTCATAGCACCCAGGGTGGGTGCCGGCCGGCCCTGTGGGGTGCTGCGATCCAGGTCTGTTTCCTTTACCACGACGAGGCCTGACAGCTGGGGCCTGCTGCCAAGGGTGCCTCCACTGCTCTCCCAGCTCTCTTCCTTCCTGTTCGCCTTCGGGGCCTCCTCCAGGATGGCGGCGGGGTTGGGCAGGAGGGCCGGCTGGGGCGGGGCAGTTGCAGCAGCAGCAGCATCCCCTTGGGAATCGGAGTCCTCCAGGAGTCTTCGTTTCCTGGCTCCTTCCACCAAGGCTGCGGTCCCCCTCTCACCCTCCTGCAACGCCTGCTTCAGTGGCTCCTCGGACAGGACAAGGGGGTGCATGCCACGTGGGCCCTGAGCTCCTGCAGGTTCTCCAGTACCTCCACCTGCAGCTTGGAGTCCTTGGCTCGGTTCTCCACTTCCATGGGGCTGCTCAGCTCTTCACCCTCCGGCTCCTGCCCTCTCTCCTCCTGCTCCTCCAGGAGCTTCTCGGCCTGGAGGTGTCGCGTGGCCCCGTGCTCCACAGTGTAGTCTGTGTTTTCGGGGTCTGACCTGAAGGTGATCTCTGCCAGGCAGCGCGTGCACTTGGTATAGACACGGACGGCGGGCAGGCCCAGGTAGGCCTCGTCCTGCCCCGTCCCTGCGCGCGGTGACCTTCTCACCCTTGTGGATGGCTTCCCCGCACGTCTTACACCTCACATTGAAGGGGGCCATCAACCGCACCACGTACAGCCGGTCTTTGGGGAGCTTGAGCTTGGGGATCTTTGATGGATCAAAGTCGGGGGGATAGTATTTGTTTAAAACTTTTCGCTCTGACATTTTCGCCTTTGAGTTCTTCTCATTAGCACAGGAGAACTGTTTAGGATCGGTGTTTACTGACCTTCCCCCTTAATGACATTTCGAGTGAATTCCATAACTTCGCAAACACGGTCCGTCATTAAGTCCAGACTAATGTGAAGCTTCAGTCTCACACCTGAGTTCAACTCCACCCTCTTCCTTGCCCCCAAGGAAGGCAGGACCTGCAGTGTTTGGGGTGTGGACGGGGTCTTCCTTGCAGACAGACACCTTCCCTCTCTCCTCTTGGTCCAGATCCTCCAGGGTTGAGGGGTGGAGGTGGGTGGGCAGGCAGGGAGACTGGAATGAGGCAAAAATCATAATAGCTGAGTACTTAATAGTTAGACCAGTGACCTTAATAACTCCTCTCTCAGTTCCCTGAAGGTCTTCTATGGACTGAGGAGGGACCAGCTGGGGTGGTGGCTGGGACAGGTAGCAAGGCTGGGTTCGCCTCTTAGTAAGCCCTGGTGGAGGAGAGTGGCTCCTACAGCTGGTGGTCCTCTAGAGAATGTCAGGGGGACTCTGTCCTCAGTTGTATTTCCTCTGCCACAGCCAGTTCGGATGGCTCACCGTGCTTGTCTCACGTTCACTTTCTCCTTAGACAGGCAGTGATCTGCGGGTAAGCACTTAAATGCCACGTTAGTTTAGGTCCTTCCAGAAGACCTTCAGAACTGCAGCGCTTTAAAGTAACGCTCAAGGCTTTAAACGCCTAAAGAAGTCACCAGCTATTGTTTTGGCCAGAAACATGTGGAAGATGCTGAATGTAAAAGAACTTGGAGTTCCCTTAACTAAACAACAACAACAAAAGTGTTGAGTGCTTTGTTCCTTTCCATGGCTTGTTCCTTTCTCGCCACAGGAGCCTCTGCCAAGAGCGGAGCTAAGCGGAACCTGCATCCTGTCACCAGCGCTGACCCCACCGTCGGCAATTGTGTGGCCTCCTTTTGTTTGGTCTTGATTTCTCATTTCATTGGATACGTCTTCTATGTAATATGCTTTGAATTATTTTGGGGGGAGAAGTTTTAAAAAATAACCCCTTTCCTTTTGGGGCTAAGGAAAATGTTCTAAAACTCGATTATGGTGATGGTCGCACAACTTTGTGAACACCAAAGACCACTGATAGACTTAACAGTATGTAAATTATCTCAATAAAGCTGGTTCTGAAAGCCCCGAGGCTACTGGAGATGGTGGGGATGGGCAGATGGGGCACACTGGTATTGCCCCTGTGATCCCCCAGTTCGCTGCCTCAGACATTAGCAGACCCAGGAGGGGTCTTGGGTAGAGGCAATGCAGGGCCGTGGGGAAGCTGTTAGCATCCCAGCCTCGTTGCTCCCTGGACGTCACAGCTTGGGTGGGAGTGATGGTGACCACCACCTGGTGGACCCGGGTGGGTACCCCACGGCCCTTCCTCACCGTGGGGCATCCCAGCAGCCGGGTTTGGGTCCCCTGACTATTGTCGATGGGCCTCGAGGAAGACACATGACCTCAGATAGCCACTCAGCTGCGGCACCCCGGGGCCGAGGCTCGGGTTGGGTGCGAACTTGGGTGCCAGGGTCATCATGTCCCCGACGCCGCCCGCAGCCGTCTTCGCTCCTGCACCTCCGGGTTGCTGCTGTGCACTCAGGAAAGGGTGTGACCCAGGCCCTGTGCTACCTCCTCTCCTTGGGCCGGGCAAGGGGATGGGGCAGTCTCGGGGGCCCAGGCAGGCGGGGGGACCGGCGTGGACAGGCCACTGAGGCCAGGATCACAGCCAGGAGGCAGCCCGGCCCCTCATCTGTGGAACAGGAATGACACTTAACTCAGCTACTTCACTGAGAGAAGCAAAGGGCGTCAGCTGGGCCACCGCACTGTTGGTGATAGGGTTCCCCTGAAATTTTCATTGCTCATGGAGTCTAACTATTTTGTATAGAGACCCCCCCAAGAGCCAGGGTAAAGAATCCTGTTATGTCATTAGTCTCCCTTAACTTTTCTCTTGCGAATTTAAAAAACATTTTCTTCACACTCACCCCCGGCCAAAGTATGCCCATACAGGGCTGTTTTCAGCAACAATTTTGGTAAATTTCAGAATTATATATTAATTTCTACATAAGGCGTAGATTAAAATTTTCAGGTTTTGAGAACTGGAGGGTAAAGCCAGGGCAGGAGCTCAGAGAACCGAGTGCACTGGGGGGACGGGGGGGGGGGGGGTGAGCCCTACCAAGAGTCAGGAGTGTGCAATGCCACCAGCCATGTGGCACTGGGCCTCCCCATGCCTCTAAGGCTTTAACTTTTCATGGCCTAAACCAGCTTTAAAATTTCCACACAAAGGCGCTGGGAGCCCAAAGTCTGGGGTGAGGTCCAATTAAGAGTCCAACTACTTAGCCAAGATTCGGCTTGGCCGCCTTGCGCGGAGCTTCTTGGACTCTAACATTAACTGATCTCTCTTGTGTTTGGCCCTGGGGCTTTTAAAGGAGAAAGTATCACGCCTGAGAATGTGTTTCGGCAGCAGCATCTTCACTGCCCTTCACTCTTGGTAGGATCTCACAGATTTTTCTTAGGAACAAAATCAACATTATTTTCACATCAAATTATTACAATGTTCACACTGGATTTTTGCAGGAACTTTTTAGTAATGAGAATGTGTGGAGTGGATGTTTTGCATTCCCCGAATTTTCTGGAAAACTAGGGTCACTCATCTGATGAGACGTATAGAGTGCCTGCTGTATCCACGGTCCTACGTGTGTTTGTGTGTGCACGTGACAAAAGGCCCAGCCGCTGGGAGGCTGCTCCAGGTGTGGCAAGTCCCAGGCAAGGACCACGGGTGGCACAACACTTAACCACAGGGAGAGGCTGCATGTGAGCTGAGCTCAGCACTCGCCTGGAGGTTATTTTAAAAACTAGGAGCAAGTCGCGCAGCTTGTTTTCTGTCACCTGCCCCTTGAGTGGTTGGCACAGAGAGCAGAGCTTCTAGAGACAGACGTATCAGAGTTTGACCCCAGCCTTCCTTTTACGAGTTCTGCATTTACCTTGGGAAACTGCCAGTTCCCACACCTATAAAATGGAATCTGACCTCCGTCCAGGGCTGTGCAAAGGATTAGAAATAAAGGTGTCAAGCATTTTGCAGAGCAGCCACTTAGTAATTGGTAGTTATAACTACTATTTTCTTAGAGGGTAAATTCAGAAAGAAATTTGAGTTGACACCCAGTTAAATTAATTTGCACAGTTTTACCGACAAGTGCATTAAATTTGAGGGGACAGTGTCTAGCCTTTTCCCCCAAATTGTAAGCAAGCCAGTAAAGCCTCTGTACAGGGTTGGGGCTGCAGGCCTGTCCTTACCTTCCAGGCTGGCTCTGGGCAAGCCCCAGTTTCTCAGGGGCCCCTGGATTGCCCCCTGCTGATACTATCCCTGCCCCTCCCCCCTTCCCATCAACTCTGCAGACACATACTCCAGGACACATTTTGACAAATGTTTGCTAATGGCCCAGCGGTTTCCAGGAGGGTTGGGGACACACTCAAGGGCCCAGCAGCACCAGGAGTGGAACGGCAGGTGGAAAAAACCTTTCTCCAGCTATTTCAGAGTCCAGTCCTTAAGTCACATATCTCCCCTGTGCTGCCTCCAACCATCCTGTGTGGATCTTCTCCAAGAGCTGCCAACCTGGAGCAAGCAGGCAGCCAGGCGCTGACGTGCCCTTGACTCTGGTATCTGAGCATCAGCCGTGCAGAGGCCACCGCCTGGCTTGAGCTGATGACCTGGGCGGCCCACAGCCCATTGAGATGGAGGTGAGAGGAGAAATGTGAGCCCTCTTCCTCACCCCATGTAGCCTCTGCTCCAAATAATTTAGCTTCAGTGTCCTCCCTGATGAATTTTGGTGCTGACATCAAAAGGGACCCACCACAGCCTTGGCACAGCTCTGCCACACCCTCAGCTGAGGCTTCAGGGGCATTACTGAGGGGGGGAGGGAAGGTGAACGCAGCAGGCGCAGGCCAGGCCCTCTTCCACGGTAGAAAGGGCTGGACAGGAGCACACCGGCAGCCTGAGCTCTGACAGGCGAGCAGCTCCTCTCCCCTGCCTTTCTGGTTGTCCTCGGCTCACTCGCTGAATTTGGATAACTCCAGTGGTCACCGGCATTTCCAATAGATCTTCTCAGATGTAGGACTTAGAGCTAAAAATTTCCAGCCCCGTCTCGGTTTCTGTGAAGGCCAGATCCTTGTCTGCTGCCCAGATACACTACTTAACGCAGGCGACCCTTAAGGAGGTGAAGAGGTAATAGAACTCCTTCTGCTACAGCGCTTGGCTCAGACGGTGTCTCATCACACTGGGCTGCAGCGATCTCTTCAGAGGAAAGTCTCCTCTGCATCTTGTTTCTCAAGGGCAACTGCCATGCTTTATTCACCTGGCACGTGGCAGGCACTCATGAAGTTCAACAAAACTGACCCGCGGGCCAGATCTGGCCTACGACGGGTGGGCTTTATTTTGCTTGCAAAATAGGTAATGGATTTTTAATTGCTGAAAGCAGGAGACCTACATATAAATGTGGACTCCTTGGCTTCTCTGGAGAATTTTGAAGGTGGGGCTCCAGGGCCCGCATTCCTCCCGCTGGGCCAATCTGCTAGCACTCAAGAGAGGCTGTGCTCTGTAGACACAGCTCTTGCCCTGCTGTCTCCATGATTCCCTTTCCTCTCACACCTGAATCGCTTCCACTTCACTCACCGATTTTACCTACCTGGTCCCGGTGGGCAGCTGTTAGCAGCTCGTTGGTAACTTGAGCAGTAATGGAAGCAAAGGTCTCCATCAGTCTCACTGAAGTTTCCAATCCAGGCTTGTAGAAAAGGCGCCTGGGTCTTGCCAACAGAATGCACAGTGGAGAGTAAGGCCCTTCTGGAGAGAAAGTGTCCTCGGAAGGAGGAACTCTAGGTAACCCGGCTGTCCCATGGGTGGCCAATGGCAGTGATGTTTGGTTGATTTGGCTATAATCAATTCTCGTTCTCTGGTCCATCCTCTTGGTGAAAATAAGCGACAATGTGTCACTTGTGCAAGAAGGGAGAGAGGTGGCACTGGCTTTATTAAGCCACTTTCATAAAAGAGAATACCTCTGGCCTTCCCCATTCAAATATTCCAATCATCATTACCTGGACACTGACCCAAACACGCAACACCAGAAAGAAAGGGGGGGTGGAGGTGGCAAGGAGGCTCATTCCAGGCGGAAGCAGAGTGGCACAAGCTTGGAAGTGCAGAACCATCGTGTGGGGAGGAGTTAGGAAGAGCCTGAAGCTGGGGGTGTGGCAGGAGGTACAACTGGAAAGATGGCAGTTGCCACATTAAAGCAGTGAGCTGTGAAAGAACCTGTGGACAACCCACTGCAACACTGAACACTCATGTGGGAAGAGCCCAGGTACACAGGCACCATCACCCATCCTGACTTTTAAAAAAAATTTATTTATTGAATTTTGAGAGAGAGAGAGAGAGAGAGAGATTTGTTGTTCCACATATTGATGCATTAATCGGTTGATTCTTGTATGTGCCCTGACTTGGGGTTGAAGGGTCAACCTTGGTGTATCCGAATAACACTCTTAACGGAGCAACCAGGCCAGGGCTGTATTATCCTGACTTTTAACGTGGAATGCAATGAACCCCTAAAAAAGAACTCCAGCGTAGAGGTTTTCAAACCATCTTTAGAATTTTTCAAACTAGATCACCTTCCCAGGTCAGCATTTTATAGAACAGATTTAATGGAGCTGCTCCGGTGGCAGTGGGTGGGCAGGAGATCCTGACCCTGTGCTGGCTCTCTCCTCGCAGCTCCGCAGCGCCAAGGAGCACAGTTCAGAGGCCACCAAGCTTGAGTACAAGCACCTTTTACAAAGCACAACAAGCCACCCCAGAAGAGAGCTCCCAGAGACTAAGTGCTCCTATAGAGATGAACAGTTCCACTTCCTGTTGCCACATTTTTAACTATTTATTGAATGAGGCAGTAATAGACAGAATGGAAAACAACACAGAATCCATGCTCTGCTACTTGGGTTTTGCTTTTCTTCTGTTTCTTCTTCTTGGCAATTTCTCAAACTATCAGGAGGTTATTTCACCACAAGGATCATGGACTTTAAAGTCCCTGGACAGCTTCACAATGACGATAAAAAATAATAATTAAAAAAATAACAAATTATAGAACTAGGACTGTTTATATGTAAATTTCCCTTCCCTCCCCCCATTACTTACAGAAAAAAACATACAAAGAACATTGGATAATTTTATATAAAACAAGCAAATACGAGAATCTGAAACTTTTCTCAAAGGCTGAGCAAGACATGAATAATCTTTTAATGTCGCATTAAAAAAACACATTAAATACACTATCACACTTGGGGGGCCTGGGAGGAGGGAGGAAGAGTTGTCCCTGTACTCAAGGAGCAGAGATTTGGCCTGTCAAAAAGTCAGGTGATTTTAGCCACTGGAGACTCAGGGCTTGCAGCTGAGAAATGAGACTTTAAGAGTTACAAAGAACCCCAGGCCAATCAACACCCGTGAGGAGGAAGCTGTGCGGGGCCTGGGCCCACCAGGATGCACCTGGGGGAACTGCAAGGTCCCTTCTGAAGGGGCCTGATCGAGGAGCTCAGGAAACACCCTCAGTCCTCTCTTCTTATGCCCCCAGCCCCCAGTGTGATGGCCAACCTTCCTGAGCCAGGTGCCCTGTCAGTTCCAGTCTCCTCTCTGCAAAGCCACAGAAAGTTATAGGAAGTAGAAAATTGCTTCCACTGGTGTACCCTGGTCTTTGACAGTTTTTCTCTCCCTCCTTCCTTTCCCCTTCCAACCCCTCTCCCTCCCCCTCCCATTCTCTCCCCCCTTCACACACCCACAAACACACTTCGCACACACTCCTCAAACCCTTAATACTTCTGTTACCTTCAGTTCATATACATGACCAATTTAGGACTGACCTTAAAACCAAAGCAATATTTTAACAGTCATGAGATCAAGAGGTTTCCCGGGAAGGGGAGATGGGAGGCTGAGGAAAACCTTCTTGTCCCTGCCTGGGAGCTTTAAGGACATTCACTGCCTGTGGCAAGGTCAGCACCTGGGCCAGCCAGAGGAGAGTCTCTTGGCTGCCAGACCACGAGGCCTCTGGACCTTGCAAGCACATTCCTGGGCCCCACCAGTTCTGAACTTCCTTCCTCAGGTGAGTCCAGCAGGGAGAGTTCTGGGTGGCCACTGGGAGGCAGCTTTGGTGAAGGCCATGGTCACCTCCACCTGAGTTTGTCAGTAGCTCAACGCATGACCCTGGTATGAACAAAAATCGGTGACTGTGTCTGGCCACGTACCCTACACCCACTAAACTGGGTGAATTATTTTTTTCCACAGCGCACCTTAATTTCATACAGATAATTCCATGCGGGGTTCATATATATATATATATATACACATATATATACTTTATATATATGTAAATGTGTATATCCATATGTACACATATACATATATTCACATTCGCACATACACACACATAAGTATACACACATGTTTTCGCAGAAAGAAGTCCTGCCACAATTTGGCTTTTTAGGGACAGTGAAATTGACAACGCAGTGTCTTACTCCACCAATCCCAGAAAATCAAGAGTGGTGCTTTAAAAAATGCAATTCCAAAATCCGCTGCTTTTCTTCCTTTTTAAAAAAAAGGGTTAACAATACTTTTCTTCCAAAGTCGAGAGACTTAATTCCATCTGATTGCACCTCTGCAAACGTGTAAAAATTTTTGAAGTAGACTAGAAAAAGATGCCATGATATGGCTGCATGTCACTGTTCCAATGTCACCACTTCCACAGCCTGGCCGTCCATGGTGACTGTGCTGTCTGATATCCTGGTGGTCACAGGGGCCATGGCCACCTGCACCGGCCCGTTGCCTTGGGCGAGGCTGGTTACCACAGTCTGGTACATGCTCACAGGGATCTGCACCAGTCCTGGGGAGAGAAAAGGGAGACTGTTGGTAGGGATCAGGCTCAGCTTCCAGATGCTGGCTGGACAGGGCAACCAGCTCCATTCCTCAGGGAATCACTGCAGCCTCACTGTCCAGGCACAATTATGTCCCTTTTTTCACCCCATCCTAATTCTTTAAAACAGACTATTAGGAAAGAAAAGTTAGGAGAAATTGTGGAAACATGCCACAGGGCAGGGCCTCCCCAACCTGCCAAGAGATGACCCCACCTGCCTCCAACTTTAGGAAGCACAGCCCATCAGGTATGAATAAACGCCCTTCCCACAAGCCTACCCCCTGACTGCCCTAGTCCTCCTGTAGGAAAGGCCACCACTATTCACTGTCTCTGATAATCTGCTACTCTGACTTCTTCAACCCTTTCTGCCCATGTTCAAGTTACTCTCAGCTTGACAAAACATCTCCCTCAATCCTATCCTGTCAACAAAACAAAAAAACCCTAGGTCATTAGTTTTCTGATTTTAGATTTCACAGACCAGTAAAATTTTAAAATACATTTTGGGGTCAACTTAAAAAAAAAAAGATGCCCAACTACCTCCAAATATTACTATTACTTCACAGTAGGAAGGATGGTTTAACACAAAGGAAGGAAGAAGTATGTAATCTCAGAAAAGGGAAGTCCTTCCTAAGAAGGGAAAGTTGATAATTTTATGACATTAAAAAAGGGTTTCCATTAAATAAGGCAGAATAAATGCAGGTATCAAACTCCTTTTTTTTCAAATCCTCACCTGAGAATATTTTTTCCATTGCTTTTCAGGGGGGGGGGGGGAGAAAGAAACATCGATGTAAGAGGGACACACTGATGGGTTGCCTCCCACACTCGCCCCACTGGGGCCAGAGCCTGCAGCCGAGGTGCATGCCCTTGGCCGGAATTGAAGCCCAGGCCTTTCAGTCCTGGGGCCAACGCTCTCACCACTGAGCCGAACTGCCTAGGGCTCTTCTTCTTAAAACTAAAATTATAGTGAAGGGGGACAAAAGGATACAAGTGAGGGATGTCAATATATTTTTGGCAGACTCAAAGCAAATGTCAAGTGGCTCTGCCTTATCAGAGAAGTGAGAAGTGCAACTCCAGTGTCCACGGAGGGCTCAGGACACAGAGGCCTAGCTCCTGCAGAGAGAGGGGAAGAGGCGGAAACAGGAATTAGCCAGAAGTTTGAATTCAACCACCTGGACTAGGAGGCCACGCCAACCCCTACACCCAGACTGTTGTTGACAGGACATCTGAATTCATCCACTGTACTGAGGAAATGACCTGAAGAGGCCAAGAAAAGACCTATAGTGCCCGGCCGGGCATGGCTCAGCGGTTGAGCACTGACCTAGGATCCAGCGATTGGGGTTCGATTCCCCATCAGGGCACATGCCTGGGTTGCAGGCTTGATCCCCAGTCGGGGGTGTGCAGGAGGGAGCCGATCAATGACTCTCATCACTGATGTTTCTATCTCTCTCCCTTCCTCTCTCTGAAAGCAATAAAGATATATTAAAAAAAATAAAAGACCTACAGTGATGTTTGGCAGGTGGGTAGGTGGGCGTGGGGAGAAGAGACAATGAAAAACCTGGCCTGCTGTCCTAATACTTACCCCAAGGACTCCTGATCACCTAGCTCGGCCCTGCATACCCTGACAATCAGTTCTCTTATGGAACACGGAGAGAGTAGACAATATGGGGAGCGAAAACAAAAACAAATGCCCCAAACTCTAATATCCTCAAAGAGAGGAGAGATTTGCATCATAAAAATGAGATACTTTATTTAAGAGGAATATGGGGAAATTTTTAAGTAAAAAATCAAGTAGATGAAATACATTCTGAAAAATTATATGAAGATAAAATCAAGGAAATCTTCCAGAGAGTAGAAAAGATTAAAAGATGACAGTCACTTTTGGAAATCCAGGCTCACCCTGGTGCTCTATAGGGCTGTGGGGTTCAATTTCTTTCATGGAGACCTTTGCAAATGACGCTTACATGTCCCTAATCAATTCCTTTTTCAGTTCACTCCACCTGCCACCCAAATTATCTTTCTACATCATGTCATGCCCCTAACCTCCAACTTTTCAAATTCCACGATGTTAAAAAGGTTCCCAAAGCCTATGACAAAGTTCAAATGCTTGGCATGGTATTCAAGACCGTTCATGATTTGCCCTGGTCTACCCTCTTCAGTCTCATTTCCCTCACTCCCGACAGGCACTTGTGCTCTGGGCACCACCCGGGGCTACTTTTAGTTCCCCAACATTTGGTCCCATTCCCTTCTCTGGGCCTTTTAAGTCAAATTGTACACTACCTGGATTTCCTTCACTCCCCAATCCTTCTTTAAAACCTGGTTCAGCTGTCCCTTCTCTTCGAAGCCTGCTCCATCCCAGCCCCAGTCAATAAGGGAAGTGGCCTCCTCTGGATTCTCAGTAAGCAACAGGACAGTAGTGCACAATCTGGCGTGGCCCAGAAAATGTAGGTAGGTAGGTCTCCCCATTTGACTGAGGGCTCCTCAGGGCCAGGCCTGGCTCTGGTTCATGTTCCATTCCCTACAGCATGAGAGGTGCAACATGTGCCACCAGTTGGCATCAGCACGGCCTCAAGGGCAACAGGCCAAGGGAGTCTATTGCTGGCCTCAACCAATGTGCAGCTGGGCCTGCTCCCCAGCTTCTAGACTCCAGGCATGGGTCTGAGCGTATGTGAGGACCATCCATCTTCGTCAGTCACCCCAGTATACCACAATCAGCATCACTTTCATCTTCTCTTCTGGCCCAAACAGGCAAAGCTAATGAAGTGCCCCAAATCATGCTGTAGCGCAGCCAGTGTGCCACCCTCCAAAGAACCCACCCTGCAAACAGCAACCCAAACCAGAAGCAAAGATCAGTCTCATCTCATTGCTCTTGCTTGTGGGCTTGATTCCGTTTCAAAAGCTCCAAACTTGAGGGCTTTACAAACGGTGACTACTGTGAGCTGGGAGATTCCTCCTAACTGTGAGCAACTGCCCTGGGTTAGGGCTGGGGTGGAGAGAAACTTAAAGAATTGTAGAGTTAAATCTCTTTCATCCCGGTTTATGACATATTTGGGTTTCCTAGGATGTGACTCCATGTCCAACAGTGTTAGCACAGGTTTCAGTATCATGGGAGATCTGCCCTAGAGCAAAATGGGGAAAGGTTCAGATGCAGAAACACATATACTGCTATACCCACGGGATCTGAACACAAGATGACCTTGCTGCCCTCTTTTACAGTTCTTCAGTGGTTTTCAGCGCTCCATAGGGTATCATCCAAATCCCTTTGCAGGTATTTAAACCCTTTGTGTCAACCCCTGTTGTTCACTCAGCTCGGTGATCCGTGAATCCCCACCCACTTTACACTCCAGCCAGGTGAACTATTTGACTGAGGATCTCCACACGCATTTCCACGTGCGCACACGCCATTACTTCTGCCTTGGCTGACTGAACTCAGCCTGGTCCCTGAATGGGCTCCTCTTCTCCTGGGCTCCCACAGCACTTTGTATTGCATTCCATGGAGGCAATGGTCTATTCGTTATTGCTGTTTGCATGTCTTGTCTCCAAGGAGCCTGTAAATTCCATAAGGGAGGGATGGAGTCTCCATCTTTGAGTCTCTAGCAATCAGCAGGAGCTCAGTACATGTTTTCAATGCTTACGAATGAAACCTGCCTCCTGAGATTTCACACGTGTCTGTCCTCGGACTGAGGGATTGAACTAAATGAGTCTCAGGGTGATTAGGCTGTTTTAGAATGGGAGCTCCCGGTCCAGAAAACAGCAATATAAAAACGACTATATTCGGGATGCATGCAAATAAAATCATTTTTAAAGATTTCATCTTAGGTACTTTACCTCACAATCAGGGAAGGAATACGTTTGGCCTCTACGACTGGGTGATGAAATAAATGACTCCCACACTGAGCTGTCTCAAGAGTGAACAACTGGTAACAGCAACTATATATCTGAAAGATTTTTCAGAGGGAGAAATCCCACACATATGGGGTCATTTCATAACATCAAATGCCTTGAAATCCCAATTCCATTATATTCTATGGGCAGTTTCAGTCTATCTCTACCTTAAATAAATGCATTACCATCCCACTGTGGGGATTTTAGAATCAGTCTCTCTCCTCTTTCACCCCCCGCACCCCCAGCCATTGTGACATGGATTAGATTAAATCGTCTCAGTGTCTCTGACCTAGCAGCCTTTATGTCCATGGCGAGGGAGAGGGGGAGGGGACTGGAAGCTTGGAAACCCAGCATGTACTAAGTCGGCCGGCTGCCCTTGGAAGAGAGATGATTAAATGCTGAGGTACAGTAATCAGGCTGGGATTGTCCCTGCATCTGCTCAGCCTGCCCCTGATTAGCCCTAATCTAGATGGCGTGTTAAGCTAAGCTTGCATTCTGGGTCACTCAACTAACTAAGCAACAGGAAGCCCCTCACATCCTACTTTTAGGGTTTGAAGTTCTCCTATCCGTTTTTCAGAGGGACCCCGTACAAACCGAGTACTAAGACTCTTGGCATTTGCAGAGCATTTTCAAAGCCTTTGACACCCACTGCACATCCTTTGATTTCTGCTAAGACCCTGGAGGAGTAGGCAGGGCAGGTGTTCTTCCCTTTCACAAATGACAGGCAAGCTCCTCTGGCAGACCCATGGACTTACCGTAAAGGCATATACTTAGAAGTCCCCCAATCTCTAGTACCCGAATCTTCAAAGCTCTAAGAAACCTGAGTTCATTCAGTTTAGTAAACCCAATCCCCCCAAATAAAGTCCAAATAGTAAAAGAAATTTACTTTTTCTTTAAATGCAAAAGTAAATAAGTAAAAGGTTTATTTAAAGCTAAAACATATAGACTGAGAGAGAGCAAGTGGTTATTTCTCTTGGGAGTCTGCCCACGAGACAGAATGCCCCAACCATCGAACACTGGGGCCAGCAGGGACCCAGCAGGAGAGCACTATCCTCTTGGGGCTCATTGCTGCCTCTCCTCTCGGGCGTCTTGGTAAGGTTTACAGAACTGGCCAAAATGGAAAAAGAGGCCAAAGGTGACTCAGGAACTACAGGTCCCACCTGGCACAAGGATTTCCTTGTCAAACGGCAGTCAGACCAAAATCCCTGGAGGAACTGCTGGCCCGGGGACCACATTTGCCTGTAAAAGACAATGAGACCTGATCCTGCTCTAGTTTTCTACCAGTTGGGTATCATTCTTGAGTCCAAATGGTCAAACACACTCCTCCCACCCACTCTCCTCCCACCTTAGTAAGTGGCAATTACATCATTCCAGATGCTCAGGCCAAACCCTTTGAAGACAAGTCATCTTTGACTTCATGCAATGCAATGCATCAGCAAATCCTGTCCACTCTCCCTTCAAATACAAACAAGAATTCAACCACTTCGACTGCTGCGACCCCAGACAAACTCCTATCATTTCTTGCCTGGACTAGGCTCAGCTTTCTCTGTGGTCACCCTACTTCAGCCCTTGCTCCACTGCAGTCTGTTCTCCACACAGCAGTCAGAGTGATCATCTAAAATTTCCCCACGAGGTGATGGATATGGAGTCATGTTCTGAAAATTCAGACCATTTGCTCAGGTTAAGGGGCTTCACTCTGTTATCTGCAAGCCAGGAGGCCATGGGGTTTTATAGTGGTCTGTCTCTGATGGTGGCACCCGGGGAGGCTTTGTGGTACACCATGGGCGCCAACGAGAGTAACTCTAAGGGTTAGGGTTACAGCCTTGCACGCTGTGGATTTGTCGCTCATGAACTGATCTACTCTATTCCTGACCTCTCCTAGGTAATGAGTTTCATCACTTACCTACTGTATAATGGAACACACACACACACACACACACACACACACACACACACTTTTAGTGGCTCTCAATTAAGGGAAAAATAAAGTCCAAATAGCTAATAGTTGAGGGATTACACTGCCTTTTCCACAAATACTCTACATATCCCTTCGTCACAACCACATCTGTCCCCTCAGTGTACCCTTATCACATGTATTTGCTCAGACAGGTCCCTCAGCCTCGAGTTATCCCATGCCAATGTTAAGTCCTATTTTAACAATTCCCACATCTTTCATGGGGTCACCCAAATGGAACAGCCCATTAGGCTCTCTCCTTCCTGTGACTTCACTGCCTCCACCACTCACTTGGCATCAGCTCTGTGCTAACCTGTTTCAAGTAGTTATTGTTTTTCTCTGTATAAATCTGCTCACTTAGATTGTTGGCAAGATACTACCTTTGAATACTGAGCAATGTGAACACAGTAGATGCTTAATAATTGAGTACGAAACTGATCATGATCTTTACGACATTCAGAAACTTGATTACATTCCTATTGGCTCTGGCCTCCGCAGACTGAAGAGCCTTGAAGCTTTTCACTCTGTGCCCGAATGAGGTAGGATTTCTCCACAACATTCTTCGGGTAGTACAGCGAAATGCTGTATGGTAGTCTAGGTGCCTTTTGTCTGACAGCAAAATAGGTTAGTTTCCATTAAAGGCTTCAAAGTAAGAAGACCTCCATGTGAACCCTGGCTCTGCCACTTAGGACTTGTGAGCCTCACTTCCCTCATATATAAAACAATAATTACTTATTTCACAAAGCTGGATGTGCCAACCTAGGTAAAGTCTGGCACAGCGCCTGGCATGCAGTAGGTACCCGGTAAATGTCAGCTGCTTTTCAAAGATGATTTTGAATAAGAGGTTTGAGGAAGTCTGGTTGGGGTCGCAGATGTTAGACTGAAGTTCTCAGGAAACAGAAAGGAAAGCAGAGACAGCACAGATCTCCTTTCAGCGGCGACGTGCTCCTGCCAGGAAGCACATCCCTCCCCAAAGGCCTTCAAAGATGTAAAGATTAGAGCTAAAAGGCATGAAATCAGGGCAGATGGACTGGCGGGCAGCTTCCTTTCTGAAGTGCAGTGATGGTCAGAACTGGCACTGGAATGGCACATGACATATGTAGCTGCCAATTCAGTGCACTGGAAAATAAGTAGTCCAGACTAAACCACTAATCAATATTAAGGATATGAAATATATGACCAGGGACAGTATAATATGATGTCATCGCTCTGATAAATTTCTAAAGCCCTCCAGAAACAAATAACACAGGCTCAAGCCCAGCTGAGCACAGAGTTGCAGGCCTGGTCAGGGTCACCCAGAACCACAGACTGTCCCCACCCACCCCCACGACAAGATAGAGCAGGACAGACGGCCTGAGGAAGAATGGGCCTTTCATTTGCCCTCACAATCTGGGAGACCTTTGGGAATTGTTGTTTGCTGTAACTGAATCTTCCAGCCCAAAGGCCTTCCAAGTTGGTCATGGAAATATCTTTAGTTGGAAGAAAAATATTGATGGTTGTGAGAGAAAAATAGAGCTAGACAAATAAATTGTCAACTAAACACAACAGTTGGTAGAAGAGAAATAATTCTTAAAACCCAAAGGTTTTAAATTTTCCAATGTAATGCCTTCTATGGTTTATGGACATGAAAGCTAAGTATAGGTTTCAGGGATACATTGGCTTAACTGGGGAGCCAGAAGACTGTGACTGGAAAGAATGGGAATAAATAAGTAAGAAATGAAACCACGTATTACCTAAGTAACTTCTGGAATTTTTAAAGAGCTATCAAGGGTATCAACAGGTGTTTCTAGAGGTGACAGGCAGGAGGGAAGTCCTTTAAAAAATGTTATTTGCAGGCCTGAAAAAATTTTTACATCAGTGACTGACTTCTAAGGAAAAACCCTGTTATATGAAAACACAGGCATGGTGGTATGTGCTAGTATAGAAATGGCAGAACAAAAGGAAATCGGGTGAAGAAGTGAGTCTAGGAGGCAAGCGGCAGATGAAGAGGCTGAGAATAAACAAGGATCAGATGGAAAGAGGACAGGGGCAGGACAAGCAAAAGAAGGTCGTGAACAGAATGTCATCAAATGAAGAGGAGATCCAGGTAACCCTCATGACAGTAAGACCAGGGGAAACGGAGAAAAAGCCTTTCTCTCCCAGAGGTTCTGTTTCTGTTACATTAGCTGCTTCTGGGACATTTAATCTTCCTTTTCCGTGTTTTCTAAGTCTACGGCTTTTGGGTGCATTTAAGGGATTTATGGATTAAAATATGTATTACATCTGGCAAGTACTGAATATTCTCAAGAAGCCAATAGCAGCCTCACAGGTGCCTTGGTGTAACAGGCACTTCTCAGCACCCAAGGTTTTCTCCTCATTTGCTAGAAAATCTGAAGTCTCACTTGGAAAAACTACTTTCTGGAATAACTTTCATAGCAGTGACCTTGTCTGGGTAGGACAGTGTCACTGTGTCCTTTGCCTGATTTTGCAGACCACCAGGAAACTCCTCTTGCCCCCGCCCCATAAGCCAAATGTTAAAATGAATTCATTTTAACTTTATTAGTAAATGTATTTAAAAACATATTTTGGGGATATAATCTCATGATTTCCTCTTAAAATTATCAGAGTGCCCAGGAACATGAATGAAACTGAGGTTTTGCCCTTTGGTGTTCAGAACCACGGTGGTTCATTACCCTGCAGATTGAGCTCCTAATGTGGGGCTGAACCAGCTGACCCCAGGGCCTGCTGATCGGACCAGACCACGAGGGCTTTAAACTGAAATGGCAGGAGAGAGGAATGTCCATCTAAAGCTCATGGAACATGTATGTGATCTGAAGGACCTCTGATCCAACTGTACAGAGAAGGGCAGGAGGTGCCTAGTCAGTTTCCAGAAGAAATCACTGGGACGGTGAGAACAGCACTCAAGGTCTCCAAAGTCTACGTACCAGTGGACACAGTATGGCCAATATGTGAGGTTTTGATATTTTTAAACAGAAAACAGAGCGAAAGTGATGGAAACCTCAGGAGAAAGTCACCAAGCCATCTGCGTTTACAATAGTCAGGTGTAGAAAGGAATACAAGGCTCAACTGGGAATTACCCAGAGACAGGAGCAGAGGTTTATTTTGTTATTATTTTCAAATTTTTTACTGTAGGAAATTTCAAATAGGCACAAAAGGAGAGAGACTAGTACAAGAAATAGCCCCTACGCCCAATGCCCACCATCTAGCCCTTCCTTCTTCTATCTAAACAGGGTTAGACTGAGGCAAGGAAGCTTCCAGAGGTGCTCTGATTTTTTACCCCTTCACATAGCACAATCTGTAGAGCACCATTTAGAAAATACACAAACACCAAAACTTTCTAAGAGCACATAGGGCAAAATTCAATTTGCCTTAGGCAGTGAGACACTGTAGAGAGCTAACTGGAAAGTGGAAATAGACAGTTCCAGGGTTTGAGCTTCACAAAGAAATCCATCTCAAAAAACTGCACTTTGTAGTAAGTATTTATCTTTCTTTCCTATCTGGACTGTATTTAGCATAAGCAAATTGTTAATGGGAACAATTCTCACCCCCCCCCCCCCCCCCGAGCTTTTCCCAGCTTTAACGAAGTGTAGTTGACAAATAGGAATTGTGTAAAACTTGATATTTTGATATATGTATATGTTGTGGAATGATCACCACAATCAAGCTAATTAACATATCCATCACCTCACATAGTTACAGTTTCTATTTCTCCTTTTTTGTGTGTGGTGAGAATAATTAAGATCAATTCTTTTAGCTCTGGCTGGGTTTGCTCAGTGGTTAGTGTTGGTCTGAGCACAGGAGGATCCAGAGTTCGATTCTAGGTCAAGGGCACGTGCCTGGGTTGCAGGTCTGGTCCCTGCCCCCTTGGGGCGTGTGTGGGAGGCAACCAATCAGTGTGTCTGTCACATGGATGGTTCTCTCCCCCCCCCCCCAATCCCTTCTCCCCTCCCTTCCACTCTCTCTAAAAATTAATGGAAAAAGATATCCTCACTCCTAGGGTGATGATTAAAACAAACAACAGACAGACAGACGAAAAACCTATCAGGAAATAATCCTTAAAAAAAGATCTACCCTTTGAGCAGATTTCAAGTATATAGTAATGTTAACTGTAGGCTCCATGCTGCGTATTAGATCTCCAGAACTTACTCATCTTATGTAACTGAAACTAGTTCAAAGATCTATATATCAACTTTGCCTGCAAAGTGGTGAACAGATTTAAATAAAGGTGACAAGACTTGTGGTAATCAGACAATCAGAGGGATGCCACAGAAATTCAGTTGAGAACAAAGGACTAGGTATGAAGAAAAAAAAAAGGGTCTGATAATCAGGATTAACTGGGCAGACTGACATAATGGAGACTTGAACCCTTTCCTCTGGGTCCGTGCCATTAATCCCTCCTATAACTTACTGGACTGCCCTCTGCATACAGTGGCCCTTCTGGGTTGACTGGCCAGCTAGATAACCCTGCCTGGCCTTGTGTCACCCCAGGTTGGGGACCCCTGGGGAAAAGTTCTTTATTAAAAGAATTCCAGCTAAAAAACGCAGAAGAAATAACACTCAAGAAATCACCATTCTGTCACTCTTAGTGATATAACGGATCTATACAAAATCAATGGGTATTAAAACCATTAGGTGACCTGCAGGATGTAACACCTAGAAGGGCAGCCTCTCAGCTACTCCACCCTCCAGCTGTTTCCTTCTTTCTCTAAAGATAACGCCCCTGCGGCATTCTCAGTCAGCACTCACTCGCCATGGGCAAAGCCTGCCATACAGAAGCCTGACAACAACACAGAACTTGGAAAAAGCACTGGGCAAGAGTGACATCCACCCGGGAAGTTTTACAAATCCTTCAGGAAACATGCCAGCGCAGTGAGCGCTATAGGCATGCGTATTTATAAAAGGAGGCCCTACAGTCAGCTCTTACTTTGAACAGGAGGGAGGGTGGCTCATTTCCCCCATGTTGCTCCTCTAAACTGGAATTCATGATGTATTTCCTTGTAGCAGACTTACTTTCCTAATTATATCTTCCTTAGCTAATATGAACACTAATTTGTGTTCCTTAAGTACTCAGCAGCTGGGTAGGAGTGGAGGAGATGGTCCAGGCTTTCACTGGCTTGCTTAGAGAAACTGTCCAAGGATTTAAAATGTGACACAAGTAATATACATGATAGATAATCTGTATGTGGCACATACTATATTTCTATTTATAAAACCAACAGGCCACTTCTGTCTCACACAGCTGCTATGAGAATAAGTAACACTTTACATGATTTAAGTTTTTGAGATAAAAGACACTACCTAAATTTGAGGTAGGCCTGGCCAGTGGAGCTCAGTGGTTGGTTGAGGTCAACCCATGGACCTGAAGGTCACTGTTCGATTCCCAGGCAGGGCACATGCCCGGGTTGCAGGTTCGATTCCCAGTAAGGGGCGTGCAGGAGGCAGCCAATCAATGATTCTCTCTCATCATTGATGTTTCTCTCTCTCTCTCCCTCTCTCATCCTCTGTCTGAAATCAATAAAAATCTACTTTTAAATTTGAGGTGGTGTTATTTCACATAGGCTCTTTCTCAGGCCTCAAGGCAACCATGTAGTGGCTACCAGGGGCAGACGAATGGAGGAAGCAAGACTGAAGGTCCTGCTCACGGTCCCCACAGGTGCTGAGAGTGGAAGTTGTGCCACCAGCTCATTGTTCCATCCCAGGAGTGTTGTCCACACTCCATGCTGTACACGAAATGAACAATTCACACACACACTCTTGGTCCCTGAGTGTTCACATGCCCTTTTGTTAGTCAGAAGCACTGTGTAATGGAAAAGAACTCTCTAGTCAAACAGTAGGGCTGTGAAAGCTTAAGAAAGGGAAGGCCAGGGAGCAGGGCAGCAGAAAGTAGATAATCCTAAAATTATGTAGTGGGTAGGAAAGGACATGAGAGTCTTGAAGGGAAAAAAATAATAATAAAGGTAAAAAGATTAAGATCATAGTCTAAGTAACATGGCTCAAAGGAGTTGTTGCAAAAACATTCAAGCAAATTTTCTTTTCCGCTTCCCACAGGTTGAAATAGAAACTTTGAGGCTTACTTAAGCAGCCAAGACATTCCAAGAGGTTCAGGCCAATCTCTGAGACCAGGCTGCCCATGAGAACTCACTGTGAAGATGGACGTATTCTGTGTTCTGACCAACGTGGTGGCTACAAAGCACCTGCAATGCGGCTAGTGTGACTGAGGAACTGAACCTTTCATTTTATTTGATTTTAATTAATTTACATTTAACTAGCCAGAGCACAGCTCTAAAAGCTTTCCAGAGCTTCCGGTGAGCCAACTCCACATCATAAATGTGCTTCAGTCGCACATACACTGTAGAACATAAGAGCTGCCTTTGTTTAGATGGAAACTCAATCTGAAATTGGATGCTCTGCATTCACCTAAAATATATTTTCCTGGCATTCCTCTTATTTATACCACAGTTTTTCTCCCTTTGCTACCCTACCCCATCAACTTATTTTAACAACCCCTGCTCGCCCCCATCCCCTAGGTGAGAAACTTTATCAGCATTCGAGAATGATATAGTATAGCTGTATGCTATGGAGCTACAAGCAGTTAAGGAGAGGCTGGGCTGGGCAAAGTCAGAATTGCTGGATGCCTCTTTATGAGCCAATCTGATAGCACGGTCTTTGTAGTCTCGCTCAGAGCAGTGTCTCAGTTTCCACATATAGACCCCTTCAATGATTCTCAGGTCTAACTGCTGGCTTGACTACAAAAAAGATGATTTTTATCAATGTCACTTCGAAAACCTCATTTAGGCTCTGTAAATCTCTAAATTGGGGCTTTTCTAATAATGAAGATTTGGTGTAATTATAAAGTCACAGGCAATTGTGTTGACAAAGCCAAACCAATATGTCTCCTTGCTGGGCCTTTTCTCTCGGTCTGACCAACAGGAGGAGAAAAG
Source organism: Miniopterus schreibersii (assembly GCF_964146895.1). Lineage (NCBI taxonomy): Eukaryota > Metazoa > Chordata > Mammalia > Chiroptera > Miniopteridae > Miniopterus > Miniopterus schreibersii. The sequence goes on from NC_138118.1 coordinate 15,971,926, forward strand.
AGGCTTTGTCAGGAACAGATGAGCAGTGGGAGGCCCCGGGAAAGCAGATCTGCTGAATGAAGCAGGTGCCACTTAGACATTCACTTTACTGACTCCAACCACAACCTCCCCTTCATTTGATATCCTGCTCTTGGCAGGAGGATGGGGAGAGAGCATCACACAAAAAGGAAGCATGTTTATCCTGTTCAGATTACTGCTCTGCCAGGCTGCTGCTGCTGGGTTCTGCACACTTGCTCTTTATTAAGCAAATAGTAGATCTGGGAAGTGAATCCCTGTATTTACACAGGTAACCTGAGAGCCAGAGGGCCCCAAACCATACTGGCTGCGATGTGCAAGCTATTAGAGTTAATAACAGCGCGCTGACATTCCTTCAAAATCCTAGTGGAAGCATAAATAAAAAGAGGAAAGTCCCCTTTACCCAAGAACCTTAAAAACTTCATTCTGAAGAATTTTTCATGTCATGAAATTCTTGTTCTTGCAGGAACAGTGATTAATCCCCATTTTTACATGCTCAATTACAACCCACTTTTCAATTCATGTACTGAATAGAAATGACTCCAATTAAACTTGTTCAATTGTGACTCTGAATTTGGTATGCTACAAAAAAAAAATCCCTTTACAGAATATTACCTGCAATGAGCACCAAGATTCTATCTTGGTTACAAGGAGCTGGAATCTACTAAGACCAGAATCTGTCTTTCAAATACGAAGACTCAGAAAGATCTGGGGACCTAAAGGGAAAGAGAATGAGCTAACGAAACATGTAACTTGACCTTAAGGACACTGGGGATGGAGAGGAGACCATGGTCAGTGGTGTCCATCTGCCAGATGGCAGGCGTACTCTTAGGAATCTCTGCCCAGAATGTCCCTGGTGCATCAGTTTCCTCAAGCTGAGAATGCCTGACACAGACCGAGCAGCAGATGAAGGCAGGCCAGTGGGGCTTGATAACATGCTAATTCCCTCTGGGCCTCGAGGAGCCAACTCTGGAAGCATTCAGCTTTTAACATGGAAAGCATCTAAAAGCTACATCTGAGGGACATGGCCAAGGCTCGGATGAGTGCGAAGAATAGAGACCAATGTATAGTGGCCAAACATTCCATTGTAAAAAGCCCTCTTCTTTTCTAGTCTTTAAGTCTTCAAATAGCAGAGCCTAGGTTACCGATTCCCGGTGTACATATCACAAATGCCTGAGGCCACCCAGTTCATAACGGTAGAGGGAGGTGGCACATCTCCTCTGGACTTGCAGACTGGGCAAAGAGAAAGATGAATCTAAATTCATAATGACACTTTCAAGAGGCCTGCTCCTTCTGAAGGTATCCACAGGTCAGCATCTTCACAGGAGGCAAAGGCACCAAAGAATCCTGACAACTGGAAACCCCTCCAGCTGGGGGCTATGTCTGATGAGTGACAGGAAAGGCCTGGTAATTCGGAGAATTCAATCTCTGTTTTGTCTGCCCAAGCATGCCTGAGGGACAATATGCTTCCATCAGTAACAGATGCTTTCTGAAGCAGGGGTTCTCAGTGTGAGATTCACTACCTGCTCCCTCCAAATGGAGGCTTACTGGACCAGAGCCTAAGAATATGTCCCAGAAGTGCTAAGAGCAAACCCTCTAAAGATTAATTATCTTCCCATTTAGTGTGAGTGTTTAATAATACTAATAGTATTATTAGTATTACTGATGACCCAGGCACTA